>NW_020290247.1:1045718-2245718 GCF_003144295.1 Acaromyces ingoldii
TTACTTTTACAGCGTCCCTCCTCATGGAGAGAATGGCCATTGACTAATGTCACAGACTTGCAGTATTGTTACAGGGCTCCCCACTGTTTACGACGAACGCAGTTTCCTCTTAATGGCCTGCAGCGCTCGCGTCACCTCCTCGACGACGGTCAGCATGGGCGCATCGTGGACCTCCCTCCGGATCGAAAAGATGTACGCATGGCCTAGTTGCGCGTGTCAGAGTTCCTTTCCTGTTCGCAAACAGTACCTGCTCCTTTTTTTTTTTTTCTCACCTTGAGCCAGTTCATCACCCGACCGGAACATCTTGCTCTCTAGTGCCGTCCGAAAAGCAGCGTTGAACCTCGTGCGACAGCGGTTGCGGTAAACTGCGCTCTTGTGCACGTTCTTCTTAGACACGAGCAGCAGTGTCGGCACCACGGTCCGGCTGAGCTCTTCTCTTCGCTTCTGGAGCCGGACTTCTGGTGTGTCCTGCTCCCCATCGTAATACGTCTCATCCTCTTCACCCTCGCCGTCGCGCCACGTCTTGCCAACCTTGAGGCGCTCCCAGGCGTGCTTCTTCTTGAGCAGGCCCCTCTCGGCCGCCTCTTGCGGCAGTGATGGCGCGCGGGCGTACAGATCAGTGACGCTGCCCTTGATCGGCCGCACAAAGAGGGAAAAGAGCGACGTCGAGTGCGACGCCGTTGCGCCAGACTGGCCTATCCGGTTCGTCCTCTCACGCGGAATCGCCCGGGGCACCAGAGATGGCAGCAGCAGCCGCGGCGGTGGCGGCGGCGGCCTGACTCTCTTCAAATGGGCCACATGCGAGCTCACATTCTTCTGGACCATCTCCTTCTCTCCTACTGTCGCCCGCCCGCGCAGGGACAGAGTGTAGCGCAAGCAGGAGATGAGGGGCTCATAAGCTGTTAATGCGTGGCGTCTTTCTCTTCTTCTTCTTCTTCGTGGAGGTTACCGGTATTGGCATAGAAACCACGTGCTCCGGTCGGTCGGACTGAGAAGCTTTTTTAGATCTCATCACCCCCGATCTCTCTCATCAAGTGTCTGTCTCTTCAGGCCCCAACAGAGGACCACGGACATTGCGGAAAGATGGCAGAGAACGGCATGCTGGACTACGGCGAGGCAGAGGATGAGGGCCGGATCCAGCCGACGGATGCTGCCCTGGGCCAGGAGGGCGCGACGTGGGATCTGAATCCGCACCTGGCACCTCAGGAAGTCTTTGCATCCGACGACGAGGATGAGGAGATGGAAGACGACTCCGAGCTCACGGAAGAGGAGCGCCTCAGGCGTCGGCAGGAGAGAGAGGCCAGACGTAAAGAAAAAGAGGCAAGAGCGAGAGGCGCAAGATTCTATGCATTGCCCGTCGAGGAGAGCGTCCGGGCTGGCGCGAATCGGGGCGTCTCGCCGCTCAACGATGACGAGCTCGAAGGCGGACAGGAGCGCGAGGGTGATTTAGCACCACCCGAGGTGCCTCGGCCTATCGGCGGGATCCTCGATCTCAGGTATTCGGTCCTTCACATGGCAGGCCCGCCCATCACCCAGTGCTCGACGTCGCGCCTCTTCAGCTATGTCACGCACTTTGGCGCGCAGCCCTTGGGTCTCGAGTGGGTCAACGATCAGGCCTGCAACGTCGTCTTTGCCAATGCCGACGCTGCCAGGCTCGCCATCGAGTATCTCTGCCCTGCGACGGCCATGAATGCTGCGCCTCTCGTCCCGCTGCCGACGCCAGACGATCTGCAGAGGGCGCAAGACGCCAAGCTGGAGCACGACCGGGGCAACCAAGTGCCCGACGAGCCGGATCAGATGCTGCTCGAGAGCCTCTTGATCTCGCGAAAAGCCCACCGGTTCCCAGCCAAGCTCTATACGGGCCCTGAGAGAGACACTGCGATGGACCTGCGCAGCTATCGACATGTCCAGCAAAAGGCCGAGCAGGAAGACGCCAACGAGGAGGAAGAACCATCAGCTTTGCCTGCAGACGTCCCCGAGATCTACCGCGAGATGGAGCGCGAGGACCGGATGCGCCAGCGGAAACGGCAGCGAGGCTTGTCTGTCCCGACAGCCAAGCTCAAGGACTTTGAGAAGCTCGAGAGCTTGCGCGGCACGCTGTGGATACGATGGTGCATCGAGTCGCTCGATGTCAAGTCGTCCGGCGCGGCAAGGCAGAGCAAGTGGTACAGAGACCATGGCCTGGACGCGGGTAGAGACGTCGTGGCGAAGCCGCTCGTCGTTGGTGCGGCCAGTGAGCGGCCGGAGCTGTTCCCTGGCGCGAGGGTCCGGCGCAGCGACGAGGAGGGCAAGCGTGCAGCAATGGATGCCGAGCTCGATGACTTTGGGAGGCAACGGCAGCAGCGCCGTGACCGGCTCGACCCGCTGGACGAGGTCGAGGAGGAAGTTAGCGGGAGGATGCAGTGGTCACGGGACCGCTCGAGGAGCCTGTCGCCCGATGCAAGGAGGCGGGCCAGGCGAGATGACCGGGGCGACGGCACCAGCGGCAGCGTGAGGGTGAGGGGAAGAGGCGCAATGAGGGCACCCAGGACGAGTGGATGGGGAAATGATGAGGACGACGACGCGTTCCATTACGCCTTTGTCGAAAGGGGCGAGGAGCCGGTGGGCAGTCAGGGCGACTTGGGCGGGAGGATGATGTCGGACCGGTTGGACAACTCTTATTACGGCGGTGGCGGTGGGGATCGGAATGGAGGCGGAGGAGGAGGAGGAGGAGGGAGGCGAAGGCGTCGAGGCCGGGGAGGTGGTGGAGAGCGGCGCTACCAGGACGATTATTACGGAGACAGGGAAGAACGATCGTTGAAGGATCGCATTCAGCCAGACGATCGTTCCTTGGCCTCGAGACTAAGCTGAATGGCATACTAGGCGTGCCTTCTTTTTTCTTTTGCGTTTGCTTTCATCTCATAAGGACTCGTCAGTGTTACCCTCTTTGGTCGCCGTTGCCACAAGTCGACGTCGTACTACCACAAATCACCAGTCAATGAACATTCTCCCTTGCAGAAAAAGATTATTAGGACGTATGATGTATTGAAAGAAGTAGTGACAATACAAGGACAGTGGGACTAGGCAAAGCCGAAGCCTTCGCCGCCCTCGTTCATGGCCAGTAGGAGCTGTGAGCGGAGCTTCTCGTAAGAGTCGTACTGGGGTAGATCTAGCTGGTTGAAGCTGCCATTTCCCTTTTATTAGCTTCCAAGACGTGCGTGAAGTATGGGGAGTGGAGAGAAGGAGAAGGACCCACCATGTATGCGCAGCTGGTAATCGATCAGCCCCGTACGCCTTGTGAATGTTGAAGCGTTGCGTGCCTTGCACGCCCTGCAGGTGCGCAAACCCTTCGAGAGGCACCTTGCTGGTGCCCGTGATGAACTGAAGAAGCTTTGCCTTCTCCGTCTGGTCGAAGCTCCGCACTGCTCGCCACCACCACTGCACCACGGGATCCGAGGCCGTGTAGCCGTGCAGCTCTGTGTTGTTCTTCCAGGCATTGACGTCGATGTCGGGCAAGCCTGAGATGAGGAGCTCGAGTTCTTGCTCGGAAAAGATGCGAATCAGCTCCGGCGGAATGACATCGTTGAAGCCGCTCAAGAAGGCGTCAATCTGAAGAAGGAGAAAGGCCGTATCAGCACTAGAGCAGAGGCATGATCTGAATTTGTGCAGAGCTCACCTGCTTCTGGATGGAGGCCGTCAAGCGCTGCTCAGTGACGAGGCGGACGTACTCTTGCTTGTTGTCCTCCGTGACGGGGATGTTTGTGCCCCCCGGCTTTAGCTCGATGACTTTGGTCTCTCCAAATTCTTCAGCATCGACACTGAAGTTGAGGTCTAGCACGTCTGTAATGTCGTTTTCAAGCATCCATTCGAGACTCTTGTAGTATTCTGGATCGACGGCCTCTAGATCCCGATAGTCGACTGACTTGCCAAGGATGTGCTTGTAGAAGGATCGGGTGAAGTAGGCGTCGAGAAGTCTGCCATCGTAGATGGCCTTGCCGATAACCCTGCCAACAAATCTAAAGTACGACAGATGATCGGGGTTGACGGCGGACGCCCTGTTGGGCTGGTACGTGGTCCGATCAGCCGCGCAGGGCTGGAAGAGAGCGTAGTCTGGGTTGAACATGGCTCTGGCCAGGACTTGGAACCACTCCCTCGTTACGCCTCCGGCATCGATACCCTCCTCATTGTAAAAGCGAACGGTGAGCTTGCCGTGCTTGATCTCGGGCCCCGAGTGTCTTGCAAAGAAGTTGAAGCTGTCGTAGAAAACGTACTGCCTCCTCACACTCAAGCTCAGCGGAGTGTAATGCTCTCGTCTAGCTTTGTGGAGTTGTTGGGTGAAGAAATTGCGCTTGTTGTCGAAGTCGAGCACCTTTGGGTTGTGGACCAAGAGACTGAAAGGACCCGACATGAGCGACGGGTTCTGTCGGACCATGAAGTTGAGCACCTTTCGATGTCTCTCGGTGAAGGTGAAGAAGTTGTCGTACATTTGCTCCTTCTTCGTCCGGGGCGCTGGTGCTCGCTCGGTCATGGGCGACATCGAGCCTCGCATCGACGAGGATGAAGCAGGTGGTGGCTCTGACGACGCCGCGTGCTTAGACACGACCATGAGACTCTGTTGAAAAAATGGCTGTCAGTGCGACCGAGAGAGAGAGAGAGAGAGTAAGAGAGTAGGAAGCAGACGAGAAGAGGTCTCACCTCGATCAAGGGCAGCAAGATCTGAGCTGCGTTTGGATCACCCTTCATCCTCGTGAGCGCCTCGCTCAGTCTGCTCCAGAGCGGATCAAAATCAAAAGCCTCGTACACCCTCGCCAGCTCCTTTTCCTCCTCGTCGTTCCCCTTTGCCTTTTCTTCTGCCACGCCCTCCCTCTCTGCCCTTTCGATTTCTCTCTGCACGGCGGGCTCAGATGATGTGACCCCATCTCTACCGCCACTGCTGCCTCCCATAATCGCATCGGCAGCGCCGCTTCCGCCACCGAGAAGCGAGGCCAGGTCGTCTCCATCAATGGCCATCATGTTCGAATCCCGGCCTGAAGAAGCGTCACCTGCGCTCGTGATGGGCACCACAGTGACGGCCGGGTGACCATTTGACGAGGGGCCGGGGCTGCTACCACTAGGACCTGCCTCTGGGCCTGCACCAGCGGTCATCACGGCGGAGAGAATGCCGGACAGATCAGCACCCGATATGGCGGCCATCGGCGGTCGCCCATGAGGTGATTGGGACCGATCAGGGCTTAATGCCGAGGGTGTCAGCTCATGTTGGTCGCCGCAGAGACAGCGATTAACTTAACTCGACTCACTCTGACATCGTTCTCTCTCTCTCTCGCCAGTATCCCGCCCTCCTTGCTGCCTTCAAACTCAACCGCGTCGAAGGTGGTCGGTCAGCTGCAATCAAGGCGTCTTGACCCGGTCGTCTGTTGCGCGCAGGCGAAATGGCAGTGGAGGAAAAAAAGGGCCCTGGAGTGCGCGTGACTTAGTTCTTGTTCGAGCTTGATCCTTATTTTCGACTTGTGAGGGATTGGAAAAGAAGAACGCGTAGAGGTCGTCGCTCGTCGCCATCTTAAGATCCTTCTCTTCATCGGCCAACGGAAAAACACCGGCCGCGATGGACTCACACATGGACATGGCGTCCGGGGGGCCGTCATCATCCAGCCTGGCAGATCTGCTGCAGCAGTCGAGGAAGCTGACGACGCACCTCTCTGGCTCACGTTCCGACCTGCCCTCGATTCAGCTCGGGCTCGATCAGATCGAATCGCAGTCCAGGAAGCTTGCTCTCGCGCGATCGCAAGCTGCCTCGGCCGCGGCAGCTGGCAACGACGCAAAGGCGCATTATTTTCTCGCCAACGCAGGTATCGACGCCGGCAACTTGGCCGAGACCATCAATCAAGCAAACATCGCAGAGGCCTTTGAGCCCCTGCAGCCAATCTACGACACCGATGTTGATGTGGGTGCTCTCCTATTAATCATTCTGATCGATGCTAATTCGGCTTTCGTCTGCGCTACACAGTCATACCTCCGACACACTCGCGAGCAGGTCATCCTGGCTGTCATTGAAGAAGGACGCAGAGAAACGCTCAACGACTTTCGTCGGAATCTACGTCGTTCAGAAGCTCGAGACTGGGAAAGGCAAAAGCTTCGCGTCTTTGAGGAGCTCGGCCAGCACTCGTCTTCCTCTCGGCGAGGCGGTGGCGACGAGTCTCTCCTGCGCTCTTCGCGAGGATACACGCCCAGCCGCGCTGTGAGTGAATCGTTTGTTCTCGCTTATTTCGCGCTCTATTCTGACCTTGTTCTCCCCGCTTACAACTAGGACTATGCATCAAGCGTGAATGTCCCAGGACCCAACACAGCCTTGCACTCGCGGCTGTCCCGATACCATGCCGTCGTTGAGCGCCTCAACAGCTATCGACTGGACTCGACACCATTTGCCCTCGCCAATGCGTTCGCCGATAGCGTGAAGACAGGCGCCGTAACACCAGAGGCAGCCAACGGCAGCGGGCCGGGCGCAGCCTCGGATCTTCTCGAGGCGTGGGTCGCCCTGGGGCACGTCGTCGGCGAGTCAGACGTTGACAATGGCGAGTTCAAGGGTCGTGCCATCCGCGAAAGGCAGTATGCGAGCGCCTATCTGGGTGCTGGCGACGGCTCTGTCGCCTGGCTTGGGGCCGAGGGCAAAGACCTGCGCAAGGGCATCGTCGCAGGCTCTCTCAAATTCCTTCAGCGTCACTTCTCGAACCATATCGATGCAAAGATTGCCACCAACCCGGTCAAGGCTCAGCTGGGCGGTGCGCCGTCAGTTCTCGATCGCATCGTCGCCTTCCAGAGGGTCAGCTTCACCGACCGCGAAGGAAGGTGGCCTCAAGACCTCGAGCAGATCAGGACATCCAGCGGTCTCGTGCCCGCGTGGAGCACTATCTTCTATCTTCTCCTCACTGGCAACACCCAGGCTGCTCTGAGCTTTGTCATTGACAATGACGAAGCTCTCCGAAAGCTTGATGGCGGCTCTGGCAGCGGTGGTTTCGCCTCCTATTTCAAGGCATGGCTTGATAGCTCCGACAGGAGGTGAGTCGTCCCCACCGATCATGGACAAAGTAGGCGGCACTGACATTTCGTTTTGTTGAAGATTGCCAAAGATGCTTCGTGACCGCTTTCTGGCAGAGTACAACGCTCGCTTCAGAGGAACATCGATGCTGGCTTCCTCCTTCTCGGGCGCAGACGGAGGCGCTCTAGACGGCTTCAAGCAAGCGTTGTACAAGCTCATCGGCCGGATCGATGTTAACAAGAACTTCCCAGCCGCCGTGACAAAGGACACCGAGACGTGGCTGTGGTGCCAGCTGTCCATGATCCGCGAAGGCACTGAGGAACAAGGTCCCGGAAGCGAGCTTGGCGGAGGTGCCGACTCGCTGCGAGATCGCTTTACGCTTCATGATCTCGGCACGAAGGTGGCCAAGTACGGCGAAGCCCACTTTGACCCGAAGGGGCTTCGTCCGCTGCATTACTTCCTCATGCTCATTCTCGTCGGTCAATTTGAGCGTGCCGTCGGCTTCCTCTACTCGAGAGGCCAACATCAGGTCGATGCCGTCAACTTTGCCGTCGCCTTGACGTACTACAGCCTATTGCGAGTCCCACCTCTGTCAAAGACATCCCACGTCGACTACCTCACATCCATGCTGGACCCAACGACGGGCGCCGAGCTGATGATGATCGACTTCAGCAAGCTTATCCAGCGATACATTCGGCTCTTCTCGAGGGCCGACGCAAAGAGGGCGTTGCAGTATGTCTATCTCATCTGCCTCAATGCCGATTGCGCACCTCCCGTCGGCGAGGAGCAGACGAGGAAATGCCATGAGCTCGTCAGGGCTCTCGTCATTGAGAGTCGGCAGTACTTTGAGCTGCTCGGTGATGTGCGGAACGATGGCGTCAAGACGGTGAGTTTCTTGTGTCCACAGCAAAGGCTTGGCGTGTCGCTGACATTTCACTTCTTCTTCTCCGCAGCCTGGTCTGATCGAAAAGAGTCTGGGCATCATCAAGCTCTCCGACTCGCGCGAGTTCCTCACAAACATCGTCGGCGCTGCCGCGAGCCAGTCAGAGGCCGAGAGCCGAACGAGGGATGCCATTCTGCTCTACAACATCGCCGAAGACTACGATCGTGTGATTGACGTCGTCAATCGCGAGCTCGGCGCCTGCCTCGTCGAGCCGAGCACCCCGTCCTCCTCGGCGAACGCTGGTACCGCCGCTGCCGATGCGAACGCGTCGTCTCTCACCTCGGTCATCGACACGGTGCAGCTCGCGCGAAGCATATTGGAGTCGTATGAGCGGCAGAACCATATCCTTCGGTCCATCTCGCCGAAGAAGCTTCAGACCTGCAAGGTGCTGCTCAAGCTCAAGGAATGCTTTGCTCTGGCTGAACAGGGCGAGCTCGAAAAGGCCCTCAATGTGAGTGACTTTGCGAGCACACAAAGGTAGTAGGCTGACTGGATTTTTGACACTTCTGCAGTCTATTGAATCGCTCGATCTGATCCCACTCCGGGGCGACGTCGTGTCCATCACGCGCAAGGCCGAGTCGTTCAAGGACGTCGACGAGTCAATTTCGCGTAACTTTTCAGACGTCCTGCTCCTCACGATGAACCTCCTCTCGAAGCTGCATGCCCTCGTCAAGGAGTCGCCCTTTGGCGAGTCGGGTAAGCAGGCCAGGCTCGTCGAGATCCGTAACAAGGCGAGGGCGCTCATGCTCTTTGCGGGCATGCTGAGGCTGAGGATCGAGCAGAGCACCTTTAGCCAATTGACGAGGCTGGATGTCTACCTGCACTAATGTAATGTTTAGAGAAGTAGAAAGCGGAATGTGAGAGCTTCATTCAGATTTTTCCAGAGGCACAAGAAACATGGCCGAAGAGCCAACGCTGCAGTTTGTGAGGTCTTCCTTTTTCCATGATTGCAGCAAGAACAGATGTACCGACAAGGAGATTGCGGAGGAGAAGTGTAGACATGAGTGCGAGTAGGAAGGGACGGCATGAGAAGGACGAAAGGGGCGAAAGTCCGGCTTCTCTTTACGTCTTGCTGTCAAGGCAGAGGGAGAAAAAGGAAGGTTACTGGGGAGAGAAGCTCGCGGGGAACGACGGGGTTGAAGCAAAGGGGCGAGTTCACTCTTGATCCTGAGAACCAGCATTGGCGTCAGAAGACGAGGCTTCTGGTCCAGTAATTCGCCTCGACCATCGGAAGGATCTGCGCGACGACGTCTTGGGCCTCTCCGACGCTGGCAATGCTTCTTCCACGTCACCTTGCTGCTGGGCTTCGGGATCGGTCGATGATGCTGCTCCTGCAGCGTCCGAAGACTGCAGACTGGCCGCCGACTGGTTTGACGCGTTGCTTGCGCCATTGGTCGACCAGAAGGCAAACCGGCTAGGCCTGCTGTTGCTCGTCGAAGCCTGTCCTCCTGCCCCTGTGCCTCCGCCTCCCTGAGAAGATGCATGGCTTCCAAGCGACCTGGCACCGGCCGAGGTGCTCCTGTTGAGTGGCAGGAACATTTCGTCGAGCCACTGTCGCTGGTTGACACCCTGCCCAGTCGTGCCTCCACGCTGGAACGGCAGCGACTCGGAACTGGAGCGAAGATCAAAGTTGCTGTTGGTGGCAGCAGCGAGATGGCTGGAACGACCCTTGCCAATCTCGCCAGCAGCTCCGTAAACGCCTCGTCCCAGGCGGGAACGAGTGGACGCGGGCTGGTGCGACTGCTGCCACGAGTCGAATGCGCTCCAAGATCGCCTTCCCTGCTCTTCCTCGTCATCGTCGTTGGCTACTCCAGATGTCTGGAACGCTCTACGCATGCTCTCGAAATCGGGTCCTCCTCCCCGTCCTGCACCTGCATTCCATCCGCCCCCCTGCGCCGCCAGATCGCTCGGCGCAAACGCTCCACCATTGTTGTCGGGCTTACGCTTGGCGCTGCTGCTAAAGGCCTTGGCTCCAGGGTTGAGTGAAAGCTTTGGGAAGATGGAAAGTGAACGACGTTTGCTGCCAGAACCATCGTCCTGCGCCTGCCACTGTTGTTCCTCCAGTGCCGCCTCATCGGTCGCAGTCCGGTCCTTGCTGGCAGTGCGGCTTCTTCCTCCCCACCATGAGCGCGCGCCTCGACTGGCAGAATTCTTGCGCTGCACCATCTCTTCACCGCCGGTCATCTTGCCCTGTAGCGTTGTGTCGCCAACATCGTCATTCTCAACCTGGTCATCCGACTCCACGTCCTCTCCTTCGCGGCCAGTCTCCAGATCAGATGTGTCCGAAGTGTCAAGGCCGAACCTATTCAAGGCCGCCTCGACTCGCTCATTGCGCGAACCGGGCATGACGCCGACGTGGCGGTCATCATCGTCGGCGTTTTGGAACAAGTTGCTAGGCAGCAGATCTGAAGAAAAGGGAGAGATGGGCGTTGCGGAGACGTCACTACCATAGGCAAGCGAGTTGAGACGGCTGCGCTGCGGCGTACGAGCAGGGGACACAAGCGGCGCTAGCGTGTCGTCATGGCTAGAGGTCGTTGGCGGTACAAGGCCACTGCTGTTGCTGTTGCTGTGATTGCTGGCGCTGTTGAAGTGGTCGGTGTAGGCTTGGAGATGCGCTGGGTTTGCTTCAAAGGAAAAGGGAGAGAATCCAGCGCCAGGCCTCAAAGTAGGATCGAAAGTGTCGTCATTATCCTCGTCGAAGTCCGGGCTTAGGTGGCCTGGCTGTGATTGATGTGGCTGACTGGGAACGTATGCCTTGTAGCCAGGTGGGACTTCTTGTTGCTGCGCAGACGCACTCCAGAGATCAGTCGGGGCATCGGGACGATCGAAGGCGTCTCCTCCCGGCGGTCCTTCTCCTGGTCCAGAGATCAGCGGATACATCTGTGGGCCTTGATGACTTTGAGAGGAGAACGGAGGGATGGGTCTGCTCATCGCAGCCGCCCTTCGCTCTGCTGCTAGCTCACGCGCGGCTTCCAGGTTGGCATCTTCCTCCATGACCCTCTGCTCGAGCATCTCGAGCTTTGCTCGCAATTCGCCCAGCTGCTTGTCCACGTCCATTTCTTCGCGCTCCGTCTTGGCCTTGTCAAGGCCAAGCTGCTCCAAATGCTCAACCTTGCGTTGACCTCCTTCCTCGACCTTACGCTGCCACTCGCGCTCCTTCTCCCTGAGCTCCTTGACCTCTTGATCCTTTACATCGATCCTCGCTTGGATCGTCTCTCGCAGACTTGTCGCCACCTTCAGCCTCCTCTCGGCCTCCCTCCTGGACGCCTCCGCCAATCGTTTGCTCTCGTCCAGCGTCTTCGTCTTTCCCTTGACGTCGACACGCGCCGCATCCTCATCGCGTTTTCTCCCTCGAAGCTCGTCGAGCTGGGCCTGAAGCTGTTTCCGGGATGCTTCAGATGCTGTTCGCAGGCTCTCTAGCTGCATCTGTGCTTCAGCCACGGTAGCGTTTGGCGACGTTGACGACTCAAGGGAAGCGAGAGCAGCAGACGCCTGCTCGACATTCATGGCATCGCTCGCATGTGCCTGGGTCGCATCAAGGGGCTGCGCCACCAGCGGGTCCGACGTTCGTCGATCTGCGTCAAGAGAACCAAGAGTTTGTAGCTCAAGATCATCGGAGCCTCGCCTTTCGGGGTCCTTGCCCATCGACGCTTGCTGCTGCGATAATTTGGGTCGCTGGGAGGCCTTTTTCCTTCGACTCGCTGCGCCCTTCTGACCCTGGCTGGTTGCTGTAGGCGGGAGTTGCGCTTCACCAATTTTCGACGACTTGGACTTTGCAGCATCCTGGACATCTACATGGGAAAGCTCTGTAAATGGATGCGTCAGTCACACTATGAATGCGCATAAGAAATAGGCGAGGGTGATACTCACTCTCCTCGTCGACCTGTCGTCCTGAGCGCATACAGAGGATACCCCATGACTGCGGAGCAAGAACCTTTGCTCGCTTGCTGTTCTTCTTCTCGATCCTGGAAGCGCCTTCCGAGGCAGGCAGCTCGGTCGTCGATCGGCCCCAGTGGGTCCATTGGCCAAAGAGACCAATGTACTGCGTCGAGACGAGGCCGGTCTCCTTTGCGCCATCGCGGCCGCCTTCGATGCTTGCGGGAAGATCAGGTTGCGCAGGGACAGTGACTATGCTGAAGAGGCCATACGACCGTCTTTTGTAGGCCGGTGTTCGGAGCGAGACCGAGATGCGATTGGCAAAAGTGAGAAAATGGGGTGAAGACCTCGTTATGCAGCGGGCCTCGGTCGCCGTGGCTCCCTCGAGCTCCTCCTCAGGGGATGTCTTGCCCGTCGATGCAGGCTGATGTCGAACATCATCGCGGAGCTGGCGGAGGTGCTCGTGAAGGGTCAAGTTGGTGAGATAGGACCGGAAAGACGTCTCGCCCGGATTGGTCCAGATGGCTGTGTGGGACGAGCATTCTTCGATGAGCAAGAGTTCGTCATTCGTCAGGAAATGAAAGTTACTCACCAATCAGGCAGACGAGAACAAGGACACTGCCAAGGTAGAGGATCGTGACCGGGTCGATGGATCTGATCCACGAGACGAGGAGCTCGACGTTGTGGCGCAGGACGGACCACCGGGGGCGGATGAGGTCGAGGCCCTCTGCGATCGCGCCAAAGTCAAAGAGGCTATCTGATGATCCTCCGCGAGCGTGAAAGAGGCCGAGACCACCAAACACGAGCGAAGAGACGGCCATAAAGACACTGTAGAGGACCAGAGTCAGCTCGCCGGGGCCTTCGTCCGACTCGTCGTATTGCTCAGTCGACTGCTGCGGTTTGGCGTTGCGCATGGCCAGGGCGCCATTGGGCGGCGCCCCAGCTGCTGCTGCCGCCGCTGCCGGAGTCGTTGCGTCTCCGACAATCGTGGGCAACGATACCGTAGGTGGCCAGCGACCCGGTCGGCGCTTCCCTTGGCCGACAGAGGGCTGCCAAAGAATGGGGCTTGCTCTACGAACGACTGGGTGTCTCTCCTTGCTTTCTCTCCCGTCTCCCTCTCAACGGATCCAGTTTCTGAAAAGGGGGAAAGTGCTCCAGCGGTATGCTGAGTTGATTGTGTGCAGAGCGGAGCTTCTTCCGATCGGCAACGCGGTCCCTTGGGGCACCGGCTATCCTCAATTGGCGCTTTGGGCCGCCCCGGGTGTCGTTATCGGAAGTCGAATCCACCGAGCCAGTCCAGTGGTCGGTGGTTAGATATGTGGAAGGAGTTGTGGTGGTAATAGAAGTAGTCGTGGATACGCTGGTGCGACACGGTGATCCGTGCTCTTGGCCCGATTGGTGTTCCCGCCCGCCAACAATGCGATGAGAGGCTGAAGAAGCTGCTTGCTGTGCTGCTGCTGCCCACCGGCCGCTCGCTAGATCCAAAGATCGATGGAGCTGTCCGAGTGAGCAGGCAGGCGGATGGGCGAGTGACTGGCTGCTAGTGACCTGCGACGGCGCAACCAGTGACACACGCACCCTCGTCGATTCAACGAGAGCAAGCAGTAGTAGTGACGACGGACTGAGTGAAGAATCGACGGGCCCGAAGAATGGCCCAAATGACTAAATTTTTTTTCTCTCTTTTAAAATTAAAATGACAGGACTACTAGGGTGAAGTGAGAAAGGACCGGAAGTGGCAAGGATGCATCCTACCTTCTAGCCGCTCCCTCTCTCACTCCTGGCCATCGTCGATGATGTGTTTGGGCCATAGCACTACCACTTAGACTTCTAGGGTCAGTAGAGCTTGGACACACCTCGTCTCGACCAGAGCCAAGCCAGCCAGAATGTATTATGCCCATCGAGAGACGTCCGATGGATTGTCCCACGTGGCTCTCATGGCTCACTCTCCCTCCTCCACGCAAAAAAACGCAAAAACGTGGCAAATTTCAGTCGCGCGAATCTGACGCGTGACGCCTCTTGCTTCTCTACTACCACCACCCCTTTGCATCCACGCGCAAGCATCCACCGCCAACAGCAGCTGTTTCGTGCACTGAAACTGCCCAAGACCGCAGCGCATACCCAGAAGGTCTCAACTCACTAAAGTCGCGAGCTCTATACGATCCTTCCGACCCAAAATAGGCGCGCAAATGGCAGATCTCGCGCAGTTGGACAATCCCGTTCCCTCGAGCAGCGGCCTTAACGCGTCTGCATCCGAGGCAGGGTCCATCGCGGCGGAAGCTTCCTCTTCGCAGACGCAGCCATTTAGCCACGCTTCGGCACCCGCGGATCCCCACGACATTCCGCCCGTGTCTTATCATCTTCCCAGCGATGACCGGAGCACGGCAGCTGCTGCAGCAAGCGCCGCCGACGGGACCGCACAGCCTCTGCAAGCTGAGCATGCGGCGCCGCCACCAACCTCAATTCCAAATGGAACATCGCACATGGAAGGCCCTGGGCACGAGCTGGATGTGAGGGGTCTCAATGGGAATGGGCTGGCATCTACGGCAAGCGCCAATGGGCAAGACAGGCCTGCAGTGGACAGCCGTGGGAAACCGGACAGCGTTGAAGGTGGAGCAAGCCTCGAGGTTGCTGAAGGAATTGCACAGCAGCCATCCTCGATGCGTGAGTCTCTCTTTGCGAGTGACTGACTTTCCATTTCTGACCTCAAGGTCTTGTTCAGCTGCCTCATCCACGCTGAGTGCACCCGGGTCTGGCAACCCTTACAACGAGAGTGAGGAAAAGAGCCTCGAATCGCCACTTCCCGCTTCGACGCAGGCGACCACGGCTTCTGTGGGAGAGGATAGGATCGAGCCGAAAGGGCAAGAGCCGCTCTCTTCAATGCGGATGCAGGTTGACGAGCCGAAGGCTGAGGCTGTCGATCCTTCGAACGACGCGATCCTTAGTCCAGTGAAGATTGATGGCGAAGCGAAGGGCGAACCCGTTTCACTGGACAGGCCGCCGATCAGCTCCATTGATGAACCGCAGCAGCCGGAAACGAAGATTGAGGATGCTCCCATGCCAGTCTCTGCCGGCTTGGGTGACGTCGCAATGGGCGAGGCCGCTGCCGCGGCGCCCAAAGCCGAGGAAGTCGTTTCACTTGCAGCGCAGCCACTAGACGAAGAGGCCACCCCAGTCGCAGCCCAACAAAGCGCCGAACAGAGCACAGTGCAGGCTGAAAAGCCGGTGCTCGTCGCGCCTGCTGTCGGAGGCCTCGGTGGTGCTTCAGGTCCCAGCGCGATTCCCGGAGCAATCGCGTCTGCTGAGGTAGCTGGACAGACAAGGCCAGCTGACGGCCTCGATGGAGGACAGGAGCCGCCTGCGAAGCGACAGCGGCAGAGCACGTCGGCAGATCCGAGCAAGCAACCTCTGGCAGGACCCGATGCGACACAAATGACAGCGGCTCAGATCAAATTTTGCCAAAACATTATTAAATCGCTCAAGGGAAGGCCTGACAGCCTTGCCTTTGTCGCCCCTGTCAACCCGGAGCAACTTGGCATTCCCCACTACCGCACCATCATCAAAGAGCCTATGGATCTTGGCACTGTCGATATTAAGCTCGCCCTGACCGCTGCCGCTTCCAAAGGCGGTCAAAAGCACACAGACAAAACTAAACAGGCCGACAAGTGGAACCTCGATCCGGTCAAGGACGTTTACGCCACGATCGACGACTTCGAGAAAGACGTCCGGCTTGTGTTTCAAAATTGCTTCACATTCAATGGTCCCGACCATCCTCTCTCGCTCAGCGCTCAGAATCTGCAAAATGTCTTTGACAAGCAACTCAAGACGATGCCGTCGTCGAATCCACCTGCTCCTGGTGCTGCGGTCGAGACTTCCTCGTCACTTCCTCCCACGCCTGGCGATGCATCTTCGATCGCTGGAGGGCGCCGGGCGTCGGACGGACTGGCGAGCCGACCGAAACGAGACATTCATCCGCCCGCGCCAAAGGACTTGCCATGGGCTGATCAGCCTCAAGCTGCAGGTGCTACGGGCTCCAAGAAGAAGAAGAGCAAGAAGCCCCTGACGCCGCGGCAGCAAGCCTATGTCAACAAGAAGAACAAGGACCAGCTGCGATACTGCGCCAAGGTTATTGATCTGATGTACAAGCCGCCGGCAGCCGACTACGCCTGGCCATTCTTTGCCAAGCCCGAGATGGGCCTGGACTTTGCGGAAGCCTACTACCAGGAGATCAAGAGACCAATTGCGCTTAAGGACATCAAAAATGCCATCACCATCAACCAATACGAGGATGCCGAAGACGTTCAGAGCGACATGGAGCTGCTTTTTGCCAACTGCTTCCAATTCAACCCGCCCGGAACGGATGTCTATGTAATGGGAGACAAGCTCAAGTCGTTCTGGAACGACAAGCTCAAAAAGATGCCACAGCCTCCGGAGCCTGCCGAAGATGAGGAGGAAGAGGAGGAGGAAGAAGAAGAGGAAGATGAAAGCCAAATTCAGGCAAGGGCGATCCGGGATCAAATCGAGTTGCTGCAGATGCAGCTGCAGGGCCTGGAAGGCAACAACAAGGCCGCAGGTGCCAAGGCTCTGGCCTCTGCCAAGGCGAGCCTGGCAGCCTTGCCTACGAAGAAGGGACAGCGGCGGCCATCTGAGAGTGGCGGTTCTGCGAAGAAGAAGGCTTCTGGTGGTGCCGGAGGCGGCACAAGCGGTGGCGGCGGCGGGGCCGCAAAGAAAAGCAAAGCTTCTACGAGCAGCTCTGCGGGTGCCGGAGGAGACGGAGCAGCAAAGAAGGCAACATCAAAACCCAAAAAGCCGTCGGGCGGAAAGAAGCGCGACGAGGACGTTCGCGACGTCACGTACGAACAAAAGGAAGAGTTGGCGACTAAGATCACGCAGCTGTCTGACGAAGCACTGGAGATTGCGCTGAAGATCATTGCCGAGGATAAGCCGCCGAGTGCCAACGACGATGAGGAGATTGAGCTCGACATTGACGACCTGAGCCCTGGAACACTCTATAAGCTCTACAGACATGTTGTCCGACCCAAAGGTCCCAAGAAGCCTGTCGCCGACAAGTCGAACGCTATCGATGGCAGGAAGAGAGGCACGGGCGGCGTCAAACGCAAAAATCTCGACGAAGGCGAGGAGGCGGCTCGAATTGCCCGGCTTCAGGCCCAGCTGCAGCAATTTGACAATCCCGATGCTGGTGAGTGCCATCTTGTGCGCCTCTCTCTACTCTTCTCCCGTAGCTGACACTTACTTCTTCTCAGCCCAAGGCTCAGGAGCCCCGACTGCTGGTGCACATGATGATCTCGTGGCTTCAGACAGTTCTTCTGGCGAGGATGAGAGCGATTCGGAGAGCGAGTATGAATAGTGTCCAACCCTAATCTACCTACTTTCTTGAGTGTACAATGTGCTTTGTCGATTGTGTATGATGTGTGTGTCTGCTCTTCCTGTTTGCTGCCGAGGTTGTCCGTGAGAGAAAAGCTGCCGTCAGTTCGAACGGCTTCCTGTTGGACCGCCCATCTCAGCTTCGTTCTGGGCGAAACGCGTCTCTGCCACTTTCCTTTCACAAATCCATCGCCAGCCTCGGCGCGTATGATTATACCTAAAAAGGGAATAAAGTAGCCTGGGTGAGACCAACACGCTTCCATCACCTCTGTAATCAATGTTTGCGAACAGAACTTGCGGTAGATTAATCATTCTCTTTGACGGCAAAAGTCGATGCTGTGTCTTTTGTAGAAGACATACAGACTGACGGTCAAGAGAGAGAAGACGAGACGAAGACCTTGCTGCGTGACCCAATTGTCCAGCAATGAGGATCGCCCTCCGCGTGGCTTTTTTCTCTTTTTCTTCGTCCGAGCTTATATTTAGGCATTGACTTGCAGCAGGGGCCAGAGCGACAAAGGGAGGGCGTGTTCTTCTTCCCTAAATTGGTAAGTTGTGAACCAGTAAGTCGCGCAGCTTTGTAGTCGAAGTAGTAAGTAGTGCAGTCCAAAAAGGCGCGCTCTCTCCCTGGCTTAGCCTTTTTTGGGTTCGCTTGCCTCTTTCATTTTGGCTTCTCGCTACAACAACTACTGCTGCTGCTGTTGCCGCCGCCGCCGACGACGCCGCTGCTACCTGCCTGCCGGCTTGTCTCTCTTCCTCGACTTGGCCGCCATCGGTTCTGCTTGCTGCCTTCGTCTTGTCAGACCGACAGACCCTGTGCGCACGCAGGACGTCGTTGTCGCCGGCCCCGCCATCCCCGCTACTTATATCCCTTGACCAAAAACGGAGGGAGAATAAAGAGAGAGCGCCAAGGGAGAGGGAAGCGCGAAGGTAGTAGCATCGAGTGAGAGAGTTTCGTCATCATATACCACCCACACGCATATATCACCAGCAGCCGGTTTCTTGCATTCAGCATTCAGCACCCAGTGCCGACAGCAAAGGAAGAGAGCGAAAGAGCTCTCTCTTTATATATCCATCGGCCGCTTCATCAAAATTACCCCGTCGTCCCCTAGGGAAGAAAAGGAGCTGGGTAAAGATAGGGAGAAAGAGCGAGCGGAAAGAGAGAGAGAGAGGACCGCGCCTGGCGAAGCAACTTTCTGTGAGGTAGGAGGGCCGCTTCAGCGGTCAGACACGACGCAGTAGACTATACGATATGTCGCAGTCGCAGCGATCGCCTGGCCAAGTGCATCTAGGGGTGAGTCTCGCCCGTGCTCGCTGCTAGGCTCGTCGCACGACATGCTGAGCCTCACGAGACAAAACAGATTCCGTCATCGGGCGCACCCAGTCACTCGACAAAAGGCCTCAATGCTGCTGCGGGCGTCTTTAATCCGGGACAAGCGCACCGGGGCAGCTTCGATGCACCGCCAGCTCTCAGTCCCGGTGCCGCGCCATTTCAGCCAGGTGGCCAGCCGAGGCTGAGCGTGGGTGGCAATGGTGGCACCACGCCGGGCAGGCTCGGTGGCTATACCCCTGCACACCAATTCGTGAGTTGAAGAGAATGTCGGCGCTCTTCGTGCTTCAGGTTCTCACACATAAAGACCCACCCATCCTCCCATTCTCTCACTGGAAGCAGATGCAGCCTCAGCTTGCACCCACGTATGGCCATCAGCTCTCGCCGCTCCAGATGCCTATACCTGGTGGGCAGCCCTCGCCCCAGCACACATCGTTTGTCTCCCCCTTCTCAGCCGGGCCCACCAGTGGGGGGCTGCCGAGCCCTAGCCTGCGACCACCCGTTCCGACGAGCCCCGGAGGCATGATGCCGACATCGCCGATGAGCAGCACCGGTGGTGGTGGTGGTGGTGGTGGCGGCGGCGGCGGCGGAGGGCCATCACCCCACTTCACCTCGCAGCAGCCCGCCCCCGTCGCCATGACGCTCAACCACCCCTTTCAGCAGCAGCAGCAGCCAGGGTTTGGACGTGGTGGTCTCATGGCAGGCCGCGGCGCGAGGAGGAACAGGGGCCCGCCACCAGTGAACCAGCCTCTCAAGACGACGGGCCACAACTCGAAGCCGTCGGTGAGCCTCAACCCGGCGGCATTTGCAGCCGCGTTGGCCAGCCAGGGAGGACTCAAGACGAAGCGAAAGGCCGTCGTGACAATGCCAAAGGAAGGGGGCGAGCAGGTGGATGAAGAAGAGGCAGGCCAAGCAGCCCGAGACCAGGCCACGTCGGACGGGCTCGACCAAGAGGCTATTGATAAGAAGGCAGCGCAAGCGTCCCAGAGCGCAGCCGTTCGCAGCCGATGGACCAAGAGACTTCCTCTGCCCCATCTCGCCATCCTCGACGAGAGATTCGTCGATGCTAATGCGCTCAAGGATGAAAACGTGCTTTCAACAGAGATGTATCCCGAGCCACAGGACCCGAGTGAGGGTCTGCCTGACTTCATCGAGATCTACCTCCCCGGTCAGGGAGCCTGGGACGAATTCAAGGATCTCCTCGCCGCAGAGGCAAAGGAGAGGGAGCTCGAGCTTGAACAACAGCGGGAGCAGGAGCAGCAAGGCAAAGACGAGGATGAAGATTCGGGCGAAGAAGAAGGCGCCGATCTGCCGGTCACGTCCATCTCCTCGCCTGCAGACGCCGCGCAGGTCTCTACCCGGCTGCAAGACTATCTTCACAACCGCAACTCATCCCCGCCATCCTTTGAGCAGGACAGCAGTCCCATTGTCCAGGCCCAGCCGCTGCCCAGCGATGTGGCCGCCGAGGCGACAGCGCGCAGCCTCAGCCGCTTTGGCCCCACGCTCGCGACCCCTCGTCGCAACGACGGTATCCGTTCAGCTTCAGGCTATAGCAGCAGCCCGCAGCACATCCAGACCATGTCGCTGAGCATGCCCTCCTCGGGTGGGCCGTTTGGCCCTGGCGCACTCTCTGCCCTCGGGCTCCCAAGCCCCAGTCGCGGAGAGGAGATGGAAAGATCGTACTCCGACTCGGAGGACAAGGCCGAGCCCGCACTGGGCCAGCGTCCAACCATGGAACGCAACAACTCCGAGAACAGATTTGATGCCAGGAGGGCCGGCACGAGGACGAATCTCCTGCCGCTGTCCCTGCCGTCGTCGTCATCGTCTTCGAGACCGTCGTGGAAGGACCTCGGGCGAGGTTTTGGCTACGACATCGAAGAGGAGCCCGACAAGGAGCACGACGACGAAGCTGGAAAGATGGCCGGCATGCCAGCTCATGACGTGGAAGACGACGCGAGGACCAACCCCAGCGAAGACGCAGACGCGTCCGACAACGACCTGGACGACGATGACGAGGCAGGCGACACACTGCAGCAGCAGCAACGCACCAAGGGCCTCTCTACGCTGAGCGAAGAAGAAGACGCCGCCTCTTCAATGTCGGACTCGGACTCGGACCTGGTCGACTCGGCGTCGCTCTCGGGCGAGTACAGCAACCCGTCAGACGAAGAGGCCGCTCGCCAGGCACGAGGCGAGAGGAATGCCCTTCGAGCCGAACGCCGTGCTGCCAAGGCCATTGCCAAGGGACGGGAACGGGAGCGTGAACGGCGCGAGCGCAATGGTCTCGCTCCCCAGCCGGACCAGTCCCAGCTGGGCCTCGTTGCGCCCCACCCCGGCAATCGCAGTCGTGCCTACACGGGCGACACGCTGCCGAGCAGCAGCATCGGCGGCCAGCGCGAGTACGGCGATGACGACAGCGACATCATCTCCAACCCCTCCGACGAGGTCGACGACGACAGCCGGGGTCTCGACTTTGCAGGCAGCGGACCGCTGGACGTGAACCCACACGACGCACAGCATCACGATTACCGCTACTCTCATCGCAACGTTGCTGCAGGCGCCGATGGCTCCTTTGGCTTCGGAGGTGCTGCCGGCTCAACCGAGATGCAAGCCACCCTGTCTCGTGCCAGCTCCAAGACGTTTGGTGGCAGTGGACTCAATCCCACTGCGCGCGAATTCAACCTGGGAGGAGGAGGAGCAGGAGGAGGAGGAGGAGCAGGAGGATTCGGTGGCGGTGAAGCCGGCGCAGACTCGGCGCATTTCCGGCTGCCCAGCATTAACAACTCCAGCTTCGGTGGCTCGCTCGACATGCGCGAGGCCACGGGCACAGGCACGAGAAGCCTCAATGCGGCTGCGCCCTCGTTCACGCCTGGCGCATTCACCTTCCAAGCGCCCGGAGGAGCGCCCAAGCTGCCCCAGCTTGCTCGACCCAGCGAGGGAGCCGCTGCGTTTGGCGTGGACTTTAATTCCAACGAGGCCGACGAAGCGCTACGAACATCGCAGGGCCGCGAGAAGCGGCAGCGGTTCAGGGGCTCGGACGTGCAGACGAACCTCGACGATGCAGACGAGCCTGCTTTCCCTTCGAGCCCGCCCAGGCCCCGTCCCTCGGCGGCCAGCATCGAGGGACCGCTCCGGGATGGATTTGGTGGGTTCAGCGCGCAGCAGCATCCGCCGCCTTTCAATGCGAACCCTCGAGGACCGCTCGATTCGGACGACCTCGCCATCGGCAAGCCCCAGGGTACCACGGGCACCTTTGCCTTCAAGGCCACTGCGCCTGCCTTTACGCCCACCTGGAGTCGTGCTACGGCCGCTGGCGCGCCATCGAACCGGCCTGGAATCCCAAGCTTCGCCGAGCCTGCCATTGCAAACGGTGGCAGTGGCTCAACCGTGCCGAAAGCCGACTTCACATTCAGCATCGCTGCAGGGAACAAGGCTGTCCCGATCCGCAGGCCCGAGGAGGCTGCCGCAGACGAACAGTACTCGGCAGACCAGGGCCACGACCAGCACCAGGATCAAGACCAGGAGAACCGCGGCGTGGCTGGGCCGACGAAATCACTGACCCACCAGCGGCTCGGCAGCAATACAGCGGCGAGGCGGCGGCCCCTTGCGCCCGTCTGGCAGAGAGAGTCGAGATCCGAGGCCATTGATATTCCTGGATTCCAGCACCATGCTGCCCATCCCTCTGCCACGAGCACATTGGACATGTCGCTGGACGACGAGGAAGAGGACCCGGCCTCACGGCGTGCACAAAGCCGGCCTCGTGGAAGACGCTCTCTTCCGCAGGACGACAAGGTGGACGACGACGGCGATGACGACGACGATGATGATGACGACGACGACGATACGGTGTCGGACATCATCGAGGAGCTTGGCCAGCGAATGGACAAGTCGCTGGAGGGCTGGGCGGGCAAGATCCTCGACGAAGTCACGATCATGGGCCAGGTCCGACCGGCCAACATGGTCAGCCTCGACTCGTACGAGCGAGAGACGCTCATCGACGCCATGGCCGAGCAGGTCGAGCGCATCGTCACGGACAACTACCAGACGCTGTCGCAGAGCCTGGCCGAGATTGCGGCGAGGCAGCTCAGAGCCGTGTCGCAGCACGACGCAGATGTTGGCGACGACTCGAGCGTCACGATCAAGGCTCAGCGGCGACTGTTGGAGCACTCCTCTTCCTCGTCACCCGAGGACATGCACCTTGCTGGTACGCAGCGTGGACATGCACCGCTCGACGCACAGGGCGAGCTTGACTTTGACTTTGTGCAGGAGGTCCTCGATCAAAAGATCAGCAACCTGCTTAGGGACGTGTCGGCACGATTCGACACGGCCCTCCCACAAGCCATGGGCGACGTCTCCAAGAAGCTCGAGGATGTCGTCGAGAGGGCAAAGACAGCAGCCAGCCAGACCAAGGAAGTGCCGGCCGTCTTGCCATCCACGGTCGATGGCCCTGCCAAGCCG
Organism: Acaromyces ingoldii; assembly: GCF_003144295.1. Classification (NCBI taxonomy): domain Eukaryota; kingdom Fungi; phylum Basidiomycota; class Exobasidiomycetes; order Exobasidiales; family Cryptobasidiaceae; genus Acaromyces; species Acaromyces ingoldii. Next base: position 1,068,714 of record NW_020290247.1, read on the forward strand.
GTGGACCTGTCGACAGAGGCATCCGAGACGCTAAGTGCCTTGCTCATTGGCCGATTGCAGCCCGTGCTCGAGGAGGCCGAGGAGAACGGAGCCAAGAACCGTCGGGCTGAGCTCGTCGATGTGCTGGAACCGCTGCTGGAGGAGCACATGGCCAGGACGAGAGCCAAAGCCGAGGCAGAGCGCCAGGACGTGACACACGCGCTCAACGAGATGCTCACCCGAAAGGTGGCCGAGTGGGAAAGAACGCTGGCCGACGTCAAGGAAGCCACGGGAGACCAGATGCAGACGTTGCTCGTCAAGACGCTCCTGCCCCATCTCGAGACGCTCAGGACCGATGCAGTCGACCCAGACGTCGTTGCGGCGCGCGTCACGGAGATTCTCGCGCCCATGATTGAAGAAGGGAAGCGGTCGACGCTGGGTGGATCTGGACCCAGCATGAGGGGCCTGGAGAGAAACCTCAGCGAGGATGGCGGCTCCACGACGATGACGTCGCAGTCCTCGTCGGCCACGACGTATGCTGGCCCCGAGTCGATTGCAGACGCCACGCTTGAAAAGCTCAAGCCCTACTTCTCTACGGGTGGCGTCCTCTCTTCTCTTGGCGGCGGAGAAGGAGCTGCACCTGGTCCTGCAACCTTCGACGTTGAGGACCTTGCCGAGCGTCTGAGTGTTGCCTTTGCGGCAAAGCAACGCTCCGTGGCCAGCGACGAGGGCAGGGGTCTGGATCTGGAGCCGGTGCTTGCACTGCTGGAGCCGCTGGTGGCCAAGCAGGAAGAGGCAAGGAACCTGGCTCGCACCATCGTCGATCGCCAGCGCGAGGTCGAGAGCGCGCTCGAGAGCTCCCTGGGCGCGTTCCCCAAGGCCGTCAATGCAAAGATGGAGGTCTTCCTCTCCACTGCCCAGCAGACGCATGACGCCCACCGCGACATCCTCAGCAGGCTCGATGCCCTCTCGACTACGTTTGACGGCTCGACGAACCGCGCGGCCGAGCTCGAAGAGAGGCGCGACGAGCTGCTCATCACGCTCGACGAGGCCAGGAGGGAGGCGAGCGAGGCCAAGGTCGAGGTCGAGCTCGCGCGAGGCGAGCTGACGGTGAGCAACGGCTACAATGCGCAGCTCAAGGAGGAGCTTTCGAGGCTGGAGTCGAGGCTGGATCTGGCCGAAAAGGGCGCCGACGAGGTCAGCAACTCCACCACCGAGCTTAGGCGAAGGGAGGCCGAGCTGCAGGAGAGGGCCAAGGTGGCAGAGAGAGAGGCGCAGGAGACAGAGGCCAAGAGGCGACAGGACCAGGCGCAGCTGGAGGCCCTCGAGTCGCAGAATCAGCTCATGAAGAAGCACATTGACGAGCTTGTGGCAGAGATGCACGCTTCGAGGGAGGATCGGACCCGAGAGCGTGAAATCGCGGCGCAGGCGACGGCTGAAGCGCTGGCTCGATGTGCAAAGGCCGAAGAGCTCCTTTCCGATGCGCAGAAGCGCGCAGACGATCGTGTCGATGAGGCTGCGCGCGTCGAGAGGGTCGCTCGCGACGATGTGCAAAAGACCGTCGAGGATGCTGCCCGTTCCGAGGGCGAGATTGCCGCGCTGCAGAAGCGTGTGGGCGAGCAAGACGCCAAGATTGCCAATCTGCAGCAGCTGACGGCGACGCAGAAGCAAAAGGCTGCACAGAGCCAGCAGAAGCTCAGCGAGGCCGACAAGAGGACGAGGGACCACGAGAAGCAGACGCAGGAGCTGGCTGTCGCCAATGCCCGGCTGGCTGAGATGGAGGCCAGGGTGCAGGACCGCGAGGATCTCGAAATGAGGCTGCGGCAGAGCCAGGACAGTGAGATGGACTTGCGGCAGGAATTGACGGCCTACCATGCGCGCTTCCTCGACCTGGAGCGGGACCTCATCACGATGAAGGAGACGCTCGTTGGTAAAGAGGAGCTCGAGGCCGCTCAGGCCGACCTGGTTGCGTCGAGGGAGGAGGCGGCCAACCTCCGTGGACAGCTCGCCGCAGCAGAGCGCCAGTTGCAGCAGCGAGATGCCGTCGCGATGCCGCCGACGTTCCAGACCGGTGGCGCGCCGATCAAGGCCTTTACGACGTGGCACAACGAAGACAGCCCGAGCAACCACGGGAGTAGCACCTGGGCCAGCATTCACGCGCCCAGCGGTGGCGAAACGAGCAACGATGCCACACAGCAGCACCCACACCTCCGCCCCTTCTCCTCGGACGCAAACAACGATGCCAGCTTCTCGGCCATGAGCGACTATTCCGTCATGAGCCACGGGAGAACCGTGGCGAGGGGCGACGACGGCTGGTGGAGCTGAAATGCTCCCTACCACTACTACCATTCTCTCGATTCATTCATTTCATTCCTTTAACAAAGTTGTTCCCTCTCTTCATTCATACCTAGGATCTCAACCTATTTCTTCTCTTTTCAAAGTATTCAGATTGCCCGTCATTGCGTGTTGGTCTGCGACTGTACGTGTGCCTGAGCTCGCTTTACCGCATCAAAGAAGAGCGGCCAGAGGCGCTCCGTCTGTGTTGAAAGTGAGGGTGAGACTTTCTTGTTCTTGGGAAGGGGGAGAGCAACATGCAACTCACATCGACGTGCTCCAGCACAATGGCGTTTCTTCCGCCCTCTCGCCAGGACGCTGCCGTTTCTTCGCTGTCCACCTGGTCCGGACTCGATTCTGTCGGGGGTGCCCACTGGTCGTAGAAGTCGACAATGGTGGTGCCGCACGCCTTTCCGTCGTTTGTCTCTATGTGCACGCGGTATCGCTTCGGGCTCACCCGGGCAACATCACCACTGCCGCCACCAACACTGCTGCTGCTGCTGCTGCTGGTATGCTGGTGGGGCTTGGCGTGGGCATAGAACATGGTTGGATCCAGGACATAAGCGACGGCGAGAAAGTCATGGACGGGCGGGCCCTGCGCGAAGCCAAACGTGTCTGCGTACGAGGCGGCAAAGAAGGCCATGATGGACGCGAGCGTGTCGATGAGCGAGTCCGACGACGAGTAGAGGGAGACGAGCTGCGAATGGAGCGTGTCAGTGAAGAGGGCCTGGTGCGTGATGTTGAGGCCGGCCATGACGGTGGGCAAGGGGTAGGAAAAGACGATGCGGGCTGCCTCGGGGTCGACAAGAATGTTCCACTCTGTGCAGCAGCAGGGCGAATATGTCAGTCAGAGGGAAAAGGACTGTCGCAATGCACACATTGACTCACCGGCTAGGGGCGTGCGATTGCCCGGCACGCCTGCTGCGCCGCCCATCAGGACAATCTGATCGACGCCTTGCTGGACCACGCCGGGCGGCGCGAGCTTCAGCAGCAGGGCCACGTTTGTCAGGGGGCCAGTGGCGACAATCGTCAAAGGTCCTTGGCCGTCTCTTATCCGTCGCTTCAGCAGCTCAACGAGGTGGCTTACCAAGCTCAAGGGATCCGGCTCGGGCACCACCTGTCCCTTCTCTGCGACGGGCCCGAGGTTCGCATACATTTGCCGTTGCACACCCTCGTCCGTCTGTGTGCCTAAGCCCGTGACTCCGCCCAAGCCGTCGTCTCCATGGATCCCCTCATCAATTTTGGCGTCTCTCATGAGTGGCACATCTGCCCCCCTCCAAAGTAGCCCGGGCTCGACGCCATAGGCATCCAACATCCGTGCCGCATTGACAAACGTGTTGTGGCCCGTGTTGTTGCCGTGCACGCTCGAGACGCCCAGAAGCGTGGGGTGGACCAACGACGAGCGGCCAAAGAGGGCAAGCAGGAGCGCAATGGCATCATCGTGGCCCGGGTCGCAGTCGAGCCAGAGTGCCTTCTCTTCGCCCGTCATTGTCGTCGCTTGAATAACTTTCCTCTTTCCCCCGCTCAGACTGTTTCTTGACGTCTTTCTTTTTCCCCCTCGTCGATTTCTCCACTTTATTCAGCCTTGCTTCTTCAGTTTTTTTCCAAGTCAGAATTTCACGTGTGTCGCAGGCTGAGGTGTTCTTCTCTGGCGCAAACAACCACCATCCATCGAGAGCGCCCGAGGACATGGCTTGGCAAGGAGGAAATCCAGCGCAGGGGCAGCCGCCGCCGCCGCAGCCGCCGCCGTCGCTTGCGCCCGGATGGACAGAGCACGTCGGCCCGCAGGGACAGCCATACTACCACAACGCCAGCACGGGCCAGTCGACCTACTCGCGCCCCTCTGCTGCTGCTGTTGCACCCGTCGGGGTCTCCTCGGCGTCCTCGGCTTCTTCTTCTTCATCGACGAAGGCAAAGGCGAAGGAGAAGCCAGCCAAGAAGGAGCCCATCGAAGGCGCAGAGGGCTGGCTGAGGGTCACGACGAACCTGGGCAACGTGTTTTACACGCACAAGGAAAGCAAGAGGAGCGAGTGGGTCGTGCCCGGCGAGATCCGTCAGGCCGTCGCGGCCATGGAGGCGAGGGAACGGGCGCAGCGGGAAGAGGAGGCGGCGCAGGAGCAGCAAAAGGAGAGGGAGGAGAGGGAAGAGGCCGCGAGAAAGGCGGAGGAGCTCAAGCGGGCGAGGGAGGAGCAGGAGAGAATCAGAAAGGAGCGCGAGAAGCTATTGGCGGCAGCGGGCAAGAGGAAGCGGGGCGAGGAGCAGGACGACGAGGGTCTCGAAGCGGACGAGGCTCAGGGCGGCATAGATGCAGATGAGCTGCTCGAGAGGCAGGACTCGCCAAAGAGGAGCCGTCTTGATGGAGACGAAGGCGAAAGCGGCGGGGACGGTAATGAGGAGGAGGACAACAACGAAGATGATGAGGACGACGAGGCGTGGCAGAAAAACGTCGCGGCGGAGATGGCGGCTGAAGTTCAGAAGGAGCAGCAGCGCTCGGCTCCGAGCAATGGACCGACCAACATCACTCTCCTGCCTCCGCCACCCAAGGCGCCGGAACCGCACGCCAACGAGCCCAGGGTTGAGCTGTCGCTCGAGGAGGCCAAGGCCCTCTTCATGCAGATGCTCACCTCGCTCAACGGCACCGACCGAGAGGTTAACCCCATGGCGCCGTGGGACAAAGAGCTGGCGAAGTTTGTCCACCATCCGCGGTACACGGTTCTAGCCCAGCTCAGGGATCGGCAGGATGCATTTAATGAGTGGTGCAAGCTGCGCCTGCGAGAGAAGAGAAAAGGGCCTTCTTCATCCGGCCCTGCTTCTTCTGCGCCGACAGCCGCTCCTACGTCTGCACCTACCGCCAACGGCAACGGCAATGGATCTTCCTCTCCATCTTCGGCATCCGCATCGGCGTCAAAGGGCGATGCTGCTCAGCACTATCAGGCCCTCCTTGAGGCCGAGGTCATATCCACGCGGACGCGCTGGGAAGATTTTCGCAAGAAGCACAAGCGGGACCGCTCCTTCTTCAGTTTTGGACGAGATGATCGCGAGCGCGAAAAGGTATTCAGGAGCTTCTTGAGGGACCTCGGAGAGAAGAAGCGGCTTGCGGCGGAGAAGGCGGAGGAGGACTTTCTCCAGCTGCTTGAAGAAAAGCTTTCAAGGAGCGAGGACCGAGTGGCGAGGGAAGCGACGCAAGAGGAGGTCAATGGCGTGTGGACCAAGGCAAAGAAGAGGGAGGGTGTCGAGGTGGACAAGCGCTACGAGGCCGTTGGCAGCAGCTCGAGAAGGGCCGAGCTTTTTGGGCAGTGGGCCAAAGGCGAGCGACGACCAGTCGGCACCAGAGGAGTGGAAGGCTACGCCGTTTCTCATCCGAGAAGAGATGGCCCAGTCGACAAGAAGGAGCAGGCGCTGCGAGAGCGCGAGGAGCGCGTGCGAAGAGAGCAGCGACAGGTCCAGGGCGCGAACCGCCGCGCGCTGGGCCAGGCCAATCACCAGGAAGGGCTGGTGCAGTTTGGACAGCTGCTCATGGACATCATCCGGAATCCCCTTTCGAGGTGGGCGGATGTGGTCGAGTCGATCCGCAGTGATCCACGATACTTGATACTGGAAGATCCGGAAGAGAGGCGAAGACTGTTCGAGGAGCACGTTGACTCCCTCAACACAAAGCGGCTTCGGGAGTTGCAAGAGACTGTCTTCGAGAAGCATGCGCCGGCAATGGACATCGATGCAGAGGTCGCTCTGCCGCTCATTCTCGACGACGAAGAGGTCAAGCGACGCAAGTTGGACCAGCTCAAGGCCCTCGAGAGCGGCAAGACGATGCAGGATCTCTTTGAGGAATGGAGCAAGCAAAGAGAAGAGAGGGCAAAAGTGGCTTTCATGGAGATGCTGAAAGGTGAGGAGGCATGTTTCTGCGCTGTTTCTCGGCGATTCCACTGATATGAGACAATTTGGCAGAGAACGCTTTTGTGGAATTCTGGGGCTCATTGCGCCAGCAGCGTCGGGTCCAAGGAGGAAAGTCTGCTGCACCGGAGGCCACGCCCGAAGGAGGTGCTGGCCAGGGCGACAATGACGACGAAGACGAAGACTTGCCCAGTCTCCTGCAAATGGCCGCCAACATCGACCTCGACGAGATCTTTGATGTGCTCCGAAACGACCAACGGTTCAGGGCGTTTGCGCACATGCCCGAGAAGCGCGAAGAGTGGATTCGGGTGCGTCGTTGAGACTGTGTTCTTGCTTCTGGGGCAGGACAACGGCTGACTTTGACTTTTTCTTGCAGGATTACCTTCAGAATATGAAAGTGCCCAAGACGACAGTCTTTCAACGATCCTGAAGACGGAGCGTGGTTGTATTTCATGGAATTGTATGAATAAGCTGAGCTTAATCCGAGAGCAGGGCGTGATCTCTCAGCTGCTTTGGTCGTATCCGAAACGCTGGAAGGCAAGCGCTGCCACTTACAATGCCCTCTCGTCTGCTTGAAGACCTTGTCATTTGATTGAAAAGCACAGGTTTCTGCGGGAGAGGCCCCAATTGTGTGAAGTTAGCAGCGCAGCAAGTGTCGAACAAGCTGTCCACAAAGCGTCACGTGTCAGCAAGGCCTGCGAGATGATGGCGACATAAACCACACCTCCACCTGGCTTTCCCGGCTTAGCGAGCTGCAGAGATTTCGTCCGCCTTTCTCCTTCCCTCTGACAAAGATCTATCACCATTTCGCTTTACTACTCCATACACACCATGATGATGATTCGACCGATTGTCAGTGGGGCCGCTCGTGGCGCCACCCGTCGCTCGATTGCCGCTGCCGCTGCACCTGGCTTTGCGAGGACGCTGGCCACTGAGGCGCCCAAGCCGAGCGCCGGAAGCCCTCCTCCTTCCTCTTCCTCATCCAACACCCCTCTGATTCTCGCGCTTGCCGGTGTCGGTGGTCTGGGAGCTTGGTATGCCATGGGCGGCTTTGGCGACAAGCCCAGTGTACCCGGCACGGGAAGCGTGACGGGCGTGCTGGACAAGAACGCTTTCAAGGAGTTCACCCTCAAGGAGGTCATCCCGTACAACCACGACAGCTCTACGTTCATCTTTGAGATCCCCCAAGACCAGAACTCGGGCATGACGGTCGCCTCGGCTGTCGTCGTCAAGGGCGTCGGTGAGCAGGCCCCCAAGGACAAGGAGGGCAAGGACGTCGTCCGCCCCTACACACCCGTCACATCACCCGACACCAAGGGCCACATTGACTTCCTGATCAAAAAGTACCCCAATGGCGCCATGACGGAGTACATCCATGCGATGAAGCCCGGAGACAAGCTGGAGATCAAGGGTCCCTTTGACAAGCATCAGTACAAGGCCAACGAGTTCGAGGAGGTCGCCATGATTGCCGGTGGATCTGGTATCACGCCCATGTGGCAGCTTCTCCAGGCTATCAAGGGCAACCCGCAGGACAAGACCAAGGCTACCCTCATCTACACCAACAAGACCGAGGCCGACATTCTTCTCCGGGAAAAGTTCGACGAGCTCGCCAAGTCCGACGACAGGTTCACGATTGTGTATGGACTTGACAAGAAGCCCAAGAACTTCACGCAAGCAGATGCTTTCGAGGGTTACGTCACGCCAGAGATCCTGAGCAAGTACCTTCCGGTAAGTCTTTCTTTTCTGGAGTCTCTTTTCGCTCTTCTCCCATTCTCATCACTGACCATGAATCGTACTACCTCGGCAGGCGCCTGCAAAGGCTGACAAGGTCAAGATCTTCGTTTGCGGCCCTCCCCCTCAGGTCGAGGCCATCAGCGGCGGAAAGGGCCCCAAGGGCTCCCAGGGCGACCTCAAGGGTCTCCTGGCTGACCAGGGTTACCAGTGAGTCGTGATGTGTTCTAGTACCTTCTGCTTAAGCTGACCACATCATCTTCTGCCCCTCTAGACCCTCGCAAGTGTACAAGATGTAAAATGCCCTCATTCCTTGTCAATTGGTAATGCAGAGGTTCTTGGAATTGAAGAAGCCCTCTATATTTGTCTAGATGCGAATACAGTACAGTACAATGGTTTGTCATGACCTCATGACCAGATGCGGATGTGTATGGACCAATTCATCACTCTAAGGCCTCGTAGCCATCATCGTAGTCATCGTCGTCACCACCCACAAAGTTGCCCACTGGGTTGCCCTTGTTGGCCCAGAATTCGTGCCGTCGGCCCAAAGGCCTTTTGCTGCCTTGTCCTTCACCCTGCGCATGTGCACGGGCCTGGCCACTCATCCCATTGGCCCCGCCGTGCCCTCCGTCGTCGGAGACACTCGAATCCGTCACGTATGCGTCTGGTGCCTCTCTCGCATAGTCTTCCAATCTCTTCCTCCTCTTCGACGAGGCTCGTCCTCCATTCTGGCTTGCATACCTCGAGTCCTTCGCCTCGTCGTCGTCGTCGTCGACATCGCTGTGGTGCACCTGAGACGAAGCAAAGGAGATGCCCTGGGAAGCGGCCAGCTCTTCCTCATCCAGCACCTCAACAGAAGACCCATCTGAAGCACCGTCATTGATCGCGAGCTCTTGGCGAGCTGTCGATGGACGCTTTGTACGTTCAAGACGAGAGTCCGCCGACGATGACGTGTCAACAATGACGACTGGGTCTTTCGAAGTTCCCTGACCATTGGCTCTGTTTCTAGACGACCCCTCGGACTTCGATAAGCCACCATTTGTCGTCGTGGCGATGCCGTTGAGCCGACTCGATGACGGATTGTCCTCGTGCCGCAGAGTAGCTTGTTCTCTGCGGCGTCTTTCTGCTCGAGACTCGCGCGGAGGCGAAGGTGGTCTTCTCCGGGCAACGGGCTCGGGCGAAGGTGCTGGTGGAGCTCGACGAAGCTTGGATTGCAAGCTACCGCTGTCCCACAGGTCTGCAACTTCTTTGCGGGCTCGAAACACTTCGCGATTTACGCCAATGATTGTGCCCAGCAAGCTCTCGGGATCCTTCTCTCCCTCGTTCTTGTTGCTTGCACCGTTGAGCAAGGCGGCTCGAGCCTCGTCATCCTCATCCGCGAAACGTTTGTGCTGCCCTGAGCCGCGCACCTTCGACGACGTCATCTCATGGGCACGTTCGCACATGGCCGAGGTCAAGATGTCAAAAGCCCCTCCGAGAGCGCTGCGGACCTGTAAGATTTGAAACGATCCCCTGCAGATGTTGTTGGCTGAGTGCGACAGACGCGGAGTTAGCCCTGTGTGCGACATTGTGTGAAATTGGGATCACTCACATGGGTCATTCGGGTCCTCGATGGCAAGCATATAAGGCCGTGCAGGTTCGAGCCAGCCCCTTGCCTGCTTGTCGAAGTAGCCTCCTCGACCCCGGATGGAGATACCTGTCCGGTCGTAGCCAAAGTTCTTTCCGTAGAGCTCGAGAAACTCAAGGAAGAGCACACCGAGATTGCGTGAGGGGTCAATTTCTTGTCGCTGGATCTTAGGATGAAGCTGAAGACACCTTTGTCAGCCAGACTGTTCATCTGGTATTCGATGGTCAAACTCACCTGGAAATGGCTAATAGCCATGCAAATGACACTGAAGCTTCCCAGACCTCCCGAAAAGACTTCGCTCATTCCCCTCTGACTGAGCAGCAGCTTGGTTGCCATGATAACGGGCCGCAGGCTCGGCATCTTCTTCAGCCACGACACCACAAAGTCGGCCGCCTCAAGACCGTTGGTCTGGTTGACGCTGATGTCGACACGGAAATTGCCGTATGTGCAGACAAATTTGATGATCGGGACCTTGGCTTTAGCAATGACCTGTACGTCGGTGGCCAAGTTGTTGCGCCGTAGGCAGGCGGCCATGTTCCTCAGTGCGCCCTCCCGCCGTTGATTCTCCATAGAGGCAGACACTACAACAAGGTCAATGTCGCTGCAGAGCTTTGGTCAGTCCCATCGCCGATGCCAGAGGAAAGACAGCCTCACTCACCCCTGCGGCATGTACAGCTCTGTGTTTTGACTCCCAAAGGAATGAACCGAGGCATCTCTCCACTGGCTTGTGATTGCCCTCCGGATGAGCTGGATCACCATGCTCCTCGTCTCGTGCTCTTTGGGCGAGGGCGAGATCCATTGTTCAAATGCGGCCAGCTCCTCATGCAGTCTGTCGAACATACCGAATTAGCACAGAGTGCATAGTGAAAGACATTGCAACCCACTCACATATCTGTGACTGTCCTACACTGATCGAAGTCGACGTCTGCACACCAGGGTGTGCCACGCGCCAGCTCGCGCCGCTTGGCTCGCTTGTCCACGTCTTCTCTCTTCCGCTTCTTGCCCCTTCCGCCCGGAGAGCTTCCTCTCGAGGTGTTGGCACCATCCCAGCCATGGCTTTCCTCAATTCTTGGGCCCACGCTGCTACTCGCACTTGCGCCCACGCCCTCCTCCTCTTCATCCTCGCCAAAGTCGAACGGGATATAGTCGAGCGAGGTATGGAAGCCTGGCACGTCGGACTGCAGCTGCACCTTCGAGCCGGAACCCGACGCCTCAGCCACCCTTGCCACCATCTCCTCGATAGTCGATGGCCGTCGTTGTCCTGCCGTTGCTCAATGGCCGATTGATACTCCACCAGAAAAAGGACTTGACAAAAGGAGCGTTTCCACCGCGCCGCCTTCCGAATCTCACCAAAAAAAAAAGTTTTATTTGGCGCCCACTCCGCACGTGGCTCAACATTTTTTCTTGACCCTCGCATCTTCCGACGTTGACGTCGACGACGAGGACTTCTTCCAAGCTAGCCTGCCCAAGATGGATGTGCTCGATCGAGATGTGGCTCGACTCTGGCGAGTCAACCGCACCATACACGAGCTTGTCCGCGACAGGGTGAGTGATGTGGTGCTCTGGGCTTCAATGAAGGCCACCAAAGGGCTGATCATTGAAGCTACGTATCCCAAGGGCTACAAGGTGTCCGACGACGAAATCAACGTCGGTCTCGACGACTTTCGCAGCCAGGTTGCCAGTGGCGGCGCTATCGATCGCAGGGCCCTCCATTTCCCCGCCGAGCACGCCTCGGACCCGTCACAGCGCATCTTTGTCTTCTTCGCAGAGGAGAAGAGCGTGGGCGTGAAGACGATGGGCGTCTTCCTCCAGCAGCTTGAGGCGCAGAACATCGGGCGGGGCATCATCATCTATCAGGAGAAGATGACGTCGAGTGCACACAAGGTGCGCAAGCTTCCTCGAAGAAGAGATAAGAATGAGCTGACTTGGGATGCTGCTGTTGCAGGTTATCGATGCGATGAGAAGTCAATTTGAGCTCGAAGACTTCTACGAGGGCGCTCTGCTGGTCAACATCACCCATCATCACCTGGTGCCAAAACACGAGGTGTTGAGTGACGAGGACAAGAAGGCCCTGCTGCTTCGATAGTGAGTGGTCCATCCAGCACGGCCAACTTATCTTTCACGAACTTCTCTCATCGTGCTGACGCCCGTTCTCACAGCCGCCTCAAGGAGAACCAGCTGCCGAGGATCCAGATCAGTGACCCCGTCGCGCGCTACTACGGCATGAAGAGAGGCCAGGTCTGCAAGATTACCCGACGTGAGTACTACCATCTGCGTGCTCGCAAGTGCTTTTGCTTGTAGCTGACGTGGCGCCTTGAAATTCAGCATCGGAGACATCGGGGCGATACTGCAGCTACCGAATCTGCCTTGGGTAGATGGACACTCTCCAAAAAGGGGGGAGCTAACCCATCTTCCCCAACATCGTCAACTCTGTACTTTTAAGTCGTCTTTCTGAATCCATGAGCGATTCATGCTGCATCACCGCCAAACATTCCACCCTCAGGAAGCTATAGCCTCGGACTGGCAGACGGTGAAAATCTAGTCAGCCTGCCATCATGAAGAAGATGCATGTTCTGGTGGTCTCCCCTCAGCTTCGGTCTTTTCAAATTGGCTTTACTAGCTATTTGTCGCCCCAACGAGCCCAGGCAATGATTTGCTCTTTTCCTCATGACAATTTGCATTTAGACAAAGTGTTCTAAAAAGACCTGCGAATGAGTTCCTGCGTGGACTTGAGCAGTGCCAAGATCGACTCGGCGTCTCTGCCGTCCACGGCCGGCGACGTCAAGGAAGAGGAGGGAGCGACCAGCGAAGTGAGGTGACCAATGAGGGCGCCCAGCACATCGTCGATGCGCCTCGCGGGGAAGCCGAGGGCAGAGGAAGTCGCATCTCTCCCTTCCGCGGCCGTGACCGAGGTCAAGCCGATCGGGTCAGAGGCAAGGCCAAGCACCTCCCTCGTCCACGAGTCGACGAGCTTTGCTGCATCAGCGGCGAGGAACAGGTAGCCCTGCGTGGTCTGGAAGGGCTCCCTCCGTGTCTCGAGGACATCGACGACAACGTCGAAGACGACCTCGGCAGGCACGCCGGCGAGGAGCATCGTCGTGAGCGCCCATCCCTGGGGAATATCTTGGTTGTTGCATTCGGCAAGCGCATATCGCTCCAGCATGTCGCAGAGAACATCGACAGGAAAGGCGACGGGTGAAGGATAGAAGCGCCTCCCAAGCTCGACGACAACAGATGCGACTCGCTCAAATTGCTTTCCTCCTCCCAAAGCGTCCTCATCTCCGTGAGCTTCTGTCAAGAGAGCATCCCACGCTTGTCGAATCAAGTCCACATCTCGGTGGTCGGAGACGTGGAAAATCAAGAGCTTGATCTCGTGCATCGAAAACGGCTCTGCGAAATCTTTGTAAAGCGCCGAGATGTCGAGGAGCTGGCCGTCGAGCTCCTGCAAAAGGGCGACCTTGTGTTCTTCTTCGATCGAATCGCTCTCCTGCACTGCCCTAAAGACTTCGACCTGGACTTGGGCAACCTCGAGCTTTTCGTCAATGTCCGTCGTGAACTGCACCAGGTCGATGGAGTTCACGAAGGCCGACTTGGCGTTGCTGCTCGCCTTGGACAGATACTCGACCCGGTCATCGAGAGTGATGTCCAGCTCCGTGCTCTGGGCCAGGCCAGCGTAGAGTTGCGCAGCCGAGAAGTTCTGCCCGACAGAGACGTACCACATGCAGAGGAGGATGCAACGCTCGAGGGTGATGGGCTCCGATCGGAGATAGTCTTCCAGGTAGGGCGTCCTCATCCGAAGCAGCTCCTCCGTTTTGCTGCGCGAAAGTAGCCAATCGTACATAGCAACGTGGAAAAGAGCATCGGTCGATGCTTGCGCCTGATTGTATGCGTTCTGCCTCTGATCCTCGAGCTCCCGCAAGAGGTGAGCCTCCTGCTGCGATTGCGCCTCCGTCTGCTGCAGCCGTTGTTGTTGCTGCTTTTCCTGTGCCTGTGCCACCTTTGCATCGAAGCTCTCGAGCGTTTCGAGGACGAGGTTGTAGCACCTCATGCTCAGGTCATACACCTTTTTCCGCCCATCATTCTCCGGCATGCCATCGGCGCGGAAGCTCGGCGCCAGGTGATCGCGATCCCAGCTAGTCGCGCACCGGAGCGGCAGCTCGATGGCGCCTGAGACATAGCGAAGCTCGCGATAGTCTTTGCAGATGCTCTCGAGCTTGTTGATGGGCAGATTTGCAGTCGCGCGATTGAGCAGCCGGACACTCTCTCGCAGCGACTCGCTGCGTGTCCGGCCGTCCGGTGATTCCTTGGCCCTTCGGATGCATTCGAGAGCCTTGTAGAGCCTAACGTCGTCTGCATTGCAAAAGCTGCCGCATCGCTCCTGGAGCACGTCGGCCACAGCGTCGATGCTGACTTGGGCAGAGATTTGAGCGTCAATGACGGCCTCCACGAGGACACGCGCTGTGTCGCGTCCCTGCTTCGATGTGACCAGGTCGGCATACGTCAGCTCCAGCAGGCTCGCCTGGACCTGAGGCTGGCATCGATGGACCAGGCTGGGCATGCGGTAGTCAATGAGAAGCAGCACGAAGCTGACGGCTTCCAGCGTGCGCGAGAGGAGGCTTCGCAGGGCATCGAGGCTGTCTTGCTCGGCCTTGAAGGCCACCTGGTCTCCCTCACCTCGACCAGCTCCGCCTGCTGTCCTGGAGGCTGGCCCACTGACGGCGCCAAGTCCGAACAGCTGCGCGTTCTGGTCAAGGAACTTTTGGAGCGACCGGAGCTCTCTTTGAGGTCCAACAAGGGACGAGGCGGCCACATTGGGGGTCTGCCGCTCGCCTTCGCCAGGGATCATCTGCTTCTTGGTAATCTTTTCTCGCCAGAACGGTCGCAATAGCTGACTGAGGTAGATGGCCAAGCCATCGTGTCGGCCACTGAGAGTCACCTTGCCATCGCTCGCCGGCTGGCTGGGGTACGGCGGAGGCTCGTATCGAGGGTGGCCACCAAAGTCAAAGAAGATTCGCCAGGCGTGCGACACAACGTCGGCGCTGAGCACCTTTGGGTTGTCAAAGTCTTCGTCTGCCTCGATGGCCGGCGAAGCGGCCGAGAGGTGAGACTCAGGGGCAATGGACAGGAGCGAATTGCGCGATGCGATGGCCAGGCTCATGGCACACGACTGGCCCTGGCCGTACTTTTTAAAGAATTCGTGAACAGTCTGGTCGTAGATGGTGCCCACCTCCAAAAGAGCCTTGAGCGTATCGATGGGCCTCTGCTCGGTGAGGACAAAGAGGCCGCTGCTCGTCAGAACGAGCATGACCCGCGGTCGTCTGATCATCTGCCGTGCCAGGGGGTGGAGTCGCTCTGCTTCGGCTGGTGTCGCCTTGCGTGGCACCTCAGCAATGGCCCACGTCAGCCCCTGGACCAAGATGTCGGTCGCCGTATCGGCCAAATCGACGTTGCCCATGCCGACGATGCTTGATCCTCCTCCAATTGGTGCGCCTGTCCCGACTGCTACTGTACCCGCCTGTGCTCCCGTTCGCATCTGGTGACCTGAGGGAATGGCACGTGTCGTGCAGAGGAGACAGTCGACCGACCCTGTGGGTTCGAGCGAGTACTGACCCGCGGCGAGGAAAAGGCCATCAGCGTAGTAGGACTGGTGGACGTCCGAGACCAAGGGCTGGTATGGAGCAAAGTCGGTCGTCGATACGGGAGCAGAGAAACTCGAGGACTGCATCTGCTGTTGCATCTGCTGCTGGACGGCCATGCCTCCTTCGTGCGACTGCGTCTGGCCCGCCGGCGGTGGTGGCCGAACATAGATGAGCTCGAGACAGGTGGGCGCCGCTGCGTCCGTCGACGTCGCACGCCCAGTCGAGTAGTCGAGTCCCCTCCAGCCACCCCTCTGCGTGGTAAAGTAGAGGCGGACTCCCTTGCTCGTCACGGCGACGAGGTGGATGTTCTTGCTCTCGGCCGCCGCGACGGGCGTCATTGAAGTGATGGCAAAGTCGCTGGGCTGGAGAAGCGTCGTGTTGGGGCAGATCATGTTGGCATGCCGACAGATGTCCTTTGCTCTGGCGATGCGGTTCGGCGCCTTGGACGAGTCCTGTGAGGGCAGGTGGTGCACCTCGATTTCTGTCTTCTTGTGGAGCGTGTACACGGCATTTCGTGCCGAGTCGACCGTGACATGGTCGAGCGACTCTGTGTGATGAGCGCGGTAAGGTCAGCCTCCTCGACTTTGCATTTGGCGCAGCTTGCCCACTCACCCTTCTGCTTGCCCTGGATGAAGTTGGGCACAAGATTCGAGAGCTTGGGGCTGGTGACGTTACGCAGCGAGCATCGGTGGCTGAACCAGCCCTCGTTTGCCTGGTAGAGGATCTCGTACAGACACCCGTCACTGCCCTTGCAGAACACACGGCCGCCTTGGGTGCCGCACACATCAGACATCTGGACGCCCTCGGTGGCCAGATTCATGTCGGTGACGAAGAGCTTCAGCTCTCTTTTTGCAGGCGACGAGGATGACGACGCGGATGCAGATGCTGGCGCCTCAAAAGCGAGGCCCAGCAATGTGATGGATGTGCTCGTGCACACGACGAGCACATACTGGATCTGATCCACAAAGACACCCGGCTTGGGTCGGACGAGGCCGACGGACTGGATGACGCGCTCCGGATGCTCGTACGACTCAAAGGCGGCGTTGCTCCCATCGAGGTAGTTCCAGAGGTAGAGCCGCGAGTCGATTACGATCCAGGCACGATCGATCTCCGGAAAGAGACCCTGGGCAGCGAACGTTTCTGCAGATGAGCTCGCCTCGATGACGGCATCGGGGATGCTCAACATCCGTCGCTTCTCCAGCGGTGCCCAGGGCGATACGAGCTGCAGCTTGTACTGGTACTGGGCCGCGCTCAGGTGGTCTGCCAGGTCAGGCCACCTCGCATCCTCCTGTAGAAATGCCCTGACCGTTGCAGATGCCGTCTCGAGGCTGGAAAAGAAGCGGTCATCTTCGGGCAATGCTGGCGCAGACACAGCCGTCGACGACGACGCGTCTGCTCTCTGCCCGCCTGTCCCGTTGATCTCGCCTAACGCCATTGACGTCGATGGAGGTTTGCTGCTACGACCTACGCCTCCTTGCCCCGGACCAGCGCTGGAAGCGGACGCAAATTTGCTGTGCGGACCGTGAACGCCGACTTGTCCAAGAGTGATGGGGCCGACGAGAAGAACCACCCAAAAAGTGACGACAAAATTACGCGCGCGAAATCGCATCTGTTTTCGGCGCTTTCATCCACGTGAGAAGCAGATTTTGGACTTCTCGACGAGGGCCAAGTGAGTGCGATCAATGACTTTTCCAGTCTACCGCCACCTTCCGTTCAGCAGTCCCCTGCTCTCGGCAAGCTCTCTCTTTCCCAAAGTCAAGCCCAAGGCAGTAGCGCAGACTGGCTGGACCCTCACTATGAAGAAGGGTGACGATCTCGAGCGCTTGGAGCTCCTCTCGCTCACCTCCAAGATTTCAAACGAGTTCCTCAACCATCTCGGACGAGATGATGCACGAAACGATCGGCTCGCGGCTGAGTTCGCCATTTCGCTCCATGAGGAGTCCAAGGACCTTAACGACTTCAGATCCAAGCTCGGCAGCTTCGGCGCAGAATTTCCTGCCAGCTTTGTCGACAACATTGACCGCCTGATCCGCACGATGCACCCAAAATACCGAAGCAAGTCAAAGGACTCTGCAAAGCCTTCCAGCCGACCCCCCAAGGATTCGTCGTCGAGGCCTGAAAAGCGCTCCGCCGACGTCGCTAATGGCGACTGGGATGATGTGGACCGCAAGATGCGAAAAATGCAGCGCGATGTTCCGTCTTACGTCGACGCTTCCGCACGACGAGACGCTTCGAGGCGAAGCGACGTACCCTCACGCCGTGATATCCGCGACACACCGGGCAACTATAAACGCCAGAGCTACAGATCCAGGTCCCCTCGTCGCAACGCACCGATGGAAGAGACATCCAGTCGCAGCTCCGGAAAGCGGCTGACCAGCCCAGAGCGGTGGAACATCAAGCAGCTCATCGCGTCCGGCGTTGCACAAGCCAGCGACTTTCCCGAGTTGATGGAAGAGCAGGAGTTTGCCACGCCGTCCACGAGTCGCAAAGTGATCAATCCCGACGAGGAAATCGACATCGAGGTCAACGAGAAGAAGGCGCCGTTCCTTGCTGGGCACGAGGCATCCTCGCTCGAGCTGTCCCCCGTCAAGATCGTAAAGGCACCAGACGGTGCGCTCAACCGTGCCGCGCTGGAGGGTGCCAGTTTAGCCAAGGAGCGGAGGGATCTTCGGCAGCAGGAAATTCAGGAGCAAGCAGATGCAGAGACACGCGATATGACCTCGGGATGGCAAGATCCAATGGCGCAGCAGCACGAGCGCAAATTCGCGCAAGACCTTCGCGGTGCCACAGCGGGGCAGAGAGCGCGAGACTTGCCTGCGTGGAGAAAGGAGACGATTGACAAATTGGCTCCGCTCGGTAGAGCCACAAAGCTTAGCATGACAGAGCAGCGCGAGAGCCTTCCCATCTTCAAACTGCGTCAGCAGCTGGTGCAGGCCATCCGCGACAACCAGGTCCTCGTTGTCGTCGGTGACACAGGCTCGGGAAAGACTACGCAAATGACACAGTACCTGGCCGAAGAAGGATTTGCGGACCGAGGCAAGATCGGCTGCACGCAGCCCAGGCGTGTGGCTGCTGTCAGTGTCGCAAAGCGCGTAGCCGAGGAAGTTGGCTGCCGAGTCGGACAAGAGGTGGGCTACACGATTCGCTTCGAGGACTGTACCAGTCCAGAGACGCGCATCAAGTACATGACCGACGGTATGCTTCAGCGAGAGTGCCTGATTGACTCGGACGCCTCCAACTACTCGGTCATCATCCTCGACGAGGCGCACGAGCGCACGATTGCTACAGACGTTCTGTTCGGCTTGCTCAAAAAGACGCTCAAACGTCGACCAGATCTCAAACTCATCGTAACCTCTGCCACGCTCGACGCCGAGAAGTTCTCAAACTACTTCTTCGAATGCCCGATCTTCACCATTCCGGGACGAACGTACCCGGTCGAGGTCCTGTACACGAAGGAGCCAGAGCCCGACTACCTCGATGCGTCTCTCATCACTGTGATGCAGATCCATCTCTCGGAGCCCCAAGGTGACATTCTTGTCTTTTTGACCGGTCAGGAGGAGATCGATACGAGCTGCGAGATTCTCTATGAGCGCATGAAGGCCCTTGGTCCAAGTGTACCCGAGCTCATTATCTTACCGGTCTACTCTGCCCTGCCGTCAGAGATGCAGTCGCGCATCTTCGAGCCAGCACCTCCTGGTGCGAGAAAGGTCGTCTTGGCCACAAACATCGCCGAAACGAGCATCACCATCGATGGTGTCTACTACGTCATTGACCCTGGCTTTGTCAAGCAGAATGCCTACGACGCGCGTCTCGGCATGGACAGCCTCGTTGTCACGCCCATCTCGCAGGCACAAGCTCGACAGCGCTCTGGCCGAGCAGGCCGCACTGGGCCTGGCAAATGCTACCGCCTTTACACCGAGGCGGCCTATCGTAACGAGATGCTGCCGAACTCCATTCCGGATATTCAGCGGCAAAACTTGGCCTCGACCATCCTGATGCTCAAGGCTATGGGCATCAACGACCTCCTCAACTTCGACTTCATGGATCCACCAGCCAACCAGACGCTCCTCACAGCCCTCGAAACCCTCTATGCGTTGTCTGCTCTCGACGATGAAGGCCTGCTCACACGACTGGGACGCAAGATGGCCGACTTCCCGATGGAACCGCAGCTTGCCAAGACCCTTATTGCTTCGGTCGATTTCGGCTGTTCGGAAGAGATCCTTACCATCGTCGCTATGCTCAGCGTCCAGAACGTCTTTAGTCGACCAAAGGAACAACAGGCACAGGCAGATGCCAGGAAGGCCCAGCTTTCTCACGTCGATGGCGATCACCTGACGCTTCTAAACGTCTACAAAGGGTGGTCCGCCAGCGGCTATGCAGACTCCTGGTGCAGTGCAAACTTTGTCCAGAGCAGAAGCCTCCGAAGAGCGCAGGACGTCCGCAAGCAGTTGTTGGGTATCATGGATCGCTACCAGCACGATGTCATCTCCTGCGGAAAGGATTTGAACCGAGTTCGCAAAGCACTTGTAGCTGGCTTCTTCCGCAACGCTGCCAAGAGGGATCCGCAGGAAGGGTACAAGTGTCTTGCCGAGGGCGGGCAGACTATCTACATCCACCCTTCGTCGGCGCTCTTCAACAAGCCGCCGGACGTGCTCATCTACCACGAAGTCGTCATGAGCTCCAAGGAATGGGCAAGGGAGGTGACGGCCATCGACCCCGAATGGCTCGTCCAGCTCGCCCCTCGATTTTTCAGGCGGGCCAATGTCGCGACCATCTCCAAGAGGAAAAAGGCAGAGAAGATTCAGCCTCTCTTCGACCGATACGCCACATCACAGGACGACTGGAGGCTGTCGAAGCAGAAGAGAGCGCCAAGGGCTTCACAGACGTTTGGCTAAGATGTCCTGTGCTGCCCTGTATTTTATTAGCCAATTGTACAGTACAATACATCACGAAAGCCATCCCGAGGGACGGCAATCGTTGCCAGTCCTCTAGCAATATTTCGTAATTACCAATGTTACAGTCAGCTCTTTAGTCTACCAGAACCTGTCTGAATGGAAGACAAGCCGAGGATGAGGCACCGGATCGCTTCGGTCTCGCTGCCCTTCAGGTTTCCACCACTGTCCCTTTGGAGCTCGAGAAGATCCCGCTGGGCCTCTTCCTCCTGCCTCTGTAGTTCCAACGACGCCAGAGAGTCGGGCTCCGCTGTGCTGGCCTTCTGCCGCCACAATGTCGAGCCTGCCGCTGCGTTCGAGCCCGACGAAGAGTGCTCCAAGACGACTTCGAGGGCTTTTCCGAGGAGCGCCACCCTCGATCTGAACCTCTTGTGCAGCTTCTCGAGTCGCGCCTCCTCTTCTTCCTCCAAGATCGCTTCTTTCTTTGTAGCTCTCGTGAGCACAAAATCGCCAAAGGCCAGCACGAGATTCATTATTTCCTCAATGATTTCGTAGATCTTGCCGCCGCGCTGTCCGCCCCTCTTCTTCGACGAGCCCAGAAAACATCCAGAGACCATGCGTTCCAGTGTCCATTCGTGGTACCTCGCCAGGCTGAAGACGTCCTTGATCTCCATTCTCCGTCGCGTACTAGCAGCCCCTTCGTCAGCGGTAGCGGCAGGATTCTCTTCGTCCCCGTCCTGCTCCTCGTCATTGGCGATGCTTTCGTCCTCGTCGATCTCTCCTTCTTCTTCCTCAAAGGCATCGCCATCATCGACAAAGGCCTCTGTGTCGCGCTCTTCGGCCTCGCGTCTCAGCTGGTCCAGCCGAGCCATGAAGCTCTCCCACCGCTGTCCGACAGCCACCTCTGACGAATGAGCCTGCAAAAGGTCCACGACGTGTTGCGCCTCGAAGCGGAATGCCAAGATGTGCCTTTGCGCCCTTTCCTGTCCTTGACCCAAAGCTGTACTCTGGCGACTCGAGCAAATCTTTCGGAATACCAAGTCAAGCACATGCCTGACCCGCATGAGCTTTAGCAAGTGGTTGAAGAGGCGGCGATACGATTCTTGGGTCTGCGGCGTGAGGAGCGGCGCGATGAGCGGGGGTGGGTGGAAGCTCAAGGTGAGCCAATCAAGTGCCTCGACATTCCTCCGATCACGCCAGGCCGCATCTGCATTCGCCTTGCCGCCTTTATCCGGACGGACGACTGCAAAGGAAAGACGATCATCGAGATCTCGAATCGCGAGCTTCTCGGCGCTGAGCGTCTCTTCATCGTGCGTCGTTCTTTCGGAAGGCACGGCGTCGGTAGTCTTCAGCTCGGCGACCGTTTCCAGCACGACAAAATTAAGCGCCGACGAGAGCTGAGATCCGCCGCTTGGAGGCCAAGATGGTTCTTTTCTTAGCATCTTGCTCAGTCCCACACCTTCGCCCTCTTGACCTCGCTCCTCATCGTCCTGATCGAGCCAGTCGACATCAAACAGGACCTCTGCGATCCGCTCAGCAAATCGGGTATTGCCCAGCAAAAGGAATCGTCGGCACGTCTCGAGGTAGGTGGCGAGGCCCAGGTCGCGGAAAAAGACGCTGATCAGGCTCGAGTTGATGAGGCGGGACCATTGAAGGAGAGGGGCGATGATCGATGCTTCCGTTAGCGACGCCAAGCCCAGGCTGGTAGGTGGGAGCAGCGAGGTGTTGTGACGGCTGCGACCGTCTGAGGCAGACGCCGTCTCGAGTGCGTACGCAATGTGCTCAAGAAGCGTGTCTGCCTGCGGAATCTCCTTCTCCCCATCCTCTTTGTCATCGAGAGCCTCTCCGGGCAGTGCGTCGAAGACAAGCATAGCCCTTTCAAGATCCTTTGACAGTGCAGAGGGAAGCGAGCTCGGCTTCGATAGATGATTGTGCTGCTGAAAGCCGCCTTCGATAGCGTTGCCAGCTGTTAGTATCCCATGTGCTGGAAGGGCCGAATAGCGAGGGAAAGATATTGCATTTGTGTCCGAGGCGGAGGAAGGACGACCACCGCTTCGTTGTCCCCGTACTCTGCGCCATCGTGCGATCTCTCGCTGAAGTTCGCGCACGCGCGTCTCGACTGCTACGCCACTCTTCCTCAGCTCGACGTCTGACCAAGTCCAGGAAGGCACCGGGATCGGCCCTCGCTGGCTGTTTGATGAGCGTGATGTTGCGACGACCTCCAGGCCGACCCTTCCGTCCAAAGAGGTGAGAAGAGGATGGCCGGGCGGCGCTGCCCTCCGCAGCAAGCGCAGCGCCCTTCCGGCCTCGAGCACATCCCTCGCAGAGTGTAACGGAAGCATGGCCGGCAACCGTGAAGGCCGGAGGATGTAGCCAACGTCCTCTTCCCCTCGCTCGTCCCACGCCCACTCGACCTCTGCTCCAGGCCAGGGCTCACACCGCGCCATTTCCTCGCTCCAGATCTCCTCTTTCGCCTGTCTCTTTTCCCTCTCGACCAACATCTGCCTCTCGACAGCGTCTTCCTGCTTTGCTTCAGGAGGGCACGGCCATCCAACCCATGTGGCCAGCTGTTCTCGCCACGTTCGCGTCGTTGTGGCGAGCAGGTATGACCACACACCTTGAACCAATGGTGGGGCAGACGAGGCCAGGACTGCATGCATGTGCGAATGGACAAGATTGAGAAGCTGTGTCGTCTGCACCGTTGCGGCATGCGTGTCAACGCGACCAATGCTGCTGTCTTTCGCAGGCGGCCTTGTCATGAAGCGAAAAGGCGGCAGTCTTGACATCGAGCAGGCACACATATCGGCGAGCGAGCTGAGCAAGAGGTGAATGACTTCGAGGTCCTGACGTGCAGACGACAAAGCAGCGTCTGGAGGAACGGCGGCCGACCATTCTTGCAGTTCGCCAGAGATCCAGTCCAAGACGGAGGACAGGCTGCTGGCTAAGGCGTATGCTTCGTGTGGCGGCTGGAACATCGTCAAGTCTTCCTCATCGTCGTCACTCTCGTCCCGGCTCTTCTTCCTGGCCGCCGGCACCTTTCTTCTGAGATCTTCGATGCGGCCATACAGCCTTCTTTGCAGTGACCCGATGTCAAGAAAGCGGCTCACGACAGCCTCGGACGCCTCTTCGGTCAGACCATGTATGCGCTCCTTGCCCTTCCAGATGATCTCGTCTTCGGGGCTTGACAACCTCACAGCATCGAGCTGTTCCACCAATGCCTGACGTTCTCTTGCCCTTTTGCCTGTCATTCCCTTTGCCTTCTTGATCGCTCTTCTCAGCCGTCGCTTCTCCTGTGCGCGCAAGTCTCGCTGCAACGTCTCTGCCCAGGTAAAGCGGGCATCTCTCTCGTCCCACGCAAAGTGCGCCGAGACCTGGCCACATGCTGTCTTGACGAGCGATGCAAGCACAGAGCCTCTAAAGTGCGCTGGTGCTGGAATCACCACTTCGCCCTCCTCTTGATTCAACGGCCCAATGAGCGAACTACAGTGGCAGCTAAGCTTGTCAGCGTAAGGACGCAGCGTGCCATCAGACAAACAACTCACCACATGACGGCCTCGTCCAGCTGCGTATCGTCCCAGCCTCCCCTCTGTACATCTGTCAAGAAGCGGGCATATTGCACATCATCCCTCAGCGAGTCCCACGAGACCAACGATGAAGCTGCTGGCGGTATTCGGCTAGGACCAGGCTCGGCCCTGCCACTCGCCTCGCCCAGGTGGTCGGCCAGGCGCTGTCCTCGTCCGTCCTTGCTCTCCTTGCGATCCTGCTGGACGAGGCTGCCAATAAGTTTGGCAGTCGAGGCGCTCCGCTTGTCCTTGGCCCATCGTCCTAGCGCATCATCGCCGCCGTCGATTCCGCCAGCCGTGTCCGCCTGCACGTCCACGTCGAAGGGCAGCGATATCCGGTTCTGAAGCGCGCGCACATCGAGCAATCTCGGCGTCGAGAGATCAAAGGCATGCTTCCGATCGAGCCGAGGGAGCGGGTGGAGCCCCGGCTGCGCTGCGGTGGCCCCTCGGAGCATCATCGCCAGTCGCACGCGGTGCAGAGAGGGAGGTAAAGTGGTCTCGAGAGCAACACGCCAGAAAAAGTTAGTTTCATCGAAGGACAGACGCGTTTCGTGGAGCGACCCATGCCAATGTCTCATGAACAAGTTTTCGAAGGTGACAATGAAAAAATGGCACAATTGGCAATGAATGGTACAAGTACAGTACATGAGTGCAGGTGTGCTTTCCATCAACGGCGTGGCTCGTCTTCTCGTCGCCTGGAACGGTCTGGGGAGCGCGATCTGCGTCGCTCGCCTCCCCATTGCCGCTGTTCGCCCCTGCGAATGTCTGCGCGGTTCGCCCCCGTCTTTGTCTCGTCTCTCCTCCTCTGAGACCCATCTCTCCCTTCTTCGTCGCGCCTCGACATGCCCTTCCAGCGCGGATCCTCCTGCCTCCTCGACGTGTCCTCGTTTGCCAGATGGGTCCACTTGCTCCTGCTCGCCTTTCCGTAGTCCCTGACCTGCATCACCTTTGGCAGCAGGCTCTTGTCGACGGCGCCCTCCGTCGCCTCTGTGTAGTCTCTCTTTTTAAGAATGTCGAAATCCTGGAAGAAGCTTCCCTTGTGGTAGTACTTCTGCATAAAGCCTGCGTTGCCCCG
Source organism: Acaromyces ingoldii (assembly GCF_003144295.1). Taxonomy (NCBI): domain Eukaryota; kingdom Fungi; phylum Basidiomycota; class Exobasidiomycetes; order Exobasidiales; family Cryptobasidiaceae; genus Acaromyces; species Acaromyces ingoldii. The sequence continues at coordinate 1,093,445 of NW_020290247.1, forward strand.
GACCTTCTCGTCTCTCGTCTTCTTGGCATGCTCCATGTCCTCTTGGAGGCGCCGAGCCTCAGGCATGGCTCGCCGGCGCTCAATCTCCTCCCTCTCTTCCTCACGCGCAGACGCAGCCTCGCGGTCTCGTTTGATGCGCTCCAGCTCCCGGATCCGCCAGGCCTGGAATTCGGCGTCGGGATCCAGGCCGTCCGTGTCGTCCACATCCGTCTGAGCCTCTTTCGCAGCGGCCGCTTCGAGTACCTCGCGTTTGATACGCTCCGCGGCGAGGTTATGCGACTCCATTCGGCGCGCCTCGGCCTGTGCACGCGCCTTGGCTTCTTCGTCGTCGCCATCTGCTCCTGCTCCTGCTGCCATCTTTGCATCGATGCCGCCTGCCTCGGCCGCTTTCGGCGCTGAAGACTCGCGCTGCTTCTTTGACTGAAACAGAGGCTTGAGCAGCGGTTTGGGCGCCTCTTCTTCCTCCGAGGACTCCTCCTCCTCGCTGTCCGTCTCGTATTCCGACGATTCTTCTTTCTGGGCGGCACCAGCCGTGACAGGTGGTGGAGCTGCGACACCGGCGGCTGCCGCTTTCGGTCGAAAGACAGATTTCGGCGGCTCTTCCTCATCCGTGTCCGTCTCTGCCACAGCAGCACGCTCCGGCTCAGCAGAACATCGACATCTTTAGGAAGACAACACTCACCATATTCGTCGCTGCTCTCTTCGACTTCCTCCTTCTTGCCGACCTGGACATCTTTCAGACTAGGCACGCTCGCGCCCTGCTGGATCACGATACCCGCCGTCCGTCTCTGCTGCCGGTCCTGGAGCGCCTTGATGCCCGTCGACAGGTCCACCTCTTCCTCTTTCGGCTGCTGCTTCTGCTTCTGCGTTGGCTGCAGCTCAGACTCGGACTCGTCAGAATCCGAGTCGAGCGGCTGCTGGTTCGCACCAGCGGGCGCCTTGCCCGGCCGGTAGCGCGTCGCCGCCCGCTGGACTCGAGGAGCCGACGACATGGCTGCTGGATTGGCCCTCCGTGGCCGCTTGCTTGCGTCGGTGGAGACCAACTTTTGACCAGAAAGGCCAAAATCAAAAAGTGAGCGAGAGAGGGTGGAATATCTCTCCACGTGGATTTCTGTGGAAAGAAGGCTGCAACTGGCGAGGCCTTTGCTCGCACGATACGGTCGGTCGTTTCCTTCTTGAGCTTTCCAACAACTAGGAAGCAGTCACCGACGATGGATGTGGACCTCACCAAGGCCTCTGAGGCGGCCGAGTCGGAAGGCCCTGCGGTCACGCTCGACCTGCTCGAGCTGATCAACCAGGCGCGCAACGAGCACGGCATGCGCCAGCAGGACTATGCGCGCTACCGTCGCTTCTGCACGGAAAAGGTGCATCGGCTCCGCCAGTCGCTCCATCTCACGCACAACGACGGCAAGACGGGTCGCGCCACGGGCAAGGCAGGCAAGAAGAGGGACAACAAGCAGTTGTCAAAGAAGCAGAAGCAACGAGCGCAGAGCGCCGCCGCGCAGTCGGAGGCGAACAAGGGAAAGGGTAACGTCTTTACCAAGAAGGAGATCAAGGTCCAAGACGTCGTCAACGACAGGCCTGCGCAGCTGCTGCTCTTTGAGGCGGAGCGTGCCTGGGCATTCTCGCAAGAGCTCCGCCAGGAGTCGTTTGACAAGGACCAGGACACCTCGCTGCGCCGGCGTGGCCTGTCTCGCGCACGCAAAGCCGTCGCGTGGGCCCAGGACCTCGTCTCGCTCCTCTCGGCACTCGGTGCCGAGCGCGTCGACGTGGTCTCGCGCGCGCAGGCGGCCGCATACAGCGCGCTAATCCGAGGCAACGAGTCCTTCGACAAGGACAAGTGGAAGGTCTCGATGGAGCAGCTCAGCGTCGCTCGGCGCCTGCTCCAGAACGTGGCTGAATGCAGCAAGAGCAGCAGGGCAGAGGCACTGGCCAACAGCTTCGTCGACACAACCGAGGCACAGCTCCGCTACAGCGCCTACCAGCTCGACGAGACGGAGCAGGACATGGACAAGGTTGCTGCCTCCCAGGCTTCTGCCGAGACGTGCGAGAGGGTGGTCCCCGGCTACTCGAAGCTCGTCGAGGAGCTCGAAGCCGAGAAGCAAAAGACGGGCAAGGCGGCATCGAAGAACGTCGTCGAGCTCGACTTCCATGGAAAGAAGATCCCGATCCGCAACGCCGAGCTCGTCGATGTCATCGTGCGCGTCCGCTCTGCCGAAGAAAATCTGACCAAGGCCATCGAGGAGGAGCAGCACCACAAGGTCACAGCTGCCACCTCGTCGACCACGGCGGCCGATGATGCGCCGTCGAAGAAGCAGCGAGGAAACACGAGGCAGCGACTGACGAGCGCGCAGCGAAGCGCAAAGAAGAGGGCTTCGACGAGCGATGCAAAGTCTCCCGCTGCCTCTGCGACCAAGACGACCTCGCTGGCTTCTGGCGCCGGGGCAAAGACGGAGATGGACCCCTACGACGGCGCACTGGCCGCTCTGACCGAGGCCGAGGATGTGGCACGCCGGCTCGTCGCCGACAACCAGGAAGCGCTGTCGAAGAGCCATTCGACGCGATACGAAGCCAAGAGCATCGACCTGGTCAACGCGCACGAGTACCTCATGTACAAGCTGCTGGCTGTGCGCATCGCCAGGAACGCCTACCTGGTCGAGGAGGTCGAGAAGAAGGCCGAGCGCCGTCAGAAGAGGGCAAGGGAGACGCTCGAAAAGAGGCTTGCTGCACTGAAGAGCAGCGGGTCGGCGAATGCAAAGCCCAGAAAGGCAGGTCAAGCGCCGGTCAAGAGGCGGCAAGTCAATGGCAAGAAGAGGGCCACCCCCAGGCCTGTCTCCAAGAAGGCTGGCTCGCGAAAGAGCGTCAGGCGTCCTGGCCGGAGCGGCACCCGCAAGATCAGGGGGCAAAAGGCGTCGGAAAAGGCAAAGAGACTCCTTGCCACGAGCGAGGCCAAGTCTCGCCGCCGGTCTGCCCGTGCCGTCCCTGGCATTGCGCGACTGCTGGACAACTCTGAGGTGTCGCTGCTCACGGTCTCGTCGCTGGGCCTCGTCGAAGCGAACCCGGACGTGTCGTCGCTCGTCGAGGCCAAGTCGGCCCTGTACCGCGCCGAGCTGCTGCGCCACCTGGCCAGGGCCTACCTGCTGTCCAATGCCTACTCCGAGTCGCTCCTGATCCTGCTCCGCGCAAGTCTGTTTGTGAGGCAGGCTCGCCAGGCCACGGATCTCGTCGACGATGTGCGCGGCGCTGGCGACGAGGAGATGCCCCCGCGGGTGCTGTCGGAGGAGACGATGCTGCGGAGCGAGGCCGAGATCGAGAAGCTGCGGCTGCAGGCGCAGCGGGGCCTCTTCTTTTCGCAGAGGGGCGTGCAGCTCGTGCGGCCCGTCGTCGGTGGCCTGTCGTCTTCGTCAGCAGCACCGAGCAAGAAGACCAAGGGCAAGGGAAAGGCGGCGTCGGGCGACACCAAGGCTGGCCAGGCGATCCGGGACCTGACGGGCAAGCACGTCGACTTCGACCCCATCGATGTCGAGGAGGCCTGCCGGCTCACGGAGCAGCGCCAGGACGACCTCGAGGAGGAGCTGCAGGCATTCCTGGGCCAGTCGCCGTCGTCGCTGTCGTCGTCGGCAGCCACGGCCGCAGCGGCGGCGGCGGCGGCGGCTGCGGATACTTACAGGGAGGACGAGGAGCGAGGCATGACCATCTCCGACTCGATGTCGCTCGTCGATGGCGGCGGCGGACACGGGCGCACCCAGAGCCTGGCGACGACGGACGAGTACGACGTCATGCAGGCGTCCATGTCCTCGGCGGGGGCTGCCTACGATCCAGGCAATGCGCTGGCCGAGGAGGAGGAGCGTGCCCTGGCAGAGGAGGAAGCCAACAAGAAGGCCGGCGGCGGCGGCGGCTGGCTCGGAGGCTGGTTCCGAAAGTAGACGTCTGCTCTGCTCTGTTCTCTCTCTTATATCATTGCAAGCAAATGAAATTACAAAAGGTGAAAAGGAGGGGCTGCTGCTCTTTTACTTGTCCTCTGGTGTGAGATAGGGGCGCATGTCGTTGCCCTCTTGTTCGTACTTGGCAAGCTCCTTTGCCCAGGGCTCATAGCCCTTGCCGTACTTGTCGAGTAGCCGCGCCAAGTCCTCGCGCTGCTCCTTGAGGTTCTGCGGCACAGCGTCGTAGGTGTCGTCAAAGATGGAGCTCAGGCTCGGCCGCTTCTTCTTCTCGGCCACCTCGAGGGCGCGGATGATGCGCTTACGGTAGTCAAGGCGGACAGCCTCGTCTTGCGCGTCGTCCCACCAGCCGCGCTGCTGGATGAAATGGCGAAAGCGGTGCAGCGGGTTGTCCTTGCGCTTCCAGTCGTCGACGTCCTGCTTGGACCGGTAGGCCGACGAGTCGTCCGACGTCGAGTGGTGGCCCACGCGGTAGGTCATGCACTCGATCAGAAATGGGCGCTTCTCCGTTGCGGCGACGCGTCGCGCGTGCCGCACCGCCGACCGCACGGCCAGGACGTCGTTGCCGTCGACGCGGATCGTCGAGATGCCGTAGGCGGGCCCGCGCGCCGCGATGCCGTCCGAGGCGTACTGCTCCGACGAGGGCGTCGAGATGGCAAAGCCGTTGTTGCGGACGATGAATCTGTCACGAGCCAATTAAGCTCTCGTTCGTGAGAAAAGAAAGGAAGGGAAACGAGAATTTCTTGCTCACAGGACAGGACACTTGAGCGTGGCAGCCATGTTCATGCCCGCGTGCGCGTCGCCCTCGCTCGCGGCACCCTCGCCAAAGAAGCAGACGGCCACGTCGTCCTCGCGGCCCTTTGTCCGCTTCAGTGCATAGCCCGAGCCGGCCGCTTGCGGGATCTGCGTCGCCAGGGGGCTCGAGATGGTGTGGAAGTGGTGGGCCGTGGAGCCAAAGTGGATCGGCATCTGACGGGCCATGCCCAGGTCGTCATGGGCGCCAAAGACCTGGAATTCATCACACAAGGAGAAGGCGAGGTGAGATGGCTACGGACTGACAGGAGCTAGATTTGATCGTCAGACCCACCTGACTCATGACCTGGTCCAGCGAGAAGCCTCTCCAGAGGAGCACGCCCATCTCGCGGTACTGCGCAAACACCTCGTCCTGCGCGCCAAGGCCCGAGGCGCTGCCAATGATGGCCGCCTCCTCGCCGTGGCTGGTCATCATGAAGCTGATCCTGCCCTGTCGCTGCGCATTGTACAGAATTACATCGAGGGCGGGAAGGAGGAGCATGTGCTCGTACATCTTGACGGCCTCCTCCTTTGTGAGCTCAAGCGACTCCTCGGAGACGCCTTCGAGGAGCGAGCCGTGCGAGTCTAGCAGCCGGAAGGTGGGGATCGATGATTTTGATGGATTGTTCGCAGGCGAAGTGCTCGTTCGGACAGAGTCAAAGATCGAGTCCTTTAGCGAGGAGAGGAATGGCGACGAGGGATAGCCGGGCAGGTGAGAGCTCGAATTCGAGCTCGAGCTTGAACTCGAATCCGACAGGCGGATCGCCGACGTGCTCATCGCTGCTGTCGGGGCTCGCATGACGCGCGCATGGGCGCAGCGCCGAGCGACTGTCGAGGCGCCCCGCAGCATTGTGTCAAGCAAGGCGTCAGCGGCGGGTGGTGATGTATCTTTTAAGTGGAAGAAGGTCTTGATAGCAGAGGCATCCGATCTCGAGAACGACGGCATGTGCCTTTTGTTCCCTGCGGGGGATTTTAGACTCGCCCTCTTCTCGACGGAAGACGCGTCCGCGGCCAGGATTCCGGGGAAGGCGATCACTCATTTTCTTTACGGTGATCCTGCCTTTACCCATCTCACCTGCCAAGAAGGGGCATGTTCCATGTTCTTTCCCATGAGTTTCTGGGATTAACGGTGTCTCCATAAGGAACCATGTGTCTGAATTAGATAATATCAATATCGCTGTGACTACACTTGAGGAGAAGCTTGAAAACGTAAGAAAGAAGTACGCTCGGGCTTGATGATGGTACGCAGATTCTACGGGACAGCATCTGTCATAGGGTCTCATTCAGAAACTCAGTTCCATGCGAGCTCACTCACCTTAATACGACGCACAGGGCCACGATGGTACAAAAGCCCGACCTTCACCTTGACTGACCTACTTGTTGCTTTTGCCCGAATATTGGGTTGTTGCCCCTTTGTAAGAACGTACAGAGCCGCGTCTTCACTCATACTCTGGATCTTAGGTAGCAACGCTGCTCCTCTGTTGGACTTGTCGGCGATGTTGCTGCTCAACGAAGCGCCGACGACAACAATTTTAGCAACGAATACAGCTATAGAGATGACTTACCGGAGTAGACGAGATGTTGTCTCGCTTTTCGCATCCTACATCCCATTGGAGAGAAGCATTCGGTACACATGCCAGTCTTTGCTTGAGGCCTCCTTCGCTGCATCTGCTATCCTCTTGATGGCAGCCATTGCCATCGTGCTCGCCATCACCCTCGTCGTCGCCGTCGTTGACAAGTGCGACCATCACGTGATCTCTACCGCGGTCTTCGGCCGAAACGAGCTATGGGTGGTGAACAGAGAGCGCGCGCGACTTTTCTTAAGAAGTTTCGGCCTCTTCACCTCGTCACGAGAAGCAAAGCACCATAGACATGGCCGGACTGATGCAGCAGCAGCAGCTCCAGCAACAGCAGCACCAGGCTGCGCTTGCAGCGGCGAGCCAGCAGCAAGCCGCCTACTACGGGCAGGAGGTGGACGACGACGAGTTCATCGGGGATGATGGCGATGTCGATCTCGGCATCCCCGACGACTACGGCGCTGATGGCGCATTCATTGACGAGAGTGGTGAGTGTAGGAAAGGAGGGGAGACAGATCCCACTTTTGTGTGATAGATGAAATCGAAGCTGACAGAGAAGACGCTGATGCAGCAATGGCAGAGGCTCAGATGCAGCAGCAGCTCGCGGCCGCGCAGGCTGCGCAACAGGCAGCCGCACAAGCCCTCGCACAAGTCCCTGACGCGGTCCGCAAGTACATCATCCTCTTCCACCAGGCCGTGTCCAACGGCAATGTGGCCGAAATCACGTCCGCATACGAAGCCAGCTGGAACAGGCTCACGGACAAGTTCTACCAGAGGAGCGAGTGGCCGGATGCCGAGACGATTGCTCCCCTCGTGGGCGACGACCAGAAGTTCCTCACCCTCTACCGAGAGTTGTGGTACCGCCACGTCTACTCGCGCCTCTCTCCCGACGGCGAGGACCGGTTCCACAGCTACGACAACTACTGCGACTTTTTCAACTTTGTGCTCAACAGCGAGGGCCCCGTTGCTCTCGAGCTGCCCTCGCAGTGGCTCTGGGACATTGTCGACGAGTTCATCTACCAGTTCCAGTCGTACTCGCAGTGGCGCAACCGAGCGTCGGACAAGACCGAGGACGAGCTGGTGCTCCTCCAGGACGGCGGCGTGTGGAGCAGCTACTCGGTCCTCAACGTCCTCTACTCGCTGATCCAGAAGAGCAAGATCATCGAGCAGCTCCAGGCCGTCCAGGAGGGTAACGATCCCGACGAGGTGGCGGGTGACTTTGGCGACCGGCCGCTGTACAAGCAGCTCGGCTACTTCTCCATCATTGGTCTCCTCCGCGTGCACGTCCTCCTTGGCGACTACACACTGGCGCTCAAGATGCTTGACCACGTCGACCTGCACAAGAAGTCGCAGGTGGCGAATCCCTCGCCCGGTGCGGCCAGCATGCCGTCGATCAACAAAGTGACGGCGTGCCACGTCACCTGCTACTACTATGTCGGCTTCGCCTACCTGATGCTGCGGCGGTATCCCGATGCGATCCGGTGTCTCTCCCACATTCTCGTCTTCATCATGCGGCTCCGGCAGTACCACACGAGGAGCTGGCAGTACGACCAGATCAGCAAGATGGGCGACCGCATGTACGCCCTCCTTGCCATTGCATGCGCTCTCTGCCCCACGAGGCTCGACGAGAACGTGCAGACGGCGATGCGGGAAAAGTACGGGGAGCAGTACGCGAAGATGAGCAAGGGTCAGGAGGGTCTCGCTGCGTTCGAGGAGCTGTTCCTCTACGCCTGCCCCAAGTTTATCACTGGCAACGGACCGCCGTACCACGACGGGGAGGCCCTCCAGGTCTACATCCAGTCGCCCATGGGCGACCCGGCCAAGCACCAGCTCCGTGTCTTCCTCTCAGACGTTCGCACCCAGCTGTCCAACGCCAACATCCGATCGTTCCTGCGACTCTACACGACGCTGGGCACCGACAAGCTGGCGTCGTTCCTCGAGGTGGACGAGGACGACCTGATCGAGGAGCTCATGGTGGCCAAGGCCAGCAGCCGGAGCATCAAGTGGAACGAGGGCGGCCTGCTTGAGGGCGAGGTGGTGACGACGAGTGACCTCGACTTTGTCATCGACGACAGCATGGTGCACATTGCCGAGAGCCGTGTCGGACGCAAGTTTGGCGAGTGGTTCATGCGACAAGGCATCCGAATGAACCAGACGCTGCAGCACATCAAGAACAAGCCCCTGCCCATCACTGACGAAAAGGCAGTGGCACAGGCGCAAGCTGCTGCCGCCGCTGCTGCTGCGGCCAATGCGACCGCGGCCGTGAACGGTGCACAGGATGGTCAGGGAGGCAAGCCGCGCGGCGGACAAAGAGGTGGGAACCGTGGACCGTGGGGTGTTCAGCAACAACCAGGACAGCAGCAGCAGCAGCAGCAGCAGCAGCCGCAGCCGCAGCCGCAACAGCCACAGCAGCCACAACAACAGCAGACGGCGCCGTCAGCAGCCCCGGCGACGGTGCAGCGACCCGTTGTTCCCTCTGCATGAAGTGCCCCAGTAGTACGTAGTAGTCGTCTTGACCTCAATGTGATACATTATCAGTATAAAGCTCCGTGCCAAGCAAGCCCCGATGACCGTGATTGACTGACTGTACGGTACAGTACTACTGTCACTGCGAGCTCCTAAGCTGGGAAATACGCTAAATTTGGGCTATTCTGAAGCTGTCGAAGACCACGCGATCAGTTGAAAATGAGGGACCCGCATTTGAAAGTTTCGCCAACACGAAGAGCCACCCCCCCCGTCATGAAGTTTGAACTTTTGCGTCCCTCTGTATTATTTTGTATTCTTTTGATGGTTATTAGCAGCCCGCTCTCTCTCTCTCTCTCGTCGCTTTGTGTCTCTCTCTCTCTCGTCGCTTTGTGTCTCTCTCTCTCGCCTCTCTGCTCTGGACGACTTGAAAACAACTGTGCTTGATCGGTTCCTCCCCCTCCCTCCCTCTCTGAACGAGCAGCGACCGACGACGAGCAGCAGAGAAGGACATGTTGACGGGCACATCATCGGCGCTGCACCATGATCCGCTGGCGTCGATCCGGAATGCGATCCAGGACGAGGAGCACCACATCGTGAGGGTCAATGAGGAGACGACGGGCGAGGTCTACGACCTCAACCTCTCGCACTCGGCGCCCTATGCCTCGCCCATCGTTGCGCTGCCCCACAAAACCACCACCAGCGGCGGCGGCTCCTCGTCGTCGCGGGCAAAGGGGAAGTCCGAGGCTGCGATAGACGAGAAGCAGCGAGAAGAGGGGCGTGATGGTATGCGCGGTAGTTCTACGCCAACAGCCACGACGACGAACACGAGCAGCAGCAGTAACAGTGGTGGCGGCGGTCATGGATGGAGGAGCCTCCATCTTCCGGAGATTGTCAGCAGACGGACCCGGTTAGGCGACCGTGGGTCACCGCCGCCCGAGATGACCGAACTCGGCAAACTCCAACAGCAACAACAACAACAGCAACAGCAGCAGCAGCAACAGCAGCAGCGCCAAGTGGGGGGCCAGGAGGCCGAGGGGCAACAGCAGCAGCAACGAGAAAAGGAGCTGCAGCAGCAGCACCAACAGGAGCAGAACAACACTTCCTCGCTCGCGGGCGCCGGTGCCGGCAGACATCCCACCATCGTCGGCGAGCTGCCTCCGTCGCCGCCCCTGGAGCCCGAGTTCCGAAACGGTCTGGCAAATGGCGACACGAGTCCCTTCTTTCAGCAGATGTCGACGACGCGGAACGAGCCAACAAAGGTGGTGCCGCCCGTCAATGGGAACGGAAGACCGCTCCTTGCGCCAAGGCGGGCACAGACGCAGCTCGACACGGCGGCCACCTCGACGTCGGCCGCTGCTGCTGCTGCTGCTGCTGTTGCGCCTGCTCCTAGGTGGGCTCCACCCAAGTTTCGGAGAGAACCGTCGGCCTCGTCGACGGCGAGCACCTCGTACCAGACGGCCGCCAGTGCGGACGGGTCCGACGACGACGAGGCGAAGCAGGCAGCGCTGGTGGCTTCAGGCACGGGCGAGAAGCAGCTGTCTGCCTCGGCCACCCACGATGCCGCCCTGGAGCGCTCGCCGCCGCGCCAAGCTGGCCAGTCGTTTGTCGCCGAGCCGGCTTCGCTCCTCCATCCCCTCTCGGCAATGGACTCGACGTCGTCGGTCGCGCTCCAGCGGCGGCCCTCGCCCTCTGGTTCGGCCTCGTCGGGTCTCGGCACAGCCGCCGTGCGGCTGCCCGCCCCGGCGCGACGCAACACCACGGGCTCCTCCATGTCGCGCCGGCCAGGGTCACGGGGCAGCAGCGTGGGCACACAGCCGAGCCGGCGCAGCAGCCGAGACCGCGAGTCCGGCCCGCCCAACTCCTTCTACGCCGACAACGGTGCGGGTGGTGCGCAGCTGCAGGCTCCCCTCGGTGCAGACTCGACTCTCGCTGCCCCGCTGCGCACCGACGACCCTGGCTTCGATGAGCTCATTGCCAAGCAGGCCGAGCAGATTCGCCGCGAGCGCCAGAGCAAGCAGCTCAGGGAAAAGCAGGCCAGGGAGCGCAACGAGGGGCTCGAGGCTGAAGACCGCGTCGGCAACGGAGGCGTGCAGCTGGGCGGCGTGGCGCTGAGCAGGGCAAAGAGCAAGGGCAAGGAAAAGGACGAAGAGCCCCGCGCGGCGCTCATCGGCAACGTCATTGGCGAGGGGCACAGCAACTACGTGCTCATGTACAACATGCTGACCGGCATTCGCATCGGCGTCAGCCGTTGTCAGGCCAAGATCAGGCGACCGCTCACGGACCTCGACTACACGGCCAAGCACAAGTTCACCTTTGACATTGTCGGAAACGAGCTGACGCCATCGGCAAAGTACGACTTCAAGTTCAAGGACTATGCCCCCTGGGTCTTTCGCGAGCTGCGAGAGTACTTCCACCTCGACCCGGCCGACTACCTCCTGTCTTTGACTGCAAAATACATTCTCTCGGAGTTGGGCTCGCCGGGCAAGAGCGGCTCCTTCTTCTACTTTTCGCGCGACTACCGCTTCATCATCAAGACGATCCGCCACGGCGAGCACAAGTTCCTGCGCAGCATCCTCAAGGACTACCACGAGCACGTCAAGGCCAATCCCCACACGCTCCTCTCCCGCTTCTACGGCCTGCACCGAGTCAAGCTGCCCCGGGGCAAAAAGATCCATTTCGTCATTATGAACAATCTCTTCCCACCGCACCGCGACATCCACGAGACGTACGACCTCAAGGGTTCCGCCGTTGGACGAGAATACCCCGAGGAGAAGGCGGCGCAGAAGAAGGGCGCTGTGCTCAAGGATCTCAACTGGATCAAGCGGGGGCGTGAGCTGGAGCTGGGTCCGGAGAAGCGGGCCATGTTCGAAGCGCAGATCCGGAGCGACGTCGAGCTGCTCCAGAAGCTCAACATCATGGACTACAGCCTGCTCATTGGCCTCCACGACATGAAGCGCGGCAACAAGGAGAATCTCCGCCAAGATGCTCTGCAGGTTGTCCAGCCCGAGACAAACGCCGGTGCCTTGAAGCGGGAGCCGACGACGGGCAAGCGAGGCACCGAGAAGGATGCCTTTGCGCTGCGTGCTGCCGTCCGTCGCTCGGACCCAAAGGCGCTCGGCTCCACTGCCACTGCTCGCCTGCCCGAACGCGAGACGTCGGACCGGCACCACTTTGTCTTTTACCAAGACGAAGGCGGCTTCCGTTCCACCAACGAAAACAACGAGGCCACCGACTGGGTCTACTACTTTGGCATCATCGACACCCTCACTCTCTACAACGGCGTCAAGCGTGGCGAGCACTATTGGAAGAGCCTCACCAACAACTCGACAATGATCTCGGCCATCCACCCGGTGCCCTACGGCAAGCGCTTCTGCAACTTTTTGTTCTCCGTCATCCGTGGTGCCGACAAGAGTCAGCGCCCCAGGATGGAGTAGAACCTTCTCTCAATCTTTCCCTCCCCCTTCATTACCAATACCTTTTCCTACAGCATTACATTCTCCTATCGTTCCAGTTATCATTTTTACCACTTGCTCGCAACACACTCCTTTTGGCCCACATCTCCACGTCTGTGCACTCACCGCGGTCACTCTCTTCTCCACCACCACCACCATCTCCTTCATTCACACCACATCAAGGATCCTCTGTTTCCTTGCTTCGCTTCGTTGATTGAGACAATGTAATTGCACATGATAGAGAATTTTAAGTGCTCCATACTACACGGTGTCCACCGTCGTCTGTCGGCCTGCTGCTTCGTGCTGCTTGCTCGCCGTCGAGCCTGGCTCGGGCGGTGACGGGTCGATTTTCCGGTCCTTGTCCATGAATTGGCGCACGACGTCGTCCGAGACCTTTGCCTTGCGCTGTTCGAAAAAGGCATTGCAATAGTCAGCACCTGGAGTGGGAGAAATTGCGAGCAAGAGAATGCAGGGGTACGGACCTCTTGGAAGCCTTGGACGACCTTTTGGAGCACCGTGATGCACTTTTGCTTCATTTCGCCGCTCAGCACCTCGCCGGCCCTGTATGCCTTTGCGAGCTTGTCCATCTCCTCGTCGTCATCGACAAAGAAGAGGAGGTACTGGTAGGCGACATCGACGTCTGGGTCGCCGCCCAGCCGTCTGTGCTCCTCGAGCGTCTCTTTACCCCCGCTGAATGCGTACTTGTTGATCTTTTTCTTAATTGTATTGGCCGTGTCGTTCATAAAGATGCTCGACGTCTCGTTGGACGCCGACATCTTCGTCTGCGGGCCCTGGAGCGCCGGGAAGAACTTGGCGTGGATCAGCGACGGCTTGGGGTACTTGAGCTTGTTGGCCACGTCTCTCGTCTGGCGAAAGTACGGGTCCTGGTCGATTGCGCAGGGGATCAGGCACGGCACGTCGGACCGGCTGCCAAAGATCTGGGGAAAGGAGTTGGAAAAGGAGGGGGCGGCCTGGACGGCGACAAAGTGGAGCTTGCCGACGTTGTCGCTGTCGTTGAAGCCAAAGGTGCCCTTGGACTGCGAGGTGGTGATGGTGCGTGCGATGCGGACAATGTTGTGGTAGAAGGCGCCGCCGACATAGTCGAGGTCGGAAAAGATGAATGTCTTTTCGAGGTTGAAGCCGCATGCAATGATGTCGCGCGCGTTCTCAAAGGCGAACTTGTGCACCTGTTCGAGCTTGAGCGCAGGCTTGAAGAGGAACTTCTCATCGTCGGTCAGTTGGACGACGAGCGGCACATCAAACACGTCCTGCAGCCACTTGGTGAAAAGGAAAGGTACGAGATGGCCAAGATGCATGCTGTCCGAGCTCGGTCCTCTGCCGGTGTAGAGGTAGAAGGGCTTCTTCTGCTCATAACGAGTCAGGATGTAGTCGAGATCCCGGTGCGAGAAGAAGGTGCCGCGCCGGAGCAGAGGGTGCGGCCTCCAGCCGGTCACCTTTTCGAAGCGCTCCAACAGCGCAGGATCAATGTGCCGAGTTCCAAATTCTTGGATAAGCTTGTCGTAGTCGATGGCCACCTGGACGCCGTCGACCGTCGCACCTTCCACGTCCCAGGGAGTCACCCTCTGCGCCGAAGCACCCTGTGCGGCGACGGTCGCCTCTGCCGATACTGGCTGAGCGCCATCTGGTGCCGACGAAGATCCCTGTACGGTCGATGCCGCCATCGCTCTTGTGATCTCCTCGGCCATCCTTGTCGATAGCGATATCGTCTCTATGACTGTCTAATCGAAGCTCTAAACTTTTGGAGTCAGACGAGATCCAAAAGAAAGAGCATCCTTCTCGCGCTCCACGTGGTTCCTAATGTCCGTGCGAAGGAGGAGGATCTTCTTGCTCCAACGACGATCATCATCATCATCATGTCCAACGTCCTCGTTTACTCCGGCCCGGGCGTCTCTTCATCGGCGCTCACGCACACACTGCGAACACTGAGAAGACTGCTGCCGACGTACGATGTGCAGTGCATCTCTGCGGGCTCGCTCGCGACAGACCCTTGGACATCGACGTGCGCCCTCTTTGTCCTTCCGGGCGGCCGAGACCTGCCTTACGTCGACCACCTCTCCCGCTCGCACTCCTCCTCTGCCCACTCGAAGCCCTCACGAGCGGACGCAGCGCTAAGACATTATGTTGAGGAGGTCGGCGGATCATACCTTGGGATCTGCGCGGGTGCCTACTACGCCTCTTCGTACTGCGAATTCGAACGTGGGGATCCGACGTTTGAAGTGGTTGGTCCGAGACCGGCTCTGCAATTTTATCCCGGAACGAAACGAGGCACCGTCTACCCTGGCTTTGTGTACGAGAGCGACAAGGGAGCCCGGCTCGTCGACGTCGGGCTTGGGGCAAACGACCAGTGGAAGTGCCACTACAATGGTGGAGGCGCATTCATTGATGCTGACAAGTCTGGCGCCGATGTAGAGATCCTCGCCAAGTACAGTGCCGAGGCGGGAATCAGAGAAGGCTACGAGGATCAAGCAGCTGCTATTCTCTGTCACAAGGGGGAGGGGAGAGCATTGCTCTATGGCGTCCACCCGGAATTTCCGATCGATGGACCGATCAACAGCGACACCGACGGCGAGGGTGACGTGCCTATGGACGAACGAGGGGCATACGAAGAGATGGAGAGGAAGAGGCTGGACGTGTTTGCGAGTCATCTCGAGAGATTGGGTCTCGTCGTCAAGCGGCCACCTGCGGTTCCGCTTCAGAAAGATGGCAGCGAGGCAGAGGCCGGCCCGCCCAAATTATCACCAATCGTTCTGGCTGGCTCCAGCAAGCAGAAAGTTGGCGAAATGTTGAAAGTCTTGGAGAAAATTAGCAGCAAAGATGGACGAGCGGCGGTGCTCGACAATGTCGACGCTCGTCTTGTTCAACTGACAGTCTCCGACTCGAATGATACGATTCACTTTACCTCTGCCTCCTCAGCGGAAACCCTCTTCCAGGCGCTCGAGAATGCCGACTACTCGAGCTTCATGGCTCCTGTTGTGGCACCGTCGTCGGACGAAGCGAGGGCAGGTGTAGACGCAGCACCACTGATGGATGTCGATCGAGACAAGGTGCCCAAATACATTATTTGCCTGGAGAACGGTGTGGGCATCGACAAGGGTCTCACCCCACATTTCCTTACCGAGGATTTCTTCAGCTTCTTGACGGACTCAAGAATGAGAGTCGCAGAAGCCGAACCGAGCAAGCAAAGGACAATAGCTGCGCCCAGATGGGGAGAAGAAGAGGGCAGCGACTCGACCTTGTGCGATGCGATTCTCTACGGCCAGGTCGTGACAAGCACCCAAACAATGCTGGACAAGTCAGTCGCATTCCCGGGTCATCCTCCTGCTACTCACAGCTGATTTCTCTCTTGTTCTTCGCAGAAACTACAAGCTGATCACGCATCTCCCGAACGGTCTCACATCTTTTGCTACTCACCAAGTTTCGGGACGTGGCCGCGGCAAGAATGCCTGGATCTCGCCCCTGGGATGCCTCCAATTCTCGACCCTGCTGCACATCGACCCCTCGAAGCTTTATCGCAGCGGGATCGGAGGAGTGGTCTTTGTGCAGTACCTCGCCGGTCTCTCTATCGTTGAAGCTGTCCGAGGCGCTCTGGGGCCGGAGTACGAGGCAGTAGGAAGGCGAATGAGGATCAAGTGGCCCAACGACGTCTATGCAGATGTCGGCTCTGCCACAGAGGAGCAGGATGGCCCAGGTCAAGAGGGGAGAAAAGGCACCTTTGAGTATCTGGGGAGGAGATACGCGAAGATGGCGGGCGTCCTCGTCAACTCGCAGTTCGCAGGGAAAGAATTGGCGCTCGTCGTTGGTGAGTTCGCCTGGCTTCTACCACAACAAATTTTCACACGTAGCTGAGACAGATTCACAGGCTGCGGGATCAATTGCCTGAATCCTCGCCCGACAACATCCCTCTCGGATCTGATTGCGACGCACAACGCCTCGCTCGCGCCCTCCCAACAGAAGCTTCCGGTCATCTCACAAGAAAAACTCGCAGGCGCAATTCTTGCAACCTTTGAAAAGCTCTGGAACGTTTTTGTGGCTGCCGGTGGTCACTTTGAGCCCTTCGTGCAGAGCTACCGCGACGTCTGGCTTCACTCGTGAGTCAACGATATCTCCGAGCAAGGTGGAGAATACCCAAGCTGACACTGAACATGCTCACAAGTGATCAAATGACGACGCTGCAAGACACGAATCCCCCGACACCGGTTCGC
This sequence comes from Acaromyces ingoldii, assembly GCF_003144295.1. Taxonomy (NCBI): domain Eukaryota; kingdom Fungi; phylum Basidiomycota; class Exobasidiomycetes; order Exobasidiales; family Cryptobasidiaceae; genus Acaromyces; species Acaromyces ingoldii. The sequence goes on from NW_020290247.1 coordinate 1,109,896, forward strand.
ATCGTGGGCATCTCAACAGACCACGGCACGCTGCGTGCTGTTCCTCTCGAGACGCAAGTCTTCGCCGACAGTCCGGGCGCATGGGGAGGAAAGGCCAAGACAGGGGGAGACTTTATTGATCTGCAGCCAGATGGCAATAGCTTCGATATGCTCCAGAACCTCATCAGAAAGAAGGAGTGACGCTTGCTGTGAATTTTTAACTGCAACAATGCTTATTGCAACAGCTTCTTTGTCCTGCCTGGGACACATTTGTGCGTTTCAAGATAGAGTACTCTGTAAGTAAGGTAGTAGACACAAGCAAGAGCGAAGAGATACAGGGTGAAAGTGGTACAAGGTAAGATAATAGAAGAGATAGGGTGAGAAAGAAGGCAATTGCGTCATTAGGATAATTGTCAATTGACGAGGGAGCCGAGGAGGGCGACCGGATCAACGACGTCGTACAGGTGCGGATCGGTACCGCGGTGGTGGTGATGGTAGCTTCCGGCCGATGAGGCAGACTGGTTGTTTGAGCCTTCTCGTTTGAACGGATTCTTGACCAGCGCCGAGTTTTCATCGCCCGCCTCGTCACCTGTCGTTGCCGAGCTCGGAGCGGCAGAAGCAGCAGCAGCGGCGGCGGCAGCGGCAGCGGCGGACGCAGGCTTTTCCGCGGAAGTTGTTGATAGAGTGAGACCACCCTTCGTCCTCCGTCTGCTTCGATTGGCCACCTCGCTCGCCTGCGTCTCGGCCAAGGCTTGCCGATCAAGGATGCGAACGGGCGCAAGCTGATCGATGACGTACTGACCCCTGTTGGAAGCCAGGTACGGTGCCGCGCTGCCTTGGGCATCCGACACTTTGGACGTGGCCGCCGAGCGAGCTTCTCGAGCGAGGACGCCTTCGTAGGACGATTCATCAGCTCGTTGAGCATTCTCGTCCGCAGTGTTCCAATCAGGCGCAAGGAGGCGTGATTGAGTGCCGAGACCCAACGGCTCGACGACCGTGTGGGGAGCGACATCGAGGAGGAAAGAGAGATCTCGCAGGGTGATGGAATTGTTGCCCTCTTCGGAGAGCTCTTTGTATGCGCGCTGGTCTTCCTCGTGAACGTTGTTCTCGATGTCGTTTGATCGCCCATTGGGCTGGGAGAACATCTCGCGGTCATTTTCACTGCTCGAGGAAGTGGAACCGGGATAAAGGCTCGTGGGCGCCGTCGAGACGAACGATATCATACTCTCGTCGGCCAGCGACCGTCCACCATTGGTCTGATTGCCGCTGCCGGGGATGCCGAGGTTAGCCGATGAGCTGTTTGTGCTCGACAAGTCGGACGCCATCGTTCGAAGAGCGCGGACGGGTGAAGCCCTCGAGGATGACGTGGCGCTACCGCTGTCGATCATGAGGCTGTGACCAGAATCGTCTTGGGGAGCCAAGGGCGAGTGTTCGAAGGAGGAGCCATCGCTGGCCACGAGAAGCTTCTGGAGCGCTTCGGTGGCCTTCGAGGGCATGGGCCATTCCGAGGCGGGCCGCCGTGGTCCTGAGGAGCGGATGCCCGTCTGCCGATTGGCTCGTATCTTTGCGATGATGCTCGCCGTCACGTTTTGCAGATGGCACTGCATCATCGACATAACCCATGAGCTTCGCCGTGGACACGAACAGTGCTCCCATCCCAACATACCTGGAGAGCAGCCAGGAGCAGTGCTGCTGCCTGTGGTTGTACGCCTGCGGGAAGGCCAATGTCGACTGCTTGGACAGTCATTATGTCCTGCAGAGCCTCTCGGCTGGGAAGTTCTTTGGACTCGACGCACAACGGCATCGCCTGGCCTCTGGCAACAGCTTGTTGCGTGGCTGCGGTGATCCTGAGTAAGCCCGATGCACAACCGGGGGGACTACCACCACCGCCGCTATGAGGCGGAGGAGGTACTCACAGAGCGACAAGCGGTTGTGTACATCCACCATCCTCCTTGCACTTTGCACAAGCTCTTCTCTCCAGTCTCTTGCGCCGATCTCGGTGTATACCTCCTTTACCTTCCTCTTTTCTTCCATGGTTCGCCTCTTGTCCTCTTCCTTTCGCTTCTTCTCCAGCATGTCTGCACCCGCACCGGCCCAGCCCAGCGAGGCTGATCCACCGCTGGCCAGAGCTCTCGAGGAAGTTGCTGCCTTTGCAATGCTCTTGACCCTTGCTCGATCCCGCTTCGAGAGGCCTGCGGCCAGTGCCCGCAAGCGCTTTCGCGGCGGTTGCAGCAGCTGCATGCTGCCGTCGAGGTCGTCTTCGGCGTCGGATGAGTCCGAAAGTATTTCACCGGTGAGGCCCACGATGGTCCCCCGACCCTCTCGCTTGGATCGGAGCCCAGAGGAGCCTGACTTGGGGGAGGAGGGGCCTGGGACATCGGCGGATGCGTTGTAAAGGATGCCAAGGATGAACTGGTTGTGAAGGTGTACTGCCGGAGGGCGTAGGTGCTCTCTGTCAGCGACCATTGCTCCATTGCATCCACCGGCAAGCTCATCCGTGGATGCTAGCCAGTCCATCCGCCATCCGCAGCCTGGCCTGGATGTATACTCACTGTGCTGTGGCTTGAGGCAGATCTGTGCCTCTTCTTCAAACTCGACCCGACTGATTCTTGCCGAGACAAAGTCCATGAATGCGGTCCAATATCGTCTCCCATTGGCACCTAGGGCTGCGGCGAGCTTGGCCTTGAGGTCCAGTGTGTCGACGCGCCGTAGTCGCCCGCCATTGCTATAGGGAAGGGCTGCCGCGGCGGCAGCAGAGGCTGCAGGAGGGGCAGGCGCGCCGGCGGATGGCGTCGAGGACATGCTCGACATATGCTGGGACTAAAGCAGCAAAGGTGGATGGGCTTTGCTTGCTGGGCTTCGGACTGTGAACGACCAACGATGTGGATGGCTCCCTTCGCTCGGCTGACCACCCCCGCTCTGGCTTCCTCGATCCTCGAATCTTTGTGGATGGCAAAGGCCACGCGCGCTGCACTACTGCTAGATACCTGTCGGCCGTGGGCCTCGAAGCGAAATTTTGCCAGATTCCGAAGGGGCAAGGGTCGGACCGGAATTTGTCACTCCCGCTCCAAAAGCCCCCCTTTCTTATTGTTCACAGAGCGATCATCAACCCATTACAGCTTTGACAAATGGCGCTTCAGACGTCGGAACAGCATGACAAAGAGTCGGCGCAGGAATGAGGGCATGGCATTACTTTTAAGTTTCGCCCTCCGAGACGACGCCGGGCAAAGGTTACAAAGTGTTGTGTAAGCCAATTTCAGCGGCACACCGCAGCCATCCACCCTGGGGAGGATTTGCAATCCATCCATGAGTGCATCCGTGACATGCCAGCCCAATTAAACTATCTGCAAAGCCACTCTTGTCCCTCCCGCCATCACCATCATCATCGTCATGACTGAAACTCAAACGCCGCCCTGGGCCGGCTTTTTCCCCCTTCTTTATAGCTGCAGGCTCCCTCCTCTCCACGCGTCTGAAATTTTTTCCGGCCGAAAGTGCACCTTCGCACGCACGTGAGGTGTTGCTTTTTTAGTGTTGGTCTCTCGAGAGCGAGACGCGCCTTTGGCGCTTCGCGAGTGTTGTTTTCACCCACCGCGGGCCTGGAGGGATTTTCATGGATCGGCGTGGAAAAGGAAAAGCGGCAGGGCGACGACGATGACGACCAACGTCGACGTCTCGGCATCGCCCTCGAGGCAGACGAGGGCCATGTCTAGGCGAAACGGCGGGCTCGAGTACGAAAAACCAGTGTGGTCGACGCGCCAGTCGCCATCGAAGCGGGTCATGGGCCTAGAAATCAGAGCTTTGCCGACCGAGGACAGAGAAGCGCAAAGGGAGCGGCCTCAAAACGAACACAACCAAGGAGAGAGATGTCAAGAAGAGGAGGGCTACTATGATCATGGCTCTGATGAGTATCTCACTCGCCTTTCGCCTTCGCCTAGTGGGCTTGTAGAGGCGGGCATTCAGGCAGTGGAGCGTCGAGTGGAGAGGGCGACGCAAGCAGGAAGCGACATGCTCACTCACAAGGGTAGGCAGACGGACGAGAGGACTCTCGAACGTAACGTGACAGGTCTCGATCCGAGACCAAGTGCAAGAAAGACTGTCCAAACATCCACTTCCAGGACGGAGAGGGCGAAAAGCCCCGTCAAGGAAGGCTCAACTGCACGGGCTCCCAGCCCGACGAGGTCTATAGTGACGGTACCCAGACCTTTCAGCTTTACAGAACGGAGACGAGTATCTCCGACAAGGAGTATGTTGCCGCCAGAGAAATCTGCTCCATTGCGGAAAATCGCACCCGAGAGGAGGCCTACCTCGCCGACAAAAGCGCGCATGATGCCGCCGCCCACTCAACTATCCAAGGCACGCGAAGTTGAGCGCAGTGGAATGAGTGCGTACGTTGGTAGACCTCCGGAAAGCGGCACTGTTCGAACGCCATCTCTTCAGAAAACTCAAACACTGCGGCCTGTAGTCAGTACGGGGGCGACGAGTCAAAGGGCGCCTACCTCACGAGGTGCTACTCCAAGCTCCAAAGGAGCAACGCCGTCGTCTCATGCCCTTCTGTCAAGAGCGCTTCCCTCGAGGCAGCCTGTGTCGTTGCCAACATCCGCATCTGGTGTGCGACGCTCTCCACTGTACACTCGGACGACTCCCGGAAAGGCTCAGAGAGGGCATTTCCAGATTTCGGACTCAGAAGAGGACGATGAGGGAGCGGAGGCAGTGTCACACGACGAGAACAAGTCCATCACAAGTCCATCGGGATCGATGCAGGCACCAGAGAGACGGTCCACGTTCCTTTGTGAAGCTCGCGAGGAGCAGGAGTCGCAGCAGAACGTATCAGCAAGGGCTGCTCCGGCAGCCAAGTCGGATGAGGCTCCTACGGCGTCACCACCGGCGTTGTCCGAAGAGACCACCCATGCGCTCGCCTCGCTCGAGGCGACACTCGCTCGCCTGAAGAACCGCAGTGCCAAGATCAAGGAGCAGCGAGCCATGGAACAGGGCGAGAGGGCCATCTCAGCCGCTGCCTTGGCTGCTGTGGGTCACAGAAGAAGCCCGTCCAAGAGCCCAGAAGTGAGCCCGAGGAAGATCAGGAGCCTCTCTCCGAGCAAGGAGATGAAGGAGCAAAGGAGGCAGAGGTCTTCCGACGACGATGCTGAGGAACACCGACACGGGTCCGCTGTGTCCTTTCTCGACCGCGTCAGGGCTGCGCAGGCGAAGGGTGCAAGAGCTGCCCATCCTACTGCCGAGTCTTCTGCCATGAACGTCCTATCTCGACCCAAAGACCCTAGCGCTTTGCCTGACCGAGGCCTCACGGGGAACCGAGCGCCTCGCGTGCCTCTGGCTGAGACCCATCGCAGCACCGTCTCGCGTACCCCATCGGATGAACAGGTTCCACAGGAGCCTACGGCGGCTGATGTCGACGAGGAGAATCGACAGAGAAAGAAGGAGGAGAAGAAGACGAGAAGAAGATCTTCCCTCTACACCTACGTCCCATCGACAAAGTGTCCCGATGATTCTTTGACTACAGCAAGCGGCGAGTCGGACGAGAGTCTCGTCGCCAGCGGCCGAGGCGGCATGATCCCATCCGCCATCCGGGCATCTCGCGGAGACGCTTCCAGTACCGGCCCCGGTCAGACGAGACATTCGTCCTCTCGGCGCTTCCTGCGCGGTCTTGTCATCCTCGTCGATGTGCGTGAGCAGGACGGCGATGACGCGTCGTCGACGTGGGTCGAGATGCTGCGGTCGATGGGCGCCAAGGTCATGGTTCGCGCTTCGGAGCGTCGGCTCAGCCACATTGTCTTCAAGTCGGGCAAGCCCGCTACGCTGCACCACTTTCGCGCTCAGCCTGACCCCAAGCCGCTCGTCGTGGGCGTCAACTGGGTGCTGCGATGCGCCGAGGAAGGGCGCAAGGTCAACGAAGAAGACTACCTCGTCGAGGTAGGGAAACAGGCCGTGTTCCTAAAAACACGAAGGAAGAGCTCCATGGCGCCCAAGATGGCACCGGCTGGGAGCGAATCACCACCAGCGACTACGGAAACGATTCTCAAGGAGAGGAGGAGATCGTTGCATGCGCCTCCGGTTCCGAGCCCGTTGGCCAACCGAGCGTGGAATATGGACTCGTCGACAGACTCGACGGCAGTCCTTCAAGACTCTGCTTCTGCTACTATTGCGACGAATGCGACGGCTACTTGACCGAGACTCTTCATTACATTCACATTCACTTGCACTCGATTCATCCTATACCATTTCATCCACCCAAATCCTTCTCTCTCACTGCACTTGGAGCAGCCCATTTCACATTGATCCCCTTCTGCAATTCAAACTCTTCCTGCGAGAGCCCACTTTCACTTTGCGTCTCCTATCACTCACTATCCACACATTGCTCGCATCGCTCGCCAGAAGAGATTATGGATCCATGAGGGTCATGATTTTGAGGTGGGTGTAAAGAAGTGAACAAGTAAACCATACAAAGAGAAGATGATGACGAAAGCTCAAGCTCAAAATCAGGCCGTGGGGGTGACCTTGATCTTGCGAACGCCCTCGGCGGCGGTCCTCTCCTCGCCGGTCTGGTAGATACCGTGGCCGAACTTGCTCGAAGTGTCGATGAACTTGAGGTTGACCTGCTCGAGGTCCTTGCGGTTGGCGTGGACCTTGAGGCTGCGACGGAGGGTGAGAACACGCTTCTTGACACCGGGGCACGAGCCGAGGATCATGACAAAGTCGTTGTTGACAATGCCGTAGTGGGGCCAGCCGCCCATGGGGTTGATCGTCTTCTTGGTCGTGTCAAAGTCGGTGCTGCCCGAGGTGTCCTGGGCACCGTTGCCGATCCGGTAAACCTTCTTGTTGAGCTCCGTCCGGTGGTGGTAACCGTCTTGACCCGAGCGGGCGACGGTGAACATGACGTTGGCCGGGTGCCAGGCGCCAATGCAGGCAATCTTACGGAGACCCCTGTGCGTCTTCCTCGGCAGCTTCTTGGTCCCCCACCTGGCCGTGACACCCTCGTAACCGTGACCCTTTGTGACAGCAATGACGTCGATGTTCTCGTTCTGCGCAAAGACAGAGTTGACGTCGACGGTCTTCTCGAAGGAAGCCTTGGCAAAGTCAACCTTGTCCGAGACAGAGCCTCCGTTGACCTGGATCTCCATCAGGTGCGCCTTCTTCTGCTTCAGGCCCGTCTTCCGGATCTGGGTGTGGGCAAGGACGCGAACGACGGTGCAGTACTTGCGGATCCGCTCGAGCTCCCTCGCCACGCTCTGGCCGTTGTTCTCGCTGTGCTTCTTGGCGTACTTGGTGAAGGCCTTCTTCTTGGACCTGTACCAGTTCTTGTAGAAGCGCCTCTTGACCTCGTCCGAAAGGTGCTCAGCCCAGACGGTGGTCAGGCTGCGCAGGCCGTGGGGAGTCTCAACGTAGCCAACGACACCGACGACAACCATGGGGGGAGTCTCGATGACGGTGCACGCCTCGACAATCTCCCTCTTGTGCATCTTCGAACCGGGCCTCTCAAGGTCGCGCACAATGTGGGTCATGCCGGCCTTGTAGCCCATCATGGCGGTGAGGTGGACGGGCTTCTTGGGGTCATCCTTGGGGAACGACTTGACCTTTCCTCGGTGGTTGGCCGCTCGCTTGCGGGGCAGGAAACCCAGCGAACCGTGTCGCGGGTGCTCGAACTGTGATGTTCGACGGTGTCAGCACGATGATCCAGTACTCTCTTCACCCCGAAACAGGAGCAATAACCCACCTTACAGTGAGACATCTTGAGGTCGTCGTCGTCGGCGGTCGTCTAAAGGAGAGAAAGAAGAAGGCAGGGCGGAAATTCGACCTTGGCCTCGCTCACGAGGGAAAACCAATTCAGAATTTGCAGTCGGCGATTGTAATCATTTGTATTGGTCTGTCGCGAGCCGCAGCCATACACAAGCCGTCATTTATGCGTCACGATTTCCGTCAGTTTTCACGTGACCTTTTGGAAGAAATGACAATTCTGAGACACCTCTATAAAGGCGCTCCAGGATTCAGGACTGCTTTGATTGCCATGAGCACTAAATTGATGACTGAAAGGGGAGCTACACCGTGACGACCTCTTCCCCGTCGACCCAGGCTCTTTTGAGTCGCCCTGTGACTTCGTCGGCCTCGTATCTAAGGAGCTCTTCTGTGGCCTCTGCCATGTGCCTGCCATAGGTCTTGCCCAAGTGCTGCACGACGTGCGGCACGACGGAAGCTACCGTTGTCCTTGCCTCTGGTCCAAGCACGAGCCCCGGCTCGATCTGGCAGCCCACGGGATCGCTATAGACTCTCGCTTCTGCTTCTCCTGGCCCTTTGGGGCCTGTTGTCCTGTCCCGGTCTGCTGCTGATTGTGTCCGCGCCTGCCCTCCCTCGATGTCGTCGAGCCTTTCCCCGCTCTCGCTCGCCGCCTCCCTGTCCGGCCGTGCCTCTTCCTCGGCCCTCATCTTGACGCTGCGCTCGCGCTCAATGGCCGACATCTTCTTGCCCTCGATGCCGCATGCGACAATGTGGTCGAACCATCGCAGCAGCGGAAGCGCCTCGACGTTGAGCGCAAAGCCATGCGACGCAATCCGCTGCCGGACCTGGATCCCAATCGAGACAATCTTGTGGTCGGGCGACGTCCACACGCCCGTGTTGTCCTCGTACGGCGGGAAAGTCTTTATCCCATATGGTTGTGGCGCCGAGAGGAGCGCATGGAAGGCCTTCTGGAGGCGGTCGACGTAGCAGCGCGTCGAGAGCTTTTGCATGACAGCTTGGCTATCAGTCTCTCTCCCAAGCTAGAGGGGAAGGGTACCTTTCAGACTCACATCCATCGCTTGGAGATCCCAGATGGGATACCCGACGAGCTGCCCGGGGCCATGGTACGTGACAAGGCCGCCGCGCTGGGCGACAATGTAGTCTGCGCCGAGGGCGCGCAGGCGCTTGCCCTCGTCGTCGTCTGCAATGGCCTCCTTGGCGCCCTTCCTCCTTCCCTCGGTGAACGTCGGCGTGTGTTCGAGCAGAAGCAAGATGTCCTCCCGCGAGACGCGCTCGGCCTTGCGCTGCGCCAGCGACGCCGACGACGAGGGTCCCGCCGCGGGCAGCTGCGCGAGGTAGGAGCGCGCAGCCAGCCGTCGATGGACGAGGTGCTCCTGCAGCGCGAGACCGATGGGGTACGGAACAAGCTGCGGGATGTGGCTCCACTGCACCGCCCCAAGAGCGCCTCGAGCTGCTGCCATCGAAGCCATCGTAGTCGTTATTCACTCGTTCTCTGTGTGCGAGCGTCTCACTTTCGGCGCTTCCCCGAACAAAACTCGACTGGACCTTATTGCATTCAAGCAAGCAGAACAAAGTGGAGGGAAGAAATTGGAAAGTCAACCCTTTCTTTCCACGTGTCGTTCCTGAATTTCCCAGCCAAACAAGCACCTACCTCTTCGCCATCCAGGTTATCTGAGCCCTCGCAAGGGGAGAGGAGACAGGCATTGTCATAGAGGAGAGAGTATTTATTGTACGAAGAACAGAAGGGAAAACGGTAAGGGGAGAAGGTTGGGGGGGAAAAGCACAGGATTATATATAGTTTTAAGGAAAAAAGAAATTGTTCGCGAATGTGAACACGAAAAGAAAAGAAAGAAGAAGAAGGAGGAGAGGGGGAACAAGGACGAAGCTTTGAGGGGGGGAATGACATACAAATGAGGAAACGGCCAGGTTCGGGATGTATGTGTGTGTTTTACCTTGCGAGAGACAGAAAGACAGAGACACGCGCGCGCACGAACGAGAGAGTGGGAGAGAGGGTTGGAAGAAGAGGCAGAGATTAGAAGGGAGCGCCGTAGCCAGGGAACTGGCCGTGGAGCGCCATGGGCGAGGGCATGCCGCCACCAGCTCCATAGGCGTACGCAGGCGGGTAGTTGGGGGCCTGCTGGTGATGGTGCTGCCCGTGGTGATGTCCGTGAGGGCCGCCGAGGTTGGGGGTAGAAGGTCCTGATCCACCCATGCCGACCCCAGGTGGGGGGGCTGGAGGTGGACCGCCTGCTCCAAAGCCAGCGGCGGGGTGGTGGTGATGGTGAGGCGGAGGCAGACGGCCACCTGCGAATTGCGCGGGAGGCTGCTGACCACCGTACATCGATGCCTGCTGCGGCGGGGGAGGACCACCGTGGTGGTGAGGAGGGCGGTGCGGGCCGTGGGGCGTGCCAGGCTGGCGGTGCATGGCCCCATGGGCGGCAGTGTTGTACGGGTTGATGTTGCCCACATAGTCCGAAGCCGTCGTCTGGCGATTGGCAATGGCCGCCATCGCCTGGAGCTGCTGGTGGTGGGCAGCCTGAAGCAGTGAAAAGTGCACATTGCCGGGCGGCGCCAGCTCGATGTTGTCGCGCTGGAGCTTGCTCTGAATGCGCTTGCCGTACGGCGTGTTGCGGATCATGGGCAGAATGGGCCTGATGCATTCGACGAGCTGCATGCGCTGCATCGGCTCCGCATAGTCAAGACTCGTCTGAACCACGTAGTTGGCAAACGAATCGCGCAGCAGCTTCTCGAGGCGGGTCCGGTTGAGGAGCTCGTCGATGAGCGACTTGCGCAGCTTGACGTCGGAAACGCGGATGCACTTTTCAATCACGTTTGAGCTGAACTTTTGCACCGACAGCAGGCAGACGTTGCCGACAAACTGGCGAATGACGGCATCGCTGAAGCGTGGGTCGTTGAGATCGAGAATGTACTGGACGACGTAGTTGCCAAAGGGGTCCTGGACAAGCGTCAGGGCATTGTAGGTGATCTCCGACACGAGTTGGATCCTCTGGCTGTCCGAGGCGTGGTCGACACAGCGCTGCAGGACGCAGCATCCATGGCGATGAGTGGCCACCTCGACGCAGTGGGCAGCGACGGCGTTGTAGATGAACTGGTTGTCATCGGAGCTGAGCCGGTTGAGACACTTTTGTATGACGTGGTTGCCGTTGAGGTCCTTGATGAGCGTCACAACGCTCATGCTCAGCGCGACGATAATCGACGAAATCTGACGGGGCGTCGAGAGAAAGTCGATGGTCTTCTGCACCGCCCTCGTGCCGTGCATGTTGAGCGAGATTGTCACGAGCTCGGGAGCGACAGACTCGACGATGAGGTTGCGCTGCTCGTCGGTGCAGTACTCGAGCATCTTCTGGCAGAGATAGTTGCCAAAGGGATCGGTCATGAGCTCGGCAAAGTGGCTAAACGTCTCGGCAAAGATCATGTCGCGGTACGAGGGCACGCCCTCCTCGAGCTTCTTTTGGAGGTAGCGGCAGCCGTGCTGGTCCTTGCACAGGGCAAAGATCTCGCCCTGGAGCTCCTCGAGGGGCGTGTTGGCATCGAGCTCGCCCTTGCGATTCTTGATCAGGCTGCCGCCCTTTGCCGACTCGGGGCTGATGGAGCCAAAGGGAGGAAAGCTGTTGTTGTTCCCTCCCGCTGCCATGGCGGGGCCATATCCGACGGGACCTGCCGGCTGTTGTCCAGCTCCGGGGCCCGGAGGGCCAGGAGGGCCACCACGAGCAAAGGCGTCAAAGTAGCCCGACTGGGGCCTAGCCGCCGAGTGGTCGGCACTCGTCGAGCGCTCAAAGCCGCCCGTGTACGAGGAGCCGAAGCGAGCCGCAGCATTGCCGCCGTTCTGGTGGTTGGCCTTGGCCTCCTCGGCAGCAAAGGCATCCATGGAGAAGCCGGGGAAGCGGTTTTCCTTTCGCGCAGGGTCGTCCATGTCAGGCTGGGCGAGGCCACTGGGAGCGTTGAGGGCATTGGCGCTGTACTGGCGCTGCCTCTCCTTGTTCATCTCCTGCTCCAGGTCTCGGCCACTGAACTGGTTCGAGAGGCGATGAGGCGTCTGGCCGGGGAAGCGAGACAAGGTAGCGCTCCTTGGAAGACCGCCGCCGTGCTGTTGCTGCTGCTGCTGCTGTTGCTGCTGCTGCTCAGCACTGGGGGGCGCCGATCCTCGGACGGATAGCGTCGAAGTGGGCGTGCCCGGCGTCGTCGAATGCCTCGTTGATCCACCGGGAGACGTCGACGACGAGAGGGAGAAGCTTCCAGCACCAGCTCCACTGCCAGCACTTCCAACACCACCACCACCACCGCCGCCGCCGCCGCCAACGCTACTACCAGCGCCAGCGCCGCCAGGACCACCTCGAGCGTTGTTGGACACAGGACCCTGGCTGGAGCTGAGGCGTGGCGAGTTGCGCTCCGAGCGACCTCGACGGTCCTGGTTGCCAAAGCGATCAAAGGTTGCGCCGTCGGCCAGCGCGTGGTGCGACTGCGACGGCGATGGAGTCCCGCGCCCGCCCGCGCCACCGCCACCACCACCCGTGACGCCATCGTCGCGGCCGGCAAATTGCGGCCACTCGGAAAGCCTCGACGGCGGGTTGTTGCTGACATTGCCGCTGCTGCCATCGTCGGTCCGTGGGAAGCGAGATGGCGCCTGCGAGAGGGGAGCCAGGTCAAGGGCAGCCGACGAGGCCGAGAGCATGCCGGGGAAGCTGTCCCGCCGGATCAGGACGGGGAACTTGTCGTCGTCTTCCTCGAGGCTGTAGCGCTTCATAAAGGCAGAGTCCTCGGCATCGAGCTCGTCGTCAAAGAGAAGGTAGCGCTCGTTGAAGACGGGCGTGAGGCCAGACTCGCCCGCGGCGGCGTTGGCACCCGACTGCGACTGGTGTTGATTCTGGGCCTGATTCTGAGGCTGGTGCGCGTGCTGGTGTTGCTGCTGAGCTTCAATGTTGTGCCTTCCGATGGCCCTCTGCAGCACACTCTGCTGGCCCGTCGTCGAGTTGCCGCCAAGGTTGGACTGACGCTGCTGGAGCCGGCTCGTGGGGCTGCCGTCGCCGGCGGGGTTCCCGCCTGGTGGTCCTGCGCCGATGGGCGAGCGAGGCTGGCTCGAGGGACGGCTGCTCGCGTTGCTGTGGTCGTTGCTGTGGTTGCTGCCCAGACCCATGCGGTCAAAAGCGGTGGCCATTTCGTTGGCGTTCATGCTCCGACGCTGGCCCGCCAGACGCACCTGGTCGGCCGTCGTCATGGCCTCGGGTTGACCCCCGCTGGTGCGGCGAGAAGCGGGGACCGACCGTGGTGGGGTGTTGGTAGCTACAGGGGCAAGACCAGGCACATTGCTACCGTTGAGTCCCTCTTCGGGCCTCGAGCCGTCAGCGATGGGGTTGGAGAGACGGTGAGCGGCACGGTCGTCGGCGCCACCAGCAGAAGCAGCGGGTGATTGGCGCTGACCGAGCATGTTGGCTTCCTCTTCAAGCTGCTGCCTTTCGAGGAGGGCCATCTGCTGTTCAAAGGCCTGGCGCTGCAGCGCTCGTTGGCGTTCGTGCTCCTGCCTTTTACGCTCGATGCGCTGCTCCGGCCGCTAGGGAGTCAGCACCGATAGCGGGGAATGGAGAAAGAAAGAAAGCCGCTACTCACAGCAGCAATGTCCTCTGGGTCTGATTCTTCTCCCTTTGCAGTACCGGCTGCGGTACCACCAGCCACAAAGGCGCTCGTCGATGAGGGCGAGTGGAAAGTCGAGTCGGTGCCCTGGCCACCAAGGCGGCTGGAAGCGTCCGAGTGTTGGTGGAGCGACAGCGTCGAGTCGGAGAGCGAGGTCGAGCCCGAGTCGTCGAAGGCGAGCTGCTGCTGTTGTTGTTGTTGCTGCTGCTGCTGCTTCAAGACGGCGCTTTGCGGTCCCAGGCTACTTCGCTTCGAGGCGGGCTGGCTGGCCGAGTTTGGCGACGGTGCGGTCCGTGGCGGGCTGACAGTGGAGGAGGAGTGTTGCGGTGTTGCTCCCGAGACCATGTCGATCCTCGTATGCAGCGTCCAAGAAGAGGAGAGCAGCGAGCCAACTTGCTAGCCGTGCGCTTCCAGGGTGAAAAAGGGGGAAAGAGGAAAAGAATGAAAAGAGGGCGAAGGGGCGGACTGAAAATAGTGTACGTGGACTGGCTTCTAGGGTACTCGTAGTAGTGACAAGGTTGCCGATCGATCCGAAAGCTGTGACGGAAGCGAGGTCGGCTGAACAAGAACAAGAACAAGAGGGGAGGAAGTAAAGGCGGTAGTGTTGCGGGTCGATGACGATGATGATGTTGAAGTCGTACAGATGAAAACTTTGCGCTGTCCCTTTTGAACAAGTGTAGAATTACGTCCTGCCTTGGTCTTGTCGAGTGATCGGGTTGGGACTGCCACCTCTTGGCCGTCAGCTGTGGTCACAAAGGGAGTATTGCCAGGCTGGGCGGGGAGTCAGGGAGCAACTCACATCAGTGATGAGGAAGCGTTGTCTGTTGTACACAAAGCATGCACGTCGCAGCCAATGGAGAACAAGAGCCGGTTCGAAAAGGGACCACGAGGGAAAGGCGAAGAGAGAAGTAGACGAAAGAGAGAGAGAGAAGAGAGAGAGATAGGGAGCGTGTATGCGAAGGGTGCGGTGACAGGGCACGCGGTTCGCCGGCGCTGGGATTGGTGTTCCGCCGAGATGGGTTGAGGAGGGCTTCGGTTATCGCTCTTGAGCTGCCCCGCTCTTCGTCACAGTGTCGTCGCCCGTTGCTCGTCGCTCCAAGGCGCTCTCTTGCCTCTTGTCGTTACTGTTACTGTTACAGGGCCGAGCCGGTTGTCTCCCTCACCTTTTGACGCTACCAATCTGACAGGAAAGCGTCAGTCCCGACCTCTTCCGACAGCTCTCTGTCCTTCTTCTTTCCAGACTTCTGTTGCCCTCGCGGAACGAATGTTCGTTCGGAGAGAGGCTGCCAGAAGCTGAGGAACGAACGAGGAAGGAAGGGGTGGGGTGGGCTGACTGCGGGCCAGAAGAGTAGAGAGGGAGGTAGAGGGAAGGAGAGGGAGAGTGGGAGAGGGGAGTCAAGGGGGTTGCTGCTGAGGACGAAGCGAGGAGCGTTCGTCGTCAAGTAGCGAGTGATCGAGCGAGCCAGTCTCGATTTAGAGGAGAGAGGAGGAGGAGAAAGGCAGCAGAGGGGGAAGTGACAACGGCAAGCACACCGACCAATGCTGCAGCCGAGCGAGCACGAGGCGAGGCAGGCCAGGGATTGGCTCTCTCAAACAAGAAGATGCAGCAGAAGCAGGAAAAAAAATTCAACTTTTCAATAGTCTTTTTCCAAAGGAGGGATTTCAAACTTGAATCAAATTCAACTTCTTCTCATCGGAGCATCGAGAGCATGGGCAAAGGCAGCCCTTTTTTTGGGATAAGCTTGGAACCGCCCTGTACACCCTCCAGAGCAAGACAGGTGCTGGTAGACCTCGCTGGTGGTGACACAAGGGCAGCCGATCTCTCCTACATGATCGTGTCAAGCCGAGGTTGTCTAGAGAGAGAAAGAAAGTGGATAAAATTGGGCCGCAACAAGCCCGGCAATCACCCCACCCTTTCTTCTTTCTTTCGAAAATGTTGAAATGTGGCGCAGTCGAGATAGGAAGCTCCACCTTGCACTGCCCTTGCCTATGGACTCAGGCAACACTAGCTAGTAGTGTAGCACTAAGACGTAATGAAGTGTAGTTGTACACTAGACGGGGATATTCAAGGGCTCCGCACGTCTCGTCATAAACGTGCTCTGATCCCCCTGGCCTGTATCACAACCCTTCATTTGTGTTTGTCGGGCGTCTGAGCGCTTGTGCGGTCCGCACCGCTTGGCTCGTCATCCTTTGATAGGGTGATACCCTGGTCTGCTTTCACGTCCGTCGTCGGGACAAGCCCACTGTCCAGTGCAAAGTACGGACGCTGTTCAGGACGACACGCGCACTCCTCCGCGTGCTTGATGAGCACTTGATCTATTACTAATGATACAATATGAATGTTCATGCGAAGAATTGTGCGAGAGTGCCTAAGGTATTTGTCCCTGCTGTCGTTCGCTCCGCCTGCGCCTCCACGCAGGAGCGCTACGATCGATCCATAATGCCACGGGAGCAGTGAGGGCGGTAATTAGGGCTGTCAGGGTAAACGTCCAACCAGGTTTGAGAGCAGAAAGGACGTAGTCGATGACGGCGGTGCCGACTGCGCCGCTGAGGCAGCGCATGAGGTTGTTGCAGCCCGTCACCGAGGCGCCTTTGTTTGGCAGCCAGTCGATGAGGAGAACTTGGACGATGGAGAAGATGCAACCGATGCAGAAGCCGTTGATGAAAAGGAAGATGATGGCAGCCGCCATGTGCACCTTGTAGCGGACGCACCAGCCATAGGCGATGAGCGTCAGCACCGTGCCGAGGAGCGCGTAGGGGAATCGGCGAAGGCGGACGTGCTCGATAGGAACTTCCACGTCGTCCTTTTGCCCATCTTCACGGGCACGCTTCAGAGCTGCAGCGTAGTCGTGGTCCAAGACAAGCCCCATGAGATAGCTGCTGAGCGATGAGCCAATCCCCGGACTAAGAAAGACGAGTCCGACCTGGAGTGTGTTGAGGCCGTATGTGTCCTGAAAGAGGTTGGACAGCGTCGAGCTGACGCAATAGAAGGCCGTGTAGGGTATCGCGCAGAGGATGAGGCAGAGGAACACCTCAGGCATTGCCAGAAGGAGAAGGGCCTGAAAAGGTCGAGCGAGCTCGCGCGCCAGTCGCTTCGACCGTGTCGTCGCCTTGTCGGCCACGGGGGAAGGCGGCAAGCCAGGACGAGGCAGACGAAGTTGCTGTGCCGCCGTCTTGCCTCGCATCAGGTCGAAGAGAGCCTCATGGAATAGCGTTGGCGCAGGTCGGCTCCCGTTGCCGACGAGTCGACGGAGTGTCTCGGGCAAGAAGAAGAGCGAGAGAACGAGGACGACGCCTCCGATGACGAAGCAGAACCAAAAAATGCTGCGCCAATGAAATGCCTGCGTGAGCACAGCTCCGACGACCGGTCCCAGGGATGGACCAGCCATCGATCCGCTCGAAAAGACCCCCATGAAGCTTCCTCGCTCCGCTCGAGTGGTCACATCGCCAATGGCCCCTGCGCCGATCGAGATGACGCTTGCTGCACCAGTCGCCTGGAGGCACCGCAGAACAAGCAGCCCAGCGTACGAGTTGGGAAGATTGGCGATGCCAGCATTGGCGCCTTCGTAGATGATGAAGCAGACGACTAAAGGGATGCTCACGGTCAGTCTCTCTCCTTTTCTTCTGTAATGCGACTGCGGCAACTCACGGTATACGGGTCGTCTTCCAACAATGTCAGTCAGCGAGCCAAGGAACAGGGGCGTGATACCCTGGAAAATCATGTACACTGTGACAGTGAGATTGACGCTCTCGAGCGAGACTTTGAGATCATTTGCGATATTTGGCAGCGCAGGAAGCATGATGTTGGCCGTCATGGGCGAGATGAACCCGGCAATGGTAACAAGAATGACAATTTGCCACTTTGCCCACGCTGTAAAGATCGAGTATGGTTCTTCTGCAGCTTGTGACTGTTGCCGCTCGCGTTGTTCCTCGAGCGCCTTTGCATCTTCCTTGCTCTGTGCAGCCTTCTCTGGCTCCTGGTGGGGTGGAGAGACTGTCTCTGTGCTGGCCCTACCGTCATCCTCTGTTTGTTCGTGTTGAGACTGCATGGTGTAGTCAGAGCGTGGGCAAGTTCTAGCGTTGCCTCCTTGATGTGACGGGAGCAATGAAATCAGTTGCCAAGGTCGTCTTTATACCGTTGTCCTGCATGCCCAGTTTATCTTTGGGGACAGCGACAAGGTCAGGAGGTGAGCGAGTGAGCTCAGCAGGCACAGATGCTAGCGTCCAGATATTTACTTCGGCACAAGGCGGCCGACGGCTTTGTGCGGCATCAGCGGGCCACAGACGCACGCTTGGAAGAATGGAGACGCGTCAAGGCTGCTTCCTTATTCGGTGCGAGATCCGAAGCGCGACACCGCGTGTAACAGGGAGAAGAAATGGAATTGAGGTGATGGCATCAGCCGAGTACATGGTGATGGTTTTGAATTCTACTGAGATTCGGAAGATTGTTAATCAAGGGATGCAGGGGATTGAGTCTTGAGGACCTGTTGAAGGTCAAGCACGTCTTCTCTTACCTATTGGGAAGGGTTGTTTGTCGGCAACATACTGGACGCAGAAGATGCTTTGGCGCTCACTACCGTCGATGCAGTCCTACCAATGTTTCGGCGGCGCCTCTTCTTCATAATAGAAGTTATCGCTTGCATCATAGAACTCATCGCCGTTTCCCTCTGCTATCTTCTTCACATGCCCTTGTTTGCTTTTGCTGCTTCCTTCCTTGTGCTTCTGAGTATTTGGCTCGCTCCTGTTTTCCAAAAAATTTCGTACGTCGCCGCAGAGGTGCCTAATGTCCGTGAGCGTGCGGTCCATTTTTCGTTCGTGCAGAAGCAGAAGAGTGTGTGGGTCGCAAGGAACTTCCTTCCGCTTGCCACTCAAGCTTGTCAATCTTCCCTTCATTTTCGGCGACGGATGTACGAAGCTTGGATCGAGGCTCTGATACTCTGACAAAGGATGGGAGCGTTCTTCCGTGCGCTTGGACTCTGTCTGGTTGCGGAAATCGTCAACATCATCTGAGTGTTCCTTAAACTTCTCGCTCCACTTTTTAGCTTCTTCGTAACCCTCGATGTGAAGGGTAGTCGGATGGGGCAGGAGAGGAATAGAAGCATGTGTCGTCCACACGGAGGGCGTTACATCAGACGAGCCGGAAGAACGGACAGCAGAGGGCCCCTTGTGGGTAGAGTCTTCATTCATGGGAAGGGCCAATGCGCCAAAAGATGACACACTGGCAGTGACGACGAGCGCTGATAGACAAATTGTGGCGCGCATCGTGCTGTGGAAATGAACACGTCCCGCGTGATGCTGATGCTGTGTCTCGAAGCTGAAGTGCGTGTCGCGGCTTGGTCCAGCAGCAAATGACGTTCAGTACCGGTCATGAAATTGTGTCGCTGCAGAAGGTGGCTAACCGGGAGGCTCTCCTTGGGTGCGTGTTCTGATGATTCTGTCCTGCCGGGAACCTGCCCGATGGACGAAAAGAGCTGCAGTGGAGAGGAAAGGGAGAGGAGGGGTGTAGGATGGGATGGAATGGGATGGGAAGGGACGAAGCTGCGAAACCTGTCTAATTTAACCCTTTTCAAGCCTAGCAGACAGACAGGATTTCAGAGCTATGATCACAGTGTTTTCGTCTCTGCCACCAAGACCAGGCTCTTGAGAATACTTGCCTCGTCTCGGGGCGGTGAAGCAGAGCAATTCCTCGGAGCGCTTCACAAACGCCCCTCGGGTTTTCCTCCGGCCTTCTCTTGATGTCATCATTTTAAAGCTTGCTCGGTTCGCTCGTGCTCCAGACCTCTCCTTATCTCTAGACGGCGGCATCACCCTACCCAGCATTGTAACAGGTCAAGTCCCTCGCGACCTGGAAGACACAGCGATTCCACCCCTGCAGGCCAGTGCTCTGGTGCCAGATATGGGACGAGGCTTGAGCCGTCGTGAGTCAACGGGGCGCGGAGTAATTATTTGCTAGTAATTCGGCGGAGCCTTCTATACATGGGTGAACGGGGTTCCTGGAGCAATATTTGGAGTGAAAAGGCCGGACCTGACTCTGGAGCGTAGCAAAGTGAGCCCCCCCTGCGGGGCACCTTTAGCTGCAAGACATGACACGCTTCCTGTTTGTATCTCCCGTGCACCACGTCATGATGGTCACGGCTGTGCTCTCGCACAGCTCCTTGTAGGTTTAGGCGGTGTTTTTGCGCGCCTTTTTTCTACCCACATCGCTCGGCTGTGTTCTTGTACGCCTTTCCCCGTTATCACAGCCCAAGTTTTGTCGCGCCTTTTCATTGCTCAAGCCATTTGGCTGGCGACGTGAGATCGAACAATGAAAAGTGGTCTCAAGTCGTTCATCCCCTTCGATGTCGTCATCAATCTACTTCATATCTCTTCAACTGCGATCAAAGAGCCGTTATTCGAGGGTTAAAAAAGGCCCGCTGCACTCGTGTTGGAACACTGTCATGCCTCATTGTGAACGAGACAGCGTCCTGACTAGAACGGTACCTAGTAGATAAATTCGGAGCATTCAGGCTGAAGGTCATGTGCATTGCTTTCACCCTCTTCGTCTAACGTCGACAACAGCTTCTGCCTGCCTACTCTTTCTGGCTATCTCACCCGCTCATTTCGCTCGCGTTCGCGCATTTCGCTCCGAAAGTCAGGTATTCTTGGGTGACGAACCCTTTTGTTGACCTTCTAGGTCTACTGCATGGAAGGTCTGTTCAGCTCAAAGCTATCTTTTCGCAACACGCTACTGGTGCATGCTCTTCGCCCAGACACTTACTTCACCTGTCACATCAGGAACCGCATCGATGTCCACATCTTTCACAAGTCGAAGATCGATCTTGCCTCTCTTCGTCAGAGGGCTTTGCTTGTCTTTTTCGCCTGCGGCTTTTCCGATCTCCTGCTCTAGCTCATCCTCGCGACTTCGCTTCTCAGGCCTCGTACCGTGGCCTTTGGTGGCAGAAGTGCCGTCGAGCCTGGCTTTTAGCTCCTCGATCACTTTCTCAAGTTCGGCATCTAGAGCTTGACACTTGAGTTTTGTGGCTTTGATATGGGCTTCGTCCTTCTTTATGTTCCGGTAAGTTGCCAACAATGCATCTTTGTCAACATAGTCAGGCATTTCATTGCCGATGCGGCGGTACCTTCGCATGTCCGTCTCTTCGAGCTTCTTAGCATTGGCCCATTCAAGAAGTTGGCGCCATGTTGGATCAGAGTTGAAGCAAGATATCAGCTCGTCACTGCTTGAAGGTACGTCAGAGTTTGGATGACCTGCGACTTCGGGCTTTGATGAAGGAGTTGGCGATGTCGACCAGGAGGAAGAGACGCCTTTACCTTTACCTTGAGCGCCGTCCTTGCCGACAGGTGCGCCAACGCTGGACTTGTGTACCCCAAGCAGAACCCCGCTGGCAGCGAATGCCAAAATCTTGAACCCAATGCTAAAACGCATTGTGTCACTTTTCGAGATCGAGATCTTCTTGTGAAGAATTTATTGCGCTGGAAGACGACACGATGACAGATGGCAGAGGATGCTCGTGGTCTCTGAGAGGTGTAAATCCAAGTGATATCGATCGTAGGCTTGGTGTCTTCCCGTATTAGCTGAAGCCAGTCAGGAAACCGGAGAGGACGTTGGAGGGGAGAACGATGGAGACCGGGCACCTCTTCGTCCGAGACGGGCCCCATTTATATCTTTCCCCAAATCTCTAGACAGTGATTTCGTCAAGTGGAAACGGCAAAAACGCCGTGGAAAAGGAGGTGCTCTATTTCTCTTGTTCGAGTTCACCGTAAAGAACAGCCGAATCCTTCCCACTTTGCTCTATTACAGAGTCTTTCTTCAACGAGTTCTCTGTAACGCAGAGTAGAAGGCGGAAGCCGTTGAAAGCGGGCTCTTGAGTACCCAAGTGTACCGAGAAGTGGCACAGGTCCCCACAGTCCGACGTGGCAACGGCGAAAGGACCGAACGGGCCAGATGGCGTCAGTGGTCAGTCCTTGGAGGAACAATTACATCTAAGGCGCAGAGCTGTGTCGCGCATACATCGGCGTACGCAGCTGACTTCTTGATCCCAATTTCCAATCTCCGAGCTGCTGTCTCATGCGCTGAACAGTCTCGCAGACTTCGCTATCGCACCGAAGGATGGTGGCAAAGGAGGCAGCATGGGAAATATAGTCTTTTAAACCGGGCAACGTTCTATCTGCGGCCATAGAACCGTGAAAGCACCGCATCCCGTCCGATCTGCGAAGTTAAGCACGGTATCGCCTAGTCAGTACTGCGGTGGGGGACCACGCGGGAATCCTGGGTGCTGCAGTTCTTTTTGTTTTTGCACCTCGCTCCTTTGCTCTTCCTTTTGGTTGCTATCGCTGCGATGGCATCGTCAATGAAGATGCTATCACAATATCTCGGCTTCGCACGTTCCTTTTCCCAGGGAATACCCTGTTCGCTTAATGACAGCGCGTGGCGATCCGTTAAACAGCCGTACCTAGCGAGGTTGATCTACCGATATTGGCACAAATGAGCACAAGAAACCCGGAAGGTCGCAACCGTCAGGGGCTTCCCATCCTGTTCCTGTTGCAAATCTTCGTGCTCCCCTTCCCTTCACGCACCGGCGAGCGGTCTGGCCGATAGGAGTTGCCCTCGGAACATTTTCCCATCCTAAAGTGCATGACTTTTGGCAAAGAGAGCAATCATCGGTATAGAGGAGGCGCACGGACGTCGGCGATGCCTCTCTTGTTTCAGAGGTCTCCGAATTTTCTCATCGACAATCTATCAAGGGTGCACGCAGCAGCGTGGATGAACACAAGTTGCTGTGAGGTAGCAGCCACCAAGTCAACGATCGAATCTCGGAGAATGAAGGATCCGGCTCACTCTGAGTCGTTCTGGATGCGGTCAAGAGTTTTCCCTTTTCTCCTTTCCGTTCGCGCTAGTCGAGCTAAGAGGGGCTTTCTTTTTCTCCAGTTGATCAATGCGTTCGTCGCCCGCGTCTGTTTGGTGGGTCTGGCTAATCCATTATTTATTTTTGTTGTCGCGCCGCACGAGCAGAGCCAAGAAACCCTCGTTTGTATGTGTGAGCTGCAGCTCCTAGGAAGGGCCACATGAGTACATAGTCTAGTAGTCCTGCTGTAAGTAATTGGGATAGAGCCGCGTTAGGCAGGTCATTGAAACTTGGGATGGCCGCGATGCAAGTCCGGCTGAAAGCAAAAGGGCAAGCAGATGCTGGCTGCACCTAGCGGCATCGCTTCCGAACCACAATCTGGGCTCAAAGTGAGAGGCGCACGTACACTACACTAGGAGAGTCAGAAAAAAGTCAGAAGCGCGCTCCTCGTCGTCAGTAAATCCTTAAATCTCTCCAAGAGCATCCAAGCATCCATCCATCCATCCACCTTGAAGCCACTCTCCTTGCACGACTCGACTTCCTCCTCCTCCTCCTTAACCGCCATCTGGATACCCATACCGAACGTAGCGGTCGTGCGCCCGGGCTTCGGCGGCAAGGGCTCTAGAAAGCATGACCTCGAGCTAGACGAAGCGGTGGTGACAATCAGATTACTCTCGCTCTCTGTATCGTACAGGACGATCAAAAGCAAAGATGGGAAACGGCCAGTCGAGTCAGACGACTTACCATCCATCGGCCGTAGGCTATTCGCCAGGCGCCCTCGAGCCGGAAGGTGGTCGATTCGCGACGACGTCGACGCCATTGCAGAAGCAGCATGGTCACGCGCCCTCGCAGGGGAGGACAAGCCTCGCGGGCCCAATGAGAAGCCGGGCCCGTGATGGGCCTAAATCTCCCTCATCGAAAAGAATTGCATCCGCGGGCCAGGCATGGCAACAGCAGCTAGAGACGGAGCCGCATCAGCAGCCATCACCGCGAGACGAGTTCGTTCAACCCCGGACCGAGTTCTCGTTTGAGAATCTGGACAGGATCGGTACCGACCGGAGATCTTCCCAGCCCGCCTACGTGCATGACGCGAGCCCCATGTATCTCCATCACCAGGACCGCGATCAGCGTCAAGCGGAGACGGCGTCTCCCTCTTCCTCCTCAGCCATCAGCAGCCTTCGCCGGGAGCATCGCATCAGTGCCGAACCAAGGCACGCGAGTATCGCCGAGGTGCCCGAGGCTGAATCAGGGGACTCGGCCTTGATTCGTGGAAAGACGTCTCACGATACACTGCGCGCTGTTGCAGAGGCTCCCGAGGCTAACGGACACGCCGATGGCATCCTGTCCCTTGACGTCTCTGATCATGGCCACTCGCCCGAGGTGCTACCGGAACCGCTGGCGCTCGCCCTTAAGACGGGTCTGGGCAAGCACTACCTCGAGCAGGGCATGACCCCTGCAGATGCTGCTGCTGCTGTGTCCGCCGCTTATGCCGACACTGGCTCGCGGAGCCCACAGCCAGAGTCGACGGAAGAGATGGATGATAACTGCTCAGTCGCTGTTACACATGTCAGCAGAACGACGAACGACAGTAGAGCGACGTACAGAGAACTTCTGCCGGCCTACTGGCGCATGGAGGAATCAAGACGCGCGAGCCGTGGCAGCCACGGATCCAGCCAGGGTCACAGCCTTGGTCTTGGTCTCGGCCTTGGCCAAAGCCAGGGTCAACCTTCACGAGAACAGAGCCCGACACCTCGGGAAAGTCGACGGCACAGCTGGGCATCGAGCACCGCTGCCGTTGCGGCAGAGCCCATAAGCAGCTCCACTGAAGAAGTAGCAGCTGCACCAGTTGCGAGGACATCGCCGGAGGACAAGGGCAAAGGAAAATGGACGTCGTACTGGGAGGACAGACGAGGTCTGGACAACAGCGAGGAGTCGGTTGAGGATAGAAACGAGGTCTATGCGACGCCGAGAGGCAACATATCCAACGACGAATCGCGATTCTTCTGGGACGATAGCGACGAGCCAGACGTCTCCGGTCCAGAGGGTGGGTATTTGCGCTGCTGTGCGCTTGCATCATCAACGCAGCCTGACTCTTTCCTGCTCTTTTCTCAAACAGCGACCCAAGCATCTTCAAGTAGTAAACACGGTCCAGAGCCTGCTTCGCCGAGAACAGTCAGGAGAAAGCCAGTTCCGAGCTTACGTCACTCCTTCGATGAACAACGGGCCGTCTCCACCCCGACGGCGCCGAGACTTCGCGTATCGCAAGCTTCGACGCTGATGCCCTCCGATGGCTTCAACTCAAAGAGGAGCAGTCACATGAGCGGTGGCAGCAACACGACCGAAGCACTCATCAACCACGTCGAACGTCTCAGGGCCGGGCCCACCTACCAGATTGATCCAAGCGCGTCGAGCCTGTTGTCGAGTCAGTCGCAGACTCCATCGGCTTCTGCAGAGATTGCAGATGCTGGCCCTTCCTCCTCAGAGCCCTCGGTCGTGCTTGCTGGCAAGCGTCCGCGAGCTATGAGCCTGTTAGCCCTCATCAAAGGAAGAGTGCGAAAAAACTCTGATGCCACCTCGACACTGTCGCCCTCGCCGAGCAAGACAGACTTTTCTGCCGCCACATCGCCAGCTACGCCCGCAAGAGACATTCTTGCTCACTCCAATCGCGGTGTGTCACCGTCTAGAGGTCTGTATGGGCAAGTCAGGCGCCCCAGCGACAGCGTCCTGCCCGTACGGTCATCTCCCTCGCCCCGTCTCCTTCAGACCTCCCGTGGGGTCGAGGGTGTCTCGTCGAACAGCCCGATTGGTCGACCTGCGAGCAACTCGAGCCTTCGTTCAAGGAGTCTTCGAAGCGCACGAAGCAGCCGCAGCAGGAGAAGTGCCTCGACGACGAGCTTACGAGCTCAAGCCGCCCAACATGCTACCACCCGCAAGTCCCCATCACAAGCCATCTCTGATGCGCAGAAGAGTCCCAAGGGCAGCGCCATTCCGGTGGCTGCAGCTTCCAATTGGTGGAAGCCGAGCGGAGGATGGGCGCGCAGGGGAAGCAGCGCTGTCGGTGACGAGTCCGGCTGGATTGACGAAAACGAGGAGCAGGTGTCGAATACGGATGCCGGCTCTCTCGCTCGACGGGGATCGGAGGACAAGAAGCAGAAGAAGGCCAAGAAGACTAACCATGGTCCCTGGACAAGAAACAAAGCTACCGCTGTCCCCACAAATGGCAGTCACTTCGAGGAGCGCGAATCCCCATCGACCAGCGCTGTCGCAGCTGCCGACACAGAAGAGGCAATTGGCGCATCGATGGCCAGCTTCAATACCAGCGACTCGACCGGTGTCGGTGTCAATGACAACTTCTCTTCGCTGGCCCGACCCCCTCATCCTGCGCCGGTACCACCGAGACGACCACGCAAGCAGAGGCGCGCCAACTCATCGAGTACTGACGAGTCGGCTTCGCCCACCTTGCCAACAATGCCTGGAAAGGCCAATGTCGCCGGAGAATCTTCAGAGACGATGGGCGTGAAATCTGGTCGTGTATCGCTCTCGCCCTTCGGCCCTCTAGATGACGAGATGCCATCCATACAAGGTCAATCTTATTCGCCCCTGCAAGACGGAGAGATGCCCGGCCCGGAACATGCGGGCTTGGCCGCATTCGTTCCCGCTGTCTCCCCCACCTCATCGTCGCCTTCACCGAGAGTGAGCGATAGCCTCGACCTCAGTAGAGTGAACTCGGAAGCCGGCACAAAGGAGATTCTTCTCTCTGAATCAGACGTCGAAAGCGAGGCGAAGCAGACTGTCGCCGAGCAGGAGGTGCAGCGCGAGGCAGACGCGAGCAACCAAGTCTTTTGGGTTCCTGGCGTCGTAAGGCGGCCTCGTCCCCTTCCTCCCCTCAGCCTTTCGCCAGTCAAAGAATTGAGGTCACAGGAGAGCCCGACTCCGGTCATCCTAGAGCATCAAGGATCTGGACATCGGCGAACCGCTTCGCAAACGCATTCGCGATCTAGTAGCTCCGGCCTCCCAACGCCCACGAGTGAGAGCCATCGTCGGCCGCTGCCGGCCCCGCCGGCCATTGCCGAACCTCGAACGGACACGAATGCGGCAGAGCGAGCGACGAGCACATCTGCGTCGCCGGCTATGGCGGCAGCCAGGGCTCAATTGGATGGCAAGCGGAGCGTCAAGTCACTGCAGAAGCATCCCGGACACGACGACGATGGAACAATGGGGAACTCTCAAGCTGGTTCCATGTCTAGTCAGTCATCCTCTATTGGAAGGCCACGCTTTGAAACCGCCTCTGGTCATCCTCTGCCTCGACCATTGCCACCAACGCCGCAAGCGACAGCGACGAGGCCATTGCGCTCGACTTCGATGCCTTCTCAAGCAGATGCGCACTTTGCCTCGAAGTATGCCTATCCTGCTCCATCCAGCGACCAGCGACTCCCTTCAGACGTCGCACTGGCCTCGCCGACGGACGCTGGAGCAATGTCGCCACAAGAAAGCCCGATGGTGACCACGCCCAAGGCTGCTGTCCGAGAGAGCTGGATGTCGACTGACGGACCATGGTCCGCCGAAGTGGTGGCTGCGAACGGGAGGAGCGCAGCGCCAAAAGGCCTTGCGTCTGCTCAGAAGATGGCCACGCTCAGCGGCCACAGGACGCTTCGGCGCGTCATGGCGCAAGATCTCTCGTTTGTGGAACCCAATGGCCGCCCCAGGTCTTCCTCTGCACCCATCCATCCAAAGGAAGCTGCTGGACAGAAGGTGCCTCTGTCTACAAATGAAACGCCAGCCGCACAGCAGCTCGAGTCCATCGCAGGCTCAGACCCGGTTCCCTTTGCCGAGACAGCCGTACAGGCGAGCCTGGCGGCCTTGGCGGCCATGGAACGATCGTCAGAAGGTACGAATTGGCGGTCGAGATGGGCACATGAGAGGCTCTTTGGCGCATCACGGCTTGAGCCTCCTTCTATTCGTACTCATGGGCATGAGTCGTCGATGGAGCCGAGCATCAGCGAGCTCTCCGACCTTTCCAACTCGCGATCCAGGAGGAGGGCCGCGCCCTACTCGACGAGGCGAGAAGCGAGAAAGTCTGGCGAGTCAGTCTCAAGCCAGGAATCGAGGAGCGAGCGGCATCGGAGGCGCAACTCCAAGCACCGTCGCAGGCAGCGCGAGCATGGCCACGACCAAGAGGCGTCGGGCTTGGCCACCATCAACAATTCATCGAGCGCTTCGGTCGTCGACGAAGGATATTCGTCTTCTGCGTCCGATTACACCAGCCAGCTCCGCAGATCTGACCCGAAGAGGCGCCAGCAGTACAGCTGGTCGACTGCGCACTCGTCACGGAGCCAAAATGCACACTCACAGAGGCGCCTGGAAGAGGCTCAGCGACGGCAGAAAGCGTGGGACGACCTCGCGGGCGTGACTGGCCGCAAGGGGGATCTGGAAACCCCGACCAACTCTAACGTGCCGCCAGCCCTGAAAAGGCCCCCCATCCCTTCATTCGAGGTCTCCCCACCTGTCGGGCAGCAGGCTGAGAAGCCTTCGCCTCCGAAGCCGTCGGCGAGTGACTGGGATGAGATGGTGGTCCCTGCGCTTCAGAAGCGTCTCGAGTTGGAAGCAGCTGAGGAGGCACGATTCCGGCTGTCGGTCGAAGGCCAAGCGAGGGCAAGCTCTGAGCTCTTGGTAGCCAGTCCAACGACGCCGACGAGCCCAGGCGTTCCCATTTCGCCTACCGCCAGCCCCGCAAGGCTGGTTAGTCCGACTGCATTGAAGTCGCAAGAAGACTCTTCCTCTGTTCGCGGCAAGACGGTCGATACTGCTTTGTCGAGGAGTGAGCATGGGCATCGCACGAGGACGCCACACTCGACGCGAAGTCAGCGAGGTCGCCTGCCAAAGGATGACTTCCAAGGTGGCGATTCTAGCTTGATGGCCGTTCCTTCTGTCGGTGGTGAATCGAGCGCACTGCGAAAGTCTAGCCAAGCTCGATCGAAGAAGAGTCACCAATCATCGTCCAAAAAGAGCCGGAGGCACCACGGCGCCTCTTCATCAACGAGCAGCAGGCTCAAGCAGGGGTATGGTCGAGACGACATCCAGGCCTGGCAGGCCAGTCTGGGCATGGCTCTCTCGAGTGGCGCCCTTGAATAGTGTTTTTTTTTTTTAATTATTGTCATGCTACCCATGCACTGCTAGATTTGCTTCTGGTCACCCTTAACATCTTTCTTGAATCATCAACTCATTTGTTCCGTTCCACCTTCGCACACGAGATTTGCAGTCTGTTCTCAGCACCCTGACTACTCCAGGCTTCCTTCCTCTCGGCCGACTGAAGAAAGCGAAAAGTTAATTTTTTTGGAAATTTTTCCAAGCTGCAGCAGCCACCTCTTTTTCGGGATTTTCAGACAGGCGTCTTTCCTTCTTTTATCCAACGCCTCTTTCGACGAGAAGTATTCGTACGGCCAGGATGTCGTCCACGGAGGAGAAGAAGCTGGAGCAGGCGACCAAGTCGATGCACAAGAAGGAGAAGAAGCGAAAGATGAAGGAGCGGCTCGAGGAACTTCCAGCCTCCGTGACGGCCGAGGTGGGAGGAGAGGAGGAAGACCTGGAGGAGAAGAAGAGGATCAAGAAGGCCAAGAAGGAGGAGAAGAAGCGGAAGCGCGAGGCGGAGGCGGAGGCGGGGGCGGAGGGAGCGGGCAAGGATGTCGATGTGGACGATTCGGACGAGAAGAAGAAGCAAGAGAAGAAGCGGGCCAAGGAAGAAAAGAAGCGGCAAAAGAAGGCGGCAAAGGAACAGGAGCTGGCGGGTTCCTCGTCATCTAGCGCGGCCCCTGCTGCTACCGAACCATCGACTGTTGCGAGCACAAGCACGAACACGAATGCGGCCGCTGCGAGAGCATACATGGAAGCCAACAACATCACCATCGAGGCGCCAGAAGAGTCGGAAGAGAAGCCGCCGTTGCCCATGCTCTCGTTTTCTGAGCTCAATGGCAAGATTGACAAGCGCCTCAAGGAGGAGCTGGACCGATTCAAGTTCCAAAAGCCATCGCCTATCCAGGCGTGCTGCTGGCCTGTGCTGTTGAGCGATAAGGATGTCGTCGGCATTGCCGAGACTGGATCGGGAAAGACGATCGCCTTTGGCCTGCCTGCCCTCCAACACGTCCTTGGCCAGGACCCTTCATCCTCTACGTCCTCCAAGGGCAAGAAAGGGAGGGGCCAGCCCCCTCACGTCTCTGTGCTCGTTGTAGCACCGACGCGTGAGCTTGCGATCCAAACGCATGACACGATCGAGAAGCTCGCAAAAGCGCTCGGCTTTGGCTCCATTTGTCTCTATGGAGGTGTGTCCAAGCACGACCAGAGCAATGCCCTGTATGCGTCCCCGGCCGTCCGGGTCGTCGTGGGCACGCCTGGCCGCGTACTGGACCTTGCGCGTGAGGGCACACTGGAC
This sequence comes from Acaromyces ingoldii, assembly GCF_003144295.1. Lineage (NCBI taxonomy): Eukaryota > Fungi > Basidiomycota > Exobasidiomycetes > Exobasidiales > Cryptobasidiaceae > Acaromyces > Acaromyces ingoldii. The sequence continues at coordinate 1,139,542 of NW_020290247.1, forward strand.
CTGAGCAACGTCAGCTACGTCGTCCTGGACGAGGCGGACCGTATGCTAGACGTGGGCTTCGAGCCCGACATTCGCGCCATCATGGGTATGACGCGCTCCAAGGACCAGGGCAGGCATACTTCGATGTTTTCGGCAACGTGGCCCATGCAGCTGCGAGGCCTGGCAGAGAGCTTCATGAACGAGCCCATGCGCGTTACTATTGGCAGCGATGAGCTTTCGGCCAACCACCGTGTCGAGCAGGTCGTCGAGGTGCTCGAGGACAGCCGGGAGAAGGAGCGACGGCTCGACGCCTTCCTCAAGAGCATTGGTGCCGGGCCTCGTGGCAGGGCACCCAAGGACAAAGTGCTGATCTTTGCCCTGTACAAAAAGGAGGCGCAGAGGGTCGAAGACACGCTGAGGAGAAAAGGGTATCAGGTAGCGGGCATCCATGGCGATCTGAATCAGCATCAACGAATCGCGAACCTGGACAAATTCAAGAGCGGCGAGGCGCCCCTTCTCGTTGCTACCGACGTTGCCGCTCGAGGTATCGACGTTCCCTCTGTCGAATACGTCGTCAACCACACGTTTCCCCTCACGATTGAAGACTATGTCCACCGAATCGGGCGGACGGGTCGCGCGGGCAAGACTGGCAAGTCGGTCACATTCTTCACCTGGGAAGACAAGGCCCACGCCGGAGAGCTCATGCGGATCCTGCGTGACTCAAACATGCCCGTACCCGAGGCCATGAACAAATTCCCGGCCACCATCAAGCGAAAGGAGCACAGTGCCTACGGTGCCCACTTCAAGGAGCTCGTGCCGGGCAAGGCCAAGAAGATCACCTTTGACGACTAATTGGACCTTTTGTCTTTTTGCATCTTTTTCTTTCGCTAGAGGTATCAAATTTGCACATCCATTTCCACGAGTTGTGTTGTTGCTGTGAAAGAGTTGGGTTGGACACAAAGCAAGAGTGAAGAGATCGGAAAACCCCAAAATGAAGAAGAGGAAAGAAAGGGAAGGGAATGGGGAAAAAGGGCACCTAGTGTGCGACTCCACCGTCTAACATGCTGAGCGAAACGTGCACATACTATGCTGAGTCTTCTTATGCGCTCTCTCTCTCTCTTCCGGTCTCTATGTCTGAGGAGCACCCTCCAAGAGGTGCTGCTCCTGCAAGCAGAGGTATTCGATGTACCTGGCCAAGAAGTGGACCTGCTCGGCCGTTTCGATTGCCTTGAGGCTTCTGCGCATCCGAATCGTGTCGACGAGGGCGCACAGTGTCTCGTTGCAGCCCATCACGTCCATCGTCCTGCTGTAACGCCACTCGTACTGGTCCATCTGCCGCTTTGCCTCGGCCGTTTCTCTCGGCGGCATCCCCTCCCCTACCACCTCAAACTTCTCGATGCCCGGTGCCACCCCGTGGGGGTACGTGTGGCGGTCCCATCGCAGGTATTGGCCCCTCGGCGTCACCTTGTAGAGGTGCTTCTGCATGAAGAATGGTGCCTGTCTCGGCGCCTCCCAGACGAGACCGAGCTTGAGCATCCAGATGCAGGCAATCAGGCCTGCTCGCCCCACGCCACCCCGACAATGGACGAGAACGTGGACGCCCTGGAGGGTGTAGTCGGAGACGAGGCTCGTGATGGCCGCGTCGGCCGTCTCGACGCTCGTGGGGGCAAAGCCCTCTGCCATCGGCAGCCGGATCACATCCAGGCCCAATGAGTCGGCCTCGCGCTCGTACGACTCCCAGGGGGCGCCCAGGAACGAGAGCTCCTCGTCGTCGAGACAGCAGACGATGGCACCGATGCCGATCTGGCGGAATCGCTGCAGGTCCAAGCCGAGATCTCGGCAGATGGCACCCCTTCCTCGGACCGGACCCGTCAGTCGGACCTTTTTCCCGGGACACGACGAAAGGAGCAGGTTGCCCATCGTCGGAGGCGCAGGAGAGGAGGGCGACGAGGGAGAAGAGGAAGAAGAAGCAGCCGAGCTTTGCGCGCCGGGCTGACCTTGCTCTGGCGCGCTGAGGCAGTTGTTGGCGCTCTTGTAGGCATCCTGGCACGTCCAATCGCCCTCGGTGACCTGCTCAGCCACTTCGCGAAGATTGACGCCGGCGGTCCTGCATCGAATCAGACGCTTGCCTTGGACCTGTCCGTCTGCGTGTGCGCGCGAAGGGTCTGCCATCAATGGCTCAGTCTGGCTGGCACCGTTGGTTAGTGTAGAGGAGGATGAATCCGCGTCGTTGTCGAAGTTGAGGTCGAAGATGCTTCCCCCTGCGAGCTCGGCGGCGTCCTTGGGCACCGCAATGGAATTGGCAAAGTGCGTCTTAACGCACGCAGGCAGGCCCTCTAGCACCTTTGTGGAAATCGAGGCCAGGTGCTCAGGCGGGATAATTGGGCTGATGCTAAAGGGAGCAAAGAGAAATGCGTCTTCTTGTCAGCTCGCGCTCTTTCTCTCTTCTACATAGTGACAAACTCACTGGATAGGGTGGGTATCACTTGTCTTGACGGCCAAGGCCTGCTGCTGCTGTGGTGCCATGGCTGAAATCGTGGCCGGTCTCTGCTCTTCTTGGACTTGCTGCAATGTTGTTGGTTCAATTTGGGCAGCGACGGCACCGGAGGTAGACACAGCGCTGGCGTTGGCGGGTTGCTGTTGATATGCCAATTCATTTCCAACGGGTTTCTCCCACTCGGCTGCGACCGTTTCGACATCATTGACTGGTCCCTTTATTTTGACAGTGTTGTTGTCGTGCAACGACGAAGATCCCGAGGGAAGAGAAGTGACTGGCGTTGCCGTCGTCGTCGTCGTCATTGTCGCCGCCGTGGCCGTTGAGAAAGGCGAAGTACCCCGCATGTGTGAGTCACCGTCGGAATCAGAAAGTAATGAGGCAACGGCGTTGCTCGATCGCCTCTTGAGTCCGCCAATCGTCGTAGATTCCGACTCGGGACTCATGGGCCCGTGGTCGCGCGACTGGCGGGATTTGGCGCGGGCGAGCTCCTGCTGCTCCTGGCGTGCTCGTGCCGCCACCTGCCGCGCGCGCTTGCGCTTCTCGACGAGCCAGTCGAGTGCCCGCCGCTCATTGTCCAGCTGTCGATCCATCGCCGCCTTGGACTGGCTCGGGCTCTGGAGCGTCATGGGCACATAGGTGAATGGACTGCCGTTGCAGCCGAACTTGAGCTGGTTGTACCGGCTCATGTGGTGCTGACTCGCCAGCGGGGCCACCTCCATCAGGCGGGACCACTCGCGGTAGCCTGCCTCGTGGCAGAAGTCGGAGATGCGCAGCGTGAGACCGTCTCGCTGGGCGAGCGTCGTCTGAGCCGGTGCCTGCCCGGGCCGCTCGTGGTGCTGAAAGACGATGGCCAGGGGAAAGGGGGGCGGAGACTCGATCTCGAGCATGTCCTGCTCAATATCTTTGGCGAGTGCGCTGACTGGCTCGCTGAGCCAGTATGGCCACTGCACTGATGGCTGCGTGAGCAGCTTAACCGACACGGGAGGTCCGGAAGATGAAGGAGGAGGAGAGGAAGAGGAGGAAGGGGGCGAGGGGAAAGAGGGCACGCCGTTGCTCGTCGCCTTGATTGCAGTCAGCCCGTTCGGCTGGGCCTGCGACTGGGCCTGCGACTGGGCCTGCTGCTGCTGCTGCTGCTGTCGATGAGCATGGACCTGCTGAGATGAGACTGTCGGCTGTGAGAGCGAGGGCGAGGCGACCAATTTGGCAGCCCTCGAAGCGGAAGACGACGGCGGCGGCGGTGGTGGTGGCGGTGACGACGATGAAGAGGACGAGGCTGCCCCTTTTGGGCTGGCAGCCGACGAAGACGAAGACGTCCTCACCAACGGGCTCGACTTGGCCCGGGGCGAGCTGTGATGGGGCTCGCTGCCGTTGGCCAACATGGCGGGAGCGGAGACAAGCGACTGCGACATGATCCCTGGCCGGGTTGTCTATCCCTCCAACGAAGCGATGCGGGTGCGGTATATTCACAATAAAGGTGGCGCTCCTTCTTTCCTTCCCTCACTTTTCCACCTCAGGTCGTAGCTGGTGTGTGGCCAAAATTATGCGAGAGACATGGTGAGAGTGAAGGCGGCTGAGAAAGAGAAAAAGAGAGAGGGAGAGAGCCACACCGCGTGAAAGAGGGGCAGCGACAGCGACACCTGTTCCGTGAGAAGAAGAAGAAGGTGCGCTGGTAGATGTGCCAGTGGGAGGTGAGGTCGCGAGATCTGGGAGGTGGCGCACACTACCTCGTAGGAATTCGCGCCGATGTGTTGTGTGGCCCCTTCTGTGCCAATCTGCAGGCAGTCCACTCACGCACCTACGTACTACTGATGCACTAGCTGCACTGTACTAAAGTAGCGAAACACCCGGCTACGACTCCACCGTTGTCTTCGGTACTTCTATTACTTCTTCTGCACTACGATTAAACAATTTCCTTGTGGGCAGGAGAGGAGAGAAATGGCCGGCGGGAACCCTGCGCTAAACCGGCCTCCTTAATTTTTGAAAATAAAATATGAAAGCCTTCTTTTTCGACCACTAGAAAGAGGGGCGCAACTCCCTACAGAAGCAGAGAGGAGAAGGGGCCGGCTAGCTCGACTGAACAGCATGGTCAACTTGCGTATTCTGCGGATTGGCCTTCTCTTGGGACGCCGTCGCTGGCTGGTGATAGGAGGGGAGGACGGGAACGCGAAAAGAAGTTTGTATAATCTTGCCTTTCACTTTCTTCCTTAGCAGCGGATCTCGGGGCGGGTCGAATTTTTGGTGCTACTTGTTTCTGCATGGTAATGACAGGTGCGCAGGGGTCATGCATTATGATAATACCATTGATTGAACCCGTCTGCCTCGCCGAACGTCTACACGCATGGCGATAGCATTGGTGAAGTGGTTGCCATACCCATCCTCTCAGAGGCAAGCAAGAGCGTGCGAACCAAGGACAGTAGTGCCAGGGCAGGCAGGGCCTAAATCGGTGGGGCCATCCATCACACGACCACAAAAGCTACAACGAACCTCCACCGGGGTCCGGCTTCAACTTTTTAGCACATGCATCTCCGGACAGATCCAGAGGTCCAAGCCACCACGAACATTCAACAACAGGGCGAGCGCACTTGTTGCCATTTCACAGTGCGACGCCTCTGACAGCGTACGCACCTCCCGCATACAAAGGGCCGGCTCCACGAGGGTAGAATTAAAAATAAATCGTGAAGAGGTCGAGGGGGAGAGTAGTAGTGTTGTGTGGGGGAAACGAAGGAGGCCGAGAGTGAGATCCACCATCGGCCACAGACGATGAAGAAGGTCTTTGGTCGGAAATCTCGCCCATCAAGCGCCTCCTCTTCGTCGTCACGCCACGACAGGCCGCCCGACCCCATGACCCAGGCGGGAAAGCCAGCAGCATCTACGATGGCGTCCTTTCACCAGTTCAACGACCTCCCGTACGAGCTTCAGACCTACATCTTCACATTCCTCCCGGCCAGGACACTGCACAAGACCATTGCGCGGACGAACAAGTACTACATGGCCATGGTCGATGCCTACACCCGTCGCAGGCTTCTGAGGCTCATCGGCGCCTCCTCGGCCGCCAAGAGCTTCAAGGACGACGACAGACCAGAGACGGTCCTTGTGGTGGGTTGCTGCTGGCTCACCAGTTGTGTCCCCGCTATTCTCTCAATCTCACCCTTTTCTTTCCTTGTTCTCCTCGCCTAGTTTGAGGCACAACGGCCCATCGACACACTCACGTCGAAGCACGTCCTCTACTTTTCCCACTTCAGCGTCACCTCGAGCATCCCCAGCCCTCTGCCACCGGGTCGAGGCACGGGCGTGGGTGACGCTGTGCCGAGCCCGGGAACATCGGCGGCCATACCTGGAGGCGCATACAGCACCCTGGTCAACTTCAGCTTTCTACCCGCCCTCCTGCCTCTCGGCGTTGCTGAGTGCGCCGACGACGTGGACGAGCTCTCATCGCGGGCTTCGTCCATGGACGTCGACTCGAGCGCAGAAGAGGGCATCGAGCTTTCTCAGCCAACGTCCCGCTTCGCACCCCATGGCGCGCCCAGCGCAACGACGGGGCCCGGCCAGGCCAGCGTGCCCATCGTGCACCGGGACGACTGGCAGAGGACTGGTGCAGAGCATCTGACGAGCTCCGTCGCTTCGCCTTCGTCGCTGGAGCCCCGCCAAGTGACGGCACTAGACTTGCCAGAAGGCGCCATGGACCAGGCAAGCCTAAGTACAACACCTCGCGCGGCAACACCGACCTTTGCGTCGTCGTCCTCAAACACGCCCGGTTCTAGTCGACGTCCCTTTACGGATGTAGCCATTCCAAACCAGTGGCGCCCGTCGAATCTCGCCCCGACTCGCTTGGTGATGGTCGACGACAGTGGCACCGCGACACCGGCAGCCGCTGCTGCTGAACGGGGCCGAGCGCAGACACCCGAAGTAGGAGCGTCTTCCTCACAGCAGCGCGCCCTCGGCATTGCAGCTGCGCGGCGGCGGGGCAGGGCCCAGGAGGGCTACGAGGGCTTCGGCCACACCGACCCACGCATTCAGGGCGGCTGGTCCGAGCCCGTCGCCTCGACGGCCGCCGCGTACGACAGCGACTACTACAACACGACGAGCGAGAGCGAAGAGGCGAGCCGGAGCGGCTCCCGGCCCCGGCCTCGTCACGCCGCAGTACTAGCCGCGGCGGCGCTGGCCAAGCGAAGAAACAGGCTGGCAAGGGCGAAGAAGCCTACCTATCGCTTCCAGCTCGATCCGCTCGACTCGTTTGAGACATGGATCTTGTCACTGACGCTCCAGCGACGCCTGGTCGATGGGCGTGCCAGCGGTGGTGGTGGTGCTGCTGGTCCTGTCGCTGGTGGCGGGCCGGCAATCTCATCCTTGTCAACAAGGCAGATGAGGTGGGAGAAGCGAGTGGCCGAAGGGCTCGATCGCGTCTTTCGAGACTGGTTCTCGACCCCTGTCCAGCCGCAGTACGATGGCATTGGAAGGGCCTATGTTCGCAACGACGAGCACGAGCAGGGGGAGAGTGCCCTGGCGAGGGCCCAGCGGATCTCGACGTTGCACTTTGGCTTCACCCCTCCCTCAGGGGCCGGCTCCGACGTCAAGGCGTCCGGCGAGGTGCTTGATATGGAAGAGGCTGGCTCCGATGACGATGATGATGGCAACAATGCCGACGAAGAGACCATTCCCGATCTCAGAACGCTGGAGTTTGACGGCCCCAGCTGCACAATGTCGATCCAGCCGCACCCCAACTCCGCCGACCGTGGCGGGACCCGCGAGGACACGGTCCACCCCGCGCTCTCGAGCATGTATTCGCACAACTACCTCTCCTCGCACTCGCTCTCGGCTCGTTACGCCTCACTGTCGAGCCGTGTCGAGCTGACGTTCCACTGCGAGAGCGTCACAATCAATGCGGCCCGGCTCCTGTCGACGCTCGAGGACGTAGAGACGGACGTGGCGATTGCGCAAGCGCGTGCAAGGAGGAATGGAGACCATGTCCTCGCCGGCCGCAGCGGGACCGACAGCAGTTCCTGGGCATATGGTAGCGGGGGCTCAAGGTACTCCTCGAGCAACTCTGCCAACGTCGTGTCGAGGTCCGACGGCGTCTCGGTCGTCGTCTTTGGAGCCGTCCGAGACTGATTCTCTCCCTTTCTCTCTCTCTGCCTTGTTGTACCATTATTGTATCATAGACGATGCTCTCTCTCTCTCTGTTGCCCTCCCACCGTCGCTAGAAAAAAAACAAGTCCGTGCGAGCGAGCGCCGAGCGGACGACGAAATAGAACTATTTTTTCTTCCGTCGAGGGAAAAAGAAGAGGCTCCTTGGTCGACGAAATTTGTGCTCTCATTTCGTTCGAGGCGAGAAAGCGCGAGAGAAAAGAAGAGAAGGGAGGAGAGAGGATGCCGCACTCGCACCACTCGCACAGCGGGCGCTTCTGTGCGCACGCGGCGCCCGACACGTCGCCCGGCTCGATGCTAGCGCGCGCCCACGCTGCCGGCTTCGACACCTACCACCTCACCGAGCACGTCCCGCGCCGCTGCGCCTCGCAGCTCTACCCCGAAGAGGCTGCTGCGGGGCTCGACCCGGCCGCACTGCAGCGCCGCTTCGAGGCCTACCTCGTCGAGGCGCGCGCATGCCAGGCCGACTGGGCCGCGCGCGGCATGAATGTCCTCGTGGGTGCCGAGACGGAGTGGATGGAGGACGAGGGCGACTGGTGGCCCTTCTTGAGCCGCGTGCTGGGCGAGGCGGCAGAGGGCGGGGCATCGGATGCGAAGGTAGCGGCGGCGAGCTCAAGCTCAAGCTCAAGCTCAAGCTCAAGGACGAGGTCAAAGGTCGATTTTGTCGTGGGGAGCTTGCACCATGTGCACGACGTGCCCATCGACTTTGACACGGCCACCTTTGACAAGGCTCTAGAGAGGTACTACCAGGGTGAAGCAGGGCCGGAACAACGTCGCAAGGCGCACCTCGCCCTTGCTACTGACTACCTCGAGGCGCAGTACCGCATGCTCGTCGCGGTGCGACCCGAGGTTATCGGCCACTTTGACCTCTTCAGGCTGTTCGATGCCGAGCTTAGCCTCTCGGAGTCCGTTGGCGATGGCAGTGGCAGTGGTAGCAGCAGCATCAGCAGCAGCGAGGAGGAGAACAAGGCGGTGCGAGTGGTCCGAGAGCTGGCCTGGCGCAACATCTGCTTCGCGGCGAGCTACGGCGCGCTGTTTGAGATCAACGCCGCGAGCGTGCGCAAGGGCTGGAAGTCGCCGTACCCAGGCGAGGAGATCCTTGACGTGAGTCTGGCAGAGTCAGCTTCCACGCTCCCCGTTGCACTTGTCGCTGAGGTCACTGACTCAGGACGTTTGGAACAACGAACAGATGATCTTGCAGGCCAAGGGCCGCGTCTGCCTCTCGGACGACGCGCATGCACACCAGCAGGTCGGACTCAACTACCACGTCGCCAGGGACTATCTCTGCCGAAAGGGCGTCGACGCCGTCTGGGTCCTGGAGCGAGACGGGACAGTGGCCGACGAAGGGTCTGACGAGGAGAAAGATCGACGGAACAGAGAGCTCTCGAGCACGCCGGGTCAGAATGCGCCGACTCGCTTCCGCAGAGGGGCCAGGTCCCGGAGAGTGTCAGATTGGAGCACGAAGACATCCTTCTGGAGCAACTATCCTCCTCAACAATCGCAGATACAGCCGCAATGACAGTCATCTTAGAGTTTGATGATTTCCTTTGATTTGTGATTGCAGAGTGTAGAAAAGGAGAAGTGCGACGAGGTCCAAGCGAACTAGCTACTTGTTGGGGATGCTGATGCCAGCCAAGACGCTTGGAAGCTCCTTTTGTCCCTCGTTGTAGAGATAGAGGACCGAGCCGATCGAGACGAGAATGAGGACGACGGTGCTAGATGCGAGGAGCACAAATGGCTTGGAAATGTCCTGCTTCTGGCATGCAGCGCCAGCCTGTTGGGGAGAGAAGACCAAAGTCAGATTTTTGATCAGCGAATGGCAGAAGAAAGCATGACTCACCCATTCCACTGTCTTGCCCGACTTCGATCTCGTCGTCTCACACTGGCATCGGTAGCAAGGCTTCCCACCCTTGAGAGACTTCTTGGGCTTGCCGTGTCCTGTGCAGTTTTGCGTTGCCTTGTTCAGGTCCTCCTCTTTGCTAAAGCACTTGCCCACGTAATCTGACTCCTTCGGTGCCTTTCCCTTGCTGCCCTTCTTGTTGGTCTCGAGCTGGTCCCAGATGCTCGCATCGCGCCTCTTTTGGAATGGCGTTCGGCCTGGTCCGGTCCGGAAAGGAGCCAAGAGGTCGGAGCGCGGCTGCAGCATCGACTTTTCGTCCTCGTCGTCGGAGACCGCAACGATAGCGAGAGTCTGCGATGAGGAGGAGGCCAGCTTGTCCATCTTCATGGCCGCAGCTGCGAGCACGTCCTTGAGCGCCTTTTTGGCTTCCTTGTACTCCACGCTCTCTTGCCCGTAGGTGCTCCGGATCTCGGCGAGGCCGTCAAAGCGGAGGGCTTGGAACGATGGCTGCTGCTCCCGCACCTTGTCATCGTCAAAAGAGTCGAAGAATGCGACCAAGTTCACCATGCTCTGGCGGAATGCCGTTGAAGCCTACGCATTTAGAGCAATTGAGTGAGCAAGGGCCATATTCGGACTTCCCAATCCCAAAAAGCCACTCAGCCACTCACCTTGCCTGTCAAGTCCATGACGTCCAGGCTCTTCTTCCAACCCGCGCTGTCGGTCTTCTCGAGAGGCACAGACATGGCGGATCCACCCACGAGCATCTCGGTTGCATCTTCCAAGATGCTCTGCGCCTCTTCGACCGCGGCCAAGAAGAAGCCGCCGAAAGCGGAGCCGAGCGAGGGAATTGCCTCATGAAGGCGCTCGCCGTACGAGTGAATCAGGGCCTCGAAAGAGGCGGTAGAAGGTGGCGAGTCAATCTTGTGTGTGTTTCGAAACGAAAGCGGAATGACATCTGAAGAAAGTAGAGCGTCAGTCGAGAGCATAGACCAGACTTATCTGAAGTGAGGTGCAGCTCACCTTGCAATTCTCCTTCCTCAACGCCCTTGAGGAGCACCACGGTCCTTTGTCGATTGTCCTCGAACAGGTCTTTGACGCTCTCCTTGCCCAGCTTTGCTGTCTGTGGTACCCACTCCCATGCTTCCTTGTCGCCCGCAGCGGCGCCCAGGTATTCGCCAGGCACATCGAGGTGGTACGCGAGGACCCGGTTGGCTTGCGAAGGCGAGACCTTTGCCGGCTTGCTCACGCCCTCGTTGCAAGGGTGAAGAAAGAGAGATGCAGAAGACGAGGTGGCAGCCAGCGCCAGAGGCAGAACGCTGGCCAAAGCGACGAGCAGCCAGCTAGGCAGCCTCGTCATGGTCATCAATCTCGTCTTCGTCGTCGTTTCGTCGTCGTCTTAGCCAGGTGTGTTGCATTCAGGAGAGCTCCAACCGCGCATCGCTTTGACCACGTGTAAATTTCCGTCACTACCGGTACACGATGACCGATTTCACCATCTCGCACTGCTCTTCATTTCTCTCGGCTCAGCGACATTATATTATTACGTTTGAATCTGCACCACCCTTCAACAGAAAGCAAGCATTCAGCGGGCCACAGCCGCTTCTCTTTGTCTTCAGTCTTAACTTGCAGGTCATTTCACACTGCAAAGCGATCGCCAGCCGACGGTTCTTGGAGACCAAGGGGTCGACTGGCGGCGGGCTGTCGATTGCAGAAGCCGATGCACAAAATCTGGCTACCCATCAGTTTGGCCACACAACGTGCTCGAAATAGCGTTTCACTTATGAGAGGCTGCATGTGCGTCCTTACTGATCCAAGCTGTCGAATACAAAAACCTCAAGTTCGAATAAGAGATCATTTGCTTTAGTGGGGTCCTCGTCGCGCGTCGACAATTTGACCCCTCCTTTGATTCATTCCCTTTAGGACACCGGACCGTACGACGTCAAACCACATCACTCTCCCTACCTGCTCCTCTCCCTTCTTTTCTCTTCTCTTCTTCGCTTTCCCCCTCAGAACCAGACGGCGTGCTCGGATATTCAAGACTTTCGCAGAGAGAGAGGAGGAGTTGAACCACACGCTCATTTTCACAGCAGGCTGCTCGGTGAGGATCTCGCTGGACGGGGCCCTTTCTATCCCTTCGTCCACCAGCAAAGAAAAGACGACAAAGACTCAGGAGAAAGAGAGGCGGCGGAGCCTTCACTGAGCCATGGCGCCTTCGAGGAACGCGACATTTGCAAAGTCATTTGTGCGCAAGCCGAATCGAGGAGGAGGCCAAGATGCTTCAATACCGATCCAGAGCGAGGCGCCGCCGCCGCTTCGACAGCCGACCAAGATTGCACGCGCAAAGACTTTGACGAGACCAGAGCGAGGCCAGCCCCAGGTACCACTCATCAACCCAGAAGGAACGGGAGTCGGGGGGAATGTCAGCCGACGAGGACGCGCGACATGGCGCATCTTTAGCAAATGCATCACTTGCTGGGCGCCTGGGCCATGTCTCAAGACCTGCGGCGGGCTCAAAGACAAGGGCAGCCAACAGGCATGGAGGGAAAAGTAAGCAATGGAGAGGGAAAGAAGCTGGATGGAGCAAAGCTGACTGTAGTCAACCCCGCAGAGTGGCTCTTGTGTTCATTGCCCTGCTTCTCGGTGGTTTCGTCGGCTTCGTCACCATGGGCCTCAACAAGGCTTTGTGCTCACCGTCACAGCAGGCCTTGCCCAACCAGCTGCAGAGAGTGGGTAAGGGCTCGACCTCTTCGGTTGGAATCAACGGACTCGAATACAATGCGACAAGTGCGCTCTTCCCCGACGCTGACGAGGTTGGCTACAATATGTACACCCGGTCTGGCAAGGAGAACGGGTACGACATCACTCCACTGTTCAAGCGCGATGCTGCCACCTTCTTCCCAGCATGCACCGGCCAGACCGGCCTCTACGCGACATCTGATCTTTGCAAGCAGCAAGGGAATCTGCCCTCGTGTCCCATGGGCACCCTCGACGAGACCACATTGCAGAAAGCAAAGCTTGTGAAGACCGACTTGAAAGTCGGCTATGCCTGGGACGACCTGGGATCAGGTGCCTTCTCAAACATCATTGTAAGCTGCCCGCTGCTTCTCCGCTGGAGAACCTTATGTCAGCTGACACTTGCTATGTAAGGTCATCAACGGCAATGTGCTCAACATGCAGCCGTACATCAACGCCAATCCCACGCCGGTCACAAATGACGAGGTCGACACTGCCATACGCAAGACGCTGAACCTCGATATCGTAGGAGGACGGGATGCCACCCGGCAATTCTACACAAGCACTACGCTCAAAGCGGCAGTCCCTTGCCTCGAGCAGAGATATTTTGCCGGCCACATCGACAAGGTAACTCCCGGCTGCTTCATCTCAGACCTCTTCCTTTACATTTCCCTCGTCATCATCTTGGGTCTCGTCTTCATTCGCTTCTTCATGGCCATCTGGTTCAGCTGGTTCATGAGTTGGCGCATGGCCGCACCTCCGAAGAATCTCGACTACGGCACGGGTCGAGTCGCTTTCAGTCAGCTGCCTGCGGGTGCCATGTCGACGATCGACCAGCCCGGCGCAGCGCCCTGGGCGAACAAGGAAAGGCCACCGCCGCCCTCTGCACCCCGTCAGAGGCTTTCGCCAGGCTCTCATAGCGCCGGCACGACGAGGGTAGTCATTGGAAACGAACCATACGTCGTGTGCCTTGTGACCTGCTACAGCGAGGGAGAAGAGGGCATATCGACGACGCTCACGTCACTGGCTGAGACCGACTATCCAGACTCAAGGAAGTTACTTTTCGTTGTGGCCGACGGCATGGTTACTGGGTCAGGAGAATCGCTCTCAACACCCGACATCTGCGTGGGCCTGCTTGATGCGGATGAGCGCTTCGGCACGCCGATGCCGATGAGCTTCATCAGTGTAGCTCAGGGCAGCAAGCAGCATAATATGGCCATGGTCTATGCGGGACACTACACGAAAGGAAAGGGACATCGAACGCCGATGATCATCGTCGTGAAGTGCGGAACGCCTCAAGAGGCAAAGGACGGCAAGCCAGGCAACAGAGGCAAGCGAGATGGACAGATGATCCTGATGAACTTCCTTCAACGGTGCACCTACAACGACCGCATGACGCCCCTCGACTTTGACCTCTTTCGAAAGTTCCACGCTCTGATGGGCGTCACACCCGACTTTTTCGAGCTCTGCATGATGGTATGTCTTCCCTGTCTCTCCTGATAAATTCGCTCGAATGCCACTGGCTGACCAAATCTTCATATAGGTCGATGCCGACACAAAAGTGTATCCCAAGAGCATGCGGACGCTGTGCAACGCAATGATGCGGGATCATATGGTCATGGGCGCATGCGGCGAAACGCGAATCGCCAACAAGAGGTCGTCCTGGGTCACGGCTATCCAGGTATACGAATATTTCATTTCGCATCACATGGTCAAGGCTTTCGAGTCGGTCTTTGGAGGCGTCACCTGTCTTCCCGGCTGTTTCTCGATGTATCGTATCAAGGCTAGAAAGCCAAACGACGACGACTGGGTTCCTGTCATCGTCAAGCCGGAGGTGACGCGCGAGTACAGCCAGAGTGTCGTTACTACGCTTCACCAAAAGAACCTCCTCCTGTTGGGCGAGGACCGGTTTCTGACGACCCTCCTCCTCCGGACATTCCCGAACCGCAAGATGATTTTCGTTCCTCAGGCACGGTGCCGAACAGAGGTACCTCACACATTCAAGATGCTTCTTTCGCAGCGCCGGCGTTGGATCAACTCAACCGTGCACAATCTCATGGAGCTGGTTCTTGTACGTGACCTCTGTGGCACATTCTGCTTTTCGATGCAGTTTGTTGTCTTCATGGATCTTATCGGAACCGCGGTGCTGCCCGTCGCCATCTGCCTCACCTATACCCTGATCGCCTCGTACATCATCAACCCACCACACGGCTTCACCCAGGCCATTCCTCTGATGCTTCTCGTCGCCGTCATTGGTCTGCCTGCGGTGCTCATCCTTTTGGCGACGCGAAAGGTCGTCTACACCATGTGGATGCTCATCTACCTCATCTTCCTGCCCGTCTGGAACTTCATCCTGCCGGTCTACTCCTTTTGGCACTTTGACGACTTCTCATGGGGAGAGACGCGGAAAGTCGAGGGAGAGACGAAGGGAGACGCACACGGAGACTCTGCTGGCGTTTTTGCTGCTGCCAGCGTGCCGCTCCGACGTTGGGAGGACTGGGAAAGATCAAGATTGAAGCGTCAGGCCCGGGAGGAGAAACGCCGACGCGAGATGGAGAAGCAATTTGGCGGCGGCTTCTACAACGACATTGACAGTCAGGGTCAGCATCTACACCCAGCGCCCGCACTTCCCAACCACATCAAGGGAAGGCGAGGAAGCGACTCATTCAGCGATGTGGCGAGTAGCGAAGGCGGCGACGAAGATGTGTGGGGCCACCACATCGGCGCTTTCAACGAAGAGGCCCCGCCCCCGCTCAAGATCCAACGTCATAGTGTGTGGATTGATGGGCAAGAAGTGGTCGTGGAGCAAGACGACATGGAGAAGATCCTCAATCAAGGATGGAACGACGACAACGATGGCATGAATCGGTCGGGTCCCCCACTTCGGCCTAGTGCTTCTCTTGCACGTCGCAATGACCGTCAGGCATTTACGCCTGCCGTACCCCGCATCCCTGACCATTATTCCCATCGACCTCCCCCGCCTCAACAACCGCGCCCGCCAAACTTGCAACAACAGTACAGCAATCACAGCCCCTACCAAAACAACAACCAGGCGCTGAGCCCCTTCAGAGGTCCACTAAGCCCAGGCGTGCTGGTGGATCGGACGCCAAGCCCTGCGTACGGTGAGGACGTGATCCTGCTGAGGGGTGGTGGCGGACCTGGTTCGCCTTTTGACTCTGGCTTCTTCAACGATGGTTCCTCGCATTCAAGCTTGAGCCTGGACCGCGAACGAGGAGCATCGACAGCCATCGGTGCAGCGCAATCGCAGAGTCACGCCCGCAACCGAAGCTCGGGCACCCACAACTTCTCAGGAAATGGCGGACCACACCGTGTTTTCTAATCATTTCTCTCGCACACACTTCCTTGACTCTCCATCTTTCAGCACGCATCTACCATCAAAACAACCACACAGACACTGGCTCACACGTTCCCTACACACCAATCTGTATGATAAGTCGTCTCTCTCTCTCTTTTCCCCGTCATTTGGGTGCTTCTAGTCCTTGTCTCTCTTTGGGATCTCCGCTCTTTGTCAAGTCTTCATCCCTATCTCGTCGATTCCACCTTCATCCTCCTGCGCACCTCGTGTTATTTACCCAACTCACCCCTCCCCCGCCCCATCGGTCTGCTCCTGTCTTAAGGGAGCACTGTTCTTTGACATCCTATCCCTCGGTTCAATGTGGAAACACAGTATTTCTCCGGGTTTGGCTCTTGTTCGTCATCATTGCAAATGTCTAACCACGGGTAAGAGACACTCAAGCGACGAGGACCTTGCGTCGCCCTTGCGCCCAACTAGGCATGCAAATAATTGTCGAAGGACGCATTTAGGCAAGAAAAGGGGAATCGCGCGCCTTTGTTTCTTCAAGAGAGACGAGAGCTGACAGTGGGAGAAAGGAGGAACAGCGAAGGAACAATGTTTGGCATAGAGTAGATGCAAGAGGCCTAAAAAGAGGGAGATATATAGGAAATGTGGAAAGGAGAAGGATGGTGCTTTGCTTGCCAGCCAGAGTTGGGAAAAGAATTGGGGTCGTGGTCGGTCGGTTGGTGCTGCTACAGTACTGCTATGGGCCCTTTGCTTCAGGTCGTTTGATCGTCGATGTCGGAGAGAGAAGGAGAAGAGGCAGAAAAGCAAGGGCGTGAGAATCTTTGTGCTTTCGGGACAAAAAAGTAAAGGAGATCGAGGTTTGACGACGGGATTAGCGAGTTCTCTGTTCTTTTGTCTTGGTGTGTGTTGAGCGGCCGGGGGAATATTGTTGGTTGGAATCTTGCAGTGAGAGAGAGAGGAAGAGTGAAATGAGAGAGGAAAGAGACGAGGGCACGATCCTAGGAAGAGGACGGAGGGAATTGGAGCTGAGCCAATGAGCGCAGAACCTCGTCAGTTGTTGACGGCTCGGGTCCATGGCTTGGCGTGGGGGCCATCCTGGAGATGCTAGGGGCCGTCATGTGACCACCAGCGACCGGGCTTGGTCCAAAGTGTGTCGCGTTGCCGGCATTGGGGCCAAGGGAGGAGCCAGCAAAGACTTGCGAGGAGGGCATAGGGCTCGATCCGATGGCGCCATATGGGCGTTGCATCGTCGGCATGGATGGCGGCACGGGAGATCCTCCAGCTCCGTGCATGCCGTTAGGCAGTGGAGTGCCGCCTCCAGACCGACCGAGAGCGACGGCTTGCTGAGCCGCCTGCTGAGCTGCCAGTGCGCCGATGTCAAGGCTCTGTGCCCGGTGAGCAAACGACCTCGGCTTGCGAAGCGCCTTGATGCGCTCGTCTGCCTCTAGGGCATCGTTGCCATTCCGGTTGTAGAAGAGCTTGAGATCATCCGAGAGGTGAGTATTGTGCTGCGGAAAGGCGATTCCAGAAGCAGAGGAATGATGATGGGGGTGGTGCGATGGCTGAGGAGGTGGCACGTATCGGGGCATGCCCCACACATCACCCCCTCCAAGGCTCGAGGCACTTGACATGGTGTCTTGGTACGGCGAAGGATAGAGCGACGATGGGATGAGAGGGGAATTCGTAGTCGAAGCACTTCCAGGCGCCATAGGCGGCATGACGGTGTAGTTGTTGGCAGCGCCGCCCTGTGACGGAGAATCGAAGAGGGCCTTAATGTCGGGCGTGGATGTGGCTGCTCGGAGTCGCGACCTCTCTTGAGCCTGCTGATAGCGTGCAGCATCGGTTTGAAACGAGTCTGTGGATTCGGCTGCCGTTGAAATGAGCTTCGTAGCAAAGTGGGGAAAGCTCGAGGCAAACGAGTCGGAGCGAGCTCGTGCCGGCGAGTCGTAAACCTCCACGTTTCTGCTCAGAAGGAAGTCCTCGAGAGCATCCTTGGAGGCCGGCAGAAAGTCTGCGTTGCTCCTGTTGAGCCGCAATTTGAAGACAGCCTCGCCCGTCTGAGTCTTGTTGGCGACAGGAACGATGTTAATGTTCAGATCTCGCTTGACCCGCTCCGTCAGAGCGACGAAATCGTGCGAGGCAATAACTCTCGCCAACTCTGACGAATTTGGCGTTCTGAGCTCCGCCTCGAAAGGAACGTGGTCCAGAAGCATCTGAGCCGCAATGTGGATTTGCGATTCAGACCCGAAGATGGAGACGAGATCGTTTGCCAGCTCTGGAGGTGGGAAACGAATGGTGCAACCCAATTTCTCCTCGATGTCTGTGCTCGTACAGTCAGCTCTTGCCCTTGTCAATGGTAGGCATTCTCACACTCACCATGGATGAAGATGCCCTTCTCGCCAAGAAGAGTCCGGTGATATCGTCGCGCAATAGGCACCGTCTCGGTGACATAGTCTTTGTCTTTGGGGCTGACGAGCTCCATCACGGCCTGCTTGAGATTGTCAAGATTCATCGCATTTTTCGCCGGCGTCCTGGCGATGACGTTGTCCTCAGCATCTAAAAAGGGGTACGTCTCCAAGTCGAGGTCCTGCTTCGAGTAGAACTTGACGTAGATGCCGTATTTCTTCATCGTGCGCTGGATGTTCTTGCCCCCAACGCCGATGATCCGCTTGTGATAGCTCTCTGGGACGTGGAAAGAGACCTCGGCGGGCAATTCCTCCTGAAGAAGGCTCAGACCCTGGAGTGCGCCTGCTCTGTCGTTGCTCGAGACATCGATCAGGAAATTGTAATCGTTGAATGTTTCAAACTTGATACGGACGCCCTGCTTCATGATTTTGTTGATCTTGCCGTTCTTCTTGCCGCTGATAAACTCGCGGTGCTCATTGGCCAGCTCAATTTGGAAGCGGACCTCAAAATTGAAGGGCTTGACCACATCGAGGTCAAGGATAAGCGTGACGGCATGTCGAACCTCGCCCTCGAGACCATGGATCTCGAAGCAATTGCTCTTGAACACGACCTCAGCTCCTGAAGTGTTGCTGACGTGCTTGAGGATAGGCGTGATCTGAGGCGCGCTGAGCGAAGTAGGTGTCTGGAAGGCGTCGAACGAGAAAGGGAGAAGCCAGAGAGAGGCAATGTAGAATTGGCACGCAAGTTGCATCATCGAACGAATCGAGCGCTCAATGTTGACCCGGTTGTCGCCGTAGACGGAGACGACGCTTGTCTGAGACCCGAGTAGGGGAAGCTTGATGAATGTGGCGTTGTCCACCATGATAGTCCTCAGCTCCTCGAGACGCTCGCCGAGCATCCAATCGATCTTGCGGGGCAGGATGGCAACATCGCGCGAGATGATCGACTTGCTCTTGTGGAGTGAGACCTGAAAGAGCATGTCGCGAGCCCTCTGGACACCAAAGTATTCGCCCGCAATGTAGACAGTGTTCTGCCTCGACGCGATTGACGGGCTAGGCGAGGACGACAGCACGCCCGAGAAGGGTGTAGGGAGGTAGATGTTGGTGGCCGTCTCTTCCTGGATTCTTTGAATCACACAACGCTTGCGCCCGCCGATAATGTTGTGAAGCTTGTAGTCGATCTCTGACGCTTCCACCTGTAGCCCGCTCAGCTCGTCGAGCATGACCATGACGCGTATCCTGGCCTGTTCTGCACCTTCGAAGGGGCCAGCAATGGTCACTTGAACATTTCGCTCCGTCTCCAAGCCATAGCCCAGATCCGCACCCCGCTTTTCGAGGCCCTGCACAGAAATAGCTGTGCGAGAGGCTACGGCAATCTCGTCGAGCTTGCGTCGCACGTCTGAGTTGAGATGCTCGGAAGGTCCGCTAGATGGAGAACCAGGAAGGACCTCGAGAATATCATTTCGCGGCACCTTGAGCTTCGACCGTGCCTTGAATGGGTGATCCCGCAGAATCGCCCCACGAGCAGCCATGACTTGTTGGTAACCGCCCGAAAGGTGAAAGTTGTACTGGGGCACGGCTGCCTTTTTGCTTGACGCAGGCGGTCGCGGTGCCGACGTCTGCGGTGCCAAAGAGGCTGAGACGTGGTTCAGGCTGTTGAGCGAAGTGGTGCTGCCACCTCCCAGTGGGAATAGGTGAGGTGCTACGCCGAACGCATTTGAACCGTTGTCATGGCCGAAGCCTTGGGCGTAGTGATTGTACGGGTACTGTGACGGAAAGGGAAGTACGCCCGTGGCTGATGCGGCGTTGAAATTTGGCTGTCTTGGAAAAGGGTCGCTACTGAGCGAGGTAGAGCTGCCATTTGGATGAAAGGTCGAGTGCTCCTGACGGGGAACAGCGGTGAAAGAGACGATGCACTGATGATTGTTCATCGCCTCAGTGGTGAGCTTGTGCATGCTGTCATTGAGGTCGACGCTGGGTTTGCGCGCCTGGTGAGGCTGAGACTGTTGATGCTGCTGCTGCTGGCCGAAAAAGGTGGAAAATGAGCCAGAAGCGCTGTGCGTCGTGCTCCGAGGCTCCGAGGGTGTTTGAATGCTACCTCCGGCGGCTTTTGAACTGCCGCTCCCCAGAGGCGGCACCGTCGAAGGAGAGGTACTGTCGGCAGAGACGGACGCAGCCGAGGAGAAATCGATCGATGAATTCGTACCAACAGTAGATCTGCTGTCCCGATTCTTGGCAGAGGCAGCGGCCACCTCAGCGCCAATGGCATTGGTTCCGGCGTCTGACCGAGCCTCCTTTTCCAGCACTGCGTCCTCAGCCTTGTCCTGAGGAGCGTTTTTGGACGCTGCTGTCGACGAAGCGCCTCCTGCCTCCTCTTCGCCCTCGGTATCACACTCTCTCTCTGCGTTCGGACCAACGGCCTCTGCGATGCGCTCACTTGTTCTCTTGCTTCCTCCGAAGGCAGCGGGCATGAATGCCTTGACGCTGGGTGGTAGCCTTGAGCGCATCGAGCCCATACGCCCGGTGCTTGGTGTGTCCTGTGGGCGCGGACGGGCTGTCTCGGTCCTCGACAGGTCATTTCCTGCAAGGTACCCCTGAGCAGCTTCTGCTGCACTGCTTCCACTGCCAATGTTCAGGCCAAAGCCAGCGCCGGTCCCGCCCCCTCCGGTTGCTGCCGGCATGGTGGGGGGTGATGATACCTCATCTTCGGCATATGCCACGGCGCCCGTAGCGCGAGGGATGGTGAAGGACGTCGAGTAGACGTCCATAGCGTGCTTGACAGCCCGATCAATGAGCCCCTTGCCTCGATCTAGGGTGTGAAGGCCACAAGAGGCTTACTTGTGAGCGCTACACTGCCTCGGGCTTCCTTTGTCGTCGACCTCTCGCTTGGATGCTGAAAATCGAGGGCAGAGGGCCGCTATAACATTTGCTCCACTCTATGCCGTCGTCCTGCAATCTAGTCCAGTAGCGGAGACGAGGCGCGACACAGGGTCTGCAGTTGGTAACTGACGTCTCGCTATCTAAGCGAGGAGAGGTTGGTCCTGAACGCCGCTGACGAAAAGTGCGTGACCAGAAGGGGCTCCGTATCGCGCTGACTTGCTCCCTGGTTTGCTTCGGCTCTATGCGTGCCCTTTTTTCCCTAAGAACCCTCTCCCCTGAACCAGCGGGCTTTGAAAGGCTTTAAACGGGGGGAACGAGCAAGTCGAAGAAAGATGAAAAGAAGAGCGCGAAGAGGGCAGAAAGTCGAAGAAAGGGGATGTTGCGAAAGAGAAAGAAGAAAGGAGCTGGAGGAGAAGCAAAGTCAAGGCGGTGAAGCCCTCCAGTCAGTCACGCAGTTTGTGGTCTCTCGGCAGCCGGGACCGATGGACGCGCAGCGGCCTTTTTTTTTTTTTTTTTTTATTTCTCTCGCTGCCCTTTTTTTCCTCCCCTTCCCTCTTCTTCCTTTTTTTTTGCTGCTTTCGGCCGGGCGACTCGCACCCCCTACTCTCCCCTAGGCAGCGATACACGTGGAGTGCACAAAAGCTTGCTTGTCCGGCCCACGGCCGTGGATTTAGCATGAGAGCTTGTAATATAATAATGACACTTCCGGTCAAGAATTCCCGCCAGAGCGCAGCTGGCTGCCATCACTGTGATGGAGAACGTCCGATCTCACACCAACACCCTGCCTTCTGCCTTCCACGTGCTGCAAAAGCTGTCGCAAGAGAGCAAGAGCATTTATTTGGTGTAACAATGGGTAGTTTAACTGTGGGCGTAGTGTAGAGTAATGATTCGGACTCCTTTAAACTGCTTGCTTTGGCCAGCTTGAACTCTTTTGTCTCTAGCGCAATCTGCTACTACTGCTACGCTACTTTACCATTATTAACCAGGATTTGGCATGTGTGCGATTTCCCGTGCTGGAGAAGGAGGGATAGCAAGAGCCAAGAAACGTTAATTTACGGCTGAAACCAAAAAAGGCACCTGCATTTCAAGGCAAGCACCACGCACGACAAGCATCAACCATCAATCACCACAATCACGACGGCCAAGAGCGGCTCGCGCATTGGCTTCTGACTACCTTCCGCTGCTATTCGACTGGATCGAACTTGGTGGAGAGTCGGCCACGGCGACGTCGACATCGACGGCGACGGGCTTCCTAGGCGCGGCCAAGGCATTCTCGAGCAACGAAGAGAGAAAGAGAAAAAAAGAAGGAAAAAGGCGGCGGGCGCACTCGAGGATTTCACAGAAGAAGGAGGGGAGGGGAGACTCGCTCTTTCTCATCCATCCTGCCTGCACACATCACGGTGAGCAACCCACGTCAGACACTGCCGGTCCACGTCGGCAGGCCACACCCACACTCGTTCGACAGTCACGGCCACAGGCTTCACATGGCAACCCGAGCCTTCGTTAGCATACCTAAGGCGCACAACTAGATTCGAGACACTTTCAGCTTTCAACCCAGAAGCAAGCATGGCGGCCGTCGCTTCCCCCAGCTCGCCGTTGCTCAATAATCGAACGGCTTTCAATGGAGCCCAGTCGCTCGAGCCTCATGCAGGCAGAGGCTTCCCTGCTTCCTCGTCGCCAAACGGCGATCTCCCGAGGAGCGTGACGCCTGGATCGGACATCGGCCATAGCGGCGAAGGCGCAGCATCATTCCAGGGGGCACCCGACGATGAGTTCCCAGAGCCCATCTGTGGCGGCTGCAAAAAGCTCATCGACGAGGATTCGGCAGATGCTGGCGTGATCCATTTTGCGTAAGTGTTTACCCCTCCCTTCCTTCCCATTAGGAGCTGCAGAGTGGTGCGAGGCAGGCCAATGCTTACTGATACTTTGTCCAATCACAGCACTCAGCTCTGGCACGTCGACTGCTTCCGGTGCGCAAAGTGCAAAAGCCTCGTCACGACAGACCGCGACGACATCCTGCTCCTTTCCGATGGCCATCCGATATGCGCCCAGTGCAACTACTCGTGTCAGATCTGCGGCTTGCCCATCATGGAGGAAGCCATCATGACTGGCGACGAGTCCTATCATGCCTCGTGCTTCACCTGCCGCTCCTGCCGCGAGCCCATCGAGGAGCTCGTGTTTGCGAAGACGAGCCAGGGCATCTACTGCATGAAGTGCCACAACCAAAGGGTGGCCAGAAGCAGAAGACATGCTGAAGGGAGGAGAGCCAAGGGCCAAGGAGGCGGTAAGGTGAGTGCATGTACCCTTGATCCATGTCGATCTCAATCTCAAACTCAAGCTGACTCTCTGCTCCCAATGCAGTCGCGAAAGACGAGCGAGACTGCTTCGGCACCACAGTCTTCCACCCTCGATGGAGCCATGCCATCGAGCGACACCGGCCTCAGCAAGGCTCCCCCGCCGAAATCGGCATCACCGGATCGAAATGCTGTGCAGCAGTCATCAAGTGCGCCTGGCACACCACAGCTCGAGCAACAACAACAACAGCAGCAGCAGCAGCAACCTCAACAGCATTCAGCTAGCGATCAAGGATCCTCGTCGCTCAGCCCTTTCTTGAACCCTAGTGCGAGAGCGGCAGCAGCAACATCGCGACCTGGTTCGGCAGGGCATGCAACCGGCAAGCGGCCGCTTGCTGCTCCTGCTCCTTCCTCACTACGCGAGCTGCGTAGCGGCGGCTCTAGGCGGCCATCGACGGCAGACTCGGGCACAGATCGGCTCGCATCTGACCACATAAAAGCATCCTCCTCCTTGTTGTCGCAGACCGCCAAGCGATCCGTCGACCTGCCG
Organism: Acaromyces ingoldii; assembly: GCF_003144295.1. Taxonomy (NCBI): domain Eukaryota; kingdom Fungi; phylum Basidiomycota; class Exobasidiomycetes; order Exobasidiales; family Cryptobasidiaceae; genus Acaromyces; species Acaromyces ingoldii. The sequence goes on from NW_020290247.1 coordinate 1,163,187, forward strand.
CCGCTGGCCCCCAGTGGGACTGCCCCGGCCGAACTCGGCTACAACACCTCGCCCCTCTTGGCTGGCTTTGAGGGAGCGCGGAACGAACGGCAAGAGATGGAACGCAAGCGAGACCTAGCCGAAGCCAGCGACGCCTTGTCAGGCCGTACACGAGGTCACTCTACCTCGACGCCCAATAAGGCTCTTCACGGTCTTGGCATCGCCGACGATGTTGCTCCTGCCGAAGGGCCGTCGGGTACAGCAACCGCAGCAGCCGCAACTGCAGATCGTGGAGGAAGCATCGAAGAGCCAGACTCAACTCGCGATGCTATTGGCGCAAATGTCCAAGTGAAGCGAGTCTCTCGCCTCAGTGTCCACAGCGACAAGAAGCGGTCCTCCAAGACGATGAGCTTTTATGACCCGGACATTGTTCGTCTCATGGATTCTTTCAATACCTTTGAGTCCTCCGAGGAGCTTAACCTGCAGATGCCGGCGAAGGCGGCAGATGCCATTGACTCGCCTCTGCTGCCCCTGCAGGCAGTTGACGAGAGCGGGGAGGGCGACACAGGTCCCTTTGAATCCGAGCAGAAGCAACCGCCGCCGCCGCCGCATCAGGACCAGGACGAAGGCGAGGAGGATGAGGGCCAAGGGACCACGTCATCGCTCAACAAGCTTACGGCGCGGATGCGACAGTCCATGAAGCAGGCTCGTGATGGCCACGTCAGCATGGATACCTCATTTGTCGAGACAATCCTAAGCGATCTCGAGACGACACGACAGCGGATGAAGGTTCTCCAGCGCAAGTACGACAAGATCCGCCGGGCCAGCCAACAGGCCGCTCATAGCTTCTCTTCGGCGCGCGAAGAGTACGAGACAGAAGTGCAGGCACGCTACGAGGCCGAAATGGAGATGCTCACGCTCAAGAAGCGTCTGGCCGAGCAAGCCACCAAGTTGGCCGAGCTGACGACGGAGAAAAGGCAGCGAGAGAGCATGCAGCGCAAGAGCCACAGTGTCAAGGAGAATCTTGAGGACATGACGCGGGAGATGGCCAAGCTGACAATGGAGAGGGACCTGACGGTGGCAGAGGTTGCTGAGCTCGTCGCTATGCAGGATGGGAAGTCACTGCAGGAAGAGGCCACAGCGGCACCCGCAAAGGACTCTCGCAACAACATCCAGCGCAATCTCACCCTGCGTCTAGAGGGCGTCAAGGAACGCTACCGAAAAGAGATCGATCAACTCGTCTCGGAACGTGATGACCTTCTCAGTGAGATTGAGGAGCTCAGGCAGTCGCGCGACGTCTTCAACGAAGAGGCGCAGACGCTCAATGCCCGCAACGAAGAGCTCAACGGTATTCTGGCCCATTTGCTCCGCCGAGTCGAGACTGCCCAAGCACAGTCGAGACCCTCGCCTACGCAGCAGAATCGTCAGCAACCGTCACAGTCATCGCTCCAGCAACAAGCAGTGCACAATCAGAACAAGGCGGGCACCGGCGGCTTCGGGTTTGGCTTTGGCAAGCAGAGCAAGCATCCAGGTCATGCGCCTTCGCTCACTTCGATGATGACTGACTCCTCGACGTTGGTTGGCGACGTCAATGGCCATGCTTCCAATGCGGCCGCTGATCTCGCCGTGCAAAGGGCCGCGCCTGTGCCTGTGACCAAGGTCGAGACGGGACCTAAGAAGTTCAAATGGATGAAGGCCCCCAAGCTCGGCGACACGGCGAGAAGCGCTGGCCAAAATGTCGCTTCGGCTTTGTCGACTGTTGGTGCTTCGCCCCCCGTGCCGCCCAAGCCCAACGAGAAGTCTGTTGGAACGACGATGCAGCAGCAGCAGCAGCAACAGCAGTTGCAACATCAACAGCAACAGCAGCAACAGCAGCAACAACAGCTCCAACAACAGCATTTGCAAGCGCAGCAGCCACAGCAGCAGCAGCAAGGTGGGTCGCAGGCCAACGGGGCAGGGACCAATGGGACGAGTGGCGGTCGAAGCGACGCAGGAGAGATCGTGGTTCGGGAACACTCTTTCTACCCTCTCAACATCATCCGACCGGTTCGGTGTCTGGCCTGCCAGAAAAACATGTGGGGCCAGTCAGAGTATCGATGCAGCTCGTGCGGCCAAGCGTGCCACCACCGATGCCTGCAAAGCCTATCGATTTCGTGCATGCAGCCCTACTCCAAGACCGACGAGCATGTGGAGCCAGCTGGCCCGTCAATGTTTGGAAAAGCGTTGTCGGAGCAGGCAAAGCAAGAAGGCCGCGATGTGCCCCTCGTTGTGGAAAAGTGTGTCCAGGCCGTCGAGGCCATGGGCATGGACTACGAGGGCATCTATCGCAAGTCAGGCGGCTCGTCGCAGATGCGCGTCATCACCCAGCTCTTTGACCGCGGGCAGCCATTCGACCTCGAGGACATGGATCGCTTCAACGACATCTCTGCCATTACGTCGGTGCTCAAGAACTACTTTAGAGAGCTGCCCGAGCCGCTTCTCACCTTTGGGCTCTACGATCGATTCATCGAGGTGTCAGAGAACAAGGGCATGGACGAGACAACAAAGGAGTCGACGATGCGCGACATTGTCGCCGCGCTGCCGCACGAGCACCGAAAGACGCTTCATTACCTGGTCGCGCACCTCTCGCGAGTGCAGCTCCGCATGGCCGAGAACCGCATGAATGCACGCAACCTCGGCGTCGTCTTTGGCCGTGAGTACACTTCCCTCTCTGTGACCAGGCACAGTGGAGGTGATTATGCTGACCCTCGTTCGCTTCCAGCTACCTTGATCAGATCAAGCGATCCGAACCAAGACTTTAGCCACATGGGTGGGAAAGCGATGACGATAGAATGTGAGTGGGCTTTGTATCCGCAACAAGCAAACAACAGTTGCTGATAAAAGGACATGCAGTCATGATCGAACATCCGCAAATCTTCGAATGAAGACTTGCTCTTCTCAATTTTCCCTCCCTCTCTTTTTTGTCCCCTTTTTCTTTTGCATCATCGTACTGGTCTCTTTTATTCCTTTCTTTTTCGTTCTCATGCCCCCCTTCATCTTCCACCGAGACTTTCTTGTTCCTCTAAAGCCACAAACGTATACCTTGACTAAATTGAATTGGCCGGATGTCTTTCTCTATGTCCCTTTAGATTACTTCGGAATCGTGATCCTTGTCTGTCAAAGGGTGGGGCAGGGTCCAGAAGTCGTGATGCTTTGCTACCGTCGAATTCAATGACAGACGGCCCAAAGTGTCAGTCAAGGACGACGACGACGGGGCGGCAGGTTGTACGCTGACGAGTCGCTGGAGCGCCAGATCATTGAGTGCATCGTTGTTGGGCGACGGAAGAGTGGGCACGTCGATCTTTTCAATGTGCCGTGCTTGATGAAAGAGACGCATCTCAGTCGGCCGCCCTTTCGTCTTCAGAAATGGACTTAGAGCCACTTACCGAAACGGGTGGTGCATGAGCTCTCCTCGGCGTTACGGTCGTATCGCGAGAGATCGTTGCTGAGGAGCGATAATTTACCAATCTGTGCAGGTGTCCAGTTCGTCTGGAGGAGAGCCTCGTAGAGGCTCTGTGTGCAGTGAGGCATATAGACGAGCGTTGGAATGTCCTTCGAGATGGGATATGCCCCCCTCTTTCGTCGTCATTTCAGCAATTAAGGCGAACAAAAGGCAGATGAATGATAGGAGAGCTCACCTCGTTGCTGGACAAGCTCTTGATGCCGAAGTGAGCGAGGAGCTCTTTGTCTTCAGCATCCCAAATTGGGTCGTATGCTTGCATCAGCGCCCCCTGTCCTGTAATCGCAAGAAAGCGGTCGACAATTAGGAGCAAGAAGGCTAGCTGTAGCTGCGCTGGTCGAGAATCCTTGACGCTTCCGAGACCGAGACAGAGTACCTCGGTGGGCGAAGACGGGCCCTCTGCAGTGTGGAAGGAGTCGCTGGAAGATGCGTCATCGTCGTCCGTCTTGACCCCTTGCTCTGTGCCTGGAAAAGCTTTTTGCAAAAACGCTGTGGATAATTGTCAGAGATGAGATGCTCCTTCCTTGTCCCAGCTGTCGTTCGTGCCTCAGACACACCTCGGATTGATTTGCCCACTCGGGTCGCCTCGTCGCTCAGCCATTGCTTCTTCGACTCGACAATCTCGATCCGACGCTCAAGCAGCTCCGCCTTTGTCAGCTCGACGGCTCCACTCCGAGGCTGTCTCCTCTTCTTTTGCTTCCTCTGCGGGTTCGAGAGCTTGGTGTAGACGAATCTTTCACCTTGCCCCGCATCTTGCATCGTCGACCCATCACCATCAGAAGAAGATGAGCCCGGGCCCAGCAAAAATTTAGAGCTCGGCCAGTCGGCAGCTTTCACACGTGACTGGAAGGGGAAAAGGCGCCGAGCTGTTAATTTGAACGGCACCACCGCCCTGGCTCTGCGTCGGGGCATTTCTCCTAGACATAGAGGGCAAAGAATGCACCGAGATTGGGACCTGAGTGAAATCGGATCAGGACTGATATGAACAGTGATTGCTGCCACCAGCCATCCTCACACGACTTCCACCTTCGACTCCAGTGGCCGTCAACAGAGTTCTGTACGCCTAGCTGTCTGCGCCCGCATCGCACATCGCCCCGTTCATTCACGCCGCTCCGCCACAATTTGAACGCCGCGTCCGCGACGGTGGAGCCCCTCGTTGGCCCCTTCCTGTCTTTCCCTTCAACCAACTCTTCGCTTCTCATAGCAAGACGCCCTCTCAGAATTTAGCACAAGGTCCCTCACACCAGCAGCATTAGCGAAATGTCTATGAGCATGTCTGGTATGGACATGGACAGCACGGACATGTCGTCCGGAAGCTGCTCGATGTCGATGTTGTGAGTCCTCAAGCGTCCTTCACACCCTTGACTACGCGCACTGACCCATGATCAAACAGGGGCAACTGGGAGACGATTGGATCCTGCTTCTTGACGTCTTCTTGGCATATCTCGACGGCTGCACAATTTGCCGGCACTTGCATTGGTGTCTTCTTGATTGTCGTCGTCATTGAGAGCGTGCGGCGGTGGGGGCGCGAGTGGGATCGATACATCGTCAGGAAAGCCCTCGAAGATCATCAACGAATGTCCAACCTCAACAGAGCTGGGAACCGGGCGGGAAAGAGGATGCAGACCACGAAGGCATGCTGTCGGAGCGACGATGCTGCTTCGGTGACATCGGCTTCGAGCAGCGAGAAGGTGGCCGACCAAGAGGAAGGCATTGCACAGCTCAATAGCACAGACGCACAGTCCAAAGGCGCATCAGCGTCTTCTGCGTCGTTGCCACCTGCGCCCAGAGGAGCAAACACAATATCGAAGCTCGAGCGGGCCTTCTTTGGCCTGCCTGCGAGGAGCGCTGGCGGCAGGGCCTTGAGGGCCGACCGACCAGTCCCCATGTTCCGGCCCTCAGTCCTCCAACAGGCCATCCGCAGCCTGGTCTATGCGATCCAGTTTACAGGCGCAGTGAGTCTCTATTGCCCCTTCTCCGCACATTCGTTGTGTTGTGTGTACTGACTCGAACGCTGCAGTACATCGTCATGCTAATCGCCATGTCGTACAACGGCTACATTCTCATCAGCATTGTCCTCGGTGGCCTCGTCGGCCACTTCTTCAGCACCTGGGACACGCTTTCATTCGCCCTCGATGACTCTGCCGACGACTTGCATCTCTTCGGAGAGCAGCTTACGTCGGAACACCACAACTTGTCGGCCAGCGAAGGAGGTGCAAAGGGACATGCACAACAGGAGGCCCTCACAGAGAACATCACGCGACGCAAACATCAGGTACACGAGCTGTACGGCAATGGGAGCGGAGCTTGCTGTAATTGATGGGCTCCTGTATGGTTGCTGTTTTCTGGACTGAGTAATAAGATCGTCACGGGTTTGAGATCTATCCCAACATTTCATTGCATGAGTGATCAAGCTCAGATCTAGCAGCAGTCGGTTCCTCCCCGTACGTTCGCTTTTGTTTGCTAAGAGAAGCGTCGTGCCGCTAGCTCACACTCATCTTGTCGACAGTGGCGCTAAGTAGTTCAAGGTCAAGCTGTTTTCTGCTCTTTCTGTTCTGGTTGCTCGTCTTCACTTGCATCTGCGCAGCTATTAGCGAGCGGACGGGAGCAGAGCTCTACACATTTTTCGAAGCAATTGTGGTGCTACACGAGAACAAACACACAAGCAAAGCTTCTTCCAAATTGAGGCCCTTGCCGGGAGGTTGCATGATCCTGGTCCTGGCGAGCTAAAGACAATTCTGTTACCTGGCCTCTAGCTCGGGCTCATCAGCACGATTGGGAAGCTCCGATCTGAAGTTGCGCCCCTGCCGCCGACGCTGACGACGGTTGCGAGGTTTCACAGGTTCGAAGTCGAGCATCTCGTCCTCTTCTAGTTCTGTTGGCAACTCTCTTTCTTCTGCTTCCTCTGCATTACTCAGCCCCATTCCCCCAGCTTCTTCCTGCTGCGTATTCACCGTGCTCCCCTCGTTGTTCTCCTCTTCCTTCGCTTTCCTAATGCTCTGTTCGATGTTTCTCCCCTGATCGTCTTCTTCATCCATCTCCTGTTCTTCGTAGAATTCGTCAAAGAAATCGTCGAGGATGTGATCGACGTGCTCGACGGTGTCGGCTCCTGCACCGTACCCTATGTCGACCTCTACCTGGATAGGCAAACAAGGGCCAAAGGTGCCCGGGTGCGCCTCGTTTTCCTCCTGAAAAGCAGGGACAGGCGCTGGCGCTGAGGTTGACAGAGGCCAGCATATGGGGCAGTAGCGTTCGGAGAGGCGTACGCGGACGACGGACTCGAACATGTCGGGACATTCTTCGCAGGGCACATCGTAGATTTCATAACCCCAGCTGCATAGTTGAGCTGTGGGTTGCGCTTCAGTCAAGTGGTGACGGTGAGAGCCCGAAAGAGGGAAGATACAAGGGAAATCAATGCACTTACTGGCGACTGGGTGTCCGATGATTGCGCAGACGGGCATGCCAATGAAGTTGCGTGATTTGGAGACGGCAAAAGGGAGCAGTCCGTCCACGTTGGAGCGAAGACCAGCTTGAAAGGACGAAACGAGCGAGGGTACGTGGAGAGTGAAGAGCATCCTGCCGAGGACTCCCTTTATATAAGGTGAGCTGTCTTTGCTCTGAGTGGTGATGAACAGTGGGTTGCCGTACCTTTGGCGCCACTCAAGCAGACGACCAAAGATTTCACGGGCCTATGGAGAGAGGAAGAAAAAGAGATTCCGCAGTTTCGAAGAACAGTCTGATCCCCACTTGCTCACTTGGCATCGACGCCTCGTCTCCTGACTTCGAAAGCTGATTTGACTCCCTTCAGGATACATAATTCATGAAGAGCAAGCAAGCAAATGTAAACGTAGGTAGGCCTGGACCAAGGTCATAGCGCTTTGCCCTGCCAGCTTCATGACATAGATGATTATTATTGAATTGCTCGAAACTGTCTTCAAGAGGGTCTTCTGCTATGCATTGACTCTTGGATCCCAATAGCCGTGGCGTATCCTTATCTCAGGCCAGTCCCTTTCCAACGGGCTGCGTAATCCTCGTACCGGCCGTGCCGATGGTGGTCCTCTTGAGGTTGTCCTTGGCCGTCTTGAGACTGTGTTGCTTGGGGTCCTGCCACAGCTTGTTGCCTTCGTACGAGAGCTGCCTCCTATGGCCGCCACCGTCCTCGTCGTTCGTCTTCTTGTTGCGCTCCTGGCGACGACGCTCCTGGCGATTGCGAGGCTCGTTGCGGCGGGCTTCTTCCTTTTCCTCCTCGCGTTCGCGCTCCAGCGTGGGCACGGCTGTGGCCGTGGCCGCGGCCGTAGCCTGGGGCTCCGTCTCCTTTGGACTCGCACTTGGGGGGCCAGCAGGACGTGGGTAGTCGGGCACGGGCTCGCGACCCGTCGAGGCGTTGCGATCCTCTGGCGATGCTGAGGGCGATTGGCTGTTGCCTGGGTCAGTCGCTACCGCCTATCCCTCTGCGACTGCTGTTCACGAGCTCACCTGACCTGGGACTTGTTGGAGGGACTGCGGACGGGTGGATTGCTTTGACTCATGCGCCTGCCACCAACACGGACTGCAATAACGGATCAGCAGAATGTCCAGGGAAGCTCAAGAGGGACGCTTTGGACTGACTAGCAATGGGATGACCAGCAAGCTGTTCAGCAGGCATTCTGTGTCGACTTTCTTGAGGAGAGATACAGTGGATGGCGGTGGATTGGTCAAGGAACCGAACTCGGACAGCAGTAGCAACAGCAGTAGTAGCAGCCCGCCGCGCCTGGTTGGGCTGCCCCCACTTTCGCCCTCGGCTTTCATTCCTCCCATCTCAGACCCTGTAGGGCAATGGCGCACGGACACACACTCTACACTCGAAGTATTTTGTAATTCGCGCCCACAGCGCCACCAGGCTTTCTTGCATTTCACCGACCTTCGAATCTGTCTGGGCCTTTGGGAGCCCACTTCCATTCCTCACGGACAAGCCACCTTACGTATCTTATCCTAGGTTGTCTGTCAGTCTAGCTGGTGTGGGGATACCGGGCAGACGACTGGCCCGTGCTCGCGGTGTGCACGGATCACTCTGGCAGTCCACGCGACCGAGCCATTGAGCTTAAAAATTTCATGCTCCTCGTCAGACTAAAGCTTCCTCCTCTTCATATATCGCTCGGACGTCCGCCGTCCTAGCTCCTTTCCCCGCCCGATCATGGAAGAATAGACGAGCGCTCAGTCAGGCAGGTGGCGCTTAAGCTGCTTTCATCGCTACCAGCCATGGGCTGTCTCTTTGCGTTGGCTGGTCTGGGAGCCATCTTGGCCCTCGTCTCTTTCTACCTCGCTTCTCCTCCAGACACCCACGCAGCCACTCGTGGGCTCTCTGAACTCGACAGCTATACCATCTGCGCCAGCTCTGCAAATAGTATCTTCTCGCTGCCATCATCTCTATGGAAGCGGGCCCGTATCTACACTGGCGACGTGGATCCTTTGACAGGTGCAGCCGTCTCCATCTCGTGCTTTGCTGTGGACGGACAGACCAAAAAGATCGCCTTGACCGGTAGCGAGGAACAAGTCAGCGCCTGGTGTGACAACCAGACAGCTGCTGGCTCGTCTTGCCAGGTCCGTAGCTTGCAGCCCGGCCACGTCGTCCTGCCTGGCCTCCACGATGCCCACGGCCACATCCTCGACCTTGGCTGGTCCCGTGGTGCCGCCGATCTCGTCGGTGCTACCTCCATACGCGAGATCATCAAGCGACTGGAACAGTACGTTGAAAGCCGCGCAGATCTTCTCGAGAACGAGAGCAAATGGGTCGAAGGGCTCGGCTGGGATCAGACAAAGTGGGACCCGGCCGTGTTTCCGACGGCTGCCGACCTCGTCGCTTCCTCACCTCTTCTTGCGTCCCGTCGCATCGCGCTGAGGAGGATCGATGTGCACGCACTCTGGCTCTCGCCAAAGGCCCTGGAGGCCCTGGAGGAGGCCAAAGTGCTACCTCCAAACGGCACCGACGTCGAGGGTGGCCTCATCATTCGAGACGAGCACGGCGAACCGACGGGATGCCTTATTGACAAGGCAATGGACTTTGCCTACAAAGTTATTCCAAAATGGACCAACGAGGATCGTAGTCGATTTCTCGCCATGGCTGCCGACGCGCTCCTCTCTGTTGGCATCACCAGCGTCGGCGATGCGGCTGTCGACATAGCCAGCCTGGACTATATGCGAGGGTGCGTGCCTGTTCTCCCTGTTCGTATTTAGCCTTCTACCTATCTGACGGCTTGTCTGGCAGTGTCGACCGAGGGGGGAAGCTTCCCCTTCGCATCTACGGCATGCTCGCTTGCCCGCCTGGCCAGCCGCGCTGCGCCGACCTCGCTGCGTCGCACGATTACCCGCTGCTGCCCACACCCGAGTCCCGCTTGACGGTGCGGACGGTCAAGCTCTTTGCCGACGGCGCGCTGGGGAGCTGGGGCTCGGCCATGTGGGAGCCCTACAGTGATCGACCGGCCGAGCGGGGCCTGATGCTGATCCCTGAAGACGACATCGAGCCGCTGATCCGCTACTGGGCCGACCGAGGCTGGCAGGTGGGTACGCACTGCATCGGCGACCGCGCCAACACCCTCGTCCTCGACGCCTACCAGTCCATTCTCAGCGACGGCACCCGTCGCACCGACCAATTGTCACTGCAGTCGCTGCAGTCGCAGTCGCAGCAGCAGCAGCAGCAGCAGCAGCAGCAGCAGCAAAAAGACGAGCGATTTCGAATCGAGCATGCCCAGATCGTGCGCACGGCCGACATTGCCCGCTTTGGCCAGCTGGGCGTCATCCCCTCTGTCCAGCCCACGCACTGCACCTCCGACATGGCCTACGTCGAGTCGCGCCTGGGCCACGCAAGGTCCGAGGGCGCCTACGTCTGGTCCGGCTTTCTGCAAGGCAACGGTAGCGCACCCCACTACACCTTGGCCCTCGGGTCTGACTTTCCCGTCGAGCTGCCCAACCCGTTCCATGGCTTCTACTCTGCCGTGACGCGCATGGATCCCCAGGGCAGCTCGCCGTGGGGAAAAGGCACGGCGTGGTTTGGCAAGCAGCGCCTGACGAGGCCCCAGGCGCTGCACGGCTTCACAGTGGCGCCGGCCTATGCCCAGTTCGAGGAGCACGTCGGTGGGAGCTTGGCCGCGGGCAAGCGCGCCGACTTTGTCCTCGTCGACCGCGATGTCATGGATACGGACAAGACGACGGCGGGGCAGATGCGCGAGGCAGTCGTCTTGGCGACATTCATTGACGGGAAACCCGTCTGGCAAAAGTGACAGGCTGCGCACAGGGGCCAAAAGAAGGAAGGCTTCCTCCTGTCCTTCTCTTGTAGAAATAGATTTCAAGCTAGCTAAAAGAGCACCAAAGAGAGATAGTATTGTGACAGTGAAGACAATCAAGTTGGTACAGAATAGCCCTCTGCTGCTGGCGTGGACGAGGAGGCATCCTTTGCATGCTCGGCACCCGCATCGGCCGTGCTAGTGCCCTTGGGCTCGTCTGCGTTGGGTGCAGCCCCGAGGCTCCCCTCATTGGAGGGCGAGGGGGAGGATGTGCCTGCAGCGTCGGGCGCGAGCTGCCACGCAGGGATCGAAGGCTTCCCGCCGAGCGAGGGAGACGCCCTCCCCTGCTCGTGTGTGGGTGTCGAGGAAGAGCCGGCGTATGCACCGGGGGAGGCAGCACCACCAGCTCCAGCTCCAGCACCTGCCCCGATGCCGTACATTGGACGGGAGCTGCCGGCGGCACCTCTGGACGAGTTCAAGAGCGCCTTGAGCGACTTGAGCTCGTTTTGCAGGTCTGCCAGGCTCGCCGCCTGCGCTTCGCGCGTCTTTTCAAACATCTGTTTCGAGGTAACACTCCACGTCAGCGTCTTGATGCGCCCACAGGCCGGGGGTAAGGGAGGCGAAATGAGACCCACCATAGGAAGCTGGTCCTTCATCGAGTCAACCTCAGACTTGACGGCATCCATGTCGTCGTTTCGTCGCTTGTCATTGTCGCGCATGACCTTGACGGCCTCTTCGACGTCCTTGATGCCGCGCTCGACGGCCTCGCGCTGCTGCTCGAGGCCAGCCTTGACGGCCTTTGTCTCGCCGTCCAGCGCGGCGAGCTGGGCGGCCACCTCGTCGTACTTGGCCGTCAGCTCGTCACGATCCGACTCGAGAATCGTCTGGTTCGGCGGTTGAAGGTGGGGCATGAGGTATTTCTGTGGGTTGAAGTAGGCGAGCCAGAAGGGTCAGATGAGAGAGCAGGAAAGAGCAAGGAGCGATGGACTCACTCTTGCGAGCTGGATGATGCCGTAGCCAACTGTGCCAGAGACGACGGCCATGATAAACCAGTCCCTCCAGTCGCGGTCATGCTGCTGTGGAGGGTGCTGATGCTGCGCACCATAATACACGGGCGCGTACGGCTGCTGTGGCTGCTGTGGGTAGACGCTGTGGCTCGGTCCAGAGTGGGGAGCAGCAGCACCAGCGGTGATGGCGCCACTGGTGCCCGTCTGCCGGAGTGCCTCGTCGATCTCGTCGGGACTCAGACCCTTTGACTCGAGGAAGCTGATGCGCTGCGAGACTGTCGAGCTGTGCACCTTGGGGTCCGAGAGGAACGAGACGGCAGACGACACCATCTCTGGGCGCACATGGCGCGGATTGGCTTCGCCAGACGACATGTCGCTCTCCTTGGCAGCACGCTTCAGATGGGGCGAGGACGCGACGAGTCGAGATGGATGCGGAGATGGCGACGATCAATAGCCGGTGCCTTTGAGCCGGAGAAAAGGTAGGCGCTTTTCAAAACTGGAGGCCAGAGAAATTAAACACGTGGCAAATCGTGCGTCGGGACTTGCGAACCTTGGCCAAGCTTTCTTTTTACCGCTCGGTCTGAGCGAGCTCGGAAAGGGAAGACAAAGAGCGACCAACGACGAAGACGACGGGCGCCGGTGGGGACAAATACGGAACAGACTGAAGCGCAACGTGAGGGAGAGCATAACATGGGGGACCTCTCAACAGCCATCGTCGTCATCGCGACGTCGTTTCTGCTCGGTGAGTCGAGGAGAGACACATCCTCCCCCCTTCCCCAGCCATGTCGGCGGGATCCCCCACAACTACTCGCCATGCTCATCTTTACCGTGCTTTTCTATTTTTCGCGTCGCTTGACAATCGATAGGCACTCTCGCCATGCACTGGACGGCAGACCATCTGGTGCTGTGGCAATCGCCCGTCACGAGACCGTCGCTCCTGTCGGCGCACATCTACTACTCACACACGCTTGTCAGCATGCCAGAGTACTTTACCATTGGCCAGTACGCCGTCGGCACGCTCGGCGGCGTCATGCTTCTGGCCAAGGTGCTGGGTGGGCGAGAGAGCAACTGGCTCTTTGATGGAGCCAGTCTTTGTGAGTGCAGTCGAATACCGCTTCTGATGTTCCACTCCACGAGGAAGCTCATCCAGCTCTTTCTTCGAGCAGTCCTCTACGGAGCTTCGGGCATCGTCTATCTCCAAAAGATTGTGCCTAGTGAGTTGCGGAATCTTCGTCGAGAGGCTCCGGCGCGTAGAAAGCTGACGTTTTTGATCCTCACGCAGGCCTCCGTGCGCTCCCCGCAACGTCGCCGCAACCGGCGGCAGACCCGATGGATCCAAAGGACAACGTGCTGCTGCCCCTCCGAGACCTGGCCAGCTCCAACGCTGTCCTTGCCGTGGCTCTCGTGGGCGTCTTGATCTTGCAGAGCGGGCAGTACTACAGCGAGAGGCTAGAGAGACGCGAGCGCGTCGAGGAGAACGAGGCAAGGTTGAGGCGAAAGAGGAGAAAGCTCGAGAGGGCTCAGTAAGAGAAAAAGGGATCAAAAGGAACTTCACAAACAGGCTTGCTGCGTCTGTTTCTGCACATGCTGCTATCACTCTACCACTACTATCAACCGCGTCTCTTCTTGTCGAAATGTACTAAGCATCTCTGGAACGATTGATGGACCACGCAAACAGTGATGAGACCTGACGGGAGGCGACGCCGAAGAGCGACACGTGTGAGAGAGATAGTTTGATTGATTGTGCGAGGCTAAGAAGGAAAGAAGTCTTACGCCTGTGCGAGAGAGACCTCGCGCTTTATTTTTGTCGTCTCGTCCCTCGCTCTCGTCCTATCAGGTATTTCCATCTCTCCAGCCAATGGCGGCCGCGACGGTTTCTCCTCGGTCGCCAGACCTCGGCAGTGGCTCACGTCTGGCAGGGGCGGGCGTTGTGCGATCCCCCCTCCTCAATGATCGGCCAACCTCGAGCGGCTCGGCGGGCACGGCCAAGGGCAGGTCCAGCTCCCAGACGCCTGGCGCACCGAATGGCACCAAGATCAATACAGTCACGTACCGCGTGAGTGGTCAAGTCCATGCTTGTGATACGGCAGGCTCGTTTGTGATGCTGATGGTCTTTTGTGCCTTTCTAGAATGCCACCATCAAGGCGCTCATCGACCCCAGCCTGCCCGTGGGCGATGTGATCCGCCAGCTGTGTGCCAATGCCCACCTGGGTGTCCAGGAGCCTCCGGCGCTGTTTGCGCTCCGCGATGACGAGGACGAGGAGCTCATCGACGACTCCAACATGGCGAGAAAGATTGACGCAGGGAGAAATTTCAAACTGTGCTCTTCGCCGACGATCGAGGCCGTCGAGATGGTCGACAAGCTCTCGTCGAGGGATGAGAGGACGCTCAAGATGGCCACATATACCCTCCAGCGGCTCATCCGCGAGCAGCCTTTCAGCGCCGAGTTTCTCAACAGAGGCGGGCTCGAAGAGCTCGTGGAGATCTCCAAGACATTGAGCGGGAGCAACACGCTCGCATACACCCTCACGAGCATCCAGAACCTCATGGAAAGCTCCGACGAAGGGTGGCAGAGCCTGGACAGCGCATTCATCAAGAAGGTGGTCAACACCCTGGCCACGCAGGAGCGAATCAACGTCTGCCGACCTGCGACGGCCATCCTCAAGAAGCTCGTCGTCTCAGGTCCCGACAATGCGCCGCAGGAGCAGGAGGGAAAGGTCGTCGCCGAGGGCGATGCCCCGGCGAGGACAGAGGCAAAGGCTGGCGATGTCCAAGGTTCGAACAGCGTCTATCGCTTTGGTTTCGATGTCGTGTACCGCGAGGTGGAGAGGGAGCCAGACTTCCTCAGCACCCTCATGCAGCGCCTCAGCAGCGCAGACACGACGCTCTGCCTCTATAGCCTCAGTCTCATCAACAGTCTTATGCGCCACGTCTCAGACAATCTCTTTGACGCATTCACCTCTGAGCTCGAGCGGCTGGGCGTGTCCAAGGCTGTTGCACGGCTGATGGACTCAAACAGGGGCGAAGAGCTCACCTCGTCGATTCTCGAGTACCAGATCAACGTCATCCGCGTCGCACACCACCGTCTGCGCACCTCGGTGACACCGACGGACAAGCGCCACGTCAGTGCCCTCTCCTACCTCTGGCTTCAGGCGCGCATCCCAGAGACAACGACGGCCGAAGGCAGCACCCAGTCCTTTGGAGGCACGGCACAGAAGTTCAAGTGGCGCAGGTTGGGCTTCGAGCACGAAAATGTGGCAAAGGACTTTGTCCGGACCGGCTGGCTCGGCCTCGAGTGCTGCGAGCACTTTGTGAGGAACGACCCCGAGGCCTACGCCAAGATCATCCTCGAGCAGGTCAATCGGCCTTCGTCGAGACGGTGCCCCTGGGGCAGGGCGTCGTTGGAGGTCGTCGAGATCCTCTGCGATCACTACGATATCGAGTCTGGCTACAGCACCTCGACGCGCTTCCAGCCCCTGCTCCTCTCCTTTCACCGGCTCCACTCCCTGGCGCTGCGCTTCTTCCTGCGCATGTGGTACGAGAGCGGCGCAGCGGCGAGCGACTTCGCGAGGGTGAGCGCATTGACGAGAAGCCAGGTCAAGGAGGCCCTGCGCGATGAATCGACAAAGTCGTGGTACGATGTCGAGCACGACTTTCTCCAGTCCGACTACCGCATCGTCCGGGACCGGCAGATGCGCGAACTCGAGGTGGAAGACGACTTTTCGAGCAAGCCAAGCATCCGCAACCTGAGGGCGAGGCTGTACAGGGAGAGCTACGAGTTTGTGCGGCAGCAGAGAATCCAGTGCCTGCTCGAGGGCGCCTGGTTCCGCAGCGCACCGTCCAATTCGCTCGCTTCTACCGGTCTCGCGCCTACAGCATCGAGAAACAGCAAGGGCTTCGTCCAGGCCAATCCACGACCTTGGCGTTTCTACCGCCTGAGCCCTAATAAAAAGTACCTCTACTACTGCGAGGCGGTGGAAAGGGGCCCGATACGGTCTGGGCTCGACGACCTGCCCGAAAAGATTGACCTGAACCAGGTCACTGACATTTCACTCCAGTCTGCCGCCGCAGCAAATGCTACCTCGGCGGGCAACGGCGCAGACTCTACCACGGGCAACCTCACATTCAGCCTGCTCCGGGCGCCAGACGTGAGCATGGCCGACTTTGTCGCCCTGAATGCAAGCCAGTACAGCGAGTGGACCGACGGCCTGAGCATGCTGAGGGGCGAGGGCGGCATGGTCTCGACAAAGGAGACGGCAGACTACATTCAGATGCTGACCGACATTGGCGTCAAGGTCAAGCTGCTCGATCTCACGGGCGAGACAGTCGATATCCCCTCTGCCGTGCCTCCGCCGCCGCTGCCTGTCTCGACGTCTTTCTTCTTTGCTGATCTCTGATTTCTATATACATTGTTTGTTGCTTTCTCTTATTCATTTCTCTCTTCTTTCTTTTGGAAGATAAGGCTGAATGTTGCTATGCTACTAGCCAAGCGCGGAGGAGGAGGCAGCGGCTGTCTGCCTGAGATTACATGAGCAAGGCCGAGCCGAACCCGAGAGGGCTTTATTTGGAATAACCTTGGCTGCTATTGGTCAAAGCTATTCCAATGAAGTGCCCTGCCTTTACCCCGCACCACGCACAGAAGGTGCCGCAGATACAAAAAACCAAGGGCGGGGAAAGGGGAAAAGGCAGAAAAAGGCAAGGGCAGAGCGAGACTTATTCTCTTTGTAGAGATTAAATTAAGCAAGGTTGCTTTTGCATAACGTTTTACGAGCACAGGCCACGTTCATGCAACAGGGCCTTGAGGCACCTTGCCAGTGTGTCTGCAGCCCTCATTTATGATTGGGTGGCCGATTAGAAATGGACCTTGCTCCCCCGCCTTGCCTAGGGTGCTGCTGGAGCTGGTGCTGCTGCTCTGCGCCGCGCTGAGACGCTGGCCAGCTAGCTAGTCAGTCAGTAGTCGGCAGCCTTTGCTTGGACCGCCTGTAACAAAGAAAGCTAAGCAGGTGAGCCCCGGCCCGTTGAAAGCGAAGAGGCGACACGACACCTGGCCGGTCCTTTTTATAAGCACTCCCTCCCTCCCTCTTTCTCTCTCTCTCTCTCCTTTCTTCCACTGTTCTAACCACTCCCTTTTTTTACGTCTCTCTTCCCCTTCTCCCTCCAAGAACGCACACATACCATCCCCCCCTTGCAACCATGTCCAAGGTCATTGTTGTTGGAGGAGGCCTGAGTGGCCTGAGCGCGGCACACACAATCCTCGAGCGCGGCGGAAACGTCCTCGTGCTCGACAAGAACGCCTTCTTTGGCGGCAACAGCACAAAGGCGACGTCGGGCATCAACGGTGCCGGCACAGCGACACAGGCTGAGAATGACATTCCCGACAGTGCCAAGGTGAGGATTCTCTTGAAGAGAAAGAAAAGAGAGAGAGAGAGACAAGAGAGCTGATTTGGCCGCCCCAGATCTTCTTCAACGACACCAAGAAGTCGGCCCGTGACCTCGCGCGCGACGACCTCATCAAGGTCCTCACCGGCCGCTCGGGCGAGGCCGTCAACTGGCTCCAGGACCGATTTGCCCTCGACCTGTCCAAGGTCTCGCGGCTAGGTGGCCACTCGCAGCCGCGAACGCACCGAGGTGGCGCCCAGTTCCCCGGCATGACAATCACCTACGCCCAGATGGAGAAGATCGAGGACCTGGCCGAGTCGCAGCCGGAGCGGGTGCAGATCATCCGAAAAGCGCGTGTCACCAAGCTCATCTACGAGAACAACTCCGTCCAGGGTGTCGAGTACGAGGTTGGCGGCCAGTCGCACCGCGAGCACGGCCCCGTCGTTCTCGCCACCGGTGGTTACGCCGCCGACTTTGACGACGTCAACTCGCTCCTCAAGAAGCACCGTCCCGACCTTATGCACCTGCCCACGACCAACGGCGACCACTGCACCGGTGACGGCCAGAAGATGGTTGCTGCCATTGGCGGCCGCCTCATCGACCTCGAAAAGGTCCAGGTCCACCCCACGGGCCTCGTCGACCCCAAGGAGCCCGACGCCAAGGTCAAGTTCCTCGCCGCCGAGGCGCTCCGTGGCGTCGGTGGTCTCCTGCTCGACAACGAGGGCAACCGGTTTGCCGACGAGCTTGGCCACCGTGACTACGTCACTGGCCGCATGTGGGACAACAACAAGTTCCCCGTCCGACTGATCCTCAACGGCCAGGCGTCCAAGGAAATCGAGTGGCACTGCAAGCACTACACTGGCCGAGGCCTCATGAAGCGCTTCGACTCGGGCGACGCCCTCGCCAAGGAGATGGGCATCTCCGCCGACAAGCTCAAGTCCACTTTTGACGACTACAACCAGATTGCGACGGGCAAGAAGAAGTGCCCCTGGGGAAAGAAGTTCTTCCACAACCACAACATGAAGATGGACGACACCTTCCACGTCGCCCTCATGACCCCCGTCCTCCACTACACCATGGGTGGCCTCGAGATCAACGACAAGTCCGAGGTGCTCGACACCCAGGGAAAGCCCATCGACGGTCTCTTTGCCTCGGGTGAGATTGCCGGTGGTGTGCACGGCGCCAACCGTCTTGGTGGCTCCTCGCTCCTCGGCTGTGTCGTCTTTGGCCGTGTTGCCGGTGACACGGCGACTGCCTACCTCCTCCGTGGCATCTCCACTGGCAAGATTGCCTCTGGAAGGGCTGGCCAGGTCGCCCAGCACCTCGAGACGACTGTGCGCGTCAACCCAGAGTCGCAGAACGTCAACCTCACCTTCAGCTGGGCTGGCCAAGGCCAGTCGAACAGCGCGCCCCAGGCCCAGGGCACCGCGGCTGCCCAGTCGGCCCCCGTCGCCGAGTCTTCCAACCGGCCGGCCGGAAAGGAGGAGGGCAAGGACAAGGCTGCCTCTTCGGGCGAGCTCCGTGAGATCTCGATGGACGAGGTGGCCAAGCACGACAAGGACGACGACGTCTGGGTTGCCGTCAACGGCGATGTGATTGACGCCACTGGCTTCCTCCAGGACCACCCTGGTGGTGCCAAGGCCATCCTCCTCTACAAGGGCCGTGACGCCACAGAGGAGTTCAACATGCTGCAGTGAGTGATCTACCGTCGAGCCTTCTTTGATTCACGAATGCATTTACTGATGTGACTGTCTCGTCCGCCTTTTTCCCGAAACAGCGACAAGGGAGTCGTCGCCAAGTACTACAAGCAGGGCATCATTGGCAAGGTCAAGCAGTAAATGTCCAGCTCGCTGCTGGCTGAGGAATGAAAAAAGGGAAAAACACATGCACACCACCACAGCCTCAAAAAGCACGATTAATTGATCTAGCCATCGATGCGTTCTTTGCTCTTCTCCTCCTCCATCCACCTCTTTCTTGCTTTGCCTCTGTCCCACTGTCTGTAAACGAATGAGCGAATGAATACACTGTCTCCAATCTTTGCCGTTCTCATCTCATATGTCCTTCCTATCTTTGCCTTGCCCGATGCTGGCTCTCACTACTGCCACATTGGTCTGACTAGCGCCTGCACTAAGTAAGGCAGGGGCCGCCCCGCACAAGCCACCAAAGAGAATTAGGAAAGGAAAAAAAAAAATCTCGACAGAAAGGCGCGGCAGATTCCATCGATAGATCCCATCGACAGATCCCATCGACAGCCAGGACCTCCCCATTCGTTCTCTTCCCTTTGCTCCCTCCTTACTCCTCCCTACTCTGAAGGAGAGAAGAGGGTAGTGTGCGCGTGTGTGTACCGGAACGAATGTCGCTCCTCGTCGATGGCGACTATGCCATCTACCAGCTGCGTCTCGCCTATCTGCGCCGCGTCGACGACCACTATGGGCCCCGCGTGCTGTCCTTTGCCGACATCACCGACCTGCCACCGACGGCGGCGGCCTCGTCAAGCAGTTCGGCTGCACCAGGCGGCAGTGGTGGTGTGCCCCGTCGCTCGTCGCACATCTTTGGCGCCGGGCACCACGCAAACAACAGCAGTGCCTCGTCGAGCACGGGCAGCGCTGCGTCGGGCGCGGGACCGGGCCTAGGCGCCTTCTCCAACGGGCACGGATACGGATTCGGACACGCAAATGGGAATGGGAGTGGCGGATATGGCGTCAGCAATGGTGGCAGTGGCAGTGGCAGTGGAGCAGGGGCGGGGGAGAGACGGAGCCCGGCGCTGACGACGCTGCCGCCCCTCGCGCCCGACAGCCACATCGTCATGGCCGGCCTCAACAGCGCGCGCTACCAGCCCGAGCTCGCCAACGTCTACTCGCCACTGCCCCACGCCGATCTTCCGCCGGGCGCAGCGGCAGCTGCAGCAGCAGCTGCTGCTGCGGCTGCTAGTGGTTCCAGCTCTGCGTCTGCTTCGTCCTCCTCGGCTGCGGCGGCCATGGGGCCAGGTGGTGCGAATCAGACGGGCGTCTTTGGCCCCCATCGTCTCGGAGGCGCTGAGCAGGCCGCTGCCAAAGGAGACAGCAAGAATGCCGGCGGCCTGCGGTACACGACGACAATCTATGGGCCGGGCCGGACGGGCGCTATGGGAATGCGCGTGAGCGGGCGGCGCGCACCGAGCGAGGAGGGCCAGCAGCGTCGATCGAAAGCAAGGGCCGGCTCGATGCCCAAGCCTGCTGAGGAGGGCTCAGACGCCAAAGGGTTTGCTTTCCCACCGACGATGGCTGCTGCTGGTGCTGGTGCTGGTGCTGGTGCTGCACCCAGCACCAGCGAAGGCGACAGTGGCAGCAGCAGCAGCATGCAGATCCCTGCGCTAGCAGTACAGGGATCCACCTACGACAGCTCCTTCGACGCCGACCCGATGCGTGATGCCGTTCCAGGCGATTCAAAGTCTACCCTCGCTACGTCCACCGCGCCCAAGGGGACACCGAAAGTGCCGCGGCGCAGGAGCAGCAGCCACCCGCAGAAGATCTCGTCTGCTGTGGGGACTGCGCTCGAGAGGACCGAGGAGGAGCGCGTGCCAAAGTCGTCGGATGCTTCCACTGTCCAGGCCGATTTGCTGCAGAAACAGCAACAGCAGCAGCCAGGGCTTCAGACACCAAAGACGGCGAGGCAGCACAAGTTTGACTGGCTCGACAGAACGCCACCACCGACGAGACCGGCACGGAGCGTTCGACGGGCGTCGAGCGTGCGGGAGAACCTCTCGTCTGCTGGTGGTGCTGCAGACGACGACGATGGCGTGCCGAGAGGAGGTCCGAAGACGCTGGAACGAAGCAAGAGCATCTCAGATGTCGGCCGCGCTCGTCGGTCCACGGTCGACGACGATCTGGGAATCGGCTCGTCGACACTGCAAGGGCAAATAGGAGAAGAAGGGGAGGAAGGGGAAGAAGAGAAGCGCAGGAGAAGCGACGCATTCAAGAGGCACCTCGAGCAGCAGCGCGATAGTGTTGGAAGCGACGGCACCGCGAGAGAAGCAGCGCCTTCCTCGTCTTCGAGGAGGGGCACCCTGACGTCCGAAGGGAGGTCTTCATCGTACGACTTGTGAGTAGTATTTATTCTTGGCAATGGAGGAGAAAAGGAAGAACAGCGAAGCTGACCATTACAATTCTCACAGCGACACCTACTCGGAGAGGGGTCCATCAGAGATGGGCAGGACCGAGAGCAACTCAACCATCTTCTCGCTCGCCTCGCCGCCGCAGACGAGGCCGAGGGCGCTGTCGGATCGGCGAGCGAACGAAACGCTGCACCGGTCGAAGACCTTTGGTCCTCTGCACGAGGTCGACGAGACCGCTGTCGGTGGCGGCGCAGCTGCCGGAGCAGGGAGGGGTGCTGGTGGCTTCTCGTTCGACGGCGCGATGCCTTCGTCAGCTGCCCAGACAATGCCCGTGCGAGGAAACCTGTACGGACAGAGCGAGTCGAGCATCAGCCCACTGTCTAAAGAAAATCGACTGCTGTATCCCCATGACCAGGACGGTGGGGCCAGCAGCATTGGCGACACGACTAGCTCGGCTGCGAGATCATTTGTGGAGGAGGATGGCAGCACCGTGTCAAGCCTCGACAAGGACCAGCAGAGGGGGGTCAATGCGGCCGGCAGCTCGATGGCTGCTTCTTCGATGGCTGCTGAGCGAGGACGGAGGAGAAGGAGAAGAGACGAAGGCGAGGATGAGAATGCGGATGGGGACAACCAGGAGGAAGTCGAGGACATCCAAGACGACAAGCCGCTCCTTCGCGCTGGATCATCGGCACGGGCAGAGGCCGACGCAGCGCCCATTCGGACCGCCCTTGGGCTCGAGATGGGCAACGGAGCCATCGATGGCGAGACCGACGAGCCAGCCGTTCCAGCCCTTCACCCACCCGGCCAAGCCATCAGCTCGAGGGCAGTGACGCCAAATGCACTGGAGGTGATGAACCCTGCCTCGGCGGTATCGAAGAAGCGGTCGAGGCGAGAACTAAAGAACGGCCACGCCATCGAGTTGCAGAACCAGTGGTTTGCCTCGCTCAAGAAGCCCGTCGTGCCGGTGCGACGGCAGTCGGGTGGGGCAGGAGGCAACGTCTCTGCCCTCAGCGCCCTGCTGCGAACGAGGAGCGATGGCCCCACCAATGCATTCACCCAGCTCTACAAGGGCGTCGCGGGCAGCAGCGTATCGGGAGGAAGCAGCACAAACGTCGAGATCTACTTCCCACTGGCCAAGAGCGGCAATTCGACGTCTGCGCCCGGTGGAAAGACGAGAAGTGGAGCGCTGCAACTCAATGGAAAGAAGCGCAGCATGACGCTCAATGTGCGTAGGGACGCCACGATGGAGGAGCTCATCGGATACTCGCTCTACTGCTACGTCGAAGAAGGATGGAAGCCAGCCTTGGACGAGGGACTAGCAGAGGATGCTAGCGAGGAAGACCGCGGAGTCCGGCTCAGCTCTCTCGGCTGGACCCTGAGGATTGTAGAGGACGGCGAGGTCGACGACGACTACCCCGCCATCGATCGCTCGCTTCAGGTGGGCAAGTTCGGCGCTGACGAGCTGGCAATCTGCGAGGCCACACAGGCTCAGATCAAGCAGCACCTTGCATCGGTCGATGACTATCACAAGAGAGCCAGCAATACGCAATCGACGGTTCTATACAACGTTCCACCGCCTCAGCAAGTCTTCAACCAGCAGCAGCAATCGCTGAAGCCACCGACAGCCACGCCGGCAAAGGCGCCGGAGCTCGACCAGAGGCAAATTCAGAATCCCTCGACTATGCCTCCTGGCCCCTCTGCACGACTGGCTGCCACGGCCGGCAACGCTCCAGCGGGCTCGCTCGTCTCGGTCCAGGGGACTCCCATCTTCACCTCGTCTACCCTCTCGCGTTCCTCTGCCGCGGGACCCACTTCAGCCCCAATCTTCTTGCGGGTGCTCATCACACCAAACGACCAGGTCCGATACAAGACGACGCTGCAGGTGCCTTCGGACATGTATCTTGCCGATGTCCTCGAGACGATCTGCAAGAAGCGCCATCTGGCAGACGCAGAGCACTGGGCCCTCGTGGTGCCCGATAGGGACGACACCGTCGTGCCCCTCGATCGCACCGTCGAGTCCCTGCAGGGCAACCACGACCTAGCTCTCGTCAGACGAAGCACGCTGGATCTGCCGCAGGGAGGCAGAGCAGTCCTGAATGGCCAAAGCACGAATCCGAACGCCTCGATCTTCAAGCGACTCGGTGGGCCGGGCGCAGTCGACGATGCAGGCCAGACGAAGCTGCTTCTGGAACAGTCTGGGCAGCAGGGTGCCCGACTGTACAACTCGACCAAGGACATTACTTCGACATACAAGGTGCGACTGTCTGCTGTCTCCTCCTGTTCTCTCTTTTCTCATGATCATTTACTGACTTCATGTGTTATCCGTGACAGTCCTATACGGTCAACCGAAAGATGCCAAGCTTTCTGGGCAGGCATGAGCGCATCCTCACCATCGACGGCGACTGGCTGCACATCATGTGAGTTCTCGCAAGAGTTTGTTCCTTGCTCTTGTTCTATCAACTGACAACAAATGGCACTCTCTCTAGTCCCACGGATACCCGCGCATTCTACAACACGCACAGCGCCACGGCCAGCTTTCCCATCGGGGCAGTCGTGTCGTGCAAGCAGCAAAGCCGGATCGCGAGCAACTTCAAACTCATCGTGGCCAGGGAGAATGATCAGAAGAGGTACGACTTTGAGGCGGAGAATGCCCGGCTGGCGGCAGAGATTGTTCAGGAGATCAATTCGCTGTTGAAGAAGCCTTAGTCCGAGAAATACCATACGAGCAATCCGATGATAGAAGAGGGCCTGTGTATCAGGTGTAGAACCTGTCGAGATGAAGGGTGTTAGAAGACTGGCGGAATGCAAGCTGAGATAGAAAAGGGAAAGACCAGACCCACTTTCGGTTCTCGTTCGGACCAAAGAGGTCCATTCGGATTTCGGGCAGCATGCGGTCTTCGAGCAGGCGAAGGCGCTCGTCCAGTGTCTGGTTGATGTTGATCCGTCCTCCATGGCCCGTCAGGATGACACCGCCGTGGCTGCGAGAGAAGACACAGGTGGAATTAGTGCAAAAATTGACTTTGACGCTTGACAGACGGACTCACCAGTCCTTCTGAAGGCCTTCCTTGACCTCGATCTTTGTTGAGCGCCCGCTCTTATCCTTGTATGCAGCCTCTGCCTCGCCTGCCGCCTTCTTGACGAGCTCCACGTCGCTGGACCGTGCCGTGACCACGACCTTCTCCTCCATGAGCTGGAGCAGTCCTTGAACGATGAGGCTCTTGAGCAGCTCGCCGTACTTTGCCTGGTCCTTTGTCAGGTCCGTCAGGCGCTGGCGGGCGCCATCGAAAAGCGAATCGAGGTGCTGCTCGCGCGTCTGCAGGACCCGCAACCGAGACTTGTTCGTCTGGTTCGATTGTTCGCTGGCGAAATCATCAAAATACCCCGGGCGAGTGGGTCAGCCTTGAAATGGATCATGAACTCGAAGGAACGCCCGTACGAGAAGAGAAACTCACATCTTCTGGGCGACGCTCGCCTGCTTCTTCTTCTTCTCGTACGTCGCCTCGATGTTCTGTGCCTCCTGACGAACAATCTTTGCCTACCCAATCCCCCACCAGTATGCGTCAGCTGTGTTCTGCGTCCGGCTTTCAGAGGATCGCTGGTGCTGCTCACCTTCTCAATGGCGAACTCCTCGTCGGCCTTGACCTGGATCTCGCGCGCCTTCTCCATGGCCTCCTGCTTGATGAAGGCCACCATCTTCTTCATCTCTGTCAGCACCTCGTCATCGTTCATAGGCCGCGACATTGTGGGCTGTCCGTGGTCGAGTGAGGAGTAGCACTTGTTTGTTCTGCTGCTACACCGAGGAGCCGATTAGATTCGCTTGGTGATTCGAGATGGTAATTCCAGGGCCCCTAGAGCAGTGACAGGAATTGGATGCCATGTGCCCTCCTTTTGTGGAAATCCAATCCGCGCACTTCCGTCATAGGGTGGCCCGACCGCCGCCCAAGAAGGGAAAAATAGAAAAAAAATAGGTGCCAGACTAGGCCCAGTAGTAGTAAGTAGGCAGGCAAATCGAGCGCAGCTTGGCCCTTAGTAGTAGCAGTAACAGCGCCCGCCAAGGGGGGAGATAGGGAGGGACTGCAGCCATTGGCACTTACCAACGCACCTTTGTCTCCCCTTTCCTGTCTCCCTATTACCAAGTCCCCCTTTGTCGCAAAGGAGGAAACGGGAGAAGCGCCATGCCGACCGCTGCCGTTGTGAGCACGAGGACCCGCCCTTATCTGTCGTCGACGAGGAGGAGTGGCGGAGAGGCTGCGTCGACCTCTGCGACAGGCAGCGCATCGGCGTCTTCCAGCAACGTCATGACAGAGGCCGACCGAGCATGCATCTTTACCGGCCTGCGACCTGCCACGGCGATACAGATCGACCGAGATGACGATGTGAGTGTTACTTCTCCTAAGCTTCAGAGGGTGGCTGCGAAGTTGCTAACGAATGTTATACTTTCCAGCCACAGACGCCCTCTTCCACGTTCAAGCGGTCCTTCGAGCAAGCTATCTCGCCCATAGGCTCGCCCATAGGTCGCCAGGGCTCCTCGCTCGATATCTCCACTCCGTCTGCAGCGACCCCTTCGGCGTCGGGCGGCTCGTCTTCGTCGATGAGGGCAACAACTGCCTCGTCCTCGAATGCTTCAGGACTGAGCCTGCGTCCGTCGCACTCTATCACTGCCAGCCCCTCATCCTCGACGCGGCGGCGTGCACCCTGGAAGAGGAGGCGATCTGGCGCACACCAGCAGCTCGAGAGCGATGAGACGGACAGACGCTCGACCCAGGGGCCGTCATCAACAGCATCATCAGGACCTCCTCGCCCTCCTCCTCAATCACCGCCGGCGTTCAACTTCTCCAGAGCGTTCGACGAGTCTATCTCGAACGTCAACCTCGACAACTTCGGTAGCTCCATCCTCGCCAACGCCATGCGCTACATGGACCACACCAATCCCAATCACAGTCACGACCTCACCAGTGAGGAAAGGGGAGCAGTAACGGCGGGCCCTACTACGTTTCCGCCTGCCCAAGGCGGTCTTGACACACGGTGGGAGCCGGCCAGCGAGGCAGATATCGAGGTAGATCGGCGCACATTTCAGGCATCTCAGAGTCGCGCAGAATCAATTGTCTCTTCTGTCGACTATAACTACTATCATGAATGCGCTGCGTTGGGTTTGTGCGAGGACGGAACCAACGCCGATGAGCCACACAACCAACAACAACAGCAGCAGCAGCAGCAGCAACCAGAACAACAAGAGCAACAAGGAGCGCAACAGCAAAGCGATGGATCCAGGTTGTTTCGATTTCGCCCTTTTGACGACTTGGTGACGACGTCGTCCTCAGCCCGCGACGTTCTCGAAGGAGAGGACGACGCCCGAGACGGCGAAAGTGAAATCAACATCGGTGAATCCGCTGCCGGGGAAGAGGTTCGTCTCCCCAGAAGCACCACACGGTATCTGCAGGAGTACTGGGATTTGTCCTCGCATGACTCGAGGTTGTCGTCGAACAACGTCAACAGCCGCAGAAGTCATCCTCGCTTGCCCTCCATCGACACGCGTCTATCGCGTGCCTCGGCGTCATCTCGCCCATCAAGCTCCTTCTCCCTCCGGCAGCGCAACAATGCCAACAACATTAATAGCAACAGCAACAACAGCGCCAGCGAGGTCATCGACTTGACGTTGTCGCCCCCTCCGGAAGACGCTCTTTTGCGAACGCAAGCTTGGACGAGTCGAGGATTGCGCAGCGATGACGACAGCGCGAGCCTAGAGGACGCCGTTGGTCTCATCCGTTTCGACTGGGAAAGCAGTCGTGACGAGCAGCCAGAGCACCTCCCCACTCGTTTGCCAGACCTTGGCGTCCCAAGGCCAGAATCCTCGTTGTCGATGTCTTCTCGCTACTCGGATACGTCTATTTCGGCATCAGCTTCTGCTTCGGCGGTCGACTGGTCTCTCAACCGCATCTCTGAGCGCGAAGAAGAGAGATTGAGGAGCGTTCGCCGAGACTCACCATCACTGGAAAACCTCGTGGTCGACAACAGCGACAATTCGACGGTAGCAGCCGAAATGCTCCCCTCCGCGCGTGAACATCGTCAAATGGCGCCTCGTTCGACCATCAGTAGCGTTCGTCGGTGGGAGAGGAGCATTCAGAGGATCAGAGATCATGCTCAGACACCCAATATGTCTGCTTTCACTGATCGAGACATCAACGATGACTCGTCATGGCCAAACCTGCGGGCCACCGCCGACCAACTGGATAGCCTCGTGGCCGAGTCGCGCAGGCTTCGATGGGAAAACGTCGAAACATTCGGTCATCTTCGCTCGACCTCGAGGCGTTCTTCCTCAGCGCATCGGATGAGCAGCGCGTCCAGTCCGCTTGACAGCGAACAGCATTCCTCTCCTCTCGCTCGATCTTCACGGGATCATTCTCTGACTCTTGCGGGGGAACACCCGTCTTCCTCAGCTTTCAATGGATCCACGGACGCCTTCTCCTTTACGAGGCCGTCACACTTCCTCACTCCGAGACCCTCTTTGCGCTTGAGGACGTCGAGGAGCTCGATGCAAGACCGTAACGCTCCAAGTCTGTCATCTGACAACGGAATGCCTGAGCAATCACCGACGACGGAGCAGACGTCGAATTCTACTCGTCGTTCACTCTTGTCGCACCGCCATGTAAGACCCGGTCCTGAGCCTCGCCCCGATGACGCTGCCGTGACGGGAACGAACAGGCTCCATGTGCCTGAGCGAGGTGACACGATACGGCAACGAAATGCTCGTAGGCCTGCTGAGGATTGGTTGATGGATATCGATGACCAGATTGAGGACATGGCACTTCGCCGTCGACGGCTTTTCCATGGAGAAACTTCCTCTGAGGGGGAGCATTCAAACGCGTTGACAGCATGGAGGGCATCGGACAGAGCTGCTGCCAGCGTCGAAGAGCAGCGACGGATCATGACGACGTATCGAGCGATGGAATTTCCGGATCCAGAGTCTACCGTTCCAGGTAACCCCAGTCGTCATCCCCTTCGACCTCTTTTGGCTGGAGGACGAGGGAATGAGGAGAGGATCGAAGCGGCGCACCTGCGCGGAACAAATAGCGGTACCGATGACGACGTCCCCCAACTCCCTTCACTCCGGTCTCGTTCGCCGCTTAGCTTCTCCTTTGCCGAGGCAGACGGCCATCACCGCCAACAACCCCACGATCATCAGCAGCGTGGGCCAGGTTCTTACCACAGAAGGCTGCAGGCGCTTCTTGCCTCGTCCGATGCGAGTTCGTCTGCGGTCGCGTCCTCCTCTCAGCGAAATCCTATATTACGGCCATTTGTCCTCTCGTCTTACCTTAGCGGTGGCTCAGGCAGCAGTGATGCTGGCAGTGGGGGTGCCAGCGTTACTCGGCGCACTCCAGCACCACCCTTTTCCACGTACACCAGACAGTCAAATCTCGAAGAAGCGGAGGATGAGCGAGGCGTCCGTTCTTCTGAGCTTAGACGAGGCCCCGGTGAGAGGACAGACGAGGGGAACGGCAACAACGATGACAACTTGATAGTGGAGATGGAGAACGTCCGAAGAAGGATTCTCGCCGTGACGGATGTCGTCAATGGGCTGGAAGGACTCGTGGGCGCACTGCCTCCGCCTCCTTCCTCCTTGCATGCAACCAGCAGCGCCCGGCCGGCGTCGAGTGCTGCTCCTGCTGCTGCAGGCGAATCAACACACCTCGACAATGAGAGAAGAGCTCGCGGCGTGCCTCACTTTTGGAACAGCGACCGTCTCGATGACGACACGCCGGGTGCACTCAGCAGTCAACTGTCGCGTCTGCAGAGGATCCGAGAGCGAAGAGAGCGTGAAGAGCGGCGAAGCAGGGCGGTGTCGATGGTATCCAACGAATCGCAGCCTGCTTCCTCGTCAGTTTCTGCCACGGCTACCGCGGGTGCTGAAGCAGACGGCGCAATCGAAGACGGCCCTCCTCGTCTTCATTTCAACCGTCCCCGAGATGTCTTTTCCGACATCTTTCTGCGCGCCACGGGCTCGTCGCGCTACGGAAGCGCAGCGGACAGCATCGTAGATGACCCCGCAAACTACCTGGTGAGGCGCACTTGTGGGTCATTTTTGAGATGAAGAAGTGCTTGCTGACTAGGAACGGACAGACGGATGAACAATTTGCTATGCGGAACTCTTACGAGCACCTGATGCGGCTGTCGATGCAGCTAGGCGAAGCTCGTCCCAAGGGTGCACCAGCCGACGTAGTGGCCAAATTTCCTACATGCACTTACCGCGTATGGCAGGGTGGTAGCTGCGCTGACCCGCTCGTTTTTGGTGTCAAGGGTGAGGGCGAGAAAGCTTGTTCGGAAGCTCTCTCCTCGTCCACTACTTTTCCCAGCGATACCAGCCCCGCTATTTCCGCCGATCGCAAGGGAAAGAGACGCGCCGTGGACCCTCTCGACGCCGTGGCAACAGACGATCTTCCGCTGCAGACTGTCGCTCGTCTTGCCGAGAGAGAAACAAGATGTGCAGTGTGTCTTGAGACGTACGACGGCTTGGACATGCTCATGAGCCTGCCCTGCGATCATTCGTTCCACGAAATTTGCATTAAGGTGCGTTATCTGGCCTCCTCTCCTCCTCCTCCTCAGAAGAGTACGGCAACTGATACATCAAAAAACAGTCCTGGCTTCAAGGAGCACGCACGTGCCCCTGTTGCCGACGAGACGTTTGCGAGCCCAAGTCAACATGCAACAGAGGAGAAATGCGCCTCTCGGGAGGGACTGGCAGGGATAGGCCCAATGAGGTCTACCTTTGATCTGAGTTGTGCTTTCCTCTCCATCTGTCTTTCGAAAGGTGTCTGCACTTTTTTTTTGAGTGTCATTCTTGTCATAGTGAACAGCATCGATATCTCCCCATCCATCATCCTGTCTTCAGCCATCATCCATGAGCTCTTCTTCATGATCCAATAGTAATCTGTCAGACCTGAACCCTGCATAGGAGCGCTTTGCATAAGCCTTGATTATTCGAATTGTCAGGCGTGGCCCGTGCGACGCCACGGAAAGCGCAGCGCCGAGCTGAAGTGATCGTAAGTGTCGGCTCCAAATCACTCACCATCATCTTAAGAGCAGTCTCTCATCAAGAGAAAGCGAAAGTAATTATGGACGCTGCTAGTACCCTACCTTCGACCTCCTCGACCTCCAGCCGCCTTGTTGACCTTCCCTCGGAGGTGAGAGCATCTTCAGCTTTGTGCACAAGGACGCTTCCAGAGAAGAGCACTGACATGCACGGCGTTGCTCTCTCCACCTTCCCTCCCTCTCTCTGATAAGCTTCTTCATCGCATCCTCATCCATCTAGATCCTTTCGATCTGTCCCGTCTATCGCAGACGTGCTCCGCTCTCTCGTCGCACATCAACTCGTCCAACCACCTCTGGAAGCAGGTTTTTGAAGCTCAATGGGATGCCGGCTCGAGCCTGCAGAGTGTCGAGGATCCCGTCTTGACGGAGCCGCTGCAACGTAGACGAGGCGGTTGGAAGTCAATGACCACAGAGGAAACCAAGAAAAAAGGAAAGGGAAAGGAGAAGGAGAAGGCCAGGGCTTCCTCGGTCGATGACGCTACCTCGGAGCGGGAAGCTAGGCCGCGGCTCTTCCTGACCGATGAAGAGACTTTTGCGCAGCGGCACGACTTCGGATTCGCAGAGCAGGTAAAGAGGAGGGCTGTCGCGAGAAAGACAATGCTGAGAGCCAGGGAGAGACCTGTCGAGTTTGTAAGTCCTCTTCCTCCTGAATAACGTAAAGCCGGAAGCTTCTTCAGGTGATGCTGATTTTCACTCCGTCCAGATCTCGAGCTACAATCAAACTTTGCGAACGTTACTGGCCATTGCAAGATCCAGGAAACCATTCCCATGGAATCACATTGGTGGGGGAGAGTGGGATGACGAAGAGGTCGGCGATGGGGACAATGAAATTGGCGCCAATGCCAAATTCCTCCGGAGTCACCTCACGTCGCAGCGCAAGGAGGACGTCTTTCGGACGTACGTCTATCCTCGGCGCGACATTCGTCGCTTGAAGGAGTGGCAGCTGCAGTACCAGAAAGAAAGGTTTGGAAAGGGTAACAATGCGGAAAGCGAAAAGACAGTCATGGGCCCTTGTGGGTCAAAGGCCGCCGTCGCCGGCTTGAGAGGGGGAGACCATGGTGAGAAGCGGGACCGATCTTCATCTGGTGGCAGCCAAGGGCTGGATCGGAAGAGCTCGCAATCGAAGGGTATAAAGCGCCAGCGTATCTCGTCGAAGTCGCTCTTGGACGCGGAGGGCAACGGTATGGATGACGAAGACGAAGAAGGGAAGGTCGTGAATCGACGTCGTTCGACGAGACTGGCCCTCAAAAACTACCCCTCTGATCTGCAACACCTCCTCTACGAGCATCGAGCATCGGGAAACGGGCCAAACGAAGGCGCTTTGCTGTCCAAAGCCGCCCGCAGCAGTGGAGCCGAGGGCTTGAGGATGGGACGGCTCGAGGACGTCGAGACCGTCGACGAGCAGCTAGCCGCCGAGCTTCACGTCCTTCATGGTACCCGACCTGGCCGTCACATTCGAGAGGAGAGTCAAGGCGTGCTGCGATCCGACGAGGGGAGAGAAGAAGACGAAGAAAGCGACTTCGACGAAGCATATTATCGCGATCCGCTCGACCAAGCAGATGCGTCGCTGGCCAACATGCACGAACCGCCGCTAGGAAGCTACCTAGGTCTGCATGGTGACAATCAACTGAGAGGAGCGGCGAGAGAGATCGTATATGACAATGCGAGGTATGGACCCGAGACCAGCTATGGACCTCTAAGGCCGTGGAGGGAGCGCTGTCTGGCACTGGACGGCCGACGCTTCGTGGATCGGAGGCGGGAAAGAGAACTGGAAGAAGAAGGACAAGAACAGCAGGAAGCAGCTGGAAATGCCGCCACTTTCGAGAACGACGGCCATTCCGTCGAGGTTGCTCTGGAAGCCGCGCCAGAGGATGATCCGGACCAGCTCTTGAGCACAGGTGACGAAGGCGAAGAGCACGTTTCTGGCGACAATGAGGACACGTCCGACGAAGAAGACGGTGGACCACAAATTGACGCTCATCATGTATTCAATGAGGTCGGTATGAGCGCCGAAGAGCTCATTGCGCAGCTGACCAACGCTGGCAATTCGGATTACGAAAGCGACAGCGAATACCAGTCCGACTCCAATTCGGACACGTCAGAATCGGACGACTCCGAGGCAGAGTTCTTCTTTGAAATCAGGGAGACTGCCATTGCCGTTTCGCAAGGTCTGCTCTCGCATATCGAGGCCCAACGCCTAAAAAATGCTATGATTCACCACGGCTTCCTTATGGGATCTAAAGGCTGGAGAAGACCAACGATGACGAACCCGAAAAGCAGCAGCAGTGGTAGTGACAGCAATGTCAACAGCAACAATAGCAAGACGGAAAGACCAGTGGATGTTGGCGACTCTGATCCCCTGCCGTGGACCTCGACTCGCGACGTTTGGAGGATGGAAAAGCGCGTGGACTGGGTGACCGTCGAGGCCATTATGATCGTCATGTACTGCAACATTCGCCACGCCGTGCTTCATCACGGTTGGGGGACGGGCTTCCGCCTACCCAAGTGTGACTCAGAGGGGCGCAGCTTGATGGGAAGGGACCCGATGTCGAAACGAGTCGTCATGCGTGACGGCATCGCGCTCGACTGCCAGGCCTCACTTTTACGTCGCTGGTTTGAGGTCCTTTGTCCGCCATGTGGTTGGGCTCATTCGAGGGGCAGCCTTTCCAATGTTCCTCAAAGGCCCCCTTCGCGGCAGCAAGAGGAAGAAGTCAAGCCGACGTCGTCTACTTCGCTCGGCAAAGAAAACGCAAGGAGCGAGCACGATAATGAGAAGCCGTTCGACTGGGCAAACGTCGAGAGCACCTGGATTGGGACCTACGCTTTCCTAGATTGGTCTCGATGGGCATCCTTCAATGCCCGTGATCCCATCTCGAGAGGCCTCCACGAAGAGAGTGGCGCGACAAATATGGACCCTACCAAGCCCAGGCCGGTTCCGATCACACCGCCATCGCTAAAGAGAGAGCGGGAAGCCGTCGGAGACTGCCTGCAGCTCCGACTGGAGCTGCTTCCACTGAAAGACCAGGCCAAGCCGTTTGACGAACAAGACCGGCTGTTAGAAGAGCTGGAAAGAGGTGATGATGAAGATGCTAGATTCCCACGGCTGCGCTTCAGGGGCAGGACCATCACTTTTGACGGTGGGCCCGACCCCACGCCCAGAGGCGAGGTCTACGGCATGTGTAGGCCCATCTATGCGACGGCTGATGAAGACTACTATCGAGAGCGGGAGGCGGGTAATGCGAGTGGCTACAGAGCCGAAGGAGATACGACACGTAAGCCTCGATCGGTTGTGGCCGTCCACTGGGACTTGGTCCATCGTTATGATGGCGAAGAGTAAGTTGCCAGTCTCTCTCTTGACATCCTTTCAAAGCAAGTGGTGCTAATGATATGCACGCCAACAGTCGATGGTCTTTGAGCGGTGTACAGGCAGGCCCGCCCGGGACACGGGCTCCGATCTATGGCATATGGGGCTCGTCAGTCCGACAAGAAGGTGGGTCTGTGCGAGCGAAAAGAAAGCCAATTACAGCTTCGAGCGCTTACGTTTCTGCCCTGCAGACACATCACCCTGCGGTCCTTGGACGTACTACATGGTGTCAGAACGGCCTTGGAGGGAAGTTGACCGGCTGCTCGCTGAGGAGCAACGCATGGGCCTAGCGAGAGACGGGGAAGCCTTTTAGACTAAACTTCGTAAATCCTCTCTTTTTTCACTTTCATTTCGTCTCCTTTTTTCCTCCTTACGGAAACGCGCCAAATCGATTGGGTCCCATTGAACCATACAGTATTATTAGTGTCGTAGTGCAACGATGTCGTGGATCTCAAGCTACACCTGGTAGACGATGGATTTGCACATCTTTGGGGGCTCGTTGCTCCTACTTCAAGTCCCGTTTGTGCACCCCACCGCACTTTCGTCGAGCGAGGCACCGTGCCGCCGGGTATGTGGGGGGAAGTGTGGCTCTATCGGTGGGGTCTCCCGTTAAAAGTTGCAAGCAGGAAATCTCTGCCCTGTGCTTTTGACAGATACCCCTTGTTCGGTGCAGCGTGGGGCCTCTCTCTTACACGCAAATGAGAGAAGCACAGACCAACATTTCCGATCAACCCCTCCTCCTACAGAGCTTCGATTCCTACTGGCCTCCATCTTGTCGGACTCCCAGTCCGTCGAAGTGCGCCTCGGATTGACGAAGCGAGGCAATTTGCAGTATCGTACTGTGCATCGCGCCCACGTGCTGGGATTCAATCGGCAGAACTACTACACTACTGCAATATCTTGACCGATTTTATTAATGATGCTTTCCTGGTCGGAAAGGCTGCGTGATCCACCGAATAGAGATAACGTCCACCCACGATCTGCTCAGATCTCGACCCCACACGATCACTCCTAGCAGACGCGCACACACTCACGCACTCACGCACGCGCGCGCGCACACGGATAATCACTTCCGAGGGAGGATGACCCACCACTTTGCTCGGCCGCCTGGCGCCGATAGTGGGGGCGACAGACGTGGCTTCCAGGGAGACAGCTCTCTTCATCAAGAGCCAGTCGGTGCGGATGGCAAGCGTTCGGGGCATGCGCGACTCCAATGTCTTCGGCCAGGCTGCGGGAAGACGTTTTCAAAGTCAACGGTAGGTCGGATGGCTTTCATAAGACATTGGGTCCATGTTGCTGATATCTCCATCGCGGCAGCATCTTCTCCGACACGAGGCCATCCATCGTGGGACCAATGTGAGGAAGTGCCCGCTCTGCGAAAAGTCTTTTTCGAGGCCGTGAGTAGGAATGATGGAGATTGTCACGGGAGCTGCGTCGGCTCACTCCGATGAAAACCACAGAGACAGCCTCCGCCGGCATCGTCATCTCGTCCACGGCGAGGAGGAAAGCTCTTTGGCTTCTACGTCGGCAGCAGCTGAGCCTGTGCAGCAGGGTCACCAGGACGGACACGAGCCAAGTGACATTGTCCAGAGGCGACGAAAGACGAGCGACTACTCTGACGTCTACGACCATGGCCCTTCGCCCACGTCCGAGGGGCAGCGAAGCTGGTACGGTGCGCCGACGTCGTCGGTGCGGACAGGACCCGAATTCGCTCCATTTGCAAGTAGCTCCAATGGCGCCGGCCGGGCCTCTGTGGACCTGTACGAGAACCAGCAACCGAGCCACAATATTGCCTCGCCCATCTCGACGCTGATTCACAGCAGCTCTCCTCCTCAAGGCTTGCACCTTGTGGCCGAAGCCGCCGTTGCTGCTGCTGCTGCTGGCGGGCCCCTTCATAACAGCCACAAGGTCGCCCGCCATGCCGCTCATCCCTCTCCTCTGCACCAGGGTCCCTATCAGTCGCACCATGCTGACCCCGATGCACTACCACGATCGCATTTTCACGAGTCCAGATTCCCCGCTCCATCCCTTCCGATGCCTCATGCGCCGTCCCCATCGGCGGCCGAACCTATGCCTCACCGTTCATTTCATCATCATCATGCTCCGCCTCCGCCGCCAGCAGCGGCTGCTCCGTCTCATCAACATCCTCAGCCTAGTCATGGCGGCCCGACGGCTATCGAGACATGGCCAGAACAGGACCATAGGCATGGATCCATGGCGATGCAAGGCCTGGACCACAGCTCTAATCCGCCTGTGCATGCGCCAGCCTCCATTGGTCCCCCGCCACCCATTGACAAGCTCGGCAGCGACTTTGACCTGAGCGACCTCAATACCGGTTTCGGTTTCGTTAATGGCGCTGACTGGTCTCTGCTCAACAACGTCTTTCTAGAGGCCAATCTGCTCGATGTGCCCACTGACACGATTGGACAATCAGTCCTTGATCATCGCGCTCTTTCTGTCAATCTGGGCGGAGATGGGACAAGGACGCCGACGGAGCCAAAACACATCGACACGGAGGAGACCGCGGCTGCTGTCAGCAAGCTCCGCTCTCTTTTGACCAGCGCGGTGAGTCTGCGCGCTTTGCAACTGTCCGCCTTCTTCGAGTGATTTGAGCAGATGCTGACTGACTACGTCCTCTAGGTCGAAGGAAAGGATCTTCCTCAAACGCCCAAGAGATTGGCGGTAAGTGGCGACCCTTTGATGGGCATCTTCACCATTCTGATCTTTTCTGTCCCTGCAGAACACAATGTTTCGTCAATTCCTCGCCCACTTTATGCCGTCAATGCCGGCCTTTCACGAGGGCCTCTTCGGGCGGGATGGGACGAGTCCTGGCCTGCTTCTCACAGCCATCTCCATGGGCTCTCTCTATGTCGGATCGACGGAGGCCCTCACGCAAGGAGTGTCGATGTGGCGACTGGCTGGCTCTGCAATCTGGGGCGCTGTGAGTCGGATCGTTCCCTTCGTGATTTGTGCAGTCTCAGAGCTAATCTCATCTGCAGTGTCTCTTCGCTGGTCAAACGTCGACGCCGAGAAATTTGGCAGAGTTGATGCGCATGTGCATCATCGGGCACGCTTTTGCCATCATGGGTGCAGTGAGTTGAGGGCTCCCCTTGGAACTCGGAGTGCTCTTACTGACGGAGCTGGCACGCAGGACCGCCAAATTTACCAAACGGCTCGACTAGTTTTTCCACTGGCGATTTCGGCAGGTCACGAGTTGGGCCTCTTTTTGCGAAAGAAGACCAACTCAACATGTGTATGCCCGCCTGAGCTTGCAGGGTGCCAGTATATCGAGACGGCCGCGCAGGAAGACATTCTCCAGCAGCTTTGGCGCGCCTGGGTTCGAGAACAGGAGGATCGTCGGTAAGTGTCCTTTGCCACGGCTAGGATTGCATTGCAACCGCTCACTCTCATTTCAGCGTTGTGATTGCGGTGCACGTCTACGACTCGCAACTGAGCTCGTTCCAGGGCACTCCGCCATTGAGCCAGCACTTCGTCCTTGACGTGGAGGAGCCCGACAACGATCGTCTGTTTGCTGTGAGTTGCTCTTCTTGTGATCTCTTTGGTTGTTCTGACAGCTGAGACTGTCCACAGATCGATAGCGCTCGGCAGTGGTGGTCTGCTATCCGGCTTTGGGAGACGGGCGAGAGACGTCTGCCATCCGTGTCCGACTACTACCAATGCCTGTTCAGCAAAGCGTCCGGGCCGATCAAGCGCGAAAGAGACGGTGCAAATGGAGCTTCTGTGACAAGCCAATGGGAGCCAAAGTCGATCATGACGATGTATGCGCTCCTTGAGGGCATCAACTCATCCGTCTGTCTCCTCCGAAGACGACCGCAACCAGGCTTGCCCACTACAGGCGAGCTAATGTGGGCTTTGAAGAAATGGTCAGAAATCTTGATGGGGATTCAACACGACGACGACGACGATCGCGAGGGCGCCTCACTCCACAAGTCAGACCCCATGTGCTTGTGGACGCGGTGGCACGCGTTGCATCTCAGCCTGCTCGTGCCCTCTTTCGAAGAGGTTTTCGACTATCTCGATCGTCAGCTTATCGGCGATCCTTCCCACCCTGTTGCCTCTTTTGCCCACTCGGAAGGCCATCGGCGCGCACTAATTCATGCCGGCTCGATCTGGCACCTCTTCAACACAGCCAAGCGGGGCCTCCTCGTCCTTCCACACGTCCTTCACGCCCTCTATCAGGCCACCGCTGTCTTCCTCTTGGCGGCCGACTACAAGATGCCCATCGAGAGCGGCACATCTTCGTACGAGCTCCTCGAGCCATTCCAGGTTGGACACACGGGCCACGACCTTTGCAAAAAGGCTTTTGTAGGGTCCGGCGGGGTAGCCCTGCTCAATGGCCTGCCAATCGAACGCGACAATCGTAATATCAAGGACCTGCTCCGTACGCTCGATTTTGTCGGTGGAGGCGACGAGGGCACCCGCCATGTCGTCTTTGGCAGGCTTCGAAAGATCTTCTTTGGGTCCGTTAGTGCTCATCAGCAACAGCAACAGCAACAGCAGCAATCTCACCATCACCATCAACAACATCATCATCATCGCCATCATCAACCACAGCCGCCAAATTCCCAAGTACATCGGCCTTAGGACACCGACCCGGGTCCTCATAGCCACCTTCTTCAATTTGTATTCATAGCAGTCAGTGTCTTTCCTATCCAAACAGATGTTATCCAATTGAGTAAGCAGGGCAAAAGTCAATATATAAATGAGAGCAAGATTAAGTACGGTTGAGTAACCAAGTAACGGATTAGCAAGGTGAAATGAGTGTGAGTTGCGTTTGCTGAGAACTGACGGCCAAACAAAGGACGAAAGGGAAGCGAGCAAGCTAATTGATATACAGAGGGAGAAAGCGAATGTGTTGCTGTGATATCGTCGCCAAAAGAGTGTGTTGTCATTGCTGCTGTTGCGATGTCGGGGAGAGGGGTCACGCTTGCTTAGAAAGAGAAGCGGACGAGGTTGGGGTTGAGGACGATTGGGAAGAGGAGGTGGAGACTGTAGATGAGGAAGATGGGGAAGAGGAGGAAGAAGCCATCGAGCCTCCATTCGAGGGGAACGAGGTCGGTGGCCGCCACGGCCGCACCCCCGATTACGACGACGCAGATGAGGAAGAGCCTCCAGAAGCGCTTGAAAATGAGAGGAACCTCGACGAAGAAGTTAGTCATCTCGACGTCCTTGAGCGTGGCGCCCCACGACATGTTGAGACCGAGAATGTGCGAGAGAAGCGCAGTCGAGACGTGGTAAGAGAGACCACCAAAGAAGACGACGAGGAAGGGGATCCAGAGGAGGTTCTCGAGGAACAGACGCCAAAGAGACCCAAAGCCGGCGCGGAACCGGACGATGACCAGCGAGATGGTGCCGCCAAGGGTGAAGACAACGACAACAGCGACAAAGACCTGGAATGTGGGCAGGTAGGGAGCTTGGGCGTCGGGACCGATCCACCCGCCTACGAGCGTGAGGGCCAAGGTGAGGGGCATCGAGACGGCAATTGCGTAGTAGGAAAAGCAGTATGAGCACGAACTCCACTTGTAGTGAATCGGAGCGCGACCCCAGATGAACCGGTTGAAGAGGGGTGTGATCGGGCCACGGTGAAACCATTGGTAGAACGGCTTGAAGATCATCTCAGAAACACCCCAGGCGTACTTCTGCCATCGATTGAGTTCGTCGTCGCAAGTCAGAGAGACACCTTCCTCGTAGCCGCTGTTGGCGTATGTCGCCCATCTGGTGATGTAACCTTGTCCAATCATGTCGAGAGCCTGTCGATTCATATTAACATCGTAGTCATCCGACTTGATTCTTGAGACTCACCATAACGAAGTCTTCCGACACGTGGTCTTCGGACCAGATCTTCAGCGTCTGGCGACCATCGTCCAGAATCTCGGTTCGGGCGATTTCTTTCATGGCGCTCCAGCGCAAGTAGGCATTGTGTCCCATAAAGGGTGCCACATCACCGTTTGCAATGGCGTAGGAGATGCTGAAATTGACGAGACGTGTGAAGAAACCAATGACTGCAAGATGGGAAGAAAACAGTCAGCATGCGCAAACAGACGATATCTGGCGATGCGGTACTCACACTGCTCGAAGAAAGAGGAAGAGACGATCATCACACCGGAGCAGTGCTGGAGAATGCCGACGTCTTTGCAACGCGTCATCTCACTGGCAGCATCCAGGAAGCAGTCCTCTGGGATCCTTGTGTCGGAGTCGACAA
Source organism: Acaromyces ingoldii (assembly GCF_003144295.1). Taxonomy (NCBI): domain Eukaryota; kingdom Fungi; phylum Basidiomycota; class Exobasidiomycetes; order Exobasidiales; family Cryptobasidiaceae; genus Acaromyces; species Acaromyces ingoldii. Next base: position 1,203,077 of record NW_020290247.1, read on the forward strand.
GAAGGACAAAGTCTCCGAAGCGCTCTAACCCGGCACCGCAGGCATCAGGGTGACGAGCGGCAAGCACCTCTTGGAAGATAGCATTGTACGCTTCTTTGTTTTCGAGAGGAATACCTCGTTGGCCCATGAGACGCTCAATCTCGAGGAGGACTTCGTACGTAAAGTTGAGATTCGATGCTTTCTTGAAGCGACCGGCACGGACGAAGCCATCGGTACCGTGCTTGGGACGACCGACCCAGGTGATGTTGTTCTCTTCGTAGTAAGCCAGGCGGGCAGCGCGCTCTTCATCGATAAGCACCATTCCATCTTCAGAGACGATGATTGAAGCGCTTCCACCCTGCAGCTCGTACGTCTTGATGGCCAGCTTGATGCTCTCAAACGACGGCTTGAGCACACCGTGGAGACTCTCTTTGTAGACAGGCATCTGGATGGTGATGTGTGGCAGACGGACATTTCCGCGAAGAGGCTTTGGCTTCTTGCCGGAATAATAGCGAGAGTTGATCTGCAACTGGCGAACGGGGCCGAGAAGCATGAAGACGACGCCGAAGATGTTGTCGGCAAAGAACATTACGATGCAGAAGTAGAAAGGAACGATGGCAGCGACTACCATTCGGATCCACTGACCATCAAGGAGTGACGACTGGAGCGCCTCGCGTAGCTGTAGGGTGCTTAAAACGAGGGCAAGCGCTGCAGCCAGACCGTGCATGAGAGCGGAAATGAAGATGGTGGGCCGCTCCTCGTAGCCCTGCTCCGTGGCTTCAATGTCCTCCTCGGTCGACTCAGAGTCGGAACCCTGACCTGGTTTCTCGCTTGAGAGAACTAGGTGGCCGACAGAAGAGCTGTGCTGTACATCTCCGAAAGGATTCGAAGGGCTGTGTGGAATCGAAAAGTTCCTTGCTGGTGTTTGCTGACCCGAAGTTAGGGCACCGCCACCGTAGATGGACTCGCTGGGCGTCATGGTAGGACCAAAGCCTTCTCCAGGCGTTGACAAGCCGTTTCTGAACGTGTTTCGATGCTGCTGGTTGTACTCATGAAAGACAAAGTAGCTTCCACCTTCTGCTGGTCCCTCAGAGTTGCCGCCTGCAACGTCCCAGAGGAACGTAACTAGACGTTCATGGATTTTCTTTGCCTCGGCTAGGAGCGGTTGAGCTTCATCCGTCCAGACGACGAGGCATTTCTCCCTCCGAACGAAGGCCGCGCCTTGAGGCTTTCGAGCATGGGCCAGGTCGCCCGCCTCTGCAACAACTTGAATTCTGTTTGAAGCGCTAATGGCCACCTCGGTCGCGCCAGGGGGGAGCAGATCGACGATGCCTTCAGTGGCCGTCGTCGTCACAATCATGGCAGCTCCGACGTTGAGAAAGCAAAGCCCGGTTATCCAAGGCAGCAACGATTGACGACTGGCCTCGTCGCGGGGATATACGGCATAGTCGTGCTTTGCCACTCGGAGAGCCACGCCTTCGAGAGCCAAGCGCTGGTTTGCTTCAGAGGTCACGGCCGCACCTACGTCGGATCCGCTGGCTGCTTCGACGTGAATTGGGCAAATGAGCTGCTGCTTACGAGCTTCCTGGTATGTGTGCTTCGCCATGATATTGAGGGCGTGCTCTTTGGCACGGTGGCTCACAGGCGTGTGCGCTCCACTCTCATGACCGTGCTGCGATTGGTATTGCGGGTAGAGATTGTGGTGACCATGGGTGCTCCCCGATGGGCTCTGTGGTATGGCGCTGTGATTTGTATAGGCATTGCTTTGAGGTTCTTGGTTGCCGCTACCACTTGAAGAGTTTTGACGGGTATGGCGGCGGAATGAGCTGAAGCCGTGGCCAGAGACGCTAGGGGGCGGCGAAGAAAGAAATTCCGGTCTCCAAGACGAGGGCGCTGCCGCCTGCCCGTGGCCAGAAAGGCTCTCGGCGGGCGTATGAGGCTCGGCCATGTAGGGAGAGGTAGAAAGGAGAGGAAGAGGGGGAGGAGAGAAGGAAGGTGAGACCGAAGCGCGGTTTTGGTCGAGAGGGGAAGAGTGGAAGGGGCGATAGGAGGGTGTGCAACCCTTGATAGCTGAGCGAGGACTTATAGCGAAAAAAACCAAACGAATGTGAGTGCTATCAATCAGCAAGAAAGAGGGCGAGAAAGGCTGTGGTGATGAATAGGAACGAGGGCAGGAAAGAATGGACGAGATTGCGTCGGCAGCGGCGAGTTTTCCGCCAGGTGCCGTGCCTTGTCTCTGGATGTCTTTCCTTCCAGTTAAAAATTTCAATAAGAAGTGCAGTCGAGGTCCTTGAACGACGGTGCTTAGACGATAAATTGCTCAAAGAAGAGGAGCAGACGCCGTGCTTGTGTCAAAGCACATTGCAGAATAGACGATCAGGAAAGGCCGAGCGCGGCAACAAAGCACCCAGGTGCAAGTCTAAAGAAAGGCCCTTCCTTTGCTCCGATGCGTTGTTGAGAAGCCACTTATCGTACCTCAGGAAGTGTGCAGATGCAGCGGTTGCCGGTGCTGTTCGGTGGAAGCACTGAAACCTCGCATGAGAAACACAAGCAAATCGATCCCTCCTGGCCCAGCCCAAGCACCCGGAATCCGAAATTTTAGTGTAGATCACTTTGTTTGCTCATTCGAATTTTCTCTAGTTCGCGGACTTACTGCAGAAGATCAGCAAGCACACCCAGGTTCATTTCTTTTGAACCACGATATCCGAGCCCTTTAGGCCGCTGCGTTGCGAAAAGAATCTGCATTTCTCAGCGACAAGATGAATCCACTTGATATGAATCCATTTCCGACGGAGCCAGAGCGATGGCCGGCCGCCAATACTGCAAGCGGCATCAAAGTTTCACTTCCGTATTTTTTTTTCCTTTGCGCAATGTGGACCTGGATCACCTGGTGTGCAGCACTTGACACAAATTTGGTAGCGCTCAAGACCTGCACAAGTACAAAGACAGAGCGCCCTTCAAAGTATCCAGTGCTCGTCGCCCATCTACCGCCATCAAGAGCATCTTCAAAACCTCACAATGCCCCCGTCGATGACTGAAGAGGCGAGAGCGCAGGCTTTCCAGCAGCAGCAACAGGAATTCGTCGAGAAGCCAGCGGGAGAGGTGCAACAAGCCAAAGCTTCCTCCGACAAGCCCTGGCTGGAGGCTAAGAAGCGCCAAAGGGCTGATCTCAAGGTCCGATGGATGTTCCTTGGCAGCGCCCTGCTGGGTGTGGCCGCTGTCGTCGCCATGATGGTCGTGACAGCCCTCAACACGATGAAGGACAAGCATAACTACTGCCTCGTTCTGGAAGATCACTTTGACCAGGGCAAGATCAACACCGACGTGTGGAGTCACGAACAGCAGACCGGTGGCTGGGGGACAGGGGAGTTCGAATGGACCACAGACAGTGCGAACAATTCTTTCGTTCGCAACAATCAGCTCTACATCGTTCCCACCCTGACATCGGACATGACGGGCGAAGCGGCCATCGCCGATGGGTACTCTCTCAACCTCACAGATAGCGGCGCCTGCACCTCTGCCAACAAGTCGGACTTTTATTGCGCCGTTCGTTCGAATGCTTCGACCGGAATCATTCTTCCTCCTGTCCAGTCTGCACGCTTGACCACGAAGATCAGCGGCAAGACCATTCGCTTCGGAAAGGTTGAAGTCACGGCTCGTATGCCTACTGGCGATTGGATCTGGCCAGCGGTCTGGATGATGCCCTCCAAGGAAGTCTACGGCCCGTGGCCTGCAAGCGGAGAAATTGACATTTTCGAGGGCAAAGGCAATCCGTCTCGTTCGCGCCAAGATGACTTATCGAGCCGTATGACGAGCACTATGCACTGGGGTGAGTCCTTCTTTTGCAGAGTGCTGACAGACATGACTGACTTTTCTGGTCTTGCAACTGAGTAGCACCATTACCCGCCCTCGATCGCTACGCTCTCACAAACGGCCACCTGAACCTCTTTCAGAATCTGTGGAACCAGAAGATGCACACTTTTGGTCTCGAGTGGACACCCAAGAAACTCGTCACATGGCAGCGAACAAGGGCCTACGAAGTCTTTAGCTACAAGTTCGGCACCGATTTTTGGACCAAGGGCAATTTTCCAAGCAGCCTGGAGAATGGAACGACACTCGAGAACCCCTGGACAAAGTCCAACGGAGCCAACATCGTCGATGTGGCTCCCTTTGATCAGGACTTCTACCTTATCCTCTCGGTCGCGGTAGGAAGTACAAACGGCTGGTTCCAAGATTCAGATTCGCCCGACGGAAAGCCGTGGAGCGACCAGAGCAAGAATCCACAGCGTGACTTTTGGTCGGCAAGAGACCAGTGGCTTCCCACCTGGCCCACCAAGGTCGAGGACCGTGCAATGGTCATCGACTCGGTGAAAATCTGGCAGCAATGCTAGCTTCTTATCGCTTGCCCACGCTAACGTCTGATCTTTGCCGCTTCAACGCAACCTCAACGATAACATCTAGAGTCCAGTTCCTCATGCTTCCAGAGTCTCGTTTCGCCCTGTATAATGTATCAATGTCCCCCTTTTGCCCGCCCAAACAAGGTTTTCTACATTCATCTTCAAGACCGTCGTGCAAGAAGAGAAGGGCACGGTCCACGTATGCTCATGGGAAGCACGGGCGATCTTTTGTCTACTTTGATCATGCGCGCTTAGTCTAGTTTCCGCGGAAAGAGGGAAAGAAGGCGATGCAATTTTTTTTCTGGGTGCCATCAGTGAGTGCGTAAGCTTGCTTGCATCGCAAATCTCTTTGAAACGCAGATCAGTCTTCCTTCGTTGCTCGATCTCGCCGGGCAACCAATGGTTTCAGTTCAGCTATGCAGGTCCCACGCGACCGAGACGGAGCAACTTGCCCCTTGGCTTGCCCAAAGCCATCACTTACCACTCGAAGAAAGTAACATTAATTTATATTGGCAGAGAAGCTCTCTTGCTGCGGAGATTTAATTAACGGACCTTCCTTTGTTCTCTTTCTTTTGCAAGCAAGCTGACGACGGTCTCGACTCATCGATGTCTCGGACGTACCACGGCCAAGCTTTTTGACCCGCACAATGTTTGTTCTCGGCGCTGCATGTCTCTTCTAGTCCGTTCGCAGGCAAAGAGCATGGTGCCGCAGAGGTCCAGAATGGGAGCAAGTACCTGCGTGACTAGTCTGTGACCGTTGTCGCTGCTGCTTGGAGACTAGACCGCTAGGAACAAGTGGGATCTCGCTTAGGACGAAAGCACGAAGAGAGGGAGTGAAGATGTAGGATGATAAAAGGTGGATTCTCCAAAGTCTCCTAACATCACAGCCCGTTCCCTCTTTCATCCCTCTCTTTCCCCTTCTCAGTCCCCCCCACGCTCTTTGATCGATATGAAGACGACTCTTTTCCTGGTTTCGGCCCTTGCCGTTGCTGCGGGCGCACAGGCTTCGCACGATGACGGTGCTGAGGCACGTGTCAACCGTCGGACCTTCGGTAAGCACTACCTCTCCGACGAGAAGTGCTACGGTGCGGCGATCCCCCCCTGGCTCCAGCACTCGACGCCCGGCTGGTGCAAGGGCAAGCAGCCTTCGCACGGCTCGCTCCCCCCCTGGGATGGCGGTGACGCTGCCCAATGCAAGCGCAAGGGAGCCTTTGGTGGTCCCGTCTGCAAGGGCGGCAACCCTCCTGGCCACATCCCTTCCGGCTGCAAGCCTCCCACGCACTACCCTGGCCACGGCGGCCACGGTGGTCACGGCGGTCACAAGCCCGGTCACGGTGGTCACCATCACAGCACGACCAAGGCGACCTCTACTGAGTCGTGCAGCACGGAGCCCACCCCGACGACGACGAGCACCACGTCGGCCCCTACCTCGACCGGTGCTCCCGAGCCCATCTGCACCGGCCCCAGCAGCGAGTACCAGCTCGTCTTCGAGGACTACGAGACCACGGCCACGACCGGAGTCTACACTGGCAAGAAGGTCGGCGCTGCCACCCAGGACAACGACAACTACCTCACCTACGGTCTCACCGACACCATCGAGGAGTGCCTCGAGCTCTGCGACCAGGTCAACGGCTGCGTTTTTGTCAACACATATCACGACCAATACGACGGCTCGTACGACGACCTTCCCGAGTCGGCGCAGAAGAAGTACGACCCCTCCAAGCTCACCTGCGCCCTCTTCAAGGCCTGCGAGGACCCCGACAAGGCCAATGACAACTGGGGAGGCCAGAACGACCCGAATTACATCACGGAGAGCAACGGCTACTGCAAGAGCTCCAACTGCCCGGTCAAGAGCGCTTAAGTCCGTACTCTGATCCCCTCTGCGGTTGCCCGTAGTGCGGAGCCCACTGCCAGAGCCCCCCCCTGAAGTAGCAAGGCCCGGCAAGCGGAAGCTCCCTGGACAATAATTTATGTTGATAACATCACTCTTTATCCTGTTAATTGCCATAACCCCGATCACCCGTGCCTTTCTTGGCTGAGTGGTCTTCAACCGACAGACGGAGCTCGGGAACGCGGACGACAAATCGACCACGAAGGGTCTGAGAATGAAAGATAGCCCTGGGAAATACCAAAGGCGAGCGCAAAGTGGATCGGAGGTGGGTGAGTGTGGTATCGAAGATATCTTCTGGGTGTACATCGTGTGCCATCTTAGCCTGTGTTGCAGCGGACAAGTGAGTTTGCGCGATTTCACCGAACGAAAAGACCTGGACCGCGAAAGGAAAAGGTCTCGAGACAAATTGATTTATCGAAGGACTTCTGCTTTGGTCGCGTGTTCCGTTGCATGAACGGCCGAAGAGCAAGAGGAGGTGAGGTACACGACCACACTACAATACTTCTGGCTGATCTGAGCCGAACCGAACTCTTGGCTCTCTTTGTGAGACAGCAGAGGCGGAAGCGACAAACGATACAGGGCAAGGCAAGACCAGGAAACATCCGAAAGTCCATCCCCGCGGTGCTGACTCAGGAGCGACAATAACAAATGACAGAGCGAATGACAGATACACTGTCACGTCGATGTGTTGCTTTGGCTGTGATGGCCAGAGCCACTTTGTTGTGCGGCATGATCTCTTTGACACGGCTTACTTGCTTATTTAGCGGTCTTTTTGGAAGAGTAGATAGCATGGCAAGGAGCAAGGGGAAAGATGATAGAGGCCGTGACGACTTCAATAGAGGCCTCGTGGTGTCATGACCGACCGAGAGAGCGCGGCACGTGTGTTACACAGATTGACGCGCTTTTTTTGAGCTCGAAGACATCGAATGAAATCGCGACACCAACATGACTTCAATATCTTCGGCGGTGGCAGCGCCGGCGGCAGCTTACTTGCCGGAAGAGTTGCCGAGAGAAGATGTACGTGGGGTAACAGGAGAGTGCTCAAGCGCGACAGGGCTCAATGCAGCAACGGTGACCATGGACTACGAGGAGGATGGGGAGCCCATTGCAGTGTCGGTGCGGCTCGATGTCGAGGTGCGAGCAAAACAAGATTGCAGCGTCCCGCTTTCGATGATTGGCTCGGCCGTCACCTCCTATCTTGGTTTATCCAAGAGAGATCTGCGCCCGGGTCTCATGCTGGAAGGGTGGCAGAAGGAGCAAAAGACGGGGCCGTTATCAGAAGTCGAGAAGATCCGACTTGGGGAATCCAGTGAGTCGCACGAAGGACGTAGAGGTTGCTCGTGCGCTCACCACAACTCCAAGATAGCACCAAGAAGAAGAAGGATTTCGAACGGCGAAGAGGTCGAGTTCGTCGTCCATGTCTATCAAGCTGCAGCGAGGGATGACATCGACGAACTGAGCGCAGCAGACCCCGAAGCAGGAGATGTATCGGGCTCCGACGTCATGGCTGCCACAGTCATGGAGCTACCCAATATGGAGCTCGAAGGGGTGTGGGAGAGGTGAGGAGCCCGTCATTTGCATGTATGAGTATCCTTTGAGCTCACATACTCTCCAAACACAGTCTCATCTACGAAGGCGACATCAAGACGAGACTCCTCAATTACATCTACACCACTCTGGTCTTTTCCGACGCCGACATCGATTTCAATATTGTCTCGTGGAACCGTCTTGTTCTTTTGCATGGACCTCCAGGGACAGGCAAGACCTCGCTCTGCCGTGCCCTTGCGCAGAAGCTTGCCATACGATTGTCGAACAAGTGAGCCAGGTCGCCTTCTTCTCCGTGTAGCAAAACCCCCACTTACGAGCTCAAAGATTCACGCATGGCAAGCTAATCGAGGTCAACTCCCACTCGCTCTTTTCAAAGTGGTTCAGCGAGTCTGGCAAGCTGGTTCAGAGGCTCTTTTCGATGGTCACAGAGATGGTGGAAGATGAGGATGGGTTTGTCGTCATCCTCATTGATGAGGTGGAAAGTTTGACAAAGGCCAGGAGCTCGGCTGGGTCAGGTAGCGAGCCCTCGGACTCGCTGCGAGTCGTCAATGCTCTGCTCACGCAGCTCGATAAGCTCAAGCAGCGCAAGAACTGCCTCGTCATGACGACTTCTAATATCTCAGACTCCATCGGTGAGCTATTCGTTCTAAATGCGACGAGACGAGACACTGATTTTGCTCGCCAGACGACGCCTTCATTGATAGGGCTGACATCAAGCAATACATCGGACCTCCCCCGGCGGAAGCCATCTACTCGGTTCTTTTCTCTTGCGTCGAAGAGCTGATGCGCGTCGGTCTAGTTCAGCAACTGGATATAAGTGATGCCGCGGACGCTGCAGAGAGACATGCAAACGGCTCTCAAGATGCAATCACGAGGACACTGTGGCATTTGGCGGAAAGCTGTGTTGTGAGTGGGGCATTGCTGGCCAGCGTATGAAGTCCCAATTCCACCTGTCTTCTCACAACACGACTTTTTCGTAGGGTATCTCGGGACGGACACTTCGAAAGTTGCCTGTGATGGCGCACGCCCGCTACCTCGACGTCGGAGCAAAGACGACGCCTGACAGATGGGCACGAGCCATGTCGCTAGCCCTGCGGGACGTGAAGGATGAAATGCGCAGCGCACAGCAAGGCGCCAAGACATTGTGACATCAACGCATGTCGTGTAATCTATAACCACCAATCGCTCATAGACAGCAAAGTGCATGAATTCCATCAAACACTGACAGTGGGATGCTAGGAATTGTTTTGATTATAGTAGCGCGACTGCCAGACACGGCGGCGACTGCGTGAATCAGGGGAGGAGGGTGGTTAGATACTTAGCGGGTACAAAAGATTGTCGAAGCTATTACTATAGAGAGTGGTATCTTTCGACGAGATGAGGAGATGCGTTTACTGGCTGTAGAAAGCAGCAGCCTCGCTGGCCGTAGGCAGGATGTCGAAAGCAACGGGGCCAGCGACGGTGTTCTCGTCAGTGACGGTCTTGGCATCACCGGGAACGATGACACCGTAGGTGCGGCCGAAACCAACAGCGGCGGGGAGCTTGGCCTTGCCGTCGTTGATGTCGGCGAAAGCGACGACACCACCACCGGTGATGAAGGCGAGCTTCTGGCCCGACTTGAGCTTGCTCGACGTGACGGTGACCGTCTGGCCGACCTTGGGCGCGGCAGGCGAGATCGAGGCAGCTGGGAAGGCGGTGACGGGCAGGGCCGCGTTCGACTTGGGGCAGCTCTTGATGAGAGGAGCGGCGAGCGAGTAGGTCTGGTTGAAGTTGAGGGGAGTGTCCTGCGTCGCACCGTAGGCGTCCGACTTGGCGACGGACGACTGAACCCAAGCAGAGTGGCGAGACTCAGTGGTGAGGATAGAGCCGGCGGCCGTGAGGTAGTCGGTGTTGGTGATGTTCTGGGCAGCGCCGAGGTAGGCGCTCACACCAACACCCTCGAGGAGTTGCGAGGTGGCGATGAACGACTTGACGCCCGTGACGCCGAAGTCGTACGTGCACTCCTTAACGGCCTTGTCGCCAAGAGCCTTGGACAGGAAGGCAACGTGTGCCTTTTCGTGGCCGCCAATCTCCGTGAAGCTGTAATTGTCGGTAAAAGTCAGCACAGGTCCATCTTCATGGATGCAATGAGGTTTGACTAACCGGTCGTGGACCCACGAGGGGTAGCCGGCCTTGCTGAAAGCAGCCTTGGAGGGAAGGTGGTCACGGTAGAATGCGTTCTCGAGGTTCTCGAGGGTAAGGGCGTAGTTGAGAATGACGGTGTCGATGTCAGCCTGGCCGGGAGCGGCACGCTTGGCAATCGTCTGCTCAACGGGGGCAGCAGCAACCATCGAAAGGGCGGCAAGGCCAGCAGCAACGGGAGCGATCATGACCATTTTGGCGAGGAAGGAATGTGGATGGGTGGGGCGAAATCGAGTCGGAGGAAGAAGGGTTTGTAGAGTTAGGAGAACTTGGTCATGGGTCTACGATTGCTCGCAATATATACTTCTCAGTGTCCTTCGCAAGACGGGTCCATCAGGCCGTCGTGAGTGGGGCCATTCCTCGTTCATCGGTCATCACGGTGATTGAGCCTCGTCCTTCGCCGGCCATACGGAAGGGGACGTGCGAATACGACTGAGCCACTACGGCGGCACAAACACCTGGGGAAACGAGCTTTCTCGACACTGATTCGTTCATTGACTTTCTCAGACATTGTGCAAATGACCTGACTAGAGAGGAGCCAGGACGACGGCAGAAGAAGAATTTTCGTCGACTTAATGTAATATCGCACACAGCTCTTGATCGTCAAGACGTCTTCTCGCTCTGGAGGAGAGGAATGGCCACTGCCCGTACAGTAGTAAAGGGTCAGAGCATTCGAGAAATGTGCGTGGCTGTAGCCAAGGAAAGTAAAAAGTGGTGTGGTTTAGGTGCGTATTCCTGAAACCCTGCGTGACGTCGTCCATCGACGACGGAGCATCAGGGTGTGACATTGGACCTTCTGAATGGAACGATTTCTTCGGTATGCAATACAGAGCGTCAGCAAGCAGCGAAGGAGGAGGAGGCTGCCTGTAATTGTTATTGGTCTAGGTCTGCGACGGCAAAAGCCGCTTTCGAAATCATTTCGGTTGTCAAATTAGACTTGTTGTAAATGGCTCGGAGGGGGCTTCGGCGCGCCCGCAAAGTGGGATGACTTTCTCACCTCCTGCGAACAGCTCCTCACATTTGACCGCACGCGGCATCAGATTGCCCGTACATTAATTGCCCGTACACATTTGGGCAATCTGATTTGGCAGCTGAGCAGCAGCTGTGAAGCAGCCGGAAGGGTCTTGGTTGCAGGATCCCTTTGCCCGTTCGGCGGGAGCCACTCTCCGCATCAGGGACCTTACCGTTACACTGCCAATGACACAATTTCAAGGTAGAAAGGTGTTTGCAATTCTCGAATTGCTCCTGTACAGGTTCCACACACAGCAGACGGCGAGATCAGATAGGCCAAAGGAGTCCAAGCAGAAGAGGTGTGGGGTAAGAGTGGCAGCGGTCCTATATGGAGTACTCGACCCTCGTCATTACACCGTCCTTGACCTATATTTTTCTATCTTTTTAAAACAATCTAGATGCAAGCAGGAACCGTTGGAATGGAATATTCGACCGAAGCCACCTGCGATCTTCATGATGCCACTTTGACTGATTTAGCCTCGGCTGACACACTTACGTATGCCTGAGCTTCGAAATGGTGGGTTGGGCAGTGGGAATGTGTGCTCGGGCCAGGCAACGTGGGTTTAATGTTTGCCTACAACAACTTGTCGACCAAAGGCCGGGAAGGAGTGCAGATCATCTCGAGCACGTCTTCTACTTGTGAGTGATCTGCTCTGTCACGTTTGAGCATCCAGCGTAGCAATTGTTGAATAACGTCGTCTGCACTCCTAGAGAGAGACGAAGGGTACATTACATTGAAAGGTTACATTCGCACTATGAATGGGGTAATGGATGGATGTGCTGATCACGGGAGAGCAGAACGTGAGGTTCGCTCAAGTGGCGGGAACAATTTCCTCGACATGCGGAACGTAACGATCGACCTTGCGCTTGTAAAGACCCACTAGTCGTTGGCAGATAGAAAGGGGATTTTGTTAGCCGCCAAAGTTGTACGACATCAGAAGGACGAGTGCACTTACTCTCTCGGGAAATATAGGTGGTCGTAGTCCAACCTTCCTCGGGCCAAAGGTCAGAAAGGCGTTTGTACAGGGCTTTTCGAGACGTGATGTTGCTGGCTTTGTCTGTGGACTTCTCCAGCTCGCTGTGGATGAGTAGAAGACAAGTCAGAGCAGTCAAGGTCACTGCGAGGAAGCCGTACCCACGTCTTCTCGTTGCGCAGCTCGACGATGGCATCCTCGATGGCAACAATGGTGAAGAGGATCTCTCGCATCTGATCGTTCCATTTCCAGCGCTTGACCGGCTTTGAGCCCTCACTCTTTGGAGCACCCTCATCTTCGCCGTCAGCTAGGCCAGCCTCCTCGTTCGTGGCTTCGCCCGCCGGCGTGGATGCGCCAGGACCGTCATGTTGAGCTCCTTCCTTGTCTGCCCCGCCTTCGTCAAGCCATCTCTGATAGGCCTCTTCGTACTCGCGCTTGTAGGCTGGCAGATGTTCTTGGATCTGCCGTTGCAAGGCTTCGATGTGCACTTCTCGGAGATCGATCATCTTCTGATGATGACTGTTAAACGCCTCCCGCTTGGTGAGTTTCTGTGAGTGAAGAGCTCGTTAGTGGTGTAGCTAGGGATGGAAGAAGCGCGCTTACACTGACCTGCATAGTAAAGCGATTATAGGGAAAGAGCTGCGGGAGGTGGTTGAAGAAGTTGTCGGTGTATTCTCCAAGGTCAATGGCGAGCATGGCCACGTTAACGAGAGGTGGCTTGAGAGCCGGTGGGAACTTTGCTTTGTTGAGCCACGATTCACGAGCAATTTGCTGTCGCAGGTTGTCGAATGCCTCTTGCAGCTTCAGGTCGACGGGAATCGTAGGGTATCGAGAGGCTTTACGTGCGTCATTAAGCGGCGGCGCTGGCTTTCGTGGATCGCCGTCGTCGTCATCGACCTTGATGGGGCTTTGTCGTGTCCCGTCGAAACGGACCGGAGATTCACTTGGATTGGGACCATTGAGGAGACTGCTGACACCCATTGCGCCTGCTCCTTCAGCGGCTTCGCGCCCGCTGCCGTCAACCTGAGCCTGCGCCACTGGTGGTGGCGGCTGCGGATGGACAGCACCCGTATAGACTGCCCATCTATGAAGAAGAATGTTGACCTGAGGCAGCACCTTTGACGACGGGTGCTCGATCATGATTTCGCCTACACCACCGATTCCGTCAACGGGTTGTGTAAATACGGGTGCCGCTGACCTCTTTGCACCCCCCGGTCCTCCGCCGCTCCCTCCAGAACCGGCTGCTCCGCCGTTTGAAGCGCCAGATGCTTTGTTGGCGAGTTGTTTGCTCCTCTTCATCTGGGCCAGCTCCACAGGACCTTCCGTGACGAAGAAACCATCGGAGCTCGGCTTGGCTGAATGCGTGGGCTCATCGACATTGAGCTCAGAGTCATCGACAAAGGGGTCACGTACATCGTATTCGTCGTCTGGACCTGCTCGTTTCCGCTTTTTGTTGCCCTTGTCGACTGGATACTTCTCGAGAAGCCGGGCAAGATCGCCAAATTCCGACAAATCCGGTCGCTGGCTCCCTCGTTCTTGCTCGGCCTCTTCCTGTGCCAAAGCAGAACTGATACCTTTTGACTCTTCGAACCACGCTGCGTAAGGGTCATTCTTAGCCTTGAGGTGTTTGTACACTTCCACAGGTACGTTGGCCATGTACTCAGAGTCGTCGTCGTGTGAGACGATGAGCGCAAGCCTGACCGTTGGCCGAGGAGGGGGACCTTGAGGTGCAGGCTCAAGGGATGGAGTGATCCGTCGCTTCTTCTTTGGCTTGGGCTTGGGGGCAGCAATGTGGCCGCTTGCTTCTTCGGTTGCACCTTCCCCTGCATCCTTGCCTCCGTCTGATCCTTTCTCATGATCCATCTCTGCATCGCCTTTTTCCTGTGACGGCTCGGCTGTGCCGCTTTCTCTTTTCCCTTCAGCTTCGGTCGCTTCGACCCCTTCCATGGCTGACTCTCGACTGACGCTCCTGCTATCATCCTCGCTTCCTGAGTCTGACGCATCATCATCGTCGTCATCCTCCTCCTCTTCTTCCTCCTCGGAGTCATCGTTGACATCCTCTCCCTCGTCCTCTCCGTCATCGTCGCCCTCGTTGTCATCGCCACCATCGCCTTCATGCCCTTCATCTTGGTCTGCATCCTCCCTGCCTTCCTTCGCGGATCCAGGAATCTGCCTGTCTACCTCCCCATCAGAGCCATCGGTCACTTTTGTGTCGCGTTCAGTCTCTTCAGCGCTTCGATCGACCTCCTCGCCGGGTTGCGAAGGCGCAGATTTCCCCTCCTCAGCAGCGCCATTTGAGGTTCCCTGCTTTCCCCCCGCGCCTTTCGGCCCATCATCGTCGTTGATCTCGGCACGTTGAGGGTTGATCTGCCTCTCTGGGGTGCTTGGAGGCTTGGGCGATCCCGTGGGCGTCACCATGGCTGCGACGGACATCCTGTCTCCATTAGCTGGAGAACGTGTCGGCTGTGCCCCGACATCGCCTGAGCCGTCGCTGGCGGCTGTCTCGGGTGCAGTGGCGCTAATTGATTGTGAGTCCTCCGACAGCGTCGTGGGGGCCCGTGGCGACGAGGGCCCGGCAGCGCTCTCGTTAACGTCGGCCATCTCAATGCTAGTCTCACAAAAGCCTACCGAAGGCTCGAGACTGACCACATCGAGGAAGACAACCATCTTGGGTCAGCCGCTCAAGCAAAGAAAAGGATAATTAATCATCTCCTTGCGACTATGGCGGTGATCGCACATCGTCTTTGCTGTTGGGCCGAGAGCCCATCAAGTTCGGAAGCCACTCACCACCTCTTGACGTCTGACGAAGATCAGCCTTGTCGGGCGGCCTTTAATTGAAAGCCACGCGCGCGCTACCGCCTGATTTGAGGCGCTCCCCATCCAACCGCTTTCGACTCGTTCCCAATTGCCCGCGTCACTAATGTCGGTTTTCGGTACCTTTGAAAAATTGCTGTCCGCGGCCCCTTTTCTTCCTGTCTGTGCAAAGATTGCGCTTCAAGAGGGGCGTTCAGGTCTCGCACCTCCAGAAGAGCCGTGTGTGATGTCTGGGCCGGTGTGACGAAAGGAGGAGAAGATTGGCAAATTTTGGTGAACGGATTGTGTCGTCTTGACTGCCGGATGCTACACACGCCGAAGGAGGGAGAAAATCCTGTTTGGGTGTGTCGTCGTGTCGTCTAGTCCTTCTTTCGAATGACGCCAAGTTGAAGCGTGCTTCTCTCGGTGTGGAGAAGACAATGCTGCTCAACAGGTCGCGTCGAGCCCAGGCAGGACAACGGGTCCTTGCCAGAGAGGGACAGAACAGATTGGGAGATGGAAGTAAGGAAGAGGAGTGGGGGAAGACATAGGTCGAAAGAGCCAGTGGCTGCTCCGGTCGGCCTTTCAGGCTCGCTCGAGCCTAGAAAGAGAGCGATAAACTCCCCTTGTTCTCCCTCACACAGGACAGCAAGGCAGGCAGGCAGATTGGATTCAAGGAATTGAGGCTTTTAGTCTAAACGGCGGGCCAAAAAAAGGTTGAGGTCCCGGGGGGTTGATGAACGGTCACAGTGACCAAAAGGGTTGAGAAGGGCTACTCGACTGAGAGCGCACACCAACTCTTCGATTGAAGTCGGATCTCTTTCAGGTCTGGCCTTGTTCTTCTCCTCGTCACTGAGAGAAGGGATGGCCCTGTCCTTCTTGGTGCATCTTCCCTTGAAGATAGAAGAAGGTCTCACCAAAGCGCGCGCTCTGACCACGCGAATCTGACCTTCCGCGGCTCTACTTTTTTTTTCTACCTTTTATTTTTTTGAGTTTGCTGCGAGGATGACTTAGGAAGAAGGGTACCAAGGAGATGACGGAGACACTGTCGGACGTCCTCCATCAATTTCCTTCCGGGGCAAGCCATGGCGGGTCCGTCGGCAGTCTCAACGTACATCGTGGTGGGTGCGGGCGTATTTGGAGCTTCGACTGCCTTGGAGCTTGTCAAGGCGGGCCACAAGGTCACCGTCCTCGAGCGATCACAAGACGGGTTCCACAGCCCCGACGCAGCGTCCAACGACCTCAACAAGATTGTCCGCGCTGACTATTCGGACCCACACTACCGAGACCTGGCCAAAGAGACGATCTCCATCTGGAGGAGGTCTCCACTCCTGTCCCGTTTCTACCACGAGACTGGCGTCCTCTTTCGAAGTGGCCACAACAGCACAGAGGGCGACGCCTACCTCGATGTGGGCGTTGCCAGAGCCAACGAGGCTGGCAGTACCCTTCTCGAGCAGCCCCACCCTGGCAAGAAGCTAAAGCCATCGGCATACCACATCAAGAGCGGCGAGGAAGCTCTGCGGTGCTTCCCACCGGCCGTGCGACCAAGGCTGGGAGAGTGCATCTCGAAGATCGGCTCCAGGGCGGCCGACGGCCAGCAAGGGTACTTCAATGCGCGAGGAGGATGGGCAGAGGCGGATCATGCAACGCGAGCCGTGCTCCAGGAGGCCATTCGACTGGGTGCCCAGGTGGTGAGCCACGCCCAGGTTGACGAGGTTCTCTTCGACCAAGGGGACAAAACGCGCGTCGTTGGCGTCAAGACGGCCGATGGCCGCAGCTTCTTCGCTGGAGGCCCTGACGGCCATGTCATTCTCTGCGCAGGCGCGTGGACGAGGGGCTTGCTGAAGCGCATCGCCCCGGAGCAATTCGATGCGTGGGCGCCCATGGCCCCTACTGCCCAGTGCGTGATTACCGTGCAGCTCGACGAGGAGCAGAGGCGAGCATTCAAGGACCTCCCTGTCGTGTTCAACATCGAAACGTGAGTGATTCTCCTCTCTTGCTCATTTTGAGTCAGCAGTCCCTGATCGCTTTTATGTTAGCGGTTTCTACTGCTTTGAGCCAGATGAGCACGGCCTCGTCAAGGCCGCCTTCCACTGCGAGGGCTACCAGCGTCCGCTGCCGGATCCCTCGATCCCCTCTACCTATCCAACATTTACCACACAGCAAGACGGGCCCGTCGACGAGTCGCTTGTGAGCACCCGCGCCGCTCCGCGCGTCCCAGCAGACACGCCTCAACGTCTGCTGCAGGAGCTCGGCCTGGTCTATCCAGAGCTGGCCAAGCTCAAGATTGACTCGGACAGAATTTGCTTCTACTCGGAGAGCGAGGATGAGAATTGGATAATCGACTACCTGCCCAGGGCAAAGGGTCTCATCCTTGCTGGCGGTGACAGCGGCCATGCCTTCAAGGTGAGCTCTGAATTTGTGATCCCCCCACCTCCACCATCTCTGACGACACTGCTCTTTATGCACCAAACAGTTCTTGCCCATCCTCGGTCAGCTTGTCTGCGCCCGCCTTGGTCACTCGCAGGTCCCCAGCTTGACACCGCACCAGGACCGCGTCTTCTCATTTGCCTACCACACTGAGCTTGCTCGACAGAACGAGCGCGTAACCTCATCGAGTGCTTCTGCCTCTTCGTCCTCAGCCCAGGCCACGCTGCGAGGTCGACTGTGAAATGACAATTGAAATATTGATAGAACTGACAAGGGTTCTCTTTCCTTTTTTTTTTTTCGTTAGGGTTTGCGAGCAAGAGAGGAGGGGGATAAAAGAAGAAAGAGACTTGTCTATCTGACCAATTGGAGATACAAATGCGCTCTAGTCTTCCTTTTCGTAGCCTGGGTTCTTTCGCAAAATGACAATGCCCTCCAGAACATTTGCGTAGCTGAGGTATTCGTCCGTCCCCAACTCGGCTCTCTCGTACGATCCCAGTCTGACGGGCGACGTGTGCGTTTGGAAGCCCGAAATCGTCCTCGGCTTGCCCGCCTGGCCAACGACGTCGACGGCCTTGCCCACGCGCACGCTCGTTGGAAGCGGCTGGAGCTCCTCTTCGTCGAGCGTGATGAGGAAGCGTGGGTACATTGACAAGACGAGATAGTAGAGCATCCAGTGGCTCTTGTCCAATACAAAGCCCCGGGCATCGGTGAAGGACACAAGGAGCGCAAGGATGCCGCACACGGCCGTCCGACTCATGAGCTGCCGGTCGGTGTGGTAAGGGTTGATGCCAATGGTACCTTTGCCCATGTGAACGAGTCCCTGAGCGACTCGGACCATGAAGAGACTATCGGGCTCTTTGTGGTAGTAGCCAGCAAGCTGGCGGAGCATCTGCGCCAATCTTGCGTTGTTTGTACCTGCGCCGACGATGCCCATGGCGAGAATCGCGTTGATAGCCACGTCGAGGTCATTGTCGTGCGAGTACTTTGACAATGTGTCGAGCAGCGCCATCTGGGGGTTAGAAGGGTTCAAGAGAGCCAAGGCCAAGGGCACGGCCCGCCGAATTGTCGGTTCGCCATAGTGCATGAGATGAGAGAAGTGCCGAAGCGTCATCTCTGCACCCACGTCCTCGCCCATCGCGACAAGTGCGATGCCCATGACGGCAAACGCTTGGTAGAGGTCATTTGTCTTGTCCTCGTCAGCCGATTCATCCTTGTCGCCCTCAGCGCCGCCACTGGCGCTCGCACCTGCGCCCTCTCCACTTGCGCCCGCCTCGGCTCCTTCTGATTGTCCATCTTCCTCCTTCTCCCTCTCAACGCCGATGTGTTCGGTGCAGTGATGAAGCATCTGCTGAACCTTGAGCACGTTTCCTGTTCCTGCGTAGCTGCACATATCGACCAAGACCTGTGCCTGCTTGCTGATGGGGTGTTCAATAGCCTTGAGTGTCTCGATTGTTGCATCGCTCGCATCCTGCTGGCCAAGGAACAGCAGGGCAAGACCGAGGCTCATAAAGCGAGCCCATTTGTCGTTGAGCTGCGACGGCTCCCTCTCCATCATCGTCTGAAGAATCGTCGGGGTGATCTCTCCATGCGCTGAGCCAACAAAGATGAAGCCAAGCGCGAGAGCTGACATGGAGGCGACCTCCATCGACGTCGTCTCATCGGCAACATGTTGCAGGAGCAGTGGGACAATGTCCTCTCGACACGAGCCTGCATAAGCGAGGCCGATACCGACGATGGCTGAGATCTTGAGAGGTACACTCTTGCTTTCAACATGCTCGGTGAGCAGGGCCAGCGCTGCATCCATCTCACTTCGCACACTTGAGTGCAGGATGCCGTAGGCCATCAACGAGCCAGCGCGAATGTTCTCGTCGGAAGAGTAGGTGTATTTGTCGACGTGGCTCAGGCCCATCTCAGTGTCCCAGAGAAGGCTCATACCCAGGCTCGCCGACGCACTCAACATCCCGTGATCTTTGTTCTTGTAGATCCAGCTGTTGCCCTCTTCCGCGCCAACCATGAGCTTGTCGTTGCCAAAGCCGGCGTTAACAAAGGCGTTGACGAACGTGCTGGCCAGATTGCCCCTCGCCGAGTCGACCGTCGTGCTCAAGGTACTTCTTGTGTTCTCCAAGTGCGACTTGTAAATGTCCTCAAGGCTCTTTGGCTCGTAGACATCGAGCTCCTTTGCAAACTGGATAAAGTGGCTTGAGAGGTGGGTGTTGTAAATGCAGTCCATCAGCTTGTAGTCTCGCATCGGGTCGTCCTCATCTTGCAGCCACTCGACGGGAATCTGTTGCCGACCGAGCATGTATGCCAGCTGCGTTCGCATGACTGGGTTTGAAGGCGCCTCAAAGTCGGACCGGATCAGCTCGCGGTCTCCGAGGCGGAGGGCCAGGGTCATCGCTTCGGCAAATCGATCGTGCTTTCGGTAGATGTCGTGAGCCGTCCGCAAGAACTCGACGTCGTCTGGTGGGACGAGAAGATTGACACAGCTATTGACCAAGAGCTGTCAGCGCCACTCGGGCTATACGTTTTGTCATATCACTTGGGCAAGACTCACCTAACCATGTAGAGGCAGGCCCGGGCATACGTATCCTTGTCAACAAACTGCGGCAGCTTGTCGATGCTCTCGAGCTCCAGGAGTAGATCGACCGCATCTGCCTCGGCATTGTGTTTCAGGCTGAAAGGCACAATCAAGAGTGCCAAGTCGATGAGCTCCGAAGTGCTCTTTGACTCGTCCTCGAGCGACCGGGCGTTGTATTCCTCGCCCAGCTCAGCAGCTAGGTGCCTCATGTACTCGTGACCCCACAGCCCTGGATCCTCGGCATGACCAATCTCGCTAGCCAGGAGTCTGAACTTGAGCGTTTCCCGCTGGCCATTGTCCGTGTAGGTCATGGCAAGAACGGAGAGGATCTCAGAGAAGAGAGCCTTATCCGACGAGCTTGGCCAGGTCTCAAAGATTTCCTTCAGGTCGGGATAGTGGGGGCGGAGGAATTTGAGAGGCTTGGGTACGGAGGTCATAGACGATGTGCTGGTCCGAATCAGCGTCCGCAACGACTCTAGTGCCGGCCGGTGCAGGCCTTTGTCCGATTCCTGGTGGGACCAACGTCAACAAGCTTCCTTTGCCTCCTTGAAAAGCTTCAAGCACCCACCTTCAGCCTCTCTGTGAGCATTTCGAGCTCATTCTTGAGCTGAAGGTCCTCCTCCGACAGCTCATCCTCCTTCTTGTCCTTCTTGCCATCTGCCCCGTCAGCGCTACCCTTTCCCTTGGCATCTCCATTGACCTTTGCCTCTTTGTCCTCGTCCTTCTTGTCCTTTTTGGCGGGGTCCTTCGAGGGGACTGCAATCGTCTGCTTTTGTGCGTCACCACCCGCCATGATCGGGCCGTAGTGAGTCTGATCGTTTGATGGTCTCGTCGAGCCAAGGAGACCTTCGTGCACTTTGCCTCGACACACCAATAGGTCAGACCTCCATCGACGCGCGGCTTCGTGCATGGACTTCACGTGCCATATCACTTCACACGTGGTAAATTAGAGCTCGTCGGCTATCGGAACGCAGGAGCCAACCGGTTGGGGCCTGTCACGCACAGATCTGATAGACCTTTAATGCTATATCTCGGCGATTCAAGGGACGACCAGCGGAAATTTGGATATCTTCGTTGCTCCCCGATGATCATCTCTTGATTCTTGCTCGGAGCAGCAGCAGCAGCAACGGCAACAGACATCGTATAAAGAGGGCTCGGAACATGGCGGAAGACGGCCGTCGACCCGTTCTCGAGTTCGCCGCCACCCATCGCCATTGACACGCGCCTTTGTCGCAACCTCCTGTCTCTATACCCGTTCGGTCGCTCACCAAGGCGTCTTCGGAACCGCCCTCTCTCACTCTGATCTTCTGCTCTGCCTCTGTGTGCTTGGACCGTCTCGAGAAAAAAAGGCAAGCCGAGACATGATTGTCATCTCTGATATCGCCCACGCCATTGTCCACGGCATCCACGCCGTCTCTCGCGCCGTCGGCTTCGTCCTGGGCATCCACCTCTTTATCGTCTTGCAAACATTTCGACTACTCTTTGACGACCCCATCGGCTCGCTTCGGTCGGCAGCACCCACTTCGCCTCTGAACAATCGCGACCGGTCAGACACGCAGGCTGTGCCCCTCCATCTGCCGGCACTGGGCCCGCGACCAGACGACTTGCCACTGCCGCCCGCCGCATTGGGCCGACTTGAGAAGCTGAGGGCCAACGTCATGATCATGAGCGCCAGGCTGCACGACGAGGCAGTCGAGATTGGCGAGAGAATCGACTCGAAGGGGGGCGCGTCCGCGTGAGTTGTCCTCATTGTCTTTGCCTGCCTTGTCCTCCCTGGAAGCTGAACAGAGGCCCATCGCAGAAAGCTGCTTTCGGCCCTCTCGCTCGGTGGTCGAGGCGGTGGAGGAAGGAACTTGAACCCAGAGCTGGTCAAGAGGCTGCCCCCAGAGATTGTCAGCTACATCTTGCTGCTCGCTGCGTCGCCACACACGCCCGATGCCGTGCCCTGCAAGATTGCGCTTTTGTCCAAGGCCCACTATCGCCTCGTCATTCCCAAGCTCTACGCCCATGTCCAGCTCAATGATGGCCACACCTTTCGGCGCTTCCGGCTGACGATGGCGCTGCACAACCCTTCGCTTGGCCGCCTCGTCAAGTCGCTCCAGATTGCCTCGGCCGACTTTGACGACAGTGGCTACCTGCCAGGCCAGCTGGCCGAAAATGTGGCCCTGGGCGTGGGTCTGGAGCAGATCCTGCTTGCCTGCTCCAATCTCTCGGACCTTTACCTCGACCTGCTGGCTATGGCCGCGCTCCACAATGGGACAGCTTCGCGCCTCGAGCGGGGCGCACTGCCCGTGCGTCTCTCTGCCGAGCTCAGCATCCCCCAGTATCTGGCCGTGCCCACCTTTGCCTCGCTGCGCCACGTCGAGCTGAACGTCTTTGGCCTCGACGCAGACGCCGTCGAGGATCTCCGCACGGTCCTTCCTCGCCTCAAGAGCCTCACTTTCCGGTGGGTCACGCGCGGCAGCTATCGACCTCCCGCCTTGCGCAACGTCTTGAGTGCCTACGACTGGCGAGGCGCACGTGGCGTCGATCGACGACGGCGAAGACGGCCCAGCATGAGCCGTCAGGGGAGCACCAGCAGCCTCAACAGCAGCGGCGGCAGTGGCAGCGGCAATGTGCACCATCATGCTAGTGCATTCAGTCACGAAGAGTCCCAAGACATGAGCATAGACGACGATGACGACGAGACCGAGGAGGAGAGGGCCCAGTGGAGGCCGGGCGGACGCAAGCACTCGGATCTGTGCCTCTTTGCCCATGCCATTGACGTGCTCCGGCGGTGGCCCCAGGAGCCCAGCGACGGCAAGCCGCTGCGTGCCCTGACGGTGCTCGCATGGCCCAAGGCTGTCCGGATGCTCCGCGAATTCTTCCCCGATGCCGTCCTCTTGGACGAGGCGGGGCCTGCTGACGAGCAGGCATGGGACTGGAGCATGGAGAGGGCCTACGACGAGGACGATGAGGAAGAGGCGAAAGGGGAGGAGCAAGACGGGGTAGAAGAGGGCCGAGGCGGCCTGAAGAAGAGGCCCAACTTCTCGAGAGCGTCGCGAAGAATGGGTCCCGCCGGTCATCGCCCTCCTCCCGTGCACGTCCAGGCCGCCGGAGGCCCTGCCCCCATGGGCGTAATGATGGCGAGGAACCCGTCGTCACTGTCCCAACACAGCCGCAGCGGCGATACCAAGCTGGCCCCGCTCCGCATCGGTATCGACGATGCCTACCAGCAGGGCCCGCGACGAGGCCCGCTGCAGCAGTGGCAGGCCCGCACGGCGAGCTGCGACGTCTGGCGCTGATGCATTCTTTTCTCTTTTCCCTGTCGCACTCGCTGCTCTTTGCATCTGTAGACGCTCCTGTACTGTACTTTTTTCTTCTATTCCACCAATCTGTATTTCACCTTGCCTTCTCTCTCACGCCTGCACTCTGTCCTCGTCTCACTGGCCTCTCTCTCAACTACACGCCGCGTCTCTCTGGCCAGCTTATCTGATGGGCGCCCCGCTAAGGTCAGCAGCCAGCCACCAACCGGCTAGCTGCGACTACTACCGATAGCTTATTGCGCACTTTCATTTCCAAAAAAAAAAAAAAAAAAGTAAGCGACGGGCCGCCGCGTCTTTCTAAGCCCGGAAGGGGGTGGGTGGGTTGGGTGTTCTTCGTGGGCGACTGACTGGACGGGCCATTCCTTTTCTCTCCGCGGCCCGCATTCTTTAGCAAAGCCCTCGCCAATCTCACGACGGCCACACGCGCAATGGCACGCCGACCGCCGCGCGTGCTGCTCGTCAACGACGACGGCCCGCCCGCGCCGAGCTCGCCGCACATCCTCGGCCTCTACACGCACCTGCGCGCGCGCCTCGGCTGGGACGTGAGCGTGGTGCTGCCCTCGTCGCAAAAGTCGTGGGGCAGCATGGCCTTTGCGATTGCCCACCCTGTCTCGCTGTGGTACTACTACCCGCTTGCGAACAACGACCGCGGCGCCGATGCGCGCACGGCCGGCTCCTGGAGCGCCACGCGCCGGCCCGTGCGGCCGGACGAGGGCGAGGTCGCCGAGTGGGTCCTCCTCGATGGCTCCCCCACTACATGCGCCAACATTGGCCTCTGGTCCTACGCCTCCCTCTATCACGGCGGCGGCGGCGAGGAAGGTCCCTCTACTTCCTCCTCCTCCTCCTCTGCTCCGTCGGCGCCCGCGTTTGACCTCGTCATCTCGGGCCCCAATTTTGGCCGGAACACGGGCACGGCGTTTGCGCTCGGCTCCGGCACCGTCGGCGCGGCCATGGCGGCGGCGCTCTCGGGCGTGCGCGCCATCAGCCTCTCGTATGGCCACTTTGCGCAGCCGACGGAGCAGATGAAGGCCGCGGCTGCGCGCGAGGAAAAGGCCGGCGTCGGCGTCGGCGTCGGCGTCGGTGTTGGGCCTGCAGCTGGAGATAAGAAGGAAGAGGCGCAACAGGAGCAGGAGAAGAAGCAGGAGCAGGGAGGAGCAGGAGAAGCGACGAAACGGAGACGCAAGGCGAGCTACACGGCGCCGTCTGCGCCGCGCGAGGTGGTGCAGCTGGCGCACGACCTCAGCGTCCGCATCATCGAGCGCCTCTGGCGCGAGTGGGACGACAACGTGGGCGTGTATGCCGTCAATGTGCCGCTGTGCTGGATGCTGCGCGACGAGAAAGTGTATTGGACGACGATGTGGAAGAGCAAGTACGGCCAGCTGTTCCAGCCGACTGCCGGCGCACCAGCAGCAGCAGCAGTAGCAGCAGCGACGACGAGCGCCACGAGCGACATCACTGCGACACCCGCGAGTCACCAGCCCGTGCCGGCGTCGGCGCCGACACCCGCGGTGCAGTTCCGGTTCAGCCCCAACATGGCCTCAATGCTGGCTCCAAAGGACCTCACCGTCGGCACCGACACCTGTGAGTGTCTCCAGACTGGATGCTGTCTTTAATTTTTTTTTTCTTTGACTAAGCATACAGACACAGGGGCGATCCTCAATGGCTACGTGTCCATCACGCGCCTGCGGCCCAACTTCTCGGAGCTGGATCCATCGACGGCGCCAGGGCAGGGCGAGGCACAGGGCGAGGGCAAGCAGTTCCGTCTGTAGAGTACAATATATTTTGCATGGCACAAGTCTGCCTGTTGCTGCCAGTGACACAGTAGGAGTGTTCGTGTTCTATGCGTTTGTCTGAGTCCCTGAGTGGACACATGAGTAGCTCTTTGAGGAGGGTATCAATTAAAGAGGCACGCTCAGCGGCGCGGCTCGAGGACCTCGTCGGACACCTTTTCCTTGACGCTCTCAAACTGCTCCCGGCCGGCGTCGCCCCACCATTCGCGGCCAGCCTCGTAGCTGCCGAGGTAGACGCCTGCGCCGAGGGCCGTCCATGCGCAGCGGAGCGCACCCCCGCGCATCACACCGCGCACGCCTTCCGTGCGCAGAATGTCGCGCAGCATTCCGAGCGCCGACTTTCTGTGCTTGCCAGACGACGACGACGAGGAGGAGGAGTCGAGCATGATGCGCGTCTTGACGAGGTCCAGCGGCGTCGTGACGAGGGCCGAGATGGCGCCTGCACCCGCTGCGCTCAGCCCACTGACGGCACCGGCCTTTGCATAGTATGCAGCAGCACTTTCGCCGCCTGCTTGCTGCGGTGTCGTCGCGGCTGTCGATGACGGTGGCCGCTGGCGCACGGCGTTGTATGCTCTCCTCCGTGCCTCGTCGCCCGTCGTGACGTCTGGCTGCTGCAGCTGGCGGTCCTGGTGTGCGGCCCTGTCCCACCCCGCAGCAGCGCGCCTCGGCCTGAGTCCGACCTGTCTAGCAAGAGCACCCCGGAACTGCTCGTAGAGGGGAAACTGCAGCGCCGTGAAGGGCAGGTTGCGCCCCGCCAGCGCCCAGTAGCCGCGCCAGATGGACCCCAGCGCGAGCGAGGGCATCTTGTGCGCGCTGCTGCTCCCGGGCCCACCGACGGCGACCTGCATGCGCTGCTTGATCGTCTCGGCAGGCGTCAGGACGGCGCATGAGGCCAGCTCGGCGAGGGCACTCGAGGCGGCGTGGCCGAGCGCCACGGCGCGCCCGCTCGTGTCGGCCGCCACGTAGGCGCCCCACACGGGCAGCCGGTCCGGCGTCGTGAGCAGCGCCTTGGCGTGCTCGTAGGTGGTGAAGAACAGCGCCGCGCTCGGCAGCGTCGCGACGACGACGGGCCCGAACCCTTGCCAGAGGCCCTGGTAGAGCCCGCGGCCGTTGGGAAACCGCGAGGCGTAGTCGGCCGCCTGCACGCGCGACTTGATCGTGTCGAGCGGGAAGATGGAGCAGTCGACGGCAAACGCCGCCAGCGCACCGGGCACGATTGTGTCCATGGCTTCTGCGCAGCGGATCCCAGCAAGCACGACGAGGCAGGTCTTAGCTGGCTTGATTGATGCTGCTGCTGATGACCAACAGGAAGATCAGAGGGTCTGGACGTGCAGGAGGTGGAGGCCGTCACGTGCGCGCGCACTTTTCGAAGGCTTGTCATTCCATCACAGCTGATCGATGGCGTCGAGGAGACACAACATCAGCCGGCCTTCCTCCTGCGCTGTCTGCGTGACGACGACGACATGTCCTCGTCGACGGCAGCAGATCCCTACCAGCAGTTCTAGTGAGTGTGGCTGGCTTCCCATGCACCGAGACGGGAGGTGGATGCTGACGCGTTGGCCTGCTCTCAGCTACTGGAACGCCAACACCAGCAACTGGGATTTTGACTATGACTCGTACTACGCCACCTATGGCTATCCCCAGGCCGGCGGCTCCGGCGCAGGGCCAGGCGCGTCCTCGTATGACGCGGCATATGCGGCGCAGGCATCCGAGCAGGCATCCGCCTATGGAGGTGGTGCTGCCGGCTCCTCATCGACGGGCGCATACAACGGCGCATCCTCGTCTGCCAATGGCGGTGAAGCTGGGGCAGAGGGCAGGAAAAAGTACGTGGCAGGCCCCAAAGACGCAGAGGGAAATGCGCTGGCGGGCAATCTCAAGAAGGGCGAGACGCGAACGACGGTGCTGAGAAAGAGCGTGGGCAAGCTCTACGAAGATCAGACGCTGCTCGAGTGGGATCCAAGTGAGTATTGGATCTTCGCGTCATCGAAGAGAAAGAAAGACTAACGGCTAGAGTTGACCTGTCCCACAGCTCACAAGCGTCTTTTCGTGGGAGACTTGGGCAATGACGTGACAGACGAGGTCCTGTCGGCGGCCTTTTCAAAGTACAAGTCCTTCTCAAAGGCGCGAGTCGTGCGCAAGAAGGTCGACTTGAAGTCAAAGGGGTACGGCTTCGTCGCGTTTGCAGATCCCGAAGACTTCCTCAAGGCGTGGAAGGAGATGGATGGTGCGTTCATGCTTAAGAGAGTGTGTTAGAGCGGCTCATCGCTGACCCCGTTTGGCTCCTCTTGCAGGGAAGTATATTGGCTCGAGGCCGTGCAGACTCAAAAAGGCAAACGAGGACGTGGCACCGACGCAGATCGGGGCGAGAAAGGACAAGCTGCTGGCGGCCAATGTTCGCTACGACGAGTTCAAGGCAAAGAACAAGATGGGCGGTGCCATTGGCGGCGATCTGCGGAGGAGTGGCATCGGAAAGGCCTGGAAGATTAAGCGATAACTTACGATCTAAGCTGATAGATGTGCTTGCGAAGAGAGAGGCCTCTCAGCCCCTCTTCTTTGCGTTTGCACTGTACTGTAGTTCCTCGCCCCTTCATCTGCTCGCCATCTTCAATCATACACCACCATCCCCGCTCTTGTCCGTAGGGAGCACACGTGACCATTTCAAAATTTTAAATTTTTGGAGAGCTTTCCTCGCAGTGCCGTTCCTTGCACGTCTCTCTTTCTCAAAGAGCACGCACAATGCCGCTGAACTCGACCACGTACCTCGAGGCGCACGGCTGGGAGGGCAAAGGAGCGCCGCTGGATGGAAAGAATGGCCGAGGGCTGAAGAAGCCGCTGAGCGTGCCGCAGAAGCGCAACGTCAAGGGTCTGGGCAAGGAGCGCGACCGCGCCGTCGAGTGGTGGGACTGCCTCTTTGAGGCCAGTGCAAAGTCGATCAGCATCGCTGTTCCCACGGCCTCCTCGCCCTCTTCTTCGTCGGCAAAGCCAAATGCGGCCGCGGTCACGGTCATGGATCCCGCAGCGGCGGTGGAGAGCGCGGGCGCCGCGGTGCAAGCGCGCAAATTGGACGGGGTCAATCCGGCTGCGAAGGTGTCGCTCATCGGGCAGGCTAAGCGCGAGCATGCGCGCAAAATGCTCATGAGCGGCTTCGTTCGGGGAAGGCACGTCGAGTCGGACGAGGAAAAGTTTGCGAGGCAACTCAAAGAAGACGAAGAGGCACGGGCCAAGGCGCGAGAGGAAGAGGCACTCGCTAAGCCGCGGCTGCAGGATGCCGACGGAGACATGAAGACGAAGACAGACGTCTCAAGTGGCGAAGGCACAAGCCGAGACGGAGGTAAAGCTGAAGCGAAGGACAAATCGAAGAAAGAGAAGAAGGAGAAGAAAGAGAAGAAAGAGAAGGAGAAGAAGGAGAAGAAGGAGAAGAAGGAGAAGAAGGAAGGAAAGGAGAAGAAGGAGAAGAAAGAGAGCAAGGAGGAACGTCTTAGCACTGGAGCAGATGACGCGGAAAAAGAGGCAAAGAGGCAAAAGAAGGAATCGAGGAGAAGGGACAAGGAGGCAAAGAAGAAAGCTTGTGCCATCAAGGTAGGGGAAGAAGGGGAAGAGAAGGCCAGGACAAAGGAGGGAAAGTCAAAGAAGCGAAAGAGCCGAGACGAGGGAGAGGAGTCAGAGGGACAAGCGGTCAAGTTCTTACAAAATGGCTACTTGGAGAAGTCTACCGAGACTGAGCGAAGCAGGAAGAAGCGAAAGGAGCCAAAGAGCGAGGACAAAGAAGATAGAAAGAAGCGCAAGAACAAAGAGAAGGAGGGAAAGAAGTCCAAGAAGACAGGCGAGAAGAAGCCAAAGAAGGACGTACCTCAGGAGGGCTAGAGAGAGACAGACACGCACACACATCATCCTAGACACACCAAATGCACGATACCCACACAGCCATGTACAGCTTCGGAGAATTGTCAATTGTCAAACAGACTACATTACAAAAATGAATGGGCAGGCCTCAAGCGATGCCGAGCGCAACCTTTGCCTTTTCGCCTCCTTCTTCGTCCAGTCGCACGACGGGCTCGGGTCGCTTTGTGAAGAGAATCTTCTTGCGAATGACGCAAACGACTTCAAAGTACGTCTTTGTCGTCCTACTCTTCGCCGAGTCCCCTTCCTCCTCCTCCTTATCCGTGTGAGTTGGAAGCGCTCTTCGAGCGGGTGATGTTGTAGGAGAGCTGAAGTCGAGCTCGCTGCCCCGCATTGGAGGCGGCGGCATGGGGCTGCTGCTCATTACTTCGGCGTCTCTTGTACGCTTAAGCGGTGTCTGCAGTGAAACCTCCTCCACGTTCGGCCGCGCCCTTTTCCGAGTCATCGTAGGCGACGACGGCGCTGCCGCGTCGTCGTCGTCGTCCTCCCTCTCCAATGCCCCTCCTCTACTCAGCGGGTCACTACGGTTCTCAAATGGCGTTGGTGAAGATGCCACATCTTGTACGCGGCCCCGTCTGAGAGGTGCCTCTTGAAAGTCCTCCTTGACGCGTCTCTTCTTCTCCAGCACGGCCAAAGGCCGGGGCAAAGAGACAATCTTTCCCTCCAGGCGATGATGTGAGATGAGCAGCGTCGGTCTGTCCTCCCTACCCGCTGAGAACTCGAGCTTGGCGAGTACCTGTCCGCCAGACGCATCGACATCGTCCATCTCGAGGCGGCCCTGCAGCTCGATGAGCGCCAGCTCCCCGCTCGGTGCTAGCTGAACCAGCGGCGGCGGGACACTGGATGACGGCTGGCTCGCTAGTGACGATGTCGACGCCAGCGGCAGCTCTACGTTGATCCTCATCCTAGCGCTTTCGTCTCTGTGCGGGCCGAGGCGACTTGATAGAGTGAGGCGCGTCCTCACCAACCATCACGTCTGGCTCCAAAATGAGCGCGTCGCCCCACGTGGAGCAGATGGGCCTCCTCATTCTTATTTTTTTGGCAAGCCTTGCGATCTGAACACCACGAATTTATTACCACACGCCTACGATGGGGCGGCACGACGACGACTACCATCGGGGCGGAGCCGGAGGGAGCCGGGGCAGTGCGGCAGGAGGAGACCACTCCAGAAAGCGTACGTATCATGAAGATGATGATTACCGTAAAAAGTCATCATCTTCCTCACGCCGTCGCTCTCGTTCTCGCTCTCGTTCTCGATCCCCTCCCTTGTCCTCGTCCCATCGGTCATCGCGTCATCCCGATTCTCTGTCCTACAGGGACAGGGATCGAGCTCGGGACTCAGACAGGAGCAGGGTGAGGGATTGGGACAGAGACGGGAATAGGGACAGGTCGTACTACAGGAGCGATGATCACCGAAGGCAGCGCGCGAGGCTCGACGATGAAGATGGTGACTACGCCGGCCGCGATGACTGGCGGACAAGAGAGAGGAATGGCCATCCGTCGAGTAGTGGTGCCAGCGGCAGTAGACATGGCGGTGAGAGGAGCGCAAGGCGAGGGTGGGCTGATGTTGATGGAGGTGCAAGGCCCGCCCAGGGGAGGGGGGACGCCGCTGCTGAGTCCTCTTCTCTCAGCAAAGACGTAGCTTCACCAAGGCCTTCCTCGATTGATACTCCGCCTGCGAATGGCTCACCTGCTCCGGCGGCGAGCGATCCGACGGCTGCCGAAAAGCAAAGGTCAAAAAAGGAGAAGTTGGAGGCATGGAAGAGAGAGAGAGAGGCAAAAAAGGCACTAGAGGCGGAGGCTGCAAAAGCCAATGGGGCCAGCACAGAAGCAACAAAAAGTGAGT
The DNA here is from genome assembly GCF_003144295.1 of Acaromyces ingoldii. Classification (NCBI taxonomy): domain Eukaryota; kingdom Fungi; phylum Basidiomycota; class Exobasidiomycetes; order Exobasidiales; family Cryptobasidiaceae; genus Acaromyces; species Acaromyces ingoldii. The sequence goes on from NW_020290247.1 coordinate 1,233,700, forward strand.
CTGAGGGCGTCAATGTGTGCTCAGCAGCCTCTCATCTTTGGTGGCTTTATCCAGCAGCTACTTCCAGTGGCGCAGCGCCAACGACTTCGATCAATGCGACCGGCCTTCGAGGGCTCCAAAGCAGGACCGACTTTGCAAAGGGCAACAAGGGCACTGTGTCGGCGTTGGATGATTTGGGGGACCAGAAGAAACAGATCGAGAAGTTCACATTGCCGCCGATGGATCCATCCTTGAGTGCCGATGGTGCGAACAGTGGACAAGGAGACGCTGATCCCGCAGAGGACGACGAGACCGACCTCGTGGATGATAGTGTCATCCAAGGCAACAGAGACGATGTCACCGAAACTCTTAGGCAGAAGAGAAGCGCTGCTGAGCAAGAGTCAAATACCAAGATGGACGTCGACGTAGAGATCAAGAAGAGCGATGATGCTAAGATGCAAGAAGCAGGGCAAGAGGAGGAGGAAGAAGACGACCCTCTCGAGGCTTTTATGGCCGGCGTCAAAGCCGAGGTCAAGCAAGTAAACGACGCAGACCTGCAGAGGATGGGCAAGGGCAAGGCGCGAGCACTGGCAGAGGTCGTTGGGGCACAGGACGAGGAGCCTGGCGACGATGAGATTGTGGGCGAACCAGACGAGCTGGATCAGGCTGGCATGCAAGACATCATGGCCCTAGCCGCGTCCAAGGTCAAGAAGAAGGAGATTCCGACAGTGGATCACTCCAAAGTCGACTACGAGCCGTTCCGAAAGGAATTCTACCACGCTCCTGCCGAAGTCGAGGAAATGAGCGAGGAGGATGCTGAGCGACTGCGCATGGAGCTCGATGCCATCAAGGTCCGAGGCAAAGACTGTCCAAAACCCTTGATGAAGTGGAGCTACTGTGGTCTGCCGGGCAGCTGCCTCGACGTTATTAAAAAGCTGGATTACAAGGCACCTACGGCAATCCAGTCTCAGGCCATCCCTGCCATCATGTCTGGAAGAGACATCATCGGTGTTGCCAAGACGGGCTCGGGCAAGACGATGGCCTTCCTTATCCCCATGTTCCGTCACATTAAAGATCAGCGACCGGTAGGGAGTCTCGAAGGGCCGATAGGTCTTATTATGACGCCCACCAGAGAGCTGGCTGTGCAGATCTACCGAGAGAGCAAGCCGTTTCTCAAAGCCATTGGCCTGCGGTCTGTCTGCGTCTATGGCGGGGCTCCTATTTCGGAGCAGATTGGCGAGATGAAGAAGACAGCAGAGATTGTCGTGGCCACGCCCGGTCGCATGATTGATCTCTTGGCCGCCAATAACGGCCGCGTTACGAACTTGAAGAGAGTCACCTACCTCGTCCTCGACGAAGCCGACCGGATGTTTGACATGGGTTTCGAACCGCAGGTTATGAAGATTGTCAACAACATCCGACCTGATCGGCAGACTGTGCTCTTCTCCGCCACATTTCCCAAGCAGATGGAAAGTCTTGCGCGAAAGGTGCTCAGAAATAGGCCCCTTGAGATCATCGTTGGCGGTCGGTCGGTCGTCGCGCCGGAAATCGAGCAAATCGTTGAGGTACGAGAAGAAAGCACCAAGTTCAACCGGCTACTCGAGATCTTGGGGCAGACGTACAACACCGACGAGGACTGCAGGACCCTCATCTTTGTCGAAAGGCAAGAGGGCGCTGACGACCTGCTCAGAGAACTCATGCGAAGGGGATACCCCACCATGTCGCTACACGGTGGCAAGGACCAGGTGGACCGAGACTCGACCATCAGTGACTTCAAGGCCGGCGTCGTTCCCATCGTCACGGCTACCTCGGTCGCCGCCCGTGGCCTGGACGTCAAGCAGCTTAAGCTCGTCGTGAACTACGATGCTCCTAACCACATGGAAGACTACGTACACCGGGCCGGGCGAACTGGACGAGCCGGCAACAAAGGTACCTGCGTAACATTCATCACTCCTCAACAGGATCGGTATGCTCGCGACATAATCTCTGCACTCAAAGCAAGCAAGGTCGAGGTTCCTGTGGAGCTACAAAAGCTGGCAGACGATTTCAAGGAGAAAGTGGCTTCTGGAAAGGCCCACAATGCTTCCTCCGGCTTTGGCGGAAAGGGTCTCGAGAGGCTTGAGAATGATCGTGAAAAGGTCCTAGCTGCGCAAAGATCGGCGTACGGGGAGAGTGGCGATCGCAGTAATCAGGGCGCCGACGGGGCTGCAAAGACCGACGGAGACCGCGAGACAGCAGCTGCAGCTGCCACATCTGCGACAGAAGACATCCAGGTCAACAAGGGCCCAGCTCCGTCGGACGAGCAGCTGCAGTCGCTCAACATCGAGGTCAAAAAGGGCGCCGCGCCAGAGTCGGTCCGAGACAATCGCGTGCGCGAGGAGCCAGGCTCCCGCACAAAAGAACAGCAGGAAGCAGCCGACAATGCGCTCCTCGAGCGCAATCGCGCAACGCTCGAAGCTGCCAAGAAGAGCGGCGCAGACACGACAAAGCTCGCCCAAGCACTTGCGCGCATCAATGCGGCGGCCCTTGGTCGCAAAGCCGAGCGCGCTCAGGGACCCCCTCAGTCGACCGACCAGGCTGCGCAAGCGGCTCAGGCCGCAGCAGCCGCCCTTGCAAACCAGCACCGTCGTCCAAAGGATCCAGACTCGACAGACTTCCACGCCATTGTCCCCATCAACGACTTTCCCCAGCGAGCTCGCTGGAGAGTTACGAACAAGGAGACGATGTCGACGCTCATATCCGAGACGGGCGCCTCCATTACCAACAAGGGCGTCTTCTACGAAAAGGGCAAAGAACCTCAGCTGGGCGAACCGCCAAAACTGCAGCTCCTCATCGAGAGCAACGACGAAGAGAAGGTCGCTCATGCCGTCCGAGACATCAAGCAATTGCTGCTGGAGGCCACGCAGGCGGCCCTAGAGGCCGAACAGCGAGGGCCTCAGCAGGGTCGCTACTCAGTGCTTTAGTTTGTTACAATGTCCCTACACTTCATCCCTTTAGTCAAGCCGAGGATTGTAAAGAAGTTTTGCAACAAAGATATACATTCACAGGAGACAGAGAGCGCTTCGTTCCCCCTCTGACCTTCACCGGCCATTCTGAGCCGTCCGGTATTCGGGAGGGACATCCTGACCGCCTTCGTCTTTTGTCGGCAACCGCTTATGGTACTCGACGTAAGACTTTTCCCAGGTGATCTGTAAGGAAACTGAGAATGAGCACGAGAATCAAAGGTCCTTGTATGATGGCTGGACTCACGTAATCGTTCCAATACTTGTCCATGGCCTCTTCCTCTGGCGTCTTCTTCTTCTTTGCCGGTTCGGCCGGTGCTGCAAGTGAGGAGGAGAGATCTTGTCAGATGGAGAGAAGCAACGATCGATCAGAGTAGGGATGAATATACTCACGCGGAGGTGCCTCGTCCTCCGGGGGCGGTGGCGGAGGCGCATCATCGGGCAGCGGTGGCGCTTCACCCTGCGGTTGGGGAGGGTGCGCCTGCTGTGGTTGCTGTGGCTGCATTTGAGCTTGTTGCTGCTGATCCCATCCTGGGTACGCTCCGTAGCCCTGCTGCGCCCCCTGGCCATAGGCTCCGGGCGATCCGTACCCTGGCATGCCTGCCTGCATGTGGGTGTGGGGCCCCCACTGCGCCATTGTCGCCTGCTGTGCCTCTGCGTGTCTCGTCCTGACTGTGTCGAGGAGATCCATGGCAAGCTCCTTTGCCTCGGCGACCTTGGCTGCATCGGGGCCTCTGTGTCATGCAAAGTCAGCATTCTAGGTTCTCCTTGATGCAGCACCAGGTGAAGGGCATTTTGCTCACGTCAGGTGGATGTGCATCGGCTCTTGGCTCTCCATGCCCGTATTTGGGTCTTTGAACGCCGATCCTAACCCCTTGATCTGGACTCGGCAGCCGGTCTCGCCCTGGATGTACTTGACAAAGACGCCCTGATGTAAAAGCAAGAATGAGTATCGCAGGCGAAACGGCGTGTCTATAACAAGCTCACCCCAGGTCCGACCGTCTTTGCTCGCACATTGAAGTTGCGCATGGAGTCCAAGCCAATGAAGACCTTCTCCTCCGGCCATTCGCGCCGCTATGAGATGATTAATCCTTGGCTGTCAGTGGAACAGGACAGGAGAGATTGAAAGGGATAAAAAGCGACTCACCCCAGGCGGCGCATGTGCCCGTCGCTGAGCCTCGTATTCGAGACGCTTGGCATGCCGGTCCTCGATAAGCTGAGGAACATCCTGTGCCATGAGCTCATTGATGGCCGCGATGGCCTTGTCGAGGATCTCCTTGGTCGTCGCCGAAATATGTAGGAACAGCGGAGGGTCCTGTGCGGTAGCAAGCGACTTGTCGGGGTACCATGTCCCCTTTGTCGTGACGGAAGCGCCCGTCTCTTCCTCGAGCTGCTTTTGTGTCTGGCCCTTTGTGAGCATGTATCGATTTCGCTGGTCGTTGATCTCAATGTCATGCGTAAATTCGGCATCGTGTAGATCTGGCTTCCTGACATCGCCTGCAGAAGGAGACCGCGCGTCATGACCACCAGAAGATGCCGACGAAGAGGCGCCGTACTGCGCAGCAATCTTGGCGGCCACGGCAGCAGCGGCTGTCCAATCGCAAACGCAAAGCAGAGAATTGAAATCAGCTTCGTCTCCTCCCTCAAGCAAAACATCTAGCGAGAGGCCAACACTCACCAGCGGCAGCAGCATCAGGGCCGGGCTTTGCGCCTGCCTCTCCCTGCTCGTCCCACTTGCTCTTCCTCTCTGCTGACATGCTCGCTGACGTCCCTAGTCGGTGCTTGATGGAGAAGATTCACAGAGACGCGGTCGAGCTGCAAAAAATATAAAAAAGCTAGAGGCGGTCGGGGTTCCGTCACCTTCTGTCATCCGTCTCGGAGCACAGCGCGCGCGCGCTCTCGACGCCCGGTGATCTCGAGACAGGATAAGGACACATCACTCTCAAGCATTCCCTTGTCTGAAATTGACTGGCGGCCCGCGTTCCAGCAGTGATGACGGTCGGTCAAGGCCGATCAGAACAAATATTCGCCAATCCTCTCTGTCAAAGGAGTGCTGTCCGTGAGGGCGCGGTCCGGATTCCCAAGGGCGGAGCAACAACAGCGGAGGAGAGGGATGAGAAAAGCCGATTAGGAGAATGGCCGCTGGCTGCTTATCCCTGAATGAGTCCCATTGTCCTTTTGTACAGACCGCGGCCACTTTAGAGTTGTCTTGTCCTCGTTGGGCCCAGGGCTCTATAAGAGACGGAGAAAGCGTTACAACCCTCCCTCATTCCTCCTTCTCCTCCCCCTCCTATCTTTGACTCTTTACACTCTCGGTCCCCCTCACCTGTGCTCTACCATCCTAACTCAAGATGGTTCGTCCTTGCTATCCCGGTGCTCTGCTCACGGTCGGAGTCATCTTTACCTTTCTCTCCGGTCAAACATTTGCAGCCAACGTTCCCTCTGGCCAAAAAGACGCCGAGCTCAGGGCTCGCGAGATCCTTCTCTCCCAGCTCCCTCCAAGCGTGCGAGCCGATCTCGAGACTCGTGACCCCTCCGAGTACGAGCTGGGCCACGAGGACATTCTCGCGCGAACAGAGCAGCAGCAGCGCGATTTCTGGAAGCGCGCACCCCAAGGTGAGAAGCACCACTGTAAAAACAAGCACGGTAAAAACAGTCACAGGCACTGCAAACCTAACCACCGAGGTCGGCATCCAGACGGTTCTTCCGGAACCTCCAATCTCAACCTCAACAGCCAGCCGTGGCGCCAACCCTACAATCGGCAAGGCTACATCGGCGGTTACTGGACAGAATGCCAGGATGGTCAAAGCGTCGCTGTGACAATCGACGACGGTCCCAACGAGAAGTGTGTTTCCGCAGCCTCTATCCCCTCTCTCTGCTCGCATCCCTCACTGTTCCCGGACCTCCATTTTTTTGGCACAGCTGGCAGAAAGTCAAGGAAAAAGCTATCGATAAATACAATGCGCAGGGCGACCTCACTCACTTCACAAACGGCTTCAACTACGTTTGCATCTATGAAGACAATTACAAGGGTGGGTCCAAGGACGGCCTGGCGAGGTCCCCTTTCGTGCTGACTGCCGAATTCTGCAGACTGGTGCAGGGGCATTATTGATGCTGGAGGCATCCTGGGCGGCCACTCGTGGAGCCACGTCGACTTTCTCTACAACCTCACCACAGCACAGGTCGACGAGCAGGTCGGGCTTTTGGAGGAAGCCCTCTACAAAGTCTGTGGCGTCATCCCTCGCACCATGCGTATGCCATACGGTGATTCGAACGACGTAATTAAACAACACCTGCAGCAAAAATGGGGCTATGAGATTGTCCACTGGAGCAAGCAAACAGGGGTAAGAGGAGCAGTCTGGAATGAGTCAAAAAAAGAGAAACTGACCAAGCCGTCGACAATAATTCCAAGGACGCTGATGGCGCGAGTAAGACAGATCAGCTCAAGGTGTGGAGGGGTGTCAAACCTACCGACATTCTCCTCGTCCATGAGCAAGCTCTAGAAGGACTCGAGGAGGGCATGAGGAGTGAGTGCGCTTCTTTCTAGCGTGGACCCGCACTATACTGACAAAAGCGTTCCAGTCCTTTACGAAGAGGTAAGAGAAAGGAGCCTTTCAACTCCTCTCCTGTTGTACTGACTGCCGGTGTGCAACAGCGCAAGATGAAGAGCGTCCCCATCGACAAGTGTCTGGGCCTGAAGAGCCCTTACAAGATCAAGGCGAAGCCCAAAGCTAAAGACAGCACGTGGACATGGTGAGTGGCTGTCACACACCGACTCTGAAGGCTAGTTGCTGAGCTCCATGATCCTCTTTAGCGACGGCAAGCCGATTCCAGGCAAGGGATATGGCATCCCACCCAACAATTGAGGCGTCTAAGTATCCTTCAATTCATACCGTTAGGCCGGTCCTCCAAACAGCTTCATACTCAGAGAACATTCAGAGATCGTCTTTTCATGTCAAAAAAGAAGCCACTTGATTGAATCAGTGTATTCTCATTTCGCTCCAAGCCACTGGTCTAGATGCGGTGCTTGCGCTCCATGTGAGAGTGGATGTCGTGCAGGTCGCCACCAGATGCATCAGCTGCAGCGGTCGTGTCAGCCCAGAAGACAAGATTTTGGCTTGATTAGGTCGCTGGACTCACAAGGCAGGAAGTCAGCGGGATCGATTGTCTCATCGTTGCCGCTGAGGATGTCGAGGTGGAGCCCAGAGAGACCCTTTCGTGGACCTCCCACATGTGTTGAGTGCAATGCAGGGAAATGTGGGTTCTGCGTGCCGTCAGGGAGTCAGCGATCTTTTCCAAGTTCAGCCGAAGGGGGGAGGCTTGACTCACATGGCCAACGATCCTCCGTTCCATCAGCGTCCGGATTGGTGCGCCCACGCCGTAGATGTTGCGCATCGTCGTGAGCTTGAGATTGTCCCGCGTCTCATCCCACTGCTCCAGACGATGCTGTAGAGGATGCTGTGTAGCAGATGCCGATGTCTCATGTGCCAGGCTTCGAGGCCCGAAGCGCATTGTGTCGTGCACGCCCTTGTGGACGTGGTGCTCTGTCGCGTTGAGCGTCACCGAGTTCTGCGAAGGTGGGCCAGGCACGATGCGCAGCGATGGTCCGGGCATCGCTTCCTTTTGCGAAGAAGACGACTGCAGTTCCTCGCGCTTGTCAGTAACCCTCTATTCCTGCTCAGATGGTACCACACTTGATTGCTCACCATATTGCTTGCTGTCGCCGTCGTTGTCGTCGTTCGTAAGTGATGGAGACCGCGCGTCTCCATCGAGACACAAGAAAGCTCGGACCAACTTCGATTCTCGGCCGAGATATACGACTCGATCAGCTTTTGCATGCAAATCCATTTTGCAATTTTTTTTGGTTGTTTTTGGAAGGCACCGCGATTCTGTTCATCTGGTTTTCTGAAGAGCTCCAACGCCTTTTGGCTCGATCAAGGACGATGGATCCAGACGGACTCTTTGACTTTCTGGAGCCGCAGCAGCCCACTGGAGCCGCAGCCGTGCCGGCGACTGGCATTGGCAAGGCCAGCCGGAGCGGAACCTCGACACCGGCAGAGGGCGACGTGGGCTCGCCCTCGGCCGATTCACCGGGTCTGTCCAAGAAGGCAGAGAAGCGAAAGGCGAAAAAGGCAAAGAAGCGAGCGGCTGCCGAAGCGGCCCTCAACGGAGACGAGGACAGCGCCAATGGAAAGGAAAACACGCCAGAGCAAGCGGAGGCCGGGTCCAGCGCGCTGGTGAAAAAGTCCGAGAGCAGCAACGGTGTGGCTAATGGCGAGGATGAGGGGGGAGCCACGAAGCCGGCAAAGAAGAGGTCGAGGCTGGAAGAGGTGGCTGCGGCGACGGCATCAACAACAGTGACGGATGAGTTCACGGCAGAAGCTGTGAGAGAGGTGCCGGTCGCCGAGGGTGCGCAGGAAGCCGAGGCGAAGCGGGCGGCGGCGGTGCAAGCAGAGGTGTCGGGCACGGTCGCAGGCACCTCGACGACGACAACGAACGGGACGGACCCCTCGTCGTCAAAGCAAGGCGGGGCAATGCAGATCAGTCACTCGGTCCGTCATCAGGTCGCGCTGCCGCCAGGATACCCCTACGTGCCCCTCTCCTCCCACGTCCCGCCCGAGAAACCTGCACGGACATGGCCCTTCGCCCTCGACCCTTTCCAGCGCACCGCCATCTCGTCTATTGAGAGAAACGAGAGCGTTCTTGTGTCGGCACATACCTCGGCTGGCAAGACGGTGGTAGCAGAATACGCCATTGCCCAGTGTCTGCGGGACGGCCAACGTGTCGTCTACACGAGCCCCATCAAGGCCCTGTCCAACCAAAAGTACAGAGAGATGGCGGCCGACTTTGGCGATGTCGGCCTCATGACGGGCGACGTGACCATCAACCCGAGCGCAAGCTGTCTCGTCATGACGACGGAGATTCTGCGGTCGATGCTCTACCGCGGCTCGGAGATCATGCGCGAGGTGGCCTGGGTCATCTTTGACGAGATACACTACATGCGAGACAGCGAGCGCGGCGTCGTGTGGGAAGAGACAATCATCCTGCTCCCGAGAAAGGTGCGCTACGTCTTTCTTTCGGCCACGATTCCCAACGCGATGCAGTTCGCCCAGTGGATCGCCCATACCCATAGCCAGCCATGCCATGTGGTTTACACAGACTTTCGGCCCACACCGCTTCAGCATTACCTCTTTCCCACAGGCGGCGACGGCATCCACCTTGTCGTCGATGAGAGAGGCATCTTCCGCGAAGACAATTTCCAAAAGGCGATGGGTGCTCTCGCAGAAGGAAGGGGCGAGGACCCTGCGGCCGCCGATTCGGGGAGGAACAAAAAGGGACAGACGAAAAAGGGAGGGCAAAAGGGACCTTCGGACATCTACAAGATCATCAAGATGATCATGCTCAAGAACTACAATCCCGTGATTGTCTTTGCCTTTAGCAAAAAGGAATGCGAGGGTCTGGCGTTGCAGATGAGCAAGCTCGAATTCAACACCGACGACGAAAAGGACATGGTGTCTACGGTCTTCAACAATGCCATTGGCGCGCTGAGCGAGGAGGACAGGCAGCTGCCACAGATCGAGCACATCCTCCCGCTCCTCCGGCGTGGCATCGGCATCCACCACGGCGGTCTCTTGCCCATCCTCAAGGAGGTCATCGAGATCCTCTTCCAGGAGGGTCTCATCAAGGTCCTCTTTGCCACTGAGACATTCTCCATCGGTCTCAACATGCCGGCCAAGACGGTTGTTTTTACTGCTGTGCGCAAGTGGGACGGCAAAGAGTTCCGAAACTTGAGCAGCGGCGAATTCATCCAGATGTCGGGTCGAGCAGGGCGACGTGGCCTCGACGACCGTGGTATCGTCATCATGATGTTCGACGAGAAGCTCGACCCACCGGCGGCCAAGCAGATGGTCAAGGGCGAGGCCGACCGGCTCAACTCGGCCTTCCACCTGGGCTACAACATGGTCCTGAACTTGATGCGCGTCGAGGGTATCTCGCCAGAGTACATGCTCGAGCGATGCTTCTACCAATTCCAGAGCGCCGCCTCGGTTCCCCAGCTCGAGGGCGAGCTTGAAGAGGCGACTCGGCTGCGCGACGAGGCCGTGGTGCCTGACGAGGAGAACACCAACGAATACTTTGGGATTCGCAAGCAGCTCGACGAGCTCAACAAGGACCTTCGCGAGATCATCTCACACCCCAGCTATGCGCTTCCGTTCCTGCAGCCCGGCCGCCTGGTCCGCATCAAGCACGAGGACCTCGACTTTGGCTGGGGCTGCGTCGTGTCGTACCAGAAGAGGCTGCCGCCGAGGAACAAGCCTGCGCCCTCGGAGGTGGATCAGAGCCAGTACATTGTCGACTGTCTGCTCGAGTGTGCCAAGGGCTCGATTGTGCCCTCGTCGAAGGAGGTGGCCAGAGGTCCACCCGGCGCTGGTGCTCCTGCTGGACTGCAGCCCAAGGCGCCAGGGCAGGAGGGAGAGATGGTCGTGGTGCCCGTGCTGCTCTCGACGCTCGACAGTATCGCAGGTATCCGGTTGATTCTGCCCAAGGATCTGAGGACAAGCGAGGCACGAGAGCAGGTCAAGGGCCGGCTCAAGGAAGTTTTTAGACGGTTTCCTGCCAAGGACGGCCGTGGCGAGTCGTCGTCGTCGTCGTCGTCGTCCGGCAAGGGAATCCCGCTGCTGGACCCGATCAAAGACATGAAGATCACCGACGAGGGCTTCAAGACGCTCCTGGGCAAGATTGTGCTGCTGGAGCAGAAGCTGGCCGAGTCGCCCCTGAGTGGGTCGAAGCGGCTAAAAGAGCTCTATGAGGCCTACAAGGCCAAGGAGGACCTCAACCAGGAGGTCGAGCGGCTCAAGAAGCAGCTGAGTGCCGCGCACTCGGTGATGCAGCTCGACGAGCTCAAGTGCCGCAAGCGTGTCCTCCGACGACTGGGCTTCACCACTGCCGACGACGTCGTCGAGAAAAAGGGACGGGTGGCCTGCGAGATCTCGACGGGCGACGAGCTGTTGCTGACAGAGATGATCTTCAACGGCGTCTTCAACGACTTGTCGCCCGAGCAGTGCGCCGCGCTGCTCAGCTGCTTCGTCTTTGGCGAAAAGTCAGCGCAGCAGATCCGGCTCAAGGAGGACCTCGCAGCGCCTCTGCGCGTCATGCAGGAGACGGCCAGGCGCATCGCCAAGGTCTCGATCGAGTCGCGGATGCAGATCAACGAGGACGAGTACGTTGCTGGGTTCAAGGTCGAGCTGATGGATGCGGTGATGCAGTGGTGCAAGGGGGCCAAGTTTGCAGACATCTGCAAGCTGACCGACGTCTTTGAGGGCAGCGTCATCCGCACCTTTCGGCGGCTCCAGGAGCTGATCCGGCAGATGACGCAGGCGGCAAAGGCGATTGGCAACGAGGAGCTCGAGGACAAATTCACAAAGAGCATGGAGAAGCTCGAGAGGCAGGGAAGCATCATCTTCTCGCCCTCGCTGTACCTGTAATGTTCCCCCATCGTATCTTTTTTCATTCATTTTTTTTAAGAAGGGGGACTGGTCTTGTTATACAAACAAATGTACAATGTCATGTCGCTGTCATCGCTTTCCTCGGTCTTGTGTGTGTGTGTCTCTCTACCACCACGTCACGTCTTCGTGGCCCTGCTGCCTCTGCATCTCGTCGATGCTCTGTCCGATCTCCAGTCGTCCCCGGAGGGCATAGTAGCCCAGCACGACGATGAGGGCAAGGATGGCCGCGCGCTGCCATGCGAGCCTCGTCGACCTGCCGCTGCTGCTGCTGCCTGATGGAGCGGCATCGTCGTAGAAGCGCGAGTGTGTCCGGAGCGTGTGCTGATACCGCGCCGCGAGCGCTGCGTTGCCTCTCCCTTTGGCACCAGCGCCAGCACCGGCACCGGCACCGGCTATTGGCGCCATGGGCACGACGGTCGCTTCTCCTCGCCGCGGCGCCGACATGCTCTCGAGATGGCCCGAAGCAAAAGGGGTAATTGGATGAACGAACGGACTGTTGCAGCCTGGTTCGTGCGCTTTGTTTCCTTTTTTTTTTTTTTTTTCGAGATGGAGGTTTTACTTTTAGCCTGGTCCGTTTTCGACCTTCCTAAGGTTTTTAGGGCGGGGACTTGACAGGAACACGTCGCATTCATTGTTCGCCCGAAAAAGCGAAGCCCCTAACACTACTGCTACTACTATACTCATCACACGAAAGTACTTTTCGATCGTGGCATGCACGACGCAGGCAGACCGGCCGCCGCCCGGACGGTCAAGGTGGTGTTGATCGGGGACGGGAATGCGGGCAAGACGTCGCTGCGGTCGCGCCTCCTCTTTCGCGCCTTTCAGCCAAGCTACCGTGCGACGATTGGGGCCGACTTTGTCAGCAAGACGTTCTATGTGCCCCGTTCTGCGGTGCACCCCGGCCAGCAGAGGAGGCAGAGAAGACGACGGAGACGGAGACGAAGAGGGCGGCGGCGGGAGGGAGGAGAGGCAGGAGCAGGCGATGAGGGAGAAGAAGACGACGAGGAAGAGGAAGAGGACGAAGAGGATGACGAGGAAGGGATCAAGGTCCAGCTCAGCATCTGGGACACGGCGGGGCAGGAGCGCTTCCGCTCGCTCGGCGCTGCTTTTTACAGAGGCGCCGATGCCGTCGTGCTGGCCTTTGACGTCTCGGACCGGGCCAGTCTGGAGCGCACGCTGACGTGGTACGACGAGTTCCGCCGGCTCGGCGCCATCGGCTGGGACGAGCACGAGGGCGGAGACGTAGACGCAGACGCAGATGGTGGTGCGAGCGCAAAGAGGGCGCGGGAGGAGCGCCGGAGGTTCTGCTGGGTCGCCGTGGGCTGCAAGGCCGATGCGCTCTCAACAGTGGCCGCCCATGAGGCTCAAGGGGACGCAGCCGGAGGGATCGCGTGGGACGAGGCCAGGCAGTGGTTTGACGGTCTTCTGGCAAGGGAGCTGCCCGAGGAAGGAGAAGGCGAGCAGCCTTCAGGAGGCCACCCGGACGAGCCGCCGGAGTGGCTGTCCAAGTATACCCAGCCAGGCAGCTCGGCTGCTCCACGCCCGAGCCCACGGGCGACGTCGCTTGATATTCCCGCCAAGCCAGAAGACGTCCTCAGCCGGCCGCACCAGCGCCACCCATCCACCTCGGACTCTCCCTCGGGCAGCGGGGGAGCACCCACGGTGTGGCCAACAAGGCCGCCGGGCGCAGGCACACCGCCGGGCCAGGCAACGACGCCGGGCACGGCATCTCGCCACCTCAAGGTCTCCGATGCCTCCAAGTCGAACGTCCCTTCGTCGTCCCAACAAGGCAGCCCACGTAAACCCACCTCGGCCGCGCATGGACTCCCGCTCGGCAGCATCAGCAGCAATCGCAACCGATACGACAGCTCGGCGACGACCAATAGCCTCAAGACGGGCGCCGGCGGGAGCGTCTACTACTCTGTGCGCGGCAGCACCTTTTTCTCGCAGAGCCCCACGGGGGCAAGCAGCCAGGGCGCAGGGCCGAGCAAGGCGTCATCAGCGAGGACACCGACGACAGGCCCGGCTGACGAAGAAGAAGACGGAGAGGCAAGACTATCACAGGAGCAAGGGCAAGGTCAAGGTGAAGAGCAAGGTCACGGCGAGGATGGTGACGGTGATGACGATGCAGCATCTTCGACTGCCGCGACGATGAGGCGAGCAGCCTCGCCTGGTGGAGAAGAGTCTGGCTCATCGGGCCCTCCCTCGCCAGGCCAGGGCACGATCTCTACGATTCCCTCGGGCGACCCCATCCCCTTTCCCACCTCGCAAGACTCGGACAACGACTATGGCGAGGAGGGTGATGGTGATGAGGTCGAGGTGCCACGGCGGCGAGGTGGTGCGGCCAAGCGACGAGGCTCGACCAGGCGAGACAGCCGAGCGGCCGCCGATTCTGTTCAGGATGACGAACAGCGCGACGAGGCCGACCCCAGACGCTTTACCCTCTACTCTGCACGTCCCTCATCGATTGCCAGCACCGTCAAGGCGCACCAGGGGGCAGATTTGCATGCGGGTGCCAATGCGGGCAACCACGGCGCAGAAGAGGGTCGCGAGCAGGAGGACGAGGACGACGAGTCATCGGAAGATGGCTTCTACGATGACGATGATGATGACGACGACAATGAAAACAGCCGAGCGCCTGCTTCGCTCGAGGAGGGCTTCAGGCTCTTTTACACCTCCTCAAAGGACGGCCTGGGCGTCGATGACGTCTTCAAGCACGTTGCTGTACGGTGCGCCCGACGCTGGGCCTACGAGGCCGCCGAGGAGGAGCGGCGACGGAGGCGAGCGGCTGGGCAAGGTGGTGGTGCTGCCGCGGGGCGCAAGAAGCGCAGGAGCTTCTTTGGCGCATGGGGAGCGGGTGCCCACGTCCCAGAGACAGACGAGGAACGGGACCACGAGAGAATCAGGAGGGCCATCAGGGTCAGCAGCGGCAAAGAGACAGGCACTTGCTGTTCGTAGTGTTCCAGCACATCAATGCCATTTCCTGATATAAAGACATTTCTCCCTTTATTTTTTTCACTTTTAAAGGATGCCTCTACTCGTTGGTGAAGGTGGGCTATGTATGCGTTCTTTGGTCAGCCAGAGTGCTTGGGGACAACTGCAACGGCGTCTGGAAAAAACTCACCTTTCTCTTCTCGGCAAAGGCGGACATGCCCTCCTTTTGGTCCTTTGTCGCAAAGAGGGCCTGGAAGAGGCGCCGCTCGAAGCGGTTGCCCTCCTGCAGGTTGAGCTCAAAGCTGGCATTGACGGCCTCTTTTGCGGCCTGGGTGGCGACGGCGCCCTTTTGCGCAATCTTGTCGGCCACCTTGACGGCCTCGTCGACGACGCTCGTGCCCTCGTCGACGACGCGCGAGACGAGGCCGTGCGACGCCGCCTCGGTCGCAGAGAGCGGCCGGCCAGTGAGGATGAGCTCCATCGAGAGCGACTTGCCGAGCGCCTTTGTCAGGCGCTGCGTGCCGCCCGCACCGGGGATCACGCCCAGGTTGATCTCGGGCTGGCCAAAGGTGGCCGTGGGCGAGGCGAGGATGATGTCGCACCTGTATTCCGCATCTGTGTTAGTACGAGTAAGCCCAGCCCCCTGCTTGTTAAACTCACATCATTGCCAGCTCACATCCACCGCCGAGCTGCAGAGGGCCACGTCAGCTTCCCACTCTCGACCTGACCAAACAGACGGAGAATGGTTTGTGTGACTCACCGCATGGCCGCTGACGGCCGCAATGATCGGCTTGCGGATCGTGGTGAGCTTCGTCCAGTGGCCGAGGAAGTTGGACTTGTACGCGGCGGCAAACTCCTTGTCCTTCATCTCCTTGATGTCGGCCCCAGCCGCAAAGGCCTTTTCGCTGCCGGTAATGACAATCGCGCCCACGGCTGCGTCGTCGTCGGCGGCCGCCGTGGCCGCGTTGATCTCGTGGAAGAGCTCCGAGTTGAGCGCATTGAGCGCCTTGGGCCGGTTGAGGGTGATGAGCGTCACCGACGGCTTGGGCTGCGAGACGATGATGTTGTTGTAGCTCGGCGACGAGAAGCGGGGCGCCGACGACGACAGCTGGCGCAGCGTCGTGGCCGTTGCGCTGCGGCTGCTGGCACGGGCCATGCCGCCGGCAGAGCGGCTCAGGGGCGTGCGGAGGGCGGAGAACATGTCGACGAGAGGGTGGCCGGGGGTTGCTGGAACTACGAGGTTTGCGAGGTGATGGGAAGAAAGCGATGAGCGCACCGACGACGTCCCGGGGTGGAGAGGCGATTTCAATAATCAGTAGCGCGCATGCACGGCCTCTCCGGCTACATTTCCGCGTCATCCCGGGTCGACCAGCCATGTGGCGGCTGCCAACACCCAAGGCGCATTTCTGAAAAATGCTTGCTGTTCCAACTGATTTTTTTTTTCTCTCTTTTGCAAAGAAAATCAGGAACATCGTCCAGTATTGATTGAGGCTGGTCCTAGCAGAGTCAAAGCTACCAAGAGTAGCAGCAGCAGCAGCGACAGCAACTGCAAAATCGCTTGACCTTGAGTGAGGCTGGTGGGCGGAGCTGAGGACAATGAAAAGCACAACAGAGCGGTGTGCTTTCTGGCCCCGCCCATGTCACAGCGGACGTGCAGAATGAACGGTCATGGGCGCACACGAGACAGACCGCGGCTTGGCGGCCTCGCACGGTTGCTGTACTGTCATGCCTTGTCGTCCGTGCGGTGGAGCAAGGAGGCGTCAAAGTAATTGGCACATGTCTGCTAGGTATTTTGTTGATGCTAAACCAGCCAAAGAAGACGCACGGACAAGCTGGGGTAAGGTCAAGCATTCTGGTCGTGAGCACCCCTCTACTCAGTCCGATTACGGTCGGGGCTCAGCAAGTCTGATAAGAGAGCTGAGCACGTCGACTGGCGACAAAGGAAAGAAGAAAAAAAGGCGTCGGAAGGCGCGAGGGCGACAGCAGCTCTCTGCTCTCTTCAGCCACCACATCTGCAGTTGCCGACGCCATTCCTTCAGTCCCGGTGCCCTCGCTCGAGATTGCACACAGCATCATAATGGCTGAGCACTGCTCAGACGACGGCGGTGGCAGTGTGGACGAGCCGCGGCGGCCTCGGCCGCACATCGATGATTTTCCATCGAACTTGTTCCATTGCGAGTCGATCTTGAGCATGGTATGCCAAGCATCGTGCTGATTTTTGCGTATCACCAACACAGACCTCATTGCCAGGACCGTACAGCTAGATCCCTCAACGGCCTGCAACCTTGTCAGAGTCAATTCTCGTTTCAACAGTGCGGCATGCAAGGCGCTGTACGAGGAGCTCTGCGTTCAGGACGACGCCAATGCCATAGCCCACCCGATCTCTGGTACTCGCTATGACACGGTAATTCGGCATCCTGAGAGGTATGCCGCCTACGTACGATCTCTAATAGTCGTTGCTGCGCCAATCGGCCGCTTCTTTCATCGCCATGAAGGCCAGCTGGCTCCGGCGTGGCCACTTGACCCTCAAGTCTTCGCGCCCCTCGTCGAACGCCTCCCCAATCTGGAAGCTGTTCTTTGGTGAGTGTCTACTAGCAATTCTTTGCGCTCACCGATTTCTCACCTCTTGGCTTACATTCTCGCACATATGCAGGGCCTCGGATCGACAGCCTTTCAGGGGCTTTTGTCAGGTCCTTTCTCAGGTCGCCCCTGGCCTCAACGCCCTCATCGTCCGTCCCATCGGTTTGATCGAGAACCATACGACAATTCTACAACATCAGCTCGCAGGACCAGCAGAGCACCATTGCGAAGGACACCTTCGTTGGGAGGCGCCGAGGCTGTCGAGTCTGCACTGCCTCAGGGTCCTTTCCCTCTCCAAGCTCTCCAGTGATGGCGTTAACCAGCTCCACATGGTGCTTCAGTTCGCTCCTATGCTCGAGAAGATGACCATCGAGAGTCTCTTCATCGACGATGCCCTGCTCGCTCACGTCGGCAAGCTGCGCTACCTGACTAATTTGACTCTCAGGTCGTCTGGTACAAAGGTGATTCGATTCTCTGTGCTGCTTCTGTCGGTTTGCTTGAATTGACTCTTTAGTTCATAGATTAGCGACAAGGGCATCCTGTCCCTCCTGGAAGGTTGCGCTTCGCTCCGCAGCTTGATGCTGACCGAGGTCGAAGGCAGGTTAACAAAAGGCCTTTGGAGCAAAGTTCCTACCTTGCCGTCCAGCTTTCATACTCTCAAGGTGGCCTTCAGTGAAAACGGTTCGCACCACTCGTGGGTGTCGCGGACCCCCTTGGCATGTCATGATCTTGCTTGCTGAGGCTTACTCCGGACAGTTGGACAACGGACCACCTTTCGAGCCTCTTTGACATACTTTGTGTGTCAAATGGGAGCTTGACAACACTGTCAGCTATGAGACTCATTACAAAACCCGACCTCATACCAGTGAGCTTGCCAAACCTGCAGCATTCCGACGATCAAAGCCAGATGGTGCGAATGTCCTACCGCAAGCCTTGCGACGAAGTTGTAGCACCAAGATCACTACCAAAAGCCGCACAAGACATGTTGCAGCAGCATGGCTCCCGCCTTAGAGTGCTTGAGGCGCGTAAAAGGCAGAAAGGTGAACAAGCTGTCTGCTGACTGCCTTCTTTCTTAGATGGACATGTTCTTCTTGACTCCGGACGAGCTTCAGCTGATCCTGTCGTCTTGCAAAAGGCTACAGCATCTGCGCATCTGCCTCGATGCGCCCATTTCTAAGCTGGTGCGAGTCTGTTACTTTTTGCCAGAGCCCTGATCTGACATTGATTCCAGCTCGCCATGTCATCGGCTTTTGTGAGACTACCCCACCTCGAGACACTTGCCTTCAGCATCACGGAGCAGCACTGCCCGAGCTCACTGCCTTTGCTGAGGATCGGTGGACCAGTCCTAGCACAACCCTTGTCACGCATTCACGAAAGGCCGATCTCTCGGCCAGATGCAACAGTGCCAGAGCTCTCGCCCTCTTCGACAGAGGCATCAGGCGAGACCGAATTGGCAACGCCGGTCGCGTCCACCAAGACCGAGGAAGCTTTGACGCACCGGCGAAGGCGTTCTTCGATATCAACCGTTAAGAGCGACGCCCCATGCCTGGGACTGGGGCTCAGCATACCCACCAGCCTCTTTAACACAGAAACTGTCGTTCAGGTCGATGTACAGACAGCGAATGGCAGTTTGACGTCCCACGAAGCCACAATTCCCCCGACCCGTGAAATCAGGAAGTGAGCAGATTTTCTTTCTTGTTGATGTCGAACGAGCTGAGAATTTCTACCTGCAGATTCACTCGCCGTTGCAATAGTCTCCGTACTCTCTGCTGGGTCGGCAGAAACGGCAAGGGGGAATGGCAGATTACAGGAAATGGCGCCACGGCCAAGATCAACTTTGTCCCCTTCCACCAGGTCGATGACTACGCATCTGAGCTGTTGACGCTCGACAGCGGTGCCGACGTAGAGGAAGCTCTCATTGCAAGGCGCACCTCGAGTTTTGGGTCGCTCAAGGACCCGTCGACCGCGGAAGCTCTTACTGTCTTTCCGTCGGACCCTTTCGAAGAGGTCACCGTTGGATCTCCCACGCTTGTCCAGCAGCTACAGCAAAGGAAGAGGTCAAATACTGTAGACGGTGGCGCAGCGCTAAGGGCTTCCATCACCCGACCGCGAAGCAGCACACTTGGTACGCAGGCGGCGGTCCCCCAGCTCCACAAATCAGCTTCATCTCGAAGAGCACCCATCTTGACGCAACTCAAAAAGACGCCCGTCCCGGAGAACGCATGGGGTACGAGACTGAGTAGTGGCCCGGCTCTGGCCGCAAGCAGCAGCAATGAAGGAACGAAGCCTGCGAAATCGCCTTCTTCCCCTATCGCCACAGCGAAGAAGGCCAGTCTTGTGATCAACACAGGATCCAACAGCAAGCCTGGGGGACGAGCAATGACGAGACTGAGAGGCCCAGACGATGGCTACAGTGGGCCCACGGTGATCATCGGACACGGTAAACCTTCGACAGGAAAGTCGAGCAAGAAGAAGCATAAACAGGGGTCTTCGTCTCCGAATTCGACCAAGGGCGACATGACCTCATCGCCTTTGACGCCTAAGCACGGAAAGGATGTACTACCCAGCCCTTCGAGTTCGACCAGGAATCACAAAGGGGTGTGTATCCGTGCCGCGACACGCGAAAATCTCTCTGCGTTGGCTGACAGATTTGCAGCTGCAGCAGCAGCAACAGCAAAAGATGCTCAAGAAAGATGGCGCCAAGGGCTCCGGCCAGGGCGTGAACACCAACGGCGCAAGGCGCTGAGGAGGAATAATGGGGTTTCAGAGACGAAGAAAGCAACATCACCTCTCATGACAGCGCGACAACGAGTCAACGAAGAAAGGACGACTTGCGCGCAAAATCCGTCGTCATCTCCACGACTACTAGTGACTGAACAACACTTGTGAAATCAAAGTCATCAGAAAATTCTTCCCAGGGTGATGCGTTTGATTGCAAAAGCTTTGCTGCGTTTATGTGACTGCTACCGAATCTCGATGCCGAGTTCTTCAATGAGGCGCTTCGTCACCTTTTCGTGCATTGCGTTGACCTCGTCATTTTCCAGATTGCTGATCGCAATCATTAGCCCTTGTGGTTCGTCACAGATGCAATGAAGTGCTACTCACCGGTCCATGCTCCGATAATTTATTCGGTAGCACTTGCTCTTGCGATTTGTCTTTGGATGGACAAACTCGTCGATGAGGCCCACATCCTCGACGAGGTCCGATGCCACATCGCGAACAATTTCCATGAGGTCATTCTCGTGGAAGGTGGCCTTGTCACCCTCTGGAGCAGGCGCGGAAGGCAGCCAGAAGGAGACGTCCTTGTAGCACGGAGGAAATTTGCTGTAAGGCCTGAAGGTGACGAGCTTTGGCTTCGCATGTACAGAACCGCCTGCAGCGCTGACGCCTGCCTCGAGGGCGACACTTGCCTCAGCCTTGCTCGTCTGCGGTTCCTCCGCTGCAGAGGAGAATTGCGAGAGGAAGCGGGGGTCCTTTGACCAGAAGAGACGTATATCGGGAATGGAGTAGAGGACCATTGCGATGCGTTCGAGACCCAATCCAAAGGCCCAGCCGAGCCTGTCGGGGCGCTTGGCCTCAATGAGTGTCCTGTCCTTGATGACGCCGCAGCCCAGGATCTCGAGCCACTTTCCACGGAACAGGACCTCTACCTCGAACGAAGGTGAGGTGAAGGGGAATGTAGCTGAGATCCACCTGACTCTGAGAGGAGAAGATGCGGCTTCGGCAGCGTGTCGCGCCCCAAAGAGCTCGAGCACAAGGCCGTTGAGGGTCGCCTTGAGATGGCGCATAGAGAGCTTGGCTGCGTTAAGCTTGGCTGGGTCCGACTCGTGCTCGGCCTGCCAGCCACCGGCTTCCTGCACATCGACGTCGTCTTCAATTTCGATGGCGGCACGTTCGAGGTGGGCCTCCATCTCTTCGCACTCGCGCTCGACCTGGCCCCCAGGTTCGTACGCGTCCAGGCCAAGGACGCAGGCGCCTTCCATCTGGTGAAAGATGGGATAATGAGTTGCATCGATTTCATCTCGCCGGTACACGTCGGCCGTCAGGAGCCAGCGGTCATGTCCCTCGGAAAAGACGTCGACCTCGTGGGCCGACGTGTGGGTGCGCAGGCAGGTGGTTCGGTTCAGGTAGTAGGTGTCCGTAGGTGATCGTCCGGGATGGTCCTCGGGAAAGCCAAGCTTGCCGAAATTGAGCTCGGTGCTGACTATCGGAGAGGGTGCACGAATCGCAGTGGAGCGCGAAAGATGTGATTCAATCTGGTTGCGAAGGAGCGTGAGCGGGTGTGAGGGCGTGTACGGGAGCACCGGCCGTGGGGCCAGCCGAGAGAGTATCGACGAGGGCAGATTCGAGTAGTCGTCGGAAGGATACTCTTGACCGAGCACTTGCAGCGGTCGTCTTTGCGCCTGTTCCAAGCTTCGGCGGGGTGCGGTCACCGATGAAAGGCTTCGAGAGAGTGCCCCCCTGGTGGGTGGCACCGGTGGAGCAAAGGCTTGGGACAGTGACGGTCTCACGATCGCGCCCACAATCATAGCTGCCCTCGCAGTACTCCTTCTGGAGCACTGCAAACAGGCCGAACGACTGCAGCTCGCCAGCGACGAAAACATATTTCTCGTTTGTCCTCCTTCAGGACCTCCGAAAATCCCGAGACTTCGTCGCCCACCCTATCGCCTTGGTGTCACTTCTTCTCGGGGCAATGTAGAGAAGGTCTGAGCGAGGAAAAATATCGATGAGCGTGTGCACGTGTCTTACAGACCCTCTCTATTTTTAGCGCGGCTGACCGTGTCGCTCGTTGCACCGCTCCCACCGTCTTGTTCGCTCACCGCTCGCTTCTCCACTACAAGTACGACAACGACGCTGCTCAGTCTTCAGCAATAGAGTCCAGTTGCTTTTTTCTTATTTCTCACGATGGCAGACAACGAGGATGTTGGTGGTGCCGTGCCAAAGGATCAGAGGCAGGGGTGGGGCCAGGTGAGTGGCGTCAAGGGCATGTTGACGAAGTCAGATCTGGGAGCCTGGCCAGACAGGCTCCTGGCTGTTCAGCAACATCGCGTTTAAAGATGACACTTGGCTGACTGACTCGCTCCTCATCCGATGACAGTTTCTTAAGACGATCGCTTCGTTCTCGGGAGACCTGAGCAGCTTGACGGCACCTAGCTTCATTCTATCGCCCGTCAGGTAAGGCACGACGCGCTGACTTTTTAATGACGTGCGGCTCACTCTGCTTGGTCTGAACAGTCTCACTGAGTACCCCTCGTATTGGGGCGAGCACCCAGAGCTGTTTGCGGCCTGTGCAGAAGGCAAGGATGACGTCGAGCAGATGGTCAACGTCGCGCGTTGGTTCATCGGCACGCTCAAGGGCCAGTACATGAGCAGGAACACGTCGATGGGAAGCGAAAAGAAGGTGCGTCAGAATGCACCCATCCCCTGGCTTTTTATGGTGGAAGCATGTGCTGAGCATACGTACATGGATCTCAGCCACTTAACCCGATTCTCGGCGAGATCTTCCTGGGCAACTGGCCCGACAAGGACGGACGAGGCGAAACGAGCTTGATTGCTGAGCAAGGTAAGTCTCATCCCTTGGCTCGCTAGTCTCGCTTGACCCGACGCTGACTCAAATTAATCTGTAGTTTCACACCACCCTCCTGTCACCGCCTACAACCTGCTCAATGAGAAGGCTGGTGTCAACCTCGAAGGTCACTCTGGCCAGAAGTCGTCCTTCTCTGGCCGATCCATCACCGTGCGCCAAGTGGGCCATGCCGTGCTGCGAGTGCCATCGACGGACAAGAAGGGCGAGACGCTTTACCTCATTACGCTTCCTACCCTGGTCATCGAAGGTCTTATTTGGGGCTCGCCTTACATTGAGCTCAGTGGCACGAGCCACATCAGCTCCTCTTCTGGCTACCTCGCTACGATCAACTACAGCGGCAAGGGCTACTTCTCAGGAAAGGCTCACACTTACAAGGCCACAGTCTCGCCCTCATCGAAGCCGACCCACCCATTGTACACTGTCGAGGGCGAGTGGAGCGGTGTCTCTAAGTTTAAGGGCTCGTCGCCCGATGGAAACAAGGACTCCACCTTTTGGGACGCCGGAGCCGACAGAGAAGAGGTTTCGGTCAAGTCAGTAGAGGAGCAAGGCCCAATGGAGAGCCGCAAGGTATGGCAGAAGACGGCTGAAGGCATCCGAAGCCAGAATTACGAGGCAGCAAGCAAGGACAAGTCTCGCATCGAAAACGAGCAGAGGCAGATGCGCAAAGACGAAGCAGCAAAGGGCACCCCTCACCAGCTCGAATACTTTGTTCATGTCGACGATGACAAGGAGTACGCCGATCTGATGGCGAGCTTTGGCGGAAAGCCGCCTCAAGAAGAGGCCTACCGAAGGAAGGCCCGGGTTCACTAGATGAACAGTATTACAATCGCGCCCCATACCTCTCTGTCGGAACTTCACCTCGCTTTTCTTGTTCGCGTCAAGGAATTTCGCCTGCCTGTCGCCTTGTCTTCTCCTGCAATGCCCATGTCAAACCCAAAAGAGAAATTAAACAGCATCACTATATTGCCTCTCACGAATTCATCACCGCCAAATCACCCCAGCTACTACCAAAGCGAAAGGAGAGAAAAGAGAAAAGAGAAAAAGAAAAAAAGAAAAAAGAGAAGATGGACGGGGACTTTACACATACATTTGTGGTTGAACACTAGACATGATCTTGTTACTCAGCCGGCCAAGTGGTTGAACACTTTCTGGTGGTCGACGAGCTACTTCTGCTACCTTGCCTAGCGAAGAGACAGGGGCCTTTCTTGAGGTCTTTCTTGCCGCCGCTTGAGCTCGGTCTCTTCCGAGGTATGAGCACGGTCTGAATGCTCGTGTGAATGCAGACTGTCGAGATTACGCCTTGAGTGCTCATCCTCATAGTCGTCTGAGTGAAGCCGAGGGGGCTCTACATGCTCCTTCTTGCTTGGACCAGAGATTGGAGTCTTCTCGTGCCTTTCGCCGTGGCGCTGGAGTTCCGTCATGCTGGACGAAGGAGTGCGATCGCGGGGTTCCGTCATACTGGACGAAGGAGTGCGATCACGATAAGCTGAATAGTTGAAGGTAGCACCGACCGAAGACGGAGGGGGATGCCTGGTATCGCTTCTTTCTTCACGGCTGGGAGGAGGAGCATAACTACGGGAAGTGGTCGACCAAACGTCATGGGGGATCCCGTTGTGTCTCGGGTCAGGACCCTGAACTATCTTTCGGAGACTATTGTCAAATCCCCCTTGTCTAGGGTTGCTTTCGCCAAAAGAATTGGGAGAAGACGACACTTTGGATCGCTGATCGCGCAGTCCCCGCGCAGGGCTCTCAGGGTAGGCAGAAGAATGATGCAGCTCGCCCAAATCACGATTCTTTCCAATTCGCTTATCGCGTCGTTGGCCCTGGCTGTGCTCTCTCACCTGTCTCGTCGATTCAGGCGTGTCCCCTTCTTCGATAACTTTCCGGCAAGTCTCGAAGACTTTTTTGGCTGTTTCTGGGCGAGCCTCTACGAGATCATTGACGTGCTTGTAGACTTGGTCATTTGCTTGGGCATTCAAGTCCTGAGCAATGGATGCGAGCGTCTTGCTATCCACTTGAGCGTATTTAGCTGCGAGCTCAGGGCCTCCATATTTTTTAATGAGACGTTCGATCTCATCAAGATCTTCGTTGGGTACAAGTTGTTGCACTGTCGTGTTTCCCAAACATTTTTTGACGATGTTGGTTTCATAGTCAGCTGGCCAGCAGGCCGCGTTAGGTAGCGACGCTCTGTCCGGAGATTGCTTGGGGAAAAGCGGGTAGTACTCCTTGCAAGGCCATATACTCCTGTAGGCCATCAGAATGAAGAGGAAGAACACCCCTAAGTTGGACCAACGATCTCGGCGTACGAGGATCTCGGTGTCAGTGCGATCGAATATCTCCACATCTTTAGCTGCCGTTCGGGTAACCGGTGTTGTGTTGACGATCAACTCAATGCGAGCGTCTGGCGAAAACGAAGGGGAATGTGTAATGTCGCTTTCGCCGTGTTGAAGCCTCTTTTCGTGGCTCGAACTGGATGATGTAGCGACATCCAACTCCTTCTCACAAAGCTCGCTAATTTCCTTGCCCTTCTGCTTGACATCCTCAGGAATGGATAATGGGTCGCTGTTGTACATCTTCGAGAAGAGTTCGTCGAAAATAGCCTCCAACAACTTTGGGTTATCCTCTAAGTCTGAATCCGTTGGGATAGAAAGACCCGCTCTTTCACAGACGCTGGCGATCTTGTCGATATCGTTGTTCATGCGAATTTTGTGCTCTCTCGCCAGCTTCAGGCATTGACGACCAAATTGAACATTCCCGTACCCATATTTCGAACGATACGGTGGGCGTGGTACGACACGATGAGGTAAGGGAACGAGGCTGAAGTCAAGTATTCTCGCCTGCTCATACATCGCCAGCAGAAATGACACGACGAGAACAGCCCATGTGTTTCTGTCGAACATTCGGCGTGCAAGGACTTCGGTGTGGGAGTGATCGGACTTCTCGAAGTCTGAAGCTGACGTTTGGACCTCCGGTGTTACACTGACAAACAAATCGGAGGCGCCTACCGAAGACGAAAGGGGTTGCCTCGTGTCGCTCTCATCTCGTGTAGATCTTTTCTCGTATTTCTCGTGGCCAGAAGGAGCGTCGTGATCCGAATCCTCGTCGCCATGCCCGTACTTACTTGAGCCAAGGTGGGCTACTGAACCCGGAGAGGGATCTTCTGTGAGAGAATGACGCAGCTCCCCATCGTCTACTTCAGCATCTTTCCCTCTTGGATTCGAATGCTGCCCATGCGGACGGCGCCGCCGTCGTCTTCCCATGCCCTTTTTTTCATTCGCTTTCGAGGTGCTCCCCTTATCGAACTTGCTTTGACAGTGCTCGACAGCTTCCTTGCTTTTCTTCGTAAGAGGACCGGAAAAATCACTCGCCTTCCACTCATCCAGCCGGACATCCTTGACCGTCTTGGCAAAGGTCTTCTCATCCATCGCCATGAGTTGATCGGCGGGCTTTTTGACTTTCTTGCTAACGACCTCAAGGAATCCCTTTGCATCTTCTTCGCCCAGCACATGATCCCTCAAGGAAAGCGCAGCGCATTGGCGTGACCATTCGTCGTTCCAGCCCTGCGGGATCCTCTCGAACGGCTGCAGTCCTCCGTTCGGAGATGGTTTGGTGAGTCCGAAGCGGGTCTGATAGATAATGGAGAGTAACTTGAGGCAGATTGACACGATAACTGTTGCATACTTCAAGATTGTGCGGTGGCGTTCATTGAATCGTCGCACAAGAGCGCCACTGTCAAAGTGTTCGAAGCGATCGAGGTCTGAAGCTGACGTTCGGGTGACGGGAGCTGCGTCGGCCGACAAATCAAAGGAGGCGCCTGCCGAAAGCGAGGTTTGCCTTGTGTCGCGCTCATCGTGTGCAGATCTTTTCTCGTATTGCTCGTGGCCAGAAGGAGCGTCGTGATCCGAATCCTCGTCGCCATGCCCGTACTTACTTGAGTCAAGGTGGGCTGTTGAACCCGGAGAGGGATCTTTTGCGAGCGAATGATGCGGCTCATCGTCTACTTCAGAGTCCTCCCCTCTCGAATTCGACAGCCGGCCATGAGAAGTGCGCCGCCGTCTTCTCTTTTCTCCTTTCACTTTCGAGGTGCTCCCCTCGTCGAATGTGCTCCGACAGTGCTCGACGGCTCCCTTGGCTTTACCAACAAGAGGTTCGGAGATATCGCCCTTCTCCCACTTATCCAGAAGAACATCTTTGACAGTCTTTGCAAGCTTTTTCTCGTCCATCGCCATAAGCTGATCGGCGGGCATTTTGACTTTCTTGCTGACGACCTCAAGGATCTCCTGTGCATCTTCGTGGCGCAGCGTGCGATCCCTTAAGGATAGTGCCGCGCATTGGCCATACCAATCGTCGTTCCATCCCTGTGGAATCCTCTCGTACGGCTGCTGGTTCCTCTCGAACGGCTGCAGTCCTCCGTTCGGACATGGGCAGTTGGTCATGTAGCGGTTACACACAAAAAAGAGAGAATGATAGCAGAATGACAAGACCAATGTTGCAACAATCACGATTATGCGTTCGAAATCATTGAGTCGCCGCCGCACAAGAGCGCCACTGTCAGAGTGATCGAAGTGCTTGAGATCTGAAGCTGACGTTCGAGTGACGGGGGCTGCGTTGGCCAACAAATCGAAGGAGGCGCCTGCCGAAGGCGAGGTTTGCCTCGTGTCGCGATCATCGTGTGCAGACCTTTTCTCGTGGTGGCTGAAAGAAGGGCCATCCTGGTCCGAATCCTCGTCGCCCTGCCTGTACCGACTTGAGTCAAGGTGGGCTGTTGAACCCGGAGAGGAATCTTTTGCGAGAGAATGTTGCGGCCCATCATCGTCTACTTCAGCATCCCCCCCTCTCGAATTCGAAAGCCGGCCATGCGGAGTGCGCCGCCGTCGTCTCCTCTTTTCTCCTGTCACTTTCGAAGGGCTCCCCTTATCGAATTTGCTTTGACAGTGCTCGACAGCTTCCTTGCTCTTCTTCGTAAGAAGATTGGGGAAATCAGTCGCCTTCCACTCATCCAGCCGGACATTCTTGACCGTCTTGGCAAAGGTCTTCTCGTCCATCGCCATGAGTTGATCGGCGGGCTTTTTGACTTTCTTGCTGACGACCTCAAGGAATCCCTTTGCATCTTCTTCGCCCAGCACATGATCCCTTATGGAAAGCGCCGCGCATTGGCCAATCCAGCTGTCTTTCCAGCCCTGCGGGATCCTCTCGTACGGCTGCGGGATCCTCTCGAGCGGCTGCAGTCCTGCGTTCGGAAAAGGACATGTGCAGGTGGGGTCGAAAAGGTTACATACAAGAACGAATGAGTGGAAGCAGAATAACATGATAAATGATGCAGTAGTCGTGAGTAGGCGTTCTTCCTCATCGGATCGCCGAACAAGAGCGCCATTGTAAGGATGTCCGACGTGATCGAGGTCTGAAGCCGACCTTTGGGAGACGGAAGCTGCATTGGCCAACAAATCGAAGGAGGCGCCTGCCGAAGGCGAGGTTTGCCTCGTGGTGCTCTCATCGTGTAAAGACCTTTTCTCGTGGCTGGAAGAAGGAGCATCCTGATCCCAAACCCCGTCGCCCAGCTCATACTTGTTTGAGTAAAAATGGGATAATGAATCTCGGGACGGGTCTTTTGTGAAAGAATGAAGCGGTTGATCATCTTCTGGTTCAGCATCCTCCCCTCTCGAATTTGAACGCTGGTCACGCGGACCGCCCCGCCGTCCTCCGGGGCCCTCGATTTCTTTCACTTTCGAGGTGCTCCCCTCCTCGAATTTGCTCTGACAGCGCTTGAGAGCTGTCGTAACTTTTTCATCAAGAGGTTCGGGGAAATCACACTCCTTCCGATCCAGGCGGTCATCTCTGATTTTCTCTGCAAGCTCGTTCTCGTTCATCGCCAGAAATTGATCGGGAGGCACACCGAGTTTGTCGCTGAAGACTGCGGTGATCTGATCTACCTCTTCTTGGCCCAGAATTTGTTCCCTTAAGGAAAGCGCCGCACATTGACGAAACCGATCGTAGTTCCATTCCTGCGGGTTCCTATCGTATGGCTGCAGGTTCCCCTCGTACGGCTGCATTCCTTCGTACATACCTAGGGAGTTGGGTTGGTTGTTTGGCGGACCCTTGAGACTCAGAAGGAGTACTTTGAGGAAGATCACAAATGTGAGTACTACAGCTAAGGAGTGTTTTACTATTCTTGCTTTGTTCTTCCCTGCTCGTCGCACAAGGGTGCCGCTGTCAGAGTATTTGAAGTAGTCGAGGTCTGAGGCTGGATGGATGACGGGAGTTGCAATGACCGACAAATCCAAGGAGGCGCTTGCCGAAGGCGCGGAGGTCTGTCTCGTGTCGCTCTCATCGTGTGGAGACCTTTTCTCGTAGCCGGACGAAAGAGCACCCTGATCCGAGTCGTCGCCCTGCCCGTACCTATTTGAATGGGAGTGGGATGTTGCATGTCGGGACAGGTCTTCTGTGAAAGAATGACGCGGTCGATCATCTCCTAATTCAGCGTCCTCTCCTCTCGAATTCGAACGCTGGCCTTGCGGAAGGTGTTGCTGTCGCCCTTCCGCTCCCTTTCCCTTTTTCACATTCGAGGTGCTCCCCTTGTCGAATTTGCTCTGGCAGTGCTCGAGAGCTTCCTTGCTTTTCTCGGTAAGAGGTTCAGAGAAGTCACTCGCCTTCCAATTCAGGCGGTCATCTTCGATCATCTCTTCAAGCTCTTTCTCGTTCATCTTCAAAACTTGATCGCGGGACACAGCGATTTTGTTGCTGACGATTGCGGTGATCTGGTCAACCTCTTCTTCGCCCAGAATTTGTTCCTGTAAGGAAAGCGCCGCACATTGACGGAACCGATCGTCGTTCCATCTCTGCAGATTCCTTTCGTACGGTTGCAGGTGCAGTCCTCCGTTCGGACCTAGGGAGATGGGTACAATGTGTGGACCGCTGAGATACCAACAGATCTTTCTGAAGTAGAACCCCAACAGGAATGCTACAATTACGGAGGGTATCATTTTGTTTCGTGCTCGTCGCACAAGGGCACCGCTGTCAGAGCGTTTGAAGTAGTCAAGATCGGAGGCTGAAGTTTGGGTGATCGGTGTTGTCAGATCAAAGGAAGAGCCTGCCAAGCCTTTGGTAGGCGAAGAGGGTTGCCTACTGTCACTTTCATCGTGTTGACCCCTTTTTTCGAGGTTGGAAGGAGCAGCTTGGTGAGGGGATGTGGGCGACCAAGCGTCATTGGACTTGCCGTTCTGGGATTCGTTGGGTCCTGCATGTGTCGTTTGGAGACCTCTGTGATCCGAATCGTGGCCTTGCGTGTGATGCTCTGAGTAACGAGGCGCGTCTCCTGTGAGAGACTCGTGCATCTCATCGTCTTCGGGCTCATCGTCTTCGGGCTCATCGTCTTCCTCTCTCGAGCCTGAAATTTGGCCGTGCTGACCGAAGGGTCTTGCTTCGAGGCCTTTCTTTCCTTTATTCTTCTTCTTGGGCTTGCTCGAGATGTCTAAGTGTTTTCGACAGAAATTGACGGTAGCTTTTCCTTTGTCCTTAAGGCCAGGAGAGAAGGCGAACTTAGGGTGCTTGAAATCGTCTAAGTGGAGATTATTGACAATGCCTTCAAGTTCCTTCTTGTCGAGATCAGAGTGGTCAGTGTCAGGAATATGAAGCTTCTCGCTGACAACCGCGGCGATCTCTTTTATGTCTTCCTTGTCCAGAAGATTGTGGGCTAGCGCCAGGTCCACACACTGTTGAGTCTGATCGAAGCTCGGCTGCGGCGTGTAAGCTTGGTTTAACGGCAGTCCCATGTTCACCACCCCTTGGTCGTGAGGGGAGACATCGAGTTGATTCAACATTGTAAAAAACCTCAAATAAATCACGAGCATGGCGAATGTAAAGAAAAAGAGATTGGTGGCGGTGCCTCGACGCACGAAGGTGTTGATGTCGGTGCGTTCGAGTTCATCGTGGTCCGAAGCGGTCGTATGGGTGACGGGCGTTGTGCTGACGACGGCGAAGAGTACGAGAGCGGCTGCCAGCACCAGGCCGGCAGAGCGCAGACGACGAGAGAGAAGACGCATTATGAGAGGAAAGGAAGAGACCAGCTCTGTTCCTCTAAGGGCTCTTTTGCCCTCTTCAAAGGCGCTCTCAGGCGAACCAGTCGCCCAAGAGCGGAGGGAGTGGAGGGAGTGGAGGAATGGGAGGGAAATGGAGTGGAATGGGGTGAGGGAGGGGTGAAGGAGAAAAGGGTCTGGACCGGATTTGGGCTGGTCTTTATACCTTTCATGCCCTACTTTTTTCTGCCTGAACGACATGTTGTTTATGCGACTTGAGATTGCTTTGAAGTGGGGCAGAGGAGCGTTTCGGATGCTACTCGGGGCTGCCTCGCTCTGGCTGGAGTGACCGAGCGACTCCACAGAGGCGTGTTATGGCATCATCAGCACCGCTTGGCATTACTCGGACGGCCATATGTATATGTACGTTTCGGCTGAATCTTCAGCAGGTGCGCCTTGTTTGTGCCCGGATATGGCGGCGACTCTGACAAGGTGAATGAATTTTGCTGGAGCTCCTTTGGGCGACGATGGCGAGACTGGCATCAACTCCATCATCAATCTCTTGCAAGTCGAGCCTCATGGAGAGAGAGTGTGATCAGACAAGGAGGAAGCTCTGAAACGTCTGGCCAAAAGAGAAACGACCAACAAGAGGCAACGCAAGGTCCTCCATGCTGAATGTAAATATTGATCGTCTTCTTGAAGCAGCCGAGCAGGACGCCCAATACCTTGGGCCGAGCGACCGCCCCTTGCAACTCTAACTCATCAGACACTGCCCCTCGGTCTCTGCGCCCAGAAGCAGCTGCAAGCACTGCGAAAAGCACACGCCAGAGACGGACCGAGCACCACCGCCTCCAGCAGCCAGAAATTACTGCCTCCAGTTGACCAACCCTGCTCACCTTTGAGGCTGTCAAGTGTGGCCGGCAAGCACATGCAAGTAACAGACCTTATGCGAGGTTGCTCGACCACAGATTCCAACAACCCGTCTTTTACCCATCCGCTAAGCAGAAGAAATCAACTTGTTATCGCTTCTCGATGCAATTGATTGCTGATGTACTGAGTGAAGTAGGCCGTTCTCGCTATTGCCAATCTTTGTGCATTCATTCTCATAAACCAAGGCGTAGCGGGCGTAGCTACAACAAGCTCCTGGAGCGCCCCGAGATAACATGAGCCTCTGCAGGCTTATCTCCTCTAGGCTATTTGTGCCCGTGCGATCCGAGACCGGAAGGCCCCGGGAGGATGCTTGTTGATGCGAGGCAATATGAGACCCATCCGGCCAGGGTGATGATGTTGTTGTTGCGAGAGGCGACCTGTTGATGACCATTCTGCCAAAGACGCAAGCCAGTCTGTTCGTCAGTCGAGCCCGTCATTTCCTTTTCGTACGAGGCTAAGCCGACAGCTGGTTGCCCTTGTATCCTCTGCAGACCCAGTACATCTCTCTTGACTCGCTCCTGCTGGCTGCGACCTTTCTCGAGGCGACTGCCTCAAATCGAGGCTGGAGCTCCTCGCGTCTGAATTCGTTGGCGTCACTAGACTCAAAGTACTTTGCCACAAAGAAGCCGGCCCGGCCAGCGACGAGGTGGGCGCATGCAAAGTTGAGGGCAGACTGGACGAGGTCGAGCGACAGGACGGCATCACGGAGCGCGCTGCCAGTCGTGTTGGCCATCATGTCGCTCAGGACAACATCAACGTTGGTGCCGCCTTCTGTCGCAGCATCGCCGTGGCCGTCGTGACCTCGCCAGGCTCCAATGGCCTCGCCCAGCTCGCTGCGGACGCTGACATCGTTGAAGTTGCCCTTGAGAAAGGTCAAGGCCGTCTCCTCGCCTTGACTGCTCTGCGCCAAGACGCGTGCATCGAGGTCGAGCACATCGAGCGAGAAGACATGGCCCCCCAGCCCTGCCTTGCCCGAGACTGAAGCGGAAGAGGCCAGAGCAGAGAGGGCGACTTGTGTCCACCCGCCCGGTGCCGCGCCCAGATCCACCACAACGAGCCCTCCCGGCCTGGCGGTCCTGCTGGGGTTGCGCGTCAGGAACCCATCGCGCGCATCGAGCTGGAGGAGCTTGTGCGCCGCTCGCGAGACAAAGGGCTCCCCCTGCTGCTGCTCCTTCCCTTTCCCTCGCCCTCCTCCTCCTCCAGCCGCAAAGGGGTCTTTGCGCTGACGGGCTAGGTAGCGCGACGATGAGGGTGAGCGCGAAGACGAAGCATAGCCGCGCGCAAAAACGCGACTCATCGAGGTGCAGGAGGAAGAAAAGCGAGAAAGCGAGAAATAAGGTTTTTGGTTGGCTATCGAGATGTGTTCATCTGGAATGTGTAGTAGCATGTACAAGTGTTTGAGAAAAGAGAAGGGTCATAGTCGTACTGTACATTGAGATGGGAGAGGTCGAATCAGGATGTGTCCATCTTATCTTCGCCACGCTGCTGCCAGGTCCCGCCGTCAAAGTCTACATCGACATTGGCGAGCCACTCG
The DNA here is from genome assembly GCF_003144295.1 of Acaromyces ingoldii. Taxonomy (NCBI): domain Eukaryota; kingdom Fungi; phylum Basidiomycota; class Exobasidiomycetes; order Exobasidiales; family Cryptobasidiaceae; genus Acaromyces; species Acaromyces ingoldii. Next base: position 1,266,762 of record NW_020290247.1, read on the forward strand.
TCGTCAATGCCACCGTCTTCGTCCTCGTCGCTCATGTAGCGTCCTTTGGAGGCTGCCGCCTCTTGTGTATGTGCGTAATAGAGAGCCGAAAGCGTCTCATCCTCATCGATCATGTCTGCTGGCGGCTCGTCGGGGTCGACGATCGGCTGCCTCTCCTCACGGCGCATTTCCTCCTCCAACCAGGCCACCTCCTCAGGGCCTAGCCAGCCCACTTCCACCCTCCCCGAGTGCTCCTGCGCCCTCAACATGCTTCTGTATTCCGCCGTCATGACGCGTCTGATCATCTGTTGTACCAGAGTGAGCTTCTCTTCGAGCGTTGATAAAGAGGATAGCGCGCATGCAGAGCAGGGTGGGCCGACTCACCTCTTCGTCTTCCTCTTCCCAGTCACCGCGAACGTCGAAACCATCCGCATCACTGCTCCCACTCAGGTCGTCACTCATCAGAAATCCATCGCTGTTGCTGCTGATGCCATTGTCTCGGCCCATGTCCCCCTCGCTGTCCTGCGAGTCAGCAGCACCTGGCGCAGCATCGAATCCACGACGTGAGCGAGCCACCGCCCTTGCTCGGTCGCGCGCCATGACAGCCTGGCACCGCTCTCTGAAGCGCTGGCGCATCAGCCGCGCCGATGCGTTCTGGTCCATGTCGTCGCGCGATGTTGCCCTGCTAGTTGCTGAGCCTGTACGAGCAAAAGGGTCGAGGCTCGGTGACGCTCGAGTCGCCCCTCCCTCTCCGGCCCTCGCCCTCCGTCGCTGAACAGTTGCCGGATGAACAGAAAGTGGGCCGGGCGTGAGCATGTGAGGATGCTGAGGCGCGAGAGGTGTGGATGCGCCCGGTGAGTTCGGCCCTGCTCCGGCAGCAGTGGTCGGGGTGCCTTGGAAGAACTCCTCGCGTCTCCGTCGAAGCACTCGAGCTGTCAAGGAGGAGATCGGATATGCCCTACTCTGAGACGGAGACGGGATGCCATCCTCTCGCGCCGAAGAAGAGAAGGACGAGAAGGGGGAAGACGATGAGGACGACGAAAGAGGCGACGTTGGCGGCGAGCCCACCGTGGGCGCAGCTGCCAATGTTGGCGTCAGAGACTTCTGTTGCTGCTGCTGCTGCTGCTGCGGCCCTGTGCGCGACGAGCTCATATCGATGTTGGAGGGTTGAGAAAACAGCGGAAATCTTGTTGTCGCATAGCCGCTGGCTGCCATGGGGCCTTGCAAGAATAGGGATGTCGACATGGGAATAAGCAGCCACAGTCGGAAAAGAGCTCAATGTCCTCCACCCACTGAAATATCAAAGATAGATGGACTGAGGGCTGCATGGGCACAGACACGCGACCCGACGCGTCGCCGAAACCAAGCGCGAAAAGAAGCGCGAATGCAATTTCGGACAAAGTGACCAACCATCACCTACCTATCCACCTAGTCGCGTCTTGGGACAAACCCAACGATGCCAGGCCCAAGTCGCACATTTGGCCTCACGTCCAATGGAGGCGGTGGCGCTCGTGGTCGGGGTACTTTTCGAAAGAGGGGGAGCGGGCGAGGGGGCGGCGCCTCCAGCTCCTTCCAGCGAAAGTCGGAAGCGCATGCAGCTGCTTCGGCATCCCTCACCAAGGGCGCCTTTGACGGTGTGTCGGCGGCTGAGGACAGGCTCAAAGAAGCAGCCGCCCGCGACGAGATAGACGCTCGGCTCGGCTTCGAACGGCTGGATCAGGGACCATCACGCGAGGCCTGGCTGGTTAATATGCATCCGACGATTGTGCCAGACGACAGCCTCGAAGGCCCCACCCACGCCTCTGGCAAGAACGCCGTGGATTTCTACTTTATCCAGGACGATGCCAGCATGTTCAAAGTCACTGTTCCCTATGCTCCCTACTTTTTGGTGGGATGTCGACCAAACACCGAGTCACATGTCGAGGAGTGGATCAAGCGCAAGTTTGAAGGCCTTGTTTCGAGCTTGGAACGTCTTCGGAAAGAAGACCTCAAGCTTCCCAATCACCTCGTCGGTCACAACCGGCTATTCATCAAGCTCAGCTTTCACAACGTACAGGACCTCTTGTCAGTCCGGAGAGAGCTGCTGCCCCTGGCAGAGAAGGCACAGAAGACGCGAGACGCCATCGACACTTACGCCGACGTCTTGGCGGACGAAGGGAGCGCATCGGCGGCCCTCATGATGGAAATGGAGGGCATCGAGGCCGACGAACAGAGCAGTACTGACGCCAGAGCAAAGGCAAGAAGAGGTGCTGGAGCGGGGCAAAGGACACTGGATCCTGAGGAATGCATCACCGATCTGCGAGAGTACGACGTTCCCTACTACCTACGCATGGCCATCGACAACGGTGAGTAGAATGAAAATTGACCCCTACCTCCAGCCCAGCCTGGCTCACTTTCTGATACACAATCTCCTCAGACATCCGAGTGGGTCTGTGGTACACCGTGAGCTTCAACGAGGGCGTAGTCTCGCTCGAGGGCGTACCCTCGCGCGTCAAGCGTGCCGAACCTACCGTTCTCGCCTTCGACATCGAGACAACCAAGCAGCCGCTCAAGTTTCCCGACGCCGAATCTGACTCGATTATGATGATCTCGTACATGATCGATGGACAGGGTTTCCTCATCACCAATCGTGAGATCATCTCAGAGGACATCGACGACTTCGAGTACTCGCCAAAGGATGAATACGAGGGCCAATTCGTCATCTTCAACGAGGCAGACGAGCTTGGTGTCCTCCGACGCTTCTTCTCCCACATTCAAGATACTCGTCCCACTGTTGTCGCAACCTACAACGGTGATTCCTTCGACTTTCCATTTGTGGAAGCGAGGGCAAATTACCACGGCCTCAACATGCTCAACGAGATTGGCTTCTCAAAGGACAATGATGGAGAATACAAGAGTCGTACGACGGCGCATATGGACTGCTTCCGTTGGGTGAAGCGAGACTCCTACCTGCCTCAAGGTAGCCAGGGTCTCAAGGCCGTCACCGTCGCCAAGCTCGGCTACGATCCCATGGAACTGGACCCGGAACTCATGACGCCCTACGCTACGGACCAGCCCCAGACGCTTGCTCAATACTCGGTCTCCGATGCCGTAGCGACCTACTACCTTTACATGAAGTACGTGCATCCTTTCATCTTCAGTCTTTGCAACATCATCCCCCTCAATCCCGACGAGGTGCTACGAAAGGGGAGCGGGACACTGTGCGAGACGCTGCTCATGGTCCAGGCGTACAAGGGCAACATCGTCATGCCCAACCGACACACAGACCCGATCGGCAACACTTACGAGGGTCATCTTCTCGAATCGGAGACATACGTCGGTGGCCACGTAGAGGCGCTCGAGGCAGGCGTCTTTCGAAGTGATATCGCAACCGACTTTAAAGTTGATCCTGCAGCATTTCAGCAGGTGAGTCGCAGATCTTCAGGTCAGGGTTCACACATGAGAGCCTAACTTTATCCTATCCAGCTCATCGACGACCTAGACAAGGCGTTGCGCTTCAGCATCGTCGAAGAAAGCAAAATGAGGGTTGAAGACGTGACCAATTATGACGAAGTCAAAACGGAGATCCAAGGGATGCTTGAGGCGCTGCGAGACTGCCCGACGATGCAAGTTGAGCCTCTCATCTACCACCTCGACGTCGCAGCGATGTACCCCAACATCATGCTTTCCAATCGGCTCCAGCCCGATGCAGTCGTCAACGAGGCTACCTGCGCAACGTGCGATTATAACCGGCCAGGGATGAAATGTGACAAGAAGATGGAGTGGGCCTGGCGTGGAGAATATTTCCCTGCGAAAAGGGACGAGGTCAACATGATTCGTCACGCATTGACGAACGAGAGCTTTCCTGCGACCCACCCCAATGGACCACGTCGCAGCTACCACGATCTAGGTCGTAGCGAGCAGAATGCGCTACTTCACAAGCGCCTGGGCGACTACAGCCGAAAGGTGTACAAGAAGACGCATGAGACAAAGACGGTGACTCGCGAAACGACCATCTGCCAGCGTGAGAACCCGTTCTACATCAACACGGTGCGTGACTTTCGAGATCGTCGGTACGAGTACAAAGGGCTGCACAAGACTTGGAAGAAGAACCTGGACAAGGCCAATGCCGGCTCCAATGACGGGACAGCCTCGTTGGCCGATGTCGTCGAGGCGAAGAAGATGATCATCCTCTACGACTCCCTCCAGCTGGCCCACAAGTGTATTCTCAATTCCTTCTACGGCTATGTCATGCGAAAAGGAGCACGCTGGTACTCGATGGAAATGGCGGGTATCACCTGCTTGACAGGCGCCTCGATCATCCAGATGGCGAAGGAGCTCGTCGACCGAATCGGCCGACCCCTCGAGCTGGACACAGACGGCATCTGGTGCATGCTTCCTGGCAAGTTTCCTGAAAACTTCACTTTCAAGACCAAAGGAGGCAAAGGTCTCGGGATCTCGTACCCCTGTTCGATGCTCAATCATCTCGTTCACGAGCAATTCACCAATCACCAATACCACGACCTCGTCGACAAGGACACAGGCCGTTACGAGGTCCACTCGGAGAACTCGATTTTCTTCGAGTTAGACGGACCGTACCGTGCCATGATCCTACCTTCGAGCAAGGAAGAGGACAAGCTACTCAAGAAACGTTACGCCGTCTTTGAACATGACGGCTCTCTGGCAGAACTCAAAGGCTTCGAGGTCAAGCGTCGCGGCGAGCTTCAGCTCATCAAAGATTTCCAAAAGCAGATCTTTGACAAGTTTCTTCTCGGCGACACTCTCGTCGAGTGCTACGCTGCTGTGGCCAAGGTTGCCAATCAGTGGCTCGACGTCCTTTATTCCAAGGGCTCGACTCTGCACGACGAAGAGCTGATCGACCTCATCGCTGAAAACAAGAGCATGAGCAAAACGTTGCTGGAGTATGGAGACCAGAAATCGACAGCTATCACGACGGCCAAACGTTTGGCCGAGTTCCTAGGAGCGCAGATGGTCAAGGACAAGGGTCTGGCTTGCAAGTTTATCGTCTCTGCCAAACCTTTTGGTGCGCCCGTGACAGAACGAGCGGTGCCTGTTGCGATCTTCAACGCCGAGCCAAGCATCAAGAAGCATTACCTCCGCCGCTTCCTGCGCGACAATGCACTCGACGATTTTGATTTGCGTTCGATCCTCGATTGGAACTACTATATCGAGCGCTTCGGCGGAGTGATCCAGAAGCTCATCACGATTCCAGCAGCGATGCAGCGTGTGCCAAACCCGGTACCCAGGGTTCGTCATCCAGACTGGCTGTTCAAGAGGGTGGCCAACCAGGACGACAAGTTCAAGCAACGCAAGCTTACCGATATGTTCAAGGGAGCAAAGGCTGCTACTCTCCCTGACCAGCTCAGCGTCGAGAAGCCAGTGCAGACCAAGGCTTCCGTCCGGCCGGAAGTTGTTATGGAACCGCCCGAAGAAGCATTGCCAGATATCAATGCTGACTACCCTGGCTGGGTGCGCGTCATGAAGAAGCGGTGGAGCAAGAAGCGTCAGGAGCGCGAGACACCGATGGGAACCATCAGCATGGCTTCTTCATCGATGTTCTCGCATCGCTCTAGAACCCTGGCGACGGCGGTGTGGGACGTGGTGCAGATCTGCCCGTCCTCGAGGGCTGGCGAGTACCGCCTATGGATTCTAATGGACAAACAGCTGCAGAGTTTGAAGATGCGCGTCCCTCGCATCTTTTATGTCAACTTCAAGTCCTTACCGAGGAGCGGCACATTCCAGGACGGCTACAAGGTCGAGAATCTCATCAGATCGCTGCCGCGCGGCACGCCTTGTCGGCATCTTTACAAAGTCACTGTGACAGAGGAAGCGTACCTTGAGAAAGAGTCGCACTTTTCAGCAATGCTCAACCACCCAAATGTCGAAGGGGTCTATGAGATGCAAGTCCCTCTGGACGTCCGAGCGCTCATCAAGCTAGGATCGTCGTGCGCCATGGATCGCAAGAGCCAGAACAAGCTCAGTCGTGCCTTGGACTTAGGATTCGACCTTGATGATCTTGTCAAGGCCAATCACTCGTCGTATGACAAGCATCGATACCTCGACGGCGGAAGAAGCGTGCGCCACTTCTTTTTGTACCACGCCTCCAAGGACGGACGTCATGTCGTTGGCCTCTTCTCTCCAGAAGGGCAGCTGCGCGTTCACATCGTCGATTCTGCTCGCCTTCAGCAGCTTCCCAACTTGGCAACCATGTACGCAGATCGGGCCGCCTCGATGAAGCGAAAGGGAATCGTGCACAACAGCATCTTCGAGTATCACGATCGGCTCCAAAGCGCCGAAGTCAAGGTCCATACGACGGCCGGGAGGGCTTTCAAGGCAATCGCGCGAGATCTCAGCACATTGCGACAGGCTCACCAGGGGTCCGCGATGCTCACCACGTACTCATCAAAGACGCAGAGCTACTACGAGCAGATGATTGGGTCGGCCGTGATGGAATTCCCAATTCTCACCCTGCCTTCGAATCACTTAGACGGCGATTTACCTGCTCTTGGCTGGCAGCTTTACAGCGCCCGGCGAATGATCAACTGCTACCTGCGCTGCTCTCGGTGGATCGATGAGCGAATCAAGCTCTCCAACCACTTTGATGTGCCCGTGTGCAGCCTCACATCAGATCGGGACATGGCCATCTTTGGCGCAGATATCGACTTTGCGCGGCGACTGGTGCGACAGGATATGCTGCTTTGGTGGAGCCAAGGTGACCAGCCTGACCTGGGTGGACGCGAAGACGATGGCAACAACGCTTCGACGCTCGAGGAAGACGACATTGGCCTCGAGATTTCAAGGGCTGGGGCATATTCGAACGTGACATTTGAGATCAGTCTTCGAGACCTCGCAATTGACTCCGTCCTGCAATCGGGCTCTGTCAATGACATGGAGGGGAGCGGATCCGGTTCGATGGCTTTCGATACGGCGTCCCACAACCTCGATGAATACTCGAAAGGGACCGTGCACTCCACAGCGGCTCTCGGCGACTCAGTCCTGACATCACAAGTCTTCAACGCGGTCAAAGCTATGGCGAAGGCCTGGTACGTCGACAAGGCAAGGGGGCGAAGCAGTGCAAGCGATGTACTTGCAGACAACTTCTGGCGGTGGGCTTCCAGCAACTCGAGCGCGATGTTCGAGCCGGCCATGCAACGATTCCTTCAGGGTCTGATGCGCAAGACGCTGCTCCAGCTCCTTGGCGAGTTCAAGCGCTTGGGTGCCCACATCGTCTATGCGAGCTTCAATCGCCTCTTCCTCCTCACTTCAAAGCCTACAGCTGGAAGTGCAGCAGCGTATGGGCGATATCTGGTCAGCGCTGTGACGAGCCGAGATCTGTTCAAGCACATTCACATGGACATCATCCACTTTTGGGAGTACCTCGTCTGGATGGATCAAGCCAACTTTGGAGGCGTCATCTGTGCCAACCCCTTGGCCGAGGAACAGGAGCTGGCAAAGTCGTCTTTGGCAAACGATCACGAGGTGCAAATGCAGTGGAATATTGCCACATTCTTGCCACCTGCTCTCCAACCCAAATTTGCCACTGCCGTGGGCGACCTGATCGATAAGCTGTACAAGGCAAAGAGGACGACAATGGTCGATCGCACCCCCCTTGCAGCGGCAGCAACTCGGCAGATCAATAATGAGACGCACGATGAAAGCGAGGGCAAGCAGGTTGTCGACCGCGAGTCAGAGCATACGAAAGTAGCGAAGAGCCTTCTGAACCACTCTTTGACCCGCAAGCTTCTGCAGATGGTGTCGACAATCCAAGCCGAGCAGCACAAGCATCGACCGCGAATCGCTGACGAGGAAGATGGAGAAGATGACGAGGTCGAGAATGATCCGGAGACAGTGAAATGGACATTCCCGGACCTGCCAGGCAGACTGTACGATGCCCAGTCGCCCGCATTGGAATTCGTCAAATCGACAATGGCCGTCTTCGGTCTCGCTAAGGACCTCTCGGTCGAAGTGGGGATTCTCCGGAGAAACTTGCTGGATCTGCTCGGCGTCGGCGAATTCTCGATGGAGGCGGAGTGGAGAAATCCATGCGAAACACCGTCGTTAAGATTAGGACAAGTGATTTGCAGTTGCTGCAACGAGGAACGCACGATGGACTTATGTAGGGATCCGGACCTGATGTCAAGGCAACATGGTACAGTTCGCGAATGGAGATGTGCGAATTGCGCCCACCCATACGATCGGAGCCGCATCGAATTGAGGCTCGTGGGCCTCGCCACAAGGGCCTTGACAGCGTATGCGCTTCAGGATCTGAGGTGCACAAAGTGTGGCGAGCTGAGGGACGACAATGTCGCGATGCAATGCAGGAAGTGCGCGGGATCCTGGAAAACCGAGGCGGTCAACCGGAGGACTGTCGTAAAGCGTTTGAACCTGCTCAAACAGGTGGCCGAGTACCACGCATTGCCGCTCTTGAAAGACGCAGTGCAGGAGATGCTTATGAGGTGTTGAAGGGCACTTCTTCTCCGATGTATAGTATGAACAATTTATCAGCAGCTTTCGCTCTTGTCAATCACATCCATTCATCATCTTTAGCAATTGGAAGCAGCATTGGGTGAGTGTAGAACAGAGGGGGGGGACAGGCTATATATAATTTCCGCTCCCAGTCCGAACAAGAGCGCGCGGCGGGTGTGAAAGGACTGGAGGAGGATCAGAGGGTCGACGATGTGGCGGGTAGCTCGCTTGGTAGATGAAAGCGGCGGACGTTTGTTTGGGAACTGGCGCTGCCTCGTCTTCCTCGTCTTCGTGCAGAACCTGGAGGGTAAGGGACGCCGTCAGTCATAAATCAGCTCCCTTGCGTTTTTCTTTCTCATTCTGTGTGGAAGAGACCCGCGTAAGGAATCCATCACTTCACTTTCTTTCAAGTCAACAGAAACGCCTATGAACACTTTCGACCCACTGTTCTGTGCTGCGCCAAAAGGGCAAGAGGAGACTCACAGCATCAGGACCTCCTTCTCATGATCCTTCCCTTGTCCTTGTCCTTGTCCTTCTCGACAGCTCCAAAGCTCGCTGACCTCCGCTTCTTCGTGAACAAGCCCCCAAGACCACCTCTTTTTCCTCCCGCGTCGTCCTTCTCGTCCGAAGAATCGTCAGACCAATACGAGCAGATGCTGCTCTGCAGACTATCCACTGTGCTCGTTGGCCGACGCACGGGCGATGCAGTTGTTGCCGCGCTCCACGGTCTGCCACCGGCAGCCCCACACCCACCTGGGTTGCCAGCGCTAAGAGCCGCACGAGCGCGAGCGGGGGAGCCAGATAACGTAGGATTATAACCCACCTCTGATATCGTCGAGAGCGTCAAGCTGCTGGATCGGTTTGTCGTAGTGGTGGCCGTAGCAGAATTCGGCGGCGCTGACACGGATGTGAGTTGCGGAGGGCTTTGGCTGTAGAATGGAGGTCTAGCGCCTTGATCTCCGCCACTTCCACCGTTGGCCGTGCTGATGACCCCATTGTGATTGATGATTGGGAATTGGTTGTGACCAGGCGGAGGCAGAGGCTCAAAAGGATCACCAAGATTGATCGAAGAGAATTCAGAGCAGTGCTGTCCTGCGCTGATGGAGGCTGCTCCTCTGGCAATCTGTTTGCATTCCTTTTCCTCTTCTCCCGATGTTGAGCTTGTGTCGGAGCTGTAGAAAGCATGCACATCCGCACTAGCTCCGTGGTGATTTGGCTGTCCGGGATTTTCACTCGATGGCGGTGGATAAGATGGATGCAGCGGGGGCATGCTGGCAAGATTGGCTTCGAGTACCTCTCGAAGAGGGACGATGCGATTCCAAGGGATGATGACGAAGAGCGCACAGGCAATAAATTCGCCTGCGATGCAGATGCCCCAAAAAAGCGATTTTTGGTTGATGGTGAGCATCGTCTGCATCTTCATCTGGGGGGAAAGCAGTTGCACCGTTTTGAAGACGGAATTGACGAGGAGAAATGTGTTGAGAGACATAAGGCAGACGAATTTGGCGAATTCCTTTTGCGGCACATTGGCTAGCCTCGGTTCATAGCGGCCTTGCTTGAGAAGAACCAGAGGAACGATGTTGAGGGCATAAAGGAAAACATTGATGGCGAGAAGCGTGTAGATGAGCATCTCTTTGGATTGGTGCAGTTTTTGTCGGGCTTCCATGCTGCCGTGTAATGCGCTGCGAACGTCGAAAGCAATTGCGATCGTCACGCCGAATGCAAAATAGCAACCAATCTGGAGAAGATGAACGAAGTGCTGAAGCAACCATTTAAATTTGCGATCTCGAGGCGGAGATTCCTTGCGCGGCAGGTAGGGATAGATCGCATCTTGAAATAGAGAGAGGAGTGCTGACGCCTATGCACCATTGTCTTGTCTCAGCGGCCCCGCCCCTTCACCCAAAAAGAATCTTGCACACTCACAAGGAGAATAGGAGAGATGCGCAAAAGGACCAATTGGGCAATGAAAACGTCCTTGTCCCAGTCGTGCCCTTCAGAAAGCTTGATTCGCAATCCAAAGGAGACAATTCGCGAGAAAATGACGAGAAGTCTGAGCCAAGAGTCTGGGTCATTATCACTTTTCTCCTTCTCTCGAGTGAAGAGGTACTCACGGGCGCCAAACTTGATGGCCATTGAGCTCTTTGCGCTTTAAACGCCAGAAGGCGGGGACGAGGAGAAGAACATAAAGGCAGATGCAAAGAGCCGAGGGAAGAATGTCGTATTTGTTTGGGATCCCGCCAAGCATCGTTCCCACATTGCTTCGGAGCCTGTCCAAGTCTTGGTGCGAGTCGACGGGCACAGCATCGCCGTTCCAGTCGGCGAAGAGGCCCATCCTCGAGAGAACTTTTAACAGGAAAGAAGGGGTTGAGAAGGCTTGGCTCGCGGCCGGCGCGAAGCAAACGAAATAGTATCAGGTAGCAGACTAGCTGCAGCGACGAGGAAGAGACTCGATTTGAGGAGAGAGTGGCAGAGAGTGTCACACTTTCCACAATCCTGTTTGCGCCCTTTTTCTTGCTGATGCGGGCCCTCTGAGCACGCCAAATAGCCCAGAAGACATTGGGCGTCAAATTTAACCGGGGAGAAAGGGCTGAAGACGCTCTTAAACATCGGTTGGCATCAAGATTGTATAGTTTTGCTCGGCTCCGTCAAATGCCTCGTTGGTTGGTGAGCTCCATTGATAAGTCCATAGATAATTTCGGAAGAACTTCGGAAAGAAGCATCGGAAAAAAGCGAAGGAGAGTTGGTGGTATCATCCTGTCCTTGTCTGTGCAAAGCAGAACATGGTAAGGTCGAAATTAGGCGTATCGCTAGTAGTACTGTCCTCATTATTCCGAGCCGTGCCCTTCAGCCCAGACAGGCGTCATTTTACGCCACAAGCTCCAACCCCGAATCCAAAAATTCGAGGGCAAATTGGCTCTTCGGATGAAGAGGGCCATCTGCAATATGTCTGATCTGGTTTCACTTACCTTGAACAAGCCAAATTGTCTGTCAGGAGTACGACACATGAATGGAGGCGCCGTAGTAGCTAGAGAGAGGAGGGAGACCCCCAGTCATCATGTCAAAGTACCTCCGCGTCTTGTCACGTTCGAACGAGGGGAGGTGACATCAGGCCGTCAGTTGCGCACATGAGAACGAGAAATTTTCACTCCGGCATAGGTCATAGCGACAACGCCCCTGAATGCTTCGGACTTGATATCCGCGCTTGGTCCCCCGTTCCTATTGTCGTGGGAGGAGACAGGACACTTATAGACGCCTACTTCTCTCGTTTGCCCCTCCTCTCATAGCTTCTCAACAAGCGCTGAACATGCCTTCCTGCTCCCCTTCTCCCTTGGAGGTCACTCACGTTCCTCGACTTTATCCAAACAACGCTCACAATCGTCGCCGAGACATACCGCGACTGTATCTCGATCTCCCTCGAAGAAAGCCGTCCAATGGTGGCGGACAGAGCAGCACCGCCTCGTCTACAACGTTTCCCGTCTCGCCTTCACCTCTTAGCGCCTGCTGTTATTTTCCAGAGGGAGAAAGCAGCTCCACTAGAGCAATGTCGGCCTCCATCTTCGTTGGCATAAAATCAACGGCTTCCTCTCCTTGCTCGCCTCGCCAGCGGCTCGTCAAATCAAGACATCTGCAACATTCATCTACGTCTCCGAAGGTCGCTACCACACCTGAGCCGACATGCAACTCCGCTCAGAGTCCTGTCGTCCTGGGTAAAGCTAACACGTTCACGGACATGTACTCGAACCAGGCCATTCAGCTCCGCGACACAGATCACCCTGACGTCCTCACGGTCCAAGTTGGGTCTGAGAACCATTTGCCGCCCTTGTGGCTCATCGATCCCGATCAAAATTTATGCGAGGCTTTGACCAAGCGAATGGATACCCGTACCGTGTATTCTATCTCCACTAAAGGACTGGACCTTGCCTCTGGTCGTTTTGGTGGCAAGGCAGTAGTCAATCTTGGCCAAATAGCCGAGTGGTACATCGAGCATGCCATCGAGCAGGTCCAGCCATTTGGCCCATATGTTTTTCTAGGCGGTCAAGGCATCGGCGGGGCATTTGCGCGGGAGCTGGCAGCGGCACTCAGCGCTCGTTGGGAAAGAAGTTTGGAAAAGGGCAATGATGTCCAGAGTAGATGGGCTGTCAACGTGCTTCTCGTCGACACTGTTAATCCGACGATGGAGCGAGTGTCTTTCGAGTCAAACGGACAGGAAGACAGCGCTGCTCAAGGCCTCCATAGTCGTCACCCTCCCCAGCCCTTCAGCTTCGGGCCTCCGGTAGAGCTTCTAAAAGCGAGAAAGGGAACTCGAACAGGACCTCTGATCGAGGCCAAAGTGGGTCTCCTTCTCTTCGGCAGACCAGAGTACCCCTTGAATGGATGGACAGATGAGCGGATTGCCCCTGGGCTTGCCGTGACCTTGGCTCCAACCTCAATAAATAGCTCTAAAGGCTCAAAATTTGTAGAGTACGTTGCCGATTGGGCCGCCAGCAGCATTAGCATGCAATGAGAATGACGATAGGCCGGCTGGCACGCCGCTCCAGCTGCTTACGAACGAGCCAGACGCGTGACGCACGGTCCAATTTTCGGATCGGCGATTTACCCTATAGCTGCGTAATGCATGGCCATCTCGCTTCGGCAGAGGCTTCATGAGGAGTTCGGTGCGTTCCTAGCCCCTGCGTCGATTGCGCAGAGACGACGGTGGAGTAAAGTGCTGGCGTGGTCGCCTGGTGAAAGAAGAGCTTAGAGACTCATGACTAAGAAGAGAGAAAAAAAGGGTCCATGCATATCATGCGAGGGTGCGAAGTCTAAATTTTCCGTCTACAGGCGCTACGCTGCTTCTAATCGAGCTGTGCTCCTCACGACGACTCGGTAAGAAGAGCCAGACTCTCCTTTTTGAGGTAAGAGCTAGCAGCGGGCTCTCAACATGGAGACTCTACCGATACAGAGTCCCGTGCTGCACGCCGAGTCGCCGCTTCCCTTTGCCCTCCTCGCCGCTGGCCCATCGCCCCACCAAGCTCTCGCATCGTACCTTTCAGCCTTTGCAGCCACGGAGGCGTCGTCAACGGCCAACTATGACCCTTTCGTCTCGCCGGCGTTTTCGGCCCTTCGCCTTGCACCGGCCAGTCTGTTGCTTGTTGCCTTGCTGCTCCGCTTCGTGCCTTCTTGGCATCACTGGGCACCTCGAATTGTCGTGCGAGCTTTCGAGGTCCTCTCACCCTTCGTCACCGACGACGATCTCATCGAGGTCGACCAGCAAAGGTGGAACGCAGAGGCACAACGCGACTCAAGGCGAGGGCCAAGCTACCTCCTGCGGCGGGGAGCAATTCTTGATCAAGACTTCGACGTTGCACAGTACGACGATGGGATCGGCTTCGAGAAGCAGAGGAGGCGAAATGCGGCCATAAGCACGATTGCATTGGTCGAGACCACAGCCTGGACTTCGCTGGCGGCCTACACCTTCTCACAAAACCTCGAGCAACCTTCTCAGACAAGAATCTTCTTCTCGCCTGCATTCATCAGCACATCATGGGCTTTGACGTGGGTGAGTTTCAGGACCATTGCCCAATGCAGCCCATAATGTGCGCTTATATCGACCCCTCTCTGCCAAAAGCTCTTTGTCTTGCTGCGCTTCTTCGTCTCGCCGCCAATGACGCCGCCGCTCTTCGTGCTGCTTGTAACCCTTCTCCAACTGATCAACGCGGCGGTGCGCCTCCTCGAATTCCTCCCACTCTATGTCGGAAGCCCGGGTGATTTGCCTTGGGCCAGCATCGTGGCAGACACTATCGATCTTATCGCCTGCCTCACGGTCGTTCAGATTATCCTTAGCATGCCCGTCCACGCTGGTGGAATCCATTCACAGGTGCCTAGACGTGAGAGGCAAAGATTAGTGACGGGAGAGGTAGTAGAAGAGACGGAAGACATCAAGAAGGACTACGAACTCTGCCCCACGACGCCCGAAGACTACGCATCGCTCATCTCAACTTTGACGTACACCTGGATGCACCCAATCCAGGCCCTATCGCTCAAAAGACCGCTGCTACCCGCCGATGTCTGGAGGCTAAGGAGCATCAATGACACGAGGATCCTCTCGGCTAATTTTGCAAAGACAGCATATGTTGACAACGACGAGGCCGGCGCCGATGGCAGAAGGGAAAAGAGGTCGCTCCGACGCAGGCTGTTGATCGCCAATGCAAACGACATTGCTCTTGACTTCTTCTACAAGATCTGTGGCGTAACACTTGCCTACGCTGGCCCGGCGCTTATGAACCAGATCCTGCAGTGCGTCACCGATGCCGCTGCGGCCGAGCAGCAGACCGGCTTTTGGGTGCTCACCGCCGACGGTTTCACCCGCCCGGTGAAAGACGCGGCAAAGCTTGATACTCAGGCTGTATGGACGCCACGGCAGAAGGCCTTTGTCCTTGCGCTCGTTTCTCTGGTCTTCACCTTCATTCGTTACGTGGCCGAGCTCAAAAATTTCCATCACGCAAGGCAAGTTGGCCTTCGTCTGAGGAGCATTCTCGTCGTCGAAATGTTTGAGAAGGCCCTCAAGCGGAGGAACATTAGTGGAGGGTCGTCTGACGAAGGTGGGAAAGATGGGAAACGAAGCGTCTCGACGGCATCATCGGCACAGGAGAGTGACAGTCGCGAAGTAGACGGTGATGGGGAGGAGGAGGAGGAGGAGGAGGAGGAAGAGCACGAATCTGCACCTTTGCTCGGAAGTAACGGCAAAGAGAACGGGAAAGCCAAGAAGACCGAACATATCAAGGATATTAGGAAGCGAGAAGAAGAAGACAAGGAAAAGGATGAATCGTCTCGACAAGCCGATGTGGGCAAGGTCGTCAACATGATGGCCAGCGACATTAATCGACTTCTCCGATTGGGTTGCGACAGTCACCAATTGTACGGCGCGCCCCTCG
Source organism: Acaromyces ingoldii (assembly GCF_003144295.1). NCBI lineage: Eukaryota > Fungi > Basidiomycota > Exobasidiomycetes > Exobasidiales > Cryptobasidiaceae > Acaromyces > Acaromyces ingoldii. The sequence continues at coordinate 1,282,121 of NW_020290247.1, forward strand.
AGCTTGTTATTTCGACGGTGTTCCTTTACCGTCTCATGGGCTGGTCGTCTATCGTCGGCTTTCTCCTCATGGCCCTCGCCACGCCTATGACCTATTATCTAGGCAAAAAGTTGACAAAACTGCAGCGAGCGTGGAAGGAAGCAACGGACCGGCGTATCTCCCTTGTTGCTGAACTCATCACCGCGATCCGATTTGTTAAGCTACAGGGCACCGAGGAGCGGTGGAAGGAGCGTGTTCTCGAGTCCAGACGCGTTGAGTTGCACAAGCTCCTGGCCCAGCGTCTTTCGTCGCTTGGCCTCACCGTGCTCTTCGTCGCGATGCCCATCACCTGCGAGCTCGTTACATTCTACATTTACGTCGTTGTCCAGGGTCGCGCAATGACGGTACCCGTTGCCTTCACTGCCATCACCCTCTTCGAGATGGCAAGAACGCCTCTAAGCACCATTCCGACGTTTATCATGAACATTCTCGAGTCCATCGTCAGTGTTCGTCGTCTCGAAGCGTTCTTGAGCGAGGAAGAGGTCGAGGATGCCATGTCGTCGCTCAAAGCAAGAGCCAACAATGCAAATCAGCATCGATCTACATCAGAAGTGGGAAGGGCACCTCTGCGAGTGCTCAACGGCCACTTCTCGTGGATCAATCCCGCCGAGGTCAAGGCCAATCAAAAACCCTTCAGCCTGGTCGACATCAGTCTTTCTTTCCCAACGGATGGGCTCAGTGTCATCGTTGGCCCCACCGCCTCAGGCAAGTCGAGCATGCTAGCGGCTCTCCTGGGTGAAATGAAGCGCGACTCGGGCACTGTCGAACTGGAGCGATTCTCTTGCATGGGCGATTCACTGGTCTCTTTTGCTGGGCAGACGCCGTGGCTCGAAGCCGGCAAGAGCATCAAAGCTAACATCACTTTTGTCACACCTTTCGATGAGGAGCGATATAACAAAGTCTTGGACGCCTGTGCGCTAAGAGACGATCTCGGCGAACTCGAAGACGGTGATGAGACCCGTGTGAGCAAAGAGACGCTGTCGGGAGGGCAGAAAGCTCGACTTTGCCTGGCTAGGGCCCTCTACCATCGCAGTCACACCGTTCTCCTCGATGACGTTCTGGCGGCTGTCGATACAAGAGTTCAACGGTACCTCTACCAACGAGCTCTAACCGGCCCTCTCGCGCAAAATCGCCGCGTCATTCTAGTAACACACCATCTCCATCTTGTCTTGCCCAGCGTCGACTATCTCGTCATCCTTCGTCAAGGTCATATCGAGGCAGCAGGTACTGTCGAAGAAGTAAGGAGCAAAGGCCATGACCTGGAAACTATCACTTCGTCCGTCGACGATGATTCACAAGAGGCTAAAACCAAGGAAGACGACTCCACCAAAGAGAAAGATGATAGTAAAGCTAAAGGGGAAGTGAAGAAGGACAGCGAGGGCAAGGACAAGAAAGCCCGGCTTTTGTACGACCTGGAAAAGCGCACAGAAGGCAACGCACGCTTCAAGTCCTATTGGCTCTACATCAGTGTCAGCAACTACTGGGGTTGGGCCTTCTTGATGCTTCTCTCGGTCCTGGTTCGCTTGCTCAAGGCGGGAGAACCATACTGGCTCAAGGTCTGGGGCGAAGCGTCTCAACGGACTCGGCAGTCCATGCTTGGGATTATGCCCGACTTTCCGCCGGCAGAAGGTCACGAGTTCTTCTACTTGAGTGTCTACGCCTCCATCGGATACATTTACGTTGCCATCATCTCCGTCCGCTTCATCTTCCTCTACGTCATTTGTCTCAAGGCGTCTAAAATTCTCTACGACCGGCTCCTCTCGCGAGTCTTGCGAGCCCGCATGCGCTTCTTCGATTCGAATCCAACGGGCAGAATCCTCCAGCGCTTCAATCTTGATATCAACATACTTGATTCAGTCCTCCCGTCCACCATCATCTATTTCATTGCCTTGCTACTGGCTTTTCTCAGCCAGCTCATCATCGTCGTCGTCATCGTTCCCGGATTCTTGATACCCGCCGGGCTGGGCATGGCGCTGACCATCTGGGGCGTCCAAGGCTACTTTCGCAGCACGATGTATATGCAGCGCATCGAAAGCACCTCGACTTCACCTCTCTACACCGCTTTCACCCAGATCCTGGAGGGCCTCACAACGGTGCGGGCGTTTGGATCTGAGTCGTACTTTCTGGATCACATGCAGACAATTAACGCCATCACCTCTTCACAATGGTGGGCTATATGCACAATCGAGGTATGATTTACTCGCTGTCTCGAACCGATCAGAGCCGGTAGACTGACCTAATTTCTTCAACAAAGGTCTGGCTTTCCTTTCGGGCGCAGGTGGCCTCTGGGCTGAGTGTCTTCGTGGCGACGACACTGGCACTTTCCGGAGCCGTATCGCCCGGCTCGGCAGGCATGGTGATATCGGCCGCAAGCCTCTTGACGACGTTCGCCTACAATCTCACGTCGATGTACAAGAATCTGAGCAACCACACCAACTCTCTCGAGCGCGTCGCAGAATACATCGATCTGGATCAAGAGGCGCCTCTGAAAGTCGAAGGTGCGGCCATTCCCGCAGCATGGCCAACGAGCACCGGTGGAATCCTGGTCGAGAATCTAAGGCTAAGGTACGCAGACGATCTGCCAGAGGTACTTCACGGCGTCTCGTTTGAGGTCAAGCCCAGGGAGAAAGTGGCAATTGTCGGCAGGACAGGAAGTGGGAAAACGTCACTTACGGCGGCCCTTTTGCGCGCGGTCGAGCCCTCCAACAAGATCGGCGGGATCAATGGTGATGGAGAGGCAAAAATTGTCATCGATGGAATAGACGTGCTGCGTTGCGGACTCGAGTATCGAGCAAGGCTGGCTGTCGTCCCGCAGGATCCGGTCCTCTTCTCGGGAACCGTGAGGGAGAATCTAGACACGTTTGGAGAGTACTCGGACGACGAATGTCGTGCGGCCCTGCTTCAGGTTCAAGGCTCTTCTCTTCAAACAACGTCCACCTCATCAGCTTCCTCCTCTCCTTCCCCTTCTACTCCGATGCAAGTTGACGTCGATGATGCGCCTGTCTCAGAAGTCGTCCCTGGGCAGCTGCTCGAGCTCGGCACTGTTGTCGCTCCTGGCGGTACAAATTTCTCTGCTGGTCAGGCTCAGCTCCTGTCCCTCGCCCGCGCCCTGCTGAAGCAGAGCAAAGTAGTCATTCTCGATGAAGCGACGAGTTCGACGGATTTCGAGACGGACGCACGCATCCAAGAAGCCATCCGAGGACTCAAGGATAGCATCATTCTCACAGTTGCGCATCGCCTGGGCAGCGTCATTGATTGTAAGTTCCCAACCAAGATTTGACACCATCACGGAAGCTGATTGATCTTGGAAGATGATCGGATCTTGGTCCTGTCGAACGGCAACATCGTCGAATTTGACACCCCCGCGAACCTCCTCCGAAATTCTGAGGGTCATTTCAACATGCTTTGTCGTCAAGCTGGCCAGACGACGTATCACCAGCTTTGTACTGCAGCAGGCGTTGAGCCGATCTAGCCTGTTCGCCTGACGAGGCGGCATCGCGCCTACTACAGCTTGCACAAACACTGTTGAAGATAGATGAATGAGGGGGATCATTGACGGGTGGGCAAGGGTTATCTGAAGCCTATGAGTATAGAAACACCAATGAAGACACAAGAGTAATAGAAACGAATTGAGCCATGGGCAAGGCAGCCTCCGAAAGGCAACTAGCAGGCAAGTGCAATGATGACTCTTCTAACGGAACCAGCTTGAGAACCAGCTATCGGTAGACGAGGCATTTCCTCGAGTGTTGCTTCGTGTCGCTGCGTCGAGACCTGCCATTCGCTCGTACTCTCCAACGGGATCCTCGGCACCAGGTGCAGACTGCAGTTCGCTGGTACTCCGTGGTGGCGGTTCGCTATCTTGGGCTGAAAGTGGAGTCAAGAGACCACGGTCGGCCAACGCTCCAAAGAGCGCGTTCGCCAACTGATGTGTTCTTCCTGAAGACCGTCTTGCTTGGTTGCCCATTGACTCGGTCCCGCCAAGCGAACCGTTCGCCGACGCCGACGGACTGTAGGGGGGTGGACTTGGGCTGTTGGTTCTCTGAAGAATGCGACGATCAACTTCAGCATTCCTCGGTCCTCGCAAAGTTCCAGAGGCCGACGAAGGGCCGTCGACTGGTGGAAAGTAGGAATTGCGAGCAGATCTTCCTGTGCTGGAACCATTTCTCGCCGCATCGTAGGCAGAAACAGTGGTATTGCCGTCCTCGCCGTGTGGGCTTCCAGGCAGCGAGTGCAAGCTGATGTCGAGATGATGAGGGGTTGGAGGATTGTGAGGTGAGTCATCCGAGTCCACCGAGCCCATTCTTCTTGGCGACAGCGATGAGGGAGACGAGTCGTTGAGAGACAAGCGAGGGGGGCTAGACGAAGATGACGACGCCGTTGGAATCTCCGGGTGTGGGACTCTCTTTTGCCGAGATCTTCTTGAAAGGGAGCTTCCAGACGAAGGACCGGGCATTCCTGCAGAGGTGGAAGACAAAAGTGAGGGACCCCCTTCGGTGTCCGGAGAAGTTGCCACCGGTCCAGGTGAAGGCGGCGGAGGCGGGGTGATATCGCGAAGCGTGGGCCGTCGAGGAGGTGGGGCTATTCTAGCAGGTCTTTGGCCTGAACCCCCATTCTGTTCGTTGGAGGTGCCTTGACCCGTCTCGATCAGGATGCTTCCTCGCTCCATTCCGTAGGCGGGAGGAGGCGCTAGTGTACCAACCATCGGGGCGAGACCCCACTTCTTGACATTAGCCTCGATGGACACGAAACCGGCCTGGCCGAGGTTAACATGAAGCTCAGCGGCGCCGTCCGTACCGATTGTCGGGAATAGATTGTGCCGATTTAGACCAATGAAGGCATCCTCAAGCTTCTTGCCGTTTCTTGTGAAAAAAACAGTACCTGATCGAGGTCGGTAACCGACTCCAATGACATCGCCCTGAACATAAGCAGGGCCATAGGACTGTGCTGCAAAGGGGTAGTTGTGCGATTTGAATCCATCCGACGAGAAGTAGCCGACCGAGTGCTTACTCCAGCCCGGCAGTCGGAAGCTTGGGTAGGGCTTGGTGGCCAGGCCCACCGCGACGTTTGTAGTGTCTGGTTTTGTGAACATCTTCACCTCCCAGTAGTACACTTCGTTGAGCTTAGGCAGGGGAAGGTTGCTTTGAACGCAGCAGCCGCCACCCTCTTCGGGTGCCATGCCCTGTCCATCAGCGAGGAAGGTGATCTCCGTACGAGCTTCGACAAAGACGCTTGGGTTGCTCTCGTAGTCTGGGTCGAAGCTCCATGCGGAGACGCCCTTTTCCTGGATGCTGAGAAATTGGCTCAAGGTAATGTCTGTGCTCATTGATCCAGGTGGAGAGCTGAGGGACCATTCCTTGGCTCTCGCATAGCCGCGTCTCGTGTGCTCGTCGACAGTTTCCAACCAGCGCTCCTCGACGCCGTCTAGACCACCGTGGCCTTCGAGCTCCTCTTCGCGGCCTACGTCGAGCGGTCCATCGCCTTCAGTCAGGGCGATCCGAGCTCGTCTTCGGACAAAAATAACCATGACGATGAAGACGAGCAAGAGAAACAGGAGCGTCGAAAGAAGGACGAGGAGAGGAAGAAGCAACGCCAAGGTGTCATCGGTCGAGTCCGGTCTTCGATAGATTGGTTGTCCCCCATCGCCCCCGACCCCGCCTCCGGGGGGCAAGTTGGGCGGAAAGTCAGCCGTATTCAGTCTTGCTTTGATCGCAGCATTAGAAGATGCACCCTCGTCAGTGTTTGCGAGAGTGGCTCGGATCTGATGGGCTAATCTGAGCTTGGCGTCGTAGAGCTTGGCCGCTTCTTCTTCGGACAGTGGCGAAGACGAGAGGTAACTGCGATCGAGGCCGTTGTTGCGCATCCTGGGCTTGTAGGGCAGCGCAATGGGATACCCGTTGTTGGTCTCGTCCCACAAAAGGCGGCTTGCGTCGTCTGGGTGGCGGAAATCTTGTTGTACCCAAACGCCTTTTCGCCGCGAATTCGATTGAGAGGATGAGGACGACGAGGAAGACGACGAGGACGATGAGGACGAGGACGAAGATGATGACGAGAGTGGATCAGTCGAGGAGGAAGACCCCTCTGGCCACCAAAGGGTGGGCCCCTTTCTATTGTACTTGGGTGCGCCTTCGACGCCTACGCCTGTTCCTGCTCCTCCACTCAATGTCCGCCTCGGGCTGGCCGGCGAGCCATCATAATGATAGCGATCGCCAGCTTGAGGCACTCGATCGTCGACGTCTTCCCATGCTGACGACGAGGCAGCCTCAGCCTTCCATCGATCGTGCATACGCCGAGCCATGTCCTCGTCCTGGACGATGCGAATCCCCTGAGCTCGACTGAGCTTGGATAAGGAATCGGACGTGGCTGCGAATGGCCTCTGGTCCTTTTCAATCCCCTGAGTGACTGTCATATCGTCTGACGAAAAATGACCAGCAACGTGGATCAAGCCAGACCTACGCCAGACGTCGACGGGCGGCGGAGATCAGATGGAATGGGCAAAGGAGGCGAGATGGCGTGGGCTGTAGTGGAGAGTCAGGGTAGCGGCGCCCGCCGCCCGCGACTCCTGGGAGCGTGATCAGCCTAGGAACACGTAATTGGTCGCGTGGCTCTTTAATTAGAAGTTGGAAACAGGCCTGGCCCCCGCCTCCGGCACGGCCACGGAGATATCGAGTGCAGGTGGTCGAAGAAGGGCGGCCGCAAGTCGATAGCAGGCAACGAATGACGGTTTTGAGTGAAGTCAAGTAGGATGTGGATCTGTATGTGCAGAAATGACTGGCTGTGGATGGAACAGGCACGTACTGTCTTCTGGTGATAATAGCACATTAAGCCGCATGCATCCGCGAGTTTGTTAAAGCCTAAGATAGACAGAAAATTAGGTAGTAGCTAGCTAGTAGTTGTCTACCTTGCTTGCCGTACGACGCAGCCCTAGCACAGTCATGATGTACACTACCGTAGACCATCATCATAGTGAGCCTTGAGGACATCCATGAGCAAGCTGCTACAGCGCAAGACGCTGTCGAATATGTTATCCGGCCAACATAGCAACAGATCGGCTCCTTGCAGAGAGACTGCACTTTTTTCTTATTTCTTCAGTCGAAGATGCGATTTTCGTTATCGCGGTCTATCGTGCCGCTTCGCTGGAAGTGCGCCAGGCAGGCTCTCAGAGGCTTTTGTTGGCAGGATGTGTTGCAGATCTCTCCAGACTCTTTACATACGTTGACTTGTGCGAGCAGCTAGTCGGCCCGTTCTCGTCCGCAAGCCACCTCTTTGTTGCCATCGTGAATCTTTCGAAATTAAAAATAAACGAAGTGGCCAGCCCGCAAGACCCGGTCCAACCAAGGAGAATTTGACTCCAGATTGCTGAAGGGGATTTTGAAATCATGCTTGAGCAAGGGAATCAGATTGGTACCAAAATTCGGACCGGAAAGTTGTCGCCCTGCGGTATGGGGACCCCAAGGCAGGGGAAGCCTTATCTAGACACTGGGCTCGGCCACCGACCAAGCTAGGGAGGCCAAGCAAAGCATTCTTTCCATAGAAAAAAAAAAATAGAGCTCCAGCTTTGTGATTCGCTGGGCCCGCCGCGGTGGTTAATTCTTGCTGCATACCCAAAGTTCACTTTTCAACCGGTGGATGGAAGCGAAGACCCGGACTGCCTGCCTCAAATAGAGACCCTCTCCAGTCGAGCCAATCTCTTCACCACTTCCCGCTTCTCTCACTTCCACATCCTTTCCCCACTTTGAGCTCTATCAACCCGACCCATCAGTACCATCAGATCCGGTTCTTCTTTGCAGAAAACCGCATTTTGAATACAGCCCCCCCGACAAAAAACTCATCTCAACCACCGAGGATCGATCGAGAAAGGCCACTCTACGCCGCTTCTCGTCTCTTTTCCAATCAAGCAGTTGCCCAGCGTGTTTGCCAACCAGCTCTGCTCGTCTCGTGAGTACCGCGCGAGTCAAGGGAATGGACAGTCCGCCTTGCGGTCCTCCCTCTCTTGCCTCATCGCCGCCATGGCCGAATCGACGCTCACCGAATACTTTGCACTGCCCCCTTCCTCTGACTTTCCTTCATGCTCCTTTGTCGTCGCCGCCTTGTCTTGCATTGTCGCAAATGCCGTCGACAGACAACACCCACCGGGGCAACAAGCACTCTTGCCCCGCTCCGATAGCTGAGAACTAAAGGGACTCAATCCCTCCTCAGCATCCTCACGACAATCTCTCAACACACCCGTCAAGGAAGCGACCAACCAAGTTGTTTCACAATGGCCCCCGTCGCCTCTGGTCGTAGCGCTGCCGGCACCAATGGCAGCGCCAACGGTGCCGCCGCTTCGTACTCGGGACCTGTCAACCCCACAGCTGCTCGTCACGAGGAGCGCGAAACGATTCGCGTCCACTCGCCCAACGTGACGTACAGCGACGATGCCATCTCGACCAGGTACCAGTACCACCAGACTCACGTCGAGACCATCGAGAAGCCCGATGGCAAGAAGGAGTTCGTTGCCACGCCGAACGTCGAAACCTACGACTTCAAGACCAAAACCAAGGTGCCCAAGACTGGGTGAGTCCACAGCTGCTTCTCCTCGCCCCATCCACTCGCTCAGCCGCTGACGTAGTCAACTCTCTCTGTGCGTGTGGGACATGGCAGTCTGATGCTTGTTGGTCTTGGTGGCAACAACGGATCGACCATTGCCGCCATGGTCATGGCTAACCGTCACAACCTTTCGTGGCACACCAAGGAGGGTGTCCAGACGCCCAACTACTACGGCTCCATCGTCCGTGCTTCGACGATCCGTCTTGGCATGGACCCAAAGACGGGCAAGGACGTCAACGTGCCCTTCAGCAACGTCCTGCCCATGGTCCATCCCAATGACTTTGTCCTCGGCGGCTGGGACATTAGCAGCATGCCCGTCGATCAGGCCATGGTTCGCGCCAAGGTCCTCGAGTACGACTTGCAGCGCACCGTGGCACCCTACGTCCAGGACCTGAAGCCCCTGCCCTCAATCTACTACCCTGATTTCATCGCTGCCAACCAGGAGGAGCGCGCCGACAACCAAATCCCCGGAAAGGACAAGGCAGCCCACGTCGAGCACATCCGCAACGACATTCGCCAGTTCAAGCAGCAGAATGGCCTTGACCAGGTCATTGTCGTCTGGACCGCCAACACGGAGCGCTACTCGGACATCATTGCCGGCGTCAATGACACGGCCGACAACCTGCTGGCTTCGATCAAGCAGTCGCACAGCGAAGTCTCCCCCAGCACCATCTTCGCCGTTTCGTGTATCCTTGAGGGTGTCCCTTTTGTCAACGGTGCCCCCCAGAACACCTTTGTGCCCGGTGCCGTGGAGTTGGCCGAGAGGCACCGCGCTTTCATCGCCGGCGATGACCTCAAGACGGGCCAGACGCGTTACAAGACGGCCGTCATCGACTTCCTCGTCAATGCTGGTATCAAGCCGCTGAGCGTCGCTAGCTACAACCACCTGGGCAACAACGACGGTCATAACCTCAATGCGCCGGCCCAGTTCCGATCCAAGGAGATCTCCAAGTCTTCGGTCATTGACGACGCCGTCGAGGCCTCGCATCTCCTCTACCCTCGCAAGCAGGGCAAGGACGGCAAAGTCGAGGTCGACAAGCCCGCCCACTGCGTCGTTATCAAGTACATGCCCCCCGTTGGAGACCAGAAGGTGGCTATCGATGACTTCACCTCGGAGCTGGCCATGGGTGGACGCAACACCATCTACACGGTCAACCAGTGCGCCGACTCGACGCTGGCGTCGCCCATCATTCTTGACCTGGCCATCCTTGCTGAGTTCATGACGCGCATCTCCTACGCCAAGCCCGGCCATGCCGATGCCGCTGTCAAGGAGGAAGAGTACTCTGGCCTCTACTCGATCCTCTCCTTGCTCTCGTACAGCCTCAAGGCACCCCTGGCCAAGCCTGGTACCGACGTCGTTAACTCGTTGACGCGCCAGCGCGCCGCCGTCACCAACTTCCTCCGTGCCCTTGTCGGCCTCCAGCCCGAGAGTGACCTTCTCTTGGAGCGCAGGGTCTGGTAAGGGATCGTTGGCTACCTTCGTCCATCAATTCTGATAGAGAGTGTCATTCGGTCGTCCCACTCGTAGAGATCGTCTTTAGATTTTCAACAGTCTCCTCTCTTTCCCCCGTCCTACTGCCATTTCCCCACCTAGAGAGCTCAACCTCTTCAAATATTGCCTTCTCTCCACCTCGCCCGGTCAATCCCCCCTGCCCTGTCGAAATGTTGCGTGTTTTAACTTCACTCCTCTTCAGGGCAAGGCCTTGGAAGCTCACTGAAATGTCAAATGCTCTTGTCTTTTTACCACTCTTAAATGTCTCTCGGACCGGTCGATGTCTCTTCTCGTCTGAGCCCATATCGACCGGTGTTTGAGCCCGTCTCGCTCGTACGATGTGAGATCGCAAATTTCAGCCTAAAAGGGTGAACGAACGCGGTTGAGCTCTGGCTAGCGCCCCTGCAACTTTCGCTTTCAATGGACTCCTTCAAAGACGTCTCTCCACTTCACGATCCGTTCACGGCCTTGAAAGCTGGAGCTTCAAAGCGAAGAGGACAGGAGACCTCCTTCGCGATGCGCTCGCTCCTCTTCTCGACCTACCGCTTCAGCATGTCCAGCGAGCATGCGGGCATCTCTGCCCAGGACGCCTGCGATTTCTTGCAGGATGGCCCGACGTTCCTCTACGCCAACCCATCCGTCTTGTCCGTCGAGGCTGACCCTGTTGAGGCTGGCCTCTTTCAAGGTAAGCTTCCACGCATCGCTCCTCCGCTCCTCGGTGGGTGAACTTGACGCTGGTAGAAGTGTGCTGATATCCATGGCAAGTGACGGAGAAGCTCGACAATCCCGTGATGAGGGCGACAGCCTTCACTTCGCGCATCCAGGTCTCGGAGCAGGGCAGCAAAACCGTGTGGACGTCCGAGGCGGCCCTGGGCGTCCGTGTCAGGTCCGTCTACAAGGTCTCGTCTGTCGGTGGTTCGAAGGAACACCAGAAGGAGAAGGAGACTGTCAAGGACGAGAACACGGGCAGCGGAAAGGGGGTCGTGATCATCGACGAGGAGACGGACGTGAGAGCGCCGTTGGGTTTCATGTGGTATGTCCGGTGGCAGATTGGTGAGTCTCTTCCCCTTGGATGGCTCTGGTCGAGAGCCTGTAATCGGAGGGAGAAAGCTTTGTCATGCTGACTAGGAGCGAGACAGACATCGCGCACAAGAAGTTCCACAAACAGCTTGTCGAAGCTCTTAGAACGAAGCATCCTGCGTCTGCTTCTGTGCCTGCTCCAGGCCCTGCTCCAGCCTCTGCTTCACATCCTGCTCCCACTGCTTCCTAACCTTTGCATCGCCGATGTCTCTTCCATGTGTACACTATGACTACCTAGACGCTCATCATACCCAGGCTCTATAAGATCGAATATATCGGTATTCGAGAGTGACACGAGTAGAAGACTACATGTTACGATACTAGTAATAATGTATAGGTTTCCAGGGTAATAGACATACAACAGAGAAGAGAACCTAGTGGCGAAGAGTAAAAGAGAAATGTGGGAGGGAAAGAAAAGGGAGAGACAAGATCAGGACAGTAGTCGGCTTGCTTGGTTCTCGATTGCTTCCCAGAACTCCTCGTCGGTCGTCGAATGACCAATGCTGCCCTTGACTTGCTCGACGACAAAGCGATTGATAGGATTGTCTGGGCTGAGATCTGCCACAACATCTGGTGCTTGCGTGGTGGACTGATCGTCAAGACCGGCCTCTGTTGCTTCGCGCTTGATGCCCCTCGAAGAGCCTGCAGGATGGCCTTGCCGCAAAGCTTTCTCTTCGGCGAGGAGCGTGTCGAGGATCTCCCTTCCTCTCATCTTGTGGGCCTCTCCGTTGAGGTCCAGTGGCGTGCCATCGGCCGCCGTCTTGTGGGCCAAGAAAGACATGGCAATCGAGACTTCGTCTCTCATCTTTTGAGAGTCGGCATCCTCGGGTCTGCCACGCTTGGCCAGCTCCATCAGGTGCATCGCTAGCACCAGTGCGGCTTGGAAGGTGTGTAAACGGAAACCGACGAAGCGTTGCACGGCCCAGTTGACATTTTCGAGCTCTTGGCGACAAAAGATGATGCTTCGTGCCGCCTCGACACAAGCTCGAGTGTTCTGTGCATATTTGGATTCGTGGTGTCCCAGCACGAGAAAAGGGCGATGGAGACACAGAAGCCTGAACTGGATCATCTCGATGGTGATGAGCCGCTGCGAGGCCAGGTAGGGTCTCTGCGCTTGCAATAGCCGTACGTAATCGAGGTTCTCCGACGTACCATCGAGCTTGAGAAAGACGGGAAGTTCGTCAAATATGTGGCGCCACTTTGTGTCCATCTCCAGTACCACTTCCTGCGTCAGCTTGCCCCGCAGGTAGGCGTCGCTCGTCTCCCTACACAGGTCGCTTACTCGAAACGCGGTCTGGTACATATTGGAGTCGGTCGGTTGGCCTTCAGGCTTGGCTGCAGGCAGCTTCGAAGGTGCGTCTTCTAACCCTGTCGGCAGCTCGTCCTCGTCAAGATTGAGAGGGAGCGCGGTGTTGTACTGTCCGGGAAAGATGTGGTAGGTCCGGTCGAAGCTATCAGATGCGAAGTAGTCCTGGACAATAAAATGGTACCACATCTTTCGAGCTGTCTCGCGAACGAGGTGGGAGCGATCGGGGAACCGAATGGGGGCTTCTTTGGCGTCTCGAACGCCGGCATCTTCGTTCGTGCCCGGTCCCGAAATGAAGACGGGAAAGAAGAGCTTGCCGTTGAGAAATGGGCGACGCTCTTTGTAAGGCGAGTCTGGCTTTGCTGGACTGCTGTTCCACCTCTCGACATCCTCAGCAGCACTTCCCAGTCGATGGATGCTCATGGCTTGGGCCAGACGAATTGCAGTCGATATCAGGACGAGGTAGTAGACACCGTGACCCCTCGACAAGTGGTACTGACGGCTGGCTGATATCGCCATAAGTATGTTGAGATTGGGTCGGTTCTGAAAATTGATCATGGCCAAAAGGGCTTCGCCGGTGGCTTGCCAGGCCTCGGTAACGCTGCTAACCTCCTCAGGCTTGGTCACGAGGCCAATCCGGATTAGATCGGCGCTCTCGCTGAATTCCAGCGCGTTGACCATAAGCACGAACAGAAGCGCCAAGAAGGAGAGGTCAACGACCGGAATTTCTGCTTCGCCACTACTGCGATCTTCCCAGAAGGAAAGCTGGCCGCGCAAGGTCGCCAGCTGCATCTCGACGAGCCTCATGCTCAGGCCCGTGCTCAAACCGCTTGTCTGAATCAGCTTTACGGTCTCCATCAGACTGTCGATGACGTTGTCTTCGGGCAGCATGCCAATAATATCCCTGACCTTGTCTGTCGTGGCCTGCACGGTGAAAGGAAATCGGTTGGCAGTGACGGCGTCGAAAAACCTCGGTGCCGTCGCGTAGGGTCTCTTATAATCGACCAGCTTTTTGTTGTACACTGATGGGGCTTGACCAGCGTGCGGGTGATTCTGTGCGATCATGGCCAGGGCATCCGCGGCCATGCCTCGCTCCGCCTCGCTCTGACCCACGGCGTCGTCAGCACCACTCTCTCGGAGACGCGAGAGATGATCCCGCCAGGCGTTCGCGGCCGCAGCATTGGCATTCTGTTCCACGTACGCATCCCCGTTAAGACGCTCCCCAGCTTCAGCTAAAGATGCTTCAAGCGATGCAATCCTGCTTAGGAGCGCTTGGGTATTCTGCTCTGCAAAAGCAGCTCCAAGGTTGTCGGACCAGGTGCTGCTCTGTGCCAGAGTGCTGAGCCACTGAGCTGGCGTAGCATTGTTGGTGGCGGTGCTGCTGCTGTTGGCGCTATTGTTTATGAGGTGGTTGCTGTTGTTGTTGGTGCTACCGCCGGCCTGATGTTGCTGGCTGGAAGAGGCGACTCCCTCGACCCAAATGCACTTCTCCATTGGAATGCCATGCTTTTTGCACTGTCCACAATGCGGTCTCTCCCGATCACACTTCACTTTTCGATTCTGCATCCAGCCATCCGGTCAGCTTCCTTCGCCTTGTGAGTATCTGCGACGGTCAGGCTCACCTTGCAAGTTAGGCAGGTGTTCACCTTCCTCCTTTTGGTATGCTGTCTCGCTGAAGCATCGTGATTCGAAGCATTGGCGACGGCGGCAACGGCAGCAATGCTGTCGAGACTTGGTGCATTGCTGGCATCCATTCCATGATGTTGCTGCCCATCATCGGCGGCGTATGAAACATCGGCGTTCATCGAATCATCAGGATTGGGCGCAGCCTCTGGTGGGGGAGGGCCATCATACCCGTCATTTGCATCCACTTGCTGACCATGGCTCGACATGTCCTGGTCATGGTGCTGATGATGGTCAATGTCACCATAATGACCAGCTCCATTCGGTGCTTCGGTGAGCGAGTCATGCTCACGTTGCGCGTGCTGCTGCTCTTGGTGTTGCTGCTCATGCTCGTGCTCCTGGTGCGCCTGCTGCTGCTGCTGCTGCTGTTGCTGCTGTTGCTCTTGTTGCTGCTGCTGGTGTTGTTGGTGTGCAGCGGCGGCAGCGGCAACTGCTGCTGCTACAGCTGCAGCCTCTTCATGCTGCTGTTGCTGCGAATGGCTTTCTTCCATGACGACCTTTCTGCTCTCCACGGATCTTGCCCTCGTCCTTGTCGGCCGGTGGTAGCTCGACCGAGAAGGGAAAAAAAGCCATCCACTTTCTCTTCTGGGGGAAGCCCGAGACTATTATGTCATGACAGAGGGCCAGGTGACCAAACGTACGCGTGCGACGCACAGTCCTCTCAGCCGTCACTCACTTTTTGTCTGTTTGGCTATTGGTAAAGGCGGGCGTCCTCTTCCTCCTTGTACGCCGAAAAGGGGGGAAACGTCCTAACGGAATGGAGCCCAGAAGTGATGCAGTCGACATGGACAGGGCAAATATGCCATCGACAGTCGACTTTCTTCGGCAGGTCAGGCTGGACCCCGTCATGACCGACTACCAGGTGAAGCCGATGGTCATCGACAGCCTCAGTCGCAATCTATGGACGGACATCTTTCAGAGTATTTCCCCAGCCCACTTTCTGCCGCGCGAGCTGGCACCATCAGCTGTGCACGCTCTTGTCTTCATGGAGCAGTGTGGCTGGAAGCTATGCGAAGCGCAGAAGCGGGCTCACCTTGAGATCATGCAGAGAAGGAGGCACGCCATGGGTGGCGTCGCATCGCCAGAGGCCAATAGCAGCAGACCAGACAAGGGCAAATTTGTCGAGCGAAGATCAGCTACGCCACCACCTGGCGCAGAGTCAGACAGCTATCTCGGCCCGGAGTACGGTGAAGACCGGAAAGGCATGCCGTGCGGTCATATCTTCAAGCGCGGCGAGGCAATCTACCGATGCCGGTGAGTCCTTCCTTCCTTCTCCTCTTTCTCTCTTTTATCGCTGTCCTGTCCTCTGACTCTCTTACTTTCGACAACAGAGATTGTGGGATTGATGACACGTGCGTCCAATGTGCACCTTGCTTCAATGCTTCCAATCACGACGGCCACGACATTGTCTTTAGCGTGAGCAACTCTAGCGGAGGCTGCTGCGATTGTGGCGACGAGGAAGCATGGAAGTCCAGATTGTGCTGCAAGTATCACGACACCAATGAGGCGTTACAACCATCTGCCGAGAGCGTCGAGGCGGGGCCGAGCCGAAGCGAGCATCCACACGCCCAGCAAGGGTCTGGAGAGGCGATGGAAGAGGACCAACAGGCCAGTGACGAAGAACTCTCATACAGCAAGGGAAAAGCACCGCAGAGAACTTCTCCAATGCTTGATGGTGACGATCAGCTGGACAACCTCATCAGCGCAGTCCCCCCTCAGGTTCAAGCCTCTCTGTCCTCCTACATCCAATCGATGCTCAACTTCGTCCTCGACACTCTCGAGCACAGCCAGGAGCAGACGGGTCTCCCTGGGGGGCCGGATCCCATCGAGGCGATCACACGGCAGCCATCACTGAGCCCTCCTGCGAGCGAAGTGTCCAAGTCGCCTGGCTCCTACTTCGACACGCTCGTTTGGCCTTCCTCAACGCGAAAATATGCGGTGGTGCTTTGGAACGACGAAAAGCACAGCTTTCGCGAAGTCATCGATACTGTCTCAGAGGCAACTTCCCGGTCTGAGACAATGGCAAAGGGTGTAGCCGAGCGGGTCGATCGTCATGGGAGGGAAATTATCGACATTTCAGACGATCTTCGAAAGCTCTGCATGCTCGCTTCCAAGCTCATTCAGATCGACTTGGCCGTGACGGTGCGACCTGCGTACGATACCTTTGCTGAGGAGGTTGCGGGACACGTCTTGAGTTTCTTACTGGATCTCGTGAACGCATCCATCTTTGTTCCGTCGGCATCAACGTCATCAACAGTCCACCCGCTCGATGGCATGACGCCCAATGCCGCCGCCATGCGCGCTCTTGTCGCAAGAGACCTGCTCAAGCCATGGAAACATCGGAAGCCAGTACCACAGAATCGGATGAGCAGCTACTTCTTTGATGTCACCGACCTGCGCTGCATCGACGGGCTTTTGCTCATGGACAGCAAGATGTGGAAGGAGGCGAGGGGGACGTGCAAGTCGCTGTATATGGCCCTAATTGGACCCCGCGAGGTCAAGCGACAGGTGGCGATTCGATTTGCAAAGTTCTACCCCCGTCTTATCGAGACGTTCATTCTTCGGGATCGCGAGTGGGAGCATTCGGTGTACTTCCTCACAGTCCAGCTCTTCAGCGTTCCTTCGATCGCTACCGAGCTTGTTGCAGAGATGGACTTTTTTGAAAAGCTCCTTCGGATACTTCACGCTATCTTCACCGACGGACTCACTCCGGCGTCTCTTGTCCTGCAGACTGCTCCACTGGCAACTGACCATGCAATACTCGCCTCCATCGTGTCGCGGCAGTCGCGGTGCTACAACATCTTCAACGACATTCGGTACCTTGTCGCGGCCGAAGGCGTCCAGACGTTAATTGCGCACGATTGCAAGCGGCTCGACGCTTTCCTCGATTTTCTTTCTCTCTTCCAAGCAATAGCGCCAGAGAAGAGAGCCGCTGAGCAGCACGTCGAATACGAGGTTGAAACGTGGATGCAAGTGCTGCAGGTGGCGACCAATGTGGCCAAGATTACAAAGACGTTTGGAGAGGCCTACGCGAGAGCAAGCCCCAACGAGTACCGTCAGGCGCTTTCTCTGGTCTTGAAGAGAACCTTTTGGCGCTGCGAGAGTCTCTGCCAGAATGACCCAAAGACCTACACGCCCATCGAATTCCACGTTGAGCAGTTCGACAATCGACAGTACCGGTGCCTCGATTTTCGTGTCGATGAGGCCAACGTGTCTTTCCATCACCCAATGCATTGGCTTCTTGCCGAGTTGTTCAAGCACGTTTCCAAGTTTTCGTACGATTACTTGCGACAGGAGAACGCCAAAACGCTGCTGGACCTCATTCCTGAAGACAACAATCCTGACGACCTGCTCGTGGTCTTCGACTCTCCTCTGCAAGTTGCCGTGAAGGTTGCTCAGACTCGCTCGGGCATGTGGGTCCGGAACGGTTTTGGCATTCGCTCCCACGCCCACCACTACCGCGACACGATGCGAGACGTCATGTACGACCAAGACCTTTGTTTGCTCCAGTGCAGCCTCGTCTACACCGATGTCGACCAAATGCTTGTTACGATGCTGGATCGTTTTATCGTCATTGACTGGTTTCTCGGCGAAAGGAGCGTGCCGATCTCGATGGACGAGGAGCAGTATCGATTCAACGTCGAAGAGTTCCTCTTGCTCCTCATTACGATACTGTCGGAGACGTCAATGACTATAGACTGGTCAATGGAGAGACAAGTGCGACGCGAAATCGTCCACTTCCTTGCCCTCAGCCAAGGAACCTACACCGAAGTAAGCAAGCCGGTCTTGGAGCGATTGAAGGATCATTCAAGCTTCGACCGGATTCTCGCGGCTGTCTCGACTTTCCGAGCGCCCGATGGGACGACAGATCTTGGCATCTTTGAGCTCAAGGACGAGTGCTACGACGAGATTCAGCCCTACTTCTTTCACTACACGCGCAATCAAAGGGAGCTGGCCGAGCAAACGCTGCGGGAAAGACACAAGCGGAAGCACAACGGCTCCGACAGCGGCTTCGTTGTCGTCCCCGAGCGACATCTTGCGGCGGGCCAGAGCCCATTTGTCGATGAATTGCGGAGTGTCTTTGAGAGCAACGTTCTCCTCCGTATTGTCAAGTCGACGATTTCAAACGCACTCGAAGACGCCGATGGTGCCTCAGATTCGTACGTCGACATGGCTTTGCAGCTGGTCATGCATGGTCTGGTCGAATGCGGTGCTCCTTATGCTGCGCTCCTGACAAAGCCGCTCAGCCATCTGACGCATCCGCGGGTCGACCTCGAAGGAGAAAGCTACTTGGACTTGCTCTGCAAGGTGCTCGACAATAAGAAGCTTGAGGCTTGCCGTGCAAGAATGCAGTGGATCGTCGACAAGGCTTGCGAGCTTGATCCTGAAGGGGCTCGAAAGGTTGTTGATGGACATCTCGGGGCTCGGCAGGCTACCATGTCCCATGGATCCACTGCAGCGCCACAGATGTCCACCGAAGACGTCCGGCGTGCAGCAGCAAAGGCAAGGCAGGCAGCCATTATGCAGCAATTCTCAGCCCAGCAAAAAAGCCTCCTCGAAAGCCTTGAAGATGAGGACGATGAGGATGAGGACGACAAAGATAGCGACAACATCGATATGGCGGATCGAGACTCAATGGCGGTCGATGACGACCTCAAGCACCAGGCGGAAGCACTGGGAACATGCATTTTCTGCCAAGAGGAGCTCAACCACCACTCGGCCTTTGGAAGCCTTGTCTACGTCCAGCCCAGTCGTGTCCTCCGAAACACTCCGCGCCATGATGCCGTTAGTCTGCAACAGAGTCTTGAAGCCCCTCTCGACATGGACCGCAGTGCGCCAGACGGCAGGAGACGAAGTGACGCTTTCCGCGAGAATCAGTCTCGCTCGTCGCAAGGCGCAGCTTTCCCGGCAGACGATCACCGCTTTGGCTTTTATGCATCGACTTGTGGTCACCTGATGCATACCGAGTGTTTCGAGGTCTACTGCCACAGCGTGGAGCAGCGGCATGCCCAGCAGATTGCTCGAAATCACCCAGAAGATCTCTCTCGGTCCGAATACGTGTGCCCACTCTGCAAGAGTCTTGGCAACGTCATCTTGCCCGTTCCCCTTCCATCAGGTTCAGCCTCGATGATGATGGGCATTGAGACGGACAGATCTTCAATCGGCGATTGGGTTCGTAAGATCAACATCGACATTCTCAAAACGTCGACGAGCAATGTTGCCACCGAGGTGCAGGAGACCGAGCACGGGACGGGATCGTTCACCATCTGGTACGCCGAAGAGGCTCAATACTTGCTTGATTCTGCTTTGCAATCTGGCGAAGTGGACACAGACCATACGCTAATGATCGAGCGTCTGATGCGAGTACTTAGACCGCTCTCGGTCAAGTCGCGTCCCCAACGAATGGCATACCAGAATCGAACGATCATGGCGCCACCGAGTCGGAAGATGTATGTGCCAGAGGAAGTGGTCGCCTACACAATCAGCGTATTAGAGGTGTCGCAGAGGGGCCACACCCCCGGTGCCGGTCATTCCTCGACATCGAAATTGTCGATTGACGGAGCTACTACCCTGGCCGACGCAATGTCCGAGCAGACAATCAAGCTTCTCCAATCATTGGTGATCGGCTTGCGCGATACCGCGGAGCTGACACGGCCTGGAAGCATGAGCATCATGAGGCAAGGTCTCCTCAAACGCCTGCTGCCGCACTGGGGTGGTCACGATGCTGTGCGCTCGCCTCTGCTCTTGCGATCGCCCCTCACCATCCTCGTTGAGGCGGCTGCTCTCGCGCCTGAGAGCTTGCAGCAGATCACTTCGCTCATGTTCTACGTCAATCTCGTCCAGGTCGTATTTGGTCTGTCGCAACCCAGCATCTGGCCTCAGTCGCACAATGGCACCGTCAATCGTGGTTTGTCGGGCTTGAGGCACATCGACTTGGATGCTCAAGACGTGGCCATGCTCAAAGTGGTCTTCCCAGAGGTACGCGCAATGGTAGCCAACATTTGCGGCTTCATCGGCTACTCACGCGGCAATATCACCTTGGGCATCGACCATCTGGATGACCAGAGCCTTGCAAAGATGATCTGCACCTACACGCTACCTTTCCTGCGCCGGGCAGCGATCTTACACAAGGCCATGGGCATTCTTCCAGAATCTGTTTCTTCGGCAGCAACTCCTGCCGACTCGACCACCGGCGAGTATGTGCGCCTTATGCATCTTCTTGCCATCCCGCTGCCAGAAGTAGCCATTCCAGTGCAATCTCAGCGGCAGACGGCGATCGCGGGCCTCATCGAGGGATGGATCAAGCATGCGTATGCGCAGCTCGCTTCTCTCTTTCGTCCCTTGCCCATCCAGCCTTCTCCGCTTGGGTTCGGCTCCATCAACATTGGTTCCTCGCTGTCGCACATCCACACTTCGCCGGCGCATCCTACGCTCCAACTCGAGCATCCTCACATCTACGAGCTGGTCCGCCTTCCCTCGAATCTCGCCGATCTGCTCCAAGAGGCACAAAGAAGGGTGTGCAAGCGGTGTAAAGAAGTGCCACCGGAGCCGGCGCTGTGCCTCTTTTGCGGGGAGATGCTCTGCTACCAGTCATTTTGTTGCCAGTCGGGCGAGGACGACGATGAGAGGGGCGAATGCAACCGCCATTCTGACGACTGCGGCGGATCCATCGGTGCATTCTTCAAGGTCAAGTCCAACATCGTCATTCTCCTCCATTCGGGCAACGGTAGCTTCACGTACAGCCCCTACCTCGATTCTCATGGCGAGATTGACGTTGGTTTGAAGAAGGGAAGGCCCCAGCACCTCCACAGGCAGCGATACGACGAGCTTAGGAAGCAGTGGCTCCAGCACGGAATGGCCAACATCATTGCCCGGAAGATCGAAGCGGCGATGGATCATGGAGGTTGGGGTACAATGTAGGCCTTTGCATA
The DNA here is from genome assembly GCF_003144295.1 of Acaromyces ingoldii. Taxonomy (NCBI): domain Eukaryota; kingdom Fungi; phylum Basidiomycota; class Exobasidiomycetes; order Exobasidiales; family Cryptobasidiaceae; genus Acaromyces; species Acaromyces ingoldii. The sequence goes on from NW_020290247.1 coordinate 1,303,239, forward strand.
ACTCTTTTATTGTTTTGGGCATCTTCAACCGTTTCCGTTTGGGCACACACACATACACACACTTGTATCTATTTGAGGTGGTACATAACAGAAGCAACTCAGAATTTACAATTCTTTCATTTCTTCGGGGTCTATGCTGTAAAGGAGACGGATCCCGTTCGGAACCTCGTCGAATGGGCCAGGACGTGGAGGGGAACTGCGCACTCTACGATTTCCAGCTTGGCCTCTTGGTTCGGATTCGCCTCGTCTTCTCTTGCTTCTCCATCGTCCTCCTTTGACAGCACCGAGACGGACTTGGGCGTATGGGGTCCCGAGAGGCTCGAGACGCCTCTAAGAGCAGCATGGTACGCTGAGAAAGCATCCCTCGACGAACTGGCCTCCTCGAGGTGGACTGGCGGCACCGCCCTCTTCTTGTTGCCCTCTTCTGCCGGCCTCGGCGCGCTGAGGGTCAAGAAGGACATGCGAACAGTCCAGGCCAGCCGCATCCCGCTTGTGACAAAGTCTGGCGTGGCGCCCGAGGGTATTGTCAGCTGGAAGCCCACCTGACCAGCGTCGAGGGTATCCTGATGGAATTCTGCATGGACTCGTTTCGTCATCTGCCGCGACCGGGCAGAGGGAAGCGTGGCGAGGGTAGGCTCGATCGCTTCGTGCGTCTCCAGCGTTGCGGCGATGCGAACGACGCGCGCAATGCTCCGGGAGCGGTTCATTGTCACGACGCCAGAGACTGTGTCGCCCAGGCGAAATTTTGACTTGACAAAGGTGAGCACAGCGGCCACTTGTCCGTCTTTAGAGATATCGTACGAGACTGATGATGGGGGCCAAACATCAGCGGTGCATCTGTTCTTCTACTTTCAAGGCTTCTGTTACTCACCCTTTTGAGAGTTGCGGCTCAAGACTTCGACTGCCTCCATCGATGTCTTTGGCACATCGTCATCTTCGCCCAAGATGTGACTTCCCGAGTTGTGGAGGCTTGAAGCCGACGCGCGTCTTCCCAAAGCCGACGAGGCTCGCGGGAGGGGAGTCAAGCTGTTGGTGGGAGACAGAGGCGGGGCCTGTGCCCCGTCCAAGGCAGAAGATGCAGACGAAGACGGCGAGAGCGACTGACGTGCCTGCCTCTGCGCAAGCTCTGTCGCTCGCTCAAGATCGGTCGGCGCATCGTCGTGACTTCCCGTGTCATCTTGGCACGAAGCCAGCAGGTCGCGAGTATATGCCACCAGCTCCCTCTGATTTCCGTCTGGTGCGCCTATCTGTCAATATGCTGATCTTCACTCTGTCTTCATTAGACTCACCTCTTAGAGTAGCTGCCCTTTCTCGCCTCGTGACTGAGTCTCTTCTTCCGATCGCACTACCGTTGCCGTCTCCAAATCCCGCGCCAACTTCGACCGGTTTGACCACTGCCTCATCCCTGAGGTTGACGACTGGATTCGTCAAGTCGAAAAAGGCTGTGACGCCCGTAACGCTGACGAGGTTGTAGATGCGTAGCGGAATCCTTACCAATCTGCTCTTTTGCTCATTTCCTCCTCCTCCTCCGCCTCGACCTCCTCCCTTTTTAGACTTGACCAAGCGATTTGTTCCCAGTGTCAGGGTATAGGTAAACGAGAACGATTTGCCCATGTAGGAAGGAGGCAAATCTGGAGGCAGCGGGATCCTAAATGAATCTGCAGCCCCGTAAAGGTCAGCAAGGTCAAAGGGTGAAATGGAGGAGAAAAGAACGATTGGGGAAGACTTACAACTACGGGATTCGCCTGGGGCAAGATTGAGGTCCACCGCAACGATGCTGGGCGGCGTGCAGAAGACTGGAATGCTCCTGCTCGCTATCGTCTTTTCTCTTGTGTCGATGAGCGTGCTTCCTGTCCTGCGATGTGTGCTTCTCGACGATGATGGAGGTGCGCTTCTCAGCAGCATTCCTCTCAGATAGGTGCCCCACCCATCTTTGGACATTTCCGCTGACGTCTCACTGGCCAAATCGCCGCCTCCGACGGGCGTTGAGGGTATACCGCTTCCTGGACCGTTGACAGAGCTGCCACCAGCTAGCTTTCGCTTGACTTCCTCGAACTCACCCGGCTTTACCAGGCTCTCGTTTATCTCGAAGCTGCCTCCAAATTGGGCAAAGCTCCAAAGCAGTGACTCGGTGCCCGGAGCAGTCTGGCCCGTAGAAAAGAGCGGAGAAGAGGAGTTGGGCGCACGCAGAGCTTTCGGCGTGTTGGGGCCTGGAGCAGACGAAGAGGCGATAGACGAGATTGAATCGCGCCTCCCATGATCTCTCGTCTTTGCCCAATTCGAGAAATCTTCCCGCAACACGCTCTCCATTGTGTTATTCTCGCCCAGATTGTAAAAAGCACCTAGCCTATTGCTGCCGCTGCCTTGACGCAGGTCGAACGAGTCACGCGGCGTTGTGGGCGTCAGGCTCTGCGTCGGCGTATTAGCGTCCGAGGGCGAAGGTTGCTGAGATTGCTTGTCAAGCTCAAATGTCGCGACAAGGTCCTCGGCCTGGACCTGGGCTACTGACTTTTTGCGGCCATGAGGATGTGAGGCGGCGATGGGGTTGCTCGGTCTTCGCAACGAAGAGCTGGGTTGCCGCGACGAGAGGGGCGATCCGCTGGGAGATTGTTGCAACTGTTGCTGTTGCTGCTCGAGGGCCATGGCATCGAGACGATGATACAGCGAGGGTTGATGTTGGCCATTTTTCGCACCTGCCGAGGTCGGAGTCTGAGGATAGCCCATACCTAGACCTGCAGGCGTCGCGTTGTGATCGATATTTGTATGAAGGGTCTTCGATCGCATATGCTTTCGCTTCCCAGGAGTCGACTGTCCCGGTGCTGGCGCTGCCATCGGCACCTCCGGAGGCTTTGCCTTGCCGATGAGGCTTCTCCTCGGAGGCAGTTGAGTGTACCACCATTCGGCACCCTCGTCTCCCTCATTCATCCGTGTACCTTCCTCCTCCTCGGCCTCAGCTCTCTGGCGACGATAGTACCCTTCATCTCCACCACCTTCGCCTTCAGGGGACCCCTCATCAAACGTGGAAGCGAGCTGGTTCTGACGAGCAAATGTCTTCACATCGACGCTCTTGGATTTGTTATGAGCTTTGACTCCCCACGCTCCTCCACTCGAGGAGTTCGACGAGATTGACGAAGACGCCAGGTGGGAAGATGGACCCGCTGCGCCCAGGGAGCTCTCGACCTGCGGTGCCGCGAAAGAGACAGCTCTCCTGGGTGAAGAGGTGCCGTTGTAGCCATCTTCAGGGTAGAGATGCTGTTGACCGTTGCCGAAAGCGGGTATCGAGGGGAGCGGTTGGGTCTGAGGTGTTGGGACGAGGGTGTTGGTAAAGGTGATGATGCAGTGGAAGTCCTCACCCGCAAAGAAGGACGACTGCGAGGGCTCAACTTCCACTAGTAGATTCGACATGGCGTCTGTTGCTTTTCTGGCGCCGCTGCCGTGGTTCGTAGTCGATGCTTATGCGTCAGGTCCCGCCCCCACCGTGGCCTGAGCGAGAAGGTGAGCTTTACAGCCTCTACAGCGTTGTCGTTTTGGGCGCGCGCCGTTCTGAAAATTCACGTGCCTCAATCGTTCAGACTCCACCTCTGACCTTTAAAAAGTCTTGTTCTTATTTTCCTGTGCCAATCCTGCAGCTCCTGAAGCCTCTTCGTCGCCCTCCTCTCCAACTCCGCTTTCGGTTCATTCTTGCGCGGCCTGCTTCGCCTGAGCCACTCACTGTCGCTCACTGGCAAGGCGATATCTTCACGTCGAGTCCAAATGGCTGCGTCCTCATTTGAACCGTCCACGGGCGCGCCCGGTCTGACGCTCGTCACGGGTTTGGCCGGGCACAGCGACCGAGCGTGGTCGCTTGCGTGGAATCCGACGATGCCAATTCTAGCCTCGTGCTCTTCAGACAAGGACGTTCGTCTCTTTTCCTATCGCTTCCCAAAGATTGACCCGACGTCATCGTCGGACGTCGACATGGCCGACGCTGGTCAAAAAGGCGAACAGAGCAAGAAACCTCTCGCTCCCACGTTTGAGCTCAAGGAGACGATTCCCACGGGCCACCGGAGGACAGTCCGGGATGTGGCCTGGCACCCGTCGGGAAAATCACTGGCCACCGCATCGTTTGATTCGACCGTCGGAATTTGGGAGCGAGTCGCCGATGTCATGGCCGCTGCTGGTGGGGGACAATCACGGCATGATGACGATGAAGACGAAGTGATGGCAAGGGGTTCCGAAAACAAGGACGATGGCGGGGCAGAGTGGGACTGCATTGGGACCCTCGAGGGTCACGACAGTGAATGCAAGGCCGTCGGCTTCAGCTACACGGGCGGTCTTCTGGCCAGCTGCTCTCGCGACAAGTCCGTCTGGGTGTGGGAGGTCCAAGGCCAGGCCGAATTCGAATGCCTCTCGGTGCTGATGGAGCACTCGCAAGACGTAAAGACACTGGCCTGGCATCCCAAAGAGGAGCTGCTCGCGTCCGCGTCGTACGATGACACCATCAGGCTGTACGTCGACGATCCCTCTGACGACTGGTTCTGCTATACAATCTTGACGGGCCACGAAGCAACCGTCTGGAGCCTGGCCTTTTCCCCCTGTGGCAACTTCCTGGCCTCCGCATCGGACGACTGCACCGTGCGCATCTGGCGCAGGCTGACGGCAGCGCAGGCCGAGGAGAGGGGCCTCAAGGCGAACCCAAAAGGTCCAGGGAGGGAAGGAGATCGATGGCACTGTGTGCGCATCATCAAAGGCTGGCATACACGAACGATATACAGTGTGTCATGGGGCGGCATTAGCTGTCTAGATGAAGACCAGCAAGAAGGTCTCTCCACGTCACTGGGCAATATCGCCACGGCCGGAGGCGACGGTCAAATTGTCGTATTCCAGGTCTCGCTCTCCGACTCCGAGGCCTCGATGCAAAGCGGGCAAAAGGGCGGCCACCAGCAAGTGGATCTCGCTCCCAAGGTGGAACTCATTGCCCGGCAATACGAGGCACATGGCGATGCCGATGTCAATTGCGTCTGCTTTGCCCCTACAAAGCTCCAACGGCTTCGCTCATTTATTGAGGAAGAGGAAGAGGCAAAGATCAAAATTAAGGAGCTGAGCGAGTCGGAGATTGAGCACGAGCACCAGAGGAGCAGGCTTGAGCGGGGCACCAGCGGGGCAGAGCACGGCGACGACGCGGTGATGTCACTGGGCGGTCTATTGGCCAGTGCAGCAGATGATGGGACCCTGAAGGTGTGGTCGATTCCTAGAGTTCAAGTCTCATCTCCTGTAGTAGACAAAGCAACATAGATAGAGGAGTGAATGATGAACTAATTAGAGCAACATCACCTAAAGATAGCCACTGGAGGGCTATCTTTGCTTGTGAGAGGTCTACATATTCAGAGGCTGTCTTGCATATGCCCGTCGCCCCTATTCATACGGTGTCGCCCTCCTCTTCCTATGGTGCCGCATCTTTCCTGCTTTCTCCTACGAGAATGTAAGTCATGTGGGACGAAAGCATCGTTCCTGCGAAAGCAGAACTGTAGAGCGGTGACGCTGTCGCTGTAGCGAACAAGATCAGAGTAACGAAGCTGTGTCATGGCTCAACTTGACCATCGCCCTCGTCGCGCTGACAAATGGTCGCGTCTCCCTTGGATCGACTGACTAGTAGGTCCGTGCGCGCTCCACCATGGAAAGGGTCGTCCGTCCGTCCGCTTGCTGCAGTCTGACAGAGCACCGGCAGACTAGGGTTTGGATTGCTAATGCGTAGAATGGCATGGCCTCTCGTGCCCTATCCCCGAGCTCCGCGCCCGGCCCCCCTTTCCTCACTTATCTGCACCGCCCTCCGTTCCTCTTCTTGATGCTCTCGGCTGTGCGTCGCCGACTGCTGCTGATTCCTCATAACAGACAAGCACCGTTTGCGAGACCCCTCCATTCGACGTCAATTGTCAGCATGCCGTCCCAGCGCGTCAAGGTGGCCGATGCCTCATCTGCACCCAAATCGGGCCAACACAAAGCCTACACCTTTGCCGGTGAAGGCGACGATGCGGTCCAAGTGTAAGTGTAATAGTCTTCTCCGCGACACCGCATGATGGTTAGCTGAGCAACATCCTCCTTCTCCTCTTCTCCTCTTCTTGCTGGGATGGGAACAACAGCCTCGTTTCCAACGTCTCGGGCAAGATGTATGCAACGTCTGCAAAGTGCACCCACTACGGTGCTCCCCTGGCCAACGGTGTCCTGACCGGGTCCGGCAAGCTCATCTGCCCTTGGCACGGCGCCTGCTTCGACGCCAAGTCGGGCGACATCGAGGATGCTCCTGCGCTCGACAACCTGCTTTCGCTCAAGCTCGACATTGACGAGTCCAATGGCGACGTCTACGTTGAGGGAGATCCTGAGAAGCTCAAGGGCAAGCCAGGACAGGCGCCCACATGTCAGAAGGCGACACAGAAGGGCGGCAAGGGCCTCGTCATTGTTGGTGGAGGCAGTGCAGCCATTAATGCCGCCGAGAGCAGCAGAAAGGTGAGCAATCGCCAAAATTAATTGTTCCCTTCAAGCGATGGGCTGACAGTAGCGTAACCCTTGCAGAACGGCTACACTGGACCGATCACGATCCTCTCGGCGGAGAAGCACGCACCCATTGACCGGACCAAGTTGTCCAAGGGCCTCGTGAGCGACGCAGACGCCGTCGTCTGGCGTTCTCCCTCGCACCTCGGCTCGGTCCTCAAAGTCGACCTCAAGCAGGACACGGCCGTGACAAAGGTCGATGTGCAAGCCAAAAAGGTACACTTTGGCTCTGAATCCGTCGACTACGACACGCTCATCCTGGCTACGGGCGGTCAGGCCAAGCGGCTGCCCATCGCCGGCGCAAAGGAGGGCGAGCTGAAGAATGTGTTCACGCTGCGCGGCGTCGGTGATGTGGGCGCTGTCCTCAGCGCAGCCGGAGACAAGGGCGACAAGGATGTTGTCGTCGTCGGCACCTCTTTTATCGGCATGGAGGTCGCCGTGGCTTTGGCCGGACAGAAAAAGGCAAAGAGCGTCAAGGTTATCGGCATGGAGGAGGTTCCCTTTGAGAAAGTGCTTGGCAAGGAGGTCGGCGAGGGACTCATGAATGCCCAGATCAAGAACAACGGCATCAAGTTCTACAATCAAGCTGGCGTTGAGCGACTTGAGGGAGAAGGAGGTACGGTGAAGTCGGTCGTCATCAAGGATTCGAAGGGTCAAGAGGTCAGTCTCGACGCGCAGATCGTCGTTCTGGGTGTCGGCGTTGCTCCGGCGACCAGCTTCCTGAAGGACTCGCCCGGCTTCCCCGACTTGCTCAAGGACGGCAGCATTGCCGTCGACGAGCATCTCCGTGTCAAGGGCGTCAAAGACGTGTTTGCATGCGGCGACATTGCCACGGTCCCTGCCCGCGATCCCTCGGCGGGCACGGTGCGCATCGAGCATTGGAACGTTGCAGCTAACCATGGCCGATCGGTTGGTGCCCTGCTCGCTTCCAAGCAGGCCAGCCCGGTGCCTTTCCAGAAGCTGCCCATCTTCTGGTCCGCCCTCGGCAGCCAGCTTCGCTACGTCTCGGATGGCAACCCGCCTGGCTTTGACGAATGCTACGTAGATGGCAAGCCAGAGGAGCTCAAGTTTGCCGCCTTCTATGCCAAAAAGGGCAAGGTCAATGCTGTGGCGACGTGAGTGCCTTTGACCGGTGTAGAAATTCGCAGACACTGACTACCCCATCGCCACCTCAGCATGGGCGTGGACCCGCTCATGGTGCACAGCGCCGAGCTGATGCGCACGGACCGAATGCCTTCGCTGGAGTCAATCAAGAAAGGCCAAGATCCGCTCAGCGTATCCCTCGCCTAGTCCAGCAACATTGTAGGCTGAGCAAATTCCCTTTTCAAATTGAGGAGCATTATATGTGCAAAGCGGAATGACAATCTAGAGTTTGGAGCGAGGGCTTCCCTCCTCTTCGTCGTCTTCTTCTTCATCATCATCCTCTTCGAGCTCCTCAATGTTTCCAATGACATCGAGCTTCCTGCCCTCTTCAAAGTCCATGAGCCCTGCTTGACCGCGCCGGACTGAGCCAATGATGACGAGCCCCCCACCGTCCTTTTTGGACCGGGGAGAGACATAGACCCTGTTGAGGGGCACATCTCCTTTGGCTTCCACCTGGCTCTGTGTCGTCGATGACGAGGGAGCCTGCGGGGGCCAGAGGGCCCTCTTTTGGAGCTTGGACGCAAGAAAGTCGCCAGGAAGGACCAGAGGAAAGACAAAGGACTCTTCGCCCTCCTCTTCTGCTTCCTCGTCCTCGTTGTCCTTCTTCTGTTCGCGGCCGCTTGCCTCCGTCGTGTTGGTGGCATCGTCCTTGCGCCAGCTGAAGCTCGACAGGTTCACATTGGTGCCGCTTCCCGGCAGCGCGCGGGGCATGACGCTCGTCACGCTGAGCCGACCCTCGTCCTGTCGGCCACTGGACGACGAAGACAGGGGTGGAAGCTTGTCCGACACCCAGCTCAGCGCAGGCGGGTTCGAAGGCATTCGATCCCAGTTGTAGTTCTTGCCGCCCAGACCCCGCGGCTCCTCCTCCACGGTCGTGGCGGGAGAAGACGAGGAAGACGCTGGGGAGGACTGCTCAGGCCGGCGGAAGATGAGTGGGCGAACAGATGCGAGTGGATCGGGCGAACGGAGAGAGGCTGCAAGGTCCGACAGGATCTGAAAGCAGCGAGGAGAAAGGTGAGTGAGCCAGCGATGGAGCAAGAGAGGAGAAAGAAACAAGACGTACATAGAACTGAGGGGGGAACATGACGACCTTGTCGCTGCAGCCCAGATCGACGAGCTCCTGTGGCGTCGCGAGTCGCAGGCTGAGTGTCTCGGTGCCGTCTGCCGACAGATTGAGCAGATTGGAGGTCTTGCTGCTGTCGGCACCCTGTGGCGATGAGGTCAGGGGACCCAGCACATCGGCCTTGTCGAGGACGGTGAGAAAGAAGTGGGCATCGAAGCGCTTGGCGGGACGGATGATGGAGCGAGGCCTGCGTGGATTCAGTCAGCGGTGATAAAGAGAAGGCTTTCGTGAAAATAGGAGGAACTCACGTCACCCAGTTGGAGTGGTGGTACATGGGCGCGAGGGGCGGCAACAGTGACTCGACGTCGCTTCCAGAGAGAGACGACGCAATACGAGCAAGGAAAGGTGTGAAAGCCCTGGCATCGTTGTGAACCTAGAGTGCAGAGAGACTGTGTCAGCAAATGTCCGTGAGAATAAATCAGGAGACGAGACTTGCCTCCTCTCTGATCCGCGCCCACTCCTGCCTGTCAATGCCTGCCTCGGTAGGCCCTACTGCTCTGCTTCGAGGAAGACCTTGCGAGGGTCCATCGGCAGCAAGCAAGACGAGCCCCGTCTCTTCAAATGTCTCGCGCAGCGCACAGAGGCGGAGCGATTGCCAGTACACGGCATCCTCCTCGTCCTTTGCTCCTGTGTTGGTGCATGGCGACAGGCTTCCAGCAGCCTGGCGCTTGATGGCGTCCTCATCGGCGAGGTCCAGTACACCCCCGGGAAAGACGATTGCAGAGCGAAACGAAGATCCGTCTCGCGCACTCCGCTGCACCGTCAGCGTGGCGTATTCTTGCCGGCCTCTTGACGAGACGGGGCACAATACGATGAGCGAGGCCGAGGGGACAGGCGTCATGGGCTTGCCCTTTGGTCCAGTCTTGGCGTCATTGGGCCATGTTCCCTTCGGACCGGTGAGAGGGCCGAATGTATCGGTGCTGCCACTGCTGCCACTGCTGCCACTGCTGCCACTGCTGCCACTGCTGCTTCTCGAGCTTGCCATTGTTGGTCGGACGTGTCTCGAGGTATGGAGAAGCAGCCTTCGGAGTAGCATTGACCAGCAAGTCGCTTCCAAGCACTTGGCCTCGCCCTGCACTTCTCTCTTCTTGATTATCCGTTTTGCGGGGAGCTTGGTCGGAAAATCAAGATGTCGGCCAACGGCTGTCTGCTAAGCCGGACCGTGGAAAAGTCGCGCGCCACGTGAGTACAACAGCGACGCGTCAAATTGTACGCACGCGTAAAGTACATGACGCGAGCGCGACCTAAAGAGCGTTTCGTGGTCCTTTTTGCTCCTTCCCAACGCGACTCCCACCGTCGAACGACAGAAACACCACAGAGAAGCTGCAGAATGGTGAGTCGACTTGGAAAGGAGTCGGACGAGTTCAAGAGTGATAGGGCAGGGGGAAGCTAATCACTCTTCCCCCACAGTCGTCGTCACCATCACAGAGGACAAGCCCGGGGGACCAGTCGCGCAAGCGAAGGCGATCAGTCTCGCCTGGCCCGCTCGGCGGCGGATCAAGTCGCAATGACGTCGAAGGCGCCCTCACGCCCATGGATGCCAGCACACCCGCTGCTCTTGCCGCCTCTACCCCAGGCGCGCTGAGCGGCCGGAGCAGTCCGCCACCTTCGAGTCTGCCTCCTTCGAGCCCGCCAATGGCATTCAGCGACCTGCCCGATGAGGACGACGAGGAACGAGGCGTTCGAGACGATGACAGAGATGCTCGAAGGCTCGGAGACGAGTACGATGACGAAGAGGATGCCGAGGGCGAAGATCTTTTCGGCCAAGGAATGGAAGAGTGAGCTATGAACTACTTGCAGGTCGGAAGCGGACGTTGACTGACGCTCACCTTACGCAGTGACTATACCCACAACCCCGCGCTCGACAACTATGATCAGGCGCTCGGCATCGATGATGATGCCTCGGTTGCCTCAATGGACGCCACTACTCGCCGTATGGCTGAGCTTAAGATGCAGCGACGCGACCGAGCCGAAGGAAAAGGCCGCTTCGGCCAGCGATCGCGTGCGCCTGCCTTTATGCAGTCCGATGACGAAGACAGCGATGCTGGCATCGTTGGCCGTCGCCGCCGTCGTCACTACGACGAGCGCCCAGACGACGATGAGGCCGCTGAGATCGACATTCCCTTGGAGCAGCTCAACGACATCAAGACCGACAGCATCGAGAGCTGGGTGGCAATCGAGAGCGTGCGGCGAACGATCGCAAAGGAGTTCAGAAACTTCCTCGTCACCTACATCGACGAGGCCGGTAACAGTGTTTACTCCGACAGAATTAAGACGTTGGGTGAGCTCAACTCTGAGTCGCTCGATGTGTCGTTCTTGCACCTCGTCGAGGCCAAGGCCCAACTGGCCTACTTCTTGGCAAACAGCCCCATGGCCATTCTCCCAATTTTTGACGACGTCGCCTTTGATGTCATCCTCCTTTACTACCCCTCGTACGACCGTATCCACAGCGATATCCACGTGCGCATTGCCGAGCTGCCCACCACGTCTTCGCTACGCGATCTTCGACAGGGTCACCTCAACTCTCTGGTCCGTGTCAGCGGCGTCGTGACGCGTCGCACTGGTGTCTTTCCCCAGCTCAAGCATGTCCACTTTGACTGCCTGAGCTGTGGGGAGATTCTTGGTCCCTACACTCAGAACTCCAACGAAGAGGTCAAGATCAACTTCTGTTCCAATTGCCAGAAGCGTGGTCCCTTCAGAGTCAACACCGAGAAGACTATCTACCGCAACTATCAGAAGATGACGCTGCAGGAGTCGCCTGGTAGTGTTCCTCCCGGCAGATTGCCTCGCCATCGCGAGGTGATCCTGCTCTGGGACCTCATCGACTCGGCTAAGCCTGGTGAAGAGATCGAAGTCACGGGCGTTTATCGAAATGGCTTCGACGCATCGCTAAACACAAAGAATGGCTTCCCCGTCTTCGCCACCGTCCTCGAAGCCAACCATATCTTCAAGCATGACGATGCCTACGCTGCTTTTCGCCTGACAGAAGAAGACGAGCGGAGGATTCGCGCCTTGGCCCAGGAGCCTAACATTGGCCAGAGGATTCGGAAGAGCATTGCGCCCAGCATTTATGGCCACGACGACGTCAAGACTGCCATTGCGCTGAGTCTGTTCGGAGGCGTTCCTAAGGATATTGGAGGCAAGCTGCGGCTTCGAGGTGACATCAATGTCCTGCTCCTCGGTGATCCTGGTACGGCAAAGTCGCAATTCCTCAAATATGTCGAGAAGACAGCAAGCCGAGCGATCTTTACTACTGGTCAGGGAGCCAGCGCCGTTGGTCTCACGGCCAGCGTGCGAAAAGACCCCATCACGCACGAATGGACGCTGGAGGGAGGTGCCCTGGTTCTCGCTGACAAAGGATTCTGCCTCATCGATGAATTTGACAAGATGAACGACGCAGATCGCACCTCGATCCACGAAGCGATGGAGCAGCAGAGCATCTCGATCTCCAAGGCCGGCATCGTCACCACGCTCCAGGCTCGATGTGCGATTCTCGCCGCTGCCAATCCGACTCGAGGGCGCTACAACCCGACGATCCCCTTTTCTCAGAATGTCGAGCTGACGGAGCCCATTCTGTCGCGATTCGACGTCCTGTGCGTCGTCAAAGACACGGTGGATCCGGTCAAGGACGACATGTTGGCGCGATTCGTCGTCGGAAGCCACACGCGCAGCCACCCGCGCTTCGACGAGGCTATCGACGAGGACCGCGTCGCAACGTCGCTCGACGCCGATCTCATTGATCAAGACACACTGCGCAAGTACATCATGTACGCACGTGCTCACGTCCGACCCAAGCTCAACAGCATCGACCAGGACCGAATGTCGAGGCTCTACGCCGATCTGAGGAGGGAGTCGCTCTCGACGGGAAGCTATCCCATCACTGTCCGTCACCTGGAGAGCATGATCCGTATGGCGGAAGCCAGCGCAAAGATGCACCTCCGCGACTACGTCCGACGAGACGACATCGACGTCGCAATTGCAGCGACTGTCGAGAGCTTTGTCAGCGCGCAGAAGATGAGCGTGAAGCGGACACTCGAGAGGGGCTTCCGCAAGTATCTGCACCAGAACAAAGACCAGCATGAGCTCCTTGCCTTCCTTCTTGGCGGCATCATCAAGGACCGTATGCGTTTCGCACACGCAGGTCGGGCAGCAAGACGCAGCGGCGGACCCAACGATGTCGAGGGCCAGACGATTACGGTGCCCGTCTCGGAGCTCGAGACGCGAGCAAAGGAGAAGAATGTCTTTGATGTACGAAGCTTCCTTGGTTCGAGGCTCTTCCGGGCAAACGAGTACGTCTTTGACGAACAGGCCAGGACCATCTCGAAGCACTTTGGTCCAAAGAGACGGGCGGCGACGGCGCCAGCGGACGAGGACCTTTGATCACATACCTTATCAGCTCCCTCTCGTGTATATTCTGCCCCTTTGTCACTCTTGTTTTCCGTTTTGTTCTCTTGACTTCTTCATTATAATGCGATGTATTCCAAAATCATGCGATGCTGGGTATGCGAGACGTATTTACAAATGTCGACGCTCTTCCATAAGACCCTGCTCTTGATCTTTCGACGTTGCGGAGCGGCTTCGATCGAATGCTCTCTTTCTCTTTGTCTTTAAGGCCCAAGCAAAGGAACCGACCATGCCGAGGGCCGCGAATATCAGGGCAAAGACCGAGACAGACGCGACGTGGCTCTTGAGCCATTCGACGCCTCGACCGATGCGCAGGACCATAGAAGCGTCACTCTTGTGCCACGAAGAAGCGCCGAGATGCTCGAAGAGGGGTGTGACTACATGCCCATTGAGCTTGTGTTTCGCCTCGAGAACAACCATGGAAGCCATGACACCGTCGTCTCTTTGGCCCCACATGTGCTGTCGGAATGTACGGTGCATCGTCGAAAAGAAGTGGCAACCGGTACTGAACATGTTGGTGATGTATGGCGAGCCGAACCAGGACATATTGTAGCGTTTTAGTGACCCGACGAGGTGCGCCCAAAAGGGATGATCTGCGTACGCGATAATAATAAGTTCCTCGTTGTCCTTTACCTCCAAGCAGAGGAGAAGAAGGGTTTGGAGACTCACTTTTTGAAGAAGCTATGAAGGCGTTATTAACGCCCGTCGGGTTTGCAGGTGGCGTGACAAAATACTCGGAACGAATGAAGTCAAGCGGCTCCAGGCACTTGAGGTCAAGGTCGAGGTAAACGCCCCCAAAGGTTTCAAGGAGGAGGTATCGAAGGACGTTCGACCGTTGGATTTCTTTTCCAATCTTTATCGTGAGTTCCCCAGAAAGAGAAGGGAAGGAAAACATCTGGCTCACCTAAGGGGTAACCGCGATAAGTCTCAAAGAGGTCAGGGTAATACTTTGCGACAAATGCATCGGCCTCCTTGTCCTCCCATAGCCTGAAAATCCAGTGTGGATGCAGATCCAAGCAGCTCTGTCTTGCCTCAGTCCATGTCGGCCGCATTTCGAGACCACCAAGCCTAACTTGATGAATCTCTGCTGGGATCGGCGACGACTTGTTCGTAGCCACACCAGAGACTTTATCGCTCAACCTCCTTCGCTGTTCTTCCAATTGAGCATCGACGTTCAATGTCACGGCTCCCGACAAAGGAAAGAGAATAAAAGTAGCGACAAGCTGTTTGACATCGTCAGCCAAGATCTTTATATGACGGGCCCTCTTACTCACGCTGATCGCCGCCTCTCCTCGATTCACTAGACCGGCAACGGAGCTATAAGCCAGGATCAAAGTGAGTGTTATCACCAAGATCAAGGCACTAAGCCAAATTCGAAGCTTCGGACGACGTAGGCTGCCCTTCATCGTTGTCCTATGTAGCAGACAGGAGGCCTTGTAAGGAAGAATGGGGCGCGAAAGAGATCGATTGTCGATCTCGGTCAAGGTAGAAACACATGCGCCAACTACGGATACGACAATCCGAGATCTCTACCGTGAAGACCCTTGTTTCTCTTTCACTTCAGACAGCCGTGATACGGGGCAATGAACCAATGGTGCCAAGGATCATACCGCCGGGAATTAATTTCGTTCCTGTTCTATGCCGTAAGCGAGCTTGGCAGAACCTCCCAAATTGCAGTATACCCTCGATGCAAATCTTCTCAGAACGAGATCTGCTGCGAGTCAGGCTAGGGCACCATTGCAAATTGCCGTCGGGGTCCTTGCCGCGATCAGAGGAGGGTTTCCGAAGCCACATGACGATGGGCTATTTGAAATTTTTGAGATTTGGTGGATCTTGTGGAGAAAGGACCTCTTGCCGACGGTCTTGGCAAAGACAAGTGATTATTTAGGATATGCACAATTCAACTGCACGCCTCGGACTCAACTGGACAATCGATCTTGATCGGAGGAAGCCACGTTCTTGCACGGGCGAGGGACCGAATCACTATCATGCATGACCATTGAATACAAGTGTCTTTTTGGCGCGCAACCTGTGGTGTGCGGGGTCGATGAGCAGCGCTGCCGTCACCGATGCGAATGAGGTCTGAGCACTCTTCGTCGGTATTGTCGTCAGTAGCACTCAAATAGCCCTGATCAGCAAGCTATGGTGCGCGGCAGCAAAGTTCCGCCAAACGACAAAAGGGGACGGAACGTGTAAGAAATGACAAAGCAATGGTATTTCAAGGAGAGAGGAGAAGCAAGCTAAGAGGCCAAAGGGGTGAGAGAGGATAATACAGGCGACTTGTCAGCCTTCTCTGTCAAGGAAAAAGAGGGAAGAAGAAAGTAGGGTATCAATCATTAACGTATTCGACGGCGCAGCAATCCACTGTCCTCTGCTTTCGTAAAGGCCGCCTTGAGAGACGGCGAAGCGGGTATGCCGTGGGACTTGCGGTCCAGATGGTCATTGAGGCTCATTCGTTTCTTCTTCTTGTCCCTTTCCCTTTCCTTGTCGACTTTCTCCTTTGTTGGCGGACTGATCAGTGTTGGGGAAGCTTGCCCGTCGGCTGGCTGACTAGTCTGCTGCAAGCTCAAGCGCTGAAGCGTGATGCGCTCCACCTCGCCCTTCCACACTTTGCGCTCCTTGGCGCTGGCCTCCCATCGGCTCCTGCACGCTCGGTCGGCCAGTTCGGCGACGGGTGTGCTGGTGTTGGACCGCGAAGGGGGAGCAAACTTGCGAATGCTGCTTGTGTCCGACATGCTCGTTGCCGGGCTCGGCGCTCGCATGGGCAGAGACGTCGTGGACATCGCAGCATTGGCGGCTTTGACCACATCTAGCGACGCTCGTTTTTGGCGCGCTGCCGAGGTGGCAGCTGAAGGTGCCGTCGATGAAGAAGGCCCAGGTCCGCTCGCTGCTCGGTTCGAGTTAGCTCGCCGCGCCACGGGACGGACAAGAGGGGTGGCAGATGACGAAGAGACGGGCGAGATTGGCTCATCATGCGGGTCTTGCGATGGGGTCGTCGTCAATGTTGCCAGCTTGGGAGCATTTGGAGATGCCGTGGGCACAGAATTGAGATGACGCCGCATCAAGGTACGCTGGGGCTTGGGAGCGACAAGGACAGGAGCAAAGGATGAAGCGGCATTCACAACATCGAGTGACTTGGAGTGCCCGTGCCGTTTGGGAAGCTTTGTTGTCTCGGGGAGCGAAGGTGCAAGCACGGCCGGAGAAGCGTTTGCCTTTCCCATGCCGAGCAGATCCGATGACCTCCGCTTCTTGCCGGATACGAGCGCATCCATCCGGTTGTTGCTATTGGTGTCAGTCGGAGCGTCATGAGAGGTGGCGAGGATCTGATAGGTGACATCGCCATGCTCGCTCCCATTGACACCTCGATGACCGTGACCTTGGCCAAAGGAGGCCTCGCGGACGGCTTCCAGGCGGCCGCCGCCCAGCGCATGCATTGTCTTTGCTCGATACCTTGACTTTTCTTGAGTGTCTTCCTCTTGCTTCTCATGATCGATGCTGATCGGGACAGGTTGCTCTTTGGACATAGCGCTTCTTCGCGCCATGTTGCCCATGATCCAGAGTTTTCCTCTGTCCTTTTCCGCTGCCGTCTGCCGGGCCTCTTCTGGCCTGGGCGGGGGTGCACGCGCGACCTCACCGAGGGTCGTGGCTGCGTCTGCGAGGCTCGCCTTTTCACTTTTCTCGCCCGCATCGCTGTCCGCCTCTTGCTGCGTCGGTCCTCCGCGCTTCTTTTCCCGCTCTTCGCGCTCCATTCTCCGCACGTCGAGCCCTGCCGCGGCCCATTCGGCGCGCTGCTTCCGGCGCTTCTTCATCTCGTCCTGGCGCTCGCGCGAACGAGCCTTTGCCAGCTCGTGTGCGCGCGTGGCTGGCACGTAGCAGATGCCCGTCTGGTCGTCGCATGCTCTCATCGCATCGATGTTGTCGGCCTTTGATCGGGAGCCGGTAAAGACAAGGCGAAGCAAGTCCGAGAGGAATCTCTCGCCCTGCCGCACCGCCCGATCGACGAGCTCGGCGAGCGACAGCAGCGTCGTTTCAATCGCATGAAAAATGGGGCGGGACACGGTCGTGCCCATCTTGTGTTGCTTGTTGTCGCTTCGTCAAGCACAGAGGGTACGCAGCCGGTGGTGGTAGTAGTTGTCGTAATGGTGGTCTTATCAGGAGGAAGGGTATCGGTGAGAAATCAGGTGGTGTCACGGTGTGTATGCTAAGGTTGGCTTTGTCGTTCGTTCGTGATGAGATAGAATTAAACAAGTCGTCCGTCAGCTCTTCGTAAACGTCATGACAGGGTCGTGTCGGGGAGTTGGGGAAAAGTGATATGTCAGATAAGAAGACCGGACCGCCTTTTGTTGGTGGTGACGGCGGTGGGGGGAAACGCGGCAGGCTTCTAAAACAATCACGCGCCCTTTGGAAATCTGACGTTCGAACAAGACTTTCTCAAATTAGCTCAGGGGTCTCAGACCAACCTACAGAACATTTGAGATTGCTCGCGTGGGCGGCTGATGTGAGCGAGCGCTCAAGCCACCTCCACCTTCTGAGATCCGGCGGGCCGGTTGGGTTCGCAGGGAGGAAGAAACAGTACAGAATCTCCTCTCACGACGCACAAAGGGTGGACGACCATAGTCAAATCATACGGAAGAAGATGTCGCAAGGAAAAGAGATGCACCTGGGGAACTTTCTCCTCTCGCGTCTGGCCGAGCTGGGCGCCAAGACCATCCAAGGCGTGCCCGGCGACTACAACATGGGCTTCCTAGACCAGATCGAGGATCACCCGCAGGTGCGCTGGTGCGGCAACGCAAACGAGCTCAACGCTGCCTACTCTGCGGACGGATATGCGAGGACCGCTTTTCCGGGCCACAACGGGTTGGACAAGACCACGACGACGGGAAGAGGAAAGGTCGGCGTGGTGGTCACCACGTTTGGCGTGGGCGAGCTGAGCGCCCTCAACGGCATCGCCGGGTGCTTTGCGGAGAGGTTGCCTGTCGTCCACATCGTCGGCACTCCGTCAACATCGGCGCAGGGCGACCATGCACTACTCCATCACACCCTCGGCGATGGCAGGTTCGATGCATTTGAGGAGATGTCAAGGAAAATCTCGATTGCAAGCGTTCGCCTTGGTGACTTTAAAGATGATGCCACGGGAGCAGTGACGGCTATCGATCGCGCACTTACTGTGGGATTTAGGCAAGCGAGGCCCATCTACATTTCCTTGCCGACCGACCTGGTCAATATGACGGTGCCCGCCAGCTCTTTAGAGAAGAAGTTATCTCTGGACGAAGAGGCAGACGACGCAGATGCCGGAAAGGCGTGCCTCGAAGAGGTTGTGAGTCGCATCAAACGAGCAAAGGACCCCATCATTCTCGTCGACGCGTGCACCATCCGCCATGGCTGCCTTCAGGAGGCCCATCAGCTCGTCAATGAGAGCGGCCTTCCGGTCTTTTCCACACCCATGGGCAAGGGTGCAATCGATGAGACTCATCCCCAATTCGGAGGCATTTATGTCGGCACCAACACGGAGCCAGCCATCAAGGAGCTCGTCGAATCGTCGGACCTCATTATCTCCCTCGGAGCTCTGCTGAGCGACTTCAATGTGAGTCTTTTCTCCTTACGTCTATGTCATTTGCAATCCGCTTACCCCTCGACATTGTTTTTATACCAAGACGGCCAACTTCTCGTATCGCACACCACGAAGCAACACCATCGAGTTTCACTCGACACGCGTCATGGTCGGCCATGCCACTTACCAGGGTGTGTCGATGAAGAACATTCTCCCGAGGGTAACTTCGGCCATCTCCGGCGATCTTTCCAAGCGGCTTGCCGAGACAAAGAAACAGCTGAACAAGTACGAAAATCGGCTTCCAAGTCGAGAGGAAGAGGGCGAGAATGCAGGCCCAGATGGTCAAGCGATCAGCCAGGAGTGGCTCTGGCCTCGCATTGGTCAGTTCCTCAAGCCGTCTGACCAGATCATTGCGGAGACGGGCACTTCTGCGTTTGGCTCGCTTGCCATTAGGCTGCCCGGCTCCAAGATTCCCTCGTTCCACGCCCAGATCCTGTGGGGCTCCATCGGCTGGTCTGTGGGCGCGTGCCTTGGCATCTCGTTGGCATCACGCGAGGAGAATCTTGGCCGCGTCATGCTATTTGTCGGCGATGGCTCTTTACAGCTCACTGTGCAAGAGATTAGCACGATGGTCCGAGAGGGTCTCACACCCATCCTCTTCGTCCTCTCGAACGAGGGCTACGAGATCGAGCGCAAGATTCATGGCCCGCAGAGGAGCTACAACAATGTGGCAACGTGGGACCACGAGAAGCTTCTCGAATCGTTTGCAGACCCGCTCAGGGATTCGTCGGTCGGAGGCGATCGACAGAATTTCAAGGAGAGCCACGAGCACGACATCAAACCGAGCGAGACCAAGTATTACGCCGTCAAGACGAAGAAGCAGCTCGAGGATCTTCTCAACGATGAGGCGTTCAACAAGGCCGATAAGCTGCAGCTCGTTGAGATCTATATGCGAAGGGGCGATGCACCCAAGGCCCTTCTCGGCCAGGCAAAGACGACGCAGGCCAGTAACCGTTATTGATCGTTGTTCAGTCTTGTGTCCCCCTCTGCAAGCCATGTCTAGGCCGTCTATCGGATGTTGCGATTCCTTACTAAAATATAGCTCAAGCTACTTCACACTCGATCTTCCTTTGTACATGCATGCGTGCGAAGCGCAAGGGTGGTATGATGCCTGGCGCAATATTTGCAAAAGCAAAGAAAAACTCTCTCGGTCGCCCCTCCGTCTTGAGAACAGTCAGATCGCCCCATCGTCCTTTACCCATCCCTTGGCGCGCTCTACAGCCCTGGCCCAGCCTCTAATCATCTTCATGCGTTTTTCTTCAGAGATCTGTCACAAAAAAATGGTGGAGTAGGGTCAGCCTCCCGTCAACGATAGAAGAAAGAATGGGAGATGCCCACCTTAGGCTTAAAGTGGTCCTTGTTCTGTGCATTGACCCTGTCAAACGTCTTTGCATCATCCATCTTCCATCCAAACATGCCTTTAGCCGCGCCGGCAAGCAGTGCCGAGCCCAACGCCGTCGACTCTCGCATCTGGGGCCTCGAGACGGTGATGCCCAGGATGTCGGCTTGGATCTGCATGCATTGGTCCGAGTCGACCATGCCACCATCGACGCAGAGCTCTTTGACCTTGACGCCGCTCTCCTGCGCCATGGCATGTAGCACGGCCTCGGTCTGATAGCAGACGGCCTCGAGTGTGGCACGGCAGATGTGAGCCTTTGTTGTGAAACCTGTCAGGCCAATGATTGTCCCGCGCGCGTTGGAATCCCACACAGGCGACAACAGGCCTGCAAAGGCTGTGACAAAGTAGACGCCTGCAGAGTCTTCGACTTTGGCAGCCTCTTTGCCAATTTCGGGCGCCTCTTTGATCAGTCCTAGGCTGTCACGAAGCCACTTGACGGCTATGGTTCATGATACTGTGAGCTTCTATGTTGCTTGTAGACACTCTATTCAACGGCTGGCACGCTCACCTGAGCCAGCAACCGCGATAGAACCTTCAAGCGCATACACAGGCTTGAGCCCAGGCCCTGGCTGGTACGCAATCGTCGAGAGGAGGCCGTGTTCTGAGTTGACGATCTTGTTCCCCGTGTTGTACAATAGAAAGGCGCCAGTGCCTAAATGATAAGAGTGGATAAGAGTGAGCAAATTGAAGACGGTAGTGGCCATCTTCAGGAACCTTGCGCGTCTTTCACTCACCATAAGTGTTCTTTGCCTCCCCTGGATTAAGGGCCTTTTGCCCAATAAGTGCGGCCATTTGGTCCCCGACGATGCCGGCGATTTCGACACCCTTCAAAGGACCACTTGCGATGGTCCCGTAGATCTCGCACGAGCTCTTGATCTCTGGGAGAATGTCTGGATCCACGCCAAAGAATTCGCATAGCTTTGGATCCCAGGCCTGCTTGCGTAGGTCCATGAGCATTGTCCTTGAAGCATTGGAGGCATCAGTGATGTGGACTGCCCGGCCAGTAAGGTTGTAAAGGAGCCACGAGTCGATTGTGCCGAATTTCATTTGCTTCTCGTCATGGGCCTTCTTCACCTCGGGAACATTGTCAAGCAGCCATCGGAGCTTGACCGCAGCAAAGTAGGTGGCTTGTCGAACGGGGCTCGGTCAGTATCGACACTTATCAGCCTAGATTGAAACTGCTCACAGAGTGGAAGGCCCGTCTCTTCCTTCAGAGCGTGAAGACCTTTAGGATGCTTCTTGGCCAGCTCGTTAACCGTTGGCGTGGTTCTTGCATCGGGCCAGGCGATGGCCCTGTGCAGTGCTTTCCCTGTGTCCTTGTCCCAGACGACTGTCGTCTCGCGTTGGTTGGTGACGCCGATCACCTTGATGTCCTCCCGCTTGTAGTCTCCCTTTGCCTCCAGCTCCTCGACTGCCTGTTCGATGCACTCGTTGACGCGGTCGATAATCTCGTGGGGATCCTGGTCCTGCCATCCAGGCTTCTCAAAGTACTGCGTGAACTCCTTGCCGCACCATGCCTCGACTTCCGCAAACTGATTAAAGATCATGAAACGAACAGACGTGGTCCCTGGACCAAGTGCAGATAGGGTCAGTTCATCCTGCCCTGTCTGGATCCTCAGCCAAACAAGCCTCTTTCTCACCGGCATCGATGGAGCCGATGAGCTCCCTCTCCGTTTTGCCCATCCTTCTGGTGGAATCAAGTGTCGATGTGGGAGCAAGAAGAAGTGGCAGAGTAGTAGTAGTAGTGCAGTGGAAGGGATAGCAATAATAATGAAGTTGAAGGGGAGCCCTAAAATGCACGCGCCATCCCACCGTCCGTCCCTTCCTCGCTTTTACAACACCCCGCGTCGATTTCTAGGCCCCCCACTCCTTCTTCCTTTGCCTTGCTGGATCACGCAAGTCTAGATTGGGGAGCAGAGTCACCCTTGTACTAACGCTCCGATACCGAGGAGTCATTAGAAGCCTGACCCACACGTTCTTATCTAGTTGTAGTGCATGCAGCGATTGCTTCAGTATTGCATGCAGAAAGGGTCTGATCGAGGGTCTGATCAGAAAGATATATGTAGACAGAGGTGCTGCCACGGCCTCTTTCTCCACACCCACAAGAAGAATGAAACTAATCCCACTTTTAGTCTGGGGAAGAGAACCCAAGGCGGTAAAACTTTTTAAAGTGGCCTCGTGATCGACATCAGTGTTCGAAGTAACCGCTATATCATCATCGGAGCCATCATCGTCGTCGTCATCGGCGCCATCTTCATCATTGTTACGTAGCTTTAGTAACAAGTAAAAAAACAAGTACAAAATTGGTACAGCTTCAACAGTGGAACGCAAGGCGGGACGCCATCTGCCTACATCGCGACTGAGTGAGAAAGAACAGAGGGGAAAAACGGGAATAGGGAAGAGGAACAACGGCTCAAAAATTCTACACGTTGAACGTCAAGCGGCCCCTCCTAGGCTGGACAGTCTCCATAGCAGTCGAAGCTTGCTCCACTGGCGAGAATGGCCTCTGTGACGGCTGCTGCGGCTGTAGCTGCTGCAGAGAAGGGCCCGGGACACCCTCTTCTTCTTCGCAAATTTGTTCCAGTTCATTTGCCCCAATGGAGGACGCGTAACCGATCGTGGTGAGAGCGTCTTCAGGCTCAGCCTCACGGTTCTGCAGCCTCAGCCTCTCTGCGTAGCTGAATGGGCCAGCATCTTCAGAGAGGTCAGATGTGCGAGCATTGTGTTGTGGCTTCGTCCGAGTCTCGAAGAACGATGTCATCCTTGTCGCTGATATCGCCGAGGTGACCCCTGAACGTGGCGATGAGCCACTGCCTGGACGTTTCCACAGGCGACGAAGGGCATGTGGGTAGTACGAGGAGAGGGAACCGGGTCGGTGCGACGAGAGGCCTCTTGATTCCAAGTCGTCGTCGTTTGCATTGCTGCGTCGCAGCCCTTCAATGACAGGCTCAAAGGCTTGGGTGGCAATGAGAATGAAGATGATGATGCCGCAGACACAGTTGAGCCACTGGATTGCCTGAACGAGGCCGAACAACAAGTCGTTCCATGCTTGGGGCCCTTTTACCGACCGTGGAACGAAGGCGACCGCGGCCACGGTAGCGCAGGCAGCCAGAATGATGATGGCAACGATAACGCCGCCCCACATCCATGCGAGATTGTGCAAGGCCTTTTGCAACAGCTTGACCTTTGTGTCGGAGCTCCGCTGGGCCAATTCCTCACGAGTGGCAACGTCGGCACGCAGGCTTGGGAAAAAGTGCGACGTAGCAATGGCCGCAGCCTCGTCGTCGAGGAGCGTCCTTGCCTGAAGAGCCGCTGTCCTCCTCCGCTCAGCCTCGGCCTTGGCCAGCGACTTTCTTTCGTCGGCTTCCGGCCCATCTACGCGTAAGGTGTCCCTTGTCGAGGCACTCTCCCTTCTGTCGTTAGGACTTCCCTCGTGTAAGCCTGGGCTAGCAACCTTGAGTTCGTCGTCGACAGCAGTCTTTGTCGTCGTCCATAGGGGTTTCGGGCCGACAACATCCGCTGCAGCCTGCGCTCTGATGGCGTCGGTGCCCAACGTTTTCTGTATGTTGATCTGAGACAGGATTGTCCTGCAGATCATAGCGCAGAAAAGCTGTTAGAGTTGGTGCATGGGACAGATAGCCAGCTCAAGAATTACGTACCTGATAAGGAAGAGACCGGAACAAAAGTAAAATAGACCAAATAGCCATGCGAAGAGGCACCAAATGAGGAAGACGATGGATCCCCACCAGAAGCACAACTCAAAATGCTCCCAGATGACCAGTGCCCCTGCCCGCTGTTCGGCTGTGATGGCTGCGTCGTCTTGCTGCATCCCGAAGGCTTTGTCCCAGCTTTGCAACATATGGGTGCTCTCTCCGTAGTACTTGAGCCATGGGATCGAGATGCCGACGACCAGAGCGATCAAGACGAGAGGGCCAACGAACATGATGATGTTGCTGATGAATGGTGTGGGCATCCACCAGCGGGGGTCCCAGAAGCTCTTGGCACGATTGCGAAGGGAAAAGATTGACGGTGAAGTGTAGAAGACGCCCCAGGCAGAATACCATCCAGCCGTCGCGACGGCAAGCCAAAGAAAGCTGCTTTTTGGTGTGAGCGGGGTGATGTGGAAGCGGCGAACAGAGGGCACTCACGAGAGCCAGTAGGGCAGCCAAATCGGGTTGTAGTTGAAGCGGAACATGAGAATCATGTGAACCTGAGAATGAGGAGGAGCACACGGTCAGAATGCGAGATCGAGCTGTATCTTGGTCTCATTATTCACCAGGAAAAACACACAACCGCCGGCATAGAAGATGTCGAAGACCTGCGCGGGCAGAGGGAGTCAATTTTGGTCCAATATCTCTCTCAACATCTTGGACTGACAACAAAGGCATTGATGGTGTGCGGGGCGAAAAAGATCTGACCGTTCGGCGCCGTTTGCATTCGTAGTACCCATAGCTGTCCGAGGTAGATTCTGCGCATCAACGTCGCAAAGGCGAGCAGAAAGATGATGGCGATGAAAGGAATCCAGAAGTAGGACAACCGGTAGAAATAGTCGGGCATATGGAGATAGATGAATGATCGCATCTGAGGATCGACCATCAGCATGGCTCGCAACACCTCCTGCTTCTTGGCTAGCCATACTCACGAATCGGCGAATCTCTGCAGTGGGCGCCGCATAGGAGTTGAAGTCCGGTAATTCCAACTCAGCAATCTCTGGAGGGTGAAGCGGGAACCGCTTGACGAGGGTCGTCAGCATCATCTTGAGCAAGATAGCATACGTTGAAGGTAGTGAGGGGAAGAAGGCATGAATGAGAGCTGGGGAGGGGATGGTTCCAAGGGTATCTTGATTAGCGAAGAAGATGCGATTGTAGCGCTGTGCCTTCACGCCATCCTCGATTTGAGCCCAAACCCATTTCGGGAAGGTTGTCCAGTAGTTGATCTCCGGGGCTGTCCTATCATGGCCGCACCTTTGGCGAGCTACAACCTGCACGATTAAAGCTAATATTGACTAGTGTCCGTGCACCAGCGACCAAAACTTGCTCCGGTGCCAGTCCGGGACAATGCTTGTTCCCAGCTAGCCCTACCTACTAGCTACCCACCACACCCCAGTGCGGTTTCGCAGAGTTTCCTTAGCGCAAGAAAATTCAAACAGATCTGCGGCGGACTGGGCGAAATCGATATAACGGAAACGCTTGACTTCTTCGGTTAGTAGTAGCAAACACGCACGGCCAACTGTGCGTCTCTTAGACTGGAATTCTGGTCTTGTTTGTTTCAGCTAGGCTGCCTTGCAACACGCGAAATTGGATCCATTAATTGGTTCTAGTCAGCAGTGCTCAGCTAACGGGATCTGCTTGTAGGGGAATGAGGATGCGACACCGAGGTCGTGGGAGTTCTGAAGCCAATCAGCATGAAAACTGTGAGAAGGGCATGCATACCGTGCGGGGGTTCGAGAATCGAGACGAAGAGCGAAAGAAGAATGCTCGCTCCCGAGTGCGGCGGAGAGAGCGCACCTCCGATGTCATCTACCATCTCGGATCCGCTAGAGATCAAGTCGGTCCAATAGTCGGAAGTTGTTTGTGTCCATGGAGCAGAGCGGACAAGATAAAGTTTGCCAATATTGTTGTCAGAAGAGAAGAAAGAAGTTGCTTCTACGGACTAACTCGCTGGGATTGGAAGTGGACGACCAATCTTCCTTCACAGACGCTTCGTATAACAGAGTGACAACAGCCCTGTCGGAACAGACTTCCTTCTTTGGCTTACGAGGCCTGCAATCGAGTGAACCCGGATCTCGTTCGAATCCTCTATTTACATCAAAGCTTGGTCTTCGATCATACGTAGCCCGCAATGTGCATCTGTACGCCCATCTGCCCCGGATCTCGAAGTCCCGATTTCCTTCGCAGGGGGCTGACCCCCAAACCACCAATGAGCCACGTGGATTTTCCAAGAGCGAACTAACGATCGATGCCTCCGGTCCCCGGGAAAGTCTGGAGCGCCTTTTTCAATTTGAAAGGCGACGAACGAGGATCGGACAGTCCGTACCGCCTTTGCCTCCTGGCTCCTGCCTTTGGGGTATCAGAGAGAACAAGAACACATCACCTTGATTCGACCAAGTAGATCATGAGCGTTGCAAGGGGTGGAGCTGGCGTGGCAAGGCCGGCGCGGAAGAGGAACCCCACCGACCGCTACCTTGGCTGCTTCTCCAATGTCGAACCGAGCCCGGCGCTCGATCACCTCGTCCGCTATCTCTCAACGTGGAGCGGCACTGACAAGGTAACTGAGCTGAGACACGGTCCTGAGCGTGGTCTAAGGCTAGGTTGAATTCAGGCTGACAGTCTCGTTGTCATCGACAGGCGCTCATGATCACGCAGTACTCTTCCAAGCTTCTCATTGCTCTCTTGTCGCTGCAACACGCCCTACGCATTAGGCTGCGCCATGGTACGAAAGGCTACCACGCTGTGCATGGGGGGAGCAACGTTGCAAAGAAGGTCGAGAAGCTCGCAGGCATCGTCTCGGATGCTAGAGTACTTTATCGCATCTGGGGCATATTGCCTATCATCAAATGGGTAAGCAACCCGTCATCCCATGGGGTAGAGAGTTGGGGAGGATTGGAGACAGCGGCTGACTCAAGCTCCTCGCAGATGATCGCATTGGAACGATCACCCCCTCCAACGAGGCTCCTGCACAACATTGAGCGAATCCAGGGATGGTCAATGCTGCTCTACTGCCCGCTCGAGGCCGTTGCCTATCTGTCATCGCACTCCGTCATCTCCTTGTCGCCCTCTACGCAGAACAAGCTGTGGCTCACCAGTGCGAGAGCCTGGGCACTGTACGTCGGACTTCAGCTTCTTCACCTCGTCGAAGACAACCGGTTGCTTCGCTTGCGCGCACGCGCCCTGGAGAAGACGAGAGGACACCCGTCGCCTCTGCCTAGCAGCACGGTCAGCAAGGGCAAGAAGTCGTCGGAGAAGGAGCTGAGCCAGGACCAGATTGTGACGAGGAAGATGTGGGATGATCTCGATGATCGAAAGGAGGCCATCCTCAACGAGCTCTGGGTCAACCTGGGCTACCTGCCACTCACAGTACACTGGTGAGTTTTGTTGATGCGCTTGCCCTTTTGTATAGTGCGCTGAACGGATCCCCCTTCCGCCGCGCAACAGGTCTTGCCCTGCCGGCCTCTTCAACGAAGCGTGGGTGGGTCTTTTTGGAACCATTGCAGCGTTTGCCGGCTTGCGCTCAGGCTGGAAAGCCACGGCGGCGCCTCCGCCCGACATCCCGTTGGCCTGATTGATGTGGGAAGCTAGACCACTTCAGCTTTTCGCTTGGAGGTGTATTGTCATTAAGCTCTTGTACAGTCCGTAGCTGCAGCTGCGCCAAAATATAAGAAAACCTGTTGATAGCTGAGAAAAGCGGCAGATGACATGGAAGCCGCCAATGTCAAGCGTGCCATCCATTGACCAACCGATTGTCTTCTGAACCGGTCGCTGTGGAGCCGGGGAGCAGTTGAGAAGAAGAAAACGCGTCTTGATTTCAAACACGAAGTAAATCCTCAACACCTCTCTCTTTCTGATCCAGCAGCAGCAGCAGCAGCAGCAGCAGTAGAAGCGGCAGTGGATTCACTGTCGAGAAAGCGAAAGCAAAATGGCAAGTGGGAGTCGACCAAGGCAGCGGACCCAGTCGCAATCGAGCGTCGGATCGAGCGTGGCACCCGCGCGCGTCCAGACAACGAGGCCCTCGCAGCAATACCGTGCACAACGGGGCCTCGCCCACGAACGAGAACATTGGTTTCAGACACAATTGCCGCCCCACGTTCAGCATCACACACGGCCAGATGATGACACGGTGCCACCGCTGCCGCCGTCGCAGGGCGGTGTCACCTCTGCTGCTAGCGGCGGCCTGGAGGCATGGCTGCGTTCGCAAGCCAGGGCGGGTCCGCCTGCTCAGGATGCCGCCTCATCCGCGACGGCGACACAGCAGTTTCCCTCGTTTGCGCCGACGGGCAGGGTCCAGAAGTCAAGCAACAATATCGATGCAATGTCAGAATCGGGCCGGTCCAATGGTGGCAGATCGACGGGGGGCGACAGGCATGGGAGCAGAGGAAAGAGCAGTGGTCGACAAAGGACCGGGCTGCCCGCTTGGGACCTCGGCCCGCTCGATGGAGGCGACACCGCGACTATCATGGCGAGGCAGGGCCGCCACAGCGAGGGGATCACAGGGGTGAACACATTACGGGAAGAAGACGATGATGCATTGAGCCACTTTTCGACGGAGCTCAAGCCGCGGAGCAGCCGCACAGGCCTGTCATCGAGCTTCAGTGCGGGGGGCTATGCCCCACGAAGAGAAGGGCCAAGGGTGAGGAGATCGAGTCGAGCGCCAGAGACCAGCCTCGATGCTCTGGTCGCTTCCGGTAGCTGGGGCGGGCCGGGCTTGCCTCCACTGCCCATAGGAATCGTTCCCTCGACGTCCTTTGCAGCTTCTTCTACGACGGCCACCTCAGCACAGCCTGGCAAGAGGGTCCAAAGACCACTTTCCGCCGAGTCCAGGCTCGCACAGCCTCAGCGACGGCGGCAAGGCGACGAAGAAGACGCTTCAACTCCCCTGCGAAGATTCGTCCGCTGGCTCATGCTCATAGGCGAGGACGAGGACACGGGGCAGCAGGGCAGCACAGGCGTTGGCATAGGCGTTGGTGGCTCGACTACAGTGTGGACCGTGGCCATTCTGGCGAGCGTTTTCGTCAAGTGGGGCACCGGTCTGGGCAGCTGGAGCGGCAAAGGCTCGCCACCTCTCCATGGCGACCTCGAAGCCCAACGACACTGGATCGAAATTACGCTACACCTTCCGAGGTCTCAGTGGTACTTTTATGATCTGCAATATTGGGGTCTCGATTACCCCCCGCTCACTGCCCTTGTCAGCCAGTGGTGTGGTCAAGTGTGAGTGTTGCTCGTCTTTTTTGCGTAAAGGCTCCTTGTCTTCTTGTCTAACTCTTCCTTCTTCTCACCAATTAACAGCGCATCCTTGATTCCAGGATTGGCACCTTCTTTTGCCCTCGTCTCGTCTCGTGGTGCCGAATCGCCCGCGCTCATCACTTACCTTCGCTCCACGGTACTCTTCCTTGATCTCCTCGTATATACCCCAGCGATTCTCTTCTTCCTTTCGAGAAAGCTGCAAGGAAGGGGTCGACGCACCAAGGCCGTAGCGACCTTCACGCTCCTCCTCCAACCCTCACTAATCCTCATCGACCATGGTCACTTTCAATACAACGCCGTCATGCTCGGCTTGGCTGCACTGTCGTTTGCGCTTCTTTACACGAGCTTGCCCAATCCCGACATTGCATCCTCTTCCAAATCGCCAGCATCAGCCTTGATCGATCTCAAGAACAAGACGAGGAGCCTGAGCAAGCGCGTCAGCTACGAGTACATTGCCGCCGCCGTCTTCTTTTCCCTCAGCTTGTGTTTCAAGCAGATGGCCCTGTACTACGCTCCGGCCGTCTTTGCGATCATGCTTGGACGGTGTTGGGGTCTAGCCACGATTGGCTTTGAACGAGGGTGAGTCGAGGACCTTTGCTGCGCAGAAGAGGTACAAGAGATAGAGCTGACATGTTTTTTAATAGTCTAATCTGCCTCTTTGGCATCGGTCTGGCCACTATCATCACATTCGTTACCGTCTTTCGCTCCTGGATCACCGATCTGGAACAGCTAGGCCAGGTCATCCACCGAATTTTCCCATTGGCCAGAGGCATCTTTGAAGACAAGGTAGCCAACTTGTGGTGCTTCCTCTCCGTGCTACCAATCCCTGCGCGCTACAAGCTCAAGAATGCCGTCGAGGCCAGCACCCTGGCCAAAGTCAGCCTTGCGACGGTCCTCGTGGTCATTCTTACACCTTGCTTTCACCTCTTTGCAGCTGGCGCCGAGACGGCTAGGATAGAGATGTCGCTGAATGAGGATGCGCAGAAGCTAAGGGATGCGTCGGAAAGGAGGCAAGCTTCTGCTTCGACAACAGCTGGGTCCACAACAGCGAGGCGGAGAAGAGACGGCGCAAAGGGGAGAACAATGTCCAACGCTGCCCCCTCGGAAGTCGGCAGCGAGATCGCAAGTGTCTTAAGCGGCGGCGGCGGCGGCGGCGGCGGCGGCGGCGGCGGCCGAGACGCGGAGAGACCTTCGTCTGAGATGACAGTCGTCGACCGAACCACGTCGGTCCTGGGAAACAGCAAGCCAGTCGCTTCATCATCGCCCTCGCCAGCCGCCTGCATCTTGCCGTATGCGCTTCTGAGCGTCAGCCTCGCCTTCTTCCTCTTTGGTTTCCAGACGCACGAAAAGAGCATCTTGCTGCCCCTGTTGCCTCTTTCGCTCCTCATTTCGGCAAAGGGCGACGGATGGGGCGCCGGCGCCGGCAAGGAAGACTTCGAGTGGGCCATGCTGGGCAACAACGTGGGCGCCTTCAGCATGTTTTCCCTCCTTGAGAGAGATGGGCTTGCAAGCCAGTACTTTGTGCTGCTCGCCCTGTGGAACTGGATCGTGGGGCATCGACCGTTCTCTGGTCTATACGGGCCGCGCAAGACGTTTGTTGGCTGGTTCGGCGCCGTCCTGCATGCTGCCATGCTCTCTCTCCATCTTCTCGAGCTCGTCGTCTTTCCCATTCTCCTCTCGTCTCCATCTACGTCAGGCGTGCTCGACCGGCTCCTGCAGAGATACCCCGACATATTTGCAGTCCTCAACGTTCTCGTGTCTTTCCCGGCCTTCTTCATCCTCTGGCTGTGGTCGATGAAGAGGCAGATCGAGGTGGGCTTTGCAAATGGCATTTCCGCCTTTGGCATCATGTAGCAACTAGGCAATCCGGAAGAAAAGAAGCTTTTGTCCATCATTGCATGATTGCAAGGGTTATTACTATACACGGGACAGAGCTGGTTTTATTCCTCTTCCTCCTTTATGCTTTCCACAGCGTCTTCCTCTTCGACGTCGCCCTCGACATCGTCGTCCTTGGCCTCTGCACGTGCAGCTTCTGCTTTCGACCCCGCCTCATTGTTCTGCGCAAAGTACAGGTTGGCCAAGTGCCGCGGAGAGCTTGCCTCTTCCACGCTCTTGTCCTCTCTCCGCCTGAGAAACCTCGGAAATCGCATGCTGAGCCCGCGCTCTTGCGAGACAAGGCCCAATGAGGCCGTGTAGACGGGCGAGAGCGTGATGTCGGCGCCTCTGACTTCCCACACCTCCTTGGGAGTGAACCAGACATCTGGTACGAGACCGCCCGTCTCGTATTCATCTCGGGGATTTGGTTCTTCGCGGCCCGAGTAAGCAGAGATGCCGTCTTCTTTAAAGCTGCCAGAAGCGTCGATTTCAGTAAGGTAAGACGAGGAACAAGTAGTAAGAGAAGCGGCTCACCGATCGAATTTGATGCTCTTGTATTCTGCGTCTGTGAAGCCGGATATGCACTTGCAGACCGCCTGATACTGACCTGTCTCGCTATCGTATACGGCCAAAAGTACCGGAGACCACCAGGCAGCTTTGCGGCCCATTCCGTGCCAGCCTATAAGGAGTTTGTATGAGTGGTGTTGCATCTCATCAATGTGAATGCAAAGGTACGCACCACCGATGGGGACAAGGTCCAGTGAATCGCCAATGCCTTCTACGTAGTCCTTCTTGACCTGCATTAGAATAGATCAGCGCATTTTCCTGAACTTGCCCGGAGCGGAGTGCCAATCACCTTCAGCCAGCTCTCGCACCGCTTGTCTGGCTCATACGTGCTCAAGAGCGCCTTTCCCCTCCCGTTGACACCCTTGCCAACCAGAGAATTGGTGCTGTTGTCATTCGCAGGTCCATCTTGATCCTCCTGCTGCATCTCTTCACCAACGATTTCGTCAAGCTTCTCCAAATACCTCTCATCTGGCTCTCCTCCGTCTTCGTCGCCATCTCGGTCTCGCTTTACGTGGCCATTGGTTGTCGAGGAGGCGATTTCCCAGTGATGATCAAGCGACTTAATCATGATACTGCCACGGAGCAAGCGTGCGTCAGCGTACCTGGCCCGGCAAAGGTTCCACGTTTTAGCTCACCCTTCGCACTTGCTCTCTCTCGCTGCGGCAAAGAACCTCTCGACATCGTCCGGGTCGGTACTCTCGCAGCTCCTAACGTGGCAGAATCGCGCCACGAGCGGGTTCCTTGGCTTTGTCTCGGGAAACCTCTCCTTGAGCAGTCGTCTTCTTCGTCGGAAAGACGACTTGAGCAGGCCTTGGCCGTCGAGATACATGAGGTCGAAAGCAAAGACGCCAACGCGGACCTTGATTGAAGATAGATCCACATCTTTTCGAGACCGGTTGGCCAGCGTCTGGAAGGGCAGCAGAGCGCCTTCTAGCGATAGGGCGACGACCTCGGCATCGATCACGAATGATCGTGGCTTGTTAGAATTCGCTGAAGGTGAATCCCCTTCCTCAATCTCGCCTGAGAGGCCCATCAACACCGGCATCAAATCGACGATGTCGGGATACTGCATGGGCTTGGTAAATGATCCCATTCTCTTCGGTATATAGAGAGCATCACTTGCAACTCCTCACCTTGTCCGTCATGTCCTCCAAGTGGCGACTGAAGAGCCTGACAAAGACATCGCCCTGGTCGCCAACCCATCTGCCTTTACCTCCTTTGAGCATCTTCTTTGTCTCCACATATCCCGGCTCGCTCCGTGGATAGTGGGCAGCGTGGATCTGAACGCGCTGGCCGTCATATTTGAACTCGGAGACGAAGGCTCTGGAGCCAAGCTTGGTGTGCATGGCGGGGAGCGAGCGAGTGATGCTCCCGAGCATCGGCGAGAGGGGTGTGCCAATGCGAAGAGGAACTCTCTGGGAAAGCTCCTGCAAGCCTCCCTCGACCAGAGCTGGAACGATGCTGCTGAAGTTCGGGTGGCGCGCTCGCACCTCGCTGTAGTACCCTATAGTCAGCAAGTGAAAGAGAGGAGCAGACATAGAGAGGCGATCGACTCACCGAACGAGGCGCTGAGCACGGTCCAGCTTCTCCATCAGCTCGAGTCTTCTTGGGTCAGTCTTCTCTTTCGCCTTCGTTGGATTGGCAAGCAAGCCTCTGCGCTCCTCGCGAGTCAATTTCC
Organism: Acaromyces ingoldii; assembly: GCF_003144295.1. NCBI lineage: Eukaryota > Fungi > Basidiomycota > Exobasidiomycetes > Exobasidiales > Cryptobasidiaceae > Acaromyces > Acaromyces ingoldii. The sequence goes on from NW_020290247.1 coordinate 1,336,527, forward strand.
ACGCTGTCTCGTGACTCGAGGGAGCCTCCAGCATAAAGGCGCGCGATATGGCGGCAGAGATGGTCGTCCTGACCGCATTGATTCGGAGGTGGCTATGTAACGTCCTGACAAGAAAGCGATTCTCTTCGCCCCTAGCCGCGACGAGGAGCTTGGTGACATGGGACAACTTTGCTGCCGAGGACCCTGGGCCCGAAATGTGTGCAATGGTGTGCAGCGTCTGGAACAGCTTCACGATTTCCAATGGTTTCCGGTTCCCGACGAGAGTCTTGACGTCTTTCTTGGCTTCATACGCGACATCCCCCGGATCACCAGTCTTGTTCCAGAGCACTCGGAGATGACCGGCCGTTTTTCCGGTCACGTCCCGGATTGCCCGATTGACAATGGCGCCCCCCAGCCCTAGCTCGATGCCGTCATAAGGAGGCGCAATGTGGTTGCTGACGAGGTAGACGGCGGGAAGGAGAGACTCAGAGTCGTGCAGCATGAGCACACGAAGGAGATTGGTGAGGATTGTGACGATGAGCAGACGACTGCGCGTTGAGCTGAGGAGCGCAAAGGCATGCGATAGAAGCGCATAGGGAGCCGTAATCCTTCCTTGTGCATTGGTGGGCCAATGGGTCGTGTCCACCTCCAGAGGATCAAAAGAGAATATATCGTCGCCGAGCTCAATGGCTTCGATGGCGGCATCGAGAGCATCGAGGTCCACCACTGCTAGTTTTGGGACTGCCGGAGGCTTCGTCTCCCACTCGTCAGGTGGAGCGGTGAGATTCGACGGTCCTGCCATTCCGTCAGCGTCCGCCGAAGCCTCCTCCTTCACTTTAGCGTTGCTCAGGGCTTCATCGAGAGGCGGAGCATCCCACTCTCGCTGCAGTTTCCGGGCTAGCTGCTCGTCGTCCTGCTCCTGCCTCCTCCGCTCCTCGTCCGTCTTTGCGTCTTCTTCCGCGCCATAGTCGAAGTCGTCAAAGGTAGCTTTGCCCTTTTTGGAGAGAGATGAAGGACTGAAAAAGGCGGAAAGACGAGGCTGTTTCGAAGGCGTCGAGTGAGGCGTCGAGCTGTTCGACCTCTTCGAGGCCGGCATTGGATGGGGATGGATTCTGACAACCTCCACGCTTGGTAATGAACTTGCAGGTGACGGATGACTTGACGCGTGCAAAGGAGTCCGTGCGAGAGCAAAAATCTGACATGTGACAGAATAGTAAGTCACCGGCGTCTTCACCGCGGTCTTCCTTCCAGAGAACCGGTCGGTCGCCGTCTGTAATAACAATCACAATTACAACTGCAGCGCCGCTCTAATGGGGGCTTCAGTGAGAGCATCTTAGCATATCTACCATACCCGGTCCACCTCTTCCTGAACGAAGAGAGACGAGGCTACAAGGAGCATGCCACAGAGCCAACAGAGCCATGTCGCCATAGGAATGCCACTCTGCCGATCGATTCCCACGGTGGCTTGCCGGGAGTCAAACCTGGCCATCAATGTCACGTCAGTCAGCCGCTCACACTGGTGGCGCTTGCCATTCGACGGAAGCGAGCTGAGCTGATCCGCGTCGATACCGGGCGAGGAAGGGGAAAATCCTACTGAAAGGCAGGCAGGGGGGTAAAAAGCCAAAGGGGTCTATCTTCCTGGGCCTAGACCTCTCAGGAACGGAGGTACGCGCGCTAATCTTTTCGACACTTTTGAAATGAACCTCTCGCTGCATGAAGAGAGGCCAGGCCAGACGCTCTCGGCTTTTTCATTTTTATTTTACTTTCTGTTGAGAGTCAGTGCTCCTTCTTTAAAATTGTGCGCAGCCATCGCCCTTACCATTCTTGTGGCTACTGCTGTTTGCACAACAGCTGTGTAGAGTAGGGATTGTGAACAGAGATGAGGGGATAAAGGACTGGATTTGAATGACGAAATGGGAAGTTGCAAGTCAGAAACGGCACGTCGACCCCGGCTTTGCTTATTTTAACGGGCTTTTTGAGAAGCAACGGTTTGAAATAGAGACCGCTGATAAGTGACGCTAATCAAGCAACTGGTACATGAACGGGGAGGAGGCCCCGAGGCGACGTGATCCCCCCGCCCTGCATTTGCCTGACGGGGCAGGAGGGCTGTCTTGGTTCTTCGCCCTTTTGGAAAAGCCCGCACCCCCGTTCTTCTACCAACGCATCGATCCTGAACTGGGCTTTTGTGGCTCGAGGGGAAAGGACCGACGGACGAGATCGTACCACACCAGGCTGTTGGGCTGCGCTGCCCTCGTTCGAAAGAAGTAGCCCACCTCACCATCCAACAACCTTCAACCACCCTTATCATCATCGAAGCAGGTAACGACGACCTTCTCGTCAAGCGGCTCGACCGCGGGGCATTCGAACACGCTTCAGCGGACAACTTTCGCGACGGGGAAGCCAGGGCCGTTCGCCGTTTGGATCAAAGCACAGGGCTCTTACGCACTTACCCTGCATCGACAGTGAGAGCCTTCTTGTAATTCTCCGCTCCTCCCCAAAAGGGAAGGACAGTGAACTCGCACGACGAGCGTACCTCCTCCTCATCATCATCACCGTCGACGACCGCACGGAGGGGAGAAAGTGAAACAAGCTCGCGGTCCGCTCCTCAGCGCCCACGACCACTTGCTCAACAACATCCGGTTTCCATCTCCCTAATCCCATTCCGGCCCATTTTTCTGATCTGATTGGCTGTTAACGACTGGGGCATTGCGGCGCCTTATTTATTTTTTCGCCGAAGTCGCCCGCCCGCCCACTCTTCCCCTTCCCCCTCCCCTTTTGCCCCCTTGACGACGGCTGACTTACCATAGTGACCGGACCGGTCAGGCCGAAGAAAGGCCGCGCTGCAAGAAAGCGCCTCTCCCACTGGTCGACCACTTCCTCACACCCCTGCGTTCGTCCTCTCAAAGAATCCTCTCGACGGACGGGGGCAACGATTAAGGACATTTTCTCCATAAGTAGCTTGGCGAGGCAGGACGAAGATGCATTTCGAGAGGCCACGGGTTCGGGCCGAAGGTCCTGGCGGACCAGATGTCAAGCAAGGCGCAAGGATTGCGTGAGTTTCTCATCGCCGTGGGTCGCTCTTCCCAACCTCTGTGACCCTTCCTCCTGACCTCTGAATCTCGTTGTTTCCCTCAGTTGCCTCGACTGTCGCAGTGCAAAGGTCGGTTTCTTGCATCAGCTGCAGCCAACAATTTCCATGACGAGCTGCTGACCTCTTTACCGTGACCAGATTCGTTGCTCAGCTCCTACGGATGGAAAGGTCCCTTGTCGGCGCTGCGAAAGGCACGGAAAGGAATGTGTATTTGAAAAGCACAGGAGAGGTCGCAAGCCTGGAAGGACGTAAGTAGTAGCAGCAGTTGCAGAAGGCGATATCCTCTGTGAACTAAACACTGAACGCCGTATTCAATGCAGGAGTAACCACCTCAAGACTGCCGCCGTCAGCTCGTCAGGCGCCAGAATAAATGAAAGCAGAGCACCAAGCACCGTGGAACCTAGCTTTATGAGGCCAGTTGCTGGCGAACGGCATCACCAAGGCCACATTTCGTCAGCATCGACGAGCTACCACCCTGAGCAGCAGCAGCCGCACCATCATCACCACCCTCATCACCCTCATCAAAATGGCTACATGCGTCCTGGTGCTGTTTTATCGCCTGCGACGCCTGGATGGTCGCCACCTCTTCCAGACGAACGACTGCCTCCGACCTCGGCCGTGAGCCCGGTGGGCGGCCGCACTTCTCGTCCCGATACATACACCGTGCAGCCACCACCACCATCAGCCTCGCGGTATGCGCCCGATGCATCGCCCCGGCACCCCGAAGCATCGCACTACAATCTCACCATCGGCCTGGGAAGCGCGCGGGACCATGGCGATGGGCCCCTGTCGCACTCTTCGCCTGCGCAGCACGCTCTGAGTGCTTCTCCTGTGCTCAGCCTCGGTCACCAACGTGGTCATCACCCGCATCTTCCGCTGCCGCTGCCACAGCATCAGCAATCACCATCCTTGCATCTCCCATCGCCTGGAGCAGTCTCCTCTGCGAACTCGACGAGGAGCTGGCTCGATTTCCCCACTCCTTCGGGAAGTCGATCGCTCTTCTCCCCCTCCAATATCTTGGCTACAACTACGACAACGACGGCCACTTCTGGCTCTCAGGGAGCTGGGCATCACTCACAGTCGCCATTCTGGCCTGGAAGCGCGGCCACCGTTTCCAGTCCTCACAACAAGAGGAAGCTGACAGGAGATTACTTTTCAGGCGTCGCACCGGTGCATTCGGGCGGGGCAGGTGCCGCTGGCGAACGTGCTTCGTCGGCCCATCGACCTTTTGACGAAAAAGCAGCAAACCGAACCGTCGCAGCTGCTGAGCAAAGTTGGAAAGACCAAGACGCGAAGAGGCCGCGACTTGACGAGGGCGTCAGGAGCACGGGAAGGCAGACAAACAGTGAGGAAGAAGAGGACAATGAAGAGGAGGAGATCGACCAACTCGATGAGGATGAGGTTGGTGGCGGCCACAACGACGATGTTCTCTCTACGCCCCTTCGCCTACTTGCACACGCCTCTGACGCGGCTGAAGCCATCAAAGGTGGTGCGAGGACGCTCCTCAATCCTGCTCAGGAAGACAAGGGCAACGTTAACAACATGAGTAGCAGCAGTGGCCATCCTCACCGGCCCTTCAGCCGCCTCGGAACGGGTGCAGCGACGATGGGTCTCGTTTCACCACCCGTGCCGAGGCTCGATCCGCTCGGTCGTCGGCTTGACTCGATGCGGCTGCCAACTTTGGGCAGGCCAAGGACCGTGGACTCCATGCCACGACTCGCCGGAAATGTCCATCGCACCCTCTACCACGCACCAGCGCGGGATCAATCTAGTCTGGAAAGGAGGCAGCTGCCTTACAATACGCCAACGAGCAGCGGTAGGATGATGGGCCCGCCTTTCATGCCCCCATTTTCCAAGCAAGCGGCCGTGTCGTCTTCCTTGCTGCCCCCTCCTCCTCTCACCCTCGGCACCCTCGGTCGATCTCGCAGCTACACGACTGTTGAGAGTCTGGCCCGCATGGAACCGCTCACGTCACCTCGAGCGAGAGAGGAGGTGCCCAAGCCCAAGGTCACGGAAGTTGAACGAAGAGCAGAGGTCTTGGGGATCCACACTTCACTGAGCTCGGCTTCTCCCTCTCCTCCTCCCCCTCGCGCGATCTCGGCGGCGACGCTAGAACCCGAATCATGGGAGTATCGAAACGGAAGGGCTAGAACAAGAAAGAGTCTTACCAATGGCAACAGCCAGGCATCAGCAGGGAGCGAGAGCGTCAAGTCTGGCGAGGAAGACTCAGCTTCTGCCAAGGCTATCCATGTGTCTGCGCCTCGGAGAGACTCCGACGTCGCAAAAAAGCAGATGGATGAAGCCGAGGGCAAAAAGGCCCCGCGTCGCTGGGTGGTGACCAAGAGACGCAAGAGCACCGATGAGAAGAGAGGAGGCGAGAGTGAGAGCGAGAGTGAGAGCGAGCGCAGCGAGCAGGTTGGCGCTTCCCACCGCGAATTCTTCTCCCTTAGTCTCTATCATAGCAAGCTCGACAACGACGACGATCTCGACCCGGTCCGCCAAGACATCCTCGATGTAAAGGAGCTGGAGAAGCTCTTCGACACCTTCTTTGCCCGCATCAACCCACAGCTCAACCTTCTGGATCCATTCCTCCACAGCGTTGCCTACGTGCGCAATCGCAGTGCGCTCTTGACGACGGTCGTTGCCGCTTTGGCAGCCCGACTTCGTGAATCGCCTCGTGATGCCGAGCTTGCCGTGTCCCTGGAGCGATACTGGCGCGAGAATCTGTTACCCGAGGTGCTCCTCGAAGGCTACAAAAGCGTCGAGCTTTCACAGGCCTTCCTGGTCCTCTCGCTTTACCACAAACCGACCAATCGTCTGGCTGACGATCGGTCCTGGCAGTATCTCGGTTTTGCCATTCGAATCGCAACGGAAGTGGGCGTCAACCGTAGGGCGACACTCGACGAGGGTGTCAAGAACAATGAGCAATTCAGGAGGAGAATCAGGAACAGATCGAGGCTCTGGATCAACCTCTTTCTCTGTGACCGTGCCTTGAGCGCCCAGACGGGGCGACCCCATACGATCCAAGAGGACGCCTTCATCGTCAATTCGTCGTCGTGGCACCGCGAAGAGTATGCCTTGCCGGAAGATGTCTGCCTCGTCAGCCTCATGAAGCTCAGAAGGCTGGTTGGGCAGCATTGCGACGCCTTCGATCAGTACCTCCTGGGCGACGATTCCGGCTTGCTCCAAGGGTCGAAAATGTCCAAGACGATCGTCTGCGCAAAGGAGCGCATGGCTGGCCTCCAGTACTGGCGCATGAAGGCCAATGCTGATCTCGAAAGGTGGAAGGACACATGGTGTCTGAGCAGTCTAGAGGAGGCCGGCGATACGGATGGCGCTGGCCTACGGTCCATGAGCGCCGTGCTTGTTGGATGGCGGTTCCAAGCTTTCCTGTGCTACCTCCATGCTCGCCTCCATCTCAACAGCATTGTTCTCCAGGAGATGGAAAAATGGCATGCGATCTTACTTGCCGCCGCTTCTGCGGAAGGGAGTGTCGAAAGCGGCGTCAAGGACAGCGGCATTGAAGAAAGCCGAGCGACACAAGAGGAAGACGAGCGCGACATGGTGACGCCCGTGGCGCACGATTGCTGGACGTGCGCGTCGACGATGATCGACGTACTTTTGGACCAGATTGACGAGGAGCACTTAGCCGCTGCGCCGAATCAGACCGCCATCATGTCTACGTGGTCCGCCTTGGCCGCTCTGAGGTTGACGAAGAAGCCCGATGGTGGCAGCGGCAACCGAGCTCATCGCCGTGGGAAGCAGTACGTGTGGGCAGATCGGAAGACGATAGTCGAGAAAAGTCGAAGGCTGGCAAAGGCTCTCATCAAGGCGGGAAGAACCCCAGAGCACCGCAATGGAGCCGCAGCACCATATGGACTCTACCTCGAGGGCATCGTGTCGCTTTGGGAAAGCTCTACTCCAGTTTTGGAGAAGGAGCAGCGTCTGCATGCTGAAAACTCGCCGGAAGAAGCAATTTCGCCAGAGGCAGTCCGCCATACTTCACCGAAGGTCAGACTCGCACCCGAGAAAGAGGACGAAAACAAAAGTGCAGAAGGAGATGCCATGAGCAGCACTTCTGCGGTGAACGAGGATGACCAGCGTCCTTCGTCATCGCCCTCGGCCGCCACCTCTCGTTCTGTTCACGACGGCATATCCACGGGTCTGAGCTCTCGAGAATCAACGCAACAGCACAAAAAGGCAGGAGAAAACGAGGGCCAAGGAAACGATGCTGAAGAAGCTGAGATTAAGGAGCGCGCAGCTTCCAACACGGACAGATTGTGGGACTACCTCAGTACGTATCCGGACCCTGCGAGCGGATTTCCTTTGAGTCTTTGGCAACCCCAGCCAGCTTGGTCGACGACGACTCCCGCAGCCCGCAGCGTCCCCCCTTCCTCGACGACTTCGTCTCTGAACGCTACTACTGCCTCTTCTTGATCCGTTCTTTCTTATTCGGCGTGGTCTTGTTGTTCTATAGTTTCTGTAGCATTAGGCGTCAAGGGACTCGGGCTCTTATGTTTAGTTAGTAAGATGGGAGACAATGTCATTGGAAGCGTACATAGTCAAGATGTTGGATAAAATGATCTGAAGATAGAAGGAAGCTTACAAGAAGGGCGCAGAAACGACGATGATGTTTTTCCGCTCGTGTCCGACACCATGCAAAGGGCTGTGGAAAGGGGTCTGGATAACGGTAAAGTCAGTCTGAAAGATGAGCTCGGAGAAGTGGAAGAGATTTCCTGTATAGAAGCGGGCAAACAACCTAACTTTCCGCGATCGATTGTTCGCCGATTGTGAACAACGATTACTAGAAGAAGGGGCGATGACAACGCGGAAATAGATTGTGGGGCAGCAGATGACAATTTGTGCGAACGCAAGTGGAATGTCAAAGTGTCGCCGAAGCGCAGAAAGGAATTGTCCCCAGATATGAGCATTGTATTAGCTGTCACTTGGTCGCTGGCTTTCACAGTCCTAGCACAGCGGCATCTTTTTCAGTGCTGTGCACTCACCTCTTGACCACAATCGCCAGTCGGTAATTGACTAGACCGCAGTGTTCGGGCACTAGTGTAAGTGCCTAAAAGACCCGCAAGAAGGTCGGAAACAGTCCCGCTGAGCTCTTAGGCATTATGATTGTCCAGAAGGGCTTGATAAACGGGCGGACGGACGACGAAGACCTCTGTGGGCACATGCAAATCGGCATACTCAAGCCATCGACCGTTGTCTGAATTGAAAAGGAGAGCAAGATTAGAACGGTTCAGGTTAGTCAATGGAAGGTCGTCTGGACATAGAAGACTAAAGAAGTGAATCGTGGCTCTGAAAAGCAAGACGCCCGCGGTGAAGGAAGGCGAAGCAGGATTCTCACTGACATTGAGACTGTACGGATGAAAGAGGTATCACTTTTACAATAAGTTGATGAAGTGATTATTGGAATGAAGTGCAAGTATAGTCTCTTCTTCTCGAAGATTGGGTTGCTAGAGTGAGAAGATTGGAGCTGAGTACACTGGGTAAACCGCTATGGGTGAGTAAAGAAAGTGAGGGTGCTGCGTTTTAAAGCACCAGCCAGACACTCAATCCTGGATAAGGTTGATCTTTGGCTAGAATGGAGCAGATGCTCATCCCTTCCTCATTGTGATACTCAGTCATTTAATATCGCCTTTCAGTTTCCGTGCACCTGACGGTCGCCAAGCATCTAACAGGCCCAGACTGCTTTACGTCTTTTTCAACACCAAATATCATCGTATACCGGGGTTGCCTTCCGGTCGCGCGGACTCAAATGTCACAATTATTCCTCCTTTCTCGGAGAGTGAGTCCCATTGTTAGCAATCCACTTCAGTGCCGTCTTGAAATTAGGCATGAAAAGCCTGCATGGTTGTCAACATCACCGGCAAAATCAATGCCATCACCCGCCATCAGAGTGACGGTGTTCGGGACACCTTAGTCACGTGCACGCGTCGGCCTGGACGGCCGATCTCCAGACAACCCCGCTCACGCCACTTTGTTAAGTCGGATTGGTCGGTCAGACATCTCCTTCACCCTTATTGTTATCTCCTTCCGAGCATGGATCACTAGGGTTAGTGCTGGTCTTGGGCATTCTTCACCTTGAGTTGTGTCTGACTTGCCACTACAGGACGCTTGTCAAGATGCGACGTATAGCGTTTGCCTCACGGGCAGACATGAAGATGGCGGTGGTTGTGGCGGCAGCGGCGATAGCTGGAGCTTCCCCATCGCAGACGCCCTTTGAGATGGTCGCCCCGCAAATCTCTTCTTCTCATAGAGTAAATGTGGCGCTGGGCGTCATGTCTAGGTGTCCCGATGCTCTATTCTTCGAAACGTCGTTCGATCGCGCCCTCGAGCGAGTCAACGAAAAGGTGTCGCTCGACCTCACCTTCATCGCCCATCCGAACTCGTCGGCCTGCTTCGGCGCCACTTGCATGCATGGAGAAAAGGAATGCGAGGGAAATGTGCATCAGCTGTGCGTGATCGACGCTCTCGACCCCTCCAAGGCCGGCGAAAGGTACGACCTCAGCCCGAGCGAGGCACAGAAATTGTGGTGGAGCTTTGTCCAGTGCGAGATCTTCAAGGGTGGCCGCGACCAGATCGGAAACGAAGATCTGGCCAAAGAGTGCCTCAATGTAGTGACCGACAAGGTCGACTGGAAAAGAGATGGGATTCAAGCGTGCGTAAAGGGCAAGAGGGGCATCGAGCTTCTCCGAGCGAGCATCGAGGAGACACATAGGAGAGGTATTACGTGAGTGTGCTCGCGACGGTCCCGCTGCCGAAGTTAGGTTACGAGCTGAAAGTGATCTGCAGCAAATCGGCAACATTGCAAATTGAGGGCAAAACGGTGTGCATTCGTGACGACGGCAAGTGGAAAGATTGTGAAGGCGGGCACGAGCCCGGCGACTGGGTCCGGCAGATTGATGCTGCCTACGAAGCCAAGAATCGCCACAATGTTATACAGGTCGCGTCATCAGAGGCTCTATACAAGCGTCAAGCGCCTTCGAGTACTGCACAACCGCCACCTCCAGGCGACAGCAACACAGCGACGCCACCACCGCCCAGCGGTGGGGGTCAACAGGGAAACGGAAACGGACAGAATGCACCGTTGAGCGTATTTGTGAGTCGCGGATTCTTTCAGGCATTTAAGGGTGTATGTGCCAAGGACACATTGGCTCACGTCTTTGTCGTCCGACGCCGTCTCCTGCCCTCCTACAGACTTTCGTCATCGGTCAGTATCTTACTTCCTTTGTCTGTCAGAGTGCCGCCTGGATGCTTTTCATCGGTCGCATTGCCAACCTGTCGCTCTACTCCGCCGGGCTTCGAAGGCTTCAACGTCCGCGGAGCTTGGCTGGAGCGAGAGCGATAGGCGACGAGGGGCACTTGTTGATCAGAAGGCAGTCCAACGGTCAAGGATCAAGTACTAACTTCTTTTCCACCTCTCTTCCTGCTCCCTTCATCGCTTTTGGGGTTTCAGCTATCGCTCTCTTCGTCCTCGTCGTCTCATTCGTTCTATTACGGATCTTCGTTCGGAATCGGCGGCTTCGTCGGATGGGAATTTATCCAGACGGTCCCATCGATCGGCTTCTAGGCGGTAACATTCGCGAGTTCGAGGACACGCTTCCCCAGCCAAAGCTCTGGCACGCCAATATTGCCGACGTACGGGCCGGCATCGCAGGTGCATCGTCAAGGGCGGAAAAGAGCGCCCTCGGAGGTGGTGTCGGTGCAGGCGACGTCAAGCAGCATGGTTGGGATGCTCTGATGGTGAGCGACGCGCCAGCAAGGCTTTGAAGTTGAACTTACATTGCTATTTCTTCTCAGCCTGTCTCGGCGGCATTTCCACCGAATCTCTACCCAGTCATTTATGCCAACGACGGCAAACAGATCGCTGCTGCGACGGCCAATGCAGACTCGAATCAGCTGCGACCTGAGGCTGGAGACCATCGACGACCTCGACTGACTCGCCATATGCCCCACTTCCTTCGACGGAACACTGATGGTGCACCTGGTGATGTTGAGACGGCAGCTTCTCAGACGGGCCCCGAGGACGCAATGCCGGCAGCCGCTCCCGCCGAAGGTGCAGGAGCGGTGCAGGCAAATGACGCAGCTGCGAACGACGAGCGTCTGGCAGCTAGCGTCAACGTGACAGTACTCATTGCCATGCCATCGACGCGCACGGTCTTCCCTTCGTCGCGTCGAATTGTGGCCAACGCTTCTGCCACGGCCTCATTGTCCAGTCCTCGGTCGAACGGCAATTTCCGTGCCGGGACGGGCAGTCAGCTCGGCCAGTCACGGCTCGACGAGGTACAGGAGGACGCAGGAGATGCAGGGTATGAGAAGGGCAAAGCGAGACGAGCGCCAAGTCTAAAGAGTATGAGAAGCACGACAAGCGTAAAAAGCCTTGCCGAAGCGAGGAGGGAAGCCTTCTTTGCACAGCTGAACGACGAGGAAGGGCAGAAGCAGAATGGCAAAGAGGAGGCGAACGACACATCGGCCGCCGCGCCAGCCGAGACTGGAGAAGACGCAGAGGAGGAGGAGCTTCCAGAGCTCGTTTTTGGCACGGCCAGCGTGCCCCTCTTTGCTCGTTTCGGCAGTGATGACTCCAGGGTGACTGGAGTGGGGTTGCACGCCACCGAGCTTGCAACGCCTGCCGTGAGCGATATCCTGGATCTCATCAGCTGGTCCAAGGAAGTCCGGCAGAGAAAGCTTGCTGCCGACGAGGCATGCAAAAAGGCCGATGATGCTGTTGAAGACACCGCGACAATCGACAATGGTCCAAATGCGAGATCGAGAGTGAGCAATGCGGAGACGTCCATCGATGGACCCTCTGCTGCTGTCCTTTCGGGAAGCGCCTTCTACGGAGATTCGAGGGCGCCGTTGGGCGATGTGGTCCAGCGAATGTTGTCGACAAATTCGTACGAGATGAATGACCTGAGCCGGCCCAGCATGAACGGAGGTCCCTCGAGATCCTTTCTCTCAGACAATTCGGCCAACGCGAACAGTGTGGCGACGCCAAACACTATTGCGCCGCTCGTCGAAGGTAGGGAAGCCAGCGGGGCAGCGACACCAGTTCAACGTCCACGAGACCTCCCACCTATCGATACTTCGACACTAGCTGCTGAAAGGCACAGTCCCATCCCTCCGTCACCCTCAGCCGCATGCACTGAGTACCATGGATGATTCGAGGAGGCATAGCACCAGCACCTGGCACACTGGCCATGACGACGAGGATGTGGACTTTCATGAGACGCAAAGCCAAGTGGCTGGACGATGAGCAACCCTTTTCTTCTACTTCTGAGCTGTAAAGATACGATTATATCATAACCACAATCCCCATTCACGACCTTACGTTGCATGATATGCTAGAACATCCGAGAGAGGTGCGAATCGGCAACCTTGAAGAGGGAAAGGGAAGGAAGAGCAGCTTTTGTTTCCATTTGTGATAGGAGAGAAGACGGTAGCTTCTAGCGGCACTGCGAGCATCGCTGCAAAAGGCAGGAACGCGCTCAGGTGCTTGCTTTCAAGTGCCCCTAGCCTCGGTGGAGTTTCTCGCACGGATCTTCTCCTGGCTGCACTCCAATCCCCCTCTCAAAATTTCGGGCGCGCGCAGCGAAGCACACGTTTCGATAGACTCGTTTCAGCATCGCAACGTCACATCGCTATAACGATGGCCTCGACGCTTGACACAGCAGGAGGCGGTGGTGCAGACGTAGAGGGAGAGGGAAGAGGAGGGGCAGAAGGAGCAGCGGCCTCAAATAACACCAGGCAGCGACAGCAATTTCTACGGCAGGCGAGCGCGCCAACGTTTGAAAAGACCAAGCCACCATTGCTGCACCGGTGGCTCCACACCACCGAGGCGGCGCCGGCGACGAGCGTCAGTGGTGGCGGGGCCAATGATGACACCGCATCGACAGTCGCAGATAGAAAGAGCTGGAACGTCTTTGGGCAGAGGGACGACAGGGCGCTGGAACGGGCATGGATCGCCTGGAAGAAGGAGCAGGACGAGCGAGGTGCAGGGAAGGAGAAGGAAGAGGAGACTCGCAGCAATCTCACGCTGCCCAAGCCCGACCCGGATGTCGATTTGCCCACTTGGAGAGTCCCCGTCGCTGAGGACAGGCTTTTCGAAGTAGACCTGCGGACCCTGAGGGTGAGTTTGCAGCCTCCAAGGGTAGACAGGAAAGAGTCTCGCGACTACTGACACGCAATATATCCCAGCTCTCCCCCGTCTTCTGGAAAGGAAGCGCCAACCAAGTCCTCCGTGGAACGTGGTTCCTCGATGCAAGTAAGGTGACGCCCCTGTCGATGGACGTCGCCAGAGAGCTCGAGGAGCTGTACGTGAGCATTCAGCCCTGGCTCTCCTCGTACGCCGACGAGCTTCGCTCCTCGGTTGCAATTGGATCCGATGCCGAGGACAAGCTCAAGGCGCCCCTCAAGACGCTCAAGGGCTACTATGCCATCTTCTTGGGACCGCATCTAGCGAGAATCTACTCGGACAGTGTGCCTACGAGAATCACAAAGACAATCTTCACGGCGTGGTCAGGCTCTCACGGCGGTGGCACCCTTGTTGCCAGAGGGTTCGACAATGCCCGACGTCTGCTCAAGACTAGCACCGGCGAGATGCCCGCAAAGCCGCCGACCAGCTCTTCATCGACTCCCAAGGGGGACGGGACGGTCAAAGGCAAGAAACAGGACAGTCCGAAGGACAAGAGCGGCGAACAGAGCCCCGTCCTTGTGGAAAAGAGCCAGGATACCCTCGGTGCAACCACAATGACGTCTGCCGATCTGCTGCGGACAATTGCGAGCAAGTTTGGCAACTGGACAGGAGAGTCCAGCACGGCCAGGTCGAAAAAGGAGGCGATACCAGGCGACCCAATTACGCAGGCGCACTCCGATGCGCGCGGGCTTGAGAGTGCCGGTTTAGGCGAAGAAATCGGGGAGAAGCGAGTGGATTTAATGGCTGAGGGCAAGACGAGGAACGTAACACCGCTAGCGGCAGCGGCGAGGACTACAACGATGGCCGAAACGGAGGCAAAAGAGGACGAGGAAGCGTACAAACGAGAGATGGAACGGGATACCGAGCCCATCGAACTCGTTCTCGTCTGGCACGGCATCGGACAGAAGCTGGCAGACGAGTGGAAATCGCTCGATTTTGCTTTGGCCGTCAGCTCGCTCCGCTCCTTAGTTCACAAGCGAGCAAGCGGGGCGCCGCCAACCGATGTCGGAGGCGGAGGTATCCCTGCGCTCGCAGAAGGTCGTCGAGTCCAATTTTTGCCCGTCATGTGGCGAGCAACGCTGGAAGACTTTGAGCCACCGCCTTTGGACTCCGAACACGATACCGAAGAGCACCTCAACAATCGCTTCTCTCTTGAAGACATCTTTGCCGACTCCATCCCGCTCATTCGTCAGCTCATCTCCGGCATCTTGCTCGACATTCCCCTCTATCTCTCGCAGCACAAGGAAGAAATTCTAAGACGAGTCATCCGAGAGTCAAATCGCATCTACCGGCTTTTCTGTCAGAGAAACCCAAACTTCCTCGAGCAAGGCGGTCGGACAAGCCTAATTGCGCACAGCCTCGGTGCGGCACTGGCCACTGATATGTGAGAGATCTCTATTGCAGGCTGATGGCTCCAATTTCTGACCATTTGCTCCCCCCTCTTCCCTTTCTCTGTTCTTCAACAGCCTGTCGAAACAGCCAACTAGTTGCCGTCCCTTCAAAGAGCTGCCTGATCCCGGTGCCGAACTGGCATTCGACGTGCGTAATCTCTATCTCGTTGGCTCGCCCGTGGCCCTCTTCATGTGGCTCAATCAGTCGCAGCTGATTGCTCGCCGCGGAAGGCGGCCACTTTCGAGCAACGAAGCCCCTCCTGACGAAGCTCTCGAGAGAGCAGGGAGATGGGGATGCCTGGCCGTCGATCGCATCTTCAACGTCTTTTCGGCAACAGATCCCATTGGAACCAAGCTAAACTCGACTGTCGATGCGCGGCACTCCAAGGACTTGAGCACCGTGACGCTCGCGCGTGCGACCAAGAGCATTCTGAGGACGCTGCCCGGCGCCCTGGATGCACCGGCCGTTCAGGCAGGTAAGGGCTTCTTTGCCAGCTGGACACGAGCCGGAGGGAGCGCGGTCAAAGAGGCAGAAGATGCAACCGCGGGCGAAGACAGGCCAGACGGAGCTGACTTGGACCTGCTTGCGTCCAGTCCGACGGGGGATGGGCCAAAGGCAAAGGACGCAAAGTGGCTCAAGAAGCTGTCGACGCGCAAGGCGGGCTACAAGCAGAAGCGAGAAGAATCTACATCTAGGTTGGGCTCCAGAGCGGGCGAGTGGGAGGGCATCGCTACGCCCACCGCCGCTGAGGAACAACGTCGAAGAGAAGAAGAAGACGAGCTCAGGAGAGGAGAGAAGGGAAAAGCCCAGAGCACAGCTTCGTCGTTTGATATGTCAACTGCCGATGCTGAAGAGCAGAATCGAGATCGTGCTCAACGAAGGATGAGGGCCCTCAACGAACTTGGCTCCATCGGTATGTGCACTAAGTCTCTTGCCTCTCTCTTCTCTCTACACTCTGCTGAGCGTCTCGGACAGATTTCATCATTCCGCCCCAGCCCTCGCTGCTGACGAACCAGTACATGGAATTCCTGTGGTCGCACGCAGGCTACTGGACCGATGTTCAATTTGGCGACTTTCTCCTGACGACGCTCATGGCTGACAGCCAGCGGCTGAACGAAGCCAGGGACAGGCTCGACAAGGAGCCGTAGATAATTACTGCCCTCGATTCAGGTGGTTCAGATCGCTGGCCTTTCGCTCCCTTTTAAAAGAATGTTGTTGTAGTGTAGCATAAACGATTTCGCGTCACCTCCCTGCATCGAGCCAAATAAGCTCTATTTTTTCCATCTCATCTGGTTCAGTTTTTTTTTTGGTGTGTGTCGTGTCAGCTGTGCTGTCTTCCTAGGCACAGTAAGAGACAGATCGGCGGCGAGAAACAACGAAGCACCGCCAGCGGAGATCTACTCCCTCCATCTCCTCAAGCTTGGGAAAAGAAGGTTGACAGACATACGCAACTACTTGCTGCGCCCAGCGAGCTGGCCCCCGTGACAAGCCTCGATCCGCTGCGCAGGCGACAGCTGCAGCGAGAAGGAAGTCCGACAACGTTTCATTTTCCAACTTTAGAAGCACGTACCTGGTGTAGTGTAGACCCTGAGTCCAGCTCGCCACGGACTTTGTTCTTCCCCTCGACTCACCACTACCAGACGAGAGCACGACGAGGAGGGCGACAAAGGCTTCTTGAGACGCTGTCTGCGCAAAGAGCCAGTACGCACGCACACACGTCGAAGTGTGCCCTGCGCGCGCGGCCTGACAGAGGAGCCCCACGGCAAGCATGCCGTTCCCGGCCTTTCAGCGGGCGCAGGACATTGGCATTCGAGGCTCCTTGACCCAGTCGCAGGCGTCCGACCACCAGCAGCACCAGCGGGCCCTCTCTTCGTCGTCGTCGCAGCAACAGCACCAGTGGCCGCAAAATGTACCCTCTGTTCTCCTGCCCGGGGGCGCCCTGGCCGGCGGCGGTGGTCCTCAGCGCCTGTCGCACCACAACCTCGGTGAGCTGGACGCGGCGACGAGTCCACGAGCGAGCATGCTCTCTCGCATCGATGGACCAGGCGAGGGGGTGCCGCCCCTTGATTCAGCAATGAGCATGGGCCAGAAGAAGACCAAAAAGGCAAAGATTTCGAAAAAGGTCAATGCTCGCCTCCAGCTTGCCGCTGCGCTCGTCGAGTGCGACAACGACGACATTCTCGAGCATGCGCGTATTGCCGAGGCGGCGTTGCGCCTCGCGAGGCAGAACCCAAACTACGATGCCAACACGCCCTACCCTCCGCCGCCGCCGCAGCCAAAGCTGGCGTCGCAGAGCGCAATCTTTGCTCCCTACCGCGACGAGGCCAGTGTGCCGAGCGTCGAGGAGCTGCGGACCACGGGCCCGAGGACGCGCGCAAGGACGGGTAGCAATGCGTCGAGGCTCTCGAGGCTCCTCAATGCCGACGGCTCGCCCAGGCCGCCTTCTAGCGTCGACTTTCTGGGTGTCAAGCTGCCAACGGAAAAGAGGAGGCAACAGCAGTCTGCCTATGGCAGTGGGTATCCTGGCGCATCTTCAGCCTATTCGCAGAGCAGGCCGGGCAGCGCCCTCAGCTCGGGAAGGCCGCAGAGCGCACTGAGCATCGCAAGTGCTGAGCGCTTCGGCGGGTCGGACGCAGGTATGCTTGGAGACGACGACGACGACAACGACGGCGAAGGCGAAGAGGGCATTCATGACGGGCAAGGAGAGCCCGAGGAAGAGGCGCTGAGCGAATGGGGCGTCGACAAATTCTTGAGTCAGGAGGCAAAGGACAAGATTGCTGCATCGGGCAGAAGGAGCAGGGCGGGCAGCCGAGCCGGCAGCAGAGCTGGCAGCATCGTGGGCATCGAGACGGCCTCTTCAGTGGCAGGACCGGCATCTGATGCTGGCAGGCATGGCAGATCCATGAGTGGCCAGAACTCCGTCGATATGGCTCGCACGGGAAGCGACGGTGGGACAGGCCCCAGCATCAGCAGCAAGAGGAAGCAGAGCCATGACCCAGACCCGGCCCTGCTGGCGCGTATCAAGCTGTACAGGGAGAGGCAAGAGAATCTGCCACCAAGCCAGTGGGACGGACCGGGGCCCATGGCGACGCAGGACGACGTCGACCGCCACATTTCGTCGTCCGCCGCTCAGCACGAGGACGGCGAGGAGGAGAGCGGCAACATGTCGGAGAGCGGCAACATGTCGCAGATGCCCTCAGTATCGACGTCGCTAAAGGGACTCGACACCATCACGAGAGAGTCTTCTGGCCTGGAGCCCGCCGAGTCGCTCAAACAGGGCAGTGTGTCGGTGCAGACAAGGCGCGAGGAGCTCGGGGAGCACCATGCGGACGAGAAGCGCAGGACGTCGAGCTTTGGCATTACTGGCGAAAGGTGGAGTGACGACGAGGACGACCATGACGCTCAGCCTCACTTTCCTCCCTCGTCTCACTCGACGCCATACATCAACTACCAGGACGGTTACAACGAAGACGGAGAAGTGCCACTGGAGGGCATGGCCGGCGTTGGCTCCTATTCTCGCTCCCAATCGAGGCCCAATTCGATGATGTTTGGCGCGCCAGCCCAGCCACCGCCTCGCGAGGACGGGGAGGACGACTACAGCGCCACGCCCATCGCGTTCGACCCCAATCTCTCTCTTGTTCCTGGCCAGCACCTCTCTCGGCCGCCCACACCAGGCGGAGGCCAAATGATGGAGGGCATACCATCACCTCGGCCTGCTCACTCGCCACGCGATGCCGGTTCGCGGTCACCTGCTATCCTTGACCGTGCTCCCATCACCAACGTCGATGATCCCTTCGGCATGTTCTCGCTCGGCCCGAGCCCGTATCCAATGATGATGAACAGTCCCATGGCTCGTCTGATGCAGCTCCCCTCGGACCCCTATGAGGCTGCTCGTCAGCAGCAGCAGCAGCAGCAGCAGCAGCAGCAGCAGCATCATCAAGGCACGGCATACGACGGTCAACAGCAATACCAGCAGCAAGGGGGGCTGAGCACGAAGCAACTCCAGGCTGCGGCCAGGCAGAATTTCCCGGACTCGTACGGCATCACGGGAATGCAGGTCGACAATACAGGCCTGCCCGACGAGGATGCCGAGCTGGTCTTGTACGAGAGTATGCATTTCAAGAAGATTCTCAGCCCGGAGAGGGAAAAGGAGGAGGAGGAGGAGCACGAGAGAAAGAAGAAGGGCGAGCCATCGAGGAGGCTCACGGCAGCCTTGATGGACTTTGCTCTGAAGCAGCAGCAGCCGCCGCCGCCGCCGCTTGACGTGATCGATGACGATGTCCCGGGCGCGGAACCGTTGGAGCAGGAGCCACCGTCTTCAAAGAGAAAAAGCAGGCCGCTGAGCGCCTTTTTCGGAGGGCAACAAGAACCTGATCTATCATCTGCCAGGTGGGGCCGAAGCAAGAGGAGGAGCCTGCTCAGTCGGAAGGACGAAGAGGTCCAAGCTTTGTCGGCTCAGTACGCAGCTGAGCCCGTCGGGGAGATCTTTTCCAAGCTCAAGCATGCCGCCGGGCAAGGCGGCGACGAAGACGTCGACGACGACTTCGTGAGCCCGCCGCTCAAGGGCCCCCTGAAACCTCGTGGTATTGAAGCGTGCCTGCCAAAGATGCTCGTCATGCCTGCCCCATTGCAAGGAACCCCAGATGCCCCCAAATCCCAGCTGACGGACTCCGCCTTTGTCGACAAGGTCGGTGTGGGTGCCGCCAACCGGCCCACGTCCAAGCTGTATGTGCCCGATGGCTTTGTCCTGCACGATCGCAACGCTACGCCATCCATTCGCCAGCTCCAAGTGCAGGGCGCCAGCGGACCACAGCCCTTTTTCATGGCTCCAGACGGCCGGCACAAGCACGATGCCACCGTGTCGGACTTTTTGCAGTCGCAAGCGGCCAACAGGGTCCTCTCCGTACCTGCTGCGGCGCCCGTGGGCATTGGCAGGCGAGCAGCCATGCCGACGACGGCTCTCTTCAGGAACCAGCTCGTGCAGCATGACGACGAAAAGGAGGGTTGGGGCTGGGAGGCCGGCTCAGCCATCGGTCAAGATGTAGCCAATCTGGCGACATTTGCTGGTCTCTACAGTGGCGACAATCCTGGCTTCGAGGATGCCGACGAAGATGGCGTGCGGAAGAAGCCGAAGAAGAAGAAGGTTTCGAGGGCCGAAAAGAAGCTGGCAAAAAAGCTGGCAAAGGAGAAGCACATGAGAAAGGTCGCGCGGCGAGAGCGGCGCAAGAAGCGTCAAGAGGCACAGGACAACGGCTTGAGCTACGAAGAGGTCGGTGTCGAGGAGATGAGCCCCGATGAAGACCTCGACTTGAGCGCGACGGACAGCGACGACTTCTTCACCGACGACGATCTTGGGGGCGCCTCTTCATCAGACGGAGAGGGTAGTTGGAACAGCGAAGACGAGCGGAGATGGCTGGACCAGCAGAAGCCCGCTGGCAAGCTGTTTGGCAAGAGCCTGTTGGACGTGGCCGAAGAGAGAAAGAAGACGGTGCAGTCCAAGAACCGCTTCTATGGCCAGGTCGAGCTCGAGGAGATGAACAGGCTCGAGGCGCAGTCTGCATTGGTGGGCGACGACAAGTCGATGGCGGCCGCCAGCACGGCCGCACGCACCTTCCGTGAGAATCCGCTCGGCTACAACGACACGAGGGAGAGGATGCAAGCGGCCTTTGGCACGGACATGCTGTGGAGCAGGGAGATGGCGAAGCGGCGAGACGAGGAAGCCAAGGAAGCCGAGATCAAGCGGCGGGCAGAGGAAGAGTTCAGAAGGGCAGAAGAAGAGAGGATGGAGCGAGAGAGGCAAAAGAAGGAGAAGAAGGAGAAAAAGAAGAACAAGAAGAGCAAGAAGGGAGAGCAGATCTTTGAGATCAGTGCCCCCATACCGGGGTTGAGTGGGCCGATCAGGGACGAAACAGAGGAGCCTATTCAGTATGAAGAGGAGCCACTGCAGAGCGATCCGCCGAGGAGCCAAACGCCAGTCGATCCGCCTGTGCTGGACGTGCCGATCGACCATACAACGGTCATGGAGGAGGAAGAGGAGGAGGAACGAGAGGCGAGCGCAGACGAAGAGTCGGGCGATGAGGCTCAGCGTCGAGCCAAGGCCTTTGAGCGGGCCAGACAGTCTGTGCTGATGGAGCAGGCGCCTGCAAATGGCTATTCTTCCTCAGAGGACGATGTGCCCCTCGCTCGATTGCGGGCCAGAGCGACACCCAACTACGCAGCTGGCCTGGGACAGCCTGCACGCAGGATGGCCGACTCGGACGAGGAAGAAGAGCTGACGCTGGCGCAGATCATTGCAAGGAAGAAGGCCAGGAACCAGTCATTGGGCACCCTCGACCTTGACTTCATGCAAGCTGGTCAGGAGGACGACGGCAAGGCAAAAGGTCCTACAGGTGCCGATGGCACTCCTCAGTCCAAGAGCAGCTCCGCCTTTCGGAACTCGGCGGTTCACAACGAAGCAAAGGAGGTGCTACAGGGTGAAGATTCGTCGGACGAAGACCAACCACTGGGCCTCAAACATGCAAACGGCGCAGAGATCCTCAGGAATCTGGCAGCGCAAAAGGCAGAGCTCGCGAGAATGAAGCGAGAGGCCGAGGCGGCTGCTGATGAGTCCTCCGACGACGACCGGCCGTTGGGAGCGAAGCATCCGCAGGCGGCCATCATTGCAGAGCAGGCTGCCCTGATCAAGCGGCTCCAGGCGGAAGCCGAGCAGGCACGGATGCAGCAGAGCCAGACGTGGAATCCTCACATGTCGATGATGGGCTTTGGAGGCGGTGGCATGATGATGTCACCTCCTGCTCCCTCTCCTGCTGCGCCGCCCATGTCGACGATGATGGGGCACACGATGCCGCAGGCCATGTCGGCCCTCAATCTGCAGTCAGCGCCTCCGATGATGTCTCCGCCCATGGCCTACGACCCACGCATGAGCATGATGGGCACACCCATGATGCACCACATGCCCTCAATGGGCTCCATAGCTGGCACCGGCGTATCTGGCGGGCTCTTGCCCGATCCAAGAGCATCGAGTATCGCACATTGGGCTAGTCAGGTGCCCCCAGACGCCAGTGGTGGCGGCAGCGGGGCGGGAAGCGGTAGCAACAGTGCGAGAGGTGCGCTGCAGTGACCTTGAATCTTTCCCTTTTTTTGCAAACAATCCTCAGTATCGTATTTGCTCATGGTCTCTTAATCAATCGAACAATCTCTCTGTGTCCTCTCTTGTGCTAAATGCTGAATCCAGCCAGACTGCAGCGCTCAGATTGAGAAAGGTGAAATTCGGAGTCTTATTTCTTCCTCGGGCTTGATGGAGTCCGGACACCTTCCTTCTCTTCGTCCATCCTCCTTCGGTGGACGTAGCGCACTGCAGAAGCGGAAGGATTGTCACACTCCAGATCTTGCGAGAAGCGGCCGCTCTCATTTCATGCTGGCCTTGGCAATAGCTTTGCTCGCTTGGCCTTTGCTAGCACCACCTCGACTCTTTCTAGTCGTCGGAGGTGCCAAGTCTTGGTTTTGCGTTTGTTTTGAAAAAGGAGCGCGGGAAAACAACGGAATGGCGCTAAGGATTCCCCTTGTATTCGAAGGCGAGAAATGAAGGGGCTGGCGATCCCAAAATAGACGCAAGGGAATCACTGTTAGCGCCTTTAGAGGGTTCCCGCCTGCACAAACGCAGCTCCGAAGTGTAGCTACGACTACCGTACTAATTAAACTAGTAGTGTAGTAGCTCGTACCATGGCTCGCTTAGTAGGGTCTTGGTGAGGAGGTCCTCTTCTCTTGGCAAAGCAGTCGTTATAGGGGCAGAGCGCAACCAGCTCCTTGTGTCGTTCCCTTCACTCCCACCGTCTTGCTTGCTTCTGTCTCTTCACAGACCACACTCGTCCCTCTAAGTCTTGACGACAACGACGGCGACGGTTCTCTGGCTGGACCAATCGACGACTGACACCCATTGCCATCACCTTATCGACTGTATTCGCCCATTATCGCTCATTCTCACCCCCACTATATCATAGCACTATCAGCAACGTCTCCCCCAAGCAGTCTCTGACCATGTTCCTATTCCACTGCACGCCCCTCTTTACCCTCTTTGTCGCCCTTGCGCTGGTCGCAGGTCCGACCTCGTACACGGCCGCCACCGTCATCGACGTCGCCCACCAAGGGCCCCTCGATGCATCTGCCGCTTTTCACCGCGACATCCTCGACACAACTGCGCACGCCCATCGCCGACGGTCTTCCCACTGCAAGAGCAAGAAGGCCAGCAATGCCGTCAAGAGCGACGTTGTCGCAGCGTCGTCCTCTTCCTCTTCTTCAACCTCATCCTCGGGAGGCACGAGAGCGCACGCGGTCAAGAAAAGCAAGACGAAGGGCAAGGATGGAAAGAGCAAGAGCGGCTCCTCTGGCAGTTCCAAGAGTGATTCATCCAAGGACTCCTCTTCCTCTTCCTCTTCTTCCTCCGAGGACGACAGCAGCTCGTCTTCTTCCTCCTCGTCAAAGAATGGCACCTCCGCGTCGACGACTGGCGGCGGAAGCGGACCTTACAAGCTTGTCAAGTCCAACCGTGGCGACAAATTCTGGGACGGCTCTTGGAATTTCTGGAACAAGGCCGACCCCACCAACGGAAAGGTGCGCTTCGTGGACCATTCGACCGCGCAGGGAAGCGATCTCGTTGGCATGAAGGACGGTGCGGCCTACATGCGCGCTTCGAGCAAGAACTTGAACGGGCAGAACCGACCTTCGGTGCGATTCGAGAGCAAGCGAGCCTATGATTCCGGCCTCATCATCTTCGATGTCAAGAAGATGCCGGTCGGCTGCGGCGTCTGGCCCGCACTCTGGACGACCCAGGGCGCCAACTGGCCGCGAGGTGGCGAAATCGACGTCGTCGAGGGTGTCGGGTACGAAGCGAGCAACGGACGTAACCAAATGACGGTTCACATCGGGCAGAACTCGCCTCTGGAAGGCGGGAAATCGCTCGGCACTCCGTTGGCCAAGAACTGCAACCAATATGGCGAGCACACGGGCTGTGCTTTCTTCGACTCGAACAAGAACGGTCCGTCTTGGGGCACCAAATTCAACGCCGCTGGCGGAGGCGTATGGGCAATGGAATTCGGAAGCGGCCATGGCGTTCGTATTTGGTTCTTCGGACGGAAGAGCGGAAAGATCCCAAAGGAGCTCAGCGAGCCGGGCAACGCTCCCTCGAAGCTCAACCCCGACTCGTGGGGCACCCCCATGGCAAACTTCCAGGCAACGGCGCTGAACCAGGTTATTTCCAAGCAAAATATCATCATGGACATTACGTGAGTAGCTCGGTCCAGTCCCGCGCGGCCATGACCTATTAGCTGACTGAGATGATCGTACTCTCAAGTATTGGTGGCGATTGGGCCGGAAACGTCCCCATGGATGGCGATCACTGCGGCAACAGCCTCTGGAACGCGCTTCAGATCGGCAACAACTACAAAGACGCCGAATTTCTCATCAATGGCATCGACGTCTACTGCCTTGACGATGCTTGCTCCAAGAACTCGCACGGCAAGCGCGCTAGGGACTTTTCGTCATAGTCTGTTTGCCCTCCTTTATTTTGCACCTTCTCTCGCCTCGTCTCTAGGGACCTTCTGCGAAGGTCGTTGCTTCTCAAGAACCTCGTGTGTGGACTTTTGAAAAGTCTGCGCCAAAGTAGGCCACAGGTTGGCTCTCCCTTACGACGTTGCTTTCATACCTTAACATCAGTCTAGACCAGCATTGTTACTATCTCATCAACATTTGTACCCTCGTTCATCCACGCAGAAAGACCATATTGCATTTGGAAGCACGGACCCCCCTTGCCTTCTCTACACTTATCTCTGCGGTACGGAGCTTGTGCCGTCGGTCCGGTCTGAGTATTTTAAGCTTCTTCCGAAAAAAAAGACGCTAGCACACCTTGCTTCGATTTGGGTGCACTTCGCCGGCCTTATCACTAGTGAGCACGCCATCGGATGTCGCTTCTCGTGCTTACTCTTGCGTTCGCACAACGGAGGTGGGACCGATCAGGTGAACTGCATCAAAGTGCCTTCCGGCGTGACGGCCGAGGTAGGCGGGTGCTTTGTTCCTGAGCAAGCAGAAAAAAAAAAGAGTCTCGTCAGGCTAGGGTCCCATCTCCCATCTCGAAGGACTCATTGGCGGAGCGAGCACGCCACCTTTACCTCGAGTGAAATCTTGAAAGTCGGCGTTCGACCTTCTTAACTCGCACCTCTTCTCTCCCCCTCGTGTCCACCAATTGTAGCTTTGTGTATCCCTTCAGGAGTGACTGCAACAATGGCAGACGAGGTGGGCGAAATCCTCTCTCACGATCCGTCCGTGGACGAAGCCGAAACTCCGATGAACGAGAAAGAGAACCGCAACGACAAGGACGGTGCTGACAAGGTCCACGAATCGGTTGAGCGTTACGTCGTCCCTACAATTGGCGCGGGCGGCGCAGGCTCAGAGGAGCAGCGGTTCAAGGCACGCGACAAATCTTTTGATGAGCTCAATGGCACCAGCGAGGTTGAGCTCGTCAACGGCGAGCCGGTCATCAGGAACGGCAACGACGTTTCGCGCTTCATTGTCTCAACTCGTGACGACGGTGATGATGCGCTCACGTTTAGATCGATCGTCCTTGGTACTATATTCACCGCCTTCTCCAGCACCATCACCATCATCTACATCTTCAAGCCGGTGCAGACGCCCGTTCAAGTCTCCTTTGTTTTCTTGCTTCTGCTCGTCTACATTGCGGGTATTGCTTGGTATCGTCTCACTCCCAAGCCCGAGAGCGTCAAGTGGCCCTGGCTCCAGAGAACTTTCCGATTTCTGAACTTCGGCCAACCTTTCCTCCTCAAGGAGCACGTTGTCGCTTCGCTCATCGCCTCTTCCGGTAACAACGGCCTTGTTGGCGTCGAAAATTTTGCAGTCCAGAGGCTGTACTATTCGACGGGAACTTCAATTCCCTACTCGACCTCGACAGTGGTCTTGTCGACCTTTTCCATTTGCCTTTGCGGCTTCGTCTTGGCAGGCCTACTGCGCACCTGGATCGTATATCCTGCCGAGATGGTCTACTGGTCCACACTTCCTCAAGTCGTCTTGCTTCAGAACTTGCACAAGGGTGACGCAAAACCCGGCGGCGGCACCGGAGAAGAAGATGCTGAGGTGCAAGAGAACAAGAAACGAATGCGCAAGTTCGGGTGGTGGTTTGGTGGCAGCTTCATCTGGGAGCTTTTCCCTTCGTACATCATGCCGTGGCTGAACGGCCTCTCGGTGTTTTGCCTTGCCTCCATCGGTGCGCCTACTCCGACGCGAGAGGTCTTCACGACGATATTTGGTGGCGGCTCGTCCAACGAGGGCGTAGGACTCTTCAATCTCACCCTCGACTGGCAGTACATTCAATCGATCTACCTTTCTCTCCCTCTAAAGCTGCAGGCCAACTCATGGATAGGCTACGGTATATGGTACGTCGTAATGCTCGCCCTGTACTATGGGGATGCCTTTGGTGCCAAAGGACTTCCTTTCATGTCGACCTCGCTATTCCAAGCCAACGGTAAAAAGTACTCGGTTACCTCGATTTTTGGAAGTGGGAGCACGATCATCGACGAGTCGAAGCTGGCAGAAGCGGGTCTTCCTCACCTTACCGCGACAACCGTTTGGGGATACTTCACCGCAACATTAGCCATTGGAGCCCTTATCTCGCATGTCATCATCTTCTACAGCAAGGACATGATCCGGGTCCTCCGGCAAGCTCGAGAGGGCAGCATCAATGATCCACACTACCAGGGCATGCGCAAGTACAAGGAAGTGCCGCTTTGGTGGTACGGCGTCCTCTTTCTTCTCGCATTCGTGGCCGGCATTATCGTCAATGCCAAGGGCGAAACGACGTTGCCGATTTGGGCCTACATCGTATCATTGATCCTTGGAGCGTTCCTCGCACCTTTCTGTGAGTGTTCACTGCTCCGTCGAAAGCATTTCTTCTCTGACTCGCAAAAATATAATGGCACAGCCTGCATTCTCTATGGTCTTTTTGGAACCGGCATCGACACGAAATCGTTGCCAAAGATGATTGCGGGTGCCATGATACCTGGACGACCTCTGGCCAACCTCTACTTTGTTGCATGGTCCCACCAGGTAATTCTCCTCTCTGTCAATCTGGCCAATTGGCAAAAGCTCGGACAATACACCAAGGTGCCGCACCGTATCATGTTCGCCACGCAGATCTACGCCTCGCTTCTAGGCGCCGCTTTCAATTACCTGGTCATGACAACGATCGTCTCGTCGCAGCGGGAGCAGCTGCTTGATCCTTCTGGCGGCGAAGTCTGGAGCGGCCAGCAGATGGCCAGTCTCAATACCTCTGCCGTCACCTGGGCGCTCGCAAAGGAGGGTGAGTGCGCTTTTCAAGACGAAGCGTAGAACGCCCAACCTTGAAGGCTCACAACCTATCATCACAGTCTATGGGCTGAAAGGGCGCTATACGATAGTGCCCTTCGGTATCCTCATCGGCCTTGGACTTCCTATTGTTCACTGGCTTTGTATCAAGGCTTTCCCTCGCCTGCGCAGCATTCCTATCACAACGCCCCTCATTGCCAGCTACGCCGGTCAGGTGTACTCTGGCAACACAAGCCTGGTGACGTCGCAGATCGTTGTCGGTTTCATCTCGCAAGTCTGGCTGAGGAGACGATTGCCTCGTTGGTATAACAAGGTGAGCAATCGCTGCACCGTTGCGAAGTCGGGCACTTCTGACGCAAGGTTCGCGCTTTATTCTCTAGTACAACTACCTTGTCGGAGCAGCCCTCGACGGCGGAGCTCAGACCCTCATCTTCATTCTATCCTTTGCCGTGTTTGGGGCTAGCGGAAAAGCAAAGCCGTTCCCGACGTGGTTTGGCAACCCGTCAGGCAACGTGGATCATTGCCTTTAAACTTTCATGAAGCAATTGATGTAAAGTACTGGGAAAGCAGCCATCTCAACAGGGTACTTCGTGGACAAATTACCTTTCCGGAAGAGCCCAAAGCTCTCTGCCTTGCGGACGCTTTCGAGAAGGCCGCAAAACAAGGTGACGGAATAGCATCGGAACCCCTTGCAATTTATTGCCCTGAGATGTTGATGATGCCATCCATCTCTCGGAAAGCTCCGTGTCAAGACGCGTACAAAAAAGTGCGCTTTCTCCACCCCCACAGAATTCTTGGATCAATCACCCCTCGTCTATCCTCCTTCCGGCTTCTTCTAAGACGAATTGCAGCAATGTCGGTGCTCCAGATTGGAAACCTCGGTAGCTCCTATGCGGCCGGACCTACGATCCCGCCCTCTGTCGGACCAGTCGCCGCAGGCCGCTCGGGAAACAACTTCGCACACCTCGTCGCGAAACACTTTAATGGGAATCTCACCGATCTCTCTGTTTCGGGCGCGACGCTCGACAATGTCCTGACGCAGAAGCAGACGGTCGGAAACACGACCTTCAATCCACAGCTGCAAGATCTGCCCCCGAATCAGGATGTGGTCTTCATTCTTGGCGGTGGCAACGACCTTAATTATATAGGAGGGCTCCTCGAAGAATCCGCGGCGGCCACCTCGTCGGCAGGCGACAAGAGGGCCTACGCAGACTCTGTGTGGGGTCAGGCCGTAGTACCCGATCAAGATTCTTTGTTTCCATCCTCCTCCTCTCTGAGGGGCCGGGCTGCTTCCGCAACAACGGAGCAGGTCGCCAAGAAGCTTGGCGAAGTGGCCGACCAGGTCCGGACCAAGTCTCCCGAGGCTCAGATCTTCCTGGTCGAATATCTGCCGCTGCTGTCAGACGACACGAAGCCACAGACATCTTACATGCCGCTGAGCCAGAGCCGGATCGATCATTACAAGGCCCTGTACGATGGAGTCAATGCCGCGTACGTCGAGGCGAGTCGTACGAGGCAGCCGTGGCTCACGCTCGTCGACCTGGCCAACATCACCGGCCATGCGCTGGGCTCAAAGGAGCCTTGGCTGTGGGGCTACGACACGGACCATGCGAAGTACCACCCGATGCTCATTGGCCATGAGAAAGTTGCCGACAAGCTTATCAAACACATCAAGCACAAGAAGTAGTTACGGTTCTCTAGGCGCTCCTGCCAGTCAACGAACAATATATTGTTATCTCTTTTTCCGGAGCTCTCACACCTTTGGCAAATTACTGTCAATTTCATTGTCCTTGTCTGTCGAGGCGCTTACGCTGCCATCATTCAGGCAACATATGCACCTGAACTTCCTTGAAATTTGTGCAATGAGGTCTCTGCCCAACTCAGCCCAGTTTCGTAGTAGGCCAGGGCGTTTTACGCCGGCGCGTCTCTCTTGCTTCTTGCAATCTTTTTCGACTTCTGTCCAGAGGCTAGAGGACAACAATGACGATCACGACTCGGTACCACACGCTCTCGCTTCCACTCCCTTCTGAGCAGCGTCCGACGCTTCTCGTCGCACACTCGGTCGTTCTCCGAGATCGCTCGCTGATGATCTGGTGCGGTGGCGCCGAGGAGCTGCAGGGCCACCTGCAGTCGCAGTCGAGGATGGCAGCAGGTGCCAAAGCAGAGCAGAGCGACACGTCGGCGTCTTTGGCGTCATCATCGTCGTTACTGGTCGAGCAGGTAATTGCAGAGCCGACACAGCATCAGGAGCCGGAGGAGGTTGCTCCGAGCGGCTTGTTGACGTCGGAGTGGGCCATCGCCATGGCAGATGCGAGAGCCAAGGTAAGCGGAGATCATCGACACGCGAAGATTTCTTATATCAAGTGCTGACCTGCTCAGCCCCACTCTCAGACTGCCAATGCGACCTCGCTCTTCCGCACCAACGCCGACTTGGCCAGGCCAATGGCCGCGCGTCTCGGTGAGAGTCACTGCCCTACTTTGCCCTGCCTCATGCCGAGCTGAGCTTCTCTTTCTCTTTTTCTTGCCTCTTTCTCGCCTCAGCAAAAAGGCACGGCGCTTCGCAGCTCTCACTGTCGCTCTCGCTCCCACCTGCCTTGCTCGCTTCGGGACCTCGGGCGCAATTGGCCGTCGAAGGTGCCCTTGGAGATGTGCTCAAGGATGTATTTACGCACTTGCAATGATGCTCCACCACTTTTCATGAGCTCCGAAAAAGATCGAGAGGCCTGCCTGCAGGCGCGCCAGACCAGCGAGCGAGCTAAAGTTGCCTTTATTCCAAAAAAGTGTGTATGTGTGTGGCCACCGGTTGTTTGACGCGCCCGGGGTGCCGAGCTGCTCCCGTTCCTCGATGCGATTTCAGCGCTGCTGCTCCTCACTTTGTCCATCCAACCCCGGATTCCATCCCATCCATATCTGAAGTGCATTGACGCTGATACACCTACGGCGACACGACACTCACAGCTGCACACACGCAGGCACGCACTCGCAACGCACACCAAGTCGCACACACGCACACGCACACGCACACGCACAGGTATTTGCCCCTCAATCATAGACCATGTCCAAGGTCAAGGTCCAATCCGTCGAGTCGGCGCGCGAGCAAATCGTCGACATGCTCTCGTCGCTCGGCGAAGATGAGTCGCCCGGTTTTAGCAAGTGGGCGCTCGACAAGGACAGCGTCGAGCTCCTGCACGTCTCTCGATCCGAGGATGGCAAACAGGGCAAGATTGTCGTCGAGATGCTCGTAACAGAGCGGATGAGCAACCAATTGGGTAACATGCACGGTGGGTCTTTTCTGCTCTTTCTCTCTCAAAAAAAGATGCCAGAGCAGGAGCTAATTTGGCGACGAAATACAAGGTGGCTGTCAAGCAACGGTGCTGGACAACATGACGAGCATGGTCATCTACCTCCATACGACGGGCATCCTCGGCGACCCATGGTCGATGCTCGGCGTCTCGCAGTCGATTCAGATCCTGTACACGCAGCCGGCGCCCGTGGGGCAGTACATCGACATTGAGTGCTCGACCATCAGCATCGGAAAGAGCATTGCCGTCATTCAGGTGAGTTGTTGGCCCTTGTCTCTCACGGGCCACGATCTGGAAGGTTCCAGGTTCAAGAGGACTTACACTCTGAGATCCCCTTAGTGCAACATGTACACAAAGGACAAGAAGGGCGGAAAGCGACTGCGATTGACCAGCAGCGGCACGCACACAAAGGTCGACAACTCCGCCTCAAAACTCTAGCTGAGGCTATGTTGCTGCTACTTCCGCCGCTGCAATACCCTTTCAATTCTAGTGCGACAAGGCTGATTGGCATAGACCTAGAGATCCGATTTCAGAATGGGGCGAGAGATAAGACAAAAGCTGATCATGAAGTGCGAGACCCGTTACAAATAAAGATAGAAGGTAGACAACGGGGCGACGAGAGGAAGACGAAGGGGGAAAGGGCAGGAAAATATGAGGGCTGAGTGATAAAAGACAAGATGCAAGGGTTCGAGAGGGGGAGGCAATAGGTGCAGTAGGGAACAAAGGTGTGTGCCGGAGTCTAAGTCAGACCAGCGGCAAAAGCATCGCCTCTGGCAGCAAAGGCTGGACCGTTGTCGATGCGACGGTGAAAGGCCCATTCCGTGTCAGTCCTGCTTGTCCAGGCCTTCTGATCGCGCAGCGCCATGGCCTGCTGTGCGCCAAAGTTGCGCTGCGACCTTTCAAATGTGGACCGTGACCCTTCGAGGCCGTCGATGAGCACATCGAGATCTTCGAGGATCGCAAAGAGCGACTCGGCAGTGCGGCGATGCAGCGCCTCGCGCTGCTTTTTTGCCGTGCTTTTTGTCGCCTGGTGGTACTGGTTTTGCTTCTGGCTCGACACACTGGGGGTCTGGCTCTCACGGCGACGAAGCGAAGTGGATCCGTTGTGATATTGTAGGCTCATTGCCGACGTCGAGTTTGCCATCGCTGAGGATGACTGAGGCGCAACGGGGATGGGCACCGCCTCAAGGACGGTGTCGACGATGCGTCTCGTCTCAGCGAGAATCGTGAGGGCCTGCGAGTAGTGTTTACGGGAGACGAGGAGGAGGCTGCGCGTGATCATGTCCGAAGTCAGAATCTCGAGGCGCCGGCGTGTGACGACTGGATCGGCGAGGGCCGTTGGGTTGATTGAGGAATCGTTGATGGGGTCCTGAGATACTGAATCGACCTCCACGGTGAGGACGCTTGGGTGCGACAGCTTCTTGACCGTTGTGCCAAGCGCAGGGTCGCGGTAGCCACAGTCAACCTCGAGGACAGCGACCTCCTCAATGAAGCTTTCCGGTTGACCACCGTCGGCGAGATCGCCCTTGCGGTAGCTGCCTACTTGGTCTCCTGCACCTCCCCCGTCGGTCAAGCTCAACCCCTGAAGACCCAAGCGTTGGAAGAAGTCGTCGGTGGCGCTTCCCTGCTCGTACAAAGATTTGTACGCAAGACTGCTCCTCGCCGCCTTGCTGCGCACACTCGACATGGGCGCCAAGCCATTGAAGTCAAACTCAAGCTCGACAAAGAGCTCCTTGCACTCGCCAAAGCGCAGCTCGCCCAGCTCCACGTCGACGTCTTTCCCGGACTGGGCCAGGATGGAAGCCGAGGTACCAGACACCTTGCGCACCTTAAAGTGGTTGTCGCCAGGCACCGAGATGTGGATCCTGGCGTCTGTCGCCGCCACCGACATGAGCGATCCTACGCACCCAGCAATGCTCTCGCGCAGCCAGAACCATTGCTCGACGAACCTGAAAAGAATGGATAGGTGAGCCGAGGGTTGGGGAGGGCACAGGAATAGAACTTACGTGTAGGTGCCCTTGGTATGATTGGAGATGAGCCACAGCGACGATGGGTCGTGCCCCTTTCCAAAGCCGAAACAGTGGACGGGCACGTTAGCGGCCTCTGCTCGAGCCATGATGAGGTCCATTTGCCCACGTCTGGGCTGATCGGCCGTATCATTAATCAGAATCATGCCAGTGACGGGGTTCTTGCCCTTGCGTTGCAGCACAATGTCGAGGCCGACATTCACGGCCGTCACCGTATCGGTGCGATCGCCGCTGCCTCCGAGCTTCTCAAGATCCTCCCTGAAAGGATCTTCTTCGTCGCTGTCGAACGTCTTGCCGATGGTAGCCACAAAATTTTCGAGCTTCTCTCGGCTGCGCTCTTTCGATGAGTTCAGCATCCCTGTGCGCCGGACCGGGCCTTGTGGCCCAACTTGATAGGCGACAAGGGCCAGCCGATCCCTAGGTCCGAGATTGGCAATGACAAATTCGAGCGTCGATTTGAGCAGCCGAAGCTTGAGCGCTGCAGACGAGGAGAGCGTCGTTGAAGAGAGGCTTGGCGTGGACGAGCTCGATGCGACCGTGGGAATGGAGAACATGATGACGAGATCGAGGGGTGCGTGCGGCAGCATCTCCGGCAGAGGCAGCTTAGGATCTAGACCTCCGGAAGAGGCCCATTGCTGATGGGGTGCGGGCTCAGACAGAACCTTTCGGAAGGGTCGCCCCATAGCAGAAGAAACAGCAGCACCAGACACGCCATTTGCCGTGGCGGCGGTGGCACTTGAGTGTGTGGATGGGGTGTTCGGAGCCGCGGGAGTTGTGGCATTGGCATTATTTATCTGGGGCGAATAGTCCACAACGGTAGGCGAAGTATTGATCTTGTCGGTAGAGCCTGTCTTGCCGCTGTGGTTGGATCCAAGCCTGGCCCGCCGTCCAATTGTCGTTGTTCCCGCACTCTTGATCGGATCCTCAACCTCGTCTCCGCTCTGCGCCATCGCCGGCGAAGCAAGCTCAGTCCAGGTTCGCTTCACGTTACTGGCGTTGGACGCATCCGTGATAGCGCTCGGCGCTGGCGTCTTTGCGCCGTTGTTGTGCACATCTTCGAGTAGCTCGAGAAACTTGGCTCGCCACTTCTCGCGCATCGCTGGGTCCTTGAAGCAGAGAACAAAGTGGTCCAAGTTCTCGTCGTCAAGCTTGATGCTGAGACCGTACTGTCCCTCTGGGTTGCTCAGTGCATCCCGGCAGGCTTTGATATGTCTGATCCAGATGCGTCCTTTGAGCTTGAGGGCCGTCTTTTTCTCATTCGAGCCGGCATTTCCAAAGCCCGCACCACCGCTATGTTCATTGGCGCCCGGCCCGTGCGAGGGCCCCTTCTCTGAGCCAATGAGACGTGCGATGCCTCTCTGGTTTTTACGATCCTCAACGACACAGAGCAGTGCCTCCTTGAAGAGGTAAACGTAGAAGTCGCGCACCACGGGCTCCTGTCGGACACCGATGTAGTCGAAGAGGAGGAGCGGGCCGAACTTGTCGGCCGTGTGGCCTTTCCAGTCTTGGATGCGCATTGATAGGTCTCGCACCACGGACGCAAAGGCGTCTTGTGGGCGAGCAGGCGTGGCGCTGAAGCTGAAGGCCTCTTCCTCATCATCGTCGTCACCAGCATTTCTTGGTTCCGAAGGACGAGATTGTTCCTGTTTCCTCTCGCCAACGTCTTCCGGCGATTGACCTCGTCGGTGGTCTTCTTGCGTCTCTGGCTGAACATCGTCGTCTCGATACTCCTTTGACTCAGGCTGCGGCGAGCGATCCGGCCCAGGATCTTGCTCCAAGGACTCGTAGGCGATGGCACCGAAGCGAGAATACCATGACAGCTCCTCCTGTTCTGTTGATGGCTGCGGACGTCTGGGCGGCACGTCAATAGAGATGACGCAAACAGCATTCTGTTTACCATTCTCGCCCGTCCGGTCCTTGCGGTAAAGCGTTTCATACTCTGGTCGCATCCGAATCTGTGGCGTGACGAGATGCCTCGAGGGTGAAGATGACGGGTCCTCGTGCGACGTAGAGTGCTCATTCTGATAGGTTCCCATCGAAGGCATGGGGCTGCTCGGCGTCAGGCGATCTCGCGATCGCTCCCTTCTCTTCGCCTCGAGCGGATCGTCGCGCTCAGGCCGGGCCTTGATTGGGCTTCGACGGTCAGGGGTCTCGCCGACGCCCATCATACCCGCTGCCTCTGCCGTGGTAGAAATGAAATTGTAAGGTCAGAAAGGAGTGTCAAAGTGAGAGGAAGAGAGAACAAGATGAGAAAAGACCCACTGTTTGGCTTGCCGCTTGCGTTTTCGCCGCCCAGAACGATGGGTTTCCGGCAAATGCCACACATGCCCGGTGGACCCATCGGACGTCCGCTTCCTGCGCCGCCGTTTGCCGTCATTTCCTGAGCTGCCAAGACGTTTTCAGGTGGACCGTAAACGGCAGTGAAGCATGCGTGGTGGAGAGAATGGCCGCAGGTGGGCACCACATGTGGCTTCTCGCCTGCCAGGCGAAATGAGAGAAGCTCGAGGCAGACCGGGCACGACGCCTCTTCGCCTTCATCTTTGTCTTCCAGATTCCTGAATTTGGCCGCAGTCTGCGAGTAGTGCTGGTCGGCGCCTGCACCATTGGCATAGGCTCCAAAGGAGCTGAGCTTGTTGCGATCGGCGAGAATCTCTTCTCGCTTCGACATGCGCGCCTTGGACGTGCTAGACGATTCCAACGCAGGGATGAGGCTGGCCAGTCTTGCATCGTTTGCTGCTCGCTGCTGCTGCGCAATCTGCTGTGCTGCCCACTCCCGCTCATCTTCGGGTCGAATCTTGCTGCTTCGGCCTCTGATTGTGAGGCTATCTGCGCTTGTCTCGTGCCGTAATTTTCCGCCAGAAGCGGCCTCTTCGGCCTTCTTCTTTCCCGTACTAAAGGGATTCCTCCATCCCCCACTGCTGCCTTTTTCTCCCCCGGCCATGCTGCTTATGATGCTGGGAGTGCTGCGCTTGCTGCCTTCCTCCTCTTCCTCTTCTGCGTATCCTTCGCCTCGGACAGTGTCCTCTTCGTCTTCCTTGCTTGTGTAAGAGCCACCGGATCTGCGGGTGGCGGACTTGCGGTGTGCGTGTTGGCTGCCCGGGGCTTGAAGTCTACCTACTCCTGTGTCGCACTTACCGGTGTCTCGGCGGCGTGACTCCAATCGAGGTGCCTGCGCCTGATTAGCGAGTTCGGTAGGAGGGGAGCTTTCAATGATGGGGAGCGAGGACTGAGATCGCTGGATGCGAGGGGCTCGCTTGAAAGAGGAGATGGACCCGTTGATCGAGACCGGCGTCAGCTGACCAGAAAAGGATTGCTGCTCAGGCGAACCGTACAATTGGCCGGGCAGGGCCCTGGAAATCGAAATATTGTCGCTTCCGTCGTATCCACCGATGCTAGCAAAGCTCGACTGCTTGTACAGGCTCGAGCTGATGATGGGTCGAGGCTGACCACGGCGCGCAGCAATCGAAGTCGAGTGTCGGTCTTGCTTGACCTGGAATTGGCCTTGCTTCTCCGGGCTCCTCCAGCTCGTGCTCGGATAATCGCCACTGCTCGCTCGCCGGTGTCTGTCAACACCTGCAAGGCGTTGCTCGCTCAGAGATCCGTATCGATGTCGCTGTCGCGCCTTCTGTTCCCGGCGGAATTGAGGTGGGATCGGCGGCGTCGGCGGCAGCGGCAGCGATGGGGCTGGTGGCGTCGGCGGACGGGAGCCTGTATGCAATTTTCTCCTGTATTCGTGAGATCGGACACTCGTCGAGGGTGGCGGAGAGTCGTGGGTCCAGAGACGCTTCAGAAAGCTGCTCTTAGCTCGTATGCTCGGCGTAAAGCTCCTTGATTCTGCCGAGAGAGTGTCGCTTGATGACTTGCTGCTTAAGCCAGAAGATCTCCTCTCGAATCTCTTCTTGACCAGGACCGCGGGCGAGTCGTGCGCTGCACTCTCGGGCTTGGCAGTGGCTGCAGCGTCTAAGAAGTCAACTGTCTTTACTGCTCCGCTCGGGTGCCAAAACCTCCGGAACCTGCTCGTCGACGCGCTCTTCCTTCCTGAGGGCGGACTGTCAGCCTTTGGCGTACGGTCGTCGTCGTCGTCACCGTCGGTCTCGAGCTGGCTTAAGGTTACGGGCTTCGGTAGATCAATTGACAACGGCC
The DNA here is from genome assembly GCF_003144295.1 of Acaromyces ingoldii. Taxonomy (NCBI): domain Eukaryota; kingdom Fungi; phylum Basidiomycota; class Exobasidiomycetes; order Exobasidiales; family Cryptobasidiaceae; genus Acaromyces; species Acaromyces ingoldii. Next base: position 1,373,037 of record NW_020290247.1, read on the forward strand.
TGTAAGCAGCGGACGTCGAGGATGCGTCACCGCCTGTTGCCGCATTGTGATGCATGATAAGGAGCGCCGCACCGCGCCGCGCTTCGTCGAAGAGGCGTAAAGTCAGCATGTGTCTCCTTTTGCCATCTTCCCAGCTGGTGACAGCCAAGACTCGTTACTCACAGTGGTTGTCGGATCCGCAAAGAGAATGAGAATGGGAGGGAAGGGACAATCGTGCAGGAGTGACGGCAGTAGAATGTAAGGGAGGAGTAGGACTCGTCAATGGTGAGCAAATTGGCCGAAATAGAAATGGGTAGGTGACAGATGCTCTCCTCCTCGGCCTCGAGGAAAGACCGGCTGGGAAGGGGATGACATCGTGATATATGCAGCACGGACCGCCTGAGAACTTCCGATAATGGCAACCAACAACCTTTCGGTACATGCGCATTGCCAAGAGCTCCCTTCCTTCTCCTAAATGAAGGAAAGGGCCAAAGCAAAGGCATCAAATACCCGCGCCGTTGCAGAAGGGCTGGAAGGAGTTCATTCCGCCCCTCGTCTCCCTCTCTTCGCCCAAGCTGACAAGGGAGAACTCAAGGCAGGGTCGCGACATCGCGACAGGGCTGAACACCGCTCTGGTAGACCTCTTTCAGGCATTGTTAAAAAAAAAATGCTGCTAGAAAGGGGCCCGACCTCGTGAGAATTACCTGACGCCAGTTGACGCCAGGTCCTCAGAGGTCATAGCGCTCGCGATGTGCACACCCCTTTCCTTGCGACTTCTCTCTTCTCTCTTCTCTCTTCTCTCTTCTTTCTTCCTTTTTCCCTCCTCCACCACCTTTTGCACTCCTCCTTCTCCGCCCCAGTCTCCGCTCCGCCAGGCACTGGTCCTCAGCGCAGTGCAAAGCTCGCAACCTTCCCATCTCCTCAAAAGATACTGCTGGCCATTCGCACGTACTCACCCTAGCCCACAGGATTCCCTTCAGTGTCCAGTGTCCAAACGGGCGATGTGACGGGCACCTGTTCGTGTCTCGCTTTCGTGCGCCTGAGGCTGTCGACGCAAACGAACGATGTGCCAGAAGGAAGACGGAGCGATATTGCAGATGTAGAGGTGGTGATAGACCCGAGAGATTGACTGACGTGCGCCTTTCTCTCACTTTTTTCCTCTGCTCCCGGACTGTCCCCTACGTCGGCTCGGCAGTGGTTAGCAGCAGAAGAGCGAAAAGTAAGTAGGTTTTGAGAAGATTTTGCAGCTGCAATGCGCTACGTTCTCGGACGCGCCTAATCCGTGGGGTCCTCCGATTCCGTGCGCAAAATGATGCGGCTCGGACAAGGCAGGTGCGAAGTGATGCGCTGGTGGTCGAGGGCGTAGATGAGACCAGATGGCAACGGAAGAGATGTGCAGCAACCAACAGCACAAACGAGATCGGGGCTCGCCTGCCTCTTTTCGTTCCCCGGAAGGCGAGCGTCACGGCAACGTAGCAGAGCTGAAATGTACTGTACAGTTAAACCAAGCAGGAAAAAGCAGGCCAACTAATATTGAGACTAAGCCAGCGTGGGAGCGCGCTAGCCTTGCCTCGCCTTTAGATAAAGGTCGAGGAAGTAGGGACTAGGAAATTTAGGCTCTTCGCCCACTCTCCGAAAGGCGAGGTTGAATCGACCGGGACTTACAATAATTAATCCATCGATCCTGCCTGCTCACGAAGTGTGTCCTCGCCGAGGTAGGGGTTTGTTTCCTCTTTGAGCGATAGGGACATAAACTTTCTCGCCGTATTCCCGTCACCCCTTGCGTTGATTGTGTACTGAAGTGTAGTACTACATACATCTTCTACCTCCATCTGTCCATCTGCCCGAAAAAAGGTGCAGGCATCACTACTGCGCGCTCTGTCCATCTATTTAGATAGGTACTGCACATGCAGGAAAAGGATCCTGCCTGCTCGGTCGTCTTTGCTGTCGCAAAGTAGAGTAATAGTACGTGTAGTAGCTAGTAGTAGTAGTAGTACCGGTGGGGGTCTTGCAGCGACGAAATACAGGACCCAGTCACGTGTTCTTCAAGGTTGACTTTCTGGTGCAGTGGAGAGGCATGCATGCTGCACGGACGACGTCGAGAACGGCTACAGCGGCATGACGATTGACGTGGCCTCGCTGAAGGTCGCCGAGCTCAAAGAGGAGCTCTCTGCGAGGGGGCTGCCCACGACGGGCCTCAAGAAAGAGCTGGCATTGCGTCTGCAGGAGGTCGTCGATGCGGCGTTCTCCGCCCAGCCATCAGGTGGAGGTGAGCAGCGGCAGCAGCAACAGCAGCAGGGCGCAGATGGGGATGACAAACGGGGGGGAGCGAACGTCGAGCAAGGCGATACAGCGGAACGAGAGGAGGACGATAGGCCATCTGGCGGCGCTCAGCAGGCGCCTCAAGACATCGAGATCGCATCGATTCGCGGTGCCTCACCAGCCCCGCATCCAGGAGCCAGCACCACGGTCAAAGACACCGCCCTCGCCGAGGCCGGCGTTGAGCAGCTCGAGGCCGCTGACCAGGAAGAAGCGGTGTCTCGCAACATTGAAGAGGAAGATCTGACGGATGCAAAAGATGACGTTGTCGTCCCACCCGCACTGGGCACCAGTGACGACGAGAGGGCTCCCAGAGCCGACGGAGAGGTGAACGATCCCAGACCCGCCGATGAAATGATGCTCGAAGGTCAGCAAACGGACGATGCTCAAGAACTCAGTATTCTGCATCCCAATGGGCTCTCCCTCCACACGACACCTCCGTTGCCGCTTGACTCGTCGCAGTCCTCTCTCAGCTTGCCGCTGACCCGTGCCGTCGAAGAGAACCAAGATCTGCTCGCACCCTCGCGATGCATCTACATCACCGGTCTAGTACGCCCTTTGACCACACAGATGCTTCAGTCTCGCGTTGAGGAATTCGGTCCACTAGCGAGTCTGTGGCTCGATGGCGTCAAAACGCACGCCTTCGCGACCTTTGAGGCCATCGAGACGGCCCAGCAAGCCCGGCAAACGCTGGACAAGACGACATTCCCGCCCGAGACTGGCCGTGCAATCTCGGTCTTTCCGATCCCCGAAGACATCGCCAAGCGGTGCATCGAAATGGAGGACATGGCGTGGGAAAAGGACAAGACAAAGATGGAGCTGCGCATGGCAGTCGAGGACGGAGAGGCGCGCTTCTCGATCCATCGGCTCGACGCATTACAGCCATCGGCGGAGGGAAGAGCTCGGGGTGGACCTTTGAAGTCAAGGCTGTCGGAGCCAAGAAGAGATCGGAGTAACGGAGGAAAATATTCTACCCACGGCCATGCAGGGGGCCGTACGGCAGGTCCTTGGGCCAAAGAACACTTTCACGCTCGGCCCGACGACGAGACGAGGTCAAAGAGGCACAGGCGTGAGGACGCCAGAGACGACGACAGGGATGGAAAGCGGGCAAGAGGAGCGACCGACGATCGGCTTCGTCTGATCGAGGAAAGAATCATGGCAGAGAGGCAATCCCGCGGAGGGCCCCCACCGCCACAGACTTATCATGGCCATCGCCGCGGCGGTGGCGGTGGCGGTGGCGGAGGCGGTGGCAATGATTGGCCGTCCAGGAGGCCTCCTCCGTTGTATCAAGGGTTCCCGCCAAGCAGAGGCTACGACGACTATCCTCCCCACAGCTCTAGGGGCAGAGATGGTGATCGGGACAGGGCCAGGGAACGTTATCCTCCTCCGCGGCGCGACTGGGGACCACCAAGAGACCGGGACGAGCGGGACCGACGGCCAGCTCCGCCGCTCCGACCTTCGCCTCCCCCTCCCCGATACTGATCAAACCCCAGTCCATCCATGTACAGTACAATGGCGCATGCTGTATCAGGACAATGTTCACAACACCTCGAGATTGGATTAACGGACAGATTGATTGCCGATCGAGCAGGGAAAGGAGGAGGACAGTCAAGGGTAGAGATCGAGTACGTTTTGTATTTGTAGGAGACGGATAAGAATGATTCGATAGAGAAAACTGAGAAGACAAGACATCATAGGGTAGAGTACGATTGTGTTTGGGGTAGCATGAAAGAAGGAGGAAGGTGGATAAGCATGCCTTGCCAGGACGAAGAAGCCAAGACAAGGACGTCTTTCTTCTGGCATGGAGTCAAAGGCAGATATTGCACAGGAGAAAAAAGACTCTGGTCCAGTGTGCCTGCTGCTGAGAACAAGGCCAGGAAGACGACTTATGCGGGGAAGGAAAAGAGTGTGTGTGTATTTGCCTGCTCGATCGCCGGTTTGATTGGTGAGGTGCTTTGATGGGGGTATCTTCTTCTGCGAGAACAAAGAAAGCTCGGAGACGATGCCGGAATTGTTGTTGGGAAAGAGTATGGCGAGCTCGCAGACTGAGGTCGATATATCATTATCTGGAGTCTGAACAGACGACGACTCGCGGTAGAAGACGAAGATTGTGAAGAGCAAAGGTTCATCGTAGTTGCGCGAAGAAGGTCGAATGTGTTATTGATGCGATGTTGATGCTTTGGAAAGCGGGTATCTGGAACCTTCGAATGGGGCGTGTTGGTCACTGTTCGGCACGGTCTCGTCTACAGTCCTCCGTCGAGAACGGCACGGACGTCGTCGACGTCTGCGAGCTCCCTCAAAAAGGGAACCAGGTCCGTCAGTTCGGTGTCGTGCGGGTCGTTGAACCAGCTTGAAATTGGCACAGCGTTGTTTGGGTGGAAAATGTAGGAGGCAGGGGAGTTGTCAATGATGATGCTCTCGCCGATATCTCTTCCCAGCTGGCTGAGGTCTTTGACGTAATTTCCCTTGTGGTTGTAGCAGGACTCGCGGAACAGGCGGTGGCGCACGACGTGGTGGATGTCGAGAATGTCCAGTACTGGATCGGCATACTTGGAGAGCGAGGCGGTAAAGACGACGACCTCGTACACTTCGCCCATTCTTCGCATGAACTCGTCGACGCCAGGTCGTTTGATGACGTATACATTGTGAACGGTGCCCTCAATTTCAACGGGGACGATGAAGTCGGCATTGGAGATCATCTTAAAAGAACTGTGGACCAGCGTCTCGTCGAGGTCGAGGACCAGGCACTTGCGACCATGGTCTTCGGCAACAATGGGATCCAGCAAAGGATGTTCGTTACCCTCCTCATCTCGCGGGATGCCCATGCCACCCTGCATAATGAGTCTCTGCTCTTCGGTCTGATCGTCATCGAGATCCATGTCGTCGGCCATCCAGTCCTCGTCGTCGCCCTCTTCGTCGTCATCGTCGCTGTCGCCCTTAGCTGCGATCTCACCAGCTGCAACACCCCCTAGCGCACCTGCGCCTACGCCTGCTCCAGCAGCCAAGCCGAGACCTCGTTTGCCTGGGCTTGGCTGCGGTGTCACCTCTTCGCCATCGGCATCGTGAACGACGAAGCTGGATCCGGGCGGCACGACGGCTCCGCTCATGACGTCGCCCGTCTCTTCTCGAGGCAGCCTCGTGCCTCCACCCGGCGTCACAGTTCCAGGCGCGCCGATGGCTCCCTTGTCGACCGAAGCCCTCTGTGAAGAGGTTCGCGACGATGTCGGCTTCCCGGCCGCAAGCTTTGTCCCTCGGCCCTTTTTGACCCCGCCGGCGCCAGTAGCCGTGGCCTTGCCATTCTGCTTTCTTGTGTCCCCCGTCTTCTCATTTGCGCTTTGTCCCTTCACTTTGCGAGATCTGAGTTGTCCATCAGCGTAATCATCGTCGTCTGCCATGGCTGCGGCACCCGAAGAGCATGTCAGAAAGGCGATGACCTTCTGGCCCAATGTCAACTTTCGCGGTTTCGTCGTTGGCTTGCTCGCCTTCTTCGTCGCACTAGTGCCTTGTTTTGTCGACTTGTCCGTGGTAACCTTCTCCGCTGCCGTCGTCATGTCCTGCTGGCCATCGCCAACGGCGCCTGCTCCGACGGGAGAGGCAGCGGCCTTTGGGTTGGGCTCGGTCGGGGTCTCCTCAATTTTGCTAGGCTTGTCAGCAATGGTACTGGTTGTGCCTATGAGCGTCGAAGAAGGATCCTGCGAATGCGTTGCCGACGCCGCAGCATCTTCGATCTTGTCCGTTCCACTAGCAGCACCAGCAGCACTCGACCCGGCATCCCCTTCTGTCGTTTCGCCCTCTTTTGCACCGGAGCCAGCGCCGCCTGTCGCGGCTGCTCCTCCTGTTGACGTCTTCTTCTTTTTCTTTCGCTGTTCTGCTGCCGCAGCTGCCTTTGCCGTTCCGGGCTTGGCCACCTTCTGCGGCCTTGCCGGTCCAGCTCCGCGTCCTGCCAAGAGAGCGCCAGGTGCAGCCGCCTGTCCCGGCGAGACCTGCGTAATGACAGATGCCAGTGGATCGCTAGCCTTTGCCGGCGAGCCTGAGTTTCCTCCGCCCTCTGCACCCGAAGGGTCCGGCACCGAGGTGATGGGATTCGAAGACATGGTCGTGGCTCTTTTCTCTCTCGTTGCTGGCTTGCTCCTCTGTGGGCTCGGCCTCTATGAAGCAGAAAGAAATAGGTCGTAAACACGAAGAGAGTAAGGCGAAAGAGTCAGAAAGAAGAGGACGGAATCGGGTGGTTGCAAATGAGTGGATGAGTCCGTCACCAGAGCGATCGAGGCTGCAGCGGTGTGCAGCGGGGGCTAAAGGCGGCGGTGATCTCGAAAGAAGGAGGAAAAGGAAAGGAGAGGTAGGGCAGCGACAATGGCCAGGCCGAAGAAGTGAGAGAAAGAAACCGAGGGGTCGACTGGAAGGCCCCTTCGAAAGTCAATCCGGTCCAAGTCCAGTCAGTTGTCGTCCTGGAACCGACGGAGAGGGCAATTGAGATGGGATGGAGAGGGGATAAAAAAAAACAAGCACACGCACACACAAACGCGCGCGTCCAGAATGAGCAAAGGGCCCTGGCCCTGTCTCGTCTTTCTCCTGCACCCTCTGGCGACGGGGGCCACACTTCTTCTTTGGAAGAACGAACGCTAAAATATCTCGAAGCTCCAATTCTACACTATCCCGTTATTTATTTTATCGGTCTTTTTTCTGTTTTTGTTACTTGTCCGCCGGTGGTCGAGCGTGCGCGCGCGCGCGCTTGCTGACAGTAAGCCGGACGGGCGGGTGTGTTTGACGACCCATTACGCCAACAGAGCGTTGCCCGCTCTGGGGCACTGCTTCAGCTCAAAGAGATACTCACAATGTAAGAGACCTTTTCGAGCATCATAACCCGAGCTTCTGGTCGCAGTGCGCGTTGCGCCCAGGTGCTACAGTGTCGAAAGCTTGGCGTCGACAGAAACTGTTGGGGCTCTTTGTAATGAACGCCTTCCTCTTGTTCATCTTTGCGCCAAGATTACTGATTTGACAGTCTTCTGGTGCAAGACTGGAAATGTCTCTCAATGCCGCAAGTGCCAGCATACATAGCACTGCCATGCAGCGGTGCTTGATTGTGAAGTTTGGCTACCCGGCCCGCTCCTTCGGGCCCCCCTCTCGTCATCCCTTGTAACTTTGTGACTTTGTCCTGTGGTGATGACGCCACTTTTACTTTGGGAAGTCTCCGTTCCCCTCCTTATGCCTCTGTCGTTGACGGTCGATTCCACTAGGTCAGATTCACCGCTGGCACCAGTCGAAGCGCATCATTAAATAAGAAAGCAAAAAGGACGACGGCCGTAATATGGCTTATTCTCCTAAGATCTCACAGCGGCTGCATGTTCGCGCAGAGCCATGACAACTTCCACTTCAGTGAGGCACTTCAGGACTTGGGTTTCCGCTAAGGTAGACATTTAAAGAAGCCACGAACAGCATAGGAATAAGCAAGCGCGAAAGCAAAAGCACAATTACCTTGGTCAGGCCGAGGAATAGCGGCGAATGTTCAGAGCGACACGACACGGAGCGGAGCGGAGGCGAGGCTTCCGAGCTGGACTTTAACATGACGACAAGCTCCTCCGTCGACCCTGAACGAAGAAGCTTACGCTGTCAATAGCCATGCGGATGAGCCCCAAGGTCAAATTCAAAATCAATCCCACCAGCGAGTCAAGGGGGTTCAAGCGAAGAGGAGCAACATTGGTGCAGCGAACGTTTTGTTGATGACTTCCACATATGGCTAGTTAAGGGTTTCATGAAGGACGTTTCTTTGAGAAGCGACTTAGCGTCTCAAGACCAACACGTCTGTCGGCACCCCTGTTGACGCTAAAGTTATTCCTGGGTGGGCTCCATAGCTGCATAAGCAGCTTTTCCCCAGCCGAAAGGCATGCGATGGCGATAATCGAATAGCCTTCGGTCCGCCTCTTCACGGACAGTGAAGAGAGTGTCCATAGATGGAGACTCACCGACGAGAGGTGGGCTTGTCAAATGAGGAGGCCATTAGATTAGTCTCTAAAAAGGGGCCCAGAATGACAAAGAGAGCGGACCTTAAGACGCATAGTGGGATGACGCGCTTCAGCGCGTAGGCTCCGTACTGAAAAGATCGAGACCGAGAACCTGGAAAGATAGCTTAGAAGTCTATCCAAACCTCCCTCTCCCTCTCTCCCCCTCTCTTCCCTGACTGGCAATCGTCCCTTCCTCTTCCGGCTACCCTCTCCAACACTTAGCAGCTATCGAAAAGACTTTCTCGCCACAGCACTCTCCCACTATAGAGTAGAAAATAGATCTCTCTGCGTGAGGAAGCAGCGCCGACAAACACTCGCCCAAAAAAAATAAGCACGACCTCGCCATCGCCCCTTGGGCAAGCTACCCTGGCTTCCGACGCCCAAATTTGGCGACAAAGCTGGCGTAGAGCAGTCTGTCCGCCCAAGCCTTTCTGATCGCACCCAGGCGGCAGAACGTAAACACGCATACGCACGCCACCAATACCGACACCACTACCACTACCCCCACCCCCCGGACAAGGCCAGAGGCAGGTCCCTTTGGCTGCCGCATACACACGAGCATACCCACGACAGGGCCATTCACGCCCCTCTCACCAACATCAAATGTCCATTTGAGCACTACTTTCCCCATCAGGTCTCGGCAGTAACAGCAGTCTTAGCACAGTGGAAAAAAGAAGACGATGGCTGACTACCAATCGCGCGATGTCAACGTCTCGTTCAAGGGCCTCACCACGACGGTGGCCATTTTTGGCGTCATCGGCTCCATCTGCCTCATCGGCTTCGAGACGTTGAGGCAGCTGCGACGCCTCCCGAAAGTTGGCTTTGTCCCCTTCTGGAAGCACGATCGCGTCAAGAGGCAAGGTGGCAGGGGTGGTGTCGATGGCGACAAGAACGACCAAGGGCCCGGCGCGGGCGTAGGCATCAGGGGCAAGCTGACGTGCGAGGACTGGGAGATGGGCCATCTATACCTGGCGAGGATGTTCCACGCTTCGACACCATCGCCACCCATGGCCAGATGGCCGCTAGCATGGACCTGGCAGGCGCTCCGCTTCAACGATTGGTTCTACGCCACACACACGGGCATGGACACCGTCGTCTACGTCCGCTTTCTTAGGGCTCTCGTCTGGTACTTGACGCTCCAGACGTTCACCACGGCTCCCATTCTCCTCGCAGTCCACTTCAAGTTTTCGAAAGGAGCTGCGCTGACAGACATGACGCGGGCTTCTCTGTCCTACCTCGTCACTATTCAGACGGGTAATTGTGAGAAGCCTACTAGCTCAGAATGCAAGCATGGACCGAATCCAGAAGGACGGAGGCTGCTCTGGATCCACCTCTGTCTCTTGTGGTACATCAGCATCACTTGGTGCTACGCTCTGTGGTGGATCGGCAATGGAAGCCTCAAGACTCGGAGGCGGCTCATTGAAGAGATCCGACAAAAGAGGCAGAAGGCTCACGAGGAAGCAAGGCAGGCAAGGGCCGATGCCGCGGCGCCACTCGGAGAAGTGGGCGAGACGATGGCACAGGCACAAGGTCTGCGCCAAGCCGCTACCGGTGCGCCTGCGACCGGCCCCCGAGGCGATGACAGCGACGGCTGGCGGCAAAGGACGCTGCTCGTGACAAACCTGCCGCCGACGATGCGTGATGAGGCGAGCATCAGGAGATACTTTGAGGAGTTCCTAAGACCAGATGACGGCACGCCCTCATCGAGCGTCGACGACCTTAACGAGACGGTGCGAACCGATGGACCGCGTCTCGATGAGGAAGGCGAACAAGGGCAAGATGGCCCACAGAGGGCTCAGATCGAGAAGGACGGCAATGGCGAGAGTGTCGCATTTTCATCGAGCGATACCGACGTCGCCACCATGTCGCCTGTCTCGCCCGTCAAGACGTCTGGTGACGACGGGGGTCTCGATCAGGCGACCCAGTCCGGTGGCCAGGCTGGGCTTGGAGGAGGGCCACAGCCAGATCTCAACCCAGAACGACATCTGCGAAGCCCCGTGCAGACCGTCGTCCTTGTTCGCAAGATGAACGAGCTGTCCTCTATGCTGAGCAGACGCCAGGAGGTTCTCAATCAGCTCGAGGCCGCGCACATCAAGCTGGCGCAGAACGTCCTAACAAGGGTGGGAAAGCAGACGACAAAGATGCGAAAGGAAGAGAAAAAGAAGCGTGGCTTCGCAGGTATGGGTGGCGTCGGCATGGGCAAGCTCGACATGAACCTGTCGCGAATTGGCGGTCTCAAGCGCAAAAAGAAGGCGGCACAGGAGCAAGCAAAGGCTGACGATCATACCGAAGCGGGCGACGTAGAGAAGGACGCCGCAGTTCAGCTCAGCGAAGAGCGGCTGAGGCTCAATGACCTTGCCCACCGTCTGGCTCGCTTTTCGCCTTCGAATAAAGGACATCACCAGCGCGAGGCTCAGATGCGTGGTGTGTCCGAGGACGGTGACGAAGCCAATGTCATGACCGAAACAGTATGGGAGGCGCTAGCTGAAGTGCCACGGGACCTGCTCGACTCGTTCCAGCCAGTCACACGCCTCTCTTCGCTCTTCCGTGGTCAGACAGTCCCGACGATCGACTACCTGCTCACCAAGCTCAACCTCCTGACAGCCCTCGTAACCGAGATGCGTGCGAGACCGCCGAGCAGCTACGAGCCAACATCAACGGCCTTTGTCACCTTCCGCGACCCACGTCAGGCGCGCATGGTCTGGCGGGAGCTCAAGTCGCAGATCGTCGTCAAGGTCCGTCTTGCGCCCGAGGTCAAGGATCTCGACTGGGAACGTCTGATGAGGACGAGTTTCACGGGCGACCTAGTCCGAGGTTTGGGTGTCAACTCCTTCTTCTGGGCATTCACCATCTTCTGGGTCATTCCCGTCGGCTTCCTTTCCACTGGTCTCTTCTCTGTCAACAACATCAAACAGCTCGTGCCCGGTCTTGCGGCCTTTTTCGACCACAATCCGACCTTTGAGGGTTTCGTTTCCGTTACCCTACCCACAGTCATTGTGAGTGTTCTTGCTGCCGATTTAAAGCATGACCCCTACTCCTACGAGATTGAAAGCTGACGCTGTGTGACCAGGTCGCCCTGCTGACAATGTCTGTTCCCGAGCTCATCTTCCAGATCAGCAAGCGGGCACAGGGCTTCCTCACCTTCAGTGCCCTCTACGACCAGTGCTTGTGTCGGTACTGGAAGTTTGTCATCTGCAACGTCGTGATCTTCTTCTGCGTCGGCACAACAACCGTGTCCAGTATCTTGAGCAACATCGGCAACGATCCCCAGATCCTCGACAACATTGCTTTCAGCTTTCCTACGGCCGCGCCCTTTTACGTCTCGTACCTCATCCTGGGCATGGGCCTTCACACCGGCTTCGAGCTGTTTGGCTTCATGGTCCCCTTGATCCAACACCTCGGTGCACGCAAAGCCGTCACGCCTCGATCACGCGCAGTCAAGACACTTCCGAGAAACTTCAACCGCTACTACTGGCTGCCGTTTCACATTCTCATCCTCTCCATCGTCTTTCTCTTCGCGCTCCTCAATCCCCTCGTCATTCCCTTTGGTCTCGTCTACATCTGGGTGGCCATGATCGTCTTCAAGAAGAACTTCGCCTACACCTACTTTCGACGCTTCAACGAGAAGGAAGGTGTCATCTATTTCACTCGGATCCTGCGCTTCTCTCTCGACGGGCTCCTCGTTGCCCAGATCGTTATCCTCATCTTCTTTAGCGTGACGAAGCAGGAAGCCGTCTACATTGCCCTGACGGCTGTCCTGATCCCCCTGACAATCTCGCTCAAGCTCCTGGCTACGCGTCTGTGGAAGTCGCAGTGCCGTGCAGTCGAAGATGACGAGGCCAATGCCCTTTGTGGTATCATGGCCCCGTCGACGTCATCATCGATGATCAAGTCCAGGCAAGACTACGGCGAGTCCCAGTTCCATGACGAGACGTTCGACTCGCGGAGCCCGCTTGATGCTCGTGCCAGCGGTCGCTATCCCACGGTGTTGCCCCCACCAGAGACGTCGTCCGCCATCGTTCGCGTCTGGCATCGTATCTCAAACACCTTCAATGCCAACGGAAACGATCGGCCGAGCTACATTGCCTCTGCTCAGGCGCGCGGTAGTCGACTCAGCGCCAAGACGGTGACGGGTGCCGTTGCCCAGGCTCCCGTCACCCTGATTGAAAAGACGTCGAAGACATCAAAGCAGTACGGCGCAGCAGCAAAGACGCACCTGCGCTTCGATCCAGCTGCAAAGGAGCTCAGCAAGGACGAAGAGGCGCTCGAGATGGCCAAGGAAATGGCCAAGGAAGAGGAGTTGGGCAAAAATGTGACGCAGCTGGCGGCAGCTGGCGCAAAGGAGGCACACAAGGCGTCGACCAAGAGAGTAAACAAGTACCGCACAGCAGGCAGCTCGTCGCTGACACGAGGAGCGAGCAAGAGGAGTGCTCGTAGTGACGAGGCGCCTTTCCTCTCTGGCTTCGAGGCCATTGCCAACCATGCGCCAGTGCCCAGCAGCAGTGACGAGGGGGACTCGGTCACGTTTGGCGATGGCGAACGTGACGAGCTCTTGAACGATGCTGGTGCCACGCTCGCCCGTGGTCATACCTACAGAAGAGAACCAAGACAGCCCTCGTACAGCACAACGCTCGTCAAGAACCGGCCTAACGCGGAGCAGTACGCCGAGTTTGGCATGATCAGCCACCTCTCAGCTCCCCGGGAGGGCGACGAGTCGCCAGAGAGGAGCGGACAAGACGGCTCCGTTCGAGATGCCGAGGATGAAGAGGAGGACGAGGAAGAAGAAGAAGACGAAGGAGACGACGTGAAGGGGCGATGGCTCGTTCGTCCTCACGCAAAGGTGCGTTGGGACGACACGCCGAACAACCACGCACGATACAACAATCCATTCTACTCTCGCGAGATGGACCCTTTCTTCCTCTGGCTGCCACGCGATCCGTTGGCGCCGATGGACCTTTGTGATGCGATCGAGTGGCACGGATCAGCACTAGTGAGCTCGCAGGGAGGACGGGGACAAGTGGGCGAGTGGGAGGAGGAAGATGAAGACGAAGGTGAGGGAGACGAAGAGAAGGCCAACAGAAGCGGTGACGGGGAAGATGGCGACGATGCGTCGGCACGGCTCAGTGAGATTGGCGGTACAGAGGAGATTGCAATTTTTGGACCTCTGGCCGCTCGACTGCAGGAGGCAGAGGATGCAGACGAAGCCGTCGACCCTGCTGCAAGTTTGCCGAGGAATGTCATGGACGACTACAAGAAGGCCATTGGCGACCGACCTTCAAGCCAGTCGTCGTTATCTTCGCCCCAGGGTCATGGGCTGTCGAGGGACTTTAGCTTCCTCAGCGGCCTCACTCGACGGTCGTCCTCGGCAGCCGGCCGAAGACAGAGCGCCACAAGCGAGTCGTCGGAGAAACCCAACTTCCTCGCAAACTTTCACCGAAGGCCTAGCCATCAGGATGGACAGGAAGCGCACGAGGGCGATGATACGGTCAAGGCAATTTCGCCAGCCTCGGGCGAGCATCAGATGGTTGCCTCGCCTTCTTCAATTTCAACAGAGCCTAAGTCCGCTCCAAGTATTGCGGAGATCCTCAGCGCGGGTCCGTCCGAGAGCCCGACGCGGGAGAGGAAAGAGAAGCTGGGCGCCTTGGTAGAGCGCAGCGAGAGAACTTCGCTGGCCGAACAGCCGCCGGGCAGCAGTTCTGCTGCCGATGCCCTGGCTCAGACCACCGGAGCAGGACCCGTACCCACCGGTATCACTTTCAAGCCTACAGATGAGCCGGAAGGAGCCCACGACCACGATCAACGCCGTGACCTCTCGCTTGCGCCTCATCGGCGAGGCGTATCGCACGCTACCACGGCCGACAGTGTGCGAAGCGGCCTATCAGCTGGTGGACATCACCGCACCGTGACGATGAGGAAGGCGCTGCAGGCCGAAGTCCTCGAGGAGGAGCGCCGTCGGACGATCAAGCAGCGTCTTACGATCAAGAGCCGGCTCAAGAGGCGTGTCAGAAGCGGTAAGTCGGAGGCCGAGCTCGACGGCGACGACTTTGCTCCTGCTGCCGGACCAGATGAAGAGTCGGCCGTCGGCTATGCCAATGACACTATCATGGGACGCCACGAGCGCGCGATCCAGCGCCGTCAGCAGGCTATGAGCGATAGTTACGGTGGGACGCTGCACGCTGTGGAGCCGTCTTCTTCGGCTGCCTCGGGCATGGCAGCCATGGCACGGAGCAACACGATGCGCGAATTGGCACAGTCATCGCCATCGAAAAGCAAAAGGAAAATGGCCGTGGTACCCGGCAGCAGCAAGGGCAAAGGCCAGGACGAGGGCGAGGTGGGAGACGTGCCCATGACGGAGCTTTCGAAGAGGAAGGCGACGAACGAGACGACGAACGAGACGACGAACGAGACGACGACGGAGACGGACCAACAGAAGTAGCAAGAGTCTTCGTCCAATGCTTTGCGTGTTTTCATTTTGTCATTACGATACCTCATTTTGAGATGTGCTTCGATCTGCTCATGGAGAAAATATCCGCGCAGAAGGCTTTCTCTTCTGCCATACAGACGACCCTGTACAGATCACCACAAATGCTGCCTTTTAATATACAATGTTGCCTTCTGTGTGTGCATCTCGTGCTTGCTTGCGAGAAGAGGAGAGAGGTCTCGACTGACAGTGTGAACATTGTCATGCCTCTCTTGTTTATCATTTTCATTTTTCCACAACCTCTCTCTCAACTCGCGTTTGCCTCCCCTTTCAGTGATTTTTGTTCGTCCCTAAGGCTGCAGCTAGCTGTAGACGACGGCAGAAAAGAATACCGATCTTTCCCGATCGTAGTTGTTGGGGTCGAAGAAAGGAGAGGCGAGACGCCCAGCAGAAGAAGGCCGGACACGCAGGAAGAAAACCGGGCCGAGCTAGAAGCCCAGGGTCTAGCGCATGTAGAAAAGCCCGTCGCAATTTTTTTTAAACTCGAAGACGAAGAAGGAGAAAGGGACGACATCGTCAAGAATGGCGAAAGCGGGTGCGAGGGGCCAGTTCAATCTGGCTGCTTCGACTGTCACGGAGGACTACATCGGTGAGTACCTCTCCCTCTCCCTCCCCAGCACCCCTTCCCTCTCCGCTGCTCCAGCCCAGTCGTGGGCGTTAAATTTGCCGGAGATGGAGGCTCAAAAGCAGGAAATCCATACAGGCTATCTGCCGGAACGGGAAGAAGGTATCGCGAGGGCAGCGGTCGAGGACCTCGACGCCGACGAGCTCTGGCGCCGCTTCGTCTCTGTCCGACGACCGGTCCTGATTGATGGCTTGGCGCAGGATGACAGCTGGGCGGGCCAGCGCTGGGTGAGTTTCTCGCGCGTGGGTCAAGTCACGATAGACAGCAGAGGTTAATGTGTGGGCAATCGATACAGACGGATCTAGAGCACCTGCGGAGCGTGGCAGGTTCCACACAGGTCAAGATTGAACCCATTGACGCTGAGAGGCAGCATTTCGGGACAAATGCCAAGCGGACACAGGTCCGCCTGGACGAGTTTCTGGACATTTTGAAGGACCCGGACCAGGCAGGCAAGTGGTACATGACGACGCAGTATGTCGACGACGAAGAGGAACGGTCATCGGAGGAGATGAGCCGTAGGAGCGACGTGAATGGTGGAGACAGCGACAGCGCTGAGGAAGACGAAGAGGCAACCGGATCGGAGGATGATTACGGCGATGGTTTGCCTCACGTCGATCTCGATCTCTCATTACCGCCGCCGACGGACGCGCTTGCCAATGAGTTTCCTCTGCCAGGACCCAAGCTAATGGGCAACCTCGTCCTGCAGCAGTGCAACCTCTGGATGGGAAATGGCGCAAGCGGGAAGAGCAGCGGCCTGCACCATGACTTCCACGATAACCTCTACATGCTCGTGAGTCAAGCCGAGCCTGGACTTCTCATCAGAGCTGATAAAGTCCGTGCCTGGCAGCTGTCGGGCAGAAAGAGATTTCTTATATGGCCGCCTCTGGCCCATCGTTGGCTCGAGCCCGTGGGCAAGCTCGACCGTGTGCACACCAATGGTCTCATTGAGTACGATCTGCCGCAACAGCCACCTCTTCGACCCGACGGTCTCACAATGGGCGAGGCAGCAGCGTGGTTGCTGCGCGCGCGTGTTAGAGCGATGCATGTTGCCGACGAGAAGGCCGCTCAAGCTGCGGGCGAAGCTGGCCGAACGAGAGCGACGAGAAAGGGCAAGGGGAGGCAAACGGCTGAGCAGCAAGAAGCCCTCGAGCGATTGCGAGAGGCAGAGGCACAGGTACTCTTGCTACAGCTTCAGGAAGAAGAGGATAGTGATGACGATGACGAGGTACCCGACTGGAGTGACCTGGATTCAGATGACTTATTGGCTGGACTCAGCCAGGAGGAGGATGAAGACGACGAGGATGATGATGGAGAAGAAGAGGGAGAGGATGGAGAAGATGACGAAGAGTCGGAAGGAGAGGAGGAGGAAGGCGACGAATCCAGTCCATCTGGCCAAGCCCGTCGAGGGAAAGGAGGAAAGAGGCAGAGGTCGCCTCCCCTGAAGATCCCCAAGGGCGGTCTGCCTGGCGGTCTTCGCGGTCGGCTCGACGCGCGACCGGGAGAAGTGGAAGAGGACGATTGGGACAGCGAGGGGGAGCATGAGCACTTTGGACTCGACGAAGAAGACGACGACTTAGAAGATGGCGTAGACATGGTCGCCGCCATTGACAATCGAATAGCGATGGTCGCAAGACTCATGTCCGATTCTGACGAAGACGAAGAAATCCGCGGTCGGCCGCCAGATGCGGAAGGCGAAAGTGAAGAAGCAGACGATGACGACGACAATGACGATGACGATGACGACGAGAATGAGGACGAGGACGAGGAAGAAGACGAGGAGGAGGAGATCAACGGCTTTCCCGTTGCTGCGGCGGAGGCTGATGAGTCCGGTTCCGAATGGTCCAATGCTGAAGATGGCGAAGCGACTTTGGATGCACTGGCACGACTGCAAGCCGAAGGCGTCGATGTCGACTTGGACGAGGAGGACCCGATGAGCTTCAGCAAGATCACGCCAAAGGCTCTGCACTGGTACTTTCAGGTCCCCGACGATCCTGCTGCGAGCGTCGAGGAGCAGCAGAAAGCCAACAAGGCGTTTCAAGACGAGCATGGGAGAAAGCCAATCAAGCAACGACCGCTTTTCCCAAGGCCTGGCTGCCCGCCGCCTGTTGAGGTTCACCTGAAGCCGGGTCAGATGCTCTACCTGCCTGCCAGCTGGTACCACGAAGTAACGTCCTACTCTGAGGCACCGGCCAAGGGAAGCAGCAGCGACCCACCAGCCGTGCACATGGCGCTCAACTACTGGTTCCACCCGCCCAGTGCGTTGTCGAGGCGAGGGGAGGGCGGCTCGTCGACAGGGAAGAAGGCGTCAAGCAACACACGGGACAACACTTTGTCGTCCCTTGGCACGGCCGTGTCGCCCTATCTGGACCCCGAGGTGTGGGACGAAGTGCGAACGAGCGTCCAGGAGAAGATCGATGAGATTCGGGGCCGCAAGGGGAAGAGCAACGGAGAGGTGACAGCTTCGACGACTTCGCCGAAAGCGACGAGGGAGAAGAAGAAGAGAAAGGCGACCGAGGAGCAATCCGAGGAGGACGAGGCCCTATCAAAGAAGGTCAAGGGACCAAGGAAGTTCTCGTGATCCAATTCTTGTACAAACATCCGATAGAAGATACATCTATTCCCCCCTTCGCTTCAAGATTCTTCTGGTTGTTCAGTCTCTGTCAGGCTTCAGTTGATATGAAGACGCCATCGATGCCTCTGAACATGAATTACAGCGTTCGTTTACCCCATCATCTACACGGGCAGAGCGTACTTCCACCTCTCGACAACATTTGGGTGGGAGCGCGTGATTCCTCGCCAGGCCTGCTCCCCAAACGCGCTGTCCTCTGCGCCCCACAGGTCGCCCTTGGGAACATCGCTGATCGCCTCTTCGCTGCCCAGCGCCCGTTTCCTCTCCTCCCTGGCCTTCTTCCACGCCTCGATGATCTCGCGCGAGAGCGATTCCTGGGGCAGAGGATCGATCTGGGCATTGAGAGCGGGCGATGCAAAGTAAGCGACCGACAGACGATCTCCTAGCGCGGCACTGGCGCTGTCTGCCGTGCTCAGGACGCGGTGGGAGGCGGCGTTGATGACGCCCTGGCTGACCCGCTCGATCTGCTGGCCAAAGTTGACAATCACGGCGTCGGGCCGAGGGGGCACGTCGAGCCATTCGCCGGCGAGCGATTGGACCTGAAGACCGCCGTGCTGCGATGTGCAGAGGAGCGTGATCCACTTTTTCACGCACGCATATTAGCCAGTTGTACGGCCAGAAGTAAATGAAGAAAGCAAGACACGTACCATGCCATCCTTGTGGGCGCCGACTCCCTGGGTACTCTCCTTCAATCTGGGGATGCCATCGACAGTTTCTCGGGCTGCCATCGGGTAGCGGATCGTCTTCATTCGCGCATACGGCCGCCGGCCCATCTCCTGCTCCTTGCCGCCCTGGCCCTCGAGGAAGCGGAGCAGGCTGCCATCGACTTTGTTGAGCAGAGCCAGCTCGATGGCCGTCGTCAGATCCACAGAGAGGCGCCGGCATGCCTCAAAGTACTCGAGCACCACCGCGCGATGGCCCTCAAGGGCAGAGTCGGGCATGAACTGATTGGGCCCCAAAAGATTCAGGAACGGGTGCTTCTCGCACAGCTCCGCGGGCACGGGCTCCACCTCGGGCCCATAGTCGATCTGTGTCCCCAAGAGAAAACGAAGGTTGCTTTAGGGATGGGGTGGGAGAAGGGTGTCTTGCGCCACAAGCTGGCTCACCTGGTCTCGGTGGTCGACGTTGCCCCTCGTGCGCTCATCGCCGAACTTGGTGAAGCCGCGAAAGTGGCGGCTGTTGTCGATCCTGATGCTCTGACGCACCTCGAGCGGCAGCTCAAAGAAGCGTCTGTTGATGTCAAAGACGCGATCTCGGAGCGAGGCGCCCGAGTCCTTCTTGGTCAAGGGGGTGTTGATGAGGTAAAAGACTGCCGTTTGCGTCAATTTGAAAATCTGGTGACAACCCCCGTTTCACAGCAGCAAGCCACTCACAGCCCAGTCCGGAGCAAGCCTCGCGGAGCTGCTTGACAAACTCGTCCTTTGTCTGGGGATCCGACGAGGCCCACTCGGAGTAGTCCAGCGTGAGGGCAGGCGCAATGTTGTCTCTGGCCATGGCTCGTGGATCACAGTGATCGTGAAGGAGAAGAGAAGAGTCGGAGGCTCGGCGTGAAAGACGGAGGGAATATGGTGCAATCGGTTCCCCTTTTTGGACTAAAGCCGCCGGGCACCGAGTCTGAGATGCATGCACGCTTAAGTCGAAGCCCGTGCGAGAAAAAGAGAAGCCAGCCCCACCAAGATCCGTCTCAGCCGGCAGTCACATGAGTGCTCGAAGCATTCAGCAACCACATAGCCTTGTGTCCACGGCCCAACGCCATGTCTCCGCCACCGCACGTCGAGCCCGAGCTCGTCTATCGGACGCCCTCGGATCGGTTTGACTCGCTGCCAGGCTTTCCTTACCGTGCAACTTTCTCGACGTGGGGCAACCTCAGATACGCTTACCTCGATGTCGAAGGACCCCTCCTCGATGTCAAATCGGGCTCGCCTGTTGACGAGTCGCACTTTGAGGCACATCACAAGGTGCGGACTGAAACAGTCCTCTGCCTCCATGGCGAGCCAACATGGTCATACCTCTACCGAAAAATGATTCCCGGCTTCCTGAACCAGGCCAGCCCCAGACCGCACGCAAGTGAAGACAATAGGTACATCCGAAGGAGGGTCCTGGTGCCCGATCTGATCGGCTTTGGACAGAGCGACAAGCCTGTCGAGGACGACTTCTACACCTTCGACATGCACCGAGATTGGCTTCTCCACTTTGTCACCCAGCACATTGTTGAGGACGACCGGACCAGGCAGGGGGGACGAGTCACGCTCGTCGTTCAGGGCAAGTATCTGTGATGCTCAGTAGAGACGAGGCTTTGCAACTGGCTGACATAGATTGTAGACTGGGGAGGCATACTGGGGCTTCTGCTCCCAAGCCTCTTCCCAAGCCTCTTCACTCATCTCATCGTCATGAATACCGGTCTCGGACTGGGCAAGATGCCCTCGAAAGGGTGGATCAACTTCCGAGACTTTATCAAACGCTCTCCTGACGTCGATGTGGGTGCGCTGCTGGCCCGCGGAACACCCCTCTCGGACCGCGAAGTCGCAGCATACAGTGCCCCATTCCAGGGCGAGCGAACAAAGGCTGGCGTGCGTCGATTCCCAGTGAGTCACATTGCTGTACTTTCATCCAAAAGTTTCATGGTCATCCTAAAGTCCTCTCCAGCAACTTGTGCCTGTGCACCCAAGTATGCGCGGGGTACCCGACAGCTACGCTGCCCTGGCGTACTTCAACGCCCTGCCTCCCGCCGCATTCACCTCAAACACTCTCGCCAAGCCTTCAGCCCCGCAGGGTCAGGGCAGAGATTCTGGCCAGAGCCTGGGCTCGCCACTCAGCGTCTTCTTCGTCGTTGGGAAAGCAGATCCAGTCCTGGGCGAGCCTGTCATGCAAGCTCTTGCCAAGCGGCTCTTTGGAGCGTCAACCGGCTACTATTGGCATGTCATTCCCGAAGGCGGCCACTTTGTCCAAGAGGTGTGTACTTTTTCATTCTTCTCTAAGTACGCAAACTGACTCATAGAGACACACAGTGGAGCGAGCATGTTCCCGGTCTCGCCGACAGGGCTTGGTCCAGCGCGCCCACCGCTGGAGCCAGCATCGTCTACGACGGTCACAAAGCCGTGTGGGTGGCTCCCTCGCCGTCCTCCAAGTCGAAGTTGTAAGCGTGGACACGTGCCAGATCAATTCCAATATCGTCTTCCCCTTGTTTCACTTTGGAAATTGAGTGTAATTGTTGTATCGCTATATCTCCACATATTGTTCGGACAGGCCTCGTTTTTCAAGCGAGCGAGAGGGCGACCGACGTCACGATCCCGCCGTCACTTAGCCTGGAGCCATCGCCATTCGGACACACGACCCGGCCTCGACTTTAAATTTCCTCATTCATCCGCTCCGCCTACAACGACAAGCGCGAGGTCTCTACTCGCTCTCTCTTTCTACGTCCTTCTCCCTCTCGTGTACCCAACGAGCCACACGCTTCTGAGATCCAAGCTTGTGGAGCGCACGCGACTTGCAACGCCTCCTTGTCCTTCTGCCTCTCTTACTCTTGCTTGCAAAAAGGTGCGCACTCCTTCTCTCTCCTCTTTTCTCTCATTTCGCTCACGAAACGCTGCGCACTGTCCCCCTTCCTCACCTCGCCTCATCTTCCCTTGACTTCCTTTCTCATTGCTCCAATCTGGCACGTATCGCGCTCCGGACGACCGCCCTGCAGAGAGCCATAGCCAAGGAAAGATGGGCCTCCTGGACCACGTCAACAGCGCCGTGAGCGGTGCCAAGGGTGCCGCTGTGAAGCCAGGCAAAGATGACCGCCCTCCTGAGGGAGCGTCGGCCGATGACACCGAGGAGCTCGACGAGGAGAGTGGAAACATCCTCATGAGCCTGATTGGCCAGCTGAGGATTGGAATGGACCTCAGCAAAGTCACTTTGCCTACGTTTGTTCTCGAGCCACGGAGCATGCTCGAGCGAATCACGGTGAGCCATGCCCTCTCGCTGAGCCTCCCTCGGTAGTGATAAGCTGACTTCGCGCAATCCCGCAGGACTTCATGAGCCACCCTGACCTCATCTTTGGGTGAGAACTTTGCCCTTGGCCCTGCCCCTGCCTCGTCGCATCCACGCTTTGCTCACTCCCCATGCTTTGACAGTGCTGGTGGCATCGACGATCCGGAAAAGCGCTTCCTCCAAGTCACTCGGTACTACCTCTCCGGCTGGCACATCAAGCCAAAGGGAGTCAAGAAGCCGTGAGTGAAAGACCCTCAGCGGTATGCCAGGCCTGCCATTGACATTCGGCTCCTAAGATACAACCCCGTCCTTGGAGAACACTTTCGATGCTCCTACCGGTACCCGAACGACACTGACGGCTTTTACATTGCTGAGCAAGGTAAGGCCATTGCTTCTCAGTCGCTGCTCTCCTTACTGACAAGCCCTACGCTCCAGTCTCGCACCACCCACCCATCTCTGCCTACTTCTACATGTCGCCGGCCAACAATCTGCTGATCTACGGCGAGCTGAAGCCCAAGTCCAAGTTCCTCGGCAACTCTGCGGCCAATGTTATGGGAGGCGAGAACCGTGTCGTGCTGCTCGACCGGCCAGAGGATGGCGAGTACGAGATCGGAATGCCTACGAAGTGCGTTGTTCAGCGAATTTTATCCTTGCGATTGTATTGGTGCTGACTTCTGGCATGTGTATTTGCAGCTATGCACGCGGTATTCTGTTTGGAAAGATGGTGCTCGAGCTGGGCGACCACAGCAAGATTCGCAACGAAGCAAACGACTTGACGGCAGACGTGGAGTTCAAGACTAAGGTGAGTCTCGACAACGTTCCGCTAAGGAAGGGTTGAAAGCCTAAAAGGGATGATTTTCTCAGGGCTACTTCACCGGGACGTACAATGCCATTGCGGGCAAGGTGTCAAGAGGCAGCAAGCACGTTGGCGACATCAGCGGCAAGTGGAGCGAGAGCATGGACTACAAGAACACAAAGACTGGCGAGACCGAGGAGCTGTTCAATGTCAAGACGGCAAAGATTGTCGAGAAGAAGGTTCGGCCCGAGGAAGAGCAGGAGGAGTTTGAGTCGAAGAGGTGAGTCCAGTGAACAATTGGTGGTGGGCTTGGCCTGACATTAAAATCTCTTTCACTTCACTTCAGACTCTGGACAAAGGTGACGGATGGCATCAAGGAGAAGAACTTGGACAAAGCCACGGAGAACAAGACGGCCATCGAAGATGCCCAACGGCAGCGTGTCCGCGAGCGCGAGGAGAAGAATGAGACATGGACGCCGCGATTTTTCGTGCAGCGGGGCGAGAAGTTCTACCCCAAGGTGGAAGCATTGCCGGAAGAGATGCAGTCCGAGGTTGTGCAAAAGTACTTTGCAAACCACGCAACGGCGTCAGGGAGCAGCGGTGCCAATGGAAGCGAGTAGGGCCACGGTCTCCTCTTTTTCTTTGTGTTGGTCCTCCCACATACTAGACTTGCCATACACTCTCGCAAAGACGTGTGCACGCCGAATCCTGCCCTCTTCTAACTTCTTCATCGATACGCCTTACCTTCCCTCTTTTGTTGCACCCACACATCTGTTGTGTCTTCCAGTCTCGCTCTTGATGGAAATTGGATACGATCTACATTAAGAGATTGGCTTTAATTACAGATGTCTACGTGTGTTTAGGGGGCCGTCGCTTTCATCGTACAAGTAAAAAGGAAGGAGAGAGCTGAGCACATGATCACTTCTCTCCCTCGGCCGCATCAGATCCCGAGTCAGAAGCCACTTCGTCAAAGTCATGACCTGCAATGATCTGATTCTCCTTGTCCTCGTCCATATCCTCTTCTTCGTCTCCATCTTCGCCTTCGTCTTCGTTTTCATTTTCGTCCTCGTCTCCCTCTTCTTCTTCTTCTTCTTCTTCTTCCTCCTCCTCCTCCTCCCCCTCCTCTTCGTCGTCGTCCCCCTTTGCCAACATGTCTGTGATACGCTTCCACTGTTGCTCGAGCGACGCCCTCAGCTCCGGCTTGTTGGCACTGCTGAACTTCGCCAATGCCCCACTGAAGACCTTTGTCGCCTCGGCGACATCCTTCTTAATCACGGCGAAGTAAACGAGCTTCTGCTTGACGTCATCAACGTGGTGCTCGTCTAGGGTTGCCGAATCTGCGTTTCGCGTCAGGCTCTCCACACGTTCAAAAAGGACCTCAACGACCTTGTTGAGAGTGCCCTTGGTGATCCTGTCAGCGTCTTGTCCTGCTCCGACCGCGTCACTGGGAACCACCGGACGTCTGAGCTCATTCAAGGTGACATTGATAGCCCACCGGTAGAATTTGACTGTCGCGTTCGCCTTTTCCACGATGTGCTTGAGAGCCTTCAAAGCTCGTCCGCCGTTGGCGGCTCTCTCGCGCCCGCTTATGTCCTCTTCGTCGCCCGTCGACATGTAGAGGCCGCCGTTGAAAGGGTAAAGCAAGTCGACAGGTTTGTGAACGACAAGGCACCAGAAGAAATACAGAAGAACCGAGTGGTGGTGCATTGGCATCTTCATCGTCGTCTTCATGGCTTTCGCCAGATCTTTCCGCGCTTCTGGTGAGTAGGATCTGTAGTAGCCGCCTGACGAACCTACAGGATCCTTCGTATGATAGTAGCACCACTTTTCCCAGAGTAGGTTGTTGAAAAATTCGTCACCGGTCCTATCGCCTTCCAGATAGCCCGCCCAAGCGTTCTCGAGATCGATCTCTTCTGGCGCCTTCCTCACTATCACCCAAGTGCCTACTTCGCCTTCGGGGACAGCACTGACGGCCTCCGCCACGAGCATGTTGGCTTGTATCCTGCTCAAAAGGATGTCCAGGAGCGCGTCATTATAGTTGCCCAGCGTGTCAACCGTTTCGAACGTTTCGATGGCGGTAGCCGCTCGCTTGTAGAGTGCGGTAAGGCCTTTGATAGCCTTCTCTTTTCTCTTTCGATCAAAAAAGGCGTCGCTCTCCCTGTATTCCTCTTGAAGTCTTAAAAACTCGTTGCTCAAGTAGGCGGCCATGACATCGGCGTCCGCCTTCTTTGCCTTTTCCGCAGCCTTGAAGCATTTGTTGAAAGCCGCTAGAAGATAATTTTCGAGCTCTTCGAGCTTTTTGCCCCGTATGGTGCGGTGAAGCTTGGCGATCAATAGGAGCTGAGCAGCATAGTGCGCAGATTGAGGCACCTTCTCGCTGTTGTTGAGGGTAGAAAGAGCATCAATGGCATCACTGATGCGTTGGGGCGCAACTCTACCATCGCTTCCTGGAGCTCGCAGGGAGGGTATACTCAAGCCGCGAGCGACGTTACTCAACACATAGGCCATCACCCGTTCTCTATTGAGGGCTTCGCCGTCCTCTCGATCTCTGTCATACCGTTTCCAGTCAGCAATTGCTTCAGTGGACTCGGCAAAGCAGTTCTTGGTCGGTCCGCTCGAGGGATCACAGAGCCTGCTTCGCTTCTTGAATATTTTCGACTCGAGATCTTCGTCGATGCTCATGTCGCCCTCGACCACAAAACGACCAGCGATAAAAGCCATGACGGCCGCGTCCGAGGGATAACGAGCTTGCAGCGTGTCGCACGCTCGCTCCAGCAAGCTCGAAGCGACCTTCTGACCTTTGTAAAACGGAAAGCTACGAATGAGCTTGATGAAAGCCAGGATGAAGCCAAAGTGCGTCTGCGGGGGCAAAGATGCTGACGAGTTGATGTCCGTGGCGCTCTTGAGGATCATTGCGACGATGCCTCCACCGAAGACGGACAACGAGTCTTTCGGAGCTTCAGTCACTTGAGCGTGTTCGCCTTCCTGAGGTCCCGACTCAACTCCTTCGTCGCTCTCGGGGACGCCCTTCGCGACGTCCTCATCCTCTTCGGCAGCGGGTTTACTTGTGGACACGGCCTCTTCAAGTCTCTGCGCCTCTCGCAAAGCATCGTTGTCGTCGTCCTTGTTACCGAGGACGAAACGTCTCCTGCGTACACGCTCAAGGAACACAAGCTCCATGCGGACGTATTCGACCCAGAGGTGGACAAGTTCCTTTTCCTTGTCCGAGAGCTTCAGAGTAGCTCGCTCGCCTTCGAGATTATCCTCTTCACTTTCGTCGGATACCGCCTTTGCTTTCCCTTTTCCTTTTCCTTTAAGCCTCTTTGCTGGCGGTGGTGCGATAGGCGGCTCAGCTCGAACAGGACGATGAGGGATGGCGTTTGCCCTCAGAGCGCGTTGGAGCAACGCGCGAGCTCCAGCAACATTGTGATTCACGTTGAGCTCGTAATTGGCCGCGCTCAACCAGAGCTCGATCTTTGTAGGATGGAGCGCAATGGCTCTAGCGGTGATGCGGCCAACAACGACCCGCATGCCCTTTTCCGAGGCCCACTTGATGTAACGCTGCCAAAGATCGACATCGTATCGACACTTCTTCACGCCGCGCTCGAAGATGGAGACGATGTGTGCAGAGCTGTCACGTCGAAGCTGTGCCGATTCTTTTGGAGAGAGATCGACTTTGGCGATACGCAAGTGCAGGAGCTGATCGAGCTTGCTCTCGTACTCAAAGTATCTTACGAAGTCGTCTGGCCGGACGTGCCTGCGAACGAGCGTCTGCTCGAACTGCGAGCGACGGTGCGTGATCTGTCGAATCTCTTGATCCTTGGAGAAGATGCCTCGCTCGTCGCACAGCTGCAGCGAAGGCAGTGTCCTCTCGAGCTCATACTGCACTCGTGCTGCTGAGCCCATTGTAGTGGGCGTTGCTGTCCTTGTTGTAGGAGGGCGTCACAGACAAGAAGAACTGATGGCGCTTGTTCATGACAACTTTTTTTTTTTCCTTTGTTCCACTTCGAGAAAACTTAAAATCCACTGAGACACACGTGGAGCCACGTGCATGATCTAGGCCATCTCTGGATCCAATGCGGACTTCGCCGTCGCCGTCTGGACCTGCCGTCGCCCACCGTCGTCGTCGTCGTAGTCGTCTCCACAATGCCGAACCCACACTACGACTTCCTGATCAAGCTCCTCCTTATTGGAGACTCCGGTAAGTGGCTTGAGGCTCAGCATCGCTGATGCTCGTACTGACTCTATCTCCACAGGTGTTGGCAAGTCATGCTTGCTCCTCCGTTTCTGCGACGACGCTTGGACTCCGTCGTTCATCACAACGATTGGCATCGACTTTAAGATTCGGACCATTGAGCTCGACGGAAAGCGTATCAAGCTGCAAATTGTCAGTTAGCCCTGCGTGCACCCTTGGCGACTACAGCTGCTGACCTCTGCACCAACCAACCTCCACAGTGGGATACGGCCGGACAAGAGCGCTTCCGAACAATCACAACGGCGTACTACCGTGGAGCGATGGGCATTCTTCTCGTCTACGATGTCACTGATGAGCGGTCCTTCCAAAGTACGTTGCGGTCTATAAGTCCTGAGCAATTAGCTGAACTTCAGCTGACATTCTGCACTATAGACATTCGCACTTGGCACTCCAACATTGAGCAGCACGCCTCTGAGGGCGTATCAAAGATTCTCGTGGGAAACAAGTCGGACTGGGAGGAGAAGCGAGTGGTGACGCAGGAGCAGGGTCAGGCGCTGGCAGACGAGCTTGGCATCCGATACGTCGAAACGTCGGCAAAGGCAAACACCCAGGTCGAGGATGCCTTCTTTACCCTTGCGCGTGACGTGAAGGCGAGACTCATCGACACGGCTCAGAGCACCAGCGGTGCGCCTGGCCAGACAGGCGATGCGGCGGGCGGCTTCGGTGGATCGGGTGGCATCAACGTCGGCGCTCAGGGTAACAAGACGCAGGGGTCGTGCTGCTCTTAGAGGGTCTCATCTTCTTCTCACGGCAACATGATGGACTTGGAATCGGCTGTGGCACGCTGTGAACTGGCGGCAGTTTCACAATTTAATCTCATTTCTCTGACTAGTGTTGCTTCATCATTGCTGCACCTCGGACAGAGCAATGAGGTTGTAGTTGACCTCTGTGGGGTCCAATGCCATCTGTGTCGAGGTAAGAAGAGGTAAGCGGAAGCCACCCCTGTGGAACGCACAGAGAGACACCTACGTAACTATCTCTGATCCATGAAGTCGCCAACTTGAGAAGGTCCTTCTGCTCTTCGACCTTGACCTTCCGGTTGACAGGGCCTTTTCTCCGTCCATCGAGCTCCACGAGGTCTCCAGTCTTTGGGTGCCTGACAAAGGCAACAAAGTGGAGATCGACCTTGTCGTCTGCGCTTGGTGCGGCCGTTTGGCCCGAAGCAGCGGCCTGCGTGTGCGCTTGGGCCAAGCTCTTGGACGTCTGTAGCAAGGCAGCACGATCTACGGGAGCCAATGGGCGTGCGTCTGCAAAAAGGGTGGCCAGCGGAGAATCTTTGGGAAGTGTCTCCGAGGCTGACGTGTTTGCGAGGGCGTGAAGCAGCCCAATGGTACCGCAAGCATTGCCGATCTGTTTTCGTCTCTAGGAGTTAGCATCATCCTCTTGTATGTGGGCTCGAGCAAGATACAAACCGTTTGCTTGAACCAGAGGAGCTCGCCATCTCCCTCGGGCTTGTCAGACTCGATCACCCCTTCGTCGTCCTTGTGTCTCTTGGCTTCGTAGGCCTCTGTGACAGGGAAGAGAAGCAGGACGGCATGGACCGGTTGTGGCACCATGGCCAGGAGCTCATCGTCAAGGCCAAAGACGTCACAGAATTCGTATTTTGTTGTGTCCAGGCCCAGCGACGATGACCAGCTCGAGAAGAGCTCCGGGTTCGACTCGAGCGGGACCCATCGTAGTGCCGAAGTCATCGTCTGTCGGTAAGCTGAGTCGAAAAAATACCTGAGCTGGTGTCGTCGTTGCAGTCATGCGACAATGTTCTCCACCTTCAGGGTACATGATTCACGTGTTCAAAATCGCCCGTCCGTGCAGCGACGGACGAGGGACGGCAAAGGCGCGTTTTTAAGTATTTTGGTGTTGGTCTCTCTCTGCTCACTCTCTCGTCTCCACTCCAGCACCGCCTTTTTCCGCGCGAGCAAGGAAATCTTAGGCCGTCAGAAGACGATGGGCCACTACAAAAGAGCGTCCAAGCAGCTCGTCGGTCTGCCCGACCTGGATCGAGGCTGGGAGGAGACACAGGCAAAGACGTTTTGCAAATGGTGAGACGATCATGGCAGCTGTCTTCGTCTTCGCGGGTCCGCTGACGAACAACGACGAGCGCAGGCTCAATACGAAGCTAGAGTCCCGGTCCATCCCACCAATGGTGTCGCTGGCGACGGATCTCTCAGATGGTGTCAGGTTGATAGAGCTCATGGAGATTATGGGCGACACCAGTCTGGGGAGGTTCTACAAGCAGCCGAAGATGCGAGTCCAGATGGCCGAGAATGTCAACAAGGCCCTTGAATTTATCAAAAGCAGAGGCGTCGTCTTGACCAACGTTGGAGCTGAAGGTGAGTTAATTCCGAGAGGGGGCCCAAGTACAGAGCTGATCACCTCTTCCGCAGACATCGTGGACGGCAACTTGAAACTCATCCTGGGCATGATCTGGACTCTCATCCTGCGATTCACCATTGCCGACATCAGGTAAGAAGGAACGGCCTTGTCA
Source organism: Acaromyces ingoldii (assembly GCF_003144295.1). NCBI lineage: Eukaryota > Fungi > Basidiomycota > Exobasidiomycetes > Exobasidiales > Cryptobasidiaceae > Acaromyces > Acaromyces ingoldii. Next base: position 1,402,583 of record NW_020290247.1, read on the forward strand.
AGTGTTAATGTCTTCTTCTGACATCTTTTGTTCCTTACAGTGAGGAAGGTGTCAACGCAAAGGAGGGTCTGCTGCTCTGGTGCCAGCGCAAGACGGCGCCATACAAGGAGGTCGATGTCGTCGACTTTTCGCACTCGTGGAAGTCTGGCCTGGCTCTCTGTGCCCTTATTCACCGGCATCGACCGGACCTGCTCAATTACGATGCTCTCGACAAGACCGATCGACACCGCTGCACGAAGCTGGCCTTTGATGTAGCTCAGCAGCACCTTGACATTCCCCAGCTTCTCGACGTCGAAGACTTGTGCGACACCAAGAAGCCTGATGAGCGGTCCGTCATGACGTACGTCGCCCAGTACTTCCACGCCTTCAGCTCCATGGAGCAGGCAGAGGCCGTCAGCCGTCGAGTGGCTGCCTTTGCAGATGTTATGCACGGCGCCTGGTTGATGCAGCAAGATTACGAACGCCGTGCAATGGCGGTGAGTCTCACTCCGGTGCAGGTGCTGAGCAACGTAAGCTCATGTCTCATATTAACTTGCAACAGCTTCTCAAGTCGATGGCCGAGGCTCAAGCCGCATGGGCGTCGGCGACGTTTGCCGGGACTTATGCCGACGCCAAGCGGCAACTGACGGACTTCAATGCATACAAGGGCGCCACGAAGCGGGTCTGGGTCAGAGAGCGGACGGACCTCGGTGCGCTGCTTGGCAACATCCAAACCAAGCTCAAGACCTACCACCTCCGCGAATGGCTCCCTGCCTTGGGCCTGCAGCAGCACAACATCGATGATGCCTGGCTGAAGCTCGCTTCGGCCGAAGCAACGCGCAGTAGAAGCATCAATGCAGAGATACGAAACGCAAAGGAGACGTTGCGAAGGAGATTTGCTGGCCTGGCCAATGGCTTTGAGGCACGGTTGCGAGAGATTGGCGCAGCGACAGCCACACTTGCCGGCGACCTCGAGGGTCAGAGAGCTCGCGTCAAGGCGCTGCAGGGAGACCTGGTGCCTCTTGGAGAAGAGTTACGGCAGCTGGAGGCTGTCGAGAACCAATGCAAGGAAGCCAACGTGGAGGAGAATGACCACACCGTCTTCACGCTTGATGATCTCGTTTTCGAGCTGGAGCTGGTGACGACGAGCGTGGCCAAGAAGCTGGCCTTCATCGAAAACCAAATCGTCTCACGGCAACACACGAACCTGACGCCGGCCCAGCTCGAAGAATTCGAGAGCACATTCCGCTACTTTGATAAGGACGCCTCCAACACACTCACCCTGGCTGAATTCAATGCCGCATTAGCTAGTCTGGGCATCGTCTACGTCGACGAGGACGTCGAGCAGATCTTCCTGCAGCTCTGCGAACAATTTGGATCCGTCTCCTACGACGCCTTCCTGACCTTTTTGCGCGAGATTTCAGAGGACTCGACAAGCCCCGACCAGCTCCTCGAAGCATTCCAGGGCTTGGCGGCCGACAAGGTGAGCTCAAGCGATGTTCAGTTCGGTGAGATTGAATGCTGACTGGAATGCCTGCCTACAGCCCTACCTCACCGAGCTGGATCTTCGCAATGCTCTGCTGCCTCAGGAGTCAATTGACTATCTCACACAGGCTATGCCCCAGACCCAAATCGACGGTCTTGAAGAGGACGCCTTTGATTACGACTCCTACCTGACCAATGTGAGTACGAAATCCGGTCTTGTATCAGAATCATGCAGAGATTAACGGCGTTCCTCAGCTCTTTGCCGAGAACAGCATGATGGGGTAATGCGTGTGCTCTTCCTCTCTCCCTTCTCTTTTCTCTTTCTCTCCTCTCCACTCCTCTTCTCTGCTATTCAGTCAGGGACTTCTTTTCTCTCCTCGGTCCCTTGGCAAAACTGTGTTATAGTCCACTCCCTCTGTCATAACATTAATGACGACATTCAACCTAAAGCGGCCTGCCGTGGCCCTCTGCCCCTGCCCTCTTCCTTGCATTGAGGATGAGGTCGACGACGTCCTCGACGCCATCGCCATTCTTGACACTGGTGAAGACTGTTGGTCCCGTGTCGCGCATCATGTTTGCGTCCCGCTTCATGACGTCGAGGGAGGCGCCGACGTAGGGGGCCAGGTCGATCTTGTTGATGACGAGAACATCGCTCTGCGAGATGCCAGGTCCGCCCTTTCTGGGCACCTTGTCTCCTCCCGCGACGTCAATGACGTAGACGTGCAAGTCGGCCAGCTCGGATGAGTAGCTGGCAGCCAGGTTGTCGCCACCGCTTTCCACAAAGAGGAGCTCGCAGCCGTACTTGGCCTGCAGGCTCTCCAGGCCGGCCAGGTTGGCAGAGATGTCTTCGCGGATCGCCGCGTGCGGACAGCCGCCCGTCTCGATGGCGCGCACACGGTCCGTCGGCTCCAGCGCCGAGTTGCGAATCAGGAACTCCTGGTCTTCGCGCGTGAAGATGTCGTTGGTGATGACGCCGAGGTTGTACCGCTCGCGCAGGCGCCGGCACAGCGCCAGCAGCAGCGCCGTCTTGCCGGAGCCTACCGGTCCGCCGATGCCCACGGTGAACGCCCGCTCGTCCCAGTCTCGCTGGTCAAAGTTGGCGACGTCGCGGTCGGAGAACTTGCCCGGGTGCTCCATGATCTCGTGCGTGTGGCCGTGCTCCTGGGCGGGGTTGCTGTGGTCGTGCGAGTGCGTGTGCTGGTCGTGCGAGTGTGTATGCTCGTCGACGCTGGTAGAGCCCAGCACACCACTTGTAGGCGCTCCAGGCGCTTTCTTGAAGTCGCACACTTGCTGCTGCTGCTGCTGCTGCGAGGAAGCCATAGCGAGAGGTCGTCTTTTGTCAAGAGAAGGATTGCAGTGACTCTTTGCCTTTTTCCCTTTGCGACTTCTAAGTATTCGCAAACAGGCCCGTGCGGCGATGGGAGGCTCGGCCGACTTATGCGAACGCGCAATCATTGCCTTGAGAAGGGCATTCATTCTCCACCATACGACGACGAGCGACCACCGAGGCAATGGCTCCTCCTCTTTCCACCGAGGATGCCAAAGCGGCGGCCACAGTCGACATCTTCAACATCACATTCGACGTGGGTTTTCAGGGAAGCTTTTGTGATGTTCTAAAAGTGCTCATCCTCCCGCATGTCTACAGCGAACAAAGGCCGAAGCGAGCAATTGGGAGCTGACGTACCTCAAGGAGCTCACCGAGGAGCTCAAGCAGGAGAATGGCGGCCAAAGTGAGTGATGTCGGGAGTGCATGCAAGCGCACGCTTCTGACCCAGCGAGCTCGGCAGTTCCTGCGCCTTCGCCCGAGATTGCCGACAGGATCCTCATCGCAAGGCTCTCCCTCGACACCGAGGGCGACATTATGAGCGACGATTCTGACTTGCTAGCCGTCTTGGCCGGCCTTCCAAAGGGTCAGACCTCGTACGACTATCTCGTGGGAGCCTGGAAAAGATGCAGGGCACAAGAGAGCAGAGCAAGAAAGGTGCGTCAGGGTGTCGCGGCAGCACGGCCTGGACTCTGCTTCTCACTCACACGACTTCTTTTGCTTTACAGGACTTGGGAAGCAGCGAGTCAGCCCCAGTCGTCTCTTCCCTCGAAGAGGTCCGGTCACTCATCATCTCCTACCTTGGCCTCATCGTCAACACGCCCGACATGTTCCCAAACCACTCGAAGCCATCTACGAGCTACCTTCGACAGCGCCAAGTCTCGCCCCTCTGTCTTGTCCCGTCGCTTCTGAAGCAGGGGTCTGGATCCCTTGCCAGCACCACCGACCCTTACTCGTCGTCTTCAGCCAGCAGCAGTGCTTTGGCCTTCTCTCTCGGTGACGCCAATCGATGGGCGACATTTGAGCCGTTTGAGCTGCCGCTCATGCTCACCGACCTCGCAAGACGTTTCGACGGCGAGGGCCTCGACGAGGTCCTGGGCCCAGCGCTGACAGAGATCTCGCGTCAGATCCGAGACGGACCCGATGATGGTACTGGGAAAGGGCCGGGAAGCTCTTCGCAGCAGACGTCTGCGAATGGAAGCGGCAATAGCAGCAGCAGTAACGCCAATGCAAACGCCAACGATGCGCTGAATAGGGCTGCCGCTGCTGGAGATGTACAGGCGGTCCTTGCTCATCTGCTCGGCCAGGCGGGACAGGCAGGCATGCCCGGTGCTCCGACAAGACCGCCAGGCAATGCCTCTGCCGCTCCTGTCCCTTCTCTCGGGCTAAACCAGAAGGAGGGCATGAACATCGGAGGGATGGAGTGGAATGTCTACGTGATGGCCATGGCCGATTGCGCTGATGTAAAGCCTATTGCGTCCGCCGTGAGTCTTGTTACAGGACCTTCTCTTGTCCTATGCTCAAGCTGATTTCCACTCTTACCTCAGATGACATCGCTGCCCAACTTCAACCCCTCAACGGCGAGTGGTCCGACGTTGGAGAGAGAGTCGTTGCTAGGGCCCGTGCTTCGGCTATCGTCCTTTGCCGATACATCGCCCTCCCTCTGCGACCAGTTCTACGGCGACGGAGACCGTGCTCGGATGGCGAGCGCCCATTCATCGCTCAGGACGACGCTGGCCGTGTTGCACTCGGCCCACTTTCGAATCTTCAATAGCCTTGTCAGGGCAGGACCAGGGCCAAGGGAGGCAGTCCTGGCCTACTGGGGCCGAGCGTGCGATCTCAATAGAAAGAGAGGCGCCATGAGAGCCAGGGCAAGGGAGGTGGCCACGGACGGCTTCATGGTCAACCTCTTTGAGATGCTCATGCGCTTCTCTGAGCCATTCATGGACTATAAATACAGCAAGGTGGGTGCTGCACCTTTACTACGCAACACGGTGACAGCACTGACCATGGCGATGCCGGGAGCAGATTGATCGAATCGACCCTGAATATCTACGGAGGCAGAAGCGATTTGACGTTTCCGAGTTGACCAGGCTAAATGCCACCGAGCCAGAGGCGAAGGAATGGGCGGATCAGGCGGAAGCCCTGTCATCACCACCGAACTTCATCACCGAAACATTCTTTATCGCGCTGAGGCTGGCGAGCTTGGGGCTAGGCAAGGCCATCCGGACGCTCAACGATAGAGTCGAGGAGATGCAACGCCTAAAGAAGAGGACAAAAGAGGTCGAGGAAAGCCGGGCAACGTGGGCCTCTACTCCCCAGGCGATGCAATACGATGCATTCATCAAGCGCGCTGAGGCCGAATGCAAGCGGATGGAAGCAGAGGTGTTCGCAAGCGAATGCCAGCTTCTCGATGACGACTTCATCTCGCGGACCGTCATATTCATCAGCTTCGTCATGACTTGGCTTGTCAGAGTCGCCGACCCGCGCGGCCAGCATCCGCTCACCCAGGTCGAGCTGCCTCTGCCCAAGGAGGTCCCTATACACTTCAAAATGCTCCCAGAGCACATCTTTGAAGATGTATGCGACGTGCTCCTCTTCCTCGGGAGGTGAGCAGGTCCTTGATATTGTCTTCGCTTTGTCCATTTTGCTGATTGTCCTCGCAGATACAAGCCTGATGCGCTCACGGAGGCGGCCAAGACGGACCTTGTCACGTTCTGCACAACATTCCTCTCTTCGGGCTGGTTCATTCGCAACCCTTTCCTCAAGGCCAAGCTGGCCGAGATTCTCTTCTACAATGTGCTTCCCTTTGGCTACAATAAGACGGGCGTCGTGGGCGACACAATCAACTTCCACCCTCTGGCTCTGCGCCATTTGGTACCAGCCCTCATGTCGTTTTGGATCGAGGCAGAGTCGACGGGCTCCCATACGCAGTTCTACGACAAGTTCAACATCCGCTACCACCTCTCGCGAATCTTTGAGACGATCTGGTCCAACCCGCAGCACAAAGAGAGGCTTCACGCCGAGGCCAGCGGCAACGACTCCAACTTTGTCATCTTTGTCAACCGGCTCCTCAACGACGTGACCTTTCTCTTGGACGACGCCCTCGAGCGGCTTCTGGAGCTGCACTCGAAGCAGGTCGAAATGGATTCGCCAGAATACCAGCAAAAGACGGCCGAGGAGCGCCAAGAGTTTGAGGGACACGTTCGCGGCACCGAGGGTCAGATCCGGAGCATGCTTCAGTTTGGCCACGAGTTCCTTGCCAGGCTCATTGACTTTACGGGCGAGCCAGGCAAGACCAAGGATGCCTTTATGCAACCGGAAATTGTTGCAAGGCTGGCATCGATGCTCAATTACAATCTCGACCTGCTCGTCGGACCGCGATGCCAGGAGCTCAAGGTCAAGGATCCCAAAAAGGTTCGCTTCAACCCAAAGGAGCTCCTCAAGCAGATTCTTTCCGTCTACCTCAACCTTGCGGCGCGGCACGAGTTTGTGCAGGCCATCGCAAGGGACGGGCGGTCGTATCGTAAAGAGATCTTCGAGAAAGCTTGCAGGATCGCGCAGAAGCACATGCTCAAGGGCAGCCCTGAGCTCGATGTGCTGATGGGCATGGTCGGCCAGGTGGAGGAATTCAAGACGATGGAGGAGGAAGAGGAGGAGGACCTGGGTGATGTGCCGGATGAATTCCTCGATCCTCTCATGGCAACAATCATGCTACACCCTGTGGTCTTGCCTTCGAGCAAAGCCGTGGTGGATCTATCGACGATCAAATCGCACCTTCTTTCGGACGCTACCGACCCGTTCAATCGGGTGCCTCTCAAGCTGGAAGAGGTGCAGGAGGACAAGGAGCTCAGAGAACGGATCATGGCATTTAGACAGGAGAGAAAGAGGACAAGGCAGGAGTGATGCCACTTCGTCTGAGATTCTTTCTCCTCGTCTTGTATCTACTGCACATCGTTGCTCTGTTGAAACTCAATCTATGGCATTAGCACGCAAGTAATTGTCCCAGAAGTGAGGCGTTCCCTTCAGACAGGAACAACGTCAAAGGTCAGCTGTGGGCTGGGCAGAACAGAAATTATGCCGCAACAGACGCACATTGTTTGGCGCTCTGTGAGCGTTATCGACGGCCAAGATGTCCAGAACGAGGTTGTAGATCTCCGTGTTGGGAAACGTCGGGACTTGTGGAGTCGGCCTCTTCCGGAACGAAGGGCCATGGGCGAGGAAGAAGGCTTGCATGTCCGCTGAGCGGCTGTCGTATCCATGGTTGCTGATACCCGTCCATGTCAGCACTTGCTCTAATTAAGATAAAAGATCCACACACACTCACCCTCTTGGCGAGTAGACACCGTCCTCAAACGAGCGCATCTCTTCGTGCGTCGTGAAGCTATATCCGACATCTGGCAAGGCCCATAGGTTGCCCACCCTGTCATGGAGGCTTCCGGCATCTGCTGACCAATTGAAGCGCTCCACGAGCTGAGAACGATCGAGGACGTCGAACGTCCTGTATTTTTTCCTCGCTCGCGAAAGGGCCGCCCGTGCTTCGTCTTCGTCATCTGCCGACTCGAATCGAAGCTCTACATTCGGCCAGGCGTGCCTCGACTTGATCCTCGAGAAGAGGGCCGGCCCGAGGATATCGTCGAGGAAGAGCAAGCGGTCATTGGATGTCGACGTCATGCCATGGTCAGAAACGAGGATGATGTCGACAAGATCCGTAGCGTTTCGGAGCGCAATGGCCGAGAGGAGCGAAGGGAGAAGCTCGTCAATGGAGAGGAGCGCCTCAGTGATTGAGGGATGAGAGATGTTGACACCGTGGGAGTGCGTTAGGCTGTCAATGTCTGGTGCATAGCCTTTTTCGTTTCTTGTCAGCATTGGGTCAAGGCTTTCACTAGCACAAGGTATTCGTGACTCACCACAGATGAAGCTCGGTCGCTGGTCGCTCGGCAGGTCTATCCATCGAAGAAGGTGGGCTAGCCTCCTTTCCATAGGCCAATCCCTCGGCGATTCGTACTCTTGAAAGAAGTCTGGAGAAGCGCCTCGAGTCGTTTTGGGCGGACCAGGCCACATGAGATTAGCGCTTCTGCGCCCTTGTCGCTGGACAGCCTCCCACAGCGGAACACCCTTCCACCAGCCGGCATCCCAGCTTCGTGCCGGGTCTGTATAGTAGAAGGTCTTGTTCTTTCCCACGTCAAGGAAGTCGTTGGCGACGATGCCGTGCGATGAGGGCTCAAGGCCCGTCATGAGGGACCAGTGGTTGGGAAAGGTGAGGCTGGGCGACATAGGCCACATAGAGGGGCCAAATAGGGTCCGTGCGTCATCGATCGAGCTGAGGCGATGCAGGTTGGGAAGATGCTCTGGAGTGAGGTACGATGGTTTGAGGCCGTCGATGGAGAAGAGAATCACTGTCTTCTCCCAGAGATGTGTGCCGTTGTTGAGAGCTTCGCGGGGGCGACCCATGCCGCTGAAGTAGTGCTGATAATCATGGCGAAAGAGAGCAGCAGATGGGGAAGAGGGGAGGAAGAGAGTGGCCACGACTCCCACCAAGGCGCTGCAAACCAGAAAGAGCCACAGGCGAAAGTGCGAAGACGGTTGCGTCGCTATCGTGAAAACATTGCGCATTGCTGTCGACCTCCTGTAGATCGCGAGGGTCTCATGTCGCCCTCTTTTCGGGAACAAAGCTGTCTTGTAGGTGTCTCGATGGGCTGGCTGGCTGGCTGGCTGGCTGACTTGAGAACAGAAGAAGATCTCCTTTGAGCGCGCCGCTGGCTCGTGCGGGCGAAGCAAGAAGCTTGGAAAAGCAACTAGACGCGCTTTATCTGGGCATCTGTGCTCAACGACAACGACCTATCAACGGCGTCCGGAGGGGATGTCCACGAAGAGTGACTCGCCGCTCGTCTCGTCCCTGGGCGCCTTGTTCGCCGAGGCAGGCTTGCGGGTCGAGCTTACAGGCAGAGATGAGCGAGAGAAGCGTCGACAACTAGCGTTCTATGGTGAGCTCTCTTCACTTGCTCTTCCCCTGTGCGCGAGATTGCTGATTAGATCTCCAGACGAGGTCCTTCTTGCGTCGATCCAATTGAGCCTGCCGGCATCTACGAACAAATTGCCAGCACCTGCGAACGGCTTACGACCAATTTTTGCTTTGCCCTTACCCGCAAAGACCAAAAAGACGTCTGCTGAAGAAGAGGAAGAGGAGGAAGAGGGCCTGAATGAACCGGAAGATCTTGTGGGGGCAGCCCCGCCAAGGCTGCTCTCTCTCCTCGTCTCGTCTCTTCACGTTTCCCTCGATGCGTCCTACATTGCTCCAAGGCTCGACGATGCCACTGCTTCGTCGCAGCAATCGCAATGGGGCGGCTACAGCACCATTCCGATTCCCTCTACAGACACGAAGGACGCAAGCTATCAGGCTCCTCTCGCCTCGACGTCCTATCAGCAAGATGTCACACCCATGTATGCTACATCTTGGGCAGGGGACCAGGTACCGCCGCCTCCGAAGCCAGAGAGCCAGAAGAGTAGGAAGCAAAGCAAATCTCAGAGGGCGAGGAGACGCACAATCACAGCTAGCGATGCTCACGATGTCGAGTCCGGAGAGCACGCGGCCCAAGAGCGTGGTGCCGAGATCCGACTGGTAGTGCAGGGCAACGAAAAGCATTGGGTCGTGGAGTGGAGATGCGAGGTCCCTGTGGGTGAGTAATCGCTACACCTCTTTTCACTTGACGGAAGGCGAGACGCTGAATGGACCTTGAAACACAGTGTACATGCGCACGAGGCATCCATCGCCCGCGCTGAGCCTGACAAGCAGCCTGGCCTTACGCCTAATGCCAATGCAGCTGCATCGAGTCTCGGATGCCAAAGGATTGCCTACCCGATATCTCGACGGCTTGTCGCCGCCGTCAAATTCGGCCATCGAGGCCCTCTACTCGCATGACCTTTTGAGCGCGCTCTCCGAGGGTCCTTCATACCCCGATGAGTCACCAGCAGAACGAGCAGCAAGAGCCAACGCCAGCTTGGCACGGCTCCCACTCGGCAAGCTTCCCAGCAACGTCCTTGGCAGCCGGCTGGTCACGCCAATGCGAGGCACGAAGGACATCGACCGGCTGTTGCAGCGGCAGAGGGCCATTCTTGATGGCGTACGGACACCGACGGTCACGTCAAGACGAGCAAGCCAAAGCCAAGAGCTGGATGTAGGCGATGGCCTACAGCTGACCGACGTGGCCGATATGCCTCCTTCGTCAGCCTCGCGAGGAGGCAATTCGACCTTTGATTCGCCAAGGCTCGATGGGCCCGACGAAGAGGGAAGAGGCGGCTTGGGCCAGGAGGTTAGGCTTCTAAGGAGGAGCGTGCGCAAGGTCATGGACGTTCGAAATGCCATCGCGGTCAGAATGCGGGTGGCCGTCGTGCCTGGCATCAAATCGACTGCAGAGGACGGCGACGATGACGACGAAGAAGTCGAAGGGGAGGGGAGATCAGTATCGCCGTGCCTCGTTCTCTGCGTAGAGGTCGAGAACACGTCCGGCAGTGGGTTGCAGTTCCTTCTCGAGTCAATCAAGGTCCAGGTAGCCCAGCCAGTCAACGTGTCTCTGCACCAGCAGCAAGCCTCTCTCGACGTCCCTGTCGAGGCTGCTCTCGTTCCCGGCGGTTACAAGTCGTTGCCTCTAACGATCGAACAGGGCGAACAACGAAACTTGCTCTATCATGTGCAGTTCCACTCATCGCTCTCTCACAATGCTGAAAACGACGTAGCTTCACCTGCTTCATTGCTGGCGGAAGCACAGAGGCAAAGGCACGTCTCCATCAATATCGAAGGCAAGCCGGTTCTCAAGTCGGTGCTTGCCAATGCAGAGGAAGTCAGCTACTCGCCAACTGCCAGCTACAGCTCGACCTGGAGCTGTCACCTGGATCTTTCGCGGCAGCTGCAGCATGTGGCCCTCGATCTCGTCGCTGTCTCTGGCTCTGGTCACTTTACCTTGGGCAAGGTACAGAAGCCAACGCAGACCGGCAGGAGCAGCCACCGATCTTTGGTCACACCTACTGCTGCTGTCCCTCCCTTCGCAAATGACTCGGACTCTGTGGGACAGCCCTTGTCTGCTCGGCGATCGAACGTCTTGACCGTCAAGCCACCCCCTCCTATTCGTACGGCTTCGGCGGTTGCATCACTCGAGTCCCCTTCGCCTGCTTCAGCTTCTTCTGCGACGTCTTATCGACCGTTTCCTTCACCAGGGAGCGCTCAGATGCCGAGGACGCCGTTTGAGCTCCGAATACCATCCTCTTTGACGTTACGAACACCCACGGCCGTCCCCAGTGGCGCAAGCAATGACAGCGGCTTAGCAACGCCGCGGCCCAATCTACGAGCTCCGAGCGCAGGCTGGCAGAGCGACAGCCACATTGCTCTGCGTAGAGACACCAATGCCCAGTTCGAACATCCGCATCAACCTTGGGAGCTTGACACTGTCGACGAGCCGACTTCTGGTCGGCGTGGCTCCCTCCTTGGACAAGGTCTGCTGGCGAGGGCGAGGATGCGAGCTGCGAGTGCTGCGAGTGCAAGGGCGGCACCTGCCGCTTTTCTCTCGACGGCGGCGATGCGGAGACAAGCGCCGACAAAGCTCAATGGCATCAACAGCTCAAGCGCCGACTCGAAGCTGACAACGTCTTCACTCTCGACTACCTACTCTGCCAAGGAGGACAGCAGATCAATGGCTGGACAGAGAGACGTCACACCTACGCCGCTGCAGCTTCATCAGCGTCCGTCCTTGCACGGCGAGAATGCTGCGGAGAGGGCGGAAACTAACAAGCTCCTTCCGCTTGATGGATACCACTCGAAAGCGACCAAGGGACGGTCTGACCTGGTCCAACAGCTCGTTCTCGGCGCCTCGCACTTGCGCGGCATCCTCATCGACGTAGACGTTGTGGCAGTCCCTTCGCCTCCAGAAGCCAAAGCAGGAGCAGACGAGCGTTTCTTCGACGTGCGCCTAACGCTTTCAAACAGAAGCTACGAGACCAAGACGCTCATCGTTGGTTGGGTCCATCGCCACCCCGTCTCTCGGCTCAGCCCACAACGACGAGCCAGCACGCTAGAGGCACGGACAAGAAAGGCCGCGGTGGACGACGAGGAAGTGTGGCTCAAGAAGAAAAGCACGGCACTTGAAGGAGCCAAGCTGAGGTCGGCACTGAGGCTGTCGGACGACGAGGTCCATGTCGGACCCATCGCGCCAGGCACGACGGAACTGGCAAGCCTACGGATCTCAGTTGTTGGAGGAGGGAGCGAAGAGCAGGGGCAGAGAGGTGTGATAGGGCTTGGAGGACTCAGGGTCCTTGATCTCGATTCGGGTCAGGAGAAGATCCTGGATGATCTTCAGAGGCTCGTCCTGTAACAGAAGCTTCATGCAACTCTGCAATGCCTTGTCTCTCTCACGTACGACTTGTGCATGTCATTAAAGACCAGCTAGTTGGAGGAATGCTCACAGCTTTGCCAGGAGCCGCTCGAAGCGCTCAGGAGGCATGTGAAGCTTTGCAATGTCCTTGGGAAAGACATGCGGCGGCACGAGGGAGGCGCCGCCGTCAGTTGTGATGGTGATGCCGCTGAGGTGAGCGCCGCCCGAGCCGGCAAGGAGGAGCGCGGGCGCGGCAATGTCCTTTGCCTCGCCAGCAAGGCCGGCCGGGTGGGAGCGCGCGAGCGAGTCGTCCCTTGCGGTGCTCGTCATGTCTGTGGAGAGCGTCCGTCCGTCTCAGCTTGGTCCCAGCGCTATTGTTTTGCACGCCAGCTCCGCGAGGAAGAAAGCGGGTCAGGACTCACTGCTGGGGAAGAAGCCTGGAGCGAGCGCATTGACGTTTACGTTGCGTGGCTTGAGCTTGACGCTGAGGGTGCGTGTCAAGTGCGAGGCGGCGGCCTTTGAGGCGAGGTAGGACCATGCACCCATCGACGCCACTGGCAGCGTCGGCATGTTTGCAAAGGGGAGGCTGCCGTAGATGGAAGAAATGTTGATGACGCTAGCAGGTGAGCTTGGGCTCGTGTTCTTCTCGAGCAAAGGAAGGAGACTGTCATGAGATGAGTCGTTAGCCAGAGAAAAGAAACAGTGTCAGAGCACGAGGACGAGGAGGAACATGGGGTCGCGGTTTCTAACTTACGCAACGGTGAGATAAAACAGCGACTTGACGTTTCTGTGAAGTGGACGACCATCAACTCTTTCTTTCAAACATGGAGTTGCTGTCGAGAGATACTCACACATCGACTGTGAAAAGGAGTGGCCGTCGAGCGTATCGGTCGTCAATCAAGAAGTCATCTCCTCATTCCGGTCGACTGCGAAGGTGCGCGCGACACTCACACACCCTGTCCCAGCCCTTTTTCTCGTCGGTGCTCTCCATCTCGCTGCCCCACGACACGCCGCTGTTGTTGATCAACACATCGACAGTGCTCTCTCTCTGCTTGATCTCGTCCCCCAGCGCCTGGCAGCCCTTTGCCGTGGTCAGATCGGCCTCAAGCGGGACGGCGGAGCCCTCGCGGATGCCATTGAGCATCTTTGCAGCTCCCTCGAGGTTCTTGAGCTTGCGCGAGGCAATGTAGACGACTGAAAGACCCGTCAGCCGTCAAGTAAGCCGCAAGGAGAGAGAGAAAGGGGTCGTCGAGCAGGGAAAAGTTCTTCTCCTTACCCTTGGCGCCATTCTGCACAAACGCAGTGGCCATCATCAGGCCCAGACCGGTTCCGCCGCCCGTGATCACGACGACCTTTCCCTCTTGCGAGAAGAGCGTGCCCACGTTCAGGTCAGGGAGAGCCGAGTTGGACATTGCTGCAGCCGATTGTTGTTGGATTGATGTGAAAAAGGCGGGGGAAAGAAGCGGCTTACTTTTTGTGGAGAAGATGAAATGCGCCGGCGCAGATTCTTAGCGCCTTTGCCGAATAAGACGTGTTACTAGTAGTCGGTACAGTACAAAAGATAGCGATGAAGCAACGCTGTCTTGTCAAGCGATGGCTTCCTTGACTCGCAGCCGACTCAGGTCAAAAGAGGGCCAAAGACTACGGAGGAAAATGTGTCGAAATCAGAATCGGGGCGTGCAGAGGAGGGAGAGGATGTATTGCATTGTTCACACTTGATCGTCGATGTGAGCTATGCAGCTATGGGCAGACATCGAGCGACACGCGAAGACAACGTTGAGACTAACGAAAGGGGGAGGGGGGAGAGATGAAAAGGAATGAGCGCAGCTACCTGGAACTGGCTCGAAGACTATGTGAAAGAAAGGGGAGAACGAAAAGAAAGCCAGGGCCCGATAACGTCGAAGGAAGCGCGCGAACTTAGTTGTCGTCATGGTAGATGTCGTCGTCGCCGCCTGACGAGATCTCTTTCTTGTTCTGGAGCAAGCTCGAGTATGATGGCAAGTTTTGGTAGCTGTTGCCTTTGTTGTAGCCACCGCCGTAGCCACCACCGGAGCCGAGTTTCTTGTCATACTGGTTGTACCCACCGCCACTGCCGTATCCACTGCCATCGCCGCCACTGCCGTTTTTGAGGTCGTCGAATGGGCTTGAAGCTTGGCAAGTATTCATGCAGACAGAACCATACTGCTGCATGTCGTCGTCAGTAGTGCTGGAGGTGGCGGAGCCGGATGCAAAGGCGTTGCCGCTCGTCTTCCCCTCGACGTGGGCCTTGACCGTCTTGCAGGCGGACTTCTTCATGTACTTAGGGCAGCAACCAGCTTGACCGGTAGCCGAGAATGAGCTATCACCACCGGATCCGAAAACACCTCCACTACCTGGGCCACCTGCCTGACCACCGACGGTCGTCTTGGCCTTGCAAGTGTTTGAGCCGTCGTGACCCTTGCAGTCGCAGAAGAAAGGAGGTTTGTAACCGCCCTTGCACGTATCGCACTGTTGATCGGGGTCATCGTCGTAAGGGTTCCCATTGCTGGTTGTGTCGTACGGATCGTCTTGCTGGGTAGGGTCAAACTGATCGTCTTGCTGGGTAGGGTCAAACTTCTCGACTTCGTCATCCTCGGGCCCGTCCTCAGTGTGGTGGCCGCCGTAGCCGCCGGTAGGGAGGTAGGTGTCACCAGAGCCCCCAAGGCCACCTCCGAGACCACCTCCGCTGCCGCCACCATAGCCGCCTCCCAAGCTGACTGGCTTGCCGAAACCGCCACCAAGGCCGCCGCCGCTACCAAGGCCGAAATCGCCAAGACCGCCGCCACTAAGGCCTTTATTACCTGAGCCGCCGAGATCGCCATAGCCGTCGCCATAGCCGCTGCCGTAGTCGTCACCTTTGCCAAAGCCACTGGGGCCCCCACCGCCCATGCCGCCGCCGCCGTTGCAGGTCGCGCAATTGTCGCCTCCGCCTCCGCCTCCGCCACCGCCGCCCGAAGAAACTGACTTTGCCCAGGATTTACCGCTGCCCGTGGAACCTCCAGATACCCACGTATTGCCATTAGCGCCATTAGCGCCTGATTTGTACTGGCCATTGCCCTGAGACCCTCCGCTCGAGGATATAATGTCCCTGCGCATGTGGCGAACCATCTTGGAAGCACGCTTGAGGATGCTGCGACGGCTGCCACCATTGCTATTGGCGGTGGACTTTGCAGTGCTGGTCGAGCCTTGAGATGCCCAGCCTTCCGCATTGGTGTCGGTGTTATCCGTGTGGGCTGCAGTATTGAAGCCGGCGCCATTAGCAGCCACTCCCACGGCTTTGCTCTTCTCTTTGCCTTGCGAAAACTGGCCTTTGGCATCGGTTTTGACGGCGCCATGGATGCCCGAGGCACCCTCTACCTTTGTATCAACGTGCTTCGTGTGAGCCTCGCTTTGGAAAGCACCGAGGCCAAAGCCGATGCCCTTGCTCTCCCCCTTCTCTTTCGAAGTGCCAAAGCCGAAGAAGTCGTTCTGCTGCGCTTCGGCATTTGAACCGGCTTTGACGTCCCCGTTGAGCAGCGACGCGCCTTGCGTAAAGGTGTTGGTAGCTTTCGTGTTTGACCCAGATTTGAAGGCACCGGTTCCCTTACTTGCACCGGAGCTACCGGAGTTCTCCTTCGTATGAGCTCCACCGAAGATGTCGGTCGTTCCCTTCGAGGTTGCGTGCGATTGAGCGTCGACTTTGCCTCCGTTTGCGAATCCTTCGGCTGTCGTACTAGCACCGGAGGCCTTGCCAGCGGTTTTGAATTTGCCGATGCCATTGATGCCACCGATGCTCTTTGAAGAGCCGTTGGCAACAGGGGGCTTGACGACGGGGAAAGCGAAAGGAGTTTGCGGGGGTGGGAAGTCGCTGATCTTGGGAATATCCTTCCAGAAGACGCAGGTGAGGCATTGATCCCTTTGAGGCTTAGCGAAACCGACGGTGAACTTGGGCCAGCACAAATTGAATTCCGGCGTGGCTGGGCGGCAAAGATAGTCGTTGTTGCAGTTGTCGAAGCCGCATCCCGTGTTGGTGTTCCACATCCATCTGCCCTTGTCCTGCTTCCAACCACCGGCCTGGTAGAAGGGGAACCTTGTGCAAGAATTGCAAGAATCGGGCCGAAATGCGAAAGGGTAAACGGCGCCGCCCTTGCAGTCCCGGAGCTTCCCAGACGACGGCCACAACTTCAACTCAGTGTCGCAGAAGTCGCTGTACTGGTAGTCGTTGTAGTACGACATAGTCACTCTTTTCACTTCGCAGATGAATTTCGCGCTAAAGGCGACGATGAACATGTTGTGGTCCGGGGGACTGGAGATGCCACTCGGTCAGCTCAGCCAGCCAGTGGCGCAGCTAGAGATTACTCACAACCAACCCATAAGACCATAGGAAGCGGCGTCGACAGCCATCATGATCGATATAAGGAGCTCGCCAACGCTCTCATCCGCGCCAGCCTCCTTGAACATCGGCTGTTATGGGAGGCGTCAGCGATCGCTTATGTTGTCCCTCTCTTTCGTGCAGCAAACCCACCTGAACACCGATGAGTTTTTCGACGATGCGTGTGACGGTTGCCACGATCGAGTCCATCGAGTCGGTGATGGAATACAAGTCATCTTCTGTGGCCATTACGGATGTGGTGTAGGTAGTAAGAGTCGCAATGGTGCTAAGGTCGTTGTGGAACACGCTGAGAGCTTGGAAAGCGGCGCTCATCGAATTGCTGAAAGTCATGGTCAGCCTCTGACGACCACAACAGGATTCAAGAATGAAACTCACCCTGAACCAGTGGTAAGGAAGAAGTCGAGGGTTTGCTCGAGTATTTTGGCGCCCTCTTCGATTCTGTTCAGGATGGCATTGACCCTCCTTACAGCCGTGATTTGGACGACGTCGAAATGAATATCGGGAAGTAGACCCATGCTGCGCGGCTCAAGAGAGTGAGCCAATCCCACTTCACGAGGCTGGACTTCGGCTGGAGTGGCGGCGGTGGCCACACCGCAGAGCGCAAGGGCCCCCAGCGTGAAGGGGAGGAGGCAAGATGAGAGACGCATCTTGGTCGAACGACGGTGGTGGCGGCGATGCTGGTCAAGTCTGTCACTCCCGTCACGTTGTTTTTGCCGAAAAGAGTGTTGAGTGTCGTCTAGGAGAGAGGAAGGGAACCGTGCCAGAGGCAACGGTGATGGGGTGGACTGAGGAAAAAGGAGGAGAGGGAGGGTGGTGATTGTCCTCGACGACTGAGGAGATATGGGAATGTGAGATGGGAGGAGGGGTTGCGGTGGACTACCAAAGGGCGGGCTTTTATCCCTTTCCTGCGCCAGGGAGAGAAAGTGAATAAAGGGGACAGAGGGGACGGGCGAGAGGAAAAAAACCACGAACGGAGAGAAGAGGAACACAGGCGAGCTTCCTTGCCTCGGTATGCCAAAGTGCGCTGCTGACGCTCTGCTGAAGACATGACGGGAGCGGAGATCGTCTGAAGCGCAGGCCCAAAAAAAAGCAGGGTGTACCTTCTCTCTCTATTTCCTCAACCACAATTGTAGCCCAGAAGGGAGCATTTGGGGAGAGAAAGGGGAGTGCGAAAACAAGAGAAATGCTTAGCCGCGCTCTGCTGTATCTCGCCCCATCAAGCCGTTCTTGACCGAAAAGGAAAAAAACAAAAGGAAGGAAATGGGAGGCTGGGCTGATGAACGACGGACTTGAGAAAGATGACGGCGGCCGCCGCCGCTGCCGTCGTCCCTGGACACGAAGCGGTGTGAGCGAAGGGACGGAGAAGGATGAACACAACACAAGCAGCTGCCACCCTCTCTCTTTGGCCCCAATGGACTTGGGAATGCCGGCGTACCTGGCTCGATTTCACCGCCACCCTTACTCTCTGACAGTAAAGGTGAAGGGGGGACCAGACCGTCTTCGGGCCGTACAGGGAGAGCGACTGTTTGCCGAACAAAGCGCGCATTTCCAACGCCGCGCACTTTCCTATCCACCGCTCTCAACCAGGCGGCTCCTTCGTAAAGCCGCTCCTCTATGAGGAGGAGGGCCATCGGAGCTTGAGCAGAGGTCGCGGTGCTCCGTTGAGGCGATGAAGCTGACAGCTGCTCCCTGTCGCGGCGCGCCGCTTTGCGCTCCGAAACATCTCGTCATTACAGAAACAACAACCTGCGCTTGAGAGAGAGGGCCACAGCGCTGAGTTAATGACATTCTCACCGAACCAATCATCTGACGCGACAAAAGAGCGGCGCTCCTGAGGCCCGTGTGATTTGAGGGAGAGAGAGGGGGCGTAAGTGGCCATGCTGAGAGGGTAAGCCCCTTTCTTTGTGATTTTTTCAAAAAGACATTTGCAAGAGAGACCAGACCTGGACGATGCGGTCCTCCCTAAATTGGTAAAAGACGTGCTCGTACGAGGCCTTGCCTAGGGAGAGTGCGTCGAATCGGATCCGCGCGGCCACCCGTCCCGTCTTGTCATCAGCAATGAGCATCTCAAGCGAGGCCTCAAGATCACTGGGAAGGTCTACAAGACTGTCTTGGATCATCTGTACGTAGCCATGCGGCGTGAAGCTTCTGTCGTTGTGAATGACTTGCGGGTGTGCGAAAGCCATGACGGTGCTCCACTCTCGCCTCTTGAAACCGTCAAAGTACCGTCTGTACGTTTCCTCGAGCGAGGGCATTTTGAAGGGGCCCTTTCCTTGTCCGGTGAAGCTCTTACGATGTTTTTTGACCCGTCAAGCGCTTGCCGATGCACTTGCTCACTAATCGTCACCGGCGCTGCACACGGACGACCGATGCAGCCCTTCTCCTTAGCGTCAGTCGGAGACAGGACCATTCAGGCACGAATGTGTAAATCTCGATTCCACGTGGTCGTGCCTCAACGACCTTGTTGCTCTTGATAACATCGAGCTTGGACCCCCCTCGCAAGCTGATCCTCTGTCCCACGAACCTCTATGCGGAGCGAAGGCGCCACGTCTGCAACTGCAACAAGGACAAGACCGCTCAGATAGACTGGGAGGGAGCTGCTGCCATGGACTGGCAAGCAGTCTCGGATTTGGCAGGCACGACATCCTTTGTCGTCTGGCTCTTTGCCCAATCGCCGTGAGTGGTGGGGGAAAGGGGGCGATCCATTCCTAACCGTTTCTGCGCCAATTTGGTATGAAAAGCTCATCCCAAGCATCCTCGCTTGCTGTGAAACCCCAGTCAGATCTACGAAAACTATGTGCGGTCCTCTGTCGACGGCCTCTCGCTCGTCTTTGTCGCCCAGTGGTGTGCGGGCGACCTGACGAATCTGGTCGGCTGCCTCCTCACCCACCAGCTGCCCTTTCAAGTCGCCGTTGCCTCGTACTTTTGCTTCATCGACATTGTCATTCTCCTGCAGTACTACTGTGAGTCTCTGGCCATTTGTGACGGCTGTGTGGGAGGAAGGGGGGAGAGGAATACTAACCTCGCCGATAGACTACTGGAGCAAGAACAGAGCAAAGCCGACAGAGGTCGCGGTCGCCCCCGTCATTCAGTACGGGACATTCGGGACGTCGAGGAGGTACGGCTCCACTAGCCGGCCTCGATACGGCAGCAAGAGCTCTTCCTACTCGACACTACCCAGGCTGCGGTCGACGACGGCAAGCCGGCCGACTTCGCCTGCACACACGAGAAGGCCGCCATCAACGCCAAGCCGTGCTTCGGTCCGCCATCATTTTGATGTACTATCAGGCTACGAGGAGCTGAGCAGGGCAGCACGAAGCGTGGCGAGCCTCGCCAAGAAGATGGCTGAGAGAAGCTCGAGCGCATCGTCGACGAGGCGGCGCGATGGGGGTGTCTCGAGCCCCAAGCGAGGAATGTCGTCCATGATGACAAAGACTGGTGCAACGGAAGAGGCTAGGAAGCAGGAGCAGCCGCGTGAGCACCACGATGCGTCCTCGGATGATGAGGGTGCAGGTGGGAAGGCTGCATCTCGAGCTGCGGCGTACAACCAAATGTCGGACAGCATCATGAGCACAGCAAGCACAGACGATGGCTACGGGTACGGGTTCGGCAGCGCATCGACGCACGACCTCGCCAGTGCTGCTGCGGCCTCGGGAAAGACGGTGGGAGGGACATCACCCATCCCAGAGGACGATGCGGCGAGCTCGCTCGGCAGGGGCAGGGATATGACGAGGACAGCTGGGAGGATCCTGGAGGCGAGCACATCCAAGACGCCCCCCAACGCAGAATCATCCTCGGCAGATGGTGGAGGCCAGGCTCAGCCGATGGCTACGGCGACTGCTGCTGCGAATGACCCGACGCTTGCCGAGCAGCCAAAGAGGCGCGGTCTGCTCGGTAGATTCATCAAGAGAACAAGGAACAGCGCTAGCACCAGCCCTACGGCGAGAAAGCGGACAGGGATCGTGTTCCTCGGCATCTGGGCCCTCTTCGCCCTCCGTCGTCCGACACAGCAACCAGAGAGTAGTACTGCAGCTCCTTACTCCCTTGGCCGCGTGCTCCACGGCGACGAAGCCCAGGCACCCCTTCACTGGGATCAGGCCACCCATGTGCACTTCCTGAGTCGACCGATACCTCAGCATCCCGTGACACTCTTCTACCACCAGGTGGCAAGAAAGCCTGGCCACGGTCGTGGCGACGACGAGAGGAACAAAGGCGACAACACCAAGCACCGCCATCGCTCCAGCGACAGGCCCGGTCCGCCGCCAGCGCCGGGGGGAGGGCCCTCCGACTTGCCACCCTCGCCCTCGTGGGAACGTATCCTGGGCCGCATCTCTGCCTGGATCTGCACCGTGCTCTACATGACGTCGCGCCTGCCCCAGATCTGGGAGAACCACGTCCGCAAGTCTGTCCAGGGCCTCTCGATTCTCCTCTTCATCGCCGCCGCCCTCGGCAACTTCTTCTACTCTGTCTCGGTGCTCGTCAACCCCATGGCGCTCGAGGGCAGTCCAGAGGCCAAGCGAGAATATCTGAGGGAGAGCCTTCCGTTTCTGTTGGGAAGTGGGGGAACGCTGGTGTTTGATGCGGTCATTGTTGGGCAGTGGGTTGCCTGGAGAGGACTGCAGCCACTGGGCGAAGAGATTGACGAAGCGGACGAGGTGCAAGAGCAGGTGTCGCCGCCAGGGCAGACGCAGCAAGGGGAGGAAGCTTCCTTCGTCGCCGCGAGGGAGAGCGCATCGTCGTTGGAGAGGCGACCTCTTCTACCATCTTCGCATTAGATAGACCAAGTCACCGTGAAATAACAAGCCAGACCGTAGAGCCTCTTTTCTCAGTCATTTATCGCGCGCCATGGCTCCTGCACAACCAACCATCTCTGTATAGCAGCAATACGAAAATCAGAACCGTTTGCAATCTCACATACAACCACTGCCTTGCCCCACTCTCTTCCTCTTTGGCGCAGGCCGCTCACTACCTGACTTGAACTTGAGGAAGGATCGCTACGGTCCAGTCGTCTCTGTACGTCACGTGCGCGTCAGCACCGGGCGCCCTCCTCGCCATGGAGCGCTCCTTCCTTCTCCACTTGCCCTTTGAGAAGACGCATTCAGGACATATAGAGAAGAGGCGGGAGGACAAAGCAGAGGGAGAATGAAAGCGCTGGACCGATCGCGGGAGCCAAACGAGGCCGACGACGAGGGCGAGGAGTCGCCCGACGAGGATTTCCGCGAGGAGGCCGAGGCCGAGAATGACGCAGCTGGTGAGGCAGGCAGGCAGGCAGGCGAACAAAGGGGGTGTCGAGGCTGGCTGCTGATACTCTCGATTTGCTGCGATTCGTGGACAGATGAGTCGGATGGAGAGGGAGCAGGAGGCGCGGGCAAGGGCGAGGAGGAGGAGCTCGACGAGGGCGAGGCGGCGGATCTGAAGCGCGATCTCGGCGAGGATCTCCGGGCTGGGAAGCGGAGGAAGAGGGGCGAGGGGGTAGGGGCGGGAGATGATGATGAGAGCCAACGGGAGAATGATGGGTGGGTTCAGGTAGACAGAGAGACACTTGCCCCATTCATGTCCGTCGCTCATCTTAGTAAACGACGACGCTGCACAGGAACAGCAAGCGGGGGAAACCATCGCAGGAGTCCGAAGAAGCGTGGAAGTCGATCAAGGAGGCGGCGGCTGATGCTGACAAGGGAACAGTCTCATCAAACGACCAAGAGGAGATGGTCAAGGTCATCAAGACGTACAAGTTTGCCGGGGATGAGGTCCGGTGAGTGGTGGCAGGCACCCTGTCTCTATAAGTATGGTAGGGACTCATGTGGCTACTTGCAGCGAGGAGAAGCTCCTGCCTGCATCTCATCCCGATGCCGTAGCCTATCTCAAGAAGCAGGCCGACGGCGCCGGCCGACCTGCCTCTGTGCCAGCTCCTGCCACCGCGGCTTCGAGTAGCCCAGCAATTGCTCGTGGTAGCGGCGGCCCTGCTCCGGGACCGAGGCGTAAAAAGGGAGGCGGCCTCGCTGCCATGAGCGCCGCAGCCTCTGCCAAGCCGACCAAGATCAACACGCTGGAAAAGTCAAAGATGGACTGGGATCGCTTCAAGAGCACGGCCGATGCTGCTGCTGCCGATGCCGCTGCCGCTGCCGATGACGGCCTGACAGAGAGGGAGCGCGACGAGATGGAGAGCCAGACAAAGGGCGGGTCCAGTGGCCTGGGAAGCATGAAGGGCTACATGGAGAGGCGAGGGTTCCTCGACCGGGTAGAGGAGCGCCTTCAGAACAAGGATCGCTAGACGTGCTGTGCTGCCATTGGCCTCTTGCTTTATATATATTCATACACAACTCCATCGACAATCTTGTATCACCATCTCAATTCATACGCTGTCCCTGGCCATGGCGCCTCGCCGTCTGGCCCGGCTGGCTTGACAAAGTCGTCGACTGGCTGGAAGCCCTTGCTCTCGTAGTATCTATTTGAAAGCCATCAGTTAGGGTCGCAGCAGCAAGCGCAGCAGCATGTAGAGACGACTCACTTGACCAGCTTTCGCTCATTGCCGTTCCAGCAGTCTCCACAGATGCGTCGGATGCCCAGCGCCTCTGCTTCCTTTCTGGCCAGGGCCAAAAGACTGCCCGCAGCGCCCTTGCTCAGCGTCCCGGCACGGTGGTCGCTGATGAGGTAGCGCAGAAAGACGAATGGGTCGGCGTCGTCCTGGCCCGGCCAGATCGATGCGAGGTAGTCGCACGGCCGGCTGCAGAGGAGCATCGCAGCGACGGGCAGCCAGATGCCGCCGCCGCTGAGCTCTTGCTCGTGCCCCTGTACTTGTCCATGTCCTTGGCCCGCCTCGTCGAGGAGGGCGCGGACGTGGGGCTGCTCGGCCTCGTCACGCGACAGGCGGCGCTCGGCCACAAACGCCTTGCACCAGTCACTGTGCGCAAAGGGCACGCCGCCCGCGTGCGTGGCGTCGCTCAGCGCGATGAAGTTGGCGATGCGCGCGACAGACGTGGGCCGGCTGCTGAAGCGCTCGCTGCCCCACTGGGCGCCGCTCCCGATGGAGGCGAGATAAGGCAGGGCCGAGTCAAAGAAGCGGAGCAGCAGCTGCGCGTCGTCGCAGCGGCCCGACTGCAGCATGGGCCGGTAGCGATAGACGGGCGCGGGCGAGGCCATGGCGGGCGAACGACTGTATGTGTCCCTGTTGTGGGCAGCAGAGAGGGCGAGTCAGGCACAGAACACACAAGTTGTGATTCACCCTCTGCTCCACGTACGATTGCTGCTGCTGCTGCTGCGAATCTCGAAGATTGACTCACTAAAAACACACACCTCCACGGAGAAGAGCGAGTTTTCCGTCTCCTTCGGAGAAAAAAGCAAAGAGGGACGCGAAACAAAACCGAAGACGGAAAAAAGAGGTGGCGATTCGTCAGCATCCTTGTCCTTCTTCCCCCCTTTCCAACAACCAATACCAACAGCAGCAGACTTGAGATCGCTGCTGAATAGTCTCTGCCGACTCACGAAAAGGGCAAGCGGACGCAGAAGCTCGAGCGTCGGAAGGAGAGGCGTACAGACAAGACGAGCGTCAGGAGCAGAGGCCCGGCAGTCGTGGACGAGGAAGCACAAAGAATGGCAGATGTTGTGACGACGAGCAATGCCGCGAGCCACACAACACCCATAGAACAGGCCTCGGAGCGAGGCGGTGCAAGAGGGAGAGGGCGAAGGAGAGGAGGTCCACGAAGAGGAAGAGGAGGAGGCGGTGGCGGCGGCGGGGGTGCTGCTGCAGGCGAGACAGCGTCACACGACACTGCTCCTCGACCCGACGGCCCCAGCGGTGAAGGCCAGCCGACTGCATCTTCGGAGCGGGGAGTGCCAAAGCGAAGAGGAGGTGGGCCAAAGAGAGGAAAAGGAGGTGGTGGCCGGGGAGGCAGTGGTGCGAAAAGAGCTGGCGACCGGGCGAGCACAAACGGCGACGAAGGGGCCACGGCCAGTGAAGAGCAGCCGCCACCGAGTCGACGACGGCAGTTTGCGAGCAAGTTGACGAGCACCGATGAGCAGGGCAATGGAAAGGAAAATGGAAGAGCAACCAAGACAGGACAGCAAAAGAACAGTCACAATCACAGCAACAACAACAACAATAAGGTGGCGCCCATCGACTACGCCGACCTGCGCACCAGGCTCGTGGCTGAGCTCTCGTCTGGCCAGTACGACTGCTCGGTGTGCTACTCGACAGTGACGACAAAGCAGGCCGTGTGGTCCTGCACCCAATGCTACGTCGTCCTCCACCTCGACTGCGTCCAGCGTTGGGCCTCGTCGAGCGTGGCCAAGATTGAGGAGCAGAATGCGATGCAGGAGGACCCGGCCATTCGCGACCGGAAGGGCACCTGGCGTTGCCCCAGCTGCCAGTATGCGCGCGAGCCCGTCCCACGCACCTACCTCTGCTGGGACGGCCAGGTCAAGGATCCTGCCGGCGGAAAAGGTGCGCCACCACACTCCTGTGGCCGAGGATGCAACAAGGCAAAGTGCAGCCACGGCTGCGCTGCCGGTCTGTGTCACCCAGGTGAGTCTTGAGGCGGTCGTCGTCATTAGTCTATGTCCCCTGCTGACCTTAAGTCTGTTTCAAAGGCCCCTGTCCACCGTGCCCAGTGTCCATCACGAACCGGTGCTTCTGCGGGGCCGAAGCCGTCACGACGAGATGCTCCCAGCTTCGTGGACCCTCGCTGTCTCGCGGCGTCTCCTGTGGCGGCACCTGCGACAAGCTGCTGCCCTGCGGCTTTCATCGATGCACCGACATCTGCCATGAAGGCGAATGCGCGCCCTGCCAGAGAGTCGTCCGGTCCAAATGCTATTGCGGCAAGCACGAAAAGGACATGCGCTGCGGCGATGGCCTGGCCAAGACGAGCAACGAGAGTGCAGAGCTGAGCTGGGAGGGCCGTTGGGCATGCGCTTCCCTATGCGAGCGACCATTTGATGTGAGTGAATGCCACTTGACGGCAAACATCGGCCACAAGACTGACGTGAGCTCTCTGCATGCATACAGTGTGGCAAGCACCTCTGCCAGCGGGCATGTCATGCGATCAGCATCCAACGACCGCCGTGCCCCTTTTCCCCCGCCTTTGTCGCAACGTGTCCCTGTGGTGCCGAGCCGATTGGGGAACGGACGAGCTGTGAGGACCCGATTCCGACGTGCTCGCGCACCTGCAGTCGCCAGCTCTCGTGTGGCCACACCTGCCAGGCCCAGTGCCATCTCGGTGACTGCCCGCCATGCTCCATCGTCATGCCGACGCCGTGTCGATGTGGCGAGACAAAGAAGCCCATCACCTGCCACGAGAAGCAGCGCGAAGAGTCAGAGGGTGGCCAAGAAGTTCTCTGCACCACCACCTGCCGATCGCTCCGCAACTGTGGCCGACACGAGTGCAGGCGGACATGCTGTCCGCTGTACTTTTTGGCAAAGTCAAAGTCGAGAAAGAAGCCTTCGCAGCGGGAGCTCGAGGAGCAGGACCCAGCCGGCCTACACAACTGCGATGTGCCTTGCGGGAAGGCGCTCAAGTGCGGGCTTCACAACTGCCCCATGACCTGCCACCGAGGTCCTTGCCCGCCCTGCCTCCAGGCTTGCTTCGATGAGCTGTCGTGCCATTGTGGAAGGACAGTCTTGGATCCACCCGTGCCGTGTGGGACAGTGATTCGCTGTCACTTTCCCTGCGCGCGACCGCCACCACCTTGCGGCCACCCCAAGCAACAGCATGAGTGAGTCCTAAGTGCGCAAGGCGCTCAAATCCTACAGACTGCTGACGTCCCCTTTTTCGAAGCTGCCACGAGGACGAGCATTGCCCTCCATGCATCTTCCTCGTCGAGAAGCGCTGTCTCTGCGGCAAGAACGTCATTCCCAACATCCCTTGCCACCGGTCTCGCGTCTCATGCGGCCAGACGTGCGACAATGTTCTGAACTGTGGCTTCCACCGCTGCCAGCAGACGTGCCACCAAGCTGGCGAATGTGGACCATGCAGCCAGACGTGCACAAAGCCTCGCAAGTGTGGCCACCCATGCCCAGAGAAGTGCCACGCACCCGCGGCGTGCCCCGAGACGGAGCCATGCATGGCCTGGGTGACGCTCCAGTGCCCCTGTGGCAACATCCAGCAGCGCGCTCGGTGCGGCGCCTCGTTGCACTCGCCGGTCAATCCAGACCGCAAGCTCAAGTGCACCGATGCCTGTCTCATCGCTCAGCGAAACATCAAATTGGCCGAGGCACTCGGCTTGAATCCGGCAGAAAAGTCTGCGCCGACCACGTACGAGAAGTCGACGCTGGCATACTACAGCAACAACAAGCGATACGCCGACGAGGTCGAAAGCACCCTGATTGACTTTATCCGTTCGTCCAGGCACGGCCTCATTCTTCCTCCGGCCAACCGGGCCCAGAGGCAATTCACGCACGAGCTCGCTGATGCATTCAAACTTGTCTCGGAGAGCGTTGATGCGGAGCCGAGGAGGAGCGTCAGTGTTCGACGCAGGCAGGAGAGCAAAGTGCCCCACCCACTCCTCTCAGAGGCCCACCGGACCTACCGAGCTGAGGGCCAAGGTAGCTCGGCCCTGGGCCAGCTGCGTAGGCCTGGCCCTTCATCGACGACGGAGGACGGCGTCGCAATTGCGCGCGAGAACCGCTTCCCGCTCAACGCTGTCCTCCTCGAAGGTGTCTTTGGACACGACGAAGCCTCTCTTCGCGCCATCCTCCAGCCGCTCCTTCGGACCGCAGGCACCCTCCAGCTCCGGTGGGTCGGCGACGAGGACGTGCTCGTATCGTCGGACCTTCCTTCGAGGCTCGTGGCGAGCCGGACCGAGCTGCGCTCCCTCCTCTACCGCATCGACTTGCCCGCGGGCAGGGTCGCCAGTGCAATCCTCTTTGTCCATGCCGACGCCAGGGGCAATATTGTGCGTGTCGAGACCACCAACCCCACGCCTTCGTCCTCGGGTACCGCGACGCCAGCAGGCGCGTGGGGCAGCTCGTCAACATCGAGAGGCGGCGCTGCCCCAGCTGCAAGAATGGCCAACGGCGGCGCATCGGGCGCATGGGCCGCCGTCGCTGCTTCCAACCCGGCTGCCCAGCCCAGGCCGCCAGTCCCCAATGCGTGGGCTGCTCCCACCATGGTTGCTACAGGCTCCTCGAGCAGCGCAGCAGCAGCAGCAGCAGCAGCAGCAGCAAGCCGCCCGCACAATGGATCCACGTCGACGTCGCCCTCGACGGTGGCTTCACCGCTTCGCCAGGCATCGCCGCCACCACCACCACCCCTCGTTGACAGCAGCAACGTTCCTGATGAGTGGGATGCATGAGGCCACCCAGCGCACACTTCATTTGGCGACGACGAGCGCCGATTTTGACGACTGCCACCAACGGCAATGCATCCCTCATTTCCATGTAGTCAGATTGGATGCTCATGTGCACATTTAGCCAGAAAGAAAGTCGTCATTTGATGCTTCATTGCTTACAGAGAGTGGTGAAAGAGAACAAAAAAGGAAGATTGAGCAGTGAGAATTGAGACTAGTGTGATGCTTTGAGGCTCGCGCTCGGACCACCAGACGCATCGGCGGTAGAAAAGGCTTCGTGGGCTGCTGTGACACGACTTACTCCACACAGACTGACTACTGCGCCCGACGGAGGGGCTCCGCCGGTGTGAACGAAATGGACCAGCACAAGTTCTCGTTTGCTGATGCTGTCAGCGCAGTCACGTCGAGCTTCAGGTCCGTCGGCACGTCTACCTCCCCGAGAGTGGGTGCCAATGTCGAGCAGGGGCAGGGGCCAGCCCGCCCTGAGTACAGCGTGGACGGAGATGGGCCGAGAGGCCGAGGAGACGGAGACGGAGAGGGCGAGGATGCGTTTCCGAAGCTGTCGCCGGAGCAGCTTCACGCGCTCTTCGAGGACGAGGAGCAGAGGAAGTGCGTGGCAGCCGCGCTCGAAGAAGCGCAGCTCAACTGGTCGCTGGACAGCAAGATGCTCGGGCAGCGCTCCGAGGCCAATCGGGGTATGCGCGCCATCGTCGAGCTGCTCGCGCAGATCCACGTGAGCCATTCCAGTCAGTGGCAAGAACGGCAGCGACTTGCTGGTCAGCTCTCTGGTGCGACTGGCGCGCAAAGTGAGGGCGATCAGGGTGCTCGCTCCAGGAAAGCAAAGGGAGAAGGCGGCGATGCAAAGGGCACAGAGCAACGCCTCAACCACGCGTGGGAGACGCACGATCTCCTCCGAGCCATCGATCGCAAAGACCACGAAACGATTCTCATGATCCGCGATGCCAACTTCGACCTCTTGCTCGATCTCAACCAGTCTGGAACGTCTGGCAACGCAGCCAGCACGCCGCTTGGGTAGTGAGCCATCCCAGCAAAGTAAAGGTGTCGTGAACTCGCTCGAAACTGACACTGTTGGTGTCTCTCAGCTGCATATCCCTAGGAAAAGGATGGGAGGGCACGTCGATCGTCTTGACAGGGGCGCTTTCCAAGTTCGTCAACAATCTCCCCGATGACGAAGCTGAGGACTTGCCCGCCGACGAAGACGAGGGCTCGATGCAACAACGCAGGGCACGGGCACGCAAGGCACGGCATGAGCTCGACCCGCGAACGGCCTCCCGGCTCCGCAAGCTGCGCACCAGCCTCAAGCTCGCCATTGAGTGGGTTCAGATGCCTTGTATGCGGGACACACAACTAACAAGTGTCTTCTTCTTCCCAGCAACTCGATTCTCTCGGACCAGACGAGCCTCCTGGCGTCGTACATCCAGGTTCTCCTCATGTCCGAGGGCCAGCCATTCATCCTCGAGTCGATCTCGGCCGTCCAGCAGGCCCTCGTCTCGTACCTCGGTCCGTCCAACACCTCATCCACCGGCGCCATTCTCACGCAGGCAGACCCAATCTCTGTCAGTCACAATTGCGTGAACCGGTTCGTGAGCGACGGCCTGCGCAGCCACAAGCGGCGTCCCTCGAGCAGCGCTGGTGGCGTCTCGGGCACGACCAGGCAAGGAGACCAGTACAGCGGCGGAGGCGCCAGCATCGTCGCCGCCGTCGACGATCTCGTCGCCAACGCCGTCGGCGACTTGGTCCTCATGGCTCTCTGGGACCTCGTCCGCATCTCCAGGCACGACCTCTCGCTCCTGGATCCCAAGGTCGAGCAGTCGTCGACGATTGCAAAGCGCGTCGAGGAAGACGACCTGTCGAGCCCCCTGCCTCTGTACTTTTTCGCTCGCGACGACCGCGTATCGGCGCAGTACACGAGCCGCCTGCAGGGCACAGAGGTCGTCCTTGACCAGATTGCGACGGCTCGGAGCAAGTCAACGCTGCAGGGCGCAGGTCTCGTGGGCGGCAAAAGCGCCAGGCAAGTGAGAATGTGGAAGTGCGCCCAGAAGACGTCGGAGAGCCTCCAGAGCGGACTGAGGCGGCTCAACTCAAAGGACCGTCTCGACCACATCGACGAAGTGCTCGCCGCATTCAAAGGTTGACAGACATCATCACCACTACTGTATCTGTATCATAGCTCCAAATGACTCTTCTGTTCACACGCAATCCAAGAGGGACCCGCAAAGCATTTCATCATCAATTAAGGGGGAGCGTATGCGCGACCTGGGTCTGCCCCAAACAGGGTAGGACGACGAGACCGCGGACCACGGCTTGGTCTCCTCTACGACTATACAGCTTTCCGGGGGGCCAGTGACTCTTTTATTCCCCTTCTCTTTAGGCCTCAAAGACCATCGAGGCGCCGACCTTGTGGGCGTTGGCACCGTTGCTGTCCGACAGCTTGACAGTGTCGAGGGCCAGGCCGAGCGAGGCCTTGACGCCGGGGCGCAGGGCCTGGGTGTAGCCGAGGCAGAGGATACCGGCGTTGTTGATCTTGGCCTTGACAAAGGCGGCGTTGTCGAGGTAGGTCTTGGTGCCGACCTCGAGGTTGACGGCGCTGGCGGGTCCCTTGGTGTCGTACGTGGCCCTGGCGCTCGTCTCAATGTCGGGGTTGACCCGGTGGTAGTAGCTGGCCGTGTACAGGCTCAGGTTGCCGAGCGCGTGCAGGGTGACGGCGTACTCGGGCGCGTGGAAGCCAGCGGCGAGGTTGTACTTGGACAGCTTTCCGTCCTTGACGTCGTACGACGCCTCACCACCGAGCAGGAAGCCGTCGCGGCCCAGGACGGCGTCGGCAGTGACGGTGGGGCCCTTGAACAGGTCGAGGTGCTGCCTCGTGTGGACACCGGGCTGCTTGTACGTGCTGGCCACGACGGCGTTCTTGGACTGCTTGTCAGGGATGAGCGTCGTGATGAGCTCGAGCTTGAGGCCCTTTGCGATGTGGTTCTCGAGCTCGACGTGGTTGCGCAGCACGTTGGACGTCGACCAGGCCTGGGTCAGCGTGGTGCCGCTCTTCTTGTCGGCCCACTTGGCCTCGAGGTCGCCGTTGATCTTGTCCGTCTTGGAGTCGCGCATGCCAAGGACGCGGAAGGTGACATTGTTGGGCGTCTTGGTCTTGACCTCGAGCGTCGAGCCATGGATGGGGCTGAAATCAGAGACCGGTTTATTGGCCGGTCAGTCGTCGTCACTCTTATAAAGCTTCTGTAAGACAGCCGCTGCTCCACTCACTAGTCCTTGCCGAGCAGGTCGCTGGCGGCCTTGCCAAGGTCCTTCCAGCTAGGGGGAACGGGCTGCGAGGGAATGCTCATGTTGTCAAGGAGTGATGGAGGAAGGAGAGTTGATCAGCAAGGCTGAAGAAACGTCGGAGGTGGTGGTGGGGCGTTCTTAGGGTGAATTGGAAAAAAGGTTCCCTTGCCAGTCCTCGGCTCGGGTCCAACCGTCGCGTCTTCCGATGAACACGTGTCGTCATCGCCCGACAATGACCCTGCCCTGCATCGACGTTGTTCGCAAAGCCACATAGAACGAACGGACATCAAGCCGGACAGGAAAAGTCCGTTGGATCTAGGGAATATATACCATTACAGAGAAGGAAAGGGGAAGGGGGACAGCGGGATGTTCGAATAGAAGGTGGGTGCCAATGTGTCTATGAATCGCACATCTGATGAAGTGCCTTTTACGCCCTTTGTTTATGCGGCCGTAGTGAAGGACGGGAAGCACTCTTTCAAAGTCTGAATTTGCAACAAACAATCAGCATGTTAGTCGTAACACAAGCTGGAGAGGCACGATGATGATACTGACCTTCTTGTGCTTCTCGGCATGTTCCTTGAGCTGGAAAGTTACTTTTAAGTCAGCAAATCCTGAAAACCGGGCCAACAGCGACGATGCGAGCAAGAGGATCAAGGGGGCCAGAGCAGAGAACTCCGAGAGCAGAACGAAGAGCGAATCACGAGCTTCATGCAGAAGAAGCTGGATGCTGAAGCCCCTTGCCACTGTCCTAGCGATGAATCGCCCTTCTCCGCTTTCGAAACCTCGATCTCGGGCGGGACCGCCTTCTTGCTCTCCATCGAGTCATGTTACGAACGGACAGAGAGCAGTAGTTCGGACTCAGCAGTAGTTCGGACTCCCCAAGTAGGCCAAAAAGTGGTCCCCGTAGTGATGCTCGCACGCGACACCTTCATATGCTCATCAATGTATCGCTACTCACCGCTGGCTCCCTGACGGTCTGGAGGAAAGTCTGCCTGCAGTTCATGCAGATGACATTCATGGCCGCCTCTGAAAGGCACATGAAAGGTCAGCTGATCAGTCTTCCGTACATCACGTCAATGTCGCGAGACACCCACGGTTGGTCTTGAGCTGCGACTTGGGCTCCTTCTTCGCCGCTGCAGCGTTGCGCTCACGCTTCTGCTGTGCTCGCTGTTGTATCGAGTAGAAGCAAATGCGGCGAACCGGAAAGATGGTGAGTTAGGGTAATGAAGTCAAATCGCGCAGAAGCGAACAGGAAAGGGGGGGGGTCATAGTGAAAGGGAGGGGGACACGAGTGAGCATTGTCACTTCGACTACATGTGTTCGAGGACCGAGAGAAAGACTCACGTTTCCGTTTCCCATGTCGGTTGCTTTGAGATGGCTATGCGAGGCTTCGAAGCGAGAAAGGCGTGATGAAGCGAAAGCCAAAGAGTCGAGAGGAAAAGAGAGGGCGAAAAGGAGCAGCGAGGGCACGACCTCGTTCATTTTTTTTTAAACTTTCAGGACCCTAAGCCCTCTAACGTCGCTTATCTAAGCAGCCTCGAAATTTTTTGAATGATTGCGAAGGTCCTAGTCCTCCTCATTTCTGTCAAGACTAGCAGCACCATGGCGGGCCCACCCAAGCGAGAAAGGTTCAATGCCAAGGCGAGACAGTCATCGGTGGGAGGATCTAGCCACAAAAAGCGGAGAAGAGTCAAGGTAGGGAGCGGCGAAGACCAAGTAATTGACGAGACGATCATAGACCCGGAAGAGCGGAGAGCCAAGGCTGAGGAAGACCAGAAGCGAAGAGCAGTGAGTGTCGAGCTTCTTGTAGAGTTGCGGCGGTGAAGGCTGACAGAAGAATCGGTAGCTTCTGGCTCAAGGTCCAGCCCCTGAAGCTGCATCAGCGCCCATCTCGAGCAAGAAGAGGAAGCGGCTTGACGCATACATCGCTCGCCAGCTGCGCAAGGAAGAGCACAAGGAGCTCCTTGCTAATCTGGCCAAGACTAGCGCCGAGGTGGGAGACCGCAGCGCACTGCTGAGCGCTTCGACTCTGGGAACTGGAAAGGTGCTCAGCGGCCGAGAGAGGATCGAGCGGAATGAGGCAGGGACAGAGAGAACAACACAGCGGCGAAAGGGCGGTTTCAAGGTACGCGATCTGAGCGATGATGAAGATGCCGATCTCGACGAGGAGCCAGAAGACAAAATCGCCGATCATGAGGAGCAGGGAGAAGGGAACAGTGAAGAGCACGATGAACGAGAAGCACGTATCGCGGCTGCACGCGCACTATTCGCCCAAGCGGGTCCATCAACCGATAGCAAAGACGATCAAGCCATTGGTTCAGCGTTGGCGTTGGGACCTGACGGAAAGCCCATCGCTGCAACAATGAAAATACGCAAGAAGAACAAGCAGAACAAGCGGCGGAGGATGCCCGGCTCAGGCACAGCCTGGGGAAGGGCGACGACTCGACAGGCCGACGATGACCACGAAGAGAGCAGTGATTTTGACAGCTCTGCGAGCTCAGACGAAGGAGAAACCGATTATGATGAAGGAGACAGTAGTATCGAGAATGTCGGAAACAAGAGTACGCGAGGAAACAGCAGCGAAGAGGCTGATTTAGCTCTCGATGATCTCGACTCGCCTTTTAAGCCGTCGACGGGCAAGGGCAAGGGCAAGGGCAAAGGAAAGGAGATTGAAGGAAGCGTGGCGATGGAGGGCCAAGATGGCTCCGATGATTTCGAGGATTCTTCTGCTTCTTCCTTAGGAGATTCTGATGAGGAAGATGATGCGAGCGAAGAGACAGACGAAGACGAGCAGGCGATTCTGATGGAAGCAATGAGGCTTCGAGGCATGTTGGGGGATCCCAACAAGACACCGCCGCGTTTCGATGACGAGGAAGGAGGACCAGTAGACGACGCT
Source organism: Acaromyces ingoldii (assembly GCF_003144295.1). Lineage (NCBI taxonomy): Eukaryota > Fungi > Basidiomycota > Exobasidiomycetes > Exobasidiales > Cryptobasidiaceae > Acaromyces > Acaromyces ingoldii. The sequence goes on from NW_020290247.1 coordinate 1,436,596, forward strand.
CAGGAAGGGGAAGGGGAACTGGAGCTCCCTTTCACTGCTTTTGAAAGCGAAGAGGACGCTGACTACGGGTCCAGCCTAGACGAGGGAGGGCACACATCTGTAAAAGGCGGACACATTGCGGAAGACAAGGAGGCAGCCGACATGGTTGAGGATGAAGAAGACGAGGAGGAGGAGGAGGATGGAGAGGAAGACGACGACGACGATGTGGAAGATGATGACGAGGAAGATGACGATGAGGGAGAAAGCAGTGAAGATGATGAGGCCCTCATGAATCCCATGGCATCACGGAGACGTGGACTCGGACAGACAAATCGATCCTCGGGCTTCAAGGACTGGGCAAATGCGGCCCTAGGACTTGAGGCGAAGCACAGCGAGGATGATCAAGACGGCGTCTACCGTGGTCCCGAGCCAGTGGCAGGATTGAAGCAAAAAGTTAGTGAGCTTGGACCACAAGACGGTGTCGTTCGAGGACCTCTAGGCGCCGATGCGCCCAAGATGAGCGAGAGATCGGCTTTTGCGCAGAAGTTCTACGAGGAGGCCGGGAAAGAGACGAAAAGGAAGCGCACGGTCACTGTCGAGCGCTCGGAAGAGCTGCAGGATGCGAGATTGAAGCTTCCCGTCTTGGCCGAGGAGGAGCGCATTATGACGACAATCTTGGAGAATGAGGTTACGGTGCTGTGCGGTGAGACGGGAAGCGGGAAAACGACGCAGGTTCCCCAGTTTCTTTTTGAGGCGGGCTTCAGTTCTCCAGGCACGGCAAATCCGGGCTTGGTCGGTGTCACGCAGCCTCGTCGTGTGGCCGCTCTCAGCATGGCGCAGCGGGTAGCTTCGGAACTGTCGCTACCGTCAACACGCGTGTCCCACCAAATTCGATACGACGCGACTGTGAGCCCTTCGACGTCGGTCAAGTTCATGACCGATGGTGTCCTCTTGCGCGAGCTGGCGGCCAACTTTCTGTTGGAAAAATACAGCGCCATCATCATCGACGAAGCGCATGAGAGGAGCGTCAACACTGACGTCCTCATCGGCGTCTTAAGCCGAGTCGTTAAGCTCCGCGCCAAGCGATGGATAGAAGGTGAAAGCGGTGCTAAGCCATTGCGCCTCATCATCATGAGTGCTACGCTGCGCGTCGATGACTTTGTTCGCAACTCGACTTTGTTCGACACACCGCCTCCCGTCATCAATGTTGAGGCACGCCAGCATTCAGTCACAGTGCACTTCAATCGCCGAACGACTCACGACTACATTGCCGAGGCGGTCAAGAAGGTCACCAAAATCCATGCAAGGCTCCCGGCTGGCGGCGTTCTTGTCTTCATGACGGGCCAACAGGAGATCACGACGGTTTGCAAGCGGTTAGAGAAACGCTTTGGGAAAAGGGCGATAGAGCAGAGAAGGAGAGACAGGGAGAGAATAACCCTTGCTGGCGCGCCCGCTGTGAGACATGATGACGACGAAGAAGGCGAAACGCTTCGATCCGATGACAGAGTCGCCTTGGCGGCCAAGGATGGCGATGTCGAAGCGGAGGAGATAGACCTCGGTGTAGCGGATCAGGACTTGGCAGCTGATGTCGATGGCGAAGAAAAAGACTTGAGCGATGCCGACGAGGACGCACTCGATTCGGACGATGAGGAAGGAGGCGAGGCACACGATGCCGACATGCCGGACGAGCTCAAGGACGACTCAGATGTGCCGATGCATATCTTGCCCCTCTACTCGCTCCTGTCGTCTGACCGGCAGATGCGTGTGTTCCAACCTCCTCCAGCTGGCACTCGTCTGGTCGTTGTCGCTACAAATGTGGCCGAAACGTCCTTGACGATCCCCGGCATTTCGTACGTTGTCGACTGTGGTCGATCAAAGGAGCGGCGCTGCGATCCCTCGACTGGCGTGCAGTCTTTCGAAGTCTCCTGGATCAGCAAGGCCAGCGCCAATCAGCGAAGCGGCCGTGCAGGCCGTACCGGGCCTGGCCACTGCTATCGACTCTACTCGAGTGCCGTATACGAGGACCACTTTGACAGCTTCTCTCAGCCCGAAATCCTGCGCACGCCTGTCGATGGCTTGGTCTTGCAGATGAAGGCGATGAACATCGATCAGGTAGCCCATTTCCCCTTCCCTACCCCTCCGGATCGGGCTGCGCTGCAAAAGGCCGAAAGAATGCTTATTAGGCTTGGCGCTCTCGAGATGCAAGGCCTGATGAGCGGAAAGGGCAGCCAGTCGCGGATCACACAGCTCGGACGAGCGATGAGTTTGTTCCCGCTCGGCCCCCGGCTAAGTAAGCTGCTGGTGCAGGGCAATCAGCACGGCTGCCTCCCCTTCATCGTCGCTCTAGTCGCAGCTTTGACTGTGGGGGATCCCTTTGTGCAGGAGCAGAGCCTCGGCGAGCACGATGGCGAGGACGACGAAGAGGATGAAGACGGAGCCAAGGTTAGCACGATGGACGAGGACCTGCCTCCGGAGCTGGAGCACATTAGGAGCGAGAAGGTACGAAGAGTAGAGGCTGGCAAGAGCCGAAGGAGCGCCTACTTCAAAGCCTTGGCTCGATTCGGTTCCATGAGCGAAGGCGCCAGTGATCCTCTGAGGCTCCTCAGCGTCGTGGGTGCGTACGAGCACGATGGTGCCACCCAGGCGTTCTGCCACGCCCACTTCCTCATGCCCAAGGCGATGGAGGAGATTCACAAACTTCGAGGCCAAATTGCGAGCATTGTCATGGCCAATGCCGGGCCTGAGGAAGCACCGAAGCTTGCGGCACAGCTGGGCAACCCCAAATTCGCAGCTCCACCTACGACCAAGCAGCTGACGGTGCTGCGTCAGCTCCTATGCGCCGCTTACGTGGATCAAGTCGCTATCAGAGCCGACTTGGCACCAGAGAGCGCCTCAAGAGTTGCGTCGCTGCAGGATGCTTCGGACCCGCTGGCGAGGCAGTTCGACCGTCAGATGCGACAGGGGGCCAAGATGACATCGACAAGAGGCGTCGCTTTCCTTGCTATGGGCGTGCCAGGCCAGGCCTGCTACCTGCACCAGACGAGCGTGCTGTTTCACCAAAAGCCACCAGAATGGGTCATCTTTACCGAGTTGCACCGAGCAAGGAGCAAGAACGAAGGAAGGCAAGGCAACATCTGGCTAAAGGGTTTGACGAGAATCAACCCTGCCTGGCTCTCGGGCTTGGGTAGGAGCCTTTGCAGCTTCAGCAAGCCAATCGAACTCAATGATGGATCGTCGACAATGTCAAAGCTCGTCGCGGCCGCAAGAGCGCTCAAGGGCGGTAGCGTCCAGGACAAAACTACTGCTGCTCCCACAGAAAGAACCGTGATGCTTGTCCCATCGTACGGAACGGGTCCAGCATGTGAAGCCGACGAGAGGGCCAGTCATGTCGGCTGGAGTCTCCCGCCGGTTGAGGCAAAGCAGCGCCTGGTGCAGGGTCGATGGGTGACTGACCTTGCGTAGTCTCTCGCTTGTATTTCTAGATGCAATAAACATTACTTGTCCGGCCATTCATCGGGATTCCTGCCCTTGATAAGGTTCCCTTGGTCGTCGAATTCGACATTCTCTGCATGCCCGTGTGCCTTTCCGACGAACTTCGTGTGAGATCCAAAGGCTAGAATGGCATTGGTGACGGGATGCCGAAGCTCCATTCGAGTCGTCGCAAGCGTTTTTCCTGCGCTTGTCCGTCAGCGCTTTGTAGCTTGGGAGAACGTTGCTCTGCATTCACTTACCGAGACTGATTACCCTGCCCTCTGCATGCACCTCGTCTCCCACTACGCCCGCCGCCTTCACGAAAGTCGTGCTGATGTCTGTCGATACACCTGTGCTGTACAGGCCCCTACTTGCCAGAGCCAGGCTCCCCATCGTGTCGGTCAAGGTGCAGATCAGGCCGCCATGCAGCGAGCCGAGCCGGTTGACATTGTGCTTGCCGATTGTGAGGCCGAGACGGACGAGGCCCGGTTGTGCGTGAATAAGGCGAACCGAGGACTGAGCGAGGCACGACGAGTCGTGCCCGCCAGCTGAGAGGAAGGCGTTTGTGACCCGCTGCACGAAGCGGTGGCACGCCGTGGGTGGGGACATGGTCAGGATGGCCAGGTTCAAATGCGATATGGCGATGTGTGAAGAAGAAAGACTTTCGCTAGACGCGCTCCATTCCGGTCCGTGCAGCCTTTCTTGGCGAACCGGAACGCCATCACACCAGATCAACAAAAGACAGGGCTGGGAGACAAGGGCAGATTGCTCTCAATACCACAACTTGATGTCATTACAGAAAATTTGAAAGATGGTCAAAACTACCCTAGTCGAGCCTCCTAAAACTACTGATTGGCTCCTGTGCTCGCCGCTCTCTTCTAAACACATGTCTCCCTTGTCCTACATGGTATGGCGTGGCCGGCAAGCCTACCTAGCGGCTTTGATGGTATTGCTTCGGCTGATGAGAGAATGTTGTTCCTCATCCTCCTCGATAGAGCTCCTGAACTTCGCTGTTTTGACGTGTTGATGCTCTCGTCGAGATGCTTGGTGGATAGTCGAAGGACGAGCGCTTGCCATGAGAAGCCCTGCAGGCCATGCCATCAAGACTGGTGGCGGTGGCGACGAAGCACCATGCAAACCGGCTGTGCTTTGCTGGGGTGGACTTGCAGATCGACGTCTTGCACCTCGAACGCTTTGGTTCTCATACCTTGACCACCACTTCGCTGCCGGGACTGCCGGACGGTCATGTTTTTGTCGCTGCTCTGCTTCGTCTCTTTTCGCTACTCTCTCTTGAGTCTCCTCATTTGGTGCTAGCTCGTCCCCGTCTCTCTTCGTTAGATGATCAGACGATGATCTCCTCTTCTCCGGGAAAAGGTTTGATGATGACGCATGCGGGAGGATCGAGCGCTCGTCGTCGTCTTCCCCATCGTCATACAGCTTCGCTGTTGAGCGCGGCCTTGGTGAGGTGGACGGCGAAGAGCTTTGGCGATGAAACAGTCGTCGAAAGGACGACGAGCGTGGGCTTCGGGGTGATGCAGGAATCGCGGTGGTCATCATCTGGGAACTTGACCCAAGGCAGAGCATCTCTCTTTGTGCCCAATGGTGCCGCGTAGCAGGATATGTGACGGGGAAGCAATGCAAGGAAACGGTGATGGTTCAGCGGTCCCTTGAGGGCCGTCACCTTGAGAATATATATCAGACACGGCGCCAAGACTTGTCCCGCCAATCCTCTTCTTCATCCTCAACAAGCAACCACTGGAGGCTGCACGGCTGCCTCGGCGCCCAGACTAAATTTCCTCATTCTTGACAGCTCGATGAATCTCCGTCTATCTATCTCGCCCTAGCCGGAAAGAAAGGAAAAGTCAAGGCCAAGCCCTCGCTGCGTTTGCTCTGTCGTGCTTGTCTGCCTCGGCAGACGCCAAGCCAAGAGCGACAAATTAATACAAGCCAGCCCGCGAGAGAGAGGCGAGAGAAACAAAGAAGCCAAGGAAATTTTATTTCAAAGCAGAAAAAGGCCAAGAAAAACTCGATGGCTTTACGTGCGGCTTCCGGTGTCCCTTTGGTGTGTGACGTCTCGGCTCAGCTCGAGCCATGCACAAGCGCCTGAATTTATATATATCTTGCTTGCTCGATGCCTCTGAATGCGCACGGTTCCTGCAATCGCAGATGTGCTCTTTGACGCCATCTGGTCCTTCCCTCCGCTCGTCAGCACTTTGCGAATCGCGCAGCGCGACGCGAATGTGATTGCCAACGAGAGCAAAACGGAAAGCTGTTGTGTCAATTGCTTGGCTAGAGCCAAGGTGCCGAGCGAGCGCACCTATCACTTCCTGTTCGTGCGCGGCTCGATATTTCTGGCCTCCCAGACTCAGAGCTCAGCCTTCATCTTGCCCAGAAGAGATGCTAAGCGCACCTCGCAACCGTTGAGCAATGCAAAATCGAGAAAGCTTGGTGCCAAGCGCAGGCAGGAACATTCAGAATAGCTCTGAAATTAGCATGTCATTGATGTCTAGATATCGTCGTTCCGTCTAGGAGCAATGCTGTTTACATGCACTATCTATCATCAATCGCTCTTGTCCTTTTGCGTTCTCAACCTCTCTTCTCTCAACCTCGCCCTTCTCTGCCGGGGCGATTCGTGCCCATCGCCCCGCCCCTCATCTTCGAGATCTCTCACTCCGCGACCCCAACGACCAGCTTTTGGGCCCCAGTCGTCCCGGACACCCCATACGTGCGCCTCACTGAGTACGGGTGGGCCCTCACTTCTGCTCTTCTTTGCACTGCTGGCTGTTGCCTGCTCCGCCTCTTCATACGCCGAGGCGCGCGCGGTCTGCGAAGCTGAAAAGGCTTGCGGCCCGATTGGGCCGCCCTTGCTGAGGTTGATACCCAGTCCTGCGAAGCGAGAGGACGGCGGAAAGGTGGACCGTGCATAGGATGCCTCGTCTGCAAAGTCCTCTTCATCGTCCGCTGCCTTGCCGAAAGGACCGTTGCCCACATTCATGCTTGATGCACTCATCGAAGTGAGCTTGCTCTCGCCGCCTCGCCATGCGCCCAGGTCAGTACCAAGCAAGGGCTTCCAGCTCTGCAGGCTCCATGAAGGATGCGACATCTCCCACAGCCTCGACACGGCTCTTTGGTAGGCGAAGCGCTCCTCTTCGCCCGAAAAGATCGAGAGCGTCGCCAGTCCCCCCTGTGCGCCCTTTTCCTTGCGCTCACGCTCCTGCCTTTGGGATTCTCGACCAGGCTCAGCCCTTCTCCCTGCTTTTCTGCTGGAATCGTCCGTGATGGGTCCGTACGCTGAGATGTTAGGGCGAAAGCCCTCCTCGGTATCCTGCATGGCCTCACTCAGCGTCTCGCTCTGCATGAATTCGCTCGTCCCCATTCTGTCCTCCTCTTGCTCCTCCTCTGGTGTGGCTTCACCCGATGCGAGCCGCTCTCTGCGCGCATTTTCTCGCTGCACCTCTCGTCCCTCTCGGGCAAAGAAGATCTCCGTGACAGGCACCTGAGAGCGAACGATGAGCTTGCACTTGGCCTCGTACAGCGCATCGATGAGGGTGATCAGTCGTCGAGCTTGATTGCGGTGGACCAGATCCAACGCTGGAATGTCATCCAAGACAAAGGCGCCATAGGTCGAGGCCAGCGTCAGGTAGTCTGCCGGACCCAGGGCTGTATCGCAGAGCTGGGAGAATGTGAAGTAAGCAGTTGAGGGCAGGCTCTGAGTCTGTGAATAGGATGTAGTGACAGCGACTTGGCGGTTGTAGACCTGCACCGTCGACGGTTCAGCTATACATGAAGAGCGTCAGCTTCCGGAAATGTAATTCAGCTTAGCAAGAGGGCTCTCTCTCACATTTGCGATCGCCAATGAGTTGAGCGACTGCGTTGTCAAAGTCGGCGTCGTCTTGTCCTCCACGAGCTCGCCGGACGAAAAAGAGTGTCTTCCTTCTGTCCTCCTCTGTCATTTCGGCCCATGGACCCCAGCCCTGCTTGTATCTTTCAACACGCCAATCTTTTCCACCAACTTCGACGACCGGGCATCTCTCTTTCAAGGCAGCCAGGAAAGCCACCAGGCTTCTCCGTTGCACATTGTTGGCGTATAGATCCTCGGGGACGCGGTTCGACGTGGCCACGACGACACCGCCGAGGCGCCAGTAGGAGGTCAAGATCCTCCTCAGCAGCGTAGCCGACGCAATGTCGAGCAACTGGATCTCGTCAAAGACGAGTACGTGACCGCAGCTCAAGAACAGCTGGGCGGCTACATGCATCGGCAGCGTGGTACCCATGCCGTGCGCCATTCCTGCCACATTCTCCTCCTGTCTTTCCATCTGGGCAAGCTTGACAACGTCCATTCCCTTTCGGGCTTCCTCGTCAATGTCGGTCCCGTCAAAGGCCGACGGTGGGACAGGAGAGTCGCGTGACGGCCTCAGAAAAGGCACCCCTCCCCGGATTGTTTGTGCCCACTCTCCCAGAGACTTCTTCCGTCTGCCCTTGGGGGCCCCTCGATCTTCTTCGGATGCTTCCACGCGCTGCCAGACGGCACCGACACCGCGTTCTGGTGCCACCCCGCCGGCAGGCGTTCCGAAAGCGCCAAAGCCTTGCCGCCGTCGCTCGGCCTCGAGCCAGATGAGGCGGTAGATCGTGAGGAGCAGGTGATGGTAATGCCTCCGGAACTTGCCGCGGACGGGCAAACACTCGAACCACGTATCGACGAGAAAGGACTTGCCGGTGCCCGGCTTGCCAGTCAGAAGCAGGCCGCGGGGTGTGTCCAAGGACTCGACGAAACTCTCTTCGGAAAGGTGTTTGACGAGCGCGTTGATGTTTTCGTCAGTTGCGGGCGAGGAGGAAGGATCTTGCTGGTCCGGAGACGGCGCCGAGGACTGCAACACGCCGAGCAAGTGGGCCGGTGGAGTGTAGTCTTGCAACGCTCTCGTCAGCTTCCGCAGCTGCATGGTCAATTGTGAATGAGCTCGCCTATCGACCGTAGCTAGGGATTGATACGAGACTGACTCACTTCCACAAGGACCCGTATCTGTTCGGCATCTTCCTTGATTTCGCCCTTGGCAGCCATGGAACGGTAGTAGAGCAGGGGATCCGTGACCTGGAGAGCGCCATTTCCTGGTACCTTTCTTGCAAAGGAGGAAGCTGCTCGACACGGGCACACCCAGCTTGACGATATTGGAGAGGAACACCACAGTAAATCTCTCCCAGCTGCGCCGAGCCGCAATCGACGTGGCCCAGCGACTACCATCTCGTCCCCCCAGCTGTCGAGGCCTTGTCGCAACACGAGCGGAAAGCGTCGTTGAGACTGTGAGCCGTGCGCCGCGCGAGTAGTGCTAGGAAGCATGCACGTCTGACCTCATCCACTGCCATTCCTCCACCCCGTCTCGGCCGACAGACGTGTTCTCGTTCATCAACGTTGGTCTTAGGAGCCTTTCCTCCCTGGCGGGAAGAGGCTCTGCCACTGTTGCATCCCAGAAAGGGGCTGACCACTCTACCTCTGAGAATTCCGTCTGTAACCCATGGTGACCAACACGGAGCCAATGTAAGTTGGCTTTCTTCTCGTACGAAAGAGATGTGGGGAAGGTGGATAAACTTAGTTGCTCCGACCGACTGCCACTGGCAGACACATACGCAGGCGCGGCAGAGGTCGTTTCGCACCGTGAGGGAAGCTCAATGGTTGTGAGAATACAGGTGCAATTGCACAGAATAGGGCGTCTTCGACAGAGAGCGAAAAGCAGAAGTAGAAGGGAATCAATGGGGACAAAGAAGACAGTCATGAGTTGGAAGAAGCCAATTTCTAATCGCTTTTTCAAGACGGAGGAAGTGGGCCTAAGGGCTCTAGCGCCGCGTCATTCGGCAAGCAGATTAGAGGAAGCGCCGCCTTCCCCCTCCACTGGCCGGACAGAGAGCCACAGTACAATAGCACTGGCAGGACTTCTTCGTTCCACACCCCCACCTTTTTTATTCTCATTCCGTTTCTTCGTCCGAGTCAGGTGAGTTGACTTGTGCGCTTCTCTTTTCCACCACCATCACCATCGCTTGGTCGTCGCCACTGTCGTTACCATCTTGCCACTGTCTTGCCGAACTACAGAGGCTCTACTATCTTCCGAGCCGCGGCGTATTCGTGCTTCTTCACATTTCTGACGCGGACCTCCCTTCTACTCCTCCTTCCTTCCTTCAAAAACAATCATCATGGCTCCTCGGTCGTCTTCCTCATCCAATTCGTCGCCATCTGAAACCGCTCAAACACCACCGCCGCGGGAACCCGTATACGGAAAACCGACATTGAAATCACATCCGCCCACTGCCACGACACCCACCGCGCGCGACACGGAAACAAATGCCGTCCAACCGGGTACTCCCACTGTCGCTGCGGAACGGATACAAATGATCTCTGGGCATTTGCAACAGCAGAATAGTCTCCCTTCGACGCTTCGATACACAATGAGCAGCCAAGAATTCAAGCAAGCCCCTCACAAGGTCAGTCTTTCCCCTCCTTTCCTAAGCTTCACGTAGAGCTAAATGCTGACGCGGACTGGATCAGCTCCTGGTCATCCCAGGACCCATTGAGGTCGGCGACGATGTGCTCTTGGCCAATGCGCACCCGTCCATGTCGCACATGTCGCCCGACTTTATCCCTGTCCTTGGCGACTGCATTCGCATGGTCCGGTGAGTCTTTTTCCCAGCAGCCTCCTCGACGGTCTTGCCTCCTGACAACGACGATGGAATGCTACAGAAAAGTCCTCTTTGCGCCCGACGCACAGCCGGTCATCACTGCCGGCAGCGGCACGCTGGGCTGGGACCATGTCGCAGCCAACGTGATTGAGCCTGGCGAGGATGCGCTCGTGCTCAACAGCGGCTACTTTGGTGACAGCTTTGCCGAATGCCTTGAGACATACGGCGCCAAGGTCGACCAGCTCAAGGCGCCCATCGGCTCAAAGCCCTCGCTCGCCGAGGTGGAGGCGAAGCTCAAGTCAAAGAAGTACAAGGTCGTCACTTTCACCCACGTCGACACCTCGACGGCCGTCCTTTCGGATGCCAAGGGTCTGGGTGAGGTCGTCAAGCGCGTCAGCCCCGAGTCGATTCTTGTCCTCGATGGCGTGTGCAGCGTGGGATCCGAGGAGATCCGGATGCAGGACTGGGGCATCGACGTCGTCCTCACCGCGTCGCAAAAGGGCCTTGGCTGCCCACCCGGCCTCGTGATCCTTGCTGCCTCGCCCAAGGCTATCAAGGCCTTTGAGGCGCGAAAGACGAGGCCCAACAGCTACTATGGCTCCTGGCAAAAGTGGTTGCCCGTCATGAAGGCCTACGAGGCCGGCACGGGCGCCTACTTTGGCACACCACCAACCAACCTCATCTATGCGCTCCACCAGTCGCTCACGACGATGACGACGCAGTCGCCCTCGCTTGAGGAGCGCTTCAAGCAGCACGTTGCCGCCTCTGACCGCGTCAAGAACTTCATCCAGGGTCTTGGCCTTGAGCAGCTCGTCGCCGACGGCATCAAGGATGGTGCCCACGGCATGACGGCCGTCAAGTACCCCACCGGACTCAAGGCGCCCGACGTGCTGCCAAAGATGGTCGCAAAGAACGTCGTGCTCGCTCCCGGTCTGCACAAGGAGGTCAAGGACACTTACTTCCGAATCGGCCACATGGGCGTCACGGTCGTCAACGACAAGGAGCGCGGCGATCTCGACCACCTCCTCAAGAGCCTCAAGGAGGTCCTGGCCGATGCCGGCCACGCCCCTGCGCAGCAGTAAATCCCTCTCTCCTAACCTGTCATTCATAGTAGTGCATGGAGCTCAGACTTGCTGCAAAGGATAGAGATTTGAAAAAGGGACAGAGCAAAAGGCTGAAGGAGCTGGTGCTACATTGGCGTGGGATTGGTGATGAAGCGCACTCCTGCTGCCAGGTTGGGAGGATCAAGGCGCGGACGCGGCGATAACGGAGCTTCCTTATTTTTTTTTTGGTTTTGGTTTTGGTTTCTTTCTTTCCTCCCAAAACCCGGCTGCGATTGATTGACCATGACCTCATCCGGTGGGCTGGATGCGGGCCGCGTCGTCGTCGTCGGCGTTGGCGGCGCGACCAACTCGGGCAAGACGACGCTGGCCAAGCGGCTCCTGTCGATGCTGCCTGCTGGGCGGGGCATCATGGTGCACCAGGACGACTTTGCGCTGCCCGAGTCGGAGCTGCCGTGGAACGAGAAGGCCCAGGCACGGGATTGGGACCACCCCGTCGGGACGGTGAGTCGTCGGACAAGCTTGAAGAGAATGCGTTTCTTCCTCTCCTCTGACTGTCGAGGGCTTGTGTATGTTGCGATCGATTAGATTGACTATGAGAGGCTCGATCGGACGGTCCAATACATCGAGGCGCACCGATCACTGCCGCCGGACCACGCCTCGCACGACCACCTCAACGCCTCCTCAACGGCGCCCCCCCTCTCGCCTGCGTCGCGCGGCGACGGCGGGCCGCTGGCCTCGCGCCTCGCTGCGCTCCTCGCCGCAGACGACGGCCTGACGCTCGCCATCCTCGACGGCTTTCTCCTCTACTTTTCGCCCCGCGTGCATGCGCACATTGACGTCCGCCTCTTTCTGCGCGTGCCGCGTCACACCCTCGAGGAGCGGCGGCATAGACGCGAAGGCTATGCGACGGCAGAGGGCACCGTGTGGCAGGACCCGCCGGGCTACTTTGACGACGTCGTGTGGCCCGCCTACGTGCTTGCGCACGAGCAAATGTTCAGCGGGCAAGACGTGGAGTGCGGAGACGTGGTCAAGGTCGACAAGGACAGCAACGAGCAGGGCGCGCCTATTAGCAACCTGATCCTCCTAGAGGCAGATCAGATGTCGCTGGACGAGCTCGTTGAGCGGTCCTGTGGGGAGATACTGCAGGTCATAGAGAATTCACAACGACGACCGCAAACGTAGCATCTCTCGTTCGATAGAAGAAATTTATCAATTAATCGGGGTTCCCTTTTAGTTTAGCTGGCTCTTGTGCCGAAGAGACAGATTGGAGGCGATGGTATATGGGTGTGGGAAAGGACCATGACATCAGAAGGCAGGCACCGAGGGAGGCTCCTTGCTCGACTTGGAAAGGTCCTCGTCCTGGATCTGTGACACGGCCTGCAGCAGCTCCTGGTCCTTTGGCGAAAGGCTCTGTGCCAAAGACTGGACAAATGCGCTCGAGGAGAGGACCTTCCTAAAGCCGTCGAACACGGGAACGGTAGCCAAGGGTGATTCGAAGCCATCGGCGTCCTCATCATCTTCGTCTTCGGCATCCTCGTCCTCTTCGACATCGTCACCATCGTCTGCGCCCTTTGCTGCTCGACTACGGAGTCTCGCGGCTTCCTTCGCCAGCAGTTCCAGGTACTCATTGTCCTCGTCCACCACATCTTCGTCACCTGCATCCAGGTCAATGCCACCGGAAGCCTCTCCTTCTACCTCGTCTTCGTCTTCGAACAGGTCCTCGTTGAACTCCTTCATTCTCTCGATCGCCTTCGGGATCCCCTCGAGGTCCTGGATCAATCCGACAAGCAGACTTTGCGCGCCTCCTGCCTGGCCGATGCTCGCCGGCATGGCCGATTGATCGAGTGACAGAACGCTGAGCAGGGCCACAGCCACAACCTTCTTCTCGTGCACCTTGTTGAGCTTGGACGAGATCTGCAGCAGATTTTGGAAGTAGGTCGTCGTTGCCTGCATCGATTCGAGGGCCGACAGCGTGAGCTGGGCATTGTAGCATAGGCAGTCTGCGATGACGATGTTAGACCACTGACGAAGCGACTTCTCCTTCTTGCGACCGACAAGGGGAAGCATTGAGCCGACAAAGCCAGGGATGGCATCGTCGAGGCCGCTCTTGAGTACGAGGAGAAGCACATCGGCCAGCTTGCATGCCGCGATGCGCTCGCTCGCCTGAAAGTCGTCCCCACCAGACATGACGGTGTTGTAGATGTCGAGGACCATGTTTCGAAGGTCGGCGTTGGCCTCGAAGGCCTCTTTGCCGTACGAGATGATGTTGTCGAGTGTGGGCAGCATCTCCGAGAGGTAATCTTGCGACTCTTCTGACTTCATCGCCTCGTACATCAGCCGGAAAACCTCCCACATGCCGTCGGTGACACGCTTTTGCGAGTATGTGAGGAGGTCCGTCAGTTCGAAGCAGTCATCGAACATCTCATAGACTTTTTCGCGGATCGTGTAAGTCACGATGGGCACCACGATCTTCTCGAGCTGGTTGAGTGTCTCGGCGTGGGACTCTGCAGTGTCGATGACTTGCCAGATTGTTGTCAGGCAGGACATGGCGGCAAACATCTTGTCTTCCTCGCCTTGTTCCTCCAGTGTGCTAAGATTCATCTCACGGCCGACCTCGCCCGCTTCCTCGATAGCCTTGGCCGCTTCGATGCCTGCGCCGACCAGACGGAGGTAGCTCTGGGCAAGCTGCTCGCAGAGTTTGGTGCTGAACGGCAGCAGTTCTTGGGGGAAAGCATCCATGACGCGTGTCTTTGGCTCCGTCAGTACGTCGAGCTCCACCTCATCGGAGAGGTTCAAGAGCTCCTGCATGAGCCGTGGGGCATTGGGCCGCATGGCATCTTTGACTTCGTCGTGATCGAGCAGGTGCGTGACCGCCTGAGCAGCCTGGACTCGCACAGGCAGTTCACTGTCACCAAGGCACGTCATGATGCCTTGGAAAGCCGACTCAAGACTGGCGCCATTCTTCCACTCCATGTCACTCGACAACCTGGCGATGACCTCTGCGGCTCGGAACTTGAGGAAGCGATCCTGGCCGCTGAGTTCTGGAATGACGTGCTGCACCATAAATGACTCGAGGTTGGTTTTGACCATGGGATGGGTGAGCATCACATCATCGAGCGTCTTGACGGTGTAAAGAGCGCCTTCCTTCTCTGCTGCTGTTCGTGAGGCCGGGTATCTGCAATGCCACTCTCAGTCAGCCAACAGTGCTCCATCTTCTAGCTTGATGAAGAGGAGCTTGACTTACGCATTGAGCACACTCGTGACAAACTCCAGGATGGGCAGGAACGCCGTTTTTGTCCTCTTCTTGGCCACTGTCTGGACAAAGTTGGCGGCGCTCGATCGAGGACTTCCAAAGTCGTCAAACGGATCCATCTGCTGCCGCAGAAAGTCGGTAGGGTCTAGGTCCCATACCTCGTCGTCTGTCTGGGTACGGCAAAGGAGGGGAAAGGCAAATGATTGGACGAGGGGCAGCACGTTGGGTTTGAGGAGAACCCATGTCGAGTTGGGCTTGATGCATTCGGTGAAAAAGGCGAGGACGAGATGAATCGCACGATCGCTCATCCAGAGACGACCCTGCACCTTTGCCTCTGTCTGTCCGAGGTAGACCTTCAGAATTTCAGGTGCAAAGGTGGTGACGAAGCGTTGGGCGAAAGGCTTGTACTTGGCCAGGTTGCTGGGCAGCTGCGTTGGGTTTCCAAAGCTGTCGCGCCATCATCATATATGAGCATCACCTTGTACACAGCGCAAAACTCGACAGCAGCACACGACTCACCGGCTAAAGAGCTTGTTGAGGCTGAAGTAGGCCCACTTCTTTGCCTTCCACCAGGGGCTTGTCTGTCTCGCATCTTCATCGGCGGGCAGTTGGCTAGGGTCAATTTCCTTCTGGACGATAGCGAGGAGAAGCTGGCCCCAGGGAACAATGTTCTGATCGGCCTGGTGGTAGTCGACCAGCTGCTGCGTGATGCTTGTCTTAAAGATCTTGGTAACAAGGTAGAGAAGCTGGCCGACCTCTGGCGCAGAGCTGCTGGGCGAAGCCAAGAGGTTGTTGGAGATGGTCAGGAGGGTGGGGAAGGTCGCATTGGCCACAGGATCCATAATGTTGTCCTCATCTTTCCATCGGTACCCTCGCACGACTTCGAGCAGCGCAGTGAGACCGGCCGCTATTCTGTTGCTGTCCCCGCCACTGCCATCGCCAAGGAGCTCCTTGATCTCATCGACGAGCGTGGGCCACTTGGAAGGGAAGTCGCAGCGGACCACGGCCCCGAGAGCGGCCGCAACATGGACGCGAATCTGCTGGTTTGGAGAGCCCAGCAGCGTAGGCAGCAAGCTTTGACGAATGGCGTCGTGATCCTCGGCGGGGATGAGATTCTGGCTCGAGCCGACGATGAAGTCGGGGTCCCAAGCGCGGCGAATGCGATTCTTGACGTAGCTGCACAATGGCGTTCATCAGCCCATCGGATACGAGATTGTAGGCCGACTCGGCACAACTCACATGGCAGCTGCTTGACGGACTTCTGGGCTCGTCTCTTGGCTCGACAGCAGCGAAAAGGCCGAAGGAAGCATCCCAGGCTGAGTCTCGAGCTTCCTCAGCTCCAGCTCCGCCGCCTTTCGCGCATTGGGATTGGGGTCGAGCGTCGACCCAAAGCACTGGTAAAGCTTGTCCATCTTGTATCGATACTCTCGACTCCTATCGTTCCGGCCCCTTGTTCGCTGGACCCGAGACCGACCGTGAGTGAAGTCGAAGAAAAGGCCTACAAGGGAAAGAAGCTCGCTGTAGCGCGCGCCGCCTTGACAACTTTTTTTCTCGCAAATTTTCTACGGCGCGCGCGCGAATTGGCCACGCGAAACAAATATTACGGGAAACATAAAAGAAGGAAAGAGAGGTGTGCTCGAGCCACGCCATGAGAAGAGAACAACACTGTGCTCCTCTCGCACGACCTTGAGCCAGAAACAATGAGAGATGCCACCTAGAAAGGCGCTTTCGACCAGAGCCAAGGCCAAGGGAAAGCCTGGGCTGTCTTTGGCGGTTGAGTCGCCTCCTTCGCAAAAGACAAGGCCGCTCTCTTTCTTTGCTGGGTATCAGCCCGGTGTAGTGCAAACACCGGCATCATCACCAAAAGCACCGCTTCCAGCACCGAATAGCCCAACCAAAGGCAAGGGCAAGGCCACAGACACACCGCATCTGCTATGGTCTGACCTCTTTGCACCCAAGAAAAGGGTGAGCTGTCCGAAGACCCACACTGTGAGACAGTAGTTGACACGCCAGCAGGATGAGGTAGCGGTGCACAAGAAAAAGGTCGAGCAAGTCGAGGGTTGGCTACGAGAGGCTTTTCATGGGAGATCTTCCCTGCGCAAGTACAGGGTGAGTTAGCCACGGGTACTTGCGAGGCTTCTCTTACCGAGCGGCCACTACAGCGGCTCCTGCTTCTCAGTGGGCCGGCGGGTGCGGGAAAGTCTGCGGTCCTGAGAGCCCTTTCGCAGCAAGGGGAGCTCGACTTCAATGTCGTCGAATGGGTCAACGAGATGACCAGCCGTGGAGGAGCATCTTACGGCGAGGTACAAATTGACGTAAGGCGTGAGTCCTTCGTGTGATTCTACAACTACATTCCTTACCGACAAGAGTCCATTTGCACAGCGGCGATCGCCCAAGGATTTGATAACTTCCTCCACAGTGCTGGACGCTATACGTCCCTCTCCATTGGCACAGAAGCGTCCTCTTCGTCTGCTACCCAGGACGAGCATGCCGCCATGGACAGTAACGAGGGGTCAGGACGACGCATAGTCCTCGTAGAAGACCTGCCGAACGTACAACACCCTGCCACAAGGGCCGCGTTTCACGATTCGATTAGAGCCTTTGTTGCTTCGAAGAGCGAGGTTCCGCTTGTCATCATCGTGAGCGAGACGATGCCTCGGCTGGACGAGTACGGAGCTGGAGGGAGCAGTAGCTCAAGAGACTGGCGGGATCGTCAAGATGAGACATTGGACGTGCGAGGGCTCATTCCCGAAGAGATACGGAACGGCCCTTATTGCACCCAAATCAGCTTCAACCCTATCGCTCCTACAATATTGTGCAGAGCGCTCAAACTCGCCCTCGACCAGGCTAGGAAACATCAGTCCGGAGCGAGCCTTCCTGCCTCGAGCTCGGTCATGGGGAAAGAGGTGGTAGCAGCCATTGCAGAGACTGCAAATGGCGACGTACGCAGCGCGCTCAACGCATTGCAATTTGCCTGTGTACAAGATCGCCTCCTACGCCGTTTTGCTGCCGAAGGCAGAGGCATCAAAAGAACTTCTCAGGGAAAGAGGAAGAATCAGGAGAGCGACTTGCGCAAGACGCTCAGCGCAATCACAGGCAGAGAGAGCTCCATGGCCCTCTTTCATGCACTGGGCAAGGTTCTTTACAACAAACGTGAGGACTGCCGTTGCTTCCATTGTGTGAAATCCCTCTAAAGCTCAGTCTCACTCTCCCAGGCTATGGAGATCCAACAGACGACAGCGACGGCGAGGACGAAGAGGCGTCTGGTCTCAGTACAGGTAGTAGCGAGGCTTCCTTGCCTGCATTCTCATCGCTCCCGCCTCATCTCTCACATCTTTCACGGCGCCGAAGCAAAGTGGACGTCGAGAGCCTCTGGCGCAGTCTTCCCTTGGATCCTTCAACATTCATTTCCTATTTGCATCAGAATTACCCGCCTTTTACGTCGACGATCGATCAATGCGCCGAAGTTGCCGACCATCTGAGTTTTGCGGATGCGGAACTGAGACCTGTCCAAGGTGGCGATCCATGGAGCAGTGCGAGCACAACGGACTACTATGGCTTTCTCGTTGGCACGAAAGGAACTCTTCTGAGCCTGCCTAGCCCTGTGCCACAGAGGAGCGGCCTTCTCTCTCCGACAAAGACAGGGTCGCAACGATCCTCCTCCGTTACGGGATCTTCTCAAGCAAACAGAAGGGGCCTCCATAAGTTCTCGGGCATCAAGATGTTCCATACCATGAAAAGGAGAAGGGAGCTAGAGGACATGGTTCGCGAGTCTCAAGATCGAGGCGAAGACAGACGTTTGGGGGCGACGATTAATGAGCTCGTCACTTTGACCTACCCGATGATGGCAAAGATCAGAAAGGGTGCATATGGAGCAAATGACGTGGCGATGCGGGTAGGAAGGCTCGATTGGGAGGAAGGCACGAGGGAACGAGCCGGGATTGATGACGAGGACGAAGCCTTGGAAGAAGCGGCCCTCGACGGAGGACAGCAAGCAGATAAGGAACCTTCGTCGTCGATCGTGTACGACTCCGAAGGACGGCGGCTCATCGAAGAGGTGAGCAAAGACGCGATTGGAGACGAGGACAATTTTGGCGACGAGTATCGAGGGTCACGAGAAGCGGGCTCCGAGGAGGACGAGGATGAGGAGATTGAGGATGCAGATGGTTAATCCGGCCACTTCGTCTCAACAAATATAGGCCTTGTCTTGCAGTGAGCTATCTTCAAGGATGATCGAAGATTATGTCGACTGAGGAGCACAGTGAGATGTAGTAAATGTCCCGCCAATGATACGCAATGAGTCGTCGCAATGAGTCTTTCTTATCTTGCCTCTTCTACTTTCTGGTATGACTGAAGCCTGTTTCTCCGAAGTACGATTTGACGACTTCGTTTCCGGTGGATAGTTAGGATTAGACTTGCAGCTCTTAGTCGTCTCGTAGTTCTCAGGCTTGGCTTTTTCTTCGATCAGCTTGTGAATCCCTGTGAGCGCCTCTGACCACCTTGTGTTCTTCGACAAAGCACACACGCGAATATGTTCGGCTAATCTGTTGACCGAAACCATCGTCTCCTCATCGAAGACTTCGTGTCGCCGGCATTGCTCAGACTGCGTTTTGAGGCGATCCGCAAACTCCTCCATGTCTTCTCCTTTTGCAAGCTTCCAGTGCTGTTCGATATTTTTCACGTCTTTGACCCAAACGTCTAAGTCCATGAGCAAGGGCTCCCTAGAGTGCAGTGGAAAGTCGTGTAGTGGGTTGCTGCTCTCGCCCTTGACCTGCCTCTTATAGATTCCGCTTGAAAAGAAGGGGAAGTTGTGTTTTAAGCTGCTTTGGACGGGCGAAAGCGGGCTTTTAGGCATGCGATTGTTGCCCGGTATGTACTTTTCAACATTGATATGCGTGCGGACGAGCTTTTGAATCTGACCGAGGAGGTTCTGCCACCTCTTGTCCTCGGACGGAACTGAATCGTACTTCCTCAGTTCTAGGATCTTGTTCTGAAGTGTTTCCTTCTCTTTGAAGGCTATGATTCTATGTTGATAGCATATGTCGGCCAGATTATAAATGCGTGTCGTGAAGTCTGTCTTCGTTTCACTCTCCCTAGGCTTCCAGTAGTCGTCGATGCTGTCCACGTTGCGAATCCAGCCGTTTGGATCATGAAGAAGCGGCCTTTTCAAAGCCCGCATGTTGCTGCTTTCGTTGTTTGCGGATCTCTTCAAGAGTTTAATCACTCCAAATTTCAGGGTTTCTTCTGGTCCCCACGTTCCATCAATGACCTTGAGGATGGCCGCATGTAAGTCATATGGATCCTGAGCTCTCTGAGTATCATTTTCGAAAATCGCCTTGCCTAGACCATATATACGGTTTTTACCCATCTCGTCAAGCTTGCCAGCTGCTTTGTACTCCTCTGCCTGCTCTGTTAAACGTTGCCAGAAGTGGAGAGCACGTTCGCCTGGACGTTGTGTCCACTTTTCTCTTTCATCAGCGGTAAGAGAAGATCCGCCTTCACTGGAGTCAACAGCCTTGTCTTTGTCGGCGAGGAGCGGCCTGGTAGACGACTCTCCGGCGTCCTTGCCCTTGCGCCTGCGCTCTTTGTCGCGCTTGGAAGTGCCACGTAGAAAGCCGAAGAGGGTTCTCTTATGGTAATGGAGGGACTGTAAATCCAAAGCAGCGGCGCTTGGACTACGGTTCGCCAAGGCGATGTTGCCGGATGTGTCTGAAGACACAGGAGTCGATTGAGCAACAGCGGCCAAATGCAAGGCAAGAAGGAGTGTCGACGAGTATCTCATCTTTAATTGCTGAATGTTTGAAGTCTTGGAAGTACTGTCGGATGAAAACAGGCTGTTCTCCTGGTACAGTACTACTCCCTTTGAAGGTTAGAGAAGAGCAATGTCTCAATGACAGATGACTAGCAGAAGTTGCTTTGTTACAAGGAATTGAAGTGGACCTGCGGAAGGGCTTCTTTTTAAGTTATCGAAGGTTTCGCTTCGTCTGAGAAAGAAAAGGAAAAGAGCGCCGAAGTGGGCTGAAAGTAGCTTTTGCTCTCTGGGGCGGTTGCGGTGACCTTTCCTGCCCCGGAATCCGGGGCGTTGGCCCGCAAATGGCGAGACAAAACGATGCAGTACCAGAGGAACTCTCGGGTGCACCGTCAGTCGAGAAGCACAATGAGATATAGGAAACGACACGCCAAAAATACGCAATGAGTCAACGTAAAAAATCGTGAATGTGTTACCTGTGCTATCTATCACTGTGTTGTATCGACGAAGTCTGAAGTTCCATAGTATGTACAGTACAATGTGACGCTCTGCCTTTTGATGGTTAGCTAAAAATGGGCCCGCAGCTCCTGGTCGTCTCGTACTTCTCAGGCATGGTTCTTTTTTCGATCGTGTTAATTTCCGCAAATGCCTCCGACCACCTTCTGTTTTCCAACAAGGCAGCCAGCTAGTCAGACACCTATTCTGTTGACCGATCGTATTTTCATCATTGTGCCTCTATCGAAAACACTGCATTGCCAGCATGTCTCAGAATGCATTTTGAGGTGTTCCACAAAGGCGAATATGTCTTCTCCTTTTCAAGCACCCAGCACTACGTTTCTACTTCTACAGTTTAATATTTATTGCCTCTTTGGTCCTTAGGTCGAGTAAAAACGTTTACAAGGAGATGGAACGATGTCTTGTGGGCTCGCCCTAGACTGCCCTCTCTCTCACAAATGAAGTCTTGAAAAGTGGTGGTAGAAATCGCTTGGTCTCAGCGGAGGTGGGCTGTTGGGCGTGCGATCGTTGCCTGGTTTGTACATTTTGACGTTCATATTCTGCTGGACGAGGTCTTGAAGCTCACGGAGATGTTTTTGCCATTTTCCATCCTCGGACGGGATCGACTGAAATCGCCTCAGATCTGAGATTTTCTGATCGAGTGTGTCCATTCCGTCGAAATTTAGGACTCCATGTTTGTAGCATACGCGGACCTGCTCGTAGATGCGCTCCGAGAACTCCGCTTTACTTTCTGTCTCTTTAGGCTTCCAGTACTTTCTGATCGTGTCTGCTTCTCTAACCCAGTCGGTCGGATCATGAAGAAGCGGCCTTTCCAAAGCCTGCATGTTGCTGCTTTCGGCGTAAGCGGATCTCTTGAAGAGATTGAAATTTCCATATTTCAGGGCTTCTGCTTCCCCCCATGTTCCGTCGATCACTTTAAGGATGTCCCCATGTGAATCCTGTGGGTCCTGCATTCCCCGCGCTTCATTGATGAGGATATTCTTGCCTAGAGCCTTTATAAGTTTCACGCCCGTCTCATTGAGCTTTCCGTCTTCTCCCCACTTCGTTGCCTGTCTGTCCAGGCGGACAAGGAAGTCCTCAGGACTTTCGCCTGGTCTTCGTATCCACTCTGTTTTATCATCATCGGGAAGAGAAGCTTCGCCTTTCTTGGAATCTGCAGTTCTGTATTTGTCTGCGAGGAGCCACCTGGTGGACGACTCACCGGCATCCTTGTCCTTGCACTTGTCCTTTTTGTCACGTTTGGAACCGCCAGACAGAAAGTGAACGAGGTTCCTCTTGTGGTAATGGACGGTGCGCAAGCCCAGAGTTGTGGCGCTAGGGCAATAGCTCTCCAAGGAGACGCTGCCGGATGTGTCCGAAGATATGGGAGTCGAGTACGCAACTGCGGCCAAATGCAAGGCAAGAAGCAGCGTCGACAAGTATCTCATCTTGATTTTCGAATGTCGAAAGTCTGGAAAGTACAGTACGTTGCGTCCGAGTTGTACTTTCGTAAGAAAGCAGGCTGTTCTCCTGAAATTATCCCGTTGAGGCTTAGAGAAAAGCAAGGACTCAGCGACAGATGACCAGCAGGGGTTGATTTGTCACGGGGGATTGAAGTATAACCAGCGAAAGCGTCTCCTTTTATGTGCACGAAGGTCTTGCTTCGTTGCAGAGATGAAAAGAAACGAGCGCTGAAGTGGGGCTGAAAGTAGCCTTTGCTCTCGTGGGCTAATGTGGTGACCTTGTCTGCCCCGGCTTCCGGGGCGTTGGCCTACAAAAGGCCAGGCAAAACGATGTTGTGCCAGAGGTCTCCGCGGGTGCACTGGCAAGGGGTAATGGCCAACCGCAGCCCTCGCACTCTAATTTCGATAAATTTGCGCCACCAACGCCCAACGGCGTCACGATGAGATGAGGTATGCGATATACGCGAATTCCCGCTCTAGAGATTTCCACACAAGATGCTCCCCCCTCTGCATGCGTTTTGGGGCGCTCAACTCTCAGCAGAGTCGGATAGTGAAGAGCATCACTTATCTGGAGAGCAAGGAGCTCGCGCAAAGATCACCCAAAAAAAGGAGAATGACTACGAAAGCAAAAAGGAACTGCAGCACCCAGGATTCCCGCGTGGTCCCCCACCGCAGTACTGACTAGGCGATACCGTGCTTAACTTCGCAGATCGGACGGGATGCGGTGCTTTCACGGTTCTATGGCCGCAGATGTATTTCTGCGGCGCACGTCCGTAGTTGATTCAAGAGAAACCGCTGCAGAATGCTTTCTGTCCATGTAAGAGATGCTGATGAAGATTGATTGAGCAAAGGTACAAGTACAGCAACGATGTTGATCTAAAGACTACCTCTTCGCCTTCTTGCCCGCCCGCCCGTTGCTCTCGGACGTCGTCGTTCGCTTCTTGGCATCAGCTGCAGCGGCCCTACCCAGCTCGATAGCTCCTCGCAGGACGCGAATGTTGTCCTCGATGATTCTCTTCTCGCTCAGCCGAACCACAATCGCGTTTCTCGCCCGCAGATCTTTGACCTCGGACCTCTGTTGGCCATACAGAAGCTCCTCGTCCTCTTCGATCGACGTCGGGTATTCTTGACGTCTCTTCTCCAGTGCCCTGATGAGAAGCTCCGCTACGCCCATCGTCTTGTTGCTGCCATGCTGCTCTTCAGCTTCGATGCGCGCGTTCGGCATCTTAGCCTTCTTCTTTGCTCTCTCGAAGTTCTCTTCAGACAAGCAAAGGATCCTCGCTGCGACGAGGATCTCTTCGGAGAACGCCGATGCGGCCGCCTTGAGCTCCTTCGCGCTCGGGTCCACTGGCTCGGGGCGGTGTGGAGGCTGAGACGAAGGTGGAAAGGCGTAGGAGAGTGCAAAGACCTCGTCGAGTCCTTCGGAAGCCCACCACTCAGCGCGAGCCATCAGCTCTGCTTCTCTTTTCGTCCTCGTACGCTCTTCAGAGATTTGCTCAAGGTCCAAGCAGGCGCCGACGAGGTGCGAGACGGCGACCTCGACGACGTCGTTGACATTCGCCAGGTCGACGTAGCCGTATCTCCTCAGCAGGTCCGACGACGGCGGCTCGCCGTATGTGTTCCAAATTTGCTCATTCTGCTCGATGTTTCGCGTCGCTCGCATCTCCAAGACGTCTTCCTTGTAAAAGAGCCGTGCATTATCGCATCCAAAGCGAGCGTTGAGCATGTCAGCCATGGGCACTATCGTGACAGCCTCAATGGCTTCAGCGCCTTCCTCTTCTTCCTCCTCCGCTTCTTCTCCGTCGTTGTCATCCTTGTCCTGCCCGTCTTCGTCCATCTCGTCGTCTTCGTTGCCATCGGCCTCACCCTCGTCGTCCATGATGTCGCCTACGGGCCCCTCTTGCCCGGCCTCTGGCTTCTTGACATGGAACGACCGACTGAGGATGCGGCTGCCCATCAGGTGGAAGTCTTCGATTGAGTAGAATGTCTTCACCATCTGCTCCTGCGCCTCTTGGCTTTTCGCGCTTCCAAAGAAGATGTCTGCTCGAGACCTGATGTAGGGCAGTAAGATGTCAAAGTAGTCCTTCGAGGCCTCATCCTTGCCAATCTTGTCCACGACGGTGGTGCCCCGAAGCTCCTCGAGCTCGTCGCTGGACCAGAACATGGGCGTGTCAAACGTCTTGGGCAGCACGTCAAAGTAAGGCCCCCACTCTTGCGAGCGAGATTGGGACCCATTTGAGTGCTGCTGCTGCTGCTGCTGTCGCTGCTCCCATGCGCTTCTGCCCTCGGGAGAGGTCCGCCACCGTTCCCACATCATCGTCGTGATGAGCGGCAGCCACCCCACGCCAACGTCTTTGTCCCACGTCAAGCCGCTACTCTGTGCAGCCGCACTGTCGGTAGCACGGCAAAGCTCCGGCAGAAGAGAGGTGCGCACGCTGAGCAAGAGGTGCCTCGGTATGCTGAAGAGCACCGCATCCTCGGGGATTGGCGCGACTGCAACCATGCCGACGCCCATCTCTGCGAACTCGGCCAGGCCACAACGCTTGTCGAGCGAGCCGCCCGAGTCGGAAAAGAAGCGCACAAAGGACTCCGTCGTCTCGGAGCACGTCTGTCGTGCGCCTGAAGGCCTGGCCACGATCGAGTCGTTGTACGACATGCTGGCTCTGTGTGCTGAGAAAGAGGGTGAAGCTACCAGAATTTCTTCCTGGCAGAGGCACAGAAAAAAAAGTTCTCTGTTGGATGGGGGATTTCCGATTCCCGCGTCATACAGAAAGTGTCCGGTCGCATCAAAGCATGCCGGGGTGAGAAGAGAGAGTGTGTGCTGACTGAATGAATCTATTTGCAAGGAGAAGAATTGAGCTTGACAGATATGAGAGGGAATAGCAACAAGCCGGATATGAGAGATGCAAAAGGAGGCCAGAATGTGTCTAGAAAGCCGCCATGAGCCGATCGACGGACCAGTCCCAGGCCAGCCCGACGTAGCCGCCAGCGAGCCGGCCAGCAGCTCTGCGCCAACCGTGGACGACTTCGTCTGCCTTGGAAAGGTCCGATGCGGCCTCAACGACGGAGCCGCCAATGGCGGACTGGCCCAGCCGGCTGAGCGATTCAAGAAGAATGCCCGAGGACCCGTCTGCATGAGGGGGTGTGAGGCCATCGAGGAATGTAGAGGGCCCGTTGGCTCCTGCTGCTGCGCAGCTGAAGGCAAAGCGCTGGTCGTGCCAGATAAATGTGGCACGATAGTGGAACAGGATGGCGAGGACGATGCTGATGTGCCAGATCTGGTGCGCATGTCCCCAGAGGTCAAACTTGCCCGGTGCGAACCTTTCGGGGAATTGAAAGGCGTAGAAGACGAGGCCAGCGACGTAGCAGCCAACGCTGGGAAGGATGGGCGAGAAGAAGCTAAAGGTGCGCATGAAGCCGTGCGAGATGGAGGCGTGTGTGAATGGCGCGAGGGCGGTGAAGCACATCGCCAGGAAGACGGAGATGCGCAGACCCTTGTTCTGTCGCTCGTTGAACCATGCAGCCCAGGGCACAATGGCGCCCACGGTCCCGACGATGAGGGTCGTCAGGCTGTAGAACATAGCCAGGTTCGGCTGGCAGTAGAAAGCGTTGTAGACAAGCGTCCAGACCGATGCAGCGACGAGCCACGCGATGCCCGTGTAGTCGACACAGGCGAAGCGCTCGAACCAGCATGCATCCGAGCAGCCGGCCATGACGTGCCAGGAGACGCTGAGGACAAGACACTTGAGGGCGGCAATGAGGTAGATGGTCTGCACCATCCGATCCATCGGCGTCGTCATCTCGTCGGCGTAGGCTGCGTCACGCTCTTTAGATGGCCAGAAGAGGGGAATGACGATCAAGGCGCCAATAAGGTGAGTGAGAATGTTGCCCGTCTCGTTGTGGACCTCGAAGGTCGATCGCAGCAGCGCACCCCACCTCTCGATGGGGATGAAGCGGTAGCCCGAAAGCTAATACTAAAGTCAGCGTGCTTGTGGTATTACTTGAATCAATCTCAACTCACAATGTGCTCGTTATTTTTCCAGAGCTCGGGAAGATGCTCGTAGCGAATGAGCTTCTGTCCACCCCTGGCCAGCTCGACGGCCGCCGCATACATGACCTCCTCTGCGTCCTTGGCAGCTTTGACCACGCTGTTGGCCCTTGCTCGGCCAGTCTGTCGTACCACGTCGCCCTTTTCTCGAAGCGAGGCAATGATTGCCTCGAGCTGGCGCGAGAGGGCAGGCGAGGACGACTCCTCTGGGCCGCGTGCCCAGTAGAAACAGTCGCGCAATGTCAAAGCATTGATGGTATCATGCAGGGCCTCGTAGCGGGCCTGCACCTTTTCCAGGATCTTGGCACCAGCCAAGGGCAGACCGTCGAGATCCGGAAGCGAAAGCGGAGGCCAGACGGACGAGAGGTTGAGGGGAAGCGCAATGTTGAAGTGTTGCAGATCGGGTGCATGCAGCCGTGCATGCGACAGCATCTTTTCCCAGTCAGCCGCCAAAGTCTGCGAGCGTGCAACAAGAGCGGCGCCTGCCTTCTGAGGAGAGATGGATGCCACGCCACCGACGGGATACCGAGGGAGGAGCAGGGCTAGTCTTCGAAGGTCCTCTCTGAGCGCCTCGAGATGGGCATAGAAGGGCGCCGTCTCTGTATCACGCGGCTTCGAGGGCGAATGTATGCTGCAGAGCGACCGCATCTTGGCCTCAAGGTGGGAGCACTGTGCCAAGAGCTGGGCTCGCAACGAGGCAAGGGTATATGGGAGCGAAGGCGAAAGGTCCAGCTGTGGTTTCGGTGGCGCATAGGGAGTCAGCACCCTCATCCTCTACATGCCACAAGGGGGGACAGAGAGAGAGATAGGAATGACTCACGTAGTCTAGTGAGCGTCTGTGGGCCTCCTGCTGGGCCGAAAAATGGTCTCGAGACCACTCCTCATCCTCGCTGCTGCTCCCACTGCTCGAGTCTGACTCGGCGGCCGAAGAGGAGAGGGAGCGCGAGAGGACATTGCGCTGGTGCGATGGCCCGGCAGCGGGCTGCGAGGCTCTCCGCATGTGCACCATTGATGAGTTTGGCCTTCGCCGAACAGCCTGCAGCGCCGCCGAGGAGCGCTCCAGTTTGTGCTGCGAGGTGCTGGCTTCGAGGGGAGACATTGTCTTGAAGAGAAAGAGTGCCAAAGACAAGAATATGCGTCTCCGCTGCGATTGCTCGGCCAGCAAGCTGGAATTGAGAAGTCAGGCAGGCGTCGTAGCTTCTTCGTTCTTGATCTCCGCCGCTTTCGAGCCTGTCTCTTGTCGTCGTTGGCTGTGGTGGTGGAGTGCAATCAAGAGGACGAATTCACGTTCCCTTTTCAACAGCGCCCATAAACAAGACTCTAATTTCTTTCCTTTCCCACAATTATTCCCATTCTCAAACACCGATCGATATTTAGGCGGGTGGCAACAAATCAAAAAAAGAGGTCTAGGGCCAGCAGCACACGTGGAAATTCTAGGCCTGCTCTTTATCGATCAAGGCTTGGCTGTCGGGAAAGTGTACAGGCCAAGTCGCCGATGAACGAACTTGCAGGCAGGAAATAAGCATTTGTGGCCCCAGGCTCCCCCGCTTCTCCGTCACTCTTACTCCGGGTGAATGCGAGCCATAGACACAATTCGGAGCCAAAGAAAGACGGCACGATGTGACAGTGCATTATGATGAAATTACAAGAGCTTGCGAGACCTGACGAGAGTGTGTGTGTGAAGAGAGGGGGATGAGAGGGGAATGCACCTATTTGCTGTCCGTTTGCACATCGCCATCGTCGTCTTGGCTGTCCTGGTCTGGGTCATAATTGAGGTGCTGCATCATGATCTCGTATCTGTTCGCGGGCATATCTCTCGTGATATGAGCTTCGATAGGAGAGGGACGATACCGGCACATGGACTCACGTCAAGATTGTCAGAGCCGAGCTGGGAACGGTCCTGATGAGGTTGACTCCCATGCCTTTGTAGAAGCCTCGGACCCCCTCCTCCCTGGCAATCGTCGCGCAGGCCTGGAGAACGCCCGTGTATCGTCCCCCAACGCCCATGTTGGCCATGTGCGAGATTGTCCGTCTGGCGACCTTCGCCCGCTTCAGCTTGGGTGGCCCTCGTCTGCTTTGTTCTCGACTGCTGCTGCTGCTGCTGCTGCTCGACATTCCTCGTACCGCCGCTGTATGCATGCCCCTCCTTTGGGCCCCGGATCGCTCGGCCTCGCTTGCAGCCTGTGCCATCGAAGGCGTCGGCGACGTCGTTGGTGTATCGGCGACTGCCGCTCTTGGCTGCATCTGGAGGCGCGTCCGTAGGACCTCGTGGGGATAGGTGAGCACCGAGGCAATCATCTTTGCGCTGCTGCTGCACGTCAGAATCATGCTGGGCGTCAGTTCGTCGGTATCGAGTCTGCGTCTCAACGATGATTTGAACTGTTCGTAGAGTGGGAACTGGACAGCGACGTGGCTTACGCCAAACAAGCTGGGGAGCAGGCCTCGGTAGAAGCCTCGCCACCCCTCGGTGCGGAAGATCTGGACGAAGGCGTCGCCCGTGTGTCTGTACGGCCTCGTCGCAGGATTCTTGCCGGATTGCAGCTAATTGAGAAGGGTAAGAGAGAGGTCAGCTGACTGAAATCCATCGGAGAGTTCTGAAGAGAATCCAAAGATACGCACCATGAAGCGAGTCTTGACGACCCACAGCGGGCTGGTGCAGCATGTGCTCGCAGCGCCCGCTGTCATTGCGCTCACGATGTGATTCATGAAGTCCTCCTCGCCAGTCGGATTGAACCGCTCGGCCAGCACTGTTTTGCACTGGTCATAAACTGTAAAGTAGATGGCCCACGTCGGGAGGTACCCAAAGATGGTCGGCCCCAGGCCCCGGTAGAAGCCTCGGAAGCCGTCTTCTCTCCATATTTTCCGCAGGGTTCCTGGGAGTCAATCGTGCACATTGAGCAACCAGTCATTTTCGCCCACACAGCTGCCCAACACTCACCAAAGAGACCCTCATATCTAGACTCAGCACCTTCTCCGGTAATGGCCTCCTTAATTGCCTGTGATCTTCGCTGTGCCTCGTACGCCAGCCTCGCGCCACCCCCACCGATAGACCCATTCGGATGCCCCGCAGGCCCACTCCAGCCCTGTCGTAGTGGTCTGGTAGGCCCGCTCTGCGCCTGCAGCTTCGTCTTGACGACATCCAAGGGGCACGTCACAATCGACGAGACGAGGCCGGCGCAGGCTCCTGCGAGGGCGCTTGCGTGTAGCATCGCGCGGGCCCCTCCAGCGCCCAAGATAAGCCCGCTGGTCTGGCTGTGATAGTGTCGGCAGCTGTCCTATACCAATCCTATGGCGAGAGATGTCTGGCTGGCCGTGCAGCTCGGTGAATGGTAGATGGCGATCGCGCTTGTACGAACTTATTGGCTGTGCGCGTGAAATGGGCTGTAATGCTGCTGCCACTGGGGTTCCTGTCTATGCGCAGCGCAGAATCTCCCCTGCGTATCGTTACGCGACGTCGAATGAGGCAGAGGACGGAGTGTGTGACGGAGAGCACAGTCGGAGTTGGTTTCTGATGCCGGTCGGGACGTCACCCTCACCCACTTTTGTTATCGACGATGCCTCGCACTTTCGACGACTGGAAGCGCAGGCTAGTCGACCGGCGTGCGACGCGCGTGATCTTCCGACCGCGGTCGAGCCACTTTCCCTCTCTGCCTTTTCAACTTTTTCGTGGTCGACGCAACGCTGCTGCTTACCCACCTCCCTTTCTCTCGTTCGCTCCATCTTAGAACTCCACTTCTATCTGCTACGCAGCTCGGGCGTACGCGCCAAAGGCTGAACTGGTCCATGGCGATGGGGTTCATACGCCGGGCTGTGCTCCGGGCAGCTCTCTACGTGCCCCCAGTGGCCCTGCGAACGGTCCAGCTCGGGTGCGTCCTCAGCATTCTGTCTGACCTGACTGGTGAAGTGCGCGAGTGCACCGGTGCCTCGATGCTTCCGACCTTGGCTCCCGAAGGCGACTTTCTCCTGCACCTTCATCTGCCCTTCTATCGCCTCGTCTCGCCCCTGCTACGACCCAACCCGCCCGACTTGATCTCGCTGCCCAACGTCGGGGGGCCAAAGGGAAAGCTAGATCCTGCAATGGGCACCGGTCTCAGGCTCGGCGACTTGGTCGTGGCAGTCTCACCGAGGGATCACAGCCGAATGATCTGCAAAAGGGTACTCGGCCTGCCCGGCGATACGGTCCTGGTCGATCCTCGAGTCGATGCCCCGAGCAATCACGCCGAGGCGTGGACCGGCTTCAGTCGGCGTGCATCGGGAGAGAGCGACGATATCGACGAAGAACAGAAAAGCGCTTCCGCAACACCAAAGCCTCGATACATCACTGTGCCTCGGGGTCACGTTTGGCTTGGCGGTGACAACCTAGGTAACAGCACAGACAGCCGGATCTACGGCCCCGTCCCTCTTGGCCTTGTCCAGGGTGTCATTGTTGCAAAGGTGCGTCTCTCCTGTCCTCGAGAATCATGTCGAAGCTCGGCTGACCCTCTCTGCCTTCACTCATAGGTCTGGCCAAGATTCTCGTGGCTCGGCAACAACATCCGCCCGGCACAATGAAATTCCTACCTTCCATCATCCTCCTGTACTGTAGCATCGCACATCACATCAACATTACACCTGTAATTCAAAGCATAAATCACCAGACGAAGGAGCGATCTTTCAATGCTGGGAAGGGTCCTGTTGTGAGATCACAAAGGTCACAGAAAGACTCTTTCTAGATCGCCCAAGGGAGAAGAGGATCCTTATACGGCTTGCATGTTGAATAAATTAGCAAGGCCGCTGTAAAGACGCGTGTCACTTGAACGCGTCGGCCTCAATTTCTGCTTTGCTTCGCTTTTCGTCACCTTCTCACCACCACCGCTTCCCTGAGCCCTGCCCTCCCACTTCTCGCACATCGCAAGGTTTTGGCAGGCCATCTGTTGCGTTTGCGAATACGATAAGGACGGAAGGACAGATTTGAGCTTAGGGCGACTCCTTTTGGCCAAGGAATAACCGAGGAAAAGATGGCGGCGCATGTGACCTTCGACACCATCTACCATGGACTCGACACCACGCCGGGCAAGCTTCGCCTGCAAGAAGGAGGTCTGGGGTGGAAGGCCACTGCCTCGCAAGATGGATCTTCGGGCGCAACCTTCACCCTCGAGGCTGACAAGATGGCAACCTTCCAGTGGATGAGGTGGGTTACCAGTCGTTTTCGTCTTCTCAAGATCCTCTGGCTCACCATCTAAGGACAGGGTGGCAAGGGGATACCAACTGAGGATCCAACTGAAGGGCAGCGAGTCTCGCCGGGAGACCTTCGATGGCTTCCACAGGGACGACCTCGACAGGCTGTCCGACGTGCTCAACAAGTACTTCAGCAAGAGGCTCGACCAGGTCGAGGTCTCCTCGCGTGGTTGGAACTGGGGCAAAACTGAGATCGAAGACAATGACGTGCGATTCCTCGTTCGGGGCAAACTCGCATTTGAGCTGCCCGTCAAGCACATTGCCAACACCAACATTGCCAGTAAGACCGAGGTAGGCATGGAGTTCATCAACCCCGAGCAGCAACAGCCGGTTGCCAACACGGGCTCGGCAGCCAATGGAGGCGCTGCAAGCAAAGCGAAAAAGCAAAAGGGCGACCAGCTTGTCGAGATGAGATTCCACATTCCGGGTACGGTCGAGAAGGGCTCAGACAATGACGACGATGATGATGAAGAGGAAGAAGAGACGGCCGCAAATGCATTCAACGAGGCCATCAAGGCCAAAGCCGACATCGGACAGGTCGCTGGCGACGGCATCATCGTCTTCAAGGAGGTCCTCGTCCTTACGCCCCGTGGCCGCTTCGACATCGACATGTACCCTGGCTTTTTGCGGCTTCGTGGCAAGACGTACGACTACAAGGTCCTCTACTCGAGCATCACAAGACTGTTTCTGCTCCCTCGCCCGGACGACGTTCATGTCTCCTTTGTCGTTGGCCTCGACCCTCCGATCCGACAGGGCCAGACACGCTACCCATACCTTGTCATGCAATTCGTCCGCGAAGAGGAGATGGATGCCGAGCTGAATCTTGACGACGAGACGATTCAGGAAAAGTACGAGGGAAAGCTCAAGAGGAGGTACGAAGAGCCGACGTTCAAGATTGTGACAACGCTTTTCCGAGTCCTCTCTGGCCAGAGGCTTGTCGCGCCAGGCGAGGACTCGTTCGAGAGCAGTGCAAACGGATCGCCATGCCTCAAGTGCAACGTCAAGGCCACCGATGGCCTGCTCTACCCTCTGGACAAGCAGCTGATCTGGGTCAGCAAGCAGCCCGTTCACATTCGCTACGACGACATCCACCAGGTTGTCTTCTCGCGCGTCGGTGGCGCCGTGGCCAGCAGCAAGACTTTCGACCTTCGCGTCATTCAGCGCAGTGGGCCCGAGCACACGTTCCAGAGCCTCAGCCGCGAGGAGCACGATGCGCTGAGCAAGCATTTCAGCGCGCGCAAGGTTCGTGTCAAGAACGAAATGGCTGAGGCTGCCGAGGCAATGGCCGCCGTCGCAGCACTCAGCGATGACGACGACGAAGACATGGATGACGCGAGCGACAGCGGACTCAAGAAGCGGGTCAAGAAGCCTACAAAGGCTTCCAATGCCATGGACGATGACGATGATGATGAGTCGTCCGAAGACGAAGACTTTGAGGCCGAGTCATCCGACGATGGCAGCCCCTCGGAAGCATCGAGCGACGACGACAGCGGCGCAGAGACGGGCAGCGACGACATGGCTGACGAGCCCAAGAAAAAGAAGAAGAAGACGAGCAAATAAAAAGACTGCTCCTCTCTCTCTCCATGTACACTACCCTACCACTGCATCACTTGATCCCACCAGTTTCTCAAACAAAGAAGGCTCTTGCTCGACTGTAATCTGGCCCCGAGTGCGCGAGAGAAAGCACCTGCTTCTCTTTCCTTCTCCACAAGATTAGACTAAAAGATTTAAAGCTCGCAGCAGTGACCTGGTCAATTTCTTCTCGACTTGTGATCACGTAGAAAGAGAGAGAGAGACGAGTGACGATGGAAGAGCAGCAAGCTTCGACATCGAGGCTCTTGGAGGGCTTCCAGTACGAGCGACTGCTCAACGAAGGTGCGTCAGCGCATTCTCTTCTGATCCTCTGTACCATGAACGCGGCGCTGACAGGCCACCGGCAGATGCCCGAACGCGGACCGCCGCGATCCTCGGTCGATATGTTGATGCGCCGCCGGACGAGCGAGCCGTCATCCTCGTCGAGAAGACACACTTTTCGCCCAGCTTCTATCGCGCTCTCGGGGCCACTGTTTCTTCTCAGCATGACACGGCTAGGGCGCCTCTGTCGGCGATTCGCAGCTTGGGGTCGAACGACGTGTACAATTGGATGCTGGGCTGGATGAGCTCCTCGCCGGCTTCGGCCGCCGGAGTCAAGCGTAGCGCAGAGGGGGAAGAGAAGGCGGCCGATGTCGACGGAGATGCAGATGCGCATGTCAAGCTGACACTCATTCGGCCTGCAAGCGAGGCGGTGAGTGTAGACGGATCGCGCGGTCGTGTCTGCACTCTCAGCACTGGAGCTGATTGAGAGATGTAACCAGCACATCAAAAAGTATTCGGAACAGCAGAAGGTCATGATCACAGGTGAGAGAGGGGCCCACATCACGAGAGATGGAATGACAGCTGACTTGACGGAAACAATCTCACAGAGACACCAGAGGTCTATGAACAAGTCGTAAGACCTTGGATTGAGTCACAGCCGGTCGGAAGGATCCAATGGTGAGGATGAGGAGGCAGGAGAGGGCGTGAGGAGATGCTGACTAACTCGGCGACAGGGTCTACAACATTCTCGATAAGAAGAAGGAGGCCGATACGATCCTGTACGAGGACGCCGACGCAAAGAACGGCTTCATCGTGAGTATACACATCGCGACACGTGAAGCATTTCTGACCTGCCCTTTCCCTCTACACACCACAGGTCGTGCCGGATCTCAAGTGGGATCAAAAGACGCTTACGTCCCTCTACCTCATCGCGATCGTCCACGATCGCAGCCTTCGAAGTCTGCGGTCGCTGACCAAAGCCCATGTCCCACTCCTACGGGCGATTCAGCAGGCGGCGAGAAAAGTTGCTGGGGAGAAGTACGGTCTGCCCACAGCAGACAAGGGCAAGCTCAGGTGCTTCTTCCACTACCAACCGACATACTAGTGAGTGTAATCCTCCCTCTGTCAGAAAGGAGCCAAGCACTGAAGACTCGGAACAGTCACCTTCATGTCCATATCGTCTCCTCCGACTATCAGTCGCCGCCAGGTGCCATTGTTGGGCAGGCACATCTCCTCGACGACGTTATCGATCTCCTCGAGATGGGCGTCGACTTCACAAAGAGAACCCTGACCTACTCTCTGGGCGAGCAGACGGAGCTCTACACAGTCCTTTGCGAACGCTTGAAACTGTAGATAATCTCATTTGCGTACATCGTCATGAACAATTTCGTCAAAAGAACCTCGTAAGAATGATTTGGTAGCTCTGCACGAACGTCTGCTTGACGAAGACGAACGGGCTGGCGAGCATTTGGCGGCGCCGAGTGGTGATCCAGATGTCTGGCAAGAGTGGGATATCGATGACGCTGTCGACGGTCAGGACCGCCACCCGTCCATCCTGAGCAATGTCGTGGTTGATGCCCTCCCTGCCGGCATCCAGCAGGGAATCGACCCAGTGCGTCTTTGCCTTCCACTTCCAGATCTTCCATCGGCCGCCCTCTTCAGCCGCTTGTACAAGAAGGTCTCGTCCATTGTTGTACCCATTCTTGTCGATTGTGTGGTGATGCCTCAAGTCCTGAAGAAGTTCCTCCCCTGTCAGCCTCCAATTCTCCTCTTTGAGTCTTGAGACAATAACACATACCTTCTCTTTGCTGACTGCAAGGAACCAAGCGCCAGTGTCGGCGAGGGTGCCATTCTGCTTCCACACCCGAAAGTGGTTGCCGCCGTACAGGCTCTCCCAGCAGGCGCCGACCCACCGGCCGGGTGCGCCCCAGCTCTCCGTCTGCCTGTACTCAAATAGCTCGGTGCCCCAGCCGTTTCCGTCGCCGAGGTCCGCCCGCTGGAGGCCGCCGAGGTGCAGGTCGAGGCACTCAAACGAGAAACCAATCGTCCGGACGTAGTCTCTGAGCCCGGCATCCGACAGCACGCGCGCATCCGAGTGGCCAGAGATGATGACGTTGATCGGCTCGCGCAGGCCATTGCCGACGAGGTCGAGCATGGACCCGCCGTGGGAGCGCGGGTCTCGCCAGGCTGGCTGGCCCGCACGGCCGCGCCCGTCGCCGTCGTCAAAGTCAAAGGAGGACACGGTGCGGGCGTAGTGGTAGGCCTCGTCAAAGCCCTCGATCCCTGAGTGATTTCCTCGATGGCCGTGGCTGCATGGGTGGGCCGTGACAGAGGAGACAGCGACCAGAGTGGCCGTGGCCAATGTGGTCAGCAGATGGGTGGGCCTCATTGTGGGCGCCCTCTTGTGGTGTTCTGTTCGATAGTGTCGTGATGACTTTTTCGATCTCCACAAAGGCGTGCGCGATGAGACGGCGCGGTGCAGCACCCGCGTGTCAAATTAGTCTCAGGGCCCCCGCCCTGTCACACAAGATTTGCCGGCACATCGACAGAGCATAGTCTCAGAGGTCAGGCAAAGCTTTGACGGAGGAAACGGTCTTCTTCATTCGCGCTCATATTGGACACAGGGAAGGAAAGAGATATAGAAAGAAAGTCGATGGATGGATGGAAAGACCAAAAGGCCACAAAAGCGGAAATGTGGGAATGACAAAGAGGGGGGGACAAAGCTAGACGCGGAAGGAGAAGAATTGACGCAGAAAGCAAGGCCCGCTCAGGAAGAAAAGGAAATGAGCGTGGATGTGCGTGTTAGTGCAGCCGTCGTCACTACCGAGAAAAGCCAGAGTGGAGATATCAGAAGTCAAAGGCCACGAAATGTCGTTGACGATCTTGTCGCTACCGGTGCCAGGAGGTCCTGAGCCCTGCGCCGAAGAAGGAAACGAAATGTCCGGCTCAAGGGGATGTGACTGTGCCGGCTCGCCTCGCTCAGAGGAAGAGGTAGGTGAATGCAAAGACGCCAAAGCAGATAGCGGCGACAATGTGGACCGGGACGCCCTCAGACGCCGGCGCACCTGCGGCCTGCTTCCTGAGCGACTCGACCTGCGACTGGAGTCGCTTGACCTCGTTTTGCAGCTCGGACTGGCTCTTCTCGCTGAGATCGGCCGATCCAGCACCACCACTCGCTGTCTGTTGCGCAGACCCAACGGCACGGGCGCCAGCGTTCTTTGTCGCGGCATACGCAGCTCCAGCACCGGCAGCAGCAGCTCCACCGGCAGCGACAGCGGCAGCACGGGCCTTTTCAGTCGAAGTTCCGTCGGTGTTGGCAGAAGCATTTTGAGCGGCCGCCACAGGGTTGTAGCCGTTTTGAACCTGGGGAGAATCGAGATGTCAGATTCGTTGCTCTACAGTATCGCTTGCTACGTATAAAGGCAGTGACTCACTGTAGCGTATTTCTCGTCGCCGCCACCGTTGCTCATCGAGCTGCCCATACCGTCCTCGCCCTCCTCGGGGACCGGAGCCGTAGTGGCAGGCAAGAAGGCACACCGGATCTTCTGCTCGTGGATCGCGCTCTTGTCCTCCTTCTCGACAAGACCCCAGATGTCCTGCAGGCTCGTCGTCTCGCGCTCCGGTGTGATGATGGTCGACTGAACAAGGAACTTGTCGCGGCACTTGGCTGCGGTAGGAGGCTCCTCCTTCATGGGCTGAAGCAGGACTGTTTGCAAAGAGTTCTCGGCGTCAGTCATCTCCCATTGAAGAGAGCAATGCATTCAGCTAGCCAGCTCGCGAACAGAAGAAGACGCACCTTGAACCTCGACTTTTTCACCAGGCTCGATACGGCCAGAGTTGGGCCGAACGCAGTACTGCTTGGGGGCAGTCGTCTTGACCTTAAAGGCGACGGGCTGGTTGTTCGGGTTCGACACCTGCAGCGAGCGCTTGACAAGCTGCGTGAGCGGCCCTGTTGGCAGTAGCGAAGTGGGTCACTTGTGAGCATGGAAGCCAGTGGTAGCAGATCAGAGTTTTAAAGAGATACTCACGAGGGAAGCCCAGTTGGACGTGAGGGTTGAGGCTGAGCAAGGGAAGGAAAGGGGAAAGCATGTAAGTCAGCCGCCAGCTTCCCTATTTCTTCGAAAAGAACATGCATCCGTCCTTGCTTCACTCTACGAGCGTGCAGATACTCACTCGACAGACATCTCGACAAAAGGCTATTGAGGATCGGTGACGAGAGAGGAGGAACCCTTTTTTGGAAGTTTAGGTCTATACGTCGATGAACGTTGGAAAGTGGGGTGATCCTCTCCGGCGTCAATGCAAACGGGCTAATTGGAACGCTCTCCTTTCACTTGCGTGTGCCCTCTTGAGCTGGAGTGTGTTTTCTCGGCGCTGAGTACGGTAAGCGGGAGGGATAAAGGTAGAAAGAAGACGCGAAGGTCGGCGGTAGTGAAGTGAGGACAAGGAGACGTCGGTTGGAAAGAGGATCCGGCTGCGTCAGTGGAAGCCGAGCGAGCGACACAGAGAGTCTCAGGGCGGGCGGGGACAATTAGTGGCCACGCGCGAAGCAAGGCTATGTTTCAAAAAGGAAAAGGGAAAAAGAAAAAAAGCAGGCCAGCTGCCAGCGAAACCAATTTTGTATTGGCTGCTCCACCCGCTGTACGCCGGGCATTGACACCGGGCAGCTCGAGCTTTCAATTCGGCATACGGCCGCAAGGCAGGACAGGATAATTAAAGCAAGAAATGAAAAAAATACAGATATAGTGCTGAAGCTGACAAAAAGAAGCCAGGGCGGCGTCCATCGGTGCAAGCAAGTCCGTGGGTGAGAGAGATGTACTGGTACAAGAACAAGTGCGGATACAGCAAAGAGAAAGAAAGAGGGTGTGACGGTCATCGCAGGGCCGATGAAGGAGATTCAGAAAGCTCGTGTTCTTCAGAGGAAAAGTGCGTATCGGCCTGGCTGCCATGGGTGGCCAGGCTGCGCCGGCCGTCTTGATGCTGCTGCTGCTTTTTACGGTATTGGTTGCGGATCGCGTTGGCTTCCCAATAGCCAGCCGAGTCGACATCCCATGCCTGCGACGTCGATGCCGTGGTGCTCTGCCCGCCTGCATTGTTTGGGGTCAGCGATGCCGGGTCGACGTCATCCTCGACGAAGTGACCGTGCAAAATGGCCAGCTGCCTTGCCTCCTGCCGCTCTTTCTCAGAGGCATACGGTCCAACGAGGGTCGAACCCCCACGGGCATGAACGAGATCGTCCTTTTCCTCTTGATCACCGACACCGCCGTCCAAGCCGTGGAGATGCTCCTCGCGAGCGCGCCTCCGCTTGAGAATGAGCAACAGAAAAACCATGATAGCGACGATGCCCACGAGTCCCACAACGACACCGACGGCAATCTTTGCGCCCGTGCCAAAGCCGCCCGTGGGACCGTCGTCGGCGCCCGCGATCTGTGAATTGTCGCCCAGCTTCTGTCCTTGAATGCGGACTTTTTGAAAGTCGGACAGGGCCTGGTTGTAGGTGTCGGTGGTATTGTAGAGGGGATACAGGCCCACGGTGGGGCGCACGCATCCACCCTGAGAACCAGGCACTGGGTTGTCGAGGATGGCATCGCAGCTGTATGCGCTGTAGACGCTCCGCAGAAAGGGCGCGCCTAGCACAAACTCAGCGGGCAGGTCGCTCTGGTTGCCTGCACTGTTGAATGGTTGAAAGGCGCCGATGCAGCCGTCGGCATTGGAGGCCACCGCGCCCGAGGTGCTGCTCTGCTTCAGGTTTGCGTCGAGGGGATGGATGGGGATGATGGCGCTACCGACGAGGATGGAGATCTCCATCTGCAGCTTGCAGTCGACATAGTAGCCTCCGCTGCCGTCGCCTGCCGGACCCACGTTCCATGCACCGTACATGGCGTTGAGGAATTCACTCGAGGCATAGTTGAGAGGTGCTCCCGTATCGAGGATAGCTAGAGGAATCTGAGCGCCCGTGCTCGAGAGCGGAATCTGGACCTGTGTCCCGTTGACGGTGACGACGAGGTCGCTAACGTACAGCTTCCATTTCCGCGTCACCTCGTCCGAGTCGGCCACGGCGCTGGACCACTTCATCGACTCGAGGGCAGGCACAAATGCCGTATCGACGCCTCCAAACGTCAGCGTCGAGTCACCGTTGCCGCCATCGGAGGGCAGCCTCTTGAGCCCGACGCCAAAGTACCTCGAGCCCGAAGCGGCGCCCTGCCAGAGGCCTGTGAGAAGCGAGCCCGTCTTGGTCGCGTCGTCGATGGTGTTGTTTGGGTTCTTTTGTCCCACAAACATGTCCTGCTGGATGACACTGTTGGCCGGTAGTGCCAGACCAAGGATACCCGTTGCGTTCATGTTGGTCAATTGCTGCGAGTCGACCTGGTCTGCAGCCGCGTACGCTTGCGAGGCCACTTGGGTACCGCCAAAGGTCACGGGCGATGTTACGACCGGGCCGCTCGCGCTTCCCGAAAGATAGAAGATGGAAAAGTCTTTACCCTGCAAGTCGATCCAGGAGGCATAAGACAACCTTCACATGCTCATATGGGCTTGACAGAGGCAACTCACTGTTTCGGCAGACTTGCTGTCGTCAAAGAGGTAGACCTTGTTTCCCTCCTTGCCTCTGCATGAGTCCGTCTTGCACTCTTTAGAGGCGAGCCACTGTTCCGACCTCGTCAGCTACTTCTCTTACTTTCTCTCACTGCAATCGATGTACACGCACCAAATCTGAGCTGCCAGTGTCGACCTGAACGTTGACTGTCTGGCCCTCGACGTCGATCGGAGCAGTGTAGGTGAGCTGCCCGCCATTAAAGGCCCTCTGGAGTGTCACTTTTGTCCCGTTTGCGATGGCGCGTCGATCGACGACCCGCCGCATTCTATGTGTTGTCGTCTCCATCATGTCCGGCACTCTCTAGACTTCCCCCTGCCTAATTGTTTCTGACAAAGGGTCAGTCTAAAGGAGAGACAAGGTGAAAGAGGGAAGAGGTGTGGATGGAGAATGGTCGCGGCAAGCTCCCCTGAGATTAAACTGATAGAAAAAGGCAAGGCTCTCTCTCTCAAATCGTCAATGCGTGTGAAGGCACATCCCCCCGTTTTGGATTAGTCCATTTAGTCGCATGATTTTCAATCTCAGCCAAAAGGGCCCTCTTCCTCGCGCCACTTAAGATCGGTACTTTCTTGAATTCCAGGCTCAGTAAGAAGCGTTGAGGAAAGAAGGATAGTTGTTGAGAGATGTGTAAGAGGAGAGGAATGAGAAGAGACAAAGAGAAGAAGAAGTAGACAGTAGTAAGAGGCAAAGAAGGATGAAAGCGTGCAGTGGAGTCGTTACGTGACGGAGAAGAGATATAGAGGCAGAAGAGGAAAACAGAAAAGGGGGGGGGGGGGGGAAAGAGCGAAAACGAACGACGAGCTCAGAGATGAAAGGAGCTTCGTGAGAACGTTCATCGTGATAATGTGTTTGCCAGTCGCTCTGTACGACCGTATCCCTCTCTTCTTCCCAACCCCTTCCCAGAACTGTTTTCCACGCCCTGTCCTGTCCTCATCCTCGTCCTCGTCATTGTCATCGATCTACTTCCAGCACACCTCTCTCCAGTGGAAAGGGTCGCTGACGCACAAAATGTGACGATTAGAGGACCGTGCACTTGTTCCTCTTCTGTCCGCCTCGCTTGCTGAGGAGAGCCGCCCTTGTCGCGTGCTCGAACACCTCTCGGACGCCCTCGCCAGTCTTTGCCGAGCACTCGAGGTAACGGGCGGCACCAATCTTTTGAGCGACAGCCATACCCTGGGAAGGTGACAGTGTCAGCAAGAGGAGATCTAGCCAAGGAGAGGAAAAAGAAGAAGAAAGAAAGGACCGACTACGCACCTCCTCAGGGCTCACTGGCCTCTGGCTCGTCTTGCGCAGCTCCTCGATGATCTTTGGGTCCCGACGCAGGTCCTTCTTGCACCCAACGAGGATGATGGGCAAGTTCTGACAGAAGTGCAGCACTTCGGAAATCCACTACTCGAGTCAAGACAAGGTGGGTGAGCAAAAGAGCAAGTGAGGATGTCGCTTCGCTTTGAGCTAGCTACGCACCTTTTCTTGGACATTGTCGAGCGAGTCGGGCGAATCGACGGCAAAGCAGATGAGGATGACGTGCGAGTCAGGGTATGACAGGGGTCGCAGGCGATCGTAGTCTTCTTGACCCGCGGTATCCCAAAGAGCCAGTTCGACGTGCTTTCCATCGACCTCGACATCGGCCACGTAGTTTTCAAAGACGGTGGGGACGTACACCTGCGCGAAACGTCATCAGCTCTCCCATGCCCATCGCCACCGCTGTCCTGGACATTACTCACCTCAGGGAAGGTGCCACGGCTGAAGACGATGAGCAGGCAGGTCTGTTGCAGAGGAGAATGGGTCAATACCGCTGCGCAGAGGCAAATACGCGCGTGCCGCCAGTGCGTACCTTACCACAAGCTCCGTCGCCAACAATGACGAGCTTCCTCCGCAGGCAGTCGGCCATGCTGATAAGAAACGTTCGAAGAGGTTGAGAGGAAAGAGAGAAGGGGTCTATCGATCAAGCGAGCCTCGTAGCGGGTGCAAGGTCCTCTGCTTTGAACTAATGGAAGCGAGGAGGTTGTTCGTAGAGTAAGGCAGACGGGGGGCGCAGCCTTAGTAAGAAAATACGATGCGGTGCGGGTGGATTGTGGCAATGCGATGTCGTTCCGAGGGTTGGTGGCAGATCAGACGAGAGGAGATCGATCCAGCCTGGAGGTGTTAGTGAAAGGGGCGAGATACCGTCGCGCGGGCAAGCGTGGCACCGCGACAGAAATTCAAAGGGTTTTTAAAAAAAGAGACCAAAAAAGAAAAACCCAACCCATGAATTCCAAAACTTCATTTCGGCATTAAATACAATCTTGCTTGCGAGACCACCCGGTTGACGTGACGGCAACGACGGCGGTGACTACGTTAATGGTGCAGTCCCCCTCGGATCTCTTCCTACAGCATGTGCAACGAGCGTGTTGCGCAAAGGTCCAGAGTGAATGGAAGATGGGGCATAGGAAAAGATTCACGTATCCGAGCTGTCACGAGATCCCGAAGTCAACACGGGGAGTCTCGCCGCGAACTGTCGTCTGGAATTGGTGGCAGTGCGCTCCACGTGCCGCGGAAGGCTCTCAAGCTTCCCCAGGACCTTCTATGTTCAATACCTCGGTCGGGACTTGGCTTCTTCCTATGCCAATATGTCCTTTGCTATAATCAGACGTGCTCAAGGCCCCCCTTCCAAGCTCCTTTAACAAGGAGATCTGTCACGGAACGGAGGACTCATGCCGTGCTGGACCTTGCTGGCAAGAGGCCTGCATGGCGATTGAGAGATTCGAAGAGAGGACGCTAGCTGCCTTTGGAAACTGGAAAAAAAGAACGCAGACGCGCGCGACTCGAAGCGATTTCTTCCTGCCTCTCGCTGTGCCTTAGAACTTTAACGTCCAGAGCTCTCTTCGGTGGTAGAGAATGGTGGAAAGCAACGGAGGCGCGGGCCTCGCAAATGTCCGTGAGCGCACTGCAGAGCTTCGACAGCGCCAGGCGGCTGCAGAGGCGACCAAGAGCGACGCGACGGAGCAGGACATTGCCGATCAAAAGGAGGCACACGCCAACCTCATCAAGGCTCGCAACACAAACTACGAGCACCGATATGGCCATGTCGACATGCGAGATGACCAGATTGTGGGCGGAGGAAAAGAGACAGCTCTCCAGAAGTACAATCCTGGCATCATCATCAGCGAGAAGGGCCGCGAGCAGGACAAGAAGCTCGATGAGCATTACGAGTGAGCGGAAGCATTTCCTCTTTGTCATTGCTCTGTGCTAAAAAGCGCCGACATCAGATACGAGTTTGGCGGTCCTCTTGGCGTCACGGCCATGATGACGCTCTTCCCGGTCCTGATGTACTATCTCTGGATTTGCCTTTGGTTCTACGATGGCCAGCTCGTCATCCCCAAGAGCTTCGACGACATCGTCCCCTTCCTGCACCGAATGGGCCGGCATGTCTACGATGTAGGTCAAAGAGAGACATCGGTGCTGGTCTGCAGCCTGCTGACGTGCTGGTCATTCTCAAGGACGCCTTCCCCACAAAGCGCGCCTTTGCCGGCTACGGCGGTCTGATGGTTTTCCAGTTCGCTCTGGCTGTCGTCATGCCCGGGTACTGGCAGGAGGGTCTCCCGGTCCCTTCGCTCGGATACAAAACGCTGATGTACAAGTGCAACGCCCTGTCGTCTTTCTACGCCACCCTCATCGTCTGCGCTGGCCTGCATCTGACAGGTGCCTACCGGCTGACGACGATCATCGAGCACTTTGGCGAATACATGACCGTGTCCATGATTGCCGGTTTCGCCGTCAGCTTCGCCACCTACTTCCACGCCGTTCTGACGGGCACTCAG
Organism: Acaromyces ingoldii; assembly: GCF_003144295.1. Taxonomy (NCBI): domain Eukaryota; kingdom Fungi; phylum Basidiomycota; class Exobasidiomycetes; order Exobasidiales; family Cryptobasidiaceae; genus Acaromyces; species Acaromyces ingoldii. The sequence continues at coordinate 1,480,244 of NW_020290247.1, forward strand.
CACCGCATGAGTGGCAACTTTGCCTACGATCTCTTCATGGGTGCAGCTCTCAACCCTCGGATCGGCAATGTGGACCTCAAGATGTGGGCCGAGGTCAGGATCCCCTGGGTGCTCCTCTTCCTCATCTCCGTCAGCGGTGCATGCAAGCAGTACGAAGTGTACGGCTATGTGACAGCCAACATGGCCTTTATGGTCCTGGCCACGGGTCTCTACATCAATGCCTGCGCAAAGGGCGAGGAATGCATCCCTCAGACCTGGGTGCGTACATGCATACATGGCATTGTGGCCTATCGAGGAAGCTAGTGGTGCTGACGACAATTTCCCTCGACAGGACATGTTCCACGAGAAGTGGGGCTTCATGGTCATCTTCTGGAACTTTGCCGGGGTCCCCTTCACCTACTGCTACAGCATCGTCTACATGGCCGCGCACCCGCCCCACTACTACAAGTTCAGCACGCCGACCTATGTCTTTATGTATGCGCTCCTGATCTTTGTCCACTGGGTCTTTGACTCGTCGATGGCACAAAAATCGCGCTTCCGAATGCAGCTCCAGGGCACCCTCAAGGTCCGCTACACATTCCCGCAGTGGCCCTGGTCCACACTCAAGAACCCACGGTACCTGCAGACGGAGCACGGCAACGCGCTCCTCATCGACGGCTGGTGGCAGTACCTCCGCAAGCCAAACTACACGGCCGACTGGACCCAGTCGTTCCTCTGGGGCGCCTGCGCGGGCATGAACTCGGTCATCCCGTACTTTTACTGCCTCTTCTTCCTCGCCGTCCTGACGCACCGCTGCGGGCGCGACTTTGAGCGCTGCGAGCGCAAGTACAAGGAAGACTGGGTCAAGTACTGCAAGATTGTCCCTTACCGGTGCGTCATTTTGTCGTTCAGTGTGCAAAGCATCGAGCTGACTCTCCTTGTTTTCTCTTTTCAACAGTTTCATCCCCTTTGTCTACTAGATGTAGAGCTCCCTAACCCACGTCCATCGCCATCTTTCACTCGAGCCCTCTCCTGTCCCTGTTGTTGTCCTCAACATCCACCGTAATCCCTCCGCTAATCCTGCCACTAAATACTCCGCCGCTGCAGAAATAAGGAATCCTTTATATTTCCTCAGAGGGGACTGCAGTAGAAGCCTCAACTTCCTTTTTTTGGGGGGTGGTCGGTCGGCCGAAGTGGGGGATATACAGAAAAGAGTGGTGTATCAAGTCACAGGGCACGAGTCAGGAAAGGATCTAGTCGGCGTAGATGCGCAGCTCAGTACACGGGCGGTGTCTTGTCGGCGCCCTCTCTCAGCGAGCCGAGAGTGATGCCCTTTCCCGTCTTTTTGTCCTGCTGCGACCGGAGCTCGCCCAGGCTGGCCTTGGTGCGGGCCGCAGACTGGCGGTCGTCCTGGCGGATCGCGAGGCCGCTTGCGCGAGGGTCGGAGACGTAGACTTCCTCGCGCGCCATGAGGGAGCGCTTGATCTTGCTCTCGCCCTTGGGCGACCGCCGCGAGATGGGCGCGAGCCTGCCCACGGCTGGGTGGCCCGCGGCCTTCGACTCGTGCGAGGAGGCCACGACGGCGCGGAGGAAGGGCACGATGCGCAGCCTCGAGGGATCCCAGACGCCTGCCTGCACGTACTCGTCCTGCATCACACGCGATCGCACGTCTTCAATCGACTAGGGAGAGGCGCATTGTCAGCAATGCACCGTGAAAGATGGGGCAATAAGAAGGGGCAATAAGCTCACCTCGCCGAGGACAACCATGAGGCTGCCAATCATGCTTGAAGCCGGGCCGACTTCTTCGTCGACTTGATCAAAGTCGCGCTTGAGGAACCCCCCGCCAAGCTCTGCAAGGGTACCGAGTCTGAGCAATTGGTTCAACAAGAAAGTTGCAGGAATGAACCTCACCGATCAGTCCAGACTCGATGCCTTCGGCAGCTCCCTCGAGGTGCCTCTCGCGCACCTCGAGCCGTCGTGCGAGCGCACCCGGATCGGGGTAGTCCTCTGCGATGACAAGATAACGATGAAGCGGCTTGTTCGACTTGCCAGAGTAAGACCAGGGCCCGCTGGCCCGCGCGCTCGTGGAGAAGCTGCTGCTGCTGCTGCTGTTGCTGCTGCACCCTGCAGCGCGGCCGCTGCGATGCTGCTGAACCGAGCAAGAGGCGGATGCCGAGGCGGACGAAGACACGTACGCGGGCGTCGCGTAGAGCGAAGGGCGAGCAGCGCGAAGCATCCGCGCAGAGCCCATCATCTGTCGAGTCGCTGCCATTTTTTTTTTCTTTTCTCTGTATTCTGCTTCGGTACAGCGAAGAGAGAGGGACAAGCAGATGGTGGGAGATGATGAGAAGCGGGGAACGACGAGGTCTCGGCCTTTGTCCTCCGTCAGTCGAGAGCCGTCGGTGCCTTTTTTTCCCTTTTCTTGCAGGAAGAAATTGAAAGGAGAAAAAAATATAGAGAGGCAGCGCAGCAGTAGCCAGGCTGGGGAGAGTGTGATAAAGCAGTCTTATCTTTCATGGGTCCTTAGACCCTCCGGCGCTAAGCAGGGTATTATTTCATTAGAGGTTGGAAGAGTGACGTTTGCACTGTGGAGAGCCACTTTCCCCGGCCTGTACGTGGCCCGTGGTAACTGACGGGCTGATCGACAGTGATGGCGCGAAGAGGGAACTGGAGAGCATGCCTGAGCGTTACACACCACAACCATTCATGGCGGGCTGATGCGCAGCTGACGTGATTCCAGACGCGAAGATTAGTGGTGATGCAGTCTGCTCAGGGACAAAGCCGGCAGATCCGGGGCACCGCGCTTCACCGTCAAGCCACGTGAGCGGATCCCATGCTCCAGCGGGTGGTCTGTGCCTGGTGGCTCAATTTTAAGGCTCCACGTCTCACCAGCTCTTCTTCACCTCTCCTTTAGAGAAAGGCACAGAGGCACCCGTCGTTGGGATTTGTTAGCATGGACGAGCTGCTCAAGATCCCGCCCGTGACGCGGACGCTGCTCGGGAGCACGCTTCTCGTCACGCTCCCCGTCCTTCTCCAGCTCTCGAATCCGTATCACATCCTGCTCTGGTGGCCTGCCGTGATCCGGAGATGGCAGCTCTGGCGGCCCATCACTGCCTTTTTCTTCGGCGGCAAGGGTCTGCCACTCCTCTTTGACACCTTTCTGCTGTTCCGTAACAGCACTGACCTCGAGCTCAACACCTTCTACCGACGCACGTCCGAGTATGCCTGGGCGCTCATGCTCATCGGCTCGCTGATTCTGGCGACAAACTACCCACTGGGGTCCCCCGTCCTCTTTTCGCCCATGCTCAACGCGCTCACCTACCTCTGGGCGCGCTCGAACCCGCATGCGGTGGTGAGCATCTTTGGGCTAATCAACTGCCCCGCGCCCTACCTCCCCTACGCCTACCTCGCCCTCGACCTTGTCCGCGGTGGACCGGGCCTGGCGGTGCAGAGCGCGACGGGCCTCCTCTCGGCCCACATCTACTACTACCTCGCCACCATCCTGCCCGCCACCGACGGCGGTCGTGGCCCACGATGGTTGCCGGGCGCGCCAGCCTTTCTGCAGAGGCTGCTCCCAGACAGCCTTGACCCTGCCACGGCACACCAGCAGCCGCAGCAGGGTGGTAGTGTCCGCTCGACGGGCTGGGGCGGCACCGCCTTTGCGCCCGCTGGTCGCTCCTTTGGCGACTCTAGCGCACGCACCCCCGCACAGCAGCAGCAGCAGCAAGGTCGAGCGCTCAACTCGTCAAGGTCCGCCGGAGGAGGAGGGAGCTGGATCCCGTCGTTTCTGCGTGGGGCCTCCTCGTCTGCGTCGGCTTCCAGACCGGGCGCTCGGGCCTCCGGACCCGACCGCGAGGCGATGCTGGCCGCTGCCGAGGCGCGACTGAGGAGCCAGCGGGAGCAGAGCATCGCGGGACGCAATGCCGCCGCGAGCAGGGCCGCGCAGCAGGCATCTGACTCGCCAGAAGCGCGCGCCCGCGCCGCACGCACCAATAGCGGCGCCACTAGTGCAGCCGCCGCGGGGAGTGTCCTGGGCGAGCAGGAGCAGAGCCGGACGAGCGCACGGCCATTTACGAGCACGACGCCGTCCAGCCGAAAGTTCAGCTTTGGAAAGGAGGCAGCAAAGGGCAGCGGCGAAGACAAGGACGAGGAGCAGCAGGAGACGGCCAGCGGCTCGGGCGGCCGAGTGGCGGAGATCAGGCGGCGGGGCGCAGCACCCAACAACGAAAATCAAGAGGGAGAGGGCAAGGATGGCCAGGCCGACAGGGGCCACGACTGGGGCCAAGGCAGAAAGCTGGGAGAGTAAGGAGGAGGAGGAAGAGGCGCATACATACACACACACGCCCGCGCGTCGTCACAATCTTGTGCCCTAATGTCCAATTCATTATTCATTCATGGGTGATATGGGCCACTTCTGAAGATTGTGATGGTGCTGGTGCTGGAGTTGCTATCGTGCAAAGGCCCTAAATTTGTTGATACAAAGTGTGGTAGGTGTGTCTAAGCGTTCACGCTGCTCTTGTCCCTGCGAGCAAGTCGAGGACGGCTATCGTCTGTGCCTCGTCCGCCTCGAGGCCCAGGCCGCTCATCTCGTTGCTCTCCTGCGGCTTGACGAGACCACGGAGAGAAATGTCGTAGACGACCTCCTCGATCTTCTTGACGTCGTACTTGATGCTGTCGAAGCGCTTGCGCAGGCTGTCGTTTTTCAGATTCAGCAGCTGGAACCCAGCGTGGAGGTCCTTGACAAAGGCGCTGAGGCGGAGGGGCGTCGCGAAGTCGCCCAGCGTGACGCTGTTGACGGCCAGGCGCGAGAGGTCGTTGATCATGCTCACGAGCGAGTGAAGGTACTCTTCGGTGGTGAAGAGCAGCCGGCCGTGCGTGGCGGCGGGCGACGCCGCGTCGAGGGCGAGGATGCGCGCCGTCTGGTCCTTGGTGATCAGCCGGCCGGTGCCGAGATAAAAGGTCAGCGCGACGGCGTACGAGGCGCGCTGCAGCGTCATCGACCACGCATCGTTCCACTGTGAATGCGGTCGTGTCAGAAGTGCAATTTGAGACAGGGGTCGACACGGGACACTGACCTTCCAGAACTGGTTGTCGGGGACAAGCTCGACGAGGAGACGAAGGTCATGCCTGGCCTGTTCGAACGGCGGCACCGTCTGATCGACAATGTTGGTCCGCACTGTAGCGTGCTTGGTCAGCCAGACTTGCGCATTCATCAGAAGGAAACGGCGTGGGAGGCCCACCTTGGTTCGCCGGCGTCGAGTGGACCCGGTTGAGGACCGAGGCTAGGGAACGGTAGGTCTTGTCGAGCTCCTTTGCCTGCTCGCGGATCTTCTACTCGAGCGAGCGAGCGAACGAACGAATGGGGCAACCTCGCTGCTGTTCAGCCTCCGCTCTCTTCTTCCCTAGCTTCCCTCATGCTCACCTCTGACAGCGCCCTGTCTGCCTCGAGCTCAGCCAGGAGCGCGCTGAAGTCGACTTGCACACCAGATGCCATTGCGAGGCGATTCTATTGTTCCCTCTCTCCCTCTCTCTCCCTTTCTTGCAATTGAAAGGCGCTCGATGGGCCGTCCTGTCACTCTGGTGGAGAAGAATTGAGCTGCAGGTAGTCGAGGCACCAAGGCCAAAAAAAAAAAGTGCCTGGCTTCGCAGCCACGTGGGAACAATAGGACACGGGGGGATTACTACTTAGCAAAAAGGCAAGGGGGCGGACCTTGAATTTCGATCGGAAACTCTAAAAGCGTAGTAGTTTAGTAGTCTTAATGTCGAACAGCAAACAGGGCTCTGCTAGCGCCTGTGTCTTTTTGAGTGCGTGACAAGCAGTTGCAACGGGCCCCCATCTTCTCGGATCCTCTAGCGCTCAGACCCCATTCGACGTTGGATCTGGTTCGCACCATCGTCCGTCGCCGCCGTCGTCGTCATCGTCGTCGTCGTCGCTGGAGCGAGCAAGCGCGTCCTTTTCTTATCCCCCTTTCTCCTCCCTCGGCCGGGCTGGATCAGGAACATCGGGGACTGGAAATCGACTCTCGAGAGTGCGCCGGCGTCGGGTACGTCATATTCGTCTCGTGGGGGAAAAAAGGAGGAGCGGACGGCCAAAGTCTGGCGCGTCGGCACAATCCAAAAGCGAAAAGTAGTGATTGAGACAGCGAGCGAGCGTGGGCGTGAAGGAGAAAGGGCGAGTAGTTGTATCGGTTCGCTAATCGCCATCGCCAGTGGGAAGAAACGACAAGAACACAGACCCATGCGTGCTAGTCGCGCCTCGAGATAGTCAGTGGGTCCGGTAGATGTGCTGCGTGCAGTAGCAGGAGCACGACTACCATCATGAGGGCGCTCTTTGGGCGGCGCACCGCTGCGCCCGCCGCCGGTGCTGACGAGCCAGCTGCCGCTTCGAAACCGCCGGCCGCCAATGGCAAGGCAGCCCACGCTCGCGGCGAGCAGCGGAGGCGAACGACGTCGACGCCGGGTGCCTCCTTCTTTGGGATGGGCGCCAGCAGCATCAGCAGCAGCAGCAGCAGTAGCAACAACAACAACAAGAACAACGTTGGATCGACGCGCAACGGCGTGCCCAGCTCGTACTACGAACCTCAGGATGTGAGCTATCCGACTAGCCAGGGCGCGGGAGGGGCGCAGGAGGCCGCTCGGTCGAACGGCAAGGCCGGGCCTAGATCTTCGATTGCTGGCACCGTTGGCCGAGGGCTCAAGGCATCCAGGGGCAGGCTGAGCGATACCGCGCAGACGGGCTTCAGCGCCACGGCAGCCGCCGGCGTAGGCGACGCACCAATTAGCCAAGTGCAACCGACAGGCAAAGGCAGCGGCAGCGGCAGCGGCAGCGCCACTGTCGGTGGCGAAAGCATTCGTGATGGCAATGCACATGCCTCAAGCCATGGTCCGTCCGAGTCGGCAAAGCAAAAGGTCAAGAACAGATACGACTCCTGGAGGAGGGCGTCTGGCGCGCAGACAAGCAAGACATCCGAGCCCTCGTTGACATCGCCGCCAGCGGCCTCGCACGACTTGCCGGCGGCGTCTCGCTTGGGTGATGCGTGGAATGGCCCTGCATCCTCGGGCAGCCGAGCAAAGCTTTGTGAGTAGGCTCATAGACTCTCTTCTCGAGACAGGACGTCCAAAGACTGAGCTAGAGACAAACATCATCAGCGCCTGCCAAAGAACTCCCTGATCTCCCTGCAGGTACAGTGAAGAAGATTGCTGCAAGCCCATCTGGACTGGTCTCCACTCCGGGTGACGAGGCGCCTCTGTACGTCATGAATGCAGCGGGGTCGTCCAAGGTACAGAGGAAGACTGCCCCCGCGGCTCCGGTCGCGCAGACCCAACGCCCAGGCGAACCGCAGACGAGCGGCGCAAGGCAGGAGTCTAGCTCAGGCACAACGACAATAGCAAAGGGCGCAGTGACAACCGCGTCACCTAGAGACGAGGCAGAAGCCGATCAGCAGACGACACCACGTCCGGACTTGCCCTCATCTGGCCATGGCGAGCTTCCATCGATTCTCATGACGCCTCGAGCAGGGAATACCACACCGAGAGTTGGAACTGCCACGCCGACCTTTTCGACAATGCCAAGGCCACACTCGTCGCCAGGGCTCGACGCCAGTGACACTCAAAGGCTTCGGAGTCAGAAGCTGGCGACATCGTCAAAGGCATCGACGATGAGCCGCACCCCGAATGCACTGAAGAACGCCAGGAATAAGCTTGGGAGTATTGCGCGGTCCAGGGACAGCTTTTTCTCACCTACGTCCAGCGCTGATGCTGCCTACAATGGCGATGTGGTGGGCGAAAAGGCGGGCCGCAGCAAGGGGAGCCAGTCGAACCAGGTCGGCGTTGCAAACACTGCACCACCTGTGAGCGCCTCTGCCGCACTTGCCAGCGAGCTCAACGATCTCGCCGTCGCCCATGACGAAGGCTTGTTGGGCGAGGAGGAGTACCGTCTGCTTCGACAGGGGGCATTCGATCGCCTGATGAAGAACGGTGCGATGGAGCTGCCGCAGGAGGGTGCCATCCGAGGTCTGGGAGTCGTGAGCGCTGATCCCGATGCGACAATTCCTCGCAGACGAGATACAGAGCCCCTGGCCTCGGTGCTGGAGCAGCAGCAGCAACAACAACAACAAAAGCAGCAGCAGCAGCAGCAGCAGCAGCCTTACAGTAGAGAGCGAGCGTCGACACTATCGCAGACGCCGAGTGTTCTCAGTCTTCTCCGACGAGCATCGCTGCTCAGCGGTAAAGGGAGCGAGAAGAGGGCTTCTACAGACCAGCACCAACACCTGGACCCCTCGTCTTCGTCGACTGCGAGCGTCCGACAGCACGCTTCCAATCCTACGCTCGGTGGGCGGCGACTCACCAATGACTCTGGCTCCCTCTTTGCATCCAACAGCAGCCGCGTCCACTCGCAGTACAGCGGTACCTCGGGCGGCCACGGAGGCACGCCAAGCTCTACGACACGGTCACTATCTAACCTCCGTAGGGGTGGCTCGAGGCGGAAAAAGGAGCGAGCAGAGGAGCTCGAAGAAGCCTATCGAACTGCCAGAAGCACCAGGAGCCTTCGCGGCGCAGCCAGCCAGATTCTCGTTGATCCTTCTTCGAGCCTGGGCGTGGGCGATGACTCCAATGCATCTGTGGCCCGGATGAGTGCCATGGGTCTGTCGATCTCGAATGGCACATCGCTCCTCGGCGTCGACTATGCGGACAAGAGCTCTTCAGAGATCAAGGCGGAGCGCGCCGTCGTCGAAGCGGAATACGCTCGGCTGCTCGAGAGCTTCAGTGCCATGGAGCAGATGTCCATGGGCAGATATTCCACGCTCGACTATCAACAGCTGAAGAAGGCCTGGGCGCTGAGCGCTCTCAACCATGGAGGGACCATGCCGGACGACATTGAGGATCCCGATGGCAACTTTGTCCTGGTCGAGGGCGGAGGCGAGAGCGAGCCAGCGGGGACTCAAACGACCAAGGATGGCAAGAGAAGCAGTCAGACGGGCAAATCGAACATCCGAAAGACAAGAAGCGGCCCTCTTTTGCAGCCTTTCAACTCCTCCACGGGGGCTGCTTCTGGCTCTGCTAGCAGTCTCAATGGAGCTGCCCTCTTGAGCCCCCCTTCGTCGTACCGTGGACCTGGCTCGCCGGCGTCCTCTTCGCCAAACAACCGCAGCAGGACCTCGCTCACTTCTCTGTCTCCACCTTCGTCGCCCAACGCACCGGTCCGAGGAGGCAGGGCGGCCGGGAGCTACTTCAGCGGTGCAGTCATAGAGGCGCCACTAGACGAAGCACGCTCAAGCGGTAACACAGACGAAGAGACGGCACAGAGGCTCATCCTCAGCCTCAAGACGGACCTTGACGAGATCGCGAAGCGGAAGCAGGATGTCGCTGCAAAGTACAGCGCACGGTTGGACTTTCTGAAGAGCGCCACGAGGAGTGCTCTGATCCGCGAGGGCCTCAAGCGGTGATGGCCCAGTCATCTAGCCTCTCTTCTTCTCTCCTTTCTCCTTGCGCTTAATACGTCTGGCTTTGTATCAATTCCTTTTTGTTACCATCTTCTAACCCCTCATTCCCCCTTTCTCTTCTCCCTCCATGTTCCATTTTCCTCTGATTTTTAGTGACGGATCAATAGCAGCAACTACCATTCTAGCTCCTCTTCTCTCTTTCGCGCGCGGGCGGATCAATCGCAATAGTGCATACAGTCTCCAATCTATCTACTTCTGTCCAGGGTATCAACACACATAGTACGACTCCTAGTGGTACACGCCGAGAGAAAGGAATTTACGCTCATCATCACCCTGAAGCATTTGTGCCCCTCGCCGACCTCAGCTCCCTCGGCGTCCAGGGCGAGACGGGTACGGTGGGCTTGAGCAGGCCGGCCTTGCGTTCTTTGTTCGCCTGCGCGGCAGTCCGGCGTTCGTGGCCGCACGCCTCCCACATCCTCCAGAAGGCCTCCATCGTCGCGCCGAGCCAGTCGCCCGCGCTGCTCTCGGGAAAGCCCTTGCGCTTCGCCAGGGGCGTGGCGTGCGCAGAGGCACTGCTGCTGCTGCTGCTGCTGCTGCTGCTGCCGGCTAGCCCATGCGCGCCACCGAGCTGCTTCGAGACGGCCTTTTCGAGCGCAAGGAGCGCCGGCAGGCCGTACCACTCCTCTCTCGTCGCGAGCGGCGGCCCTTGTTCTTCTTTGCTGCCTTCTTCTCCTGCAAGCGAGGAAGATGAGAGTCCGACGAGGTGCCCAATCGTGGCGCTCACGAGTGCCCGCTCGCTGTAGCCTCCTTCCAGCACGCTCACGACTTTGCCCCCTGTCCTCGTCTCGGCCAGGCGCCAGACGACATCCCGCGTGAAAGTCTCGTAGAAACTGACTGGCACGTACTTGCCGTGCCGCTGCATGCCAGGCAGCTCGTGCTGGCATGCATCAAAGCCCGTCGAGAGGACAACGAGCGATTTGGAAGGCGTGGACTCGGTCCGAGCGAAGAATTCGTCGGCACGCGAGAGCAGTGCGCGGTACTTGTTGGCGTACAGCTCGGCGAATTCGGACGGCGAAGAGTGTGAATCGAGATGAACTGCAACGATGGCAGCGAGTCAGTTCCAGTCCAAAGGATGGGACTCAGAGGGATGCAGCTTTTCAACAATCTTCAGTGAGGTCACCCTCCAAGAGGGTTTGAAGGAGATCAAGAGGACTTTCGTCAAGTCCCTCAGACCTTTTACTTGAAAGTCGTGGAGTGCTTTCACACCCACCCATCACGAGAATCGATCAAGAGGCAGAGAGACACTCACTGTTCCAGATCCACTGCCCGTGGGCACCCATGATGCAGGTGCTTGCGTCCTTGACCAGCCCCTCGTCGCCGTCCTCGCAAGGGAAGCTTTCGATGTCGTGAAGCGAGCCATAGAACATCTTGAGCCCCCTTCTGCCCGCGTCCATCTCTTGCTCTGCCACGCTGACACCTGCAGATCTTCGAGGGCCTCGGATCGTGGACTTGTTAGCAGCCAATTTGGCCTCGCGCTCGGCGTCCTTGCGAACCGAATCAGCATTGATTCGCCATGCAAGCGACTGCGTGCCGTTCCCGTGGTGGAGATCGATGTCCAGGACTGCGATGCGGTCGATACCGTGGGCCTCGTACGCATGTGCGGCCAGAACAGCGACGTTGTTGACCCAGCAGAAGCCAGAAGGCTGCGTGGCCGAGCAGTGGTGGCCTGGAGGCCTCGTGAGGACAAACGCGCGCTTTGATGGTGGCCGTGCAGGTGGGGCCACTGAGGCAGGCGCAGGTGAAGGTTCGACGTTGTGGTTTAGCGGGACTGGTCGAAGGGATTTTAAAAGATCGTCTACGTCGATACGTTCCACCGCAGCATCCTCGGACGGATCACGGAGGGTAGCAGCTGCAACGACACGATCCACGGCGGTGCAGCAGGCACCGAGGGCCGCCTCGATGGCTCCTCTCGTCCCCTGTGCCGTCCAGTGAGAGCCTTGCTGGTCATTGTCCAAGCCCTTTTGAGGCACGGCTGCTGCTGGGCGAGGCTGTGGCGTTTGTGGGTCCGGATTCTGAGGATATGGCGCAGTCCTGTTGGCCGTCCCTTCTGGCGTCTTGGGTTCTGCTAGCGGTTGCTGGTGCTGAGGAGTAGACGGTGCTTGCTTGTCAAAGTAAGTCGACGCCTCTTTCACCTCCTCCTCCTTGACTACCGCTGGCTTTGGTCTCGGCCCGCAGAGATAGAGATCGCCCTGAGGCAGGTGGATGGGCACTTCAGATAGCCTAGCGGACCCCTCGTCTTCATCGGAAGAAGAATCGGCCGACTCTCGCACCTTGGGCGAGCGCAGCTTCCGCGGCGGACGGGGCGGGGGTGCCGAGAAGGGCGCCTGGGCGCACAAACGGAGAAGAAAGTCGGCATAGGAAGTCGGCAGATTCTGTCTGTTGGCAAAGACATCGGAAGCTGCCTTGGCTGCCTCTTTGGCCGCGTATTGTGAGGGCTCACCCTGTGCTTCCGCACCGAGCATCTCGTCTGGATGTGCGTGGATGTACCGCAGGGCAGCATTGGACGTGTTGGACAGATCGAGCGCGCGAGATGACAAAAGCACTGAAAATGGCTTCAGAAGGGTGGCCTGTCCCCTCGCGCTACCTGCTTCGACAACATTGAGCCTTCCTAGCCGGTCGGAAAGGTCCATGTCTGCATCGTCCTGAGCTGGCCCGCCGCCCTCAGCTTCGCTCTCGAGCCGGGCCAAGACGGTGGACAGTCCGAGGAGGACACCCCGTATCCGCTCTGGCCGCTCGACGATGAAGCTCGTGTCCCTTCCTCGTACATATCTGTGGCCAAGCACAGCTGGAGCGACCAAGACATCGACGAGCGGAGGTGGCAGAGTGGAGGGCGCAGGCTGTCCGGCACCTGGTCCCGCATCCTGGATGCTCGATTGCGCAAAGGCTGAAGCGAGGTCGTCGAGGCCACTGTCGTCGGACGGGCTTCTTGCTTGGCTCAGACGTAGGTTGGAGAAGGACGTCTGCCCGTTCAAGAGCCCTTCAGCAGCGTCTCCATCATAGACGTGATCCTCTTGCTTCACGCGCACCCCCGCCTCCTCGTGTTCGTGTCCTTGAGACTGACTCGGCTCTTGCCCCGTCACTTGTCCGCTCGCCTCGCCTGTTCCCTGACCAAAGACCGGCTCCTCATCTGCCGCCGCCTTTCCATGATTTGGATTCTTGAGCTTGACGACAAGCGGCATTGCCTCTCGATGCTTCTGCGCCCCGCCCGATAACCAAATCTACAAAAAAAGCGGTGTTGTTGTTTGTCTTGGGTCCCATAAAAGTCGCGTCCGACCTTTCAGCCCTCACTTACCCATGTCAGGCTGACATAATCCAACTCAATTTTTTTTGTCCTTGGGCCAAAGCCAATTCCAAGAAGAAAGCTTTGATTTTTTTTTGTTGGTGAGCCGTGGAGGGCAACAGGACTTCTTGAAGTGGACCAGCATCACTGCAAATGTCGACGGCGTCTTCGAAGGAGGATCAATTTGAGGATGCCGAGTCGGGCTCTGAGTATGGGGAGGCAGCGGGCGAGATGATGGAGCCGATCGACTCGTCGAAGATCAAAGCATGGCTCGACAAAGGCGGAGGCCAAGAAGAGGAGGAAGACGAGGAGGAGGATGAGGAGGAGTATGACAATGAGGAAGGGGAGGAAGCGGAAGATGGGGAGGAGGAGGAAGAGTTGGAGGGCATGGGAAGGGTAGAGGATGCAGACTGGGATCTAGCGAGGGGCGACTTTACGAAGAAGCTCAATCGGTCTCGGCAGCTTGCCTCGGTCGGCGGACAGCAGCAGGCAGGCGGGAGCCACAAGGCGCCTACCACTCCCCTACCGGCCATGAACCGACCTCGAGCAGTTCGCAAAGCTGCACCATCAAAGGACTCCCAAGGCTCTTCATCAACGACACCAACGATCAAGGAGAACGAGGAAGGGTCCGACAGGCTCAGCCACCTCACATCCCGGCTGAGAATCAGCGACGCATACGATCCATCTGCCTCTGCGGGAGGGGCCGTCTCTGGCAATGTGCACCGCAAGGGCATCTCTGGCAACTCGGAGAAGCGTGTCCGCGACAAGTCAGATCGAGCCACAGTGCAACAGGTCCTGGACCCGCGAACGCTCAACATCCTCTTCAAGATGCTGATGCGCGGCCTGCTCAAGCAAGTCAACGGCGTCATCAGCACGGGCAAAGAGGCAAATGTGTACCACGCTTCAACGTACCCTGTAGGCAATGTATCCTCGAGTGAGGCACTTCGAAACGACGAGGTACGACCGCAAGACTACCCCGACGGAGGTGCGCTGGCCTTGAAGATCTACAAGACGACGATTCTCGTCTTCAAGGATCGCGACCGGTACATTTCTGGCGAGTTTCGCTTCAGACACGGCTACGCAAAGCACAATCCTCGCAAGATGGTCAAGCTGTGGGCGGAAAAGGAGGCGAGAAATCTCAAGAGACTCGTCAGTGCTGGCATAAGAGCACCGAGGCCCATCGAGCTGAGGGACCACGTCCTCGTCATGGAGCTGCTGGAGACAAAGCGAGATGAGGGCGAGAACGGCGAGTCGAGCCAGGGCAGCTGGGCCAGCCCGAGACTCAAGGACGCGGAAGAACAGATCGATGCTCGGGGCCCATCGACGTGGGAGGACCTGTACCGAGAGCTGGTGGCCTCGATGCGGACCATGTTCCAAGAGTGCAGGCTGGTGCATGCCGACCTGAGCGAATACAACGTCCTCTACCACCGCTCCCACCTCTTCATCATCGATGTCTCGCAGTCCGTCGAACATGATCACCCGAGGGCATTCGACTTTCTGCGAGCGGACATCGAGCACGTCGACGATTACTTTCGTAAGCGGGGCGGCGTTAGGACGCTGGGCCTCAGAAAGACATTCGAGTGGATCCTGCGGCCGGTCGCTGGGGCTGCTGCCCAGCAGAGGCAGAGAAAGGGCGGCCAGGTCGGCCTGGACCAGGTGGACGAGGCCGAGCAGATGGGCCTCACCGTTGCACAGGAGCCTCTCGACGATGGAGGAGCGAGGCGACCGTCTGCAAATACCCAAGCCGCGGAAGAAGAGCAACCGCAGAATGAGTTTGTCGAGGACGACGAGTCGATCGCGACGGCTCTCGCTGTGGCCAGTGGGCCGTTTGCCAAGATTGAAAGAATAACAAGAGCAAAGGGCGAGAGCGAAGTGGAGCTCATGGCCGATCTCAAGCGCATAATGGAGCTCCAAGAGGAGCGAGAGAACGCCGAGGAAGACGTCCAGAGGTCGAATAGCTCAATTAGCGAGCATGGAAGGGATCAAGACGCAGAAAGTAGGGCTGCATCGGCCAGGGCAAAGGGAGACGAAGCCGTCTTTCGGCAGGCCTACATCCCCCAGAGCCTCAATGAAGTCTTTGACCCCGAGCGAGACATTGACGTTGTCAAGCAGGGCGGAGCCAAGGACCTCATCTACGGCAACGTTTTGGGCGTCGAGGATGAGCAGCAGCAAGAAGGCTCTGGTAGCGACTCTAGCAGCGAGGAGGAAGATGACGACGAAGACGAGGACGAGGATGGAGATGGGGAGGAAGACGAGGGAGAAGGGGGAGCGAAGAAGAAGAAGACGCCCAAGGGCCACAAGCACGAGGATCGCGATGCCAAGCGTGAGAGAAAACGCGAGGTCAAGGAGGCTGCGAGAGAGAGGCGGAAGCACAAGATGCCAAAGGCCGAGAAGAAAAAGAGGATGAGAGCAAGCGGGCACAAGTAGACATTGCACAATACACATCGTTCATTTCATAAGAGAGTGACCATCAAATCACACGTTGACAAAGTCACTGATCCGGTCTCGAACACCTTGAGCGATGCACTCTGCGATCCAGGTGATGGACCTGATCTCCTGCTCCTTGAGCTTGAGCCACGAGTAGAAGATGCCAAACTGGAACTGCGTGATTGTCTCCACCCGGTTCACTGGATCGAAGAGGTCTAGTCAGCATGAAGAATATCTTCCTGTAGCACTATAAGCAGCAACAGCCTGGTCGAGGCAGACACTCACGCCTTGTCTCTTCCTTGAACATCTTGTCCTCTAGCCCCTCTGCCGCCCCGTCACCGTCCCCTCCACTGCCGCCGTCGCCTGCAAAGAAGCCTCGGTACTCTGGCACCGACTCGCACACGGCCCTGACCTGGTCCACATCGTCTGCCTTGGCCAGGATATTGTTGCCAGCCGGGAAGAGCCTGCCGATGGTGGGGAACAGGCGGGCACGCTCCTCCTTTGACAGCGAGGTACCAAAGGAGTTGAGGGTAATGTTGAGCACGCGCCGATCGGCCTCGAACGAGAGGAGCTTCGTCATGCTCTCAGCCGTCGACCCGCCAAGCGACTGGCAGAAGGCGGCAAAGTCTTCCAGATAGGCCTTGTACAGCGTGTTTCGGATGATTTCAATGTTGAGATCGTCGAGGTCCGACGCAGAGAGGCATTCGCGGAAGTAAGGCGCCAGCGGAGTCTCGACGAGGACAGAGTGGAACAGCTCTTCCACCGTCGTGGCGACGCACAGAGCAGGCATCGTGTCGAATACGCCCAGGGGGTGGCAGCGCTGGAGCAGTTCGTGGGTATCTCTCTCATGCAGGGTGCCGGTGATCAAGAGGATGACATTGTCGATCATGTACGAATACGTGAGGTAGTCGAGAAACTTGGCGAGGTCGCCTGTCGCGTTCGACCGGAGGTAGTCGAACTCGGCCACCATCTTGCCCGTGGCTCGCTCGGCAATGACGGCCGTGCTCAGCGGAGGCTGCTCGTTTGCGAGAAAGTTGCCATAGTCGGTCGCGCTGAGCTGCATGCGCAGGTCGTCGAGCGTCTCGCACTGCGTCAGGCTCGCGTATTGGTGACTGGTTAGCAGCGACGCCCTGTAGCCTCGAACGACGCCCTCGGCAAAGCCGTGCGCCATGTTAAAGCTGATCATCTCCATCTTGGGCGAGGATTCAAGCAGGCGAGCGACAAGACGAGGGGAAGCCAGTCTTGAAGTCGAGGTGGCCTCCTGAGCCTCGATTGTATGAGGCCACGTGGAGAAATTTCAACTGCTCAGGCCATCTTTTTGGAAGGCTTGGATTAGGAGAAGCCAAGACTTCGCACACCCCCTCGACAAGGTCGTGCGCCGCGCAAGGAGAGATGGGTGAGGAAAGCAATGGGGCGCAAACGACTGCAGGAAGAGATGATGGAAAGGATCCAGCACGAATTTCGCCTGTGGAAAGCATCGAAGTGACCATCGAAGGCAAGCCCGCTAGGCTATCCTTCGACGATGACCTCTTCTGGCTCAATCGGCAATCATCGGCTGGTGGCCGCATCAGTAAAGGTGAGATGAGCCAATAGACAACAGCTTGCTCAGCCGTTCTGACGCCGCCAATCAGAGCCAGCTCGCGCCTACCTCCTCGTCCCCCACCAGCTGGTCCTGCACGCCTCCTTCATTCCAGATTCGGACGGCGGGTCGCTTCTAGTGCGCTTGCTTTCCCCACCTCTGACCAGCACCGGCGCCACACCACTGCTGCCCTTCAAGAAGTCAAAGAGCAGGGCGCAGCAGATCCTCGAGCTTCAGAAGAGCCTCGTTGAAGAAGAAGAAGCTGCTGCACGCGACACCTCAGGATCATCGCCGAATAAGCTTCAAGCCCAACTTGAGGGCCCCTGCACCAATCTCCGCCTCATCAAGATTGAGGCCAGGATCGAGTCCCCAGCACTTGCCGCTGGTACCATCAATGGAGGTGGTGAAGCTGTAGATCCTTCATTTGCTTCGCAATGGGCCGCAAAGTTGATGCGTCTGGCATACCCGCACTCGTCACCTCATCGTAGGCTGAAGGTGCTTGTCAACCCCGTTGGAGGGCCTGGAAAGGCTCTACCCCTCTTTACGAACCGCATCAGACCAGTTCTCGAAGCCGCAGGGTGCAAGCTCGACGTCACGATTACCACACACATCAACCATGGCCTGGAGTTGGCGAGGGATCTGGCACTGGATCAGTACGATGCGGTGGTATGCGTTAGCGGTGACGGCATGCTTCACGAGGTGCTCAACGGTTTCGCCGTTCGGAACGATGCGCAGACAGCACTGGCAATGCCGGTCGCTCCCATTCCGGCCGGCAGTGGAAATGCAGTCGCTCTGAATCTGCTCGGCGTCGCTCAGGGCTTCAATCTCGCTTTGGCCTCGTTGAATGCCATCAAAGGCACACCCTTGCCCATTGACGTCTGCTCCGTGACGCAGCCGGCCATAGCAAAACCCAAGAGGAGTACCACAGCAGCATCAAGGTCAAAGAGGAGGAGTATGAATGGCGTACCGTCCTCCTCGTCAACATCTACAACAGCATCCTCGCCCTCGTCGGCGGTGGCAACACTAGAGCCTGCAGACGCCGACCCTCAGGAGCTGACGACTGCGCCTGCGAAGCCCTACTCCCTCCACTACAGTTTCTTGTCCCAGGCCATCGGTCTCATGGCCGATGTGGACTTGGGCACCGAGGACATGAGGGCATTGGGCGACGCCAGGTTCGTCATTGGCTACATTGGCGGCGTTCTTGCCAACAAGGTCTGCGAAGTGGACCTTGATGTCAAGCTGGGCGAGAGGGGGACGATGAACAAGGCTGAGATGCGGAAGAAGGTCTTGCAAACGAATCAGAGGGCGGATGATGTCGATGGAAAGGTCACGGCTCCTGACGTCCCACAGGGTCCAGATGACGGTGATCATGCATCGCTTCAACATGGAGCCGTGACTGATTTGCTTCCAGTCGAGGGAGAGGAACCTCCTGCCTTGGAGATCATTGATCCGTCGTGGCCATCGCGACAGGCAAATGATACAAACCCTTCTGAGAACGCGTCTCAAGCAGCTGGTCCGGGTCCAGGCTGGTACCGCATCAAGTCGACCATTTCGGCCCTGTACGCCGGCAAGATCCCTTACGTCGCTCGCGACCTGCTCCAATTTCCCTTTGCCTTGCCTGGTGATGGATGCATCGATATGGCCCTAATGCTGCACGGCGGTGGACGCAGCGGAAAGCTCCGCGCCATCAACGGCGCCGAGCGTGGAGTCGTTGTGTACGATCGGGCACTCGCATACTTCAAAGTGGAAGCCTATCGTGTGACGCCTCACTTCCAGCCGGGAGACAAACGCCTCAAGAAAGGTGGCCTCGTAAGCATAGATGGCGAACATCGACCCTACCTCCCCTTCCAAGTCGAGGTCGCGCCAAAGCTCAAATTCAAAGTCTTGAGCCTGTACGGCAAGTGGGTCGTGCCCGACGTCGCGCCGCCGGAGGACAAGGATCCATAGGATTGGCTCCGACGCGAGCGACGTGCTCAGCAAGGCCAGTGGGTGCCGGCAATCTTTACGACGCACCCCACGCTGGCTTTGGTCCTTGTGTCGGCCCTCCTTTTGCCAATGTTGGCTTTCGTGATTAAGTGGCTATAACCGCACCATCACGCACTCATCAGCTATCAAGCTATCAATAGAAACGCGATACCGTTCATACCGTCACGCTTAGTAATTGTCGAAGAATGAGGTATGATTGCAATGAACCCAAGATGATGATGACGAGGATGATGAGGTACCTGTACAGTACAATGATAGGTGATGATACGTTGTGTTTTGAAATACAAGATGCTAACGAGAACGAAACGTGTGGAAACATAATAAAAAGCTCACGCTCAGCTGTGCAGTGCGCCTCAGCGGGAAAATCCAGGCGCTGAAGGCGCTGGTGGCGGACGAGGTCCGCCAGGGAAAGATCTAGGAGCCTGGGCGCCAGGTGTGGCGATCCGAGGCTTCTTCTTAGTGTGGAAAAGTGCGTTCAAAGCTTTCTTCGACGGACCGTCGCCTTGCTCGTTTTGGTCGGCATCGGGTCGCTTTCGAACATTGTTGCTTGTGTCCCTGTGGACGGATGGTGGTCGCGGCCCTTTCGGTGGCTGTCCCTTCGACCCGCCGGCTGGCATCACTTCAAGCGGGTTGAAGCGTGGGGGTCGCATGGCAGGTGGTCGTGGGCGAGGAGGTGCAGCACGACTACCTTGTGGCCCTTGCTTCCCAACACCATTAGAGGGAGGCAAGATGGGGATTCCAGCAGAGGAAGTCACTGCTTGTGGGGGTCTTTGACCTGTTTGAACCCCATACGTCGAAGCAGATGAGCCTGATGGATAGGGGCGTACCAGTGTCGGAGCAGGCTTGTGCCGAACTGGCATGGACGAACTCGAAGACGCTTGCCTCATCTGAGCCGGCGTCATAAGGGGCCCGGGAGGCGATGGCGGGTGCTGCTGCGGTTTGCTGACCGAAGGCTTCGACATACCTGAATTTGCCGTCGCACTGACATCATCACTCGTCTTCTTTGCGGGCAATGACGAGGATGACGGAGACATAGCAGGAGGAGGCGCGCGCATTGGCGCCCGGTCTGAGGGTTGTCGCAACTTGGCAGGATCCTTCAGCTGCAGAATCGTTCGACTCTTTTCGGCCATCTCGACAAATTGCGCCCAAATGGGATCGCGGCGCAAGTTCGAAGCATGACCGACGATGAAGAGGTTGCTCTTGGCGCGAGTGACGGCAACATTGACTCTTCTGCGGTCCGACAAGAAGCCAATCCCATTTGTTCGGACGCTCGAGATGATGATGACGTCCTTTTCCTGTCCCTGGAAGCCATCTACTGTGTTGAAATCGACGATCTCCTCGATATGTTCACCGAAGAACTGCTTGAACGCTCTCTTCACCTCCCAGACCTGCTCCTTGTACATGCTCACGACGCCCACCTTTCCCTCGATTGTTCCCGAAGCCGTCCGCCGCGCTTCCCGCTCCAAACGTTCATACAGGAATGCGGCTGCCTGCGCCTCTTGTCGGTTAGTGATAGAGTGTCCACGGCCAGTCGTCTCAGAACCGTTGGCGACGTCGAAAAATTGGAAAGGGCCGAGGTACTCGTCGTTGTGCCACCCCTTCATTGTAAGGCGCGCCATGTCTGGTCCATCAAGAAGCTTTCCGTCGTAGAATGTCTTCGACGGGAATTCGCTAATGGTCGGGTGCATACGATATTGGATGCTGAGCAGGTGAATCGGGTTGTCTGGCTTGCTAAACATTCGCAAGAAAAGCGAGTTTGCATAGCCTAGATCGGCCGTTTTTCGGGACAGGACGACGGGCGGTAGCTGCTTCGGATCTCCAACCAGGATGCATCGCTGACATCCGTACCTGAGCGGAATAAGGGTGCTCAGCTCCACGGCTTGCGCCGCTTCGTCGATGACAACCGTTTCGAAATCAAACGGCAAGGACCCAAACATAGCATGACCGGCACCGCCCAGCGTCGAGCAGATCACGTCTGCCTCTTCGAGGATCTCCTGCTGCACTTTCCTTCGATCGGCTTCTATCTGCCTCACGACCTGCTGCCGCTTGTCCTTGGCCTCGTCGAGCTTGTTCATCGCGGCAACCCTTTTCGCAACGATCTGCCTGATGTCTGCGTCGATTTTTTGCAGCCTGACTGTCGCTCCACCTGCCGCTCTGACGTTTGCCAGTTCAGTCTGCTTGGCGTCGCGCTCTTCCTTCAACTTCTGGATCTCGGCATGAATCGCACTGACGTCATCGTTGCTCGATTCGCTGTTGGCCGCCTTTGACAGCTTCTCCTCGACCAGGGCCTCGAGGGCAAGGCTCCTGACACTGTGATTCATCGCATCGGTACGGCCGATTCGAACAACATTCGGTCGAACAACGAGACCATCAGCCAGAGCAATACCATCCGAGACTCTCTTTGCCAATTCGTCGATCGCGGCATTGCTGGGAGCACAGAGGAGAATTTTTTGTTTGGCCGGCTTTTTGATCGGTGGGCCTGGCCCTCGTTGTCCTGCGTTGATCGGAGTTGGATTCGAGGTCGGCCTTGGTCGCGTAGACATGAAGTGGGCCACGAGAGAGCTGATAGTCTTGGTCTTCCCTGTGCCAGGAGGACCCTGGATAAGACTGAAGCCGTTGCCAGCCGTCAAGGTTCCCAAAATTGCTTCGGCTTGCGGGCGATTGACCATATACTTCTTCTCAGCCCTCATGACTTCCTCGGGACTGAGCTTGTTGACGTACGAGGCCCGCCCAGTCAGGATGCTAGGGAGCATGTCGTAGTACGGTAGCGCTTGCAGCGCCTCGTACTCGCGGTGCAACGTCGTCAAGGAAAAGAGCTTTGTGATTTCCCACCTCGAGTCGCCGACTAGCCGAGAGTTGATACCCTGCTTATCCGTAATCAGGCAGCAGCGTAAGGTCAGGCGGCACCCTTGACCAAGAGGTTTGAATGCGTCAACCTTGGCCAAGATCTTGGCCCGCGAGTCGATAGGTGCCGCTGGATCTGACAGATCGCTGAGAGAGACGACATCGGTCTCGCTGAACCGCGGCTGCTGCGAAGGCGGCACCTTGTCCATGACGATGTTGACGTTTGTGAACTGGTCCACGACCGAGCGACCAACAACAGTGACTCGGTAAGGAGATTCTACCGCCCGACTCCTTTCCAGCTCTTCTTTTGCTCCTTGGAATTCGGCCCAGCACTCAAGCAGAAGCATCGGCCCAAATACATTGGCGTAGTCCTCGGCACCGCTAAATGAGGACTTGACTGCGCTGTATTGTGGCTCGGGCAATCCAGGCAGGCGAGGTGGCACGTTGCCCTTCGCAAAGTAATCCCAAGACAAAATTGATCGATGCAAAGGTCCATAGTCCGGCGCTTCCCGCAAACGCTTTCTCCTCTCCGCTAGCTCCCTTTCGCGCTCCCGTGCCGCGGCAGCTGCAGCAGCAGCCGAGCCATTTGTGTTCTCTAACAAGATTGTTCTTCTGGGCGGTGCTTGCTGTGTGTATAGGAAGCAAGTCTCGTGAGTCAAAAGGGATAAAGTAGCAGAGCAAACAAGATACCAACAGTGACCTTGGGTTTCGGCCTCATCTTGACCGGCGAGCCGTTCTTGGCGAGTGCGGCTAGCCCCAATGCGCGCCGCTTTTGCTCGTCTGCCTCGTCTTCGCTGCTCTCATCGCTGCTAGAATCGTCGGCTCGCTGTGGCCTCGGCGGTCCAGCGGCTTGGGCAGCAGCCCCTAGGTTGGCGTTCCCACTAAAAGACCTCTTGGCTTCAGGTGCTCGAGGATCGCCGATCTCACGAGTTATTGCAACAGCAGGGGGCCTCTGATAGTTGGAGCGGACGTGAGAAGAGACGTTACTGGATCGAAAGTCCTGTCGGAGCTGTGCAAGCTTGCTTCCAGGACGCGAGGGTGCAGCAGGAGCAGGAGCAGGAGGACGTTGACCAAATCCAGGTCGGGCAACAGCCTTCGATGTAAATGAGGAAGGGCTAGAGTATTTGTTTGCCGTCCATGGTTCCAAAGGAGCCAG
Source organism: Acaromyces ingoldii (assembly GCF_003144295.1). Classification (NCBI taxonomy): domain Eukaryota; kingdom Fungi; phylum Basidiomycota; class Exobasidiomycetes; order Exobasidiales; family Cryptobasidiaceae; genus Acaromyces; species Acaromyces ingoldii. The sequence goes on from NW_020290247.1 coordinate 1,502,998, forward strand.
CTTAGAAGCCAGACTCTCTTTCCGAAGCTCCTGGGACGATGCGTTTTTCGATGCCACTGCGTTTTTAGAAGGAGCTCCACTTGACCTCTTGTCGAGATCCACATCGACGTTCACAGCACCAAATGCAAGTTTCTGCTGTTTGAGCTTTTTGTGATTGTCTGAAGTCGCTTTGCTGGAGACCGATTGAGATGTGGGCGCGATCTTTGGTGGCTGAGATGGTTTTGAGGTCTGCTCCTGGACCGTGAAATCATCTTCATCATCGCTAAGCTCGATGGCCATCGCTGTCGGGTCCAAAAGGTGTCTCAGATCTTTAAGCTGATTGATGCTAAGCAAGGTTCGTCGAGCTTCAGCATCCTCGATCTTGATCTGGTCATCGATAAAGGCAAGCATTCGCCGCTTGACACCATCCGGAACTTTGGCGCGAAAGTGCTGCAAAGCCTTGACGATGTATTCTCGCGTGTCCTCGACGATTTCGGCGTCATTCATGCGCAACCAGGAAGACGCCTCCTCCAGAGGCAGGGACAGATCCTGAAGAAGGGTGGGCGAAGATGACTCGCTCTCTTTTTCTCCAGCCTCCTGAAAGGTTTCCATCTGGTCGACCACGTCAGTAGCGAAGATGATGACGTCGCGGAACCAGGCCACGAGCTCTGACTGATCCAAGACACGCGCCCAGCTGGGCGTCTTGGCGAAGATGGCCGCTATGCTCTTGCACATCAAGCTCCAGATCGAAGGAATGTGCTGGCGGACATGCTTGGCCGTGGTGGTAGATTCGACAAGCGAGAAGGGTGTTCCTCGACGGAGAAGACCGTCAGTCTGTGAGCACAAGGCTTCTACGACGTCCGAAAATGACCTGACCATCCACTTTGCCGTGTCGTTAGCTTCTATCAGACTGGTTGCCACTGTGACGAAATCGTCGAGATAAGTCTGAATACCCTCGAGGGCTAGCTTTGGGCTGCACTGGAGCAGACAACGAAAGCAGTCACCCCTGGTTTCGGCCTCCTCGAATGTTGTGCGAATGACATTTTGTGCGGCTCGATGGACCTCAACCTCGGGACACAGCGTGGCGGCGACGAGGCCATCAGCTCGTTGGTAGCAGAGCTCGTTTAACCGATCAGAACCACCGCCGGAGGCGCCGCTCTCTTCGGAGATGTCGAGCAGAATTGTAGGGAGAGATCCTCGCATCGTCTTTAGCCTCCTTGAAAGAGCAAGGAGGCACGATTTGAGCTTTTCCTTATAGAATGGAAAAGCTGCGCTCTTGTGTTCCTTGACGATGATATACGACTGAATCTGCGGCTCAACAAAGACGGCGAGGCTGGCTAGTGGCCGTAGAAAAAGGCCAGCGTCTTGAGTGGGACGGAAGGCGTTGTAGCATTCGCGCCAAAGGCCGGAGCATACAGTGGGACTGACGACAAGGTCGGCCGCTGCCTTTTCGAAAACGGCATCCTCGTCGCTGCTTGCCTTTGTGGAAGAACTTTGTGTCGTGCCATTGCTCATCGGCATCTTCTTGCGAGCACTAAGGGCCTTTTTGAACATCGATTTGTGGCGCATGGTCTGGCTCGACAGGAGAAGCATGCTCTCCGCGAGATTGTCCTTGTCTAGCTCAAATGTCTTTTCAATGAGCTCCAGCGCTGCCTTTCTCTCTCCCGCCTCGGCCGTCTCAACAGTGTTCGGAATGCGACCCATGAGAGCGAATTGCGCAAGAGTCGATGCGTAGAGCTCCGTGACATTGTTCAGAGGTCTACGCGTTCTCGCGTCCCCGTTTGCCCAGCAAAGCAGAAGATTGGCGCCCTCCTTCAACGCCCTCTTCCGTTGGTCGAGGGAGACGTGTCCACCTTGCATGCGCTCGAGAAGAAAGTTGGCCATGCGCTTCAAAGCTTCTTCGAATGTCTCCACAGGCACGATCGGATCGAGGAGACTGAAGAGAAAAGCCTCCATCCAGCGAAATGCGCCTTCGCCCGGCTCTACCAGTCCTTCCATCGAATCCAGTAGCGACGCCAAGATCACCAGAGGATACTCCGAGTCCTCGTGCAGCCATACTGCTGCACCTTGCTCAAGAACGGCCTCGACGCACGAAAGCACCTCTGGCTTGCCCTTGTGAGAAAGTAGCTTTGGTAGGAGGGCTCCCGAAAAAGCTTCAGGGGCCCACTTTGCAATAAAACAAAGCTCTTGCCACTTTTCCTGTTCGATCGCCGACCGGACTAATCTGTCGAGGGCGCCTGTTCGGCACATGTCGCCTGATGCCAATGACTGTGCTTTCTGCTCGACTGCCCATCTTCGGACAGCTTCGTCGTCATCCAATGCATACGAAAAGATGCCCACGGGCATTTCTGGGAGATCATCGATGACTATTCTTGATCGCTCTTGCTTGAGCGTTGCGTAGAGACCATCTTTCTTGTCGCGAGACGCCAAAGAACCAACGAGGTGGAGTGCAGCAAAGAGCTCAGCTGGTCGTGGTACGCCTTTCACTTCGTCGTGCTGTCCAACATTGTCCGCTCGCTGCTCCGTCTTGACAGTCGTTTCATTTCTTGGCCTTTCGATGAGCCCGCTGTCCGCCATGATGCCCATCGCGACTTTCTCTTCCCAATCGTCTACGAACGACAAGAATTGGGTGATCCTGTCCTCCTCGTACCGGTGCAGGAACCTGGGACCGATCTCTTGTTTTGCTTGCACCAGCCCACGATAGCAGTCCATGCAGCTATATGCTTGCTTTGCAAGGCCGTTCAGCCAGATTGCAATGGAGCGCTTCACCTTGAAGCTGAGGCTCCGAAGCATGCAGACCTGCAGTCGGAATCGCAGCTTCTTCTCCCTCTCGCCCTCCTCCCCCACCTCTTCCCCATCGCCGTCGGCCACGCTCAAACGCCTTCCTGGGGACACCTCGCACCGTCCACAGAGCTGGTGAGAGTGGAACTCCGACTCGCTCGATGGCACGCTTGCATCCTCGATGAGCCTCCGGTTGCGCTGCGTGTAGTCGTTTGCGAGCGGTATGAGTTGTCCGAATATATCGACCTTGAGTGGATCTTCCTCAAGCGCCCTGATCCTCTGTATAATGCTGCTTTCCAAAGGGGTCCATCCCTCCCCTTCGAGGTCCGCCATCCCTCTCCCCCTACTCGCGTATAGATGCAGGTTAGGGGAAACAGGGCAGCGCAGACACTGATCTCTTCTGGAAGTGGGCGCAGCGCGCGTTCATGACCAACCAGACCAACCAAAAAACAAAAAATCACAGGGTGCAGGATCACGTGCAGCTCCGAGGGAGTCTTGATCCTCCGTCCTCGGGCGGCCAGGGAAATCGCGAGCGAGGCAAAGGTCTTCATCTCACTGCAAAGGGTGCAGTTCCATCGCCAAAGGTGGGGAAAGATGCTAAAATTACACAATCTTGTATGGCAAGCAGCTACTGAGTCTTCTGTTTCTTGGCCTCGCGTTGGCCCTGGGCGCGGTAGACGTCTGCGAGGGCCGCCTTTCTCTTGTCCTTCTTGATCGCCTCTTCCTTTTCCACTGTCTCCATATGCTTCTTTCTGGCATCCTGCTTCTTGGCCTTTCTCTTGTCCTCTTTCTCCCTTTGCACGGCACGCATCTGCTGCAGCAGCGCCACCGCCTCCCGCTCCTCCTTCTCCATGACGACAGCACGTTGGTCCAGGTAGCTCTTTTTGCTCTTTTTGGTCTCGTTCTTGATCTTGCTCGCGTATGGCAATTGCGCCTGGAGCGATTTGGGAATCTTGAGCTTGTTAAACTTGCGTACTTCTGCTCTTTGAACAGGCTTGTAGATGCTGTTGACCCGATTTGGCGTCTTGATGGCTTCCTCCTTTCGCACCGTGCCAGTCAGCCGCATGCCCTTCCATTGCTGTCGGTTCTGTGTTGACAGCAGGAGCGATGTGACCGGGTTGTAGAAGCGTCGCGGCTCAATGCTGTACCAACACCGTAGGAAGACGATATCTGAAGATTGGTGCACAAACTTCTCTCAGCAAACGCTCTTGAGCAATTGTCAACATGTTTGTAGAACACTCACCGCTCATCAGAACCTTGTCTTCAAAGGTGGCACGGAAGTGTCCCTCTGGTTTGGCCAGCGCTTTCTTCACCATACCTCGGATACCACTGACTGTTTTGATGTGGGCGCCTTCGAAGCGAGCAATCTCGAGACGGCTGTTGAACATGTCCTTGATGAACGCCGTGTTCTTGTACACTTTCGCAGGCGTGCCCGTCAGCTTGAGCTTCTTGACAATCTTGTGAGCGCCTGATCCTGCGTCGACGTCGAGAACGGTACCCGTAGCCGACACTCGGAAGCGAGGCGTCTCGTCGTCCAGGGTATTGAAGGCACAGAATCCTGTATTGGGCCGTGCGGCAGGGGCCCAAAAGGTGGCCAAGCAGTGCATATGCTCAGGCGTATACTTGAGCATCCTATTCCGGGTCCCATCATCGAGGCTGTAGACCGGCACAGACTGGAAACGCCTCCAACCAATGCTGAACACCAAGGGGTCGTTGGTCTTGAGGATGCGATGGTGCCATCTATGCTTCTTGATGCGAACCTGCACGTAGCCCATCTGCTCCTCCGATGCCAAAAGCCCGCCGACGATGAGTGGATAGCGGGGATCGAAATTGTCAACCATCTCGCAAGGCACTTTTGCCAGCTCCATGCGGACATATGCTCCAGGTCGGAATCCCTCGACCAGTCTCCTCGTCTCCTCGTCATCATCCTCGAAGGCCGCGCGGTTGGCCTCAGCTTGCTTGGCCAGCTCCGCCTTCTGCTCATCGTACCAATCACCCTGCATCGCCTCATCGGGATCATCGTACTGCTCGTCGAAGCGGCGCTTCAGGGCAGCCTTCTTCTTCGCTAGAGCTTCAGCCTGGGCTGCTTCGCCATCCTCCTCTTTTCTCTCGTCTTCTCCTTCTCCCTCGTTATCATCGTCGTCGTCTGAAAACCCCTTAAAACCTTCGTCGACTCGCTGTTCATCGCCTTCCTCCTCTTCATCTTCGGCTCCAGTAATGAAAAGGTGTCGAATCGAATCTAGCTGTCTTTCGTCATCCCACCTCTTCAATTCCTCGTCACTGTATCGCGGCTTGCTGAAATCCTGAAGATCTTCATCATCCGGACCTGCATCGCGGTCATCCTCATCCGCCAATTGAAAGAAATCGCCTTCATCGTCCTCCTCGTCTCCCAAAATGGCCTTTTTGAGCTTGGTCCTACCATCATGCCCTGCCACAATTTCCTCTGGGCTTTGATCCGAATGGTAGATGAGACGCATGAGATCCGGAGCTTTTCGACGACGATTGTCGAGAACTGTTTGCTCGGCCTGGGCGGCAAGATCTCGCTTCCATGTATTATCACCAGCCACGTCGTCATCGTCATCGTCATCGTCGTCGCTATCCTCGCCTTGGTGGCCCATATCGGAATCGCTGTCGGCAAATGCAATCTCGCCGTCACTTCTTTCCTCATCTCCGGCTCCGAGCTCTTCCTCCCGGGCCTGGGCTTCTTCATCGTCACTGTCTTCGTCGTCGTCGTCATTGTCCTCTTCATCGTCATCGTCTATGTCCTCATCATCGTCTTCGCTTTCTCGCTCGGCCGCTTGAATATCATCGAATGCTGCTTTTCTCTCCCTCTGCTTCCTCTTGACCACCTCATCCAGTGAGAGAGGTCTCGCTTCGTCGGAAAAGAGCCTCATTTCGCCGCGTTGAACTCCCTCATCGAGGGTATTACGCGCATCTTGGAGACCAAGCACCATGCGCTCGCCCTCGCCACGACTTGCGTCTCCATCCGTGCCTGTCCCGCCTTCCTCGTTGCCATTCTTCGAGAAATGACCAGGGACGTTGATATAGACGGCATCCTTGTCGAACATGACACCACCGACGTCACTCATCGGCGCATGGATCGTTTTTGCCTTGTCGCTGAGCTTTCTCCGCTTCTCGCTGTCAGACGTCGGCAGCGCACAGGGATCGTTGAGGCGCTCAACGCTGGCGATGCTGAGGTCGCCCACGCCGGGGATGTGGACCTTTGTATCGTGCCGCATGTTGGTTCCACGTAGATAGCCATACACGGTCACTCTTCTGTCTCCCTTTGGATCCCGTCTGACCTGCTCCTTGGGTGTCAAGTCCTCCATGCGATCGGCCAGGAGATACGGATGCGCGTTCCGAAAGATTAATGGCCTGAACTTCATGACGCCAATGAAGCGAGAGAGGTTCTGCACTTCGATGTCAGGGTATCGCCCGTTGATGATACCCGATAGATAGAAGAGCTTGGCACCTTGATATATCTCTGTCCAGAATCGGGACTTGAGCCTCTTCTTCGTGGCACGAAGCGTCTTGCTCTTCTTGATCAGGTCCAAGTGGGTCAGAACGCCAATGATCTTTGGAAAGCCGTGGGCCTGGAGGACGTTGAGAAATTCCATTTGTTCCTGCCAAAGTGCGGGTCAGTGTCAATTTAATGGGACCCTTGACCGTCGATCGACCCACCATCTCGAAGCCAAAGCTCCCGTCGATCATCAGAAGGACCAGATCTGCGATCTTGCCAATGTCAATCATCGAGTTGATGTCGTTGTTGCATTCGATGAATGTCAGTCGTCGTCGTTTGCCTGTGTAAGGAAGGATGCTTGGTCATCAGTAATCCTGCCTGCAGTAGGAAGTAGACCATCTCCATTCTCACCGCTGACGACCGTGACGGGGCCTCGAATGTCAGTCAGGGTATGTTTGCTGAATTTGCGAATCAAGCTTCTCATGAGCGTGGTCTTGCCCACGCCCTCCGGTCCGACGATGGCGACAATGACCGGCGGTGCCTCTTCTTCGTCGGTCCTATTAACGAGGGGAACATGGAGTCTCTGCTGGTCTCGCTCTGCATTTCTTCTGATCTGCTTGTCCGCCACTCTTGGGTGTGCAGAGACATAGGCCTATGTGTGGCTGGGTCAGCGGAGGCGACTACTATATGCGCAAATAGAGAGGCTCACCCTCGGGTTGAAGCCGCCGGCATGACGATTCTGTTCCTTTTGGGCCTTGTCTTTCATGCGGCTGGCCCTATGGGCCTTGTTGCTCTGCTGTGCGTCCGCCATCGTTGGGAAGGAGATCGCGGCCTTTCTCCCTGCTTTGGTCAGAACTTGGTCGGACTGAACACCTTCGAGGGCAAAAAGTAAAAATTGTTTGGCTTCTCGGAATTCGGACGTCGAATTTCCACGTGGAGCTCGAAACCAATGTGTCCAACACCAGCTGCCACTCCAAAAGTCAAAGTGGAAGCACGGCCGTTTGAGCAACAACTGAGAGCAGAGCTTCGATCGAGGTCCAGAGAGGGTTAAGCCTCGATCGGCCATGGCTTCCTTTTTCAGCCAGGCTTCGTCCTATTTGTGAGTCGCCTGACCCTTCGCTCTGCAAGCACTCAGCTGATGAGTCCTCTTGCGCTCCCCAGTGGTCGCAGCAATATCTCTGCAAACTACACGATCAATGAGTCTGAAACGACCCATGCTGGCCTGTGGAGGATACAGAGAGCGGTGCGAACATCCGGCGGCGGCGGTGTTCTTCCCTCAGTTTCGGGATCTTTGACACCGAGTGGCTCAGAGGGTGGTGCAGAGTCGGGTGGGACAGCGTCGAGCAGCAGCGCCGACAAAGGTCAAGCTAGTGTTTGGTCGCACAATGTCGCAAGTCGAGGAAGAGAGCGCAACGAAGTTGTTGAGATTCTGAAGAAGGAGGTGAGGGCTACCCTTGCAAACGAAGCTCGATTGGTGAGCTGACAGCATTTCCAAGGCTTCGACCTTGACTCGGCTTCGACACCCATGTATCCTCGAAGTCGTTGAGCCCTTTGAAGAGGTTCGCTCAGAGCTTATATTCGCCACGGAACCAGTCCTTGCGCCGCTCTCCCAGGCACTTCTGGCCAGCGAGTCGGCAGGAAGAGCGAGCGAGAGCGTCCAGCTAGATGAAGTCGAGATCCAGAAAGGGCTGCTGCAAGTCGCCCGCGGCTTGGAATTCCTTCATGGAGCTGGTCTTGTCCACTGCAACCTCACCACCGAATCAATTCTCGTCAATGCCAAGGGAGACTGGAAAGTGGCCGGGTTTGGCTTCCTGACCCCGCTCAAGCAACCAGACGGCACGCCGACGCCTTACCGATACCCGGATTACGATCCTTCGTTGCCGCCCGCTCTCTCACGCAACTTTGATTACATGGCACCTGAGTACGCCTTGGACGAGAAGCTGGAGCCGGCAAACGACATGTACAGCTTGGGGTGTCTCATCTATGCCGTACACAGCAGGGGTGATCCACCGTTTCGGAATCGCAACAGCCTGACAAATGTCAGGCAGAACGCCGATCAGCTGAGCACAATTGCCGGCTCCTCATCTTGGTCCCGCCTGGGGAATGAGGTTATCGGTAAGTAAATCGACTTTCTATTTCTCCTTCTGTTCTTTCACTCAACACCTTCTCTATCTCAGGCGTTCTATCTACTCTCGTCACGCGATATCCGGGGTCGCGGCCGACTGCCTCTTCGTTTCAGCGATCTGACTACTTCAACAATATCCTGACTCAGACGCTTAAGTTCATGGAGCGGGACAGCTTCGCAGGACGGACAAAGGAAGAACGAGTTTCCTTCTTGAAAGGGCTCCTCAAGATCCTCCCCCAATTCAGCGACCGTCTCCTTCGAAGAAAGGTGCTTCCAGCCGTGAGTGAAGTGTCCACGCCAGTTCTTGTCCTTTCTATTGCTGAAATCTGCCCGTCTCCAGCTTCTCGAGTTGATGAATGATCGGACACTTTTACCGTTCATCCTCCCGAATGTTTTCACTATCTCGAAGAATCTATGTGAGTGTCATGTCAAACTCTTCGTCTTCAGTTACACCAGCTAACACGCAAATGATAATTCAGCGTCGATTGAGTTCTCTTCCAACGTCCTGCCAAAGCTCAAGCCGCTGTTCGCGGTGCAAGATCCGCCTCAGAACCAACGTGGGTGGAGGGCCGGCGTGATTGGATGGGTCCATGCTCATGTCTCTCTTTCCAGTGATGCTTTTGGAGCAAATCGAGCTCTTCGTGTCAAAAACCTCGCCCCCCGTGTTTCGCGAGCAGGTGACGCCGTTGCTTTACTCTGCCTTGGAGGCAGAGCAAGTCGTGGTGCAAGAAAAGGCTCTGCAGACGGTCCCTCGACTTTGTGAGCTTCTCGAGTACTCGCACGTCAAGGAGGTCCTCTTTCCCAAAATTGCCGTGAGTGAATTATAAGAGAGCACTCCTGCTGAGGCTGACAGCGCCCTGACGCCAATCCTTGCGCAGACCGTCTTCACCAAGACAAAGGTTCTTTCCGTCAAATGCAACACTCTCATTTGCTTCCACTCGATGATCTCTGTTCTCGACAAATATACCCTCACGGAGAAGCTTGTACCGATCTTGGCAAGGATCAAGACGAGGGAGCCGTCGGTTATGATCGCGACACTGGCCGTGCACGAGGCTATGTCGAAAAAGGTGGACCGGGAGACATTGGCGGTCCATATCATCCCTCAGCTCTGGGCGATGTCGATGGGTGCTCAGCTCACAGCTGAGCAATTCTCGAGGTTCATGCGGGCCATCGACGAAATGGGCGAACGTGTCAAGACGGAGCGTAAGTTTGTTCATCTTGAGAGCTTACCATCGAAGAAAGATGCTGACGGACTCGAGAAATTCAGATCTTACCCACCTCGAGGAGCTGAAACGAATGCAAGATCATACCGATTCTTACGCTGGAGGAGCTACTACGTCAGCACAAGGAGTCCAAGGCGCTTCGAGCGGGCTCACGTCGTCGGGAGATGTCGATTTTGCAACTCTGGTTGGATCTGCCAAGGGTCGGTCCACCGAGGTCAGCAGAGACATGCCGGTGGGGGGTAACGCGCTTGATGTTCTCGGTTGGGACGACTTGGGCGCGTCGACATCTTCGACGCCAGCTCGAGGAAGCACACCAGCACTGACACCGTCTCACGCGAGCACTCTAGGGGGTGCTGCGCCCTTGAAACCCTCCGTGATGAACGGCACGAGCAGCTCTTCCTCGCTGTCGTCGGCTTGGAAGCCGCCTCCGACCGCGTCGGGCCTCGCCTCACCGCCTATCTCAAGCCCGGCCATTACCCCGAGAAGCACAATTGCACCTCCTCCGCCTGGGGGAAACCGACCGTCGCTCTCGTCAACGCTGAGTGCAACGACCATCTCCTCCCCTCCGTCTTCGTCAGGCTTCAATGGCGCGCCAAGCTGGTCGGGTGGGACGCTGATGCCGTCTTCGTCATCGTCGTCTGCTGTCAAACCTGCAAGTTCCGCGTCTGCTTCTGCCGGCCCCAACTACAATATCAGTCTGGAACCAGCAAGCAACTTTGGCCTGTCGAATACCTCGTCTTCGTCGAGCATGGCATTGAGCAGTACTTCGTCGAGCGGCCTACCGCCTTTGGTGCCACAGCAGTCAAGCTTGGGGAGCTTTCCATCTTCGGCTGCGACATCCACCATTTCCCCCACACCTACTTCAACGGCGGCAACGCCAAGACCGGCGCCTCCGGGGTGGGGCGGCGCCGTGTTGACTCCTACGACAAAATCTTCCTCCAGACCGGGAGCGGGCAATCAGGGAGGATCTTCGGCGTGGTCTGACTTTGACCCGCTCGCATGAAGGCAGCCAAGGAAGGCGCAGGGTCTTGTCCTGGCGCTCTGCCAATATAAGGGCGAGCGACATGCAATGTTGTTCCTCTTCATAGACTTAAGGAGAATGTCATCCAGTCAAATTGAGTCAACGAGACTGACATTGTCTTTGCTGCTTCCGAAGCATTGTCCATTCTTTGCACTTCAATGGTTGATTGGTAGAACGTGGCTGATCCATAAAGGTGAGCTTTTAGCGCGAAACGCAGGAACAACGGCAATCCGCCGACCGCGATCTAGATTCGTGGATAGTCAGGTCCTGACCACGGCTGTGTCGGTCGGTACGCCCCATCATCGCGGTATTACCGCACTTACTAGGTCTTCCGACATATCACTCCTTCTACAACTACTGCGACATGACGTTCGCCAAACGCGTCCTCTTCTTCGTCGTCCGCGTCATCCTCTTTTTTCCACTCGTCTTTCTCAGCGCAGCCCTCCTTTATGCCTTTCTCCCGTCGCCCGGTCCGACCGACCTGGAAGCCGATGCATTGTTCTACCTTGGTCAAGAGCAAGATCGCAGCTCAGAGTCTTTCCGTCTGACGAGGGTGTTCCAGTAAGTGGACATGCATTGTCATTCACCAGACCCTTCAAATAGAAGACTGATACCATTTCACCCTCTGCAGAACTTCTTCCTTCTTCTCAAAGACTGCAGAGGTCCTTCCCGTCACCGAAACAAATATCACAACAGATCTTTCGGCGCTCTTTGAGCGCAGCCACCTGGTCCTCGACTTGGTATGGAACAGCAGAGAAGCGGAGCTGAACGTGCGAAGCATCGTCGAACCGACCGCCTTTTCTTGTCCGCCAGACTGGAGAGAGCAGAAGGCCAATGCGTTGGCACTCGGGCCGATTCAGTCGGTCTACGTCGGCACTGGCGACAACGACGGCATCTCACTGCCTTGGTTCAAGACCGCGGACGCAATCCTGCTCTGGGCACACACGAGGCCTCTTGTCTCGGAGGTGGCGGTTGCGCAAGTCCCCCTCACTACGACGTGCGAGGCATGGACAGACGAATCTGGCAGAGAGCTTGTCAAGCTCGCGCTTCGCCCGGCCCAGAGTAGCCCACAAGATCGGCTGCCCCTCCTCGCGATCAATTATGACGCATCGGCCGTCCGCTCCGTCTCGTTTCCAGCGGCGGCGCTCAAGGAGCAGCCGGATGATGCACCCATTGTATCGGCTCCTTCCTACACCTACGTGCTCCGCAAGACCGCCCTCGATGTCCTCGCCTCCATCCTTGTCGATGCTGGCTCAGCACCACACTCAACCCTCTACAACAGGATCGTCGACGGGATCGGGTTCCTTTTCCGGAACGGCTTCCTGTTCCTCCAACTGATCCTCTTCCTGGCCGTCGTGGTCTTTGCCCGCAACCGCAAGCTACAGGAAGAGGCGCTGGCGGAACAGGCAAGACGAGCAGAGGTCCACCTCGAGCCCAGCGTGCAGGATCGGCACCGGTCCCCAGTGGAGCCGTATTCTGATGCCGAGTCGGGTCGGGTGCCTTCGGAGGCCGTTTTGGTTGACGTGACGCCAGAAGGGCCCAGCGACTCCGAGCCTCCTGCACTGATCATCACAGTGGAGCAGCCACGCGATGAGGCCGAACAGCAGCAGAGGAAGGATGGCCGGGATGGCAAGACCAGCAAGGGACCCTGATATGTTCTCGGTTCTGTGATGCTCTCAAGGCCTTCTCATTCTCCTCATTAATTGCGATTCACTCTCTTGTCTGCGATCTTTTTACTTTCATATTCGGTGTGGAACCTCTCGTGATTTGAAGCTCCTTCGTTGTTCGAGATTGTTGACAGGATAGCGTGTGAGTATGGAGTATTATGCTCGTGGATGGCTCAGCGAGAAGAGTGCAGAGAGAAAAGCGTGTCTGGCTCTTGCCTTTTGCACGACTTGATCATGGCCGTCATTTGTAGGTGCCCTTGGTGCCCGAGAGCGTCTTGCGGCCCCCGGATTTACGCTTGCACCAGCCCTCCATGTAATTCTCGCACTCTCTGTGCCGCTTCTTCCTGTTATCCACGACTTTCAGCAAACAGCGACAGCGCGGGGAAAAGGATGTCGCCCAGATTCACTTACCTTGAGGCGTATGTCAGGTCCAGCTTACCGGCGAGCTCATCGATGATGTCGAAAGTGTTTCCGTGGTTCGCCTCGGAGGTGCAGTATGCCTTGATGCCCGTGCCGTACTTGTACACGCACTTGCCGTGCGTGACGACAACCTTAGGTTCTCCTGCGGCTTTGCACAGTTTTTCGAGACTTTTGCAGATCTTTTTTTCAGGTACTGTCGCCTTCTCAAATGTAAAGTACTTCCAAGCCTCGTGGTGCTTTCCTCCTCCTTGAGCGTGATGAGAGGTTGTGGTGGCCGAGGCGCTTAGGATGTTGGTGGCCATGACCAGCGACATGACCAGCAGAGAAGTTTGGTAGAGCAGTCGCATTTTCGATGTCGTTCTCTGGACTTTTGTTGTCGTCGATCGTTTGTGTCGTCTGTTGGACTTGGAGATGGAAGAAGGCAGGTCCAGCCTTGCAGACCGTCCTTTTCAAATAGGCCGCGCACAGTTCAGTCTGAAACGAGCAGCCTCCGCTGTACGCCCATCTGACTGCGGTAGGGTGGGCCCAGCTCATAGCACTCTGGGCCGCCTGCATTCTAAGAAGCGGTCGTTTTGGTTGGCGACAGGGGTTGCGCCTTTAACTCGCCACACCGAAGACGGAGCTTGGTAGAACAGCCCAGGGATCAAGTCAGACGCGCAAAGAGGGTCATTCACTGTCGTAGACCTTGTCACTTGTGATTTATGGGAAAATCGTCAGCAACGCAGCGGTCCGCAGCGGTCCGCGGCGCCATCTGACCATCCTTCGGTGACAAATTAGGTCTTGGTTGACAAGTTCTCCCCTCCTCCCTTGCGAGATTGCCGATGCTGCTCATCAGTGCGATGAGGGCTCGTGCTTGTGGGAAATAAGAGAGGCGTTGGCGGTGCTCCTCACCATACCGACTCCGACCAAGTCAAGGCCCATGGGCTCCGCACGCTTTGGCCCTCCGCGCCGCTAATATCCGGTCGTCGGTAATCAAGCGACCAACCTACGCAGAGAGAAAGTTACAGAGAGAGGAGTGCTGCCGATGCGACTGTGTGAGACTTGGCAATGCTGGATGTAGAGGATATAAGGGCGAGAGCAGACATGTACCTCTTCTGGACCTCCCTCATTCAATCGAAGAAGGCTTCTCTCTCTTTCTCTCACTCAAAACCATCAGAATGAAGATTTTCTTCGTCGCCATCCTGGCTGTCTTTCCCCTGCTCGCCAGCGCCTCCATTCTCGCCCGTGCCTCCATTCTCGCCCGTGCACCCCAACAGAATGGAGCCTGCTCGAATCGCTGCTATAATGACTACACCTTCAAGGCCAAGCAAGTCACACCCAAGCGCCAGAAATGTAAGTCCCTTTTTTAGCTCATCGTGTCCTCCATGCCCGCTGACATTTCTCACCCCAATCTTAGACTTCACGTTCGCCAGCAGCAACATCAAAAACAAGGGCCAGGTGTGCGAAAAGCTCAACGATGCGTGTCTCGGCAAGGCAAAGTCGAATATCATCATGTACTACGGCTGCGAGTACACCGAAGACTTTACGGCAGTCAAGGCCTTTTGCACCCAAGTGCAAGACCATGGCGAGACACAGGACATCATCGACACGCTCGTCCCGCAGTTCGCGGTCACCATTGCCAAGAAGTGGGTGCTCGAGACAGAGAAGCAGTTGCAACATTCTACTTGCGCTTCTTGCTAGCTGAGAACTCCTCCCTCACAAAAAACGACAGGTCTGACGGAAAGTGCAATGAGTTCCAAAAGGGATACTGCATCCGTGCGGGCGATGGCGCAAAGAAGATCGGCTGATCCGAGCAAGAGCGCGATCCTGGACGCTTCATCAGTCTTCCAACGAACACTTGTAGCTAAAGTAGCTCTCCAATGAATGTGTCGGGTCTTCCTGGCTTGCTTTTCTTCATCTCAAGATGTGTGAGCGCCTCTCCGTACCGCATGCACTGAGAAGCGGAAATAATATGGTTATCATGACATTGGCGACAAAAGAGTTGCATGACCTAAGTTACAGCGAGCAGATGCGGGTGGGAGCCTACTTTTTTCCCTTCTTGGACAAGGACGCTGTTTGGACCGCGGACTTTTTCTGGACTTTTCTGGCACGAGCTTCCTCTTGCTCGATGTCGCCTTCGTCCTCTTCGTTCTCGTCGTCACTCGCGTCATCCTCAGGCTCTTCGTCTCCACTCTCTCCCTCGCCCTCTTCCTCGTCATCCTCATCATCCTCGTCATCCTTGTCCTGCCCATACTCTTTGTACCACTGCGCCTCGTCCATGTTCTTCTTCGATCGCGCCTCCTTTCGGGCCCTCTTCCTCTCCTCCTCCTCTTCCTCGGTCGGCATACCCGCCCAGCGGTCTTGCATCTTGCAGTTCCATACAGGTAGACCGGCGCTCCTACCAGTCTTGATCTCGATGCCCTGCATGTTGTCCCACCCTCCCTTGACATGCTTGCCGACAATGACGGGAAGCGCACTCGACACATTGGCCAAGAGCTCCTCGGTCGAGAGGTGAGCCAGCGTGCCGATCCGCGTCGCTGTGCAGACGCCCCGGTTCCGGTGGTAGTACGTCGACGCGACTGCCTTTTCGATTTCAGCCTTGACTGCCGCACCCTTGCCCGACAGCTTGACAGGGATGGGTGATTTCCGCTCCTTGATCCACTTTTTACCCAGCAGCTTCGGCAGCATCTCGACGATGCGATCGTCGGCGAGAAAGACCTCGTGGTCGTTCATGAGCTGACGGCGGGCGTCAAAGGGCGCAAACTTGCCCTTGAGCTTCGTCACGCCGACGACACGCTTCACCTGCTTGACCTTTTCAGACGCAAGCAGGTCCTTGTACTGGCGCTGCGGGTCCTTGGTGAGCAGGCACACGGACGACGACGGCGCGTAGACGGCATGGGGCAGGGTGCTGCATACGATCTCTTGCCGTCAGCATTACATCACACGCAACAGAAGCCAGCCATGGGCCGCACTCACATTCGCACGGGCTTCGGTGGGGCATTTTCGTTGATTGTCTTGGTCGTGACCATGAGCCACATGACGTCGGCCGGGTCGGCGCGCGCACCCTCGCCATCGACGTCGTCCAGCCCACTGAGGGGCAGCTGGTGCTTTTCCTCCTCGGTTTGTGTCCGCTTTCGGTGTGCCTCAAGGGCCTTGAGTGCCTTCTCGACTTGCGTTTGCGAGACATGGCCGTCGATGAGCGCGCCTGTTCCCTCAGCCTTGCTCTTAGCCTTCTTCACCGAAGCCGACGACGACGACGCAGACCGAGGCGTGGCGGAGGAAGCCTTGGAGGCAGCAGGAGCTGCCTTTCCGGCAGTCGCCCCCAGCGAAGAGGCCTTCCTCTTCGTTGACGTAGCAGCAGAAGCAGCAGGCATCGTCAAAAGGAAGAATCGAGACGGTGTTGCTTGCTGCGATAGCTGAAGAGGGGAAACGAAGAAAGGCTGCGTTGAGCCAAAATTTCCTTCTGAAGCAGGGCCACCAAAAAAATTCCAGAGTTCCTGCACGTGCTGACGCGCACAGTTGAGTGAGAGAAAAAAAAAAAAGTGAGCCCAAGGTCGAGCTCTCTGGGCGCACATCTGAGAAGTGGAGAGTGAGCACTCGATTATGGCGAGGCAAAAAGGAGGACTGAAACGGGCGGAGAGGCGGCAGCCAGAGCCGAGTCCGATCGTCATCAGTGACGCCGACGCTGCACCCCGGAGTGAGTCGAGATTGCGAGCTCCTCTTTCCTGTTCCCCCTCCTTGCTAACGTTTTGTGCGATGGGTGCCTGCTTTTTACCAGGCGCACCGCGACCAGCTACGCAGCCACCCCAGACCGCACCGGCTGGGAGCAAGTCCAAGAGCAAGAAGCGCGGTGGGACATCAAAAGCAGAGAACAGAGCCAAGGTGCAGCGGGCAATCGAGAACGCGGATCGGCTGCAGATGAAGAGCGCCAAGCGGGCCAACCGCGACGAAAAGAGAAAGAGGGCGAGGGAGTAGAGAAACAACACTGCACTGTACCACTAGCATAACAAGGGTCGCAGCATACTTTGTGTAGCACACTGGGAGGACGGGTGTGAGAACAGAGCGAGACTGTATTCATTCCGTCTAGCGGACTCTACGAGAGCACATTAAGGGGAGAGAAAGAGAGAGGCCTTACTAATACAAGAGAGGAGAAAAGAGTACATCAGTGTACAGAGACCGACGACGAGGCGAGGTGGTCGACGTAGGGCGGCGGCATATCTGCAGAATTAAGCATCGGCCCCGTTGCCGTTGATGGCCTCGAAGGAGAGGAAGCATCGAGCTGAGCATGAGAGACCTGTCTAGTGATAACTCCTGGCGACGTCGCCGAGGTTCGTTTGTCTAAGAGAAGAATCTCTGGTGTGAGAAGGGGCGCTTCGAACGTCTGCGTCGCATTCTGGAGACGCAGTCGAAAGCGGAGGCGGTACTGTATGTAAAGCTGTGTCAGCGAAGAGAAAGGACGAGTCAGAGCAGAGAACTGAGAATTCACCTTGACTTGAAGAGCGGCAAATGTAAACGATGGGGCGAAAGTGTCACCTTTGCCCTCGCCATGGGCGCCGTCGGTAGCGACGTTCATTTGGAAGCAGCCATCGAGCCTAGAGATAGGCTCTGGCTGCGAGGAAGGATTCACGTCGTGCTTGTCGGAATACGTTGTGAAAAGGACCGGATTCGTGGCAGCCACCTTCCCGGTCTCAATGATCGTCGTTCCGTAGTCAGAACGCGCGGAGACGGAACGGAGGAGCACAGCGTCGACGCTGATGCGCGTGCTTGGTGATAAAGGGTGGCCGAACTTGATCGTGAAGGGGACGGAATCGCCCACATGAATGGCTTGCCCCATGGACAAGCACAGGTTGCCGTTCTTGTAGAAGCGCCGCATACCCGTCGGATCTTCTGCATCGACGGACCAGCCGAATCGTTCCTTGCGCGTGTAGCCGGGCAGTGTCTCCCGTGGCATTACAGGTTCCTGATCGAGGGCCTCCAGGAGCTGCTCTGATCGACATGAGGGGATGTGGACGGGCACGATGAACTTCTTGCCCTTTTGCTGAAGCGAAGAGGGGGCGAACCGATGGGCTCCTCCCCGGTCACGTTGCACCCTTATCTCGAGATGGTACCGGACAGCGGCCACCTTGTCGCCCTTCCAGGGCAGAAAGAGATCCTTGAGAACCCCACTGAGGCTGCTGCCTACCGAGGGATTCGGAGAGACATCGAAGGAAGGTGGGAGCGCATACAGGGAACCGAATCGCGAGCGTTTTATGCCGAGCTGCCGACGGGCGTCCTCATCGAGCTCAATGTGCTGGGGGAGGGCGAAGTCAAAGTCGAATGTTGCCTCTTGCTGCATTAGGAGATCGTCTTGTTGAGGGGTGAAGGTCTCTGCGAGGAAGCGAAGGCGCTTGCGATGCATTTGCGGCTTTTCGGGGTCCTGGAAGTTGCTGGCCGAAGGCGGTCGCATGCATGAGCTGGCCATCGATGAGCGCACGCGCTTGTCAGCCCTCGATCGTCAAGTCAATATCAAATACGAGGGCAAGGTCCACTCACTATTCGATGATGCCAAAGAGGTTGCAAGTCACCTGCTGGACCCTTGACGCGGACGAGGCATCGTAGAGGTGAACGCCGCCCTTGAGCGAGAGATCCCCATGCGCTCCCGCGATGACCTGGTAGTGTGTCTCGCAAGACATGTCGCCGTCGCCAGCCTTCCGAGTCGTCGACGTAGTTGGCAAAAAGGGCAGGAGAAGCAGCCCGGCTTCTCCCTTCGCCCCTACTTATGTTGAAACCCGGTTGTCCATCCTCCCTTTCGCCGATAACGGTGAAATTTCCTCTAATTTCGCTGATCTGTCCTGCAGGCCCGCCGCCGCGTCGTTGAAAACCCAAAAAGTCAACCAAAAAAAAAAGGAAAACCCTAGGAAAAAGCCGGTCGGGCTCAACCTCCTGCTTTTTGACGTCGCACGGACCCTGAATGCCTTTTTGCGGCCGTAATTTCGGATAACCCGAGCTTCGTCCGACAGGCCGTCAAGCTGTGACCTCGGCATTACCGTCCATAGGCGAATTGGCCACCTTGCGTCTTCGCAGCTTCTCCAGACGAGCGCTTACGCTGCTTGGACCTTGCCCCACACGCAGCGCTACTCAGCGCCATTGTACAAACATGATGTGTGCGATCCTTGACGCCGTATCACCTCGATGGCGTTACTCCGGTCTGTTGGCAGATGTTGACAATGTTCCCTCCTTTAAGCTATGAGAAACAAGTAGAGACACACGCCTCGCTCGAAAACTATGAACCATGCAAGAGCTGGGATCCTCGGCGGGAGTAAGGGGGTAAAGAGGGTTCGAGCAGGAGAAGCAAGCAGCTAACGTCTTCTCTCGCAGAACACCCGAATTTTGTATGCTGTCGATCGCTAATAGACTGAGGGCCAAGGTCTGAAATCAGTTTCCTGTTTCCCAAGGTCGTTCGAATGAGGAGCAAGCGTCTTACTGAGGTGCTAGCTTCTGCCGGTTGCATGACAACACAGTGACCGTTGGTGCCTCATTTACGGAAGAAAAGCGGCCCGAGCGTGAGCCGTACGTGGGGCGGACGATAGTGGACGGATGCTCCGTGAAGGCTAAAGGTGTGGTAATTAAAGCACTCGCGCTAGAGACCTCGAAGATGCATTTGCGGGTGTTTGTGAGAAAGGATGAGAACAAGCAGATAACGATAAGTTTTACACTAGCATCGCCTGATAAATGATGCGAAGCTGTCCTAATTCTGCTGGACTTCTCTTCGTTTTTGCCACAGCACAGTCCCGGAAAAGGACTGAGGTGGAGGGTCGTGCTCCTGTGCAAATTGAGGAGGGTGTAACCGCCGTGGCTGTCTCGCTCGACCTTTCCCGATATGGATGGCGCTTTACCGTGCTGAGCAAAGGATTGTGTTTCTGGCGATGCATCGTCGATATCAGTGCAAGGTGCTACCTTGATAAGGTTGTCGACCCACCGGCTTTCTGCGAGAACGACACATGTGCTATGAATATCCGCAAGGAAGTACCTCAGAGGGCCCCAGGTTTTGCTTTGTTGGCATGGGAACGGCAAAGCAAAACCTGGGGCCCTCTGTGACCTTGAGGTACGTTTAGGTACGTTTAGTAGCATTGCAGTGCTGCGACTTTGACGATTGGTGTGTTACCAGAGCGCTCAATAGTGCAAGTTTTGGATAAGCCGACGTCTTTGGGACTGGTGCCGTAGTTGGCATACCCACTGTGAAGCTGAATAGCACGGTTGTAGTCGCTCGAGCACTGGGTCTTGTCCGGATACGAGGCATGCTCGGTGGCGAGTGACGACCACTTCAAAGACAGGACCACGGTGCGTAAATATTCCTCCTTTCGACGTTTCTTCCTTGCTCCGTGCTGTAGAAGGCATTTGCAGATCGAATCACCATATCCTGAGCAAGAGTTTCTTCTCGCGACTCTAAAGACAATGCCAAAATCGTGGCAAGTAAATGAGAGTTTGTCTCATTTGATCTCGAGTAACGCAGACTATCAAACAGGATTTTGTTTCCTTCGCCTCTCAGCGCGCGACTCTGGGGACGGCGCAGAGGAAGCAGCGCGCCAGCAGTGACGCGTGCTTGTGACGGCTTTGTAATCGGAAATGACAGAAATAAGACGTTTGTGCTTCTCTCAATTGGGAGCTACCTTGAAGACGAGTGCATGACAACAACTTCTCGCGTGCATGACTCAGGCAATGGGTGACTTGAGATAAGTCTCTTGCTTTCCTTGAGGGTTTACACCACAAGAATGTCCATCCAGCAGATCTCGCCCGCATTAAGCGAAGAGCATGGCAAAGTCGTCAGCTGCCGAGAGCGGCTGATCGAAGACCGGCAGCATGACATCTTGGCGATGCGCGACAAAATTGATAGGCTAGCACCGGTGGGATTGCCATTCGGCGTGTCCGCCATGATGTCGCCATGGCCCATCTACTTTCCCCGTTCCGTGCTAGAACGACTTGAGCAAGTCCAGGAGGCGCTTCACGCTGCGTCTGTCGATGTTGTAAACCGTTGGTACGAAGAAGGGTCCAGCTTCCCTGCCAAGATGCCTCTGGAGCCGCATGAGGACGAGCTGCTGCGGTGGTACGTGCGATGTGCTGAGCCGTATTCGGATAGGCTTGGGTGTTATCGCCCCGATGTCCTGTTTGAAGACAAGAGCGAGGATGTACAGATCTGCGGTGAGTAAATTGAGCTTGCAGACGACGCAGCACCGCCGGCACAGGTGTTTAACGAGAGGCCATAGTTCAGAGATAAACGGTCGCTTCCCCTTCAATGGCTTCTTAATAAGCGCCCTCTCTTGCACCTCTGCCCTCTCCGATCCTACGTCGCTCGCAGCAAAGGCAAACCTGCGACCTGGAAGTCGAATGGATGTAGTGAGTCTGCGCCATGATTCCCATCAGTTCTTCCATCTCCTTTTCTTTCCATTCTCACATGCCAGGAGCGGACGCAGATGGAGTCAGCGATCCTGAGCCTCTTCGACCTGAAGAAGCCGATTCACATCGTCTTTCAGCGCGAGACGTGGCCGGGCGCCGACATTCACAAGGTCAAGGATTTGCTCGAGGAAATGGAGGTGGATGTGCGCTACGTGGTTCCCGCGAGCCTGATTATCGACAACGAGGACCGTCTCTACGCAATCGACGAGCACGGCTTGCGTTCAGAAGTGTTACAAGTGAGCCTCGAAGTGGAGCAAGCCGAGCTCCGCTATTTGCCGCAGGTGGTACTTCAGGCCTTGGCGGTACGGTGCAGGAGCAATGATGTGAGGACGGTCTTCCTCGTTCATGACAAGCGCTTTCTCGCTGTCCTCCTTGAGCAGCTCGAGTCGCAGGTGGACAGGGGTATTCTCAGCCCTCGTCAGGCAAAGCTTCTTCAAGACGTCATCATCGAGAGCCACCTGCCGTCTTCGTCCGAAGCAGCTCGGGTGCTCGATGAATGCGAAAGAATACCGAGCGCGAAAGATGCTTACGTGCTCAAGGCGATTCGGAGCGGTCGCAACCAGGGGCACACATTTGGCTTTGCCGTCGATCAGCACGAGTGGCTCGATAAACTTCGTCAAATGGTCAAAGCCAACGAAAAGATGGCGTCACAGGTACTACAGCGCTTCGTCAAACAGCGGAGATACCCCATCATCCGTCACCACATCGACCCGACTCAGACCGCTGACTTTAGCCTCGTGTCATCGTACTGCGTCTGCAACGGTCGTTTTCTCGATATGGGCCCTACACGTATCCGATCGGGTCACCTTTCCGAGGGGAAAGGCAGCGTTTTCTTAGGCAGCGTGACAGATGTAAGCTGAGGACCATGGGTAGGCTTGAAGCCTCCCTTCAACATTTCTTCAAACCACAAATAATGCTGAACTTGGATGTTTACGAGAAGGCAGAAAGTCAAAAACAGTCTTAGGCCTTCTTTTTCTCCGATTGAGGTCGCTGTTCTTCCTTGAGACCGAGCCCAAGGACAAAGGCAAGCCTTACGAGCAGGATGACTGTATATCCCACAACATTGCCATAGTCCTCGCCCCGCCAGCTCTCCAAGGTCGTTCTTCCTTCGGTGCTGAGCGCCCGCCCAAAGGCAAAGAGCATGAAGACGTCGGTAAGGAGCGTGCCGCCCTGCAGGCCGCGCCAGACAGTGACGTCATTGGCCTTTGTCGAGAGAAAGTAGAGATTGAGAAAGATTAGGCAGGCAAAGAAACCTGCCATGCCGTCCAGAAGAACGATGGTCTCTGTCGCAATCGGCTTGGCAATCTTGGGCGTATAGGCCGACACGATGAATTCAGGCATCGTCGTGTTAGCCACCACGCCAAAGAGGGGCATGGCGACATCGAAGAGAAAGAAGACGACGCGGTAGAAAGTGGGAATGGCCATGATGCACGAGATGATGGGGGGAAAGAAGAGGTGGCAGAACGAGATGCGCAGTGAGAAAGATGCCAAGAAACGACACGGACACGCTACTGCTACTACTATCGCTCCGCTTCCCGCGCCTCTAGATCATACTTCTCCTCAATCTCTTGAGCGAGGGAAATGAAGAGAAAGTGTACTGTATGTAAAGTCATTTTTGTATCAACGCGTAATGAAAATCATGCGACAGGATGGGGGAGTAGGTTGACTCCAGATAAGGTTGGCCCACGTTCAAGCGTCGCGATCCAGACCACCAAAGAGAGAGAAGGCCTGAATGCCCCTGGCCCTCATGCAGGATGTTGCCACGCGTGCAGTGTTCCCGTTTGCGCACAGGACGAGCACCTCTCCGTCGCTCGAAGATGGCCGCCAGGATTTGCTCTCGTCGTCGTCGAGCGTGGCTTCGATCGACGACCATTGTTGGTGGAGTACATGGGCGTCTGAAAAGGGGCATCGCGACTCTCCATCCTTCAGGCAGTCAAGGTCGAGCGCCTGCACTGCGCGATCTTCAAAGACCTGGCAGGCCTTTTGTGGGCCTCGAAGGTCCACCACTTTGACTTCTGAGCCCACTTTTTTGCACAAGTCCTGAGCCTCGTTACGGTTCAGCTCCCACGCCTCATCGTAGCGGTGCTTGTCGCTGCCGATGAGGACATCGTTATGGATCGGCTTGAAGTGTGCCTCACCGAGCTTGTCAAAGTACTCGCTCACGTACTGGTACGGCAGGTCGCAACAGATGAAGATACCGTTCACGTTGCCTGTCGCAGGGTCTCGGATCTGGTCGAGGCTACTGTTGGCAATGCGCTTTTCGAGGTGCTGGAAAACGCCCATCAGCGTGAGGCCCGAGGAAGGTCCAGCAAGAAGACCGTGACGGCACAAGGTCAGCGAGTGACGATATGCGTCGGCGCTCGTCACATGCTCAATCTCATCCACGGCCTCCCTCCAGGGGAAAGTGACGGGGGCCAGCAGCGGCTCCGTCCTCGGTCCTGGGACACGGTCACCGGTGGCGGTGCATACGCCGAGCCGGTATACGTCGGGCTTCTGTGCCTTGATGCTGAGGCCGATACCCGTCATGGTGCCCGCGGTACCCATGCCCGCTGCAACCAGACTGACTTCGGGGAGCTGCTTGAGAAGTTGAGGCCCTGTCCAACGCTGGTGCGCTCGGTAGTTAGCTGTGTTGGAATACTGATCGGGGTTGTAGAAGCCTTCCTTTTCGCCCAAACGATTCGCCGCACGAATACCTCCACGTTCATCTTCAGGTTCCGGCTGCGAGGGCCCGCCGAACAGCGTCAGCTCCAGACCAAAGAAGCGGAGCAGTGCCAATTTGGCAGCTGACGTCTAGAATTCGGAGTGGTCAGCTTCCTCCACTTTGTACGTGATTCGGACGCGAGTGTTCATGTTGGCCTACCTTGTTTGAGATGTAGGTCTGAGCTGACTCCACGCCCATTATCCTGGCGAGGATGCCGAGGCTGATGGCTGTCGACCCAGAGGAGTACTCGACAATGGTGTGAGGTCTAAGTCCCTTTCTGTCTGCAGGGTCCAACGGCGGTGTTGATTGCCCCCCTGCGTTTACCTTCTTGACATCGAGGCCGCCCTCGAGAAGCATGTTGAGCGCGGGTAGCGACTTGACATTTGTCGCTGGCAACACCGACATCATCTTGGCATAGATACGAACGCCATGGGATTCGAGATACGGGTTCAGCTCTTTTGGCAGCTCCACGAGGGGCAGTGGGGGGCACAAATCAGGGTCGTAGTAGTCGTGCAGAGATCGGGGGCCCTTGAAGACATTGTTCTGGATGTCCTGGCGCCGCGAGCTCTGCTTTTCGTCTATGTAGGTCGTCATGATGGCCGTACCCTCCTGTGTACTGGAAGTGAAGCGTGATGGAGACCACTCAAGTCTTCTAAATGTCCCCTCGTGTCTTTCCACATCCTCGGCGCCTTTTATCCACGGTGTAGCATGGCCCCATACCCCTTTGAACCGGGTGACGAAGGGGTAGAGTGGCAATAACTGTGAAGGTCTAATGCAATAATGCTTAGCGTCACTTTGTCGCAAGTGGTACAGGTGATAGACCGAGGTATTGATGATGCCATTTTGTGCAATACAAAAAGGAGAAGGTTGTCTTAGGGAGGCATCGAGAGGAGAGAGACCGTCGGCGAGTTCTTTTTTGACAGGGTTCCCGTCAAATTCTAATTCTGGCTTGGCGCGCGGGGATCATCTCGAATAAACTTAGCATTCAATCTAGAAGATGTTCTCACTGTAAATTAGCTCCCTCGGTGCCTTTTTCGACGACCCTCTCGGTGCCTTTCCCTTCTGTTTTACGAGCAAGCAAGTGAGGAAGCGACTGCTACCTGCAGTAAATTGCAGCGGAGACGAGGGCCAAGGAGCTACGCTAACAATCATATCGGATCAGATTGCGTACCCCTTGAGCCCAAATGGTCACCAATTCCGCGGATCACATTTCGTGCGAGACAGCTCTGTTCAGAACCACCACCAACAAGTGGTGAGCCAGCATGTTGCCTTCTTCGTCCTCTTCATCATCTTCGGAGAAGAACGAACGGCAAAAAGAGAGCGAGATGTCCAAAGAGCAAGGTCAGGTCGAAAGTCAAGAAGGGAAACAGCGCGGCGACCATGGCTTCAACGAGCAGACGCATTACGTACCCGTCCGCACGATCGTCACTGTGTTTCTTTCCTGTTCCACCGTCGACTTTGTCGCGCTCATGGATCAAACGACGCTGGCCGTCGCACTAGTCACCATCTCGGCCGATCTGCAAGCCGGTGCCAACGCAAGCTGGATCTCGTCTGCCTACTTTCTCACCTCGACGAGCTTTCAACTGCTCTACGGCCGCCTCTCCGACATTCTTGGTCGAAAAGTCTGTCTCCTCTCAGGCCTCTTCGTCTTCTTTGTCGGCTCTCTGGCTTCCTCGCTTGCCCCAAACGCCATCTCACTAATCGTCTTTCGTGCCATTTGCGGCATTGGCGGCGGCGGGCTCATGTCCATAGCCCAGATCATCGTGGGCGACGTTGTCCCGCTTCGGGAACGAGGCAAGTACCAGGGCATTCTTGGGGCAGTCGTGGCCATCGCAAATGGCATTGGTCCCCTCGTGGGTGGTGCATTGGCTTCTTCGGGACATGGATCGTGGAGGAACATCTTCCGGCTCAATCTGCCCCTGTCGTTCCTCTGCGCCATCTCCGTCATTCTCTTTATGCCACTGCGGCCCGTCGAGGGGTCGTGGAAGGCCAAGGTCAAAGCCATCGACTACATCGGCGCGATTCTCACATTAGGCGCCACCACCGCCATCATCCTCGGCCTAACTTGGGCCGGTGCAGACTACAGCTGGGCCTCTTCTCACGTCCTTGCGCCCTTGCTCGTGGGCATTGCCACTCTCGCTGCCTTCATTGCTTGGGAATGGAAGGGCGCAAAAGTGCCCCTTGTCCCGCTGCACATCTTCAAGAACAAGATGGTGTGGGGCGCTTGTATCACCATGACGATCAATGGCTGGCTCTTTCTCTCACAGACGTATTACATTCCCCAACTCTATCAGCTTGCCTACGGCTACGGGAACATCAAGGCGGGCGCACTGCTCTTGCCCCTGACGGTGGCGCAGACGTTTATGAGCACCCTCTCGGGCCTGGTGATCAAGTGGACCGGGCGTTTTCGCGAATGCATCCTCTTTGGCTGGGCCATGTGGGCCATTGGGTTAGGGCTCTTTTCCACCTTGAACGAGAGCTCGAATGTGGGCAAGCAGGTCGGCTACGCCATCTTGACCGGTGTCGGCGTCGGTTTCACTCTCCAACCTGCGCTGGTTGCTATTCAGAGCGCTGTAGACCGCAAGACAATGGCCGTGGTTACGAGCACGAGAAAGTGAGTGGCGCGCCCTTTCTGGAAAAGCGTGGCCTGGGAGCTGACTGCGCTCTTCCATCTAGTTTCGTTCGCAATCTCGGAGGCAGTGTTGGTCTCGCCCTATCCGGCACCATCATCCTCAATACCGTCCGGTCAACTCTTAAAGGTACACTGGACGACTCTCTTATCCGGGCCAAGATTGAAGATCCGACGAGCCAGTCACTTAGCACGGAGCAAAACGAAGCATTCCGCCGAGCCTACCAGCACGGCTTTCGAAACGTCTTTCTTGTCCTTGCTTCTCTCGCTGCCTTTGCCTTTGCGGTGGCCTTTGTGCTCATGCCCCAGCGAACCGTCGATCGAGAAGACGACGAGCAGCAGAAGAAGGAAGCCCTCGAGAGACTAGAGAAGCGTTGATTCAAACCTCATATCTGCATGCATCAGATCAAAAGACCGCTCGAACCATATCATACATGATCTTCTGTTGGTGTACAGTACATAAATGTGTCCGAGCGGGTACACAACAATGGATGAAAACCGTGCTAGAAGCCTAGCCTAAATTAAGATTCTGCAGTAGTGTCTGTGCAGGTTGCGTTGCTCCCTGCTTCATCCTCTCCCCGACAAGGGAGCAAAGTTGCTTGAATTCAACCGGAGCGGTTCAACACCGCCTTTTTGTCCCTACTCGCCAGACGTGGCCGAACTCACACCGACACTGGAGCCTACTTAAGCGAGGCGAGAACAAAAGGCGAAGATGCTGCTACTCATTCCCTCTCTCCGGATCGCACACAATGCTTCTCTTCTCGCGGACATCCTTGGGACTGGCCGCCATCTCTTTCGCGTTGCGGTCCGTGCGCGGCCGTGACATGAGCAGCGCCAAAGTAGTCAGGGTGTCTGTCTCGGACGTCCTTGAGCGGGGCTCGCTTGCCAACATTCATCTCGAATGGGACCGCGGCTCGAGGGACGGTACGCAGCGTGCCACTTATGGACCGTGCCATGGTGGGAACCATGCCGACACGGACACGCAGCTGGCTCGCTTTTCAGGAAGCCCAGACCGGCTGGCTTGGGCTGTCGCGGAGGATGCGCAGCCCGGTGGCTGCATCAAAATCTTCGACGATC
Source organism: Acaromyces ingoldii (assembly GCF_003144295.1). Classification (NCBI taxonomy): domain Eukaryota; kingdom Fungi; phylum Basidiomycota; class Exobasidiomycetes; order Exobasidiales; family Cryptobasidiaceae; genus Acaromyces; species Acaromyces ingoldii. The sequence continues at coordinate 1,530,493 of NW_020290247.1, forward strand.
AGAGCAGCCAGCTGCTTGGCTATAGCGAGTCGCTCTTGATACAAAGGCAGCCCTTGCGCAAACGTGCTCACGACCAGCTCGACCACCCGCTACTCAAGGATTTTGACTCGCTCGGCGCCTGGTTCGATGGCGTGGCGAAGATACGACAACGCACGGCCAACGAGGGTGCCGTGGTGGCTAAAAGCAAAAATGTGTCCATTGCCATCGTTGGCGCGGGTGTCTCGGGCCTGGCAACCGGACTGATGCTCGACAGCGTTGGTGTGCACAATTGGCGCATCCTCGAGGCCAGTGGCCGTGTTGGCGGACGTTTTAGGACCATGTGAGCTTGGACGAGAAAGAATGTCCACGCAAGGCCCCACCACGCCGACTCACTAACAGACACGTCTTCCACCCAGCTTCGTTGGAGGAACGCAAGAGTGGGCAGAGATGGGCCCCATGCGACTGCCCTACAACGTCACGTACGACGACGGCGAGACACTGACGTACACGGACCACCGCATGACTTTCCAATTGGCCGAGACGCTCAACGAAATGAATGCAGGCGATGAGTCTCTGAAGATTGACTTCATCGACTGGATCCAGCACCACCCCAATGAGCTCCTGGCTCGGGGCACGGGACGTCATGCGGATGGCCGCATCCCGACCCGCGACGACATTGCGAGAAACCCTTCGTTGGCTTCACCACCACCTATGACAACTAAAGAGTACAACGAGACCAAGTCGCAGATGAATGACATCTTGCTCAAAAAGGAGGTCCTCAAGAGCCTGCAGCGTGACGTCTGGCGGGCCCACAAGCTCGCCATGGACCAGAACCTCGACGATTGGTCCGAGCAGGCCTTTATGCGCCACGTGCTCAAGGCCAGCGAGAACGTCACCGACGCCATCTGGACGGCCTCGGACTACGATGTGTTCTGGGACGAGCTGCATCACAACTCCAATCTCGGCTTGGCCGGTGGTCCCTCTGCTTTTGGAGAAACGAAATGGAAGGCGGTTGATCGAGGTTTCAGCCGGATCGGAGAGGCGTTTGTGCCGCATGTCAAGGATAGGCTCACGCTCAATCGCCAGGTTCGCAAGCTGGAGGACATCAACAACAAGACCAGGCTGTCGTGGTACCCCAGCACAGACAATCGGACATACGAATCGGAGGACTTCGACTACACAATCATGGCTGTGCCCTTCACCATGACCCGGTTCATGGATCTGCCCGATTTTTCATCGGTCCTTTCGCGCGCCATCAGCGAGGCCGGTCTTCGCTTCAAGTCGGCCTGCAAGGTTGCGCTACTCTTTAAAGAGCGCTTCTGGGAGCATGGCGAGCGACCCATCTTTGGCGGCTACTCCCAACCATCGAGCAACGCAGTCGGAGCGCTCTATTACCCTGTCTACAACCTCAATGAGACGGGTCGACCTGGACTGATCATGCACTATCGCGGAGGCGACTGGAGCGATCGCTTCGTGAGCTTTTCCGACGAGGAACACGTCCAGACCGTCCTCGATGCGATTGTAGAGCTCCACGGGGAGCAGGCTCGAGAGATGTACACGGGTCATTACGAGCGCCTGTGCTGGCTCCAGGACGAACACACGGCCACGTCGTGGTGCCGACCGGATGTGGAGCAGCACAAGCTCTACATCCCGGCCTACCACGAGACTGAGCACAGGACCATCTTCATTGGTGAGCACACGGCGCCGACGCACGCGTGGGTCAGCTCATCGCTGCACTCGAGCGTCCGAGGTAGCATACAGCTCCTCCTTGAACTGGGTCTCGTCGACGAGGCAAAGGAGCTCAATCGCAAGTGGATGGGCCGCTGGATTCGCCTGTAGGCTTGTTGTACTGCTGGCCTGTGGAAAAGGAAGCTCTATCATTCATGGTCGGCGCAGAAATGGAGGCTTCCTCCTTGGTCTACAGTTAGACCGAAAATGACGCCTGAATCAAACTCCCGAGGGTCCAGCGCTTCTGTGCCTGTCCCGAGACTATCACTTTTTGCATGAAGTTACGGCAGAGACTGGATAGCGTCCTATAGAAATTGCTTCTCACGATGACGACGAGTCACAGGTGTGGTTCCGATTTCAACGCCCTCAAACTGCAAGGTCGGGACGAGGGAGTGTGCGTGGGATTTTCAGGAACCGCTTGTTCAACTATTCCTTGATTCAAAACTGACAGCTGACGTGCCTCAGACCTGAATCGGACTTGGTTCGATATTTCGCTCGATTGTGTGCCTGTAAAGTCTAGTACGTCCTTGGCATTTCGATGAGCCGGTTGGCCGTCGGCCTACTTCGCATGCTAGCTTTCCTGCCCCTTCGGTCTTCACTGCTGTGCCATTCGTCGTGGCACCCGTGGAGAAGCGCAGCACGCCCCATTACAGAACGGACTTGCATGCAATACAGAAATGGTTTAGCAAGAGCTCCGGCCAGCGTAGAAAGTCGCCTTGCGCTATTTACCCGTCCAGGTTCCTGCAGGCCCCCCGTGGTCATCATAGCGCTCACTGCAATGCCCCCTTCCCTTGGCTTTGGGAAGTGTGGGTGCTCCGACCCGTATAAAAGAAGCTCCCAATCTCAATGCCTTTGCATCCGATATTTCTAACCTTGCCATGAAGATGCTCTCTCTCTTTGCAACTCTTGCTCTCGCCTGTGCAGCTTCCGGCGCTGTCATCGATGGACCAGCTGCGACGCCGATGCCCCGAGGCCTCGAGCCTCGCCAGACTGGTGAGTGTCCCTCATGCTGGCTTGTGTATCTTTCTGCCTGCCCCCCTAATGTGTTTCATCTCAAAACAGTCGACACCTCGGCCTTGAGCGCGTCAATCAGCTCGTATCGCGTCTCGCGCTCTTCGTTCTACGCGGCCAATTCGGCATCGATCGAGTCGTCGCGCTCGTCGGAGTCTGCCTACTTTTCCTCTGTCGTTGCCTCCATCACTGCAAACAGCCCGACTGTGACGACGACCCCTGGCGAGTGCCAGGGTGCCGACGACGAAAAGGGCGTGGAAGTGTCTGGACAGTGCTGCAAGACGGGCTTCTACATTGATGGCAAGTGCTACGATGCAAAGGGATTCAACGGCAGCGTCATCGAGAATAATGGTGTCGGCACCATCTCCGAGTACGGCAGTGGTGACGATGGAGACGAGGATGATTCTTCCTCCTCGAGCGACACCGCGTCAACGGCGACTGGAGCCGGAACGAGCTCTGTCTCGTCCTCGCCAGCCTCGGCTACGTCATCCACACCTGATGGCGTGTCGAAAGTCGTTGCGAATTCCGGTCTGCTGGGCGCTTTGGCGGCGGCGGTGGCCTTTGTTGTCATGTAGATTCTTTGATGACGATTTTCAAATACGATTACAGTGCTCGAGAAGGGTGTGTGCGCTCTCATGTCCATCAATATCGACTGATGCTATACCGTCTATTCAAGCGAATCACACATCCGTGAGGGTGCTCAAAGCGATGCCCGGTTGACCCGGTCCGAGCTTCACATGCGTGCGTTCTCCAATCCTCGTTGGTCCCACGCCTACGTACTTGCCCTGCAAGGAGAGGATACTGACAACGAGATAGTACTCCTGCTGCCTCTGCTCCATGTGACGCCAAATGGGATACTGTTGCTGCCGCACGTATCGTTGTAGCACATACTCGTCGACCTGGTCATCTGCGAGAGGCCTTGCTAGCTTCTCGAGCTCGGCCATCCACGCCTCCTGATCCAACTCATAGCCAAAGATGTGGCCTTTGCCCCATCCGGTGCGAGTCGCCTTGAGCACATAGCCGTCCTTTGCCTTCTCATTGCGCTTGCACTCCTCGAGCACCTCCAAAAATCCCTTTGACCGAGGCAGGCGTGAATCAATAATGTTGTCCATGATTGCGCTGTACTCTGCCTGGTGCAGGACGCCTCGCTCGAGGAGGCGGGGCGCTTCTTGACGGAGGATCGCTAGGAAACGCTTGTCGTGCACCAGCAGGACTGTACGGAGATCATTTCGACAGCGCAAGGCCACTTGCTTCAGGACATCCTCTCCCATTGCCTTGAGCAACGCTTGAGGCGCTTCGAGCGCGACTTGCTCCACTTCAACATCCTCGCCCGTTTCAGTCGAGTAGAGCTTGCCCCGATCGCTCAGACGCATCGACGACGGTTTTACGAAGTGGGGCTTCTGGCCACTTTTCTCGGCAAAGAGCTCGGCAACAATGTGGATGTCAAAGCCGACCCACGCTTCTTTCTCATAGAGGATATGGAGGGGCTTGCTCGGGTCAAAGAGCGAGGCGACCGGTTCGCGAATCTGATCGGCTTCGTTGGTTGCTTTGAGCCCGAGCTGGTCCAAAGCCTCAGGGCACGTATTGATGGACCCTTGCAGCATCTTCAAAGGACCGAGGAAGCCTGTTCGTGCCGAGATCAATCGGTGCGAGACACAGTTCTATTGTGCGTGGCTTGTTGCTCACCGTTGTATGGGAAGCGCGCATTGATCTCGCACACCTTCCACGTTTCGGTTCCTTCCTCGAGCAAGATGTCAGGTCTATAGCAGCCTGGCTCATAGGCCCTCTTCGGATGAAGCCATCGAAGTACATCCTCCTCGTCCGACGCCAAGGGCATCCTTTTGGGAAAGTCTTCTCCCTCGTCCCACCATCGCGCTACGATATCGACGACGGCTTTGTGAACAGCCTGCTGCACCTTGTAGAGCTCACCGTTTTTAGATCTGGGAATGTAGAGCGGGTATGGGCTCGTGTTTCCGACATCGACAGGGAGCGAGCTCAGGCCGCCCTCCAACGCATTGCGCATTACCTCGATGTCGTCCTGTGCCTCTGGGCCCGGTCTGGTGCGATTGACGAGGCGGCCTGCGGCAGAGCTCAGAGGCAGCGAGATCTGCCGCACTTTCGTCGCAGGAGCGTCAGGGTCGCGAGTCATAACGTCTGGCCTTTGCTGGACGACTTGAAAGACCATAGAGATCAGAGGTCAAGTCAGCGGACAAGCCTGTTGTGGTCGGCATCGTCCCTCCTACTTGCAGGAATTGTCTTGCCGCATGACTGCATGAAATAAGACTCACCCGGTCGGGAGTCGGATTATATTAGACCTGGTCTATATTATTGCCTGGCCTGGCCTGGGAGGAGAAAGCTGAGCGCGCGCCTTTATTTTGGGACCTTTTGGATCAACCTCCCTCACAGCGAGCACTTTCGGCTGGTTTGTGCTTCGCTCCGTGTCGTCTGCGTTGAGCCGTGCTGATACCGGCAAGGTCGATACCCTTGCCGTCAGTTCTGCCAGTCCCACAAGCAGAGCAGTACGATCAATTTGCCAGGACTGTGTTTCTTGGAGAGGGGCAGCAAGTAGACATGCCCAGTAATAATCATGAGAATCGTGGTAATGTTTATCAGCCCACAACTAAAGCATCGACGTATGGGATGATCAAAGTGTTCGATCCAAGTCCTGTAGACCTTTTGAGTTGTCTTCAGCCCGAAGGCGTCGCCAAGTCCACAGAATGGACATGACGCATCCATCTATTCTCGAGCCCGGATGTGCACGTCGAAGCCCTTTTCTTTTCCCTTTGCTTTCAGGAGTTTTCACGATCATGTGAGGGTGCACTTACATCTTTTGCCTCTTTCGTGCGCGCTTCTGGCTAGTCAGTCGAGGACTTGTGCTGCACGAAGAATGGCAGATACCACTTTGGAGACATTTAGCGAGTTATACGAAAAGATGAATCTTGAGTCTAGATGTCGGGCACACAGATTGCCCGCGAGAGGCCACGTCAAGAAGGTGAAAGGGAAGTAGTCACAGAAGAAAAAAGACTATAGTCGCCATGTGGTCTGGCCAGATTCTAAAGGTTGCACTCTGGGCATCTTTATGAGAGGAAAACTGGCATCAGATGTCGAATGCAAGACGGCGTTAAGCTCTTCTGATCCGGCTCGGCAAGGTCGCCGGTCCAGTCTCAAGATTGACGACTTCTCGACAGTTCTAGAAGCTCAAAAGCACTTGGCGACGATCCCGATGCCTCTCTAGATGACAGCGTCCCCCGACATTCCTTCGCCTGGGGATGAACGCTTTCTCAGATTTTGATCGCGGGAGTCGGTTGTACGGTTTTCTCTGTTTTTTCGGATTTCTCTGTTGAACCAAGATCTCACACTCTGTGAGACAGCAGCCTGTGAATATACTGAAACCGCTTTGCTCACTGAAGTTTAATTTTGAGCCTTTCTTCGAGCTCGCTGTGAGAAAGTGGTTTGATCTGATGTCCTGCTTCAAATTTCCCAACCTTCATAAGTTGGACCGAGGCGGCCTTTTTTCCACCTTCCTTCGCATTGACCTTTAATATCCTTAGATAGAGGGAGCCCGGCGTCATCAGTATGGTTACGCTAACCTTCTTGAGCTGCTTGCAAAGGTTTGGCTTTCTAGACATGTCAGAGAGAAATTGGTAGGATACTGGAACGGTGAGTTCGTGGCCTGCTTCGATCTGTTTAATAGCTGCTTCGAGTGCATCTGCTTTCCCGACTTCGACGAGGTCCAGCTGGGCCTTCACTCGTTTTTCTCCGCTAAGTTGCAAGACGGAGATATCGATAGTGGTAGGTTTCTGATCGCATGTAACTCGAAGTTGGAAATCGGTTGGAGTCTCTAGAAATTCGAATTTGAAAAATTGGGCGAATGGGCCCCAAAGAATGATATATAGGCGATAGAGGCCTTCAATTACCTTCCCTTCTCTCCTCTCAAAATTTAGTTGGAGGTACTCCCCAGCGTTCATAAGTTGCATCGTGCCGGTGATACTGGGGAGCGAGCACTCGATAGCTTCTTCCTGTCTGTGCCTGGTTGATATGATTAAAGCCATTAAATCCGCTAGAAATATGGCTGATGCATCTCCCCTGGACGATGCTCCCGCCGATGAAGTTGCCCTGGAGTCGTCTCCTTCCTCGGCTGAGAAAGATGAAGGGTACATTCGCTTAAAGTTGTTCTGTTGGCTAGGGACAGTCGAGTCGAATAAAACACTGCAAATGGTGAAGGTAGAAGTTAAAAGGGAAGAAAGGAGGAGCATGCAAGAGTCAGAAAGAAGTTGAGGTGCGAGATAAGTGAGGCTCACGAATGGGCAATCTCGACCGCCTTTGGTACCGTTCGGGCCTTAAGTGGCTGGACGTCGGCACCATCAGCTTGAGGTGCGATTCCGACGTCATACCACGTTGAGCTGAAGCCGAGCGACTTAGTATCTTGCTCATCCCTCCAAAAGAGAAAGTTTGTGCCTTGATCATATTGTACAGTAGGACGAAAAGTAAACACTCACCTCTGCGATAGATCACGAGCAGTGGGGTGTGTGAGAGCTGGTTGCGCCATCAAAAGCGTGGCGACGACCAGCGTCAACCATGCTGAAAGGGGACAGAACCGCATATTCTGGGAGGACGAGGACGAGGAGAAGGACGCTTTGACTTCGATGGTGAGGCTTGGGAACGTAGAAGGGAATAGATGGAAACAGTTCTCCTTAAGTAAAATTTCCACCCAGTGCCTAACGCTGTGGTCGGTTCAGCGAGCAGAGTATGAACTTCGCCTTTGACCGGAGAAGACCGAGATCGGAACGACAATTCCGGCTGCGTAGGGTGAGCGAAAGACCTCTACTGATCAGAACAAAAAAAACATCAACTACAACACTGTGCGACGCATTGCTCTTCGTCAAATCCGGATGGTCCGTTCGAATACCACGAGTTACGAGTTGTACAGCCCCGGGGCTGAGTTCGGGGGAGAAATCATCGTGTCTCGCGAGCGAAAACATGACGACCGACGGTAGACAATTGTTCTACATTCGCCCCCATAATTTTTTGTCTTGTCTGTGTCTTACCAGCTCTCTCTTCATCATAGCAGCCTCCAGCCGGAAGGCTGCTCGCCCTGTTTCTTTGGTTTTCTTTTTGTTTTCTGTTTGTTTGTTTTTCATTTGAATGATGTGGTGACTTGTTGCGGATTTCTATTGTGTACCGTACTGTATTAGTGTACTGTACTGTAGATCGCACAGCCGGTAAAAATAAACATGATAAGATGTGATCCGCTGCGTTTGTCCATTGTGCTGAGTTCTGCCATGGGTTGAGGGCGCGAGGCGTTGCGGACTCCTAAAATTTCGCCCGTAAGCACGCCGAAAGCACATCATTTCCTACAGCTAGTAAGGATAGCACTTCAGCCCTCGGACATCGGTCCTTTCACGTCAGCCCAAGTTTCAGCCAAATATCGCAAAGCGAGACCTGCTGTGCATTTCTTTTCCCTCTCCGTGCCTTGCGAATGAGTGTTCTCTATTAGCCCGTGTTATGCAGGCGTTCGTTCATCGCCTCCAGTCGCATTATCTTCCTTTGACGTCCAAAAAGCGCAGCGTAGATGGTCATAGACAGCAATACCGGCATGGCACGAGTCTACCCAGTCTTGATTTGTGTACCTCGGGCCATTCCCAGGGGTGTGTAGCCATCTTTACTTAGACTACTTGAAATGTTTTGCGAAGGTGACGGAATTTTTTTACTGGGGGCAGTGAAAGCCCATTTAATGTGGATCATACCTGACCGCAAGCTTTTTCGCACACACCGATCGTCTCCAAAGGCAATGGTTATCCCCCACAACATATTCTCTTGTAATTAGTGAGATGTTGGACTGAGAGCGAGAAACATCGATGTTATATGCAGGGGTTGTGTGGTGTTTGACACTTCGATGCTTCGAAGGTCCAACTTTCTCTTTTCACGGCCTACAGGCATTTCGATTTGCATTTTGGAGCATATTCGCAAGTTTCCTCCGCATATTCTCATGGGCGTACCGTCTCATGCAGCGTCTACGTTTCGCTCCGCTTTTGCACATCGAACTATTTGCTCACTTCGCACATCGAAGGACTTTGCTCACTTCATAGAAAGAAAAAAGGTTCCCACGAGGTACAGACTGATCACAAGAAGCCACATCAATTAAGTAAGTAGAATGGAAGTATTAAGAGAAGAGAAGAAAACCCTAGCGGCCGTGTGACCAGATATTGGAGCGGCACTCAAGGTGTTTACATGAAGCGAAGACTGACATCGGATGTCCAATGCAAGACGGCGTTCACCTTCTCTGTGGACGGTTCGGTAAGGTTGCCAAACTCGAGGCTCCAGTACCTGTGCCAGCTTTTTCTTTCTCTACTTCTTTGGCTAGATCTATGAATATCTCCATTTTTGCCCTCTTTTTAAACTCGCTGTCCGTGCTTTTCCAGAGGTGGAAGTAGAGATAATTCGGTGATTGCTGGATTTGAGTTGCGTAATACTTTGGGAAATCCAAGTAATAATTGCTTGCATCCTGAAGACCGTCTTCGAAAGCGAATTGCGTTGTTCGGAGGATCACTTCCCTGTGTTTGGGAACTTGCTCGCTATCGGGTTTCGGCCTGCCTTTGTGCTTTTGTCTGCCTTTAGCTTCTTGCCCACCTTTGCCTTTTTTACCGTCAATACGTATTCCCAGCTCCTTTTCTTTCGCCTCGAAGAGATGTTTCAGCCTCAAGTCCCATGAATCGACCTCTATGATCGTCTTTTGTTGGTTTTCGTCGAAGTCAGGTTCTTTCTCGAGGACAGTAATGATTGTGCGGGGCGTATCGACGCGGCGAATGATAAGATATCCGACGAACACGCCTTCTTGAGCCCAAAGAATCTTGAAATCATCGGCGAAGCTGCCCAAGAGGTAAAACAGAGACTTGATAGATTCTTTTGTGGTCAAGCATCCTTCTTCAATGCTTTGATGAAAGATTCCGATATCCGTCCGCATCGTTTGCATATCTTTTATGGTTCTGAGGAAGAGGATGTTTTCAGGAGGACATCCCCTTTCCGCGGCCGCTTCTTTGCTCTTGTCCCATATATCCTTCAGTGAAGGAACCTTTGATTGCCTCGTCGACGATTCTAGCAGCTCAAAAACACTTGGCGATGATCTTGATACCTCACTTGATGACAACGCCCTTGAATTTTGTTCTTCGAACGGCTGCTCTCGCCACATTCCCTCGCCTGAAGTGGATGAGCGTCTCCTCAATTTGTGTTCGCTAGAGCTTGAAGGACGGGCTTTTGAGGTCTTTCTGCAGAATTGAAAAACCACAACCTGTAAGAAGGAAGATCTGCAAATGCAGCTGACGGCAGTGCTCACCTAGCTTTAGGGGTCTTCCTGACCAGTTCCTGAACGATGTTGAGAGGAGTAGCTCGAATACTCTGTCCTTCTTTTGAGAACTCATTGACCTTCTCAAGTTTGGCCTCCAGCTTTTCGCCTTTCTCTGCCCCAACTTTCTGTCTGATCCATAGATAGAGGGACTCTTCCGACATTATCATGCGTATGTGTAGCTTCGTAAGAAGCTTGAACAGCCCGTCTTTTTTTGAGAATGCTCCGAGGACTTGGTCTGGTACTTGAATGACTCTCTCCTCGTCCTTCTTGACACCTTTCAGGGCGCTTTCCAGATCGTTAGTGTGTGAAGTACCAATAATTTTTACTTTGCGAATGTCCCTTTCTTTGATGTATTGCTGGATGTCGAAGATAGGACTCCGCTCACATGTGACTCGGAAATCGAAAACGGTGGGTTCCTCCACGTATTCGAATCTGAAAGAATTGGCGAATGAGCCCCAAAGATTGATATAAAGGCGAATGGCGGGTTCATTGTCTGCCCAATCGAGCTTGGCATAAGTCACTTGGAAGTATTCCTGGGGCTTCATACCTTGCAACGTGTAGGTCATACTGGCAAGCGTATGCACGGAATATTCGGGACGTCTGCGTCCGTCGAAAGCGGCCATGATTTGTGCTTGAAATATGCTTTCTCCTGATACTAATGGCCTCATCATAGCCGAGACTCCTCTTGATGATGCTCCCTCCGATGAAGTTGCCCTGGAGGCCTCTCCTTCCTCGGACCTGGATCCTGAAGGGTACATACGCTTAAAGTTATTTTGCTGGGTAGAGGCAGGCGAGTCGAATAAATCACTGCAGACAGTGGAGGTAGAAGTGAAAAGGGGGGAAGGGAGGAAGGAGCACGCAAAAGTCAAAAGTTAGTTGAGGCGCAATGTAAATGAGGCTTACGGTTGGGCAATCTCGACCGTCTTTGGTTGCATTCGGGCCGTAAGTGGCTCGATCATAACACCATCAGCTTGAGCTGCGATCCCAGCGTCGGACAAGCTTGAGTTGAGGCCGAACAATTCACTATCTTGCTCATTCCTTCAAAAGAAAAAGTCTGTATTATGATCACATTGTTGGACGAATTGTGAACACTCACTCTTGCGATGGATTACGAGCAGAGCGGTGTGTGTGAGCTGATCCCACCACCAGAAACGTGGCGACGACCAGCGTAAGCCATGCTGAGAGGGGACAAATTCGCATCTCTGGGAGGACGAGGACGAGGACGCTTCGACCTCTATGGTGAGACTTGGGGTTGTTGTAGAAGGGGAAAGAGGAAAAGAAGCTCTCCTTAAGTAACATTTCCACCCACCACCCAGTGCCTAACGCTGTGGTCGGTTCATCGAGCAGAGTTGGTATTTCGCCTTTGACCGGAGAAGACCGAGGTCTGAGCGACAATTCCGGCTATGTAGAGTGAACGAAAAACCTCTACTGATCAATACATCAAAACATCAACATGCAACACTGTGCGACGCATTGCTCTTCGTCAAATCCGGATGGTCCGTTGCAACACCACGAGTTACGAGTTGTACAGCCCCGGGGCTGAATCCGGGGGAGAAATCATCGTGTCTCACGAGCGAAAACATGACGACCGACGATAGACGATTGCTGCTGCGATGTGATAAAGAAAGGGGAAACGTTGACCTTTAAGACTGCGTTGAAGCTCATCATAGGTCACGCTTCGCCTTTTTTTTCTTCATCTCTGTATGGTCTCATTTTCACCAAGGGACAACGAGAAAAGTCAAGATGAAGCCAAGTCTATGGGCAACTGACAGCGACGCAGTCCGTCAGGGTCCCGGGGCGGCGTGGGCGCCCCGAGGCCCTGTGCGCTCCTTTTTTTTTTCGCAGCCCTTGTTTATTTCCCTCGCTCGTGTTTATTTCGCTCGTCCTTGTTTAGTAAGCCCTGCTTTTCCGGACTATTCGCCGTGTTGGACGTTCATGACTACGCCTGCAGCAGGCGCTCAAGCGCGTCCTCAAGCGCGCCCTGTAGCACGAATCCCAGAGAGCGACGCCTGCCCTATATAACAGGCCCCTTTTTCCGTATTTCCCCTCTTCTCTTTGTCGCAGGATACATCCTGACAGCCCCTGGTCTGTCCAGGTGGCTCCCTCACACTGTCCCCGAAAATAAGGAAGCCAAATCCTGGTATTGATAGGTAGAGGAAACCCCAAGACTAGAGGAACCGGAGATCCGATAGTTGTTCTACGAGCGCCAACATAGATTTTTTGTGTTTTCTGTGTCTGACCAGCTCTTCCTTCAGAGCAGCCTCCAGCCGGAAGGCTGCTCCCCCCCCCCCCCCCCCCCTATTTTTTTTTTTTCAAATGATACGGTGATGAGTTGAGGACTTTGATTGAGTAAAGTAAAACGCACGGCTGATGGGTGTAAACAGGATGAGCTGTGACCAGCGGCGGTTGTCCCTTCTGTTGTGTGCCCTGCCATGGGTCGAGGGCGCGAGGCGTAGCGGACGCCTTTTTTGCCGATGAGCACCCCGAAAGCACGTCATTTCCAGCAGCTAGTAAAGATAGCACTTCAGCCCTCGGACGTCGCTCCTTTCATGTCAGTCCACGATCTAGCCAAGCAGCAAGCGGCGAGATCTGACCACTTTTGCACCACGAACCTTCCGCTCACTTCCCAAAAAAAAATAAAAAAACAAACAACAAAAAAAAACACAACACAGTACTGTACAGTGGGGGGACAAAAGTCGTGCGTGAGCGCGTTTTTCTCATCTCATCGCCCCGCCAAAACATAGGAAAAATCAAGAATGCTGCCCCTCACGGACCCCAGTCATGACTACCTTCTAAAAGCAATCTAGAGCGGTTTTGAGAAGCAAAAAACCTGCTTCATGTGTAGGGCCGTTACATAGCTAAGAGCCAAGCGTTTCTCACGAGTGGTGATGGAGCTGACAGACCTCTTAGAGGTGCCCTCCCAAAAAAGGTCGATTTTACTAGTAAATTTCGACTTTTTTGAAAATGGGCTTGCTTTTTCACCCTCTACTCAATCAATTGGCGTGACCACTCTTTGTGCTCTAGCTATGTGGTAGCTGTACGCACAGAGCAGCTCTTCCAGGTTTCAAATCAGTTTTAACATTATTTTAAAGGGTAGTCATGACTGAGGGCCGTGAGGACCAGCAATTCCGCATTTTCCCTATGTTTTGGCGGGAAGTTGGAAACGCGAAAAATCAGCTCGCGTACGACTTTTGTCCCCCCACTGTACTGTACTGTACTGTACTGTACATTTCCCCACGAGGTATGCTGCGTGCCGTATCGTGCTCTTCTTCGTGGTTTGACTATCCTTCCTTTCTCCCGATGGCTATTGACAGGATTCGTGTCTGTACAGACTCCTTGCGCTGTAAATTCACATCAAATCGGACGAGGCTCGTGCATTCATTGTCGAGCTTGACATTGTCGAAGCCCTACTCTTTCTCCTTTGAGTCTTTTTGTGGGCTTCGTGATCATGAGACAGTGCTTGTGCATCTCTTGCCTGCCTTCTGCGAGACTCTGTGCTGGTCAGTAGACAACGACTTGCGCTGCGAGGAAAAGGAAATAATCATGTTGAAGATATTGAGAGAGCTATACGATGAGATAGGGATTGAAATTTAGATGCGAGCTTATAGACCGATCACAAGACGCCACGTCAATTAAGTAGAACGGAAGTTTTCCGAGAAAAGAAGAAGACTCTAGCGGCCGTGTGACCAGATTCTGGAGGGGCATTTCTCAGGGCGTTTACATGAAGCCAAGACTGACATCGGATGTCGAGTGCAAGACGGCGTTCACATTTTTTGAGGACAGCTTGGTAGGGGCGCCAATCTCGAGGACGATGGAGCTTCCTTTGCTGGATTTCGTTTCTATGCAGGGACTACCCACTTGCATAAGCTCGTCAGCGTTTGGAAGATCAGCTTTCGAGATAGTATGTTCCACCTTACGCTGCATTGCCTGAAGTACTTTTGGGTGAGCGAAGTTGCTCATTTCTGAGGCAAACACGCATTTCCTGAGCTCGAGATGAGAAGTACTCTGCTCGACACACCTTTGACCTGGGTGGAAGTCGTTATCATTCTCGAAACCGGAGCTAATGCTGTCTACGGGCGTCCTCAAAAGCGTGAGATGGAATCTGAGAGGGCCCATACTTAGTCCTAAGCAAAATAAGTTTAGATTGCATCCATACTTACTTGCTTCGAGATCCGGTACCTTGCTCATCATCCGTGGTGTGAAGTATGCGGTAAATTATTCTTTGCTGATGCATACCGATGGTGACTCCGCAAACGAGAAGTCGGAATATTCTGTCCGGCTTCAACGAGCTGCGAAAGAAGGCCTCATCTGATGAACTTTTCCCGTGATTGTAGGATCTATTTGATGCTTCAAATCCTGTTGAACGCTTCCGCAGACTTCGATGATAATTAGCACTCACGTAACGAGGTCAATACTGCGATCTGACAGAGTCCTTACTGAGGGCGTACTTACCTACTTTCAGGCTCCTCCTTGACGGTTTCAACTCCCGTCTTGGCCGTCTCTTCTTCCACCAATTCGCTCAAGTCGTAGAATATCTTCCGTTTTATCTTCTCGTTATATTCCTGTCTCAGGTCCCTCTTGAGGTGAATGTAGAGATATCTTGGGGAACGCTTGATAGTGAAGGCGCTATAATGTTGGAATTCCTTGAAATGATCATGAGCTTTGGCAAACCCTCTTTCGAAGGCCTCTAGTGTTGTTCTGATGATCGCTTGCCCGTTTTTGCTTATTTTAAGCTTCTTTTTGAGCTTACTTAGCCCCTGGTCCCACTCATCGATCTTTACGATCATCTGCTGTTGTTCTGGGTCGAAATTGGGCTCTTTCTCCAATACTTCAACGATTTTGGGGGGCTTATCGACGAGGCACACGATTCCGTATTTGATGAATTCTCCTTCTTGCGCATAGTAGACGAGAAAATTCTTGGCGAAGCTGCCCAAGAAGTAAAAGTGAGATCTCATGGCGTCTTTCGAGTTAGACCAAAGTTCTGTGGTGGAAACTTCTCGGATGATGTTTCTCTTGTTCATTTCTTGCATAGTCTCTGTCGTTGCTATAAGGGAGATCCATTCGCTGTTGACCCCCTTCCTTCTGGCCATTCCTACGCCTTCGAACATTAAATTGAATCGCGAGAAAACTTTTGGTGGCCCTGTCGACGATTCTGACAATTCTGAGGCACTTCGCGATGAACTCGATGCCATGCTGGAAGACAAATCCCTTGTGAATTCTTCTCCGAACGGTCCTTCTCCCGGCATTCCTTCGCCCGACGTGGAGGAGCGCCTCCTCAAATTGTGATGGCTGGAGTCGGCTGGACGAGTCTCTGACGTTTGACTGGAGAAACAGAAATCCACAACTCGTGAGGAAGAAGATCCGCAAGTGCATCCAAACGGCAGTGCTTACCCAATTTCTGATTTCTTGTTGAAAAGTTCGTCATGCAACCTAGCGTGAGACTTAGCCATGATTTCGAATTCTCCTGTGAATGACTTGACCCCTACAAAACGAGCATTGTTCACTTTCGGTGTCTCTTCATCCTGACGGTACCTCTTGAGCTGTAGATAGAGTGATTTTGGCGTCTTCAGTAAAGTTCTGCTAAAATTCTTGAGAAGTTTGCTTTCCGTGGATTGTTGGGACAAGGTCTTGCGGGCTTTTGGGGATAAGTAGACGGTAAGCTCACTGCCCGCTTTGACCCCTTTCAGAGTCTTTTTCAGGTCATTTATCTTTTCAATATGACTAATTGCTAGACGGCGAATGTGGTTTTCGTCGACCAAGTGCATGATGGGCGTTGGTTTCTTCGCGCAAATAATCCGGTATTGGATCAAGGTGTTCGTCTGCATCGTCTCGAAATCGAAAAATCGGGTGAATGCGCCCCAAAGGATCATGAAAAGGCGATAATTGGCTTCGGCGTCCTTTATTTTGCTCTTGGGATAATCCAATTGGAAATACTGCTTGGGCTGCATTCCTTGCATCGCGTAGGTCACACTGAAAATCGTGTCGTAGCCATGACTACTGTCGTCTGTGTCATCGGTTGCTTCGAGCGCGATATCTGATTCCTCACGAAAGGTGGTTGAACTACCCCTCAATCGAGCTGGCACAGATAATATTCCCCTTGACGATGCTTCTTTCGATGAGTTTTTCCTGGCAGCATCTTCCTCATCGGTCGATGAAGACGGAGAGAACATACGCTTAAAGTTGTTTTGCTGGCTAGAGTCGTGTGGGTAATATAAATCACTTTGGACAGTGGGAAACGAAGAGAGAAGGGAAAAGAGGGGGAAGTGCAAGAGTCAAGACGAAGTTGAGGCGCAATAGAAAGGAGACTCACGTTTGTGCATGATCGACTGCGTCCGATATTGCTGGTGCCTCAAATGGCTCAATGGCGACACCATCAGATTGAGGTGCAGTACTGGATTCCAACATACTTGAGCTGGTGAACGAATGGAAATCTTGCTGATCCCTGCAGAGCAGAAAGTTTGTCCCCTGCTCAAAGTATTTGTCAAATTGAGATTACTCACAGGTGCGAAGGATAGCGAGCAGTGGGGTGTGTGAGAGCCGATCCCGAAATCGAAGACGTGGAGATGACCAGCATCAGCCACATTGAAAGAGGTTGTAAGCGCATCTTGTGGGAGGAAGAAGATGAGAATGCTTCAAATACGAAACTAAGGAATGTAGAAAAGAAGGAGGAAGGTCTCTTTAAGTACCTTTCGGCCAGTGCGCAACACCAGAGTCGACTCTGCAAACAGAGTGTTTCCTTCGCCTTTTCAGAAAAGACCGAGAAGACCGAGCACGGAACGACACTTCCGGCTGTGCACGGGCAAGGAGATGCCCCCATTGACTACTGCGCCTAGCTGCTATCACTCAATTTACTGTGTGCCTTGTCAGGAATTGAGGGCGCGTGACGTTGTATGCGCCTCATTGCCCTTCACTAGGCCAATGGCACGTCACTTTACTGCGCTCAAAAAGAAGAGAGGACTTCAGCCCGCGGACGTCAGTCCTTTCACGTCAGCCCACGATCCAGCCAAACATTGAGCAGCGAGACCTGGCCAAAGTCCGAGTCTTGCTTCCTGTTTATTTCCTTTCCCTCCTCGTGCCTTGCGAATGAGTGTTGTCTGATAGCCCGTGTCATGCAGGCGTACTCTCGTCGCCTCCAGTCACATCTTTTTCGCTTGACGTCAATAATACTAAAAAAGTGTAGCGTAGATGGGCATAGACAGCGGTACCGGCAGGACACGAGTCTACTCCTCAGCCCAGTGTTGATTTTGTGTACCTCGGGCCATTCTCAGGCGTACGTGGGTTTTGCTGAGGGGTCGCTGCAGTGCCATCTTTACGGAGACAAGTTGATAAAAATGTATTTAGGTGACGAGGTCTTCCTACTAAGGGCAGTGAAAGCCCTCTGAACTCTAGATCCTACCTGACCGCAAATTTTCTCGCACACACCGAGATTCATATCGTCTTTGCATTGCATTGAGCCGTACCCAGGCTGGTAATGTTGACGCCTTACACGCTCGAAGTCTTCCCATCTTGATCTCGTACCGCTGGGGTTACGGAGGCCAGCTTAAGCTGCTGAGATTGTCGTTGGATGAGCAAGCAAATGGTCATTGGAGCGACTTTCGACAAGGAGCTCGGTCTCATTCTCAACCTTCTAAACATCCTTTCTTTCAACGTATTTATTTCTTATAGCTATCGTCTCCAAAAGCAATGGATCTCCTCCATTACCTTTGCGTCGCCGTAAAATCTTCTCATGTAAACAATGGGATCTAGGACTGAGAGCGCAGTAACTCTGATGTTACATGCGTGGGCTGTGGGGTGGTTTAACACCAGAAACGGAAATCAGGATTTGTGAGGAAGAAGATCCGCAAATTTGCTTCCAGCCAGGCGTTCAAGTTCCAGGTGAGACGTGGCCTTGATCTCGTGCTCTCCCCCTGTGAAGGATCCAACCTCTACCAGTCGGACTTTGATCCGCTTTTTCGTAACGTTCTTCTTGAACCGTAGATAGAGGGATGTTGGCGTCTTCAGGAAGTTCACACTGAATTTCATGAAATAATTGCACAGTGTCTTGTTTTTGGATACGACCTCGAGGAGATCGCAGGACACTTTGACGGTAATCGTTTTGGCCGCTGCAAGTTTTTTCAGAGCGTCTTCCAGTTTATTAGGAGTCTCAACATCAACGACGTTTTGACGGTCAATGCTGTCTTCTGTGAAGAGACTCAAGATGGAGGTTGGGTCCTTTTCACATGCGATTCGAAATCGCATGATCCCTTGATCCTTCAGAAATTCGAACTTGAAGGATTGGGAGAATGGTCCCCAAAGAGCGATGTAAAGGCGAATGGTGTCTTCCATTCCTTCCCACTGGCTCTTGGGATAATTGTATTGGAGATACTGCCCAGGTTTCAGAACTTGCATCGAGTAGGTCACACTGGCAAGCGAATGTCGGGAAACAATGGCCTTTGTGTGCCCGAGGCTCTTGACTACGTCGCGTATTTCCTCTAGAAGTGTGGTTGGTCCTTCACGCGATGGGTCTGGGTCCAACATAGACAATACTCCGCTTGAGGATGCTCCTCCCGATAGAATTCTACTATGCTCGTCTTCCGTGTTCGATGAAGTTGTATGGAACATACGCTTAAAGTTGTGTTGCTGGTTAGAGCCGGATGCACCGAGTGAATCACTTTGGCTGACGGAGAGAGATGAGAAAGAGATAAGATGTAAGGTACGTGAGAGTCAGAATGAAGGTGAGGAGCGGTGATCATAAGGCTCACAATTGGGCGTTGTCGAACACGTCTGATATTGCTCGTGCCTTCAGTGGCTGGACGGCAACACCATCAGCTTGAGGCGCGATGCCGATTTCGGGCATAGTTGAGCCGAGGGAGAACGAATCAATATGTTGTTGATCCCTGGAGAAGAGAGGGTTCGTGCCCCGATCACAATGTAGGAAGGAGTGGAATTACTCACACGTACGAAGGATAGCGAGCACTACGGTACGTGTGAGCTGATCCTATCATCCAAGACGTGGCGATGACCTGCACCAGCCATGCTGAAAGAGAATAAAAGCGCATTTCGTAGAAGACAAGGGCGAGGGCGAGGAAGCTTCGACTTCGAAGCTAAGAGAAGTAGAAGACGAGGGAGAGACGTATCTTTAAGTATTTTTCGGCCAGTGTGCAACACCGTGGTCGACTCTGTGAACAGAGTGTTTCTTACACTTCGTATAGAGAAGACACAGAGGAGACCGAGAAGACCGAGCACGGAACGATTGCTCCGGCTGTGCCCGGCAAACTGTATGGGGGCCAACGATACAAAATATCAACATGCAAACACTGTGTGACCATTTGCACTTCTGCAAACAGGAGGACCGTTTCAATTCTTGAATATAGCACAGCCCCGGAGGCACGGTGAGACAATGTAGAAAACGTGAAATGGTCATATTAGCCCCGATGACAAGGCAAAAACATCTAGTCAGAGAAAGGTACGAGCCGAATGTAGGCTGAAGTTGTCAAATGATTACTTTGCTGCGGAGTTGCTGTGAAATGCTCATGCCCTTGTTTTGTCAGCGTTCGACCGGCCTTTATATTCACTGAAGCTTCTGCCTGGAAGCCTTCTTGCTCTATCTTTTTGTTTAATCGGACATTGCAAAGAGTAAATGACTCTGGTGGAGGTCAGTAAACGTGTCAGGGTCCTGGAGCTTTCTGGACGCCCCGGGCTTCTGTGTGCTCCCTCTTTCTCGCCGCTGTGTTTATTTCGCTCGTCCTTGTTTACTAGGCCTTGCTTCTCGGACTATCCGCCGTGCCGGACGTTCGCGAGCACGCCAGCCCCATGCTGCGCTGCGCAGCAGGCACAAGGCGTCTTGACATACCTTTAAACACGCCCTGTAGCATAAATTCCAGAGATAAGCTGGGCGTTGCGTTGCAGGGCGACGCCTGTCTCTATTACGGGCCCTTTTCCCTTTACTCTCCCTTTTCCCTCGTCGGAGAACACATTCTGATAGCCCCCAGTTCGTCTAGGCGACAGCTTCCTCTCACAAGACACAGGCAAGGGGGCACACATGGTGTACTAGATTGTATCACTCATCAACTGTGTGCGTTCTCAGAAGTCGAGGGCGCGTGAGGTTGTATACGCGTCATTGCCTGTAAAAATGTCGAAGGCACGTCACTTGCACAGCGACAGAAAAAATAGGACTTCAGCCCGGACGCCGGTTGTTTCACATCAGCCAGACCACAATACAGCCAATCGTCAAGCAGCTGACCAAAATGCGAGCTCTCTTTCCTGGTGTTCCTTTTTTTGTGCGTTTTGCTTCTTTTTCTCCCTTGCCTTGTTGATGAACGCTATCTGATCGCCCCGTTTACACAGCTGCTCGCCCTTTCACAATAGTCACAATCAGTTTGCTTGATGTTCAGAAAGCACACCGTAGATGAGTATCAATAGAGGTCGGGGCCTGCACAAGTTTGGCCTCTCGAGCCTGCTTTCCTCAGTCCGGCTATTCTTCGTGCACCTCGAGCCATATAGTTGCTGACGTGGATTTCTCTGAGGGATTACTGTAGTCCCTAGGGCATGGGTTCAATGTTGGACAGAAATTCTTGAAAAAAATCCGGAGCAAAGAAAGCCCTTCAGCGATGGATTATGAGCGCCAGGGACCTCTCTCGTCTCTCTCGTCTCTCTCGTCTCTCTCATCTCTCACCTGCTTTGCAAAAAGGCCTAGAATTGAGGCCTTGAGGAAATAGGCAGAGGACCGACATTGCATGGCAATTGCAGTCATATTCGGTCTGGAAGGCTCCACGCTCCACGCCGACCGTCTGTGGTAAATGGCTAGAGCTTTTTGAATGAGCCGCCGGGAGTGGCTAGAACTCGAAGAGGCATTTGCTGCCCTCTCCCCGCCCCACGTACAGTCTAGCAAGGCGGGCAAGCTTTGTCGGACTTCGTTGAGCAGGAGAGCAGAAACCACATCTCACCATCAACGGTCCTGTTGTTGAGCCACCTCGCCCAAAGGGCACGGACCTCCTCTTTAGGTATTCGGCAACGTCTCAGGCGCATTCGCAACTTTTTGGCACTTGACGAGAGCAACGCCTGTCCGAACCGATGCACCCGCAACCTGGGGCGGGAACTAGCGCGCAGCTAGACTGAGCACAACCATGGGAGACAACGAAAGTCTGTCCCGCGCTCGTAAGCCACACGCATAAGGTTCAAAGCCCGACGCCGTGCACCCTACTGCACTATGGCAAGATCTTGAGATAAGGTTAGGAGCAAAAGTGGTAGCTTGCCTGAGATGGCTCGCATACCCGATCCTCGTCTAGGCTTCTTCGAGACGCCTTTTTCCACCGCTTCACTGCGACTATGTCTTTATTCAGCAATTGATCCTTGCAAGATAAATACAGGCATGGGCATGAAGGCTTCAGAAGGTCCTTCAGATGCACAATGGCGCCTTCGATCGACAATGTCCCTCCCCAAGCTACGACAGCTGCCGCAGCAGTACCTACAACTACCCCCGACGCTCCCAAACGGGCAGTCTTTGTCCTTTTCGAGGGCACCGGTAATGAATTTCGCAATGAGGTCCGTCATTTACTCAAACCGCAGCGCTTATGACAACCCCGCTCACCGTCTGTTCTACAGAGCTATACAAACGTGGTGCGCATGCTCCGCCTTCTGCGTAAAGACGACGAAGAGAGGCAGCTTGTGTACTACGGCGAGGGCCTTGGCCGACACAACTTCAACACCGGAGGCACCTTGTCGGGCGGGACGAAGATGACGATTGCAGCTCAGGCCCTCTCGATGGGACTTGGGTCGGCCATCGCAGAACACATCCTCGATGCATACCGATGGCTGATGAATGTGCACCGTAAGGGCGACGAGGTCTACGTCATGGGCTTCTCTCGCGG
The DNA here is from genome assembly GCF_003144295.1 of Acaromyces ingoldii. Classification (NCBI taxonomy): domain Eukaryota; kingdom Fungi; phylum Basidiomycota; class Exobasidiomycetes; order Exobasidiales; family Cryptobasidiaceae; genus Acaromyces; species Acaromyces ingoldii. The sequence goes on from NW_020290247.1 coordinate 1,552,405, forward strand.
CTCATACGCTGCTGGCTGCTTTTGCGGCCTACTCGAGTCCATTGGCCTTCTGCCTCGGGAAAATACGCAGATGATTGCTACGGGCTGGGACATTTACGCAGAGTACAGCAAGGATGTGACGCTCGAAACGACGTGGGAGGCAGCACGCAGCTTCCGTACGAGCTTCTCCAAACTCGTTCGCATTCACTTTCTGGGAATGTGGGATTGCGTGGCGTCGATCGGGACCGGAAACGAGGCGCCGTACGCGTTTCCACAGCACCGGGGCACCGTCCAGCACGTCTATCACGCCATGGCCCTTGACGAGGGCCGTAATCGGTTCAGTGTGCTCCGCTTCTCCGATCACTTTAGCAACTACCCTCCATTGTACCGGGCCGTGCATTCGTCCCAGGCAGACTTCAAGCGGGAAATTGAGCTCGCAAAGGCCCTCAAGACTGACATCCACGAGGTCTGGTTCCCCGGCAACCATACCGATGTCGGTGGCGGCGGCCACAACGACGTGCTCCTCAAAGAGGCCGTCACACAGTCCCAGTGGCTGGTGGGCGACGACCTCGTCATTGAAACGGAAAAGCGCGTGCCACACCCTGCCCTTGGCTTCCTGTCGCTCCGCTGGATGCTCCGGGCGCTGCTGCAGGCAAAGAGCCGCGAGATCGACATCCTCCTAGACCCGCTCATGGCCGCCATCTTTGATCTCGAGCTGTCGTACGGCCTACAGCGCGACACGACGTCGGTGGACCAGAACGTGTGGCCGGCTGAGCACCTCGCCTACCTCCGCTCGACATCGAGCGCCGAGGACCGTGAACGAGCAACCGTGGCCCACCGTGATGTGCTCGATGCTCCAAAAATCGAGATTGAACTCGCGACACTGAAGCTTCGGAGCGCATTCGGGTACGAGCCTGGCTCCGGCTTCTCGGGCTGGGCCATGAGCAAGTACTGGGGAGTGCGAGAGGTGGCAGACTGGACGGTGGGAGAGGTGCGTGACGTGCGCGATGGCGACCGCTTCCACGAGTCGGTCCGCACTCGCTGGTTGGCGACGCGCCTGTCCAGGAAGCAACTGGACGCCATCCTCGATGATGGTGGGTCTCACCCACACAAAGGCAAGCAGGCAGCACACACGCTCTCGGCGCGTGCAAATCAGTCGTGGGCAAAGGTCTCGGACGAACACACAATCGAGGAGCCCTATATTCCCATGGCTTCGCCCCATACCGTAAACACAAAGGACAAGCGAGACAAGTTCTGGAATGAACGTTTTGCAAGGGAGGAAGATGTTCACTCGTGGGTCCGCTGAGGCGTCAAGGCGCTCGGCGTCGTGCTGTTCGCTTTGTACTGTATATTACAGGGGAGAGAGACTTGTGATTGTTACAACTCTTGAAATGATCTCTAAGCCTCACGATAGAGAGCCCAGGTCGAGGCTGACGTCGTAGAAGAGGTCCGATTCGACCTTTGCGCACGCCCTGACAATCGCCTCGTCGGATTCCTCAGGTCCCTCGGCGAGGGTCTGAATGAGCCTGGCCACGCTCTGCATTTCGACGTCGCTCGACTCGGTCGAGAACCAGGTGAGAATAGGGCTGTGGGTACGCAGGGCCACTGTGGCGGCCTGGTAAAAGAAGAAGAGAAAGTTTTCGTACGGCTGCAGCGACGGCAGCCGTCCCTCTCTTTCCTCGGGCTCTTGCACAGTCTGAGAGGAGGTCAACGTCGAGAGGAGCGCCTTGGCGGTCTGGTGCAGCTCTGGATGAAAGCGTGACGAAAGATCCTTTTGGAAAATTTCGAACAGTGAAGGTCCACGATGGCGCAGGTCTTTCCACAGCTTGCCTTGCGCGTCAGACAGCGGCTGCCGGGCAGAGGCACGGTCGATGATGTACCGACGCTGCTGCACAAAGGCCTCCATCTCGCACCCCTGGCCCAGAAGGGCCACCTTTCGTGCAAGCGTAGGACCCAAGATTGCGGCCAGACGACGGCCATGGAGAAGCGAGTTGGCCGCGTGGAGCTCGAGGCTGGCCAGCGGCTTCTGCAGCTCGTTGAGCGCTGCGACGCGCGGCTGGAGGCAGCCCTCGAAGCTCTCGTTCCACTCAGCCAGCGAGCCTCCTTCGATCCAGGCCTTGGCGGCGTGGGCGACAGTCAGGCATCGTACGAGGATGTTGTGGACGCCGGCATTCGTCCAGGAGAGCTTCTCTACCTGAACCATGAGATCCTCGACGTAGGCGATGCTTGGGAACTCTTCTGGCTGGAAGTGCTCCACGCCCTCGCGCATTCCGAGCAGAAATGAGGCATCCCACATGCACGCGTTACACCATGCCAGTCCAGCCCTGAGCTTTGACTCTGCCGCCGGTGATGACGACGATGAGGATGGTGATGATGATGACGAAGGTGATGATGACGACGTTGACGACGTTGACGACGACGACAAGGGTGAGGAGTTGGAAGATAGACCAAAACGTGCCGCAGTTTTGCAGGCAGCCACAAGCGGCATCGAGAGGCCGCCCGAGGCCTGAAAGACAGAGAGAAGCTGAAGAGCCTGGATGTGCGCCTCGTCGTAGGCGCGCTCGAGCAGGATCTCGGCAAGGGCCGTCTTGAGCAACGGCTCAGCCAGGGATACGGCCGCCCTCTCGCAGTGGCTGAGCAATTTGGTATGGTTCGCCGCAATCAGATACTGCCCCACCTCCAGCACGACGGACGCAGAAGAGGGCTTGGAGTCACTCCGGGCGCAACGCAGCTCCCAGGGTGTGGGCAAAAAGGGGAACCAGAGCCGCAGCTCCTGTTCGGACCTGCAACGACGTCAAGTTAATGTCAGTGCGCGTTGCAAACTTCAAAAGGGGTGTAGACACCATGTCCAAACACTCACCAGTAGGAAACTTCCTGGCAAACGTCGTCCTCGATAAGCCGATCGAGATGCGACATCGACGAAGGCATCTCGACGGCGGCCTCTGGGGGCGCCGCATCCGCTGCTATGACCTGCCGTGCCACTTCGAGCATGATCAACCGTGACCCCAGCAGCTCCACCTTTTGATCGCTTTTCTGCTCCTTCTTCCCTGTCCTACGCCTGACCCTCGTTTCCATCGCTGGTGCCGCCGCCGGTGCCACGGGCCTCCTGCCCCTGCGCTTGAAGTCGTCGAGGACGCAGGCAAGGCCGATGCGGGCGCATCGCGCACACGCCTCGCCAACTTCGTCGTACGACGGCACCAGGAGCAGCGACGCAGGCGGCATCACACATCGCTTCTTGTTCTCTCGACAGGCCCGGCACGTCCGCCGCGCATACTGATTCGGGCGCTTGCCTCTTGTAGGCACTGCAACCGTCGCGGGCGCGGTTGCTGCCACCATCGATGTCGACGCCGACGTCGACGTGGACGGGGTGCTTTCATCACTCGCCGACATGGGACGCCGAGTGAATGCGGTATTCTGCCAGCTGGGAGAATGAGTAGAGAGAGAGAGAGAGAGGGAGGGAGGGAGAGAGGGAGAGAGAGAGAGAAGAAGAAAGGAAGAAAGAGAGAGGCTATGTGTCTGTGTCTGTGTCACACAGTAGTGGACTCGCCGGGCAATTCTCCAGGGCCCTTTTGAGCTAATTCCAATCAAATTTAATGCGCAGATTTTGCCTTGATCGTTCCTAGCGCCCTGTCAACGGAGGCGGGCGGCGGTGCCTAGCGTGAAATCTGGCGCTCCGGGTCCTCGGGAGCAAGGGACGCGCGAAATCGTAGTAGTGGAAACCCTGAACGCTGATGGCGACGATCGCAGATAAGCTTGTTGACCTACCCGTGTCTAGATAGCGGCACGCTAGAGGGACCGAGAGAGAGAGCCGAAAGAGCAAGCCAAAGCCCTTCGTCTGTCTACTACAGGTAGGCTCAGAGCGTACACCAGCCACTTCGGGACGGTCGATGCACGCGCCATGCACAACCTCTCACGACTTTTTCCGAATCTCGAAAAGTCAGCACGAAAGGAAAAGGAGAAAAGGGAAGGAACAGAGAGGAACAGAGAGACCACGAGAAGAATATAATCATGCCATTGATCGAGCTCAAAACATCTGCGTCTCCTCATCGTCGTTCTGCGTCTCCTCTAGCTGCACCAGACTCTGCTGGTCGCTCAGTCTTGCCATCTCCAGATCCTTGTTTTGACTCTCTCCATCAAGCTCTCTATCCGGGGATTGGCTCTGGCTTTGGCTCTGGCTCTCTGCAAACGCCGGCGTCAGGCTCGGCTTCTTGAATCCCATCAGCGTCGTTTGTTTTCCCTTGCCCGCCTTGGCTCCGGCAGATTGTTGAGTCGCGGCCTTGTCTACGCGCTCAAAGAATGACGAAGACTTGTGCATGCTCCTGTCTCTCGTCATGCCCCGCGTCGCTGCAAACGGATTCGTCTTTTTGGCTGCACTGCTGCTGCTCGACGAGGTGAATGGGTCTGCCAAGTCGCTGTGCCTGCTCTTGTTCCGTTTCGTCTCCGATTCGCGCAGCACCGCATGGCCGGCGCCTCCTTCGTGTTCTTGCTCTCCTTGCTCCTCGTCCTCGTCGTTCTCCTGTGACTCAGCCCGGCGCTTCCTCGACGAGCTGTCCTCCTCATTAGTCATCTGGCTGACCTTTGTCTTTTCCGGTGTCGGCGTCGATGAAGCCGAGGAAGTCTGGCCATGTTCCTGCAGTGAGAGGCTGCCCCGTCCAAAGGATTTCCTCCCCGAGCTCTCAAACGGTCTCGTCAGGGCTGCCTTTGCCTCCTTGCTCCTCTGATCTGCCGATGCCGGTTCTTGGCTGCTCGATGCCAGTATCCTCGGTACCGTCACGACCTCCTCGGTCACGGCCGTCGGGGGCAGCAGCCCATAAGCCCGCGTCTCGTCCCTCTGCGCCCTCGTCGACACCCAGGCTCGCAGCTCGTCCATACGATCCGCCAGACTGGCCAAATGGAAAAAGGCGGCAATCTGCAGCGCAGCATCGAGCATTCGGCTGCCGTGGAGCTCCCTCGTGGCGTCGAGGGCCCTCGCGTGCCTGTCCGACTTGCATGCATGCTGGATCAGCTGCAGAAGCGCCTTGTCGGCGGTGTGGTCCAGCGTCCGCGGCTCCGCGAGCGTCTCGTCTTCGTCTCTCAGGTCCTCGTTCCGCCCCTGCAGGCGCCGGGCCATGCGAGCATCTCGGATGGACTGGGCGAGCATGACCGAGCGAAGGTGCTCTTCCTCGAGTGCCGTTACGGGTGTGTCCTGGCCGACGACGGGCATCGCCAGGTCGATTTCCTGGATCAATGGGCGCGACGAGGCGTTGGCGTCAGGGTACGGCTGGCTTCCCCGCATCATGACGCTCATCATGTGCGTCGTCGTCAGGCCGACGGGCCAGAATCGCAACTTGGGCTTGACGGCTTCGTCGATGTTTTCCTCTCCCTCTGCCTCGTCGGCTGCGCTTGTCTTGCTCGACTTGATCAGGTCCGTGTCGAGGCAAGGCACCCAACGTGCCTGACCCATTGCGCCAAAAGCCCGGTCGAGAACAAAGAGCTTGCCCGTGCTATCGTACAGCGCCGGTGCATCGAGCGAATTGAAGCCCGCCCAGGCGAGCGTGGCTCCCTTTGCGAGGGGAATCGTTCCCTCTTGGCGCACCGCAAACGTGGCCAGGTCGATGAGAGAGAACGACAGGTTCTGGAAACCGTCCATGGTCGCAGCGACGCGGTGCACAATCAGTGCCACGCTCTTGCCTGCGGCCAATGCCACCACTTGGCCTCCCAACGCCCAAATATACCGCTGGAGGCCCGAGCCAGAGAAGAAGCGCAAGTATCCGCTCGAGGTAGCCACAATGGCTGTGGGACAGTCATCTGAAGACGACCGAGAACCAGCGCGGCCAGCCATGGCCACGGCTACGGCCTCTTCTCCCCGGGGCAGGCTCACGGTCCATTCGCCGCCTGCAACGGCCCAGGCGCCCGTCGCTTCGAATGGCTTAAAGTACACAGTCGAAGGGTGGTCCCGTACTTCGTCGTCGTCCTCCTCGCTCGAGCGATTCTTCTGGCTGGGGCTTGCAAAGAGAGCGCCAGCTTCGCCCATGGAAGCCATTGAGTAGCCAAAGTGATCGACGAAGCGCCAGTTGCGCCGCGCACCCGCGTCGTGCGACTCAAAGGAGATGGACTGGTGGCTGCCCTGATCGTTTGCGACGAGGGACCCGATCATGTTGAAGCACAGGAAGCGTCGCTTGTTCTTCATGGGCGTCGAGCAGGGCTGGAACGCTGGCTGGGCGCGTGTCGTTGCACTCGGCAGCGCCGACCTCCTGCGATGGTAGAGTGACTGCTCGTCTTCTTCATCAACGACATCGGGCGACGTTGCCTTGGCTCTTCCATCGCCTTCCACATCCATCAGGTCATCGTCATCGTCGATGTCGGTCCCGCGAAAGAGGTCGTCGATGTCGTCCGTGTGGGCCTTGCTGCCCCTTGCCTTGTTGGCGGTGAACTTGGCATGCTCGACGTGCTCATAAGGCGAGGGCGAGGTACTGCCGACGACGTTCTGCCATCGAACGAGCTGGCCACTGTTGTCGACCCAGGCCAGCGCATCGTGGCCAGGGGACCACGAGATGCCGGTGACGAGGCCATCTGCCTTGCGAGAATGCAGTGCGCGCCGCGTCGCCGCTTCCCAGACCATCACCTGGCCATCGGTTGTCGCGCTGGCCAGGTACCGGCCATTGGGGCAAAAGGCCAGGGCAGTGATGGCGCCCCTGGGTGCCTCGGGACCTTCTGCGACAAAGGCGCCGGCCTTCTGCCACGAGGGCGCACTGATGAGGACGAGGTCGTTTGCCTTTCCGGCCACAACAAAGTACTGGCCCGAGGGATGCCAGACAGCCTGAGAAGCCAGCTCCGAGTCGGCAGCCGCGTGCGTCGAGACGAGGCCATCGAGGACCTTCACGCAGTCTGGCTCGGTCGTCGACAGGTCCCAGATCCTCGCTGAGCCATCGCTGGAGCAGGTGACGAGGAGCGGCTGGGTGGGGCACCACGCCGCTGCTCTGACGGGCCTGGTGTGGCCAGTGAGGAGCTGCACGCGCTTGAGGTCGCCCGAGTCGATGACCTTTACCACGAGCTCGTCGCTGCATACAGCCACCCTGGGCGTCTTTCCCGGCGACACGGCCCGCTCCAGGGCGGCGCAGCGAGCCGAGAGCGTGACCCTGGTGAGAACGGCCACAAGGTCGGTGGGCGAGACCTGCGTGTCGCCCACGCCGCCTTCCTGGGCCGCGGCAGTGTTGTGCTGGTAGATGCGCACACAGCCGTCCTCGGAGGCGGTGACGAGGTAGTCTGCATCGGCGTCGATCCACGTCACTGGCTTGGTGCAGTCGTCGATCATGAGGGGCTCCATCGACGAGTCGAGCTGTGCCGGCAGCATGCGCACGAGAAAGTCATCGCCGGCGGTAAAGATGCGACTTTGATCAATCAATCAATCAATCAATCAAGAGCAAAGAAGTCAGCCCTCTCCCACAGGACACTGCCGTGCGCGCAACTCACTCGCTGCTCTGGCCCCTGGAGTTCTTTGGCGCGTGGACGACTCTCGTCAGGCCCGGTGTGTGTACGATCTGAACGTTGAGACCTCCATCGCTGGCGCCCGCCGCCGTCGAAGAGGGAGCAAAGTCCATCCTCGTCGTAGACTGAGCAAAGTGCGGCCAGATTCGTCGCTAGAAATGTGGATGAGAATGAATGGGTGAGTGGTGTTGCTTTTGACGCGATCTGGAACGCGCGCGCGCGAATGCTCTTTCTCGACGCGATTCCAACTTTTTCCCTGCTTCTGCTAGTCAGTAGTAGTAGTAGTAGTAGTAGCACTTCACTTCCGGATTCCGAAAGATTCTCCAAAAAGTCAGCTTTGGCCTCTTTTGCTTGTGGTACAGGGTTGGATATCGTGAAGGACTTCAAGGTCCTCGGCGCATTTGGTGGAAAGTGGCGAGCGCAATGCCGCTGCCGCCGTCTTCTTCTTCTCGTCCGCGGTCGGCACTCGACGAGGCCGTCTTCCGCCTCTCGCGCTCGTCGTCGTCGTCGCCCTCTGCAGAACTAGACGATGAAGCGTCGATGGACCGCTACGTGGCCGAACTGCTCCTCCAGGAGGCTCGCGAGCCTTCTTCATCCACGTCGAGCTCGCCAGCCAGGTGAGTCATCCTCCACCGCCCTTCCTTCCTCCCGCCTTGCTCCTTGCTTGCTAGCTAGGAAGGAAGCTGAACACGCCGGTGCTTGTTGCCCCCCCCCCGCCAGGAGGAAGCCGAGCAACACACGATTCCTCCAGTCGATGCTGCAGAGTGTGCACGGCCACAATGAGCGCTTGGCTAGGGCGTCGCCGCAGGCAATGCCCTCGCAGGGCTCGCCATCCAGGCAGGGCGAGAGGAGGCGTCGCAGTCGGGAGCGCGAGGAGAGCGCAGGCAAGATGAGGGCGTGGAGCGACGGCGATGAAGACGAAGAAGGGGAGACGGAGAGACGATCAGGGGAGGACAGCCGCCGAAGCGTTAGGAGGGAGAAGCAGGACGGATACGGGGACGAGAAAGAGCCACGGCGGGGAGAGAGAAGTCGAAGCGAAGAGCGAAGGCGGGCAAATAGGAAGCATGACGATGAGAAGAGATCGAGGAGGCATGGGGAAGAGAGGGAGAACCGCGACGACCGACGAGATCGAAGAAGGAGCGCTTCTTCTTCACCACGGCGACGAAGAAGCCGCAGCAGAAGCAGCAGCCCGCCGCGAGCCAAGAATCGGCGGGAACGAAGGCGTCTAGAGAGGGAGGCAAGGCAGGAGCCAGACTCCAAGATGGACAAGTACTTTGCCTCGACCTACGACCCGCAGCTCGACGTCTCGAGCGAGGTAAGGACCGACGAATTGGGCCTCGTCGAAGACGATGGGTGGTCGCGCATGCTGGAGGTCATGCAGGAGCGACGGGAGAGAAAGGAGGAGCGCAAGGCAGAAAAGGCCAGGCGCAAGCTGGAGAAGAAGGAGCCGCGGCAGCAGCAGGACCAGCCACGAGCAGGGAGCAAGACAGTGATGGAGACACAGTACGCAAGGCAGGGCAGCACTAGGGAATGGGACTTGGGCAAGGAACAGCAGGATTGAATGCTATGTGCTCTAGTGATGGCAGTGCCAATTTTTGTTGTAGTAATAGCAGTAACAAATTGATGCCTGTGCTCTGTGGCGATGCAATGAGCGCATGTATTCATCATCCCGCCTTGTCCTGGTAGCCAGTGCCTCGTCGCGGTGTGCTCGATCCTGAGCCCGAGAGACGGGGCGATGCATCGAGACCTAGGAAGGCCTGTCTCTCGCGTTCGCGCGCTTCGTCGCGGCGGCTCGGCACACCCGGTGTGCGCCGAGCAGCTGCCTCGTCGGCGTCATAGACGACGTGGGTGAGGTGGACGTCGTCGAGGGATTCGTCGTCGACGGGGCCCGAGTCGGGCGACGAGACGAGGCGCGGATCCTCGTACGTCGAGAGGATCTTGCGCGTCTCCCGGTAGACGTAGTAGGACGTAAAGAAGCCGACGAGCGAGCCTGGATGGGAGAAAGAAGAAAGAAGGCAAGTGAGCATGCAACAGCGAGATTCTATCCCCTTCAATTTCGGCCTCACCAAGGACAATATAGACGCCATTGAGGATCCGCGACTTGTCGTCGAGGCTGGCCCGGGCACCACGGTGAATGAGCTCAAACATGCGAGCGCCAACAAAGACATGGAGGAGGAGCTTGGGCGTGGTGCATACCGTTGCGACGACAAAGTGGCCAAGCGAGATGGGCTGGAGCGAGGCGAAAAAGAGGTTGGAAATGGTAAAGGGAAAGGGCGAAAAGCGCAGGAGGAGGGCCATCGTCCACCCCCGCCGAGTCACAGCCGTCTCCATGGCGCGCCACTGGGCCGAGGCACGGAGCTTGTCGATGCGCGCCACCTTGCGGCCCCAGGTGCTGTTGAGGGCAACGTGCCTCAGAAACGTAAAGGAGCACACGGCACCCAGCAGGCATCCCGTGGCCGCCACAAGCCATGCTTGACCGATGCTCCCCGGTCCATGGTCGACGACGACGACGACGCCACTATCTGCCGCCGCCGCCGCCGACGAGGAGGAGGACGACGACGACGAAGGGTCTTCCTTGGTGCCCTCGGGCACGTACGCACTGCCAAAGGCCATGCCCGCAAGCGTGACGAGCGTGCCATAGCCGACCATGGGAGGGAACGAGGAGACGACGATGAGGGCCACGAGGGCGATCCTGGCATGCTGCAGACCTCGAATGACGAGGGCAAACGACGCCGTATAGTGGAGCACCTGCTCGGGGCCGACGACAAAGACGACGACAAAGATTGTGGCAGCATACAACAAGCCAAAGAGGACAATGGCGAGGCGTGTGGCCATCGGCTGGGCCTGGAAGCCATCGTACAGCGACTGCGCCCGAGCGACGAGAGAGGTAAGCCGGGACGACGACGACGGCCTTCTCCGCCACGGCCCGCCCTCGCCCTCGACGTCGACGCTGCCTCGCCGCGTCATGGACTACCTTTTCTGTTTCCTCGTCCCCGCTTTGGCCCTTGGCCCTCCCTTTTTTTTCCTCTTAGCCTCGCCTAATTGATGCTGAGGGCCCTTCCCGTTTCCGACGTCGTCCAGAGGCGCAGAGAAGGGAGCGGCTCGAGAGCCCAGAGAATGGAAATGAGAGGGTGAGGCGGCCGTCGACGTCGGGTTCCCCTTCCGTCGTTCGAAAATAGAGATCCAAAGTCCAAAAAAGAAAGAAAGTGCGTTCGACTCATGCGTGGAGGGGGTGGGGGATGGATGTGTGAGAGTCCGATTAATTCGGACCCTTGACCGTAGCTGCGCGCTCACTCCGCCTCGAGACATGAGTGAGGGGCTTGTCCGTGACGGCGGTGCGAGCTCCGCCATAGCCACGGGCCAGACACGAGTGCGCATAGCCAAGCCTATAAGAAAGCAGCGTTCCCTCTCTTCTCTCTCCAATGTCGATCACGCTCCATGTTTCTGGTTGAGTGCTCTGTGCTGGCCCTCTTGGCCGTGTACCTTTCAGCCTCATCTGCCTCTCCCTCCGCCCAGCGTCCCTTTGCCTCTTCAAAAGGGACAGACAAGCCTGGAGTCGGCTTTGAAGAGGCTGACTGCAGTACCTGGAAGCTCGATGTCAAGCCCCCGCTGCGGTGCTTTTTCTTTGAGACGCCTCTCGACTACAACAATGCCGCCGACAACCGGACTGCCCGGCTTGCGGTGCTCCACTACCCCGCTGGCGCAGGGAAGACACCACGGGAACAGGTACAAGGCTCCCTCTTTCTCAATCAGGGCGGACCTGGCGTCAGCGGCGTTCAATTTCTCATTGAGAGCGCCGAAAAGTACGACAAACTTGTCACAAATGGCGCCTACGATCTCATTGGATGGGATGTGAGTGACAACCACCCTTTCATACTGTGGTCCTTCCAGTGAAGTGAAGAGCGCCAAACATGTGTACCCTTCCCTCTTGCAGCCTCGAGGTGTGGGCCTGACGCAGCCCGGAGCGCGCTGTTTCCGCACGCTCGACGACGAATACTACGACTTGGTCAGCCCACAGAGCTTCCGTGGCGAGTCGGACGTGGGCCTCTCATGGGCATTGCAGAGCCTCACACTCCGCGCCGAAGTATGCTCAAATGCCCCCGTGGCTCCCGAGCTCCCCTTTGTCGGCACAAAATCGACAGTGAGAGACCTGCGGCTCATGTACAAGGCCGTGGGCGACGAGGGGTTCAATTACTACGGACTGAGCTACGGTACTGTGGTGAGTTTAGTTTTATAAGAACAAGAGCGGTTCCAAGAGCTTTGTCATGCTAACCGCTGGTCATCCAGATCGGAAATACTTTCGCAACGGTATGTATCCTGTTTTACCCAGGATGGCTGAAGTCTGTCTCCAACGAAGAACCCCGACTGATCATTTTCGCCAGATGTATCCCAATGAAGTTCGTCGCATGGTCCTTGACGGCGTCCTCGATGCTGACGACCATTACTCCGGGCTCTGGGAGACCTCGATGGAGGACAACGAGGCAGTGTACCGAGTCGGTTTCCTGGGCGAGTGCGCAAAGGTCAGAGAGCGATGTCAGCTGTACAAGGCCCTCCAAGACCAGCAGATACTCGATAGACTCTCGGACGGCGAAGTCGCAAGTCGCCTTGAAGATCTCATCAATGGCCTCTTGCAACGGACAAGGGCCAAGCCGCCGTACTCGACAGGACTCGAGACGCATCCCAACGGAACAATCGAGCGTCTCTTCCCGGCCCAGTCGGTATTCTATTCAAGGATTAAAAGCCTAATGTTTTCGTCCTTTTACCAGCCAAGAACCTGGAAGACAATGACGGAAGCCCTCGCCGAGCTAGTGGGAGGCAACGTTACGGGCTTCTTGCTCAAAACGACCTATCGACTGGGCTACGAGGCCTACAAGGAAAGGAAGCTGAAGAGGCCGCTCTCGACTGGAGCGGCCTTCAGGGCCATTGCGAGCGCTGATGCTCTCCAAAAACTTGCCACGTACGATGTGGATACAGTAGAAGTAGGTGTGCCAAAGAAGACATGGGTGGGGAAAGAAGGAATCGGAGTGAGGCAGCTGACATTGCTCTCCCTTTTTTTACGGAACGAAGAGTCGGTTGGACAAGCTGCAAGAAATTGCCCCTTTTGGTGGTGAGTCCCGCGCATCAATGAGAGGGTGACGATTCATGGCTGAATAGACGGCGATTGGCGGCAGCCGAGGTCTGGATCAACAACCAAATGAGCATTCAAACTTGGCGAATCGAGAACAATGACAAGTTCACCGGCAACTTTACCGTCGTGCCCAAATTCCCTATCCTCTACGTTGTAAGTTCGCAGTGGAAAATAGTGAGAGCACGACATGCTTGCTGAAGAGGGAGAGCAAAGGGAAACGACTACGACCCTGTGACACCATTGAGTGTCGCCAAGAAGCACGCGAAGCTGCGCGAGGGCAGTGGTCTGCTCAGAGTCAAGCAGTATGGCCACACCTCGGACCCCCTCATCAGCAACTGCACGAGCGACACCCTCCGGGCCTACTTTCTCAATGGCTCTGTTCCTCTGTTTGGTCATAACGTCGACGGCGACAAGGATGAAGTGGCGGGCAAGGTCTGCACAGCAACGGTGGGGCCTTACGACGACCAAACGCATTTTGAGAAGATGCTCAGGCGTCCGTACTCTGTGTTTGATAGCGAGCATCTGGGCCTAATTTGAGAAACCGGTGATGCCCTGCCGATGGTGATGACAAGTATGAATTGTTTAATGGTACAAAAATGAGTGCGGATCGAGTTCAGGCCAAGAGAATGTGGGAAGGAGAATTGGACAACGGTCGGATTGGCGGCCCATCAAGTCTTGATGGAATCGTCGCGGAAGAGCTCATTGCAGGCGGTACAGACGAAGCTTCAGACCATGAAATGTCAATCATCTCCATCCATCCCGAGACTCGAGAATTGAAGAAGAAACGTCACTCACAAGTAGATCATGCGATTGAGGATGCGCTTCGACTGATCCTGGAAAAAGACTGACTCGTGATGCCCACACCGGGGGCATGTGTGCTCGGTGCTTCTCGGCAGTGTGGGGTCCTTCATAAGCTGGTCAATGACGCCCGCCTGTTCCTTGGTGACGCTCATAAGATCGTTGCGGAACACCATCTTGTTCTGCGCCTCCTCCTTGTAAGGGCAGTTCCGGCATGCATTGAGCAGCGTCTGCGTTGAGCGGTCCACCTGCGGGTACAGGAGATTGTTGCTGCGCATCCCAGTCTAGTCAGAGGTCACACGCCTTGCAACAGCACAATCGGGATGCAAAGCTCACCATTCCGCACAGAAGTTGAGCGTCGTCATCGTAGGCCCTGGACCGTCGATGGCGCAAGATTGGAAGGGAGAGATGAGGACCGATGTCGGATTCCTCGAAAAGCCACGCGCGTCTTGCTCGACAGGAAGAACACGTGTGCATTTGCAATCCGACCTTTGCCGTCGTCGTCCGCACTGAACGACGGAATTCATCTCTCTCTTCCCCGTTCACTCCCACCCAGAAAAGAACAGAATGGCAGCCCTCCGACCCACGGCGATTCGTGCAATGGGAGCCCAGCGTGGCGCCTTCAGGCCGAGCCGCGCCGCCCTCGCACCCGCATCGAAGCCCGTTTTCCAGCCTCACGTCGGACGCTTCGCCGTCGAGAACGTGTACAAGTGAGTCCTCCCCCTTCCCCATCGTCTCCCCTATCCAACCCTCGCCCGCCTTGAAGTGACACTGAAAGATTGAATACGAAAGGTGGCTCCCGACTTTTGCCGTCTGGGGCGTTGGACTGGGAGGAGCTGTGACACTGTTCATGAGCCAGGTGCCCCTGTTCCAAAACGACGTCCTCAAGAAGATCCCCATTGTCGCTGGCTACTTCGAGGGTGAGTCCAGTCAATTTCTCGCCGCTCACCGGTTTTCGCCCTCATATCTCACCCTTGTGCCGCTTATAGACACTACCCCCGACGAGGACAAGCCCTTCTAAATAGAGGAACGGCATGTTGAAAAGACCACGAAGAAATCTATCTTCTTCAGCAAGCAACGAGGAGAGGCAATCGGGGGCCTGTTAGAGTGGTGTGGCAGTTGCATTGCAGGACAGAAAAGTATACACATGGACCGGAACTAATCACAGCTGCCATCCGCCGGACCGTCCTTCCACCTCCGGTTGAGCGCTTCCTCGTCGCACCTCCAGACCTCCTTGCCCAGGCGCTCGTTAACCTCATTGTGTATGCCGCAGAGCCAGAGCCTCAGTGATGGGCCTCGCTTGACGGCCTCTTTCAATGTAGTCGCGCCCCCTGAGCTAGCCCTGGCCTCCGACTGCCACGGCTGGCCCGAGTCCTCTTCGCGCGCAAGCTCTTGGCCAAGCGCCTGCGCGCACGAGTGGCACGGGTAGAGGTGAACGAGTGACCGGATAAGGGCCAGCATCGACTCTTGCTGAATCTCTGAGGGCTGCCGAGGATAGTAAGCCGCTGCACTGTGCAGAAAGGTCCAGGTGCTGTTGCCAATGATGTCGCCGTCCGGCGGGCATTCAGTCCTTTCGCCATCGTCTCCTGCGGACGAAGGCAAAACGGGAGTGATGGTTGATGGCTCTTTTGCGCCTCGCATGGCAGCTGTGAATGCGAGCTTCGAGTTGCAGGCTTTGCATGGTTTTCCGTCTGGACCGAGAACGATGTTTTTTCTACCCCCCACCCTCGCATTCTGAATCTCCTCGCCTCTCCTGCCCGGCTCTTCCTCTTCGGCCTGCACCGGCTTCCTGCTGAACCATGATGAGCTCCTTGACTTGGTTGCTGGCCGCTCCTCGGCCTGCGGCGGGACACCCCACTCTGGTGTCCCCTTTGGCCTTTCGATTCTCTTTGGCTCCCACTCTTCGAGCTCTGACTCTTTGCTCTGCAATCTCTGTTCGTGACATCGGCATCAGCATCAGCGTCTTCCCCTTCGCAAGTTTCTCTTTCTCTCAAGAAAGGCTTCACAGGACCCATCATCTAAACGCACAAAGTACTCTTCGCGGATGTCGACCCGCCGCCGGTCTTTGCGCATGCCAAGCTCCTCCTGCTTGCTCATGCTCTGCACCTTCGTCGCATTGTAGTCGTACCGCGTCTGTGTCAGCGATGAGAGACCATAGGAGCCCGCAACAATCGTCAGGACAAAGGGCAGGCCGAAAAAGAGCACCGGCCTCCTTCGGACCTGAGGTGTCAGGCGAGCGAGTAGGTTCGCCCTGTTGCTGCCTGAAGCCGCCGAAGAGGCGCTTAGCGGCTTCGAGTCGAATGTCGGCATCTCCTGGAAGCAGCAAGTGGACAAGAAACTACTTCTTTCGGACGTAATGCCAAGGTGGAGATTTTTCCCGAAGGCAACTTTCGAACACGTGGTTTGCCTCAGCTCAAGGCGGTGCTAACCCTCCGGTGACAGTCACCCACGTCCTGGTACGAGTAGGGCATCGTCAAATTAAATCCCCCCCTCCCTTGCGCATTGTGACTGGCTGAGTTGTATGGAGAAATAAGGAATGAAAGGAAGGGAGGGAAAAGGAAAGGACCGTAAAACAGAGGAAGAGAAGAAAACGAGAGTAGATATGAAGGGGCGGGGCGAAGAACCTCGCCTCGTCTAGCAGCAGCCACCCTGGTTCTGGTCCGCCACGTTCTGGCCCTGCCCGAGCTTGACGTTAGACTTTCCGGGCGCGTTGTTCACCGACGCCGATCCCATGCTGTTGGTCAAGAAGGAGTAAGCGCGCGCGAAAAGAAGACGACTTTCAAGCCATTGCTACGCACCGGTCCTTGATCTGCTTGGCCATGGTCAAGAAGGCCTGCTCGACATTGGTTGCGCTCTTAGCTGATGTCTCGAGGAAGGGGATGTTGAGTTGATCGGCAAATTCCTGGCGAGAAACAGGCAAGACGTCAGTGATCCCCAGCTATTTCGACTCCCAATTTCAATCGACGAGATTGCGCACCTTGGCAACATTGTACTCGACAACCTTCTTGCTCGTCAAATCGCTCTTGTTTCCGACAAGGAGCTTATTGACTCCCTCGGTGGCATACCGGTCAATCTCTTGGAGCCATTGCTTGACATTGGCGAACGTGTCTGTGTTTCGGGAAACTTCACTAAGCAGGGGTCTCGTTACGTTGGCGATGCGGCCATCAACCTACCCTGGTCAGTCACATCATAGACGACAATGATACCATGTGCACCTCGGTAGTACGACGACGTGATTGTGCGGAAGCGTTCTTGTCCTGCCGTGTCCCACTACAGCACATTTCCGCAGCCTATCAGTCAGTGGAGCCGCGGATGAACAGGACAGAGCAAGTCAACTCACAATCTGGAGCTTCACAGTCTTCCCCTCGAGTTCGATAGTCCGGATCTTAAAGTCGACGCCAATGGCTGCACAAATTTCAAGATCGATGTGAGCGGATCAAGGGTGCGGCACGCAGATCGAAGCCCTATCAGAAACTCACTAGAGATGTAGCTCTCCGTATAGGTGTCGTCGGCAAAACGCAGGAGAAGACAGGACTTGCCCACACCCGAGTCTCCGATCAAAAGGAGCTTAAAAAGGAAATCGTAGTCGCGGTTATCCATGGCCTCTCTCCCAGTGGTTCGCCGATTGCGTTGCAGGAGGAAGATTTGGGAGCGGGAGGCGCTTAGTGGTGGTGGAGAGCAGGGGGGATGGCGTAGCGCTGGCCTCGACGCGAGAAAATAGTTGCTCGCGTGGCTCAAACATGCACGGTCCACTCCCCTCTTCACGTGCCCGAGCCCTGCACCATTACTGCCCACGACTCGCACCAGCGGACAAGCGCCCATATCAGGCTTAAAGAGAGCTTGTCGCAATGGCTTGCGATCTCCTACAACAGTCTCATGCTGGGTTTCACTTTCTTTCTGAGCCTTGAGTAGCCCCCTTCTGTTGGTGCAGACCAGCGCTCCCCTATGGACCAGGAGACGATCTTCAACACCGCTTCTGACTAAACATCTCCCGTTGGAGTCTTCAGCTCCTAACCACCGCTACCATCCTTAGTCATCGCTGCGAATGACGAAAGGTGTCCTTACAGAAGTCAATGCTTGCAAATTGTGATTACTTGAAGGCGCCGGGGTAATAACTCTCTACAGTTGAGGGCAAGCTCGATCAGCGCGCCCCAACAGCACTGCCGGCCCCTTAAGCTTGAAGAAATCTATTACACCGACGCCTATTGTGAAGGCGAGGCTCTTTGTCGAACGCTCTTATGATCATTTCCCCCCGCTGGTCGCTACCATGCATGTTGTCACCCTTCCCTCGGAATCAAACATGTGGAGTAGGACGCCATGCACACCATTTCACGTGACAAGCAAAGTGATCCGTGCGAGGGCTGCCTGAGCACGCCATCCGAAGGATTGATGTCGGCTAGTTTGATCTTCTTGCAGTCTTTGCGTCCAGACGAGGAGCAAAGTGACAGGCCTTATGCTGATGGAGGACTAATTAGACCCGCTTTTATTTTCCTTTCAAGCAGGCGGCTGTCCCCGAGCACGTTCGTTAGCAAGTAGTCGAACGGTCGGCTGACCAGCCATAGTGAAGGAGGGGATATAAAGACTCGGATATCAAAGTTCTTCCTTCTTCTCACCCACCTTCACTCCCTTTGACTTTGCTTCCGTTCCCCGAAAGTCCGGTTGCAAGATGCCTTCTCACTTTGACACGCTCCGTAAGTGTCTCGCGTGGTCGCCCTCATCCGCTTCATCGTGCTTACCGCAAGATGCCTGTTCTGCAGAATTGCACGCCGGCCAGGAGCCCGACCCGGGCTCCAACGCCCGTGCTGTGCCCATCGTGGCTTCGACGTCGTTTGTGTTTAACAACTCGGAGCACGGAGCAAACCTCTTTGGTCTGCGCGAATTTGGCAACATCTACTCCCGCCTCATGAACCCCACGAACGATGTGTTTGAGAAGCGCATCGCTGCGCTCGAGGGTGGTGTCGCCGCTGTGGCTGCCTCGTCGGGCCAGTCCGCCCAGGCCATGGCACTCCTGTCGCTGGCCAGCGTTGGTGACAACATTGTCTCGACGTCTTACCTCTACGGAGGCACCTACAACCAGCTCAAAGTTCTCTTTCCCCGATTTGGTGTCACTACAAAGTTCGTCCAGGGTGACAAGCCTGAGGACTTTGCAAAGGCCATCGATGCAAAGACCAAGGCCATTTACATTGAGAGCATCGGCAACCCACGATACAACGTTCCCGACTTTGAGGCCATTGCCAAGGTCGCTCACGACAACAAGATTCCCCTTGTCGTGGACAACACATTTGGCGCAGGCGGCTACCTCGTCCGGCCCATTGACCACGGCGCGGACATTGTCGTCCACTCAGCTACCAAGTGGATCGGTGGCCATGGCACCACGATTGCTGGCGTTGTCGTCGATTCTGGAAGTGAGTCTCTTGGTCTCCCTTTTCCTCTGCAGTTGTTCCTCCTTCACCCCAGCTGAAATATCTCTTGTAGAGTTCGATTGGGCTGCTTCGGGCAAGTTTCCCCAGTTCACTGAGCCTTCCGAGGGTTACCACGGCCTCAGGTTCTGGGACACGTTCAAGGCGATCACGTATGCCATCTACGTCCGAGTCGTCGTTCTCCGCGACCTTGGCCCCGCTTTGAACCCCTTCGGCTCGTTCCTGCTCCTTCAGGGTCTTGAAACGCTGAGCCTGCGCGTTCAGAGACACGTGGACAATGCCCTTGCGATCGCCCAATACCTCGAGAGCCACCCTAGGGTCTCCTGGGTCTCATACCCGGGCCTTGCGAGCCACCCGAGCCACGAGCTCGCAAAGAAATACCTCAAGAACGGATTTGGCGGTGTACTCTCGTTTGGAATCAAGGGCGATGCAGCTGCAGGTTCGGCTTTCGTAGACAACTTGAAGTTGGCCTCTAATTTGGCCAATGTGGGCGACGCCAAGACGCTTGTTATCCACCCTGCCTCGACGACGCACCAGCAGCTGACGGACGAGGAGCAGACAGCCAGCGGCGTGACCAAGGATCTCATCCGCCTCTCGGTCGGCATTGAATTCATCGACGACATCAAAGCTGATCTCGATCAAGGTGAGTCTCTCCTTCCGACTAGCAAAGGTTGCGATTCGCCATACTGATACCCGGTTGCCCTCGTAGCCTTTGCTGCCACCGCGAATATCAGCGGTGACATCAAGACAGGCGGAAAGGGCCCGGCTCCCGGCCTCAGCGGTGCCGCCTAGAGGGTGAAGAGAAATGGTGTTTTCAATTTACCCCACTCTTTCCCAAGCTAAAAAAATAGCTCTTGCAATTCAGTGGGAGAATGAATCGCACTTACGTTGACATACAAGACCGTGATGTGATCTGCCCCACCCTCTCATGTTGACGAGTCCCGAACCGGCGACTCTCATTATTCTTTTCCTTACGCCTTTGCCTTTGTGGGAGCTTATGCTGCTATCGTTGGTCTAACCAATCGATACAACTGAGAGCTGATGGGGGTGCGCTCTGCTCATCCGACCTTAGCTTTGGGTTGAGAATAGGCGTATGTGGCAGCTCCATTCTTCGTGGCCGCAATTTTTTCGTGCATGAAATCGCCTTTTGTTTTTCATTTATTTCCTTCTCGACTTTGCTTTTTGCATCATTTTTTTAGGAGCCAATAGCTTTGAAATATGTTCACCATCCGGTGACATCACAACCGATCATCACTTTTGACCGTGCCCCCTGCCAGGTTTGATCGCTTTGGCTTTGCCTTTAGCGCTCAAACACTCTGCCTCTTTCCACTGCTTTGTCGCGGCCCTCGGACGACCCTCGCTGTCCAGCACGATGTTGGGCGGGGCCAGCACCTTCTTCACCTTCGCTGGCACTGCTGGCCGCGCCCTCGTCGGTCTCAACCGCTTCCACTCTTGCTCGCCTTTCGACTTCTGACAATCTGCCCTCGGCTCTTTCACCTGAGCTCGGGCTCGGTCCTATCAACGTTTGTCTCAACGGTATCTGCGGGTATCTTGCCATGCCTCCACTCATGATCGTCCTCTCGAGATCGCCCATAGTGCCGCTCTCCCGTACACCGCTCGTCGCTCCGCTGCCTGATGCATTGCCGGATCCAGATCCACTGCCGCTTGCGCTGCCGTGCGATGCAGACGTGGGATCAGTCGATGTCGTTGGGCCAGTTGACAATGAGGGAGTTGTCGACATCGTGCCAGTGAGGCTCCCGCTCACGCTTCGGCTGTCTTCGCCTCTTGCACCGCCTGTCCCGGGGGTAGATCCAGACGCGCTCTTACCGAGTCTTGACGCAGCCATCGTCCCAGGTCCGGGTCCCGCTGCCGCTTGATTCTCGGCCAGCGTAGAGATTGAGATGTCGGAGATGCCACGGCCTCGAATGCCACCGCGACCCCTCGTCCCCTTCTTGTTTCTACCGCCTCGAAACGTGATACCCGCATCCTCCAGCACCTGCTTCTCTTTCTGTTTGATGAGTGGAGAAAGTCAGCCTGTGCTCGTGAGGGGCTTGTGACCTGGAATGTAGTTGCGCTGCCCGTCCTTACCTTCGAGGGGGGGCCACGTTTCCGGAGCACATCCTCCGTCGTGCAGACGCGACCAGCCATCAGGCAATTGTCGCATGTCGGCTTTGCACGGTTGCACTACGAGAGAGAGTTATCGACGAATGATTAATCGAGAACGAAAGACGACGAAAGGCCAAAGGGTCCAAAGTCGGATTTGGGACGACGAGATGGAATGAGTCAAAAGATTAAATATGAGTGGGTCAGCATTCTGGTCTACTCAAAGTGTCGTCGTCGACGTTCGGACTATGGCGCCCTAGGTTGTGCCCAATTCAGAATTCGTAGCCAGGACGAAGAAAGATATAATAATATCTTGCCCTTCGATCCGTCTGTCCCTTCACCTGTTTCTCTTTCCGCAAATGAATTCCCGTCCTCTCTGTCTCCGTCGAATCACCCATTCGTCCTTCCATCCATCTATCACCTCTCTCTCTGAATCGTCCCGACATCACTAACCTTGATCTTTCGCTTTCGACAAAAGTCGCAAGCAGCCGGGGCCGTCGGCAGGTCTGGCAAGCGGGCTCGCATCTCGCGCAACATCTCGCGCGCCAATTGCGGATCTTTGGCCCGACTGATGTCTGTAAGGCCAATATCAAATTTCCCCTGCCGGCGCGGATTTGTCGATGTCGACGCGATACTCGAGGGTGAGGAGACGGGAGGGAAAGTGAACGATCTCGGCGATGCTCTTGCGAAGAGAGACGGACGGCGCGAGGGGTCACGTTGCTGTTGTTGGTGCTGTTGTTGGGACTGCTGCATGTGGGGTTCTTGAAGCTGGGATTGCTCGTGAGCAAGTTGATGGTGGTGGTGGTGGTGGTGGTGATGTAGATGGTTCTGGTGGTAAGGGTGTTGGCTCGACGCGAGGCCATGACCTTGATCGTTTCGGTAAGGATTACCTCCTCCGCTGCTGCCACCACCTGCCTGTGTTTGCTGAAAATGTGTGGGCAGGCTGTACTGACTTGGAACCTGCGGCTGTAGCGGCATGGCATTGCCCACGACCTGATCCATCATCGCTCCACTCGCATCAGGCATAGTCACCCCCGAAGGTGTATACGTCGGATAGCCGCCGCTCGTAGTGCCCGGGAATGATGCGTCTCTGATCCCTCCGCCGCCACCTTGAGACGAGAATTGGTTGACGGAAAGCTCATCATGATACGCGGGGTATTCGCTACCTGACCTCGCAGCAGTGACTCTTTGACCAGCTGGCAGAGACGAGAGTTGCAAGTAAGGTAGCGGCTGGTGCCGTAGAAGGTGAGATGTGTCCGACAGTGTGCCTCCCCCCTGCGACGAGGATTGATAGAACTCTCTTTGTTCGAAGGAGGACCGGGCGTCATTGGACGAGCCTTCTGAGGGGTCGCTCCCGAAAGGCCCCGACGCTGTACCTGTATGAGACCGTTGCTGCTGCTGTTGTTGTTGTTGTTGTTGCTGCTGCTGCTGCTGATGCTGCTGCTGCTGCTGCTGCTGCTGATGCTGATGCTGTTGCTCTGGTTGATAATGGTGCTGATACGTTTGCTGTGTCTGAGTGTTGGCCGGAAGGTGCGTCTGCGTCTGCCACGGGGTGGACAACGTGTAAAGCGATTCCGTTGTCTGTTGTTGTTGCTGCTGCTGTTGATGCTGCTGCTGCTGTTGTTGTTGTGGTTGTTGCTGTTCCCATTGGAGGGGCGCTGTGTACCCTGCCATGGTACGCTGCTGACCCCGTCGACCATGCTGCACGCCAGAGGAGGTCCCACTCTCGTGTTGCTCTTGAAAGGAAGAAAGTTGGCGTTCTGGCTCTTGCTGGTCAGTGATGAAACGGCTAGTACCGCTCTGATGATGATGCATGTCGTCGTCGTCCGAGTCTGCATCGTTGGTGTCGCTTCTGCTGCCGTTACTGCCCACGTCGCCAGCACTTCTGCCTCTTTCCTCTGCATCGGCCTCCGGTGGGTAGGACCAAGTCCATGGAGTCTGGCCAGACATGAAGCCAGCAAGGCCTTCCAGACAGAGTGGACCTCAGCCTAAGGCTCTCGTTCAAGCTTCTGTCCCTTGCTCGGTCTACGTGCCTTCTCTCTCGTGTATGTAGAGCAGGCTCGTCGCCGCCAAGGACTGACCAGATGAGCGAGGATGATGGTGTGCAGTCCTGTCTGTCGAGAGGAAGGTCGATCACGGCTTTCAACCTCCTCAAGCGAAAGCGATAGTCTGAAGAAGGAGCGCGATAAGGCGAGATCGAAGGGGGAAAGAGAGGGAGGGAGGAGAAAAGTGGGTAGGAAGTGCTTGGAGAGAAGCAAAAAGGGTCGGTGAATGGATGCTTGGATAGAAGCGCCAGGAAAGGGTCAAGGGGTACCGGGAAAGTCAAGCTGAAGGAGCATCCGGCTGCTATTGGGTCACTTGCTCGTTATGCGGCCCTCGCGGCCTCAAAAGCGGCCGCTTGGCCCTCTTTCCCTTCCTTCTCGGTGACTTCGGCTCGTCGCGATGGTCGGGGTTGAATTTGCTTTACTCACTTGACGGCTCCAGTCACCAAGGATGCTGCTGGCCGGGGTTGAGCTTATCGACGGCGACGGCCGAAGTTGCCCGTTCGGAGGGGGCAGTGTCGAACTGGGTTGGGCTGGAAATTTCGCTGACGAGGGACGTCTTTGTCGACGAGAAGGTCCTCTTGCCCCACTCCTCCGTCCTCTTCTCCCCTTCTCTGAACTTACACCAAGATGATGATAGACTTAATCAGCGAAACCATGAATCATGCCGTAGAGCGCCACAGCACAGTCTGAGCCTTCCCTCAAGCTCATCAAGATACTATGAGGATGCCAGAAATGCTTAGCGCACCACCTTGCCCTGACTTTCTCTACGCACCTGGAGGTTCTTCTTTATTGACCTCCCCCTTCCTCGCTCGATGCCGCAGCTCTTTCTCTCGCTAGGGTAAAGCGATGACGCAAACTGTCGATGAGTGTACGTCTAGCCTAGCTCGAAGATGACGTTTTCTGTATTGTGATTGACACAAAGATGATTGCTTTTGACGTCTATTTGGGCTTTCATGGAGGACTTGCGTGTCGTCTTGCCGGAATAGTTTGCCCGTTTTCGAGACTGACTGTGTCGAGGAGTGTGTTCGAGGAAGGCTAAAGAAGTTGCTTCTTTCTCAAGCTTGCCTTGTTGGTGACCTCTCGTCGTAAGCGGAAGAGTGTAAGGGCTCCAATGAGAAAATTTTGTTATGGCTTTGGCTACGCTGAGCGAGTGACAAGAGCAAGCTGGAGGCGCGTAGTGACGTTTGTGGCCGACTGATATGTTAAGTGGACCGAGCGGTACGAGTGAAGCTGTATGATGGCTTCAGGAGGTGAATTAATGGAAAAGCCCCTTCCGAGGTGAATAATTGGTGAATACTGTCGCTTGGTTGGCAATTCGAATGGTGAGAACGCGGTGGGGGTTTGGAGCCGTGAAGATCGGTGCGCTGTGGCCCTTAAAGCGATACCTTCTTTTTTTTTTGGCCTTGGCTTTTTCCTGACTGCCAGCCAAAATATTTTCTTTCCAAACACCTTGTGGCCAGTCGTTGTCACAGATGCTTGGCAAGCAGCTTCAGAGGGAGTCCCAGTGACTACAGCTGTTTGCTGTGGTGACGGACGAGGATGGATGACTCAAATACGAAGCTCGAAATCGAGCGATAAAGTGTGTGTGGGCACAACGCGTCCAGATGGCGATGGTCCGAGGGTGTGAAAAGGCGGAGAGCGGCGACAAACAGTGGATTGTTCCTACAAGATGTAGGAAGGGTAAAAACCTGAAGGTCAGAGACTGAAGGGCGAGACAAGCTCGTAATTTCCCTCTTCCCTGGGTTGAAGAAGTGTTGAACGCCGAGCTGACGCAACCGGAGAAGGCTGTAGGATCAGTCGGCCTGTCTTCTTGGTCGATAACCTCGGTCGTAGGCTCTAAAATATGCCGAGTCGAAGAGCCATAGAGCAGACGAAATGGCCGGGCAATAGGAAATATCAAAAGAGTAGACCGTTGATAGCGGTTAGCTCTCTCCGAAAAGCAACGTCCTGCTTCTCCCTTCTCGCGCGCGTTGGAGTTTAACGTTGGACAGTGGACAGACACAGTGGACAGAGTGCCGAGGGAAATTCCAGGACTCATCCACAGGTCAACGTTCTGGCGAGAGCTGATTTCCTTTCGGGAAAGGGAAGAGGAAGTGTGTCTGCCCTTCGTGGGTGTGGATTTGGTAAAAAGAGAATGGAAGAAACAGGTGGGGAGGAAAAGTAGTTTTAGGATCGATGCACCTCCCCAAATCAGCATCGGTTGCGCCAGCTTCCAAAGAAGGCGACTGGGCCTTTTCGCCGCCTTATTTTAAGACATGTTGCCACCTCCTCTTCTACCCTGCCACGCCGTTCACAAGCTCCACTCTTGTCTAGATGTTGCGTGCTATTGACAGCAGACGGTACAGACAACATGCTGTCCTCCAGCGTCTTTGGACGATGAGTAACGTAGAGGTGGATTGCCCGTTCTGCAGAGATCGGTGAAGGTTGCGAGGGCGAGACTGGGCATAGTAGACATTACAATGGCTTTTAAATTTCCTGCATGTCTACCTGGATGGGTTTGCCCGTTTTCCTCTGCGATCAGCATGTGCGTCCCATTTTTGTCACAAACATCCCATCCGTCTTCTCTGGAGCCACGAACAATTCTCCAATTTAAGACTCAGGAGATTGCGAAGTAAATTGCCAAGGTCGTCTCTTCGTGGGTCTTCCTTTTGGTCCGTTCTGCTCTCGCCTTCATCAGAGAGAAGGGACGTGGCACAAGATGATTCAGAAGATCGCCTTGTGCGAGAAGGATCCGCTCTGCCACCGTGCTTCGAGGAGATGTGTGGCACTTCCCCCTCACAGCCACGGCATCTGCCAATATAAAGTGAATTCATCTAGCGATGCCCATTTGTGGGCGCTTTCATGTGGCCGTAGCTCTGGATTCGCAAGCAGCTCACGAGGTAAAATCGGCAAGCTTTGGGAATAAGCCCCAACTACCTATGTAACGACTCGGCAGTTCCATAGACTGGAGCACACTTCCAAGCATTGCGGATCTGATTGTCTATTGCTCCGCCCACGCCTTGGTAGCTTCATGTAGCTCAAGTCCCAATTTGAATGGATACCGAAAATCTGCTCTAGATTTCATTCGATATCTTGCAACTACTCATTGCCCTTAGAGACAGCCCAAGCGTAGAATCCCTTAGAACGGATTAAGCTACCGAGAGCAAAATTGGCAAAGTGAGAAGTGCTCGGATGATCGTCGTAGCTTTACGTCGGCACCAAGCGCCGGTCAATTCAGGGAGGTGTTTTTCTCATCGGCAGGGTCTCTGCCGGACCTCTTCTCGCTGTAAATCTCATCTTTAGGGCTGGTAAGTCGAACATCACTGGGCAGCCGTTGGGTGTCTCGATTACGGCTTGCGGAGCGAAAATTAGGCACGGGCCCACTTGTAAGGTTGCATAGCATGCCAAAGGGTCCAAAAAGACAGCTCGGCCTCTTAGTGGTCCGGGTCGGTGGCAAATTATCAAGAAAGTGTACTATCAAGCGGGAAGAAACATCGGGGGCTGCTGCGCTAGGGAATCGGGCCGCAAGGCGGAGAAGGTTCAACACAAGTCAGCATGTACCCTGGAGGTGTACTTCAGGTCCAAGTAAAGTACTCGATCCCCTCGATCAACAGACCCTTTTAACCCCGTCATATGAGTTATGCCTTCTGCTATCATGTAGAGCCATGTGGTGGTGTTCGCAAATCATTTCAAAGTATCTTCGTGCCCCCCCCCCCTCCCCCCTCCAGGCGAATGCGAGTACGGTCGATGGTCCATCACCTTGATCGACTCTGAGGTCTCTCACGCGGCCTGAAACTGAAGCAAGGCATCTCAGGAATCGATTCCCAACCTCCGCTGAAGTGGATATCACGTGTTCGGAAAAGCAGCCTCCACGCGGTCGTCCGTGCGCTGGATTCTAGCAAAGTGGAGACCGAGTCGCCCAACCTTCCACCCTCTTTTTATCTCTCTCACCCAACCACGCCAGCAAACGAGAATCGCTTTGACAATTGATCACATTTCACAATGGTGGGTGATAAGCGAGTGGAACAGTGGATGCCTCTATGAGGTAGCCGAGCTGACTGCAGAGCCAACGACAGAGCAAGATCGGACAGCAGATCCCGGGTGACCTTGCCTTCATGGAGTGCGAATGGTCGCCCGCGCTCGAGGACCCCAAGGCGTGCCCCATGCCGCCCAAGCAGTTCACCGCCGAGAGTGCCTGGAAGTTGGTAGAGTTCCTTTTCGACCTCTCGTCTACTTGTGGCTCATCACGCATACTCACTCACAGGGGAAAGACGACGGTCATCGTCTCCGTCCCGGGCGCCTACACGCCCACCTGCCACGGCAACCACGCACCAGGCTTCGTCAGCAAAGCCAAGGAATTTACCGAGAAGGGAGCTCAAGTCTACATTGTTTCCTACAATGATCCCTTCGTCATGAGCGGTTGGCGTTCGGCCTTGGGCGCCAAGGACGAGGTACACTTTGCCACCGAGTTCGACCTCGGTCTGTCCAAATTCGTGAGTCTCTCTTTCTCTACTCTCCATTCCTCCCTTCTTCCCCATCTTCGTTTGCGTGAATCTCTCAGTGTGCTGATGCGATGGGGCGGATTGTATAGCTCGACGCGACGGTCGACATGAGCAAGATGGGTTTCGGAACGAGGGGAGCTCGATACGCTCTCGTCGTGGACCCTGACCTCAAGATCAAGAGCTTCGACGTGAGTTCATCTGCCTTGGTATCTTGATTCAGCTAGCTCACTCGGGCTCGTTCTCGTTTTGTCTTGGCATTCTACAGAAGGAGGCTTCCCCCGGCGAGGTCGATTCGTCCCACGTCGACGCCGTCCTCGGCAAGCTCTGATCTGTCTTCACAATCAGAAGCAATCTGCCATCATATAGCAGATGCGGGAATGGCCAAAGCAATCTTAAGAGAAGGGGTATAGAGGTTAGAGGCGGGCTATGCTTTTTATGATTAAGGGGAGGACTTCAGTCATCAGAGTGCTGTAAAGATCATGTGTTGCATCGTAGTAGTAGAAGATGCAAAGATGGGAGATTTTTAGAGAGCAGCTTAGAGCAACATGGCGAAGAGAATAGAGCAACAGGGACCCTCGCACTAAGGAGCAGTAGTAGCAAATAGAGACAAAATATTACATCTTCGATGACCCCTTCTTCTTCTTTTCCTCTTCCTCGTGCCTCTGCTTGTAGACTCTCCTCAAGATCTTTCCACTGGGGCTCTTCTCGATGGCCGCCTCCACGATGACGCCGCCGCGAAGGCGCTTGGCGTTAAAGACCTGCTCATCGACCCACTTTCTGACCTCTTTGCCCAGTTGCTCAGCCTGGGCCTTGTCTTTGACATCGACGCCGGCGTCTGCGCGAGGAACAATGTAGGCACGTGGATACTCTGTAGCTTCGGCCTCGGAATAGATACCGACGACGGCGGCGTCTGCCACCTTGGGATGGCGCAGGAGCAGTGCCTCAAGCTCGGCAGGGGCCACTTGGAAGCCCTTGTACTTGATCAATTCCTGTCCATCCACTCCGGGTCAGCCTTTTGCTCTTTCCGTGCAACAGTAGAGAGGAAGACCCGTTGGACTTTACCTTCTTTCGATCAACAATCCACAGCACTGCTCCTTTGCTGATAGCAATGTCGCCCGTCTTGAACCAGCCATCGTCGGTGATGCAGTCTCGCGTGGCCTCCTCGTTGTTGAGGTAACCCTTCATGATCGTGGGACCTCGCAGCCACAGCTCACCCGGATTGCCATCTGCACCTTGCTCGTGACCGACGTCCTTGCCGTCATCGTTGACAAGGCGCGCTTCGATGCAGGGCATGAGCTCACCGCAGCTTCCCTTGAAGTCTCGGTCTGTGAAGCGAGCTTCTCAGCGTCAAGCAAAAGAGCAGCTGGGGGGAGGAGACTTACACTTCTCAATCGACATGTACGTCGCTGTGGGTGACGTCTCGGAGAGACCGTAGCCTTGTGTGACCCTCGCATTCGGGATCCGCGCCTCTACTTCGTCGCCCAGCTCCTTTGACAGCGGTGCCGCGCCAGACAGAATGACGGTGATCGAGCTCAGGTCGTATTTCTCGACGAGGGGATGCTTTGCGAGGAGGACAGCAATGGGTGGAACAAGAATGGCAAGATTGACCTTGTAGCGCTGGATGGACCCCAGGAAGAGCTCGAGGTCAAACTTGGGCAACACCACGGTCGAGTAGCCCCAAAGGGCGCCAAAGTGAATAAACTTGGCAAGGGCAAAGATGTGCTGGAAGGGAAGGACGGCCAGAGCGGTGCTGTTGGAGTGGAAGTCGTTCTTGAGTGCAATGATCATGGAGGCCGTCACCGAAGTCATGTTTTTGTGAGTCAGCATGACACCCTTTGGCTTGCCCGAAGTGCCGGAAGAATAGGCGATAAATGCTGTTCGCTCGGCCGCGTCCTTTACCACCAAGGGCTCCATTTCCTCCTTTCCAATCAACGTCCTTGCGTCCTTTTCCTGACCGTCCTGCACAGTAGCAAGTGTGTCCGTGTCATCCAGAAGCCAGACCCTCTCGACGCCTTGCTCGGTCTTCTTGCTGATGCCTGCTAGTTGCAGTGCCTTTCTCGCATTGCCCACGACTGCGGGGTGGGCGAAGATATACTTGACGGACGCGTCTTTGATTGGGTGGACGAGCTCCTCTGGGCTGTACTGGGGGTTGCACGGTACGAGCACGACACCTGCGCCTAGGCCTGCGTAGACGAGAGTGGGGTAGGTGCAGCTGTTTGGCGAAAAGATGGCGACGCGGTCGCCTTCGGCCAGCTTGAGCTTGTGGCGCAGCGCATGGGCAATCTGACGGGCCTGCTGGAAGATATGTCCGCGCGAAAACGACTTTCCATCGGCTCGGATGAACATGGCCTTGGAATCGGGGATCCCATTTGGATTCGATTGGAGGTAGGTGAAGATGCTGCAATGATGGTCTAACTAAGCCCGGGAGCAATTTTGGCGCACCAGCAACGACGCAACTCACTTGCCCCGATCAACATCTTTGAAATCTTCCTTGTGCTGGTGTTTAATGATCTGTGCCATTGCGAGCTCTCAGAGGGATAGACTGGTTGGTGATGGTGCAAAGGAAGAGCGGATGGAGATAGGGTGAGACGAAAGGAAAGAAAGTGGGGGGTGCATATATAATTGGGTATCATCTGTCCTCAGGCTCCCCTTCTTCCAATCTCCAGCGGATCGAGTGGAGCGAGCGAGCCAATTTTCCGACTGGACCCAATTCTTTTCTCCACAAATACTACTGGGCGAGCAAAAGGAATGTGACATCCACGGCTCTCGGCTCGGAAGTGAAAGCCGGCTGCCGAGGTCCGCAAGGACTTTTTTTATTGTGCACAGATGGATTGCTTCACACCGACGTTGGCGCCGCTGTTCTTGGTGTTTGTACAGATGTAGGGGTTCCGCCCCAGCCCAGGACCTGCTGGAATGCGCCGACGAGCGACGCTTGCTGCTCAGCCAAAGTCCTGTTGGCATTATTGGTGCTGCTGGCGGATGGCAAGGGCCGGACCTGAAACAATCGGGCGTTGGAGCCAGCCCAAATGCCATAGGGCAAGAGACCATGTACGTAGACCTGGCCCCAAACAAATGAGAGGAGCCAGATGTGGGCTTGCGTTGTCCATCTGAACGGTCGCGTGTCTGTGGAGCTCCGTTTGTGTCAGCCGCTGCACAGGTAGGGAAAGCCACGCACACAAGTCGTTCACTCACTAATCGGGGGAGGAGAAGTCAAGACGCCCACGAGCTTCTGCTCCCGTAAGAACGCCAGCACCCTTTCGTCTGCATCGCTCTTGCTCGACAAGCCTCCACTCGAGCAGAGCTCCTCGACTTTGGGCACGAGCTCGGTCAATGCAATCTGAAGCGAGTCGAGCGGTAGGCCGACTTGCCAAGACTGAACCCAGCCCGTCGTTGGCACAAAGCCGTGCCTGCCCACCGTCCTTGCGGCCTCATGGAGCTCCTCGTCGTTGAAGCCAGCCACTAGCGCATCCTCCTCATCCTCGGCCTGCCCACCCAACAAGCTCGCGACCCCCAATGCTGGAGCTGTATCGGCGTTGGACCTTCGCCGCATCTTGCCCCGTGCTTTCTCAGACTGCTCCGCAGATGCAGGCTCGGGCGGCGCTTCTTCGTGCTCGGTGGACGCCGTCACGCCTGCCTCGCTACCAATTGGGTCCTTTCGATCTGCTCGCGGGCTCCCATCGAGCCCGTTCTCGCCTCCACCGGCGCCAGCGACCGACGATGGCCGCCGTCCCAGCGAAGAGGCTGACGTTGCATTTGATGGTGATGAATAGACACCTGCTCTCTTCCTCGTTCGCCTGATGTCGGCGATGCCCTTCCTAAGAGTGAACGTGGCCAGGCGCTGGACCGACGGCTGTGCGCCCCTCACAAGGGCATAGACAAAATTGGGGTTGTGCGCGTAACCATGGTGCAGCACCGCATTGATGGACTCGAGGAGGTAGAAGACGAGACGCGGATTGCCGTCGTCTGCGAGGAGGAAGGACGAGGCGGTAAAGGAGGACAAGAGGGCGACGAGGCGGTTGGAGCTCAGTATGCTCAAGTTCCTCCAGAACGGCGCCGTGTTACCCAGTGAGATGACCAGAGGTGCATACAACGACGTGAGAGTGCCCCTCGTCGTGGCAATGAGTGAATAGACTGACTGGATGAGAATGTCGGCTCCCGTCGTTGCCTGGCTCGGCCCTCCTCCTACTACGGCTCCCGCTCCTCCTCCTCCTCCACCGCCGACAACCGAGGGCACCATGGATGAAGCTCCTCCCGTGCCGCCCCCCGAGAGCGAGGACCCGCCGCCCTGAGCGACGCCCCATTTGTGACCGTTGTGAATGCGCGCCTTTGCACCGCTTCCTGCCTTTGAAATGTGAATGCCAAATGCCCTCTCTGCAGAGACGTCTTGGAGCATGAATGCGCATAGCCTTACCAATCCCTGCTTGGGTAACGAGTCCTTGTTGGCTAGAGCGTGGTAAAGGAGATGTGAGAGGAGCGTAGGGGAGCGTGCGCCGTCGTCGAGGAGGAAAGTCCGGAACTTTGTGTTGTGAGAGAGGAGGCGCCAGAGCAGCATCAGGGCTTCAGAGACGTGCGGCCCAGAGGGGTCGATTGTCGCTGTGGAGCCACCAGCCAGGCTTCCTACCCCCGGAAGGGACGAGAGCCCGCCGGAGCCTCTGGAGGCAAGGATAGAGAAAATGCCATCAGACAATGTCAAAAAGTCGGCATGACGATGGAGCTTGGTGAGGTAGAAGCGAAAGAGGTTCATCGGAGCACCTTCGTGGGCCGGCAGCACCGGTTGTCGGGCCGACGAGATGGACTGCGACGAGGCATTGGTGCCCAGCCTCGGTCTGACCTGCTCCTGACTAGCCTCTTTGACCTGGGACTGTGGGTCGATTGAGTCGTAGCCAAGGAGAACATCGAGACTCTGTAGCGAGAGACAGACGAGGTTCAAGCGCGTCTCCTCGGGTGATATGGCTCCACGCTCCTTGACGAGGCCCGCAGGCAGGCTCGCGAGATTGCCCAGCCAGCCCTGATCGTTGGCCTTGAGGCCCACGTTGAGCAAGCTGCAAAGCAGGGGTAGGACGACGGACCGATCTAAGCCCGTTGCCGCCAGCCGCAGTGCAGGATTGTCGGTCGTCGTCTGGAGGTGGGCTGGAACGTAGATGCTCTTGGAGAGAAGAACCAGGAGCAGCCTCAGCACCTCGACGCGGTGTGCCTCATGCTGCCTTGTCGTGTTGGCCAGATCGACGGAGCTTCCCACGCCTCTCTCCCAGATCGCATAGTGGATCCTTGGTGCAGCAGACGTCCCGTTTGCTTGCGAGAGCTGCTCGTCGGTCCAGGGAATCGTAAAGCCCGAGTAGAAGAGGAGATCAAAGACAATTGTCAAGAGCCTTTCTCCCAAGCTTGGCGGGAGGTTATCTCCTTCCTCTTCTTCTCCGGAATGCTGCCGCTGCTCTTGCTCCTGAGCCTCTTTCCGGGCTGCTGCACTCAAAGGATCTCCGGTGTCTTGCGTTTCCTCGTCGTCGTCGTCGTCAATGACAAATTGCTTCGAGCCCTCCTCATCTTCCGGCCTTCCCGATAGCGGATTCGTCGACAAGTTAGCCTCCTCTCTCTTGTCGACCTTTCTCGTCCACAGCAGATCTCGTTCGAAGTCGTCAGACGTCAACGAAGCCGACGGATCAGCGCCGCCCTGGGCCTCTACGTTGCACGACGCATCGTGGTCGCCCTCCATGACGACGGGCAAGACCCTGGTGAGAATTCTAAGGCAGTTGAGTGCCTCCTTTACCCGATCGCGCTCCTCTCCCGCTCCTCTGGTCGCGCCCGTCGTCGATCTCGCCGCGCCAAGAGCAGCGCCCCATCGGCCAGCACCGCCCGCGCTCGTCGTCGGCTCGGGACAGAAGTCGACATCGTCCCGCAGGCTCTCGAGGTGCCAGACACACACCTGGACGAGCGTCCTGATGTTCTCCCGGCCCGCGTCGCCCATGGTCAGCGCCCGCCTCACATCCGAGACGGCAAAGAGGCCAAAGACGTCCGAGGCAGTGTCAAAGGCCGTCGTAAAGGATCGCCAGTAGGACGCCTCGCGTGGGGGAGCTTCGATTGGTTGTGGAGACGAATACAGCCGAGCGATGCCGGATGAGGTTGACGTCTTGAAGGCCAGCTTCTCCTCTTCATTTCCAAAGAGGAGCCGCTTAAACATGGCTGTGGATCTGGCAATATCGAGAGAGAGAGAGGGAGAGAGAGCTTCGAGAATGATCAGCGACAGTAGTAGCCAAGTTTAACCTGCGCGCACGGACTGAGTGGACGCGGCACACGTGGAGAAGCAGTCACGAAGCACTCACGACCATTACCTTCTGGCTCATGCTCAAGCCCCTTGCTCTCTGACTGTGATTGATTAATGTGGTAGAAACAATTGCACAACAGCAAAATAGCAACAACATCAAGAGAGCCACAAAGAGAAAAGGAGGCAGAGAAAGAAAGGAAAGAGTAAATGGGCATAACGCAAAGAAGGGCGTACAAGAGGGTGGTTGTTCATTCGTCCTCAAATGGATTGAGGACGGCTATGGCGTCTTGGGCGTCGAGGTAGATACTCTCCTCCTTTGGCCTGCTCAAGAGGCCTGCTCCCCCTGCCCCAGAAGACGACGAAGGGTGAAGGCGATTCTGTGCACCTCCCAGGCGTGGCACAGCCGGTCTGATCGTTTCAGGATCTTCCTCCTCTTTTCCACCCTTCTCGAGTTTCTTTCCCTCATGGACACCGGCACCGGCACCGACACCCGGCGTCGTCACCATCGAGTCATCCTCGGATGGTGCCTCGCCTGACGAAAGATTGTGATACTGCGAGATATCCGATTCGCTCGTTGTCGGCTTACCGGGCGAAGATGATGAGGAACCGGCATCGTTGGTCGCAGCAGACAGTGTTGTCGTGCCAGCCGGTGTGAGCAATGGTAGTGTCTCTGCTCCGCTTCTCGACGATCGAGGAAGTGCAATCGAGCCTCCTTCGCGCTCCGCATCCGACCCATCGACACCCTCGGCAGCGTCCTGCTGAGCATCCTCTCTGGGCGCTGGTACCTCGCCACGCACAGCGACATCATGAGCCTGCTCCTGCCCTTGCTCCTGCTCCTGATCTTGCGCTTCTCGCTGCTCATTACCAAGCTCTGCTGTCTGCACAAGATTGGCATCGGCGTCGGCACCGACATTGGCATCGTCATCGTCTCTTCCACCAATCTCAGCCTCATCGACAGATATGCCTTGGCTCTCTGGCTCTTGTCCCTGCCCTGCCTCGCGCTCTGGCTCTACTTCCGGTTCCGCTTCCGGCTCGGGCTCGGGCTCAAAGAGCCAGTCATGCATCGTGACGATGATTTTGACAATGTGGGCGGCGCTGCCAATGTTGCCGAAGCTCTGTGCCACGCTCGCTGGTCCCGGCGGCGGATTGAGGAGCGAAGTACCGAACACCAAGCCGATGTTGTGCGGGGCCATCAGGTTGGATTTGCCCTCCTCGACAACCCTGGCCAGATGCTCCGAGATCCTCCTGAGTAGGTCGAAGTGCGGCTTGGGGAATTCCCAGATCATGTCGCGGATCGCATACAGGCGGTCCTCCTCACTCTCCATCTTCTCTGCCTCGATGATTGCATTGTAATACTTGAAGGGGATCGGCGGTTCGGGCAGGTCGCGAAACCACTGCTTGATGGCGCCTGCGATCGTATGGACGTCGCTGAATTCGCCTCGCGCCAAATCAATGGACTCGGCCGGTTGCTGGCCAAAGGCGACCTTGAGGTGCTCGATGGCGCTTTTAGCGCCCGAGATCCGGTAGATGCCTTGCTCTTGCAGGCCTGTTTCGACTTCAGGTTAATCTCACAGTCGCTCACAAGAACAAAGAGAGTCCACTCACCCCTCGCTTCGACTTCCTGGAGCATCCTGACGAGGCCCAATGGCACTTCTCGCCTCTCATGCTCAACGAGGACCTTGATGTCCGTTCCGTACAGCGGCACCGTTGGTCGTCCTTTCCCAGATGCAGACGCCGCGGCAGCTGCAGCAGCTGCAGCAGCCGCCTTTTCGGCCTTCTCAGCTGATCTCTTGTCCATCGGCTTCGACAACAATTCACCCGCGTACTCTTTCGCCGCACGTTCGATCTGCGAGAACCACTCGGAGACGTCTGCCTGGCTTGGTGCTTGCAACAGGACGTGCTGCCCATTCTGCATGCTCGAAAGATGGAAGCAGTAGGACCTCTGGCTGTTTTGCCAAACAGACACCCTCGCGGCGCCGCAAGGGATCACCAGTGCAGGCTTCTGCGTCGGTGTGAGTTGTAGCATCTCCATGGGTGCGACACCGGCACGTGAAGTAGAGACACCGGCGTCTGTCGAGTCGCCGACTGATGCCGATGGTCGATCGAAGCTCATCAATCCGCCCATCGGCCTGACGGCACCCCGGAACAGCGCAGTCATCCTCCTCGTCTTCTTTTCGCCTCCTTTGTTACCCATAGAGCTTGCATCCATGCCCGGAACTCGAAGGCCGGAAGACGACGATGCCGACGACGACGGGCTGCTCGAGCTCGGTGCTTGAAGCGAAGGCGACGTTGCCGTCTGGAACTGCTGTTGCTGCTGCTGTTGTTGTCCTTGTTGTTGTTGCTGTTGTTGTTGCTGCAGCTGCTTGACGAGGACTTCATACGCGCGTCGATCGCGCTGCTGCTTGTCCTGCTGCTGGCCCAGGAGACCTGTCAAGGGACGATACATGGCGCGAGCCTTTGCATTGGCAGGCAGAGGAGGTGCTGTCGCTGCCTCCTGATTCGCTTCCTCTTTGAACGCCCTTCGATCCCACGCTACGCTCCGCAGCGCGCGCTGCATCTCGGTCAACCTAGCGTTGGCTACCTCGGGAGCGACTGTTGCAACTGCCGACATTTGGCTCTTGAACTGTAGAGAAGCATCGATAAGCGTGTAGATCGTCCTGTACTTTTCAAAATCGACGAGTGGATGAGGCGCCGCTTCAGACGATCTCGTCGATGCTTGAGCAAGACATTCTAGTAGCCAACCGATATCGAGCGCGCAGAGCGCTCCCGTCGTCGTTGTCGCCGAATCCTTGATTGAATCCCACGTCGATTGGGGTGGAAACAGGTCTGCAAGCTTATCGCCCGCCGCTTTTCTCGCCGCCGCGACGCCCTGCCACGCTCGGAGGTGGTATCTGCTCTCTGGGGACCCAAGGCTTCCGACAATTGCACTCTCGACAAAAGAAGCGATCGTAGCCTCCTTGAATGGAAATGATGGACTGAGGGGTGTCGACGACTGTTCCTCCACCCGTGTATTCGCCATCCGTGCACGACAGATCCAGACGGCATCGAGGAGCTTTTCGAGGCGGGCCTGCCTTCTTGCGAGTCCGATGCGCATCTCGATGATGTTGATGGCCACCCACCCCCTAAGCAGATTCTGCGCCGCGCAGGCGTCCCTCACCGCCATGGGAAGGCACATGTGCAACGAAGAGCCACTGCCAGCACCACCATATCTGAGCAGCTCGATGAGCTTGTACATGTTGGTGCACAGCGGCTGCGAGTCGTCCTGCGACGAGGGTTGCTGCTGCTGCTGCTGTGAATGCTGTGAGTCTACATACCAGCCCAGCGCGTCGCTGGCCTGGTTCTCGAACAATTCACTGATCGCAAGAAGGTCTCGCTCCTCGATCTTATCCACGAAAATGCTTGCAACAGACTCGAGGTAGTCGACGAGTTCAGCGGGTGTGATTGTGTCAAAGTCGATTGTCGTTGCCGTCACAGAAGATGTGCCAAGTTGTTTCTGGGATGGCGACACCGTGGAAGCGGGCGGCGTCGCACCAGAGAGTACCGGCTGAGAGGTCCTCCTGCTAGCTGTCACTCGATCTCCTTGCCTGGCACAGGTTCCCATGACGTTTGCGCGCAGCTGTCGGACGAGACTCTCAAGCGTGGACGCCATCTTCTCGTACTCGCTGTCCTCTGGATGCCTCGGCAGAAGAGTATCCATGTCCTGTGTCAAAGAGTGCACCCCGATGTAGAGTTCGTGGTCCTCTGCAAAGTCGTGAGGAAAACGAGCGATCCAGGCGGTGAGAACCGAAGTAACGCCGGATCTGATGCGCGAAACCGTGTCCCAGTCGATGGGTTCGACATGAGTGCCGACGGTCTCGACGAGAGACCAAGTCGGAAACGGATTCCCGGAGCGGTGCTGCTCAGGCAGTGCCATCTCGCGGCTGGCGTTGATGGCTGCTACGAAGCGCTTGCGGAGAAGATCGAGGAGGAGGACAGGTGGACAGAAGAGCCGGAATGTCGATAGGAACGTCGTCCGGAACAAGGGCAAGTCCATGACAAGACGGGACTTTCGGCCAGAGGGCCGTTCCGCCGAGTCCTCGCTTGTATTGACCGAAAGGTGTTGCACGCCCATGACCAAGATGTCGACTGTGGGAAGGTCAGTCATCTGATACGGTGACGAGGAAAAGAGAAGAGTGGGTGGATGGCCTTACCTAGTCTGTCGAGAGAAGCCGCTTTGACCACAACGTGGACCTGCACCGGCGTGGGGGGCTCGACCATGGAGCTGCGGTTGGAAGCTGGCAAGCTGGATCGCTTTGATGAGACTTGCGAGATCGGCCTAGCTGCCCGATTCAACTCAGTCGAGAAGCGCTTGCTCGTCATCGGCGACGAAGGCAAGCTGACCGATGGCTCGCTTGTGATGGCAAATACAATGTCCGAGCCCATTCGAATCAGGGACTCCTCGCTTCCGCCCTCCCCAGTGTTGAACTCCGTAATACCTGCAAATGAAACCCCCTTGAGAGGCCGGCTGAGCATACCAGGGGAGAACGCTTTTGATGCCCTCCTCATCATAGCGGGCGGCAAGGACATGAGCGGCGATCGGGTCTTTGCATTCTTCTCGGTGATGGTACCCTGCTCGTCAGCTTTCTTGGTCCCACCGTTGCCGTTTGCCTCTTCAGCGTAGACGGCCATCTCTTGTCGGTCGACCAGAGACAGATTCGGCAGAGAATCGACAAACAAGAGTGGGGAAAGCGCCAGGGTGGCCGTCTTCTTGGACAGTTGCAGTGGCCTCTTGTTCCTCTTGGGCACGTCGATGCGTGGCTCGATGGCCAGGGAACGAGACAGATTGCGATAGGCCATATCGGAGTCGGTGACGCTTTGGTGTAGCTCCAAAAGACTCTGCAGGGCTCGTTGAATGTCCGGCGACGGAGCAATGCCGTGTTGCTGCTGGAGAACCGACGGATTCATCCGGTTGTGCGCGCCGAGCTGCCATGCTTTGTTCAACGTCCACAGCCTTGCGCCGACCTCGCGGGTCTCGACGAGCGGTAAGAAAGAAGCCGAGGAAGCAAGAGGTGGGTAGGCCCTCGCCTGCACGATGCTGTTGCCCAGGAAGGGCACCGTTGGCGCTTCAGGCCCCGCCGACGCCGAAATAGCTGCCATGGCATACTTGATCGTAGCGGGGCTCGATATGAAGGCCTCAACAGGCTCGCGCTTGGTGCCATCAGGCGAGATCGCCAACTCGGACCAGCCGAGATCGGCGAGTTGCCGGGCCCAATAGTCACCCACAATGGCCCTATCCTCCTTTGCCACGAATCTCCACGTCATCGACAGCCTCGTCACGGCCCTCGAGCACAGAGCAGCGCAGATGGCAGCCCAGCCTGCGACATCGTGCATCTTGAGGAGGCCAGATGCGACGGCGATCCAGTGCCGGAGCAGCGTCGCTCGTTGCCTGGACCCGGCCTGCTGCTCTGAGCGTGAATCTGCGGGAGAAGCTGAGCCGCTGGAAAAGAGGACCTGGTCGAGTACAAGCGAGGTGAG
Organism: Acaromyces ingoldii; assembly: GCF_003144295.1. Classification (NCBI taxonomy): domain Eukaryota; kingdom Fungi; phylum Basidiomycota; class Exobasidiomycetes; order Exobasidiales; family Cryptobasidiaceae; genus Acaromyces; species Acaromyces ingoldii. The sequence continues at coordinate 1,591,599 of NW_020290247.1, forward strand.
GAGGTGAGGCGCTGACGAGTCAAAGCACAGCAGCCGGTGCGATCTCGTCGTGGAGGGCGACTTCGCCAGTAGGCGAACTGTCGAAGCACTGGGCAGCTGCAAGGAGGCCAAGTGATCGATGTGGAAGGCGTGGATCTGCCTCGCGACTTCGGCTGGATCCGTTCTCAGTAGCGTCGACGGGCCCAAGCCGGCATTGACGAGAGCCGTTAGCTCGCTTCGTGTCGGACGCTCTCGTCTGGACAGCCAGTCGTGGGGAGGCTCGGCAGGCTGGCTTTCCTTGAGCGTCGCAAGAATGTCGGCCGCCATTCGTCTGTCATCTCTCCAAGCATCGCCGACAATGCCCTCCAACACGCTTTCCAACGATGCACGCTCGTGCAGCTGGCCGAACTCTACGAGGTCGGACTCGACAAGAAGCTGGATCCTCGCCCGGATCCTCTCACGCTTCTGCACCGGCTCGCTCGCTGCAGTGCCCTCGTCCTTGTCGGATAGGGCCATGAGGGTCCACTTCTGTATGGCGACGAGGAAACCGTGCATAGGCCTTGCGCTCCTCGAAAGAGCCGTCAAGAGCGCATACACCATCGTTCCGGCCTCCTCCTTCCACCCATCGCCTTCTTCATCGGGATCTGACTGCGTTGCGAAGACGTACTCGTGCGCCAGGGCGTCGTGGCTACCTCCTTGCACTCGTGCTGCCCACGTCGCTGGTTTCTCGACGGCATCGACAAGAACAAGATCCGGGTGTTTCGCGGGGAAAGCCCAAGCTGGTGCCGACGTAGCAGCTCCGGCCGATGAGGTGCTCTGCTTGCCAGAAGTCGCTGCAAGAAGATCTTGTGTGCCCAGCTTGCCCCTCTTGATCGCCTCGGGGTCCAGCCCAATCTCTCTGGCATATGCAGCTGCGGCATTGGATCCTCCTCCACGGACGACATGTACAGGGAACAACTGCTTCATGTCGTCCGAAAAGGCGCTCGGCGGCTTGTAAAAGTACAGCTTCCCCTCGCGGAGCTGGACCTTGTAGGGCTTCCAGCCCTTTGTGATGTCCTTTTCCCTGCCTTTCGCGCCCCCGGCCCCGTCAGCAACGAGCTGGGCCAGCGGCAGGGAAATGTTGGCATTTCGGTTGAGGAGACCTTCGTAGGTGATGCCTGGGAGCTGACCGCGGGACGTCTGCTGGAGATAAGCCTCTCGGTCGTCTTTGATCTGCTTGGATGCCTTGCGCTGGTGATGGTGCTGCTGCTGCTGCGAGGGAGAAGGAGAAGACGCCGACTGTTGTTTCGGTGTACCGGCCGAGCTAAAGGGTACCTGCTGCTGCTGCTGCTGCTGCCTGCTGCTGGCCAGAGTGCCCACATCGCTAGGTCGTCCCCAGTCATGGGCCGCCACGCCATGCTCACCCATTGTATTCTGATGCGCTGGTCTCAATGGAGGCGACATCGCCCCTGCCTTTCCGCTGGTGGTAGCCGTCGACGACGAGGTATTCACGGACTGTGCGAGATCATCTACGCTCCTCGAGAAGCCATACTGTGGACTGGGCGATCGGAGCAGGCTTGCGTCGTCTTGATGCACAGCCTGCATCGCGCCCCGTAGCGAGGGAACTTTGGGCAGATCCACGACAGAGTGACCCGGCGAGGGAAAGTCGGAGGAACGCATGTGAAGATCCGACTGGCTCTTGCTGAACTGGCCGTAGCTCGACGACGCCTTTGACAGGGGCGAGAGTGCGCCTCTGCTCCTCTCTCTGTCTCTGTCTCTGTCTCTGTCGTACACGGACATGGACATTGGCATTGAGGGAGAGGAAGATGGCTGCGATGGTGTTGCGCCTGCTCCTGCTCCTGCTCCTGCTCTTGCTCCGGCTCCTGCAAGTGGCACAGGAGAGGCGGCCATTGACCTGGTGAGAGACGTCGTCGAGGCTTTTCGCTCTCGATGAGCGCCAAAAAAGGAACGCTTTGTAGGGCTCGAGATTGGCATGGCCTGGTCGTCGCCCATGCTCGGTCTCATCGAGGCCCATGATGGCGCCGCCTGCTGTTCATTTGTTCCCCTTCGCTCCATCGCTGGGGCGGACGGCTGTGTGCTGGGGTTTGACGTGTAGCGAGACCGTCCTGCGTCGAGGTTGCCGCCATCCTCTGGGATGCCCTGGCTATTGACCATCGACGACATCGAAGGCGAAGGGTGCATGGCAATCTGCTGCTGCGACGACGACGAAGAAAAGGGGGCCTTTGCCTTTGCGAGGATAAAGTTGAACGCCGACTGGCTTCGGCCCATTGAACCGCTGCTGCTCTGTTGCTGAGTCTGCGTCTGTTGGACTTGTTGAGGTGGCTGCTGTTGCTGCTGCTGCTGTTGCGGCTGTTGGTGATGCTGCTGCTGTTGGGGGTGGTGGTAATAGGTGGGCGCAGTGGAGCCAGGCGATGAGCCAAAAGGCGACAAGGCATCGACACTGCTGCTCGAAGGTATATGCCGGGAAGTGAAGGGTCCGGAGTGGGGATGATGAGAATGTTGGTGCTGCATAGCTCTGGTGCTCGCTTCGATGGATTGCGACGTCGACTGCGACGTCGTTCGAATCGTGAGCGGACGAGAAGGGCCGCCGCTGCCTCCGGCAAGAGCAGCAGAAGAGAGGTTCAAGTTGCTGCCGTTGGAGCCGCTCGAAGGGTATACTGAGGCTCGAGCAGCACCATCGTCATTGTTGGCGTTGCTGCTGGACTCGGCGTGTCCATCGCGTTTCTTGTTACCCCGGCGCAGCATCGCTTGCACTGGCCCGCCCCTCGTTCTTGCTTTACGTAGCCGTTTGTGTCCAAAGCCAGAAGGATGGGAGCAGACTGATCATCCGTTCTACACGCGCTCCTATACTGTCTTGCCTGCTTTGGTTGATTCGGTTGTTCTGCTCGCTCTCTGCCTTCTTTTGCGTCGCGGGCTGCGCGGAGGGCGGCTCAGGGACACAAGGAGATGAAGTCGCTCTTCTCTTCGGCGGCCACGTCGGAGCAGCCACAAGTCTGCGCCTTGCCTCGATGTCTTGCCCTGTCTAGCCCCTGGGATTCGCCTCAGCAGCGCGGTCCTCGCTCGCGAACAACTCTTCCTCGTTTGTCTTCCCTCGCCGAGGGCGCCGCTGCTCTCTAGACTTGGGTGTTTGACGTCCGTTTGCCCCGTCTCAAGCTCGACGCGAAGCTTAAAGTTGAAGGACCAAATCGAATAGCAGTGTTAGCTCCAATTTCGCCAGGTTTTCTTATTCGTCCCGCTTTCCCTCTCCAGCGTGTCGCATTATTGTTCTTGAAAATATTAGTTTTTTGAATTCCCTTGTGATATCCTCGTTGCCTGGTCTGCTCGTGGCTTTTTCTTTCTGGAAGCTTAGCATACCGGTGGTACATAAGGGGCTTCTCTTTTTCTTCTTCTCCCTCCTTGCCTCCTCAGGAAACACGTGCTTGCATCCATTATGCGATTTTCCCATAGCGATTGCTGTCCACAAGGCTCACGGCCGTCAGGGAGTCCAGGGAGCACGGGGAGCAAGGTCACCAGACATCACTGTGACGACTTCCGCCTTCGCAACAAGCCACAACTCCGTGGAGCACGTCGGAGAAGCAACTTTGAGAAAATCACAGCAAACCCGCCCTGCCTAAAATATACGTCAGCGCGACTTGGTCACTGACAGAATGTTGGCTCGGTGCGGGCTCGCGCGTGTGCGCGCCAGAGGCGTGGACAGAGAGAGAGAGAGACACACACTACTTAGTATTGGCATGATGCGGCTTGGCGCTGACCTGTGTCAAAGGAAGATAAGTGCTTCTCTAGCTGCTTCCTTGCTATCTTTAAATATATGGGAGTTGACAAAGCATAGATTGTGCGACGGCGGATGCGGAAGCCCTGCAACACAATTCTCGGGTCTTTGTCTGCGTGGTTTACCTTCTGGAGCCTGAGCAAGATAATGTGTGCGTGGTTCGTCCTCCTCCGGTGCTCTTCCAATTGGGCATTCCGCTCCTCCACAAGCCCTGATGGCACTTTGTCCAGGTCTCTTGACCTCATGGACGAGGAGGCACACGGAGGCTCACATGAACCTTCCAATAAAAGGTCCCGATTTTACATTAGAAGAGATGACAAGAATTCCAGATGGTCTGCATTCCCGAATTTGATATACTGCGATGCGCATATGGGCGTGTTGCGACCGCGAGGTCAGCGCTTTCCAGCTTCGGTTCACACGATGGGATGCGAGTTCCGATACAAAGCTTAAGAGCTAGAAGAAGACTAAATGTGCGGGAGTTGCTAGTTTCGCCAGAATAATAAGGAATTCACACGAGGAGTCGAACAAGATAGAACAAGGAAAAATATGGGCAGGAGAAAAGAGGAAAGGGGGGAAGTGACAAAGGGACATAGTTCGTCGAGCCCACAAGGTCCTACCAACGCTCTCGGATACAGCCGTTTGAAGGGAAAATTGGGTTCGGCTTCGGGTCCGGAAAAAGAGGCACTTGCATCCCCGAGCTTGTTCGGCACGGCTTTTTACCATCTTTGCAACCTCACGCTCTACTACTTTATGCGAGCTCGCTCTATCTAATTGGGAATTGCTTCGGTGTTGCGGAGGGGGCGCTGGCTAGATGGCCGAATCAGGGGAGAGACAGCTATTCAGTAGTGCATGTAGCTAGCAGCAGCAGCAGTACATATTCTAGCTGTACATTTATGTGGCAGGCTAGCGCGCTGCAGCCGCGTCCGGACTAGTGAGGCAGGCTAATATAATGAGGCCTGTCGAACTTTAGCTTGGCCTAGGGTGCGCGCTCTAGCGCAGTAATCTCCTTCCTTACGGGCTTTGCGACAATGGCAGAAATGGCTCGGGACTATACAGAAGGACAAACCTCGATCGCATCCTGGCTCGGAGGAATCTCCTTCCAAGGAGGAGAAGGTGGAGGCGAAGACGGGAATAGATTGGAGGACTTGTAGAAGCAGTAGGGAATGCATGCACGGCAGGCAATTTTTCACTCTCTCGAAGTAGTACTACGTACTAGTAGTACGTAGCTAGAGGGGAGTAAGAGATGTTGCAGGCGAGGGGCCCCTGCACGCCGATTGCGCCCCCGGCTGTATTTTTGCTCGACTTTCCAGGTGCTAAAATCGAGTGGATGCTAGCCATGCCATCAAGGCAACGGAAAAAAAGGGGGCCCTTTTTGCGATAATGGCAGAGTGGCATTGTCAGGGGAGTAAAAAGGGCAAGCAGGCGGGCACCCGGGTAGTGGTGGAGTGTGAGTGAGTGAGTGTGTGAGTAGCGACCTCGTGTCTGTAGTGCGACGCCACCCAAGAGGACTTTAGCAGATGGGGCATGAGAGAAGGGGTTGAAGCGGGTGTGTAAAAATTCACCAAAAAAAAAAAGTAAATGCAAAAGGGCGACCGCATGCCCCGAGATGTGGACCTGAAACGAGAAGAGGAAAAAAAAGGGCAAGCACAACAAACGCCGGCTGTTTTGCACTGTTAGCCAAGCGGTGCGGCCTTTTCCTTGCAAAAGAACTAGCAGACGGCACGCCGGCACTGGCACGCTGGCAGAGCACTGCAAGCGGAGCTCTGACGTTGCTGCAAAGGAGACGAGCTGCACAGCAAGGTACCGATCGACACGCACGCACGCATGCACACGAGCCTCGCTATTTTTCATCTTCATCTTCATCTTCTCCTCGGCGACGGCGGCTGCCTCCTCTTTCTCGATCCCTCCTTTCTCACTACCTCTCTTTCCCCTTTTACCTTTGGCCGATCAGCTAGACGCCCGTTCGCCAAGGGGTGACATTGGAAAAGAGTGGCTTTCTGGCTGCGCGCGTGCGTCCCTGGTGGAGCCAGCCTAGAGCGACGGGAAGAATCCAAGTCGAGCAGAAGAGATTCGAGGAGGCGTAAAAAAATCAAAGAAAAGAGGCAACGAGGAGGGCACAAGCGGGCTGAGCGCACTGGTCACCGCGTCTCCAAAAGGCCGCCATCATGTCAGCGAGGAGCGCATCGAGGCAGTCGAAGGAGCGCTCGCCGGCCGAACAGCACTCTGACGACAACGACGGCGTCCGGAGTTCGGCGACAAGGAGGAGCGAGGCCGGCGGAGCGGACAAGGCGCACCGGGAAAGGGACAGTGAACGGGAAGGAGACAGAGCCAGAGCAAAAGCCAGGGACAAGGATGGCGACCAGAACGGCGATGAAGACGAGGGTGGCTATTCGGATGTGGACGAGCTGGTGGAATCCGACAGCGAGCGCCCGCTCGCCGAAGTAGCGCGACCTCTCAGAGGTCAAGCGCACCAGCAGTCAGCAAAGGCTCCTGTCCGGGGCGTGGGACGACGGCCCGCGGGGGGCTCCAGGAATTCATCGCAAGCGTCGCCATCAGTCACTCGCAAGGACGGCGAAGAGGAGTCCGAGAGTGCAGCCACAGAATCAGACAGGGACAGAAAGAGTAAAGAAGGCGCAACGGGGAGCCCAAGAGTTGGGGGCGCAAAGGGTAGCGGTATCGGTGTAGGTACAGCAGCTACGGCAGCAGCAGCGTTGCCAGAGAACAGTGTCAAGATGAACGGGCACAGCAATGGCAACACTCCTTCGCCTTCCGTCACCCCCATGATCGCCGCCGAGGCGAAAAAGACCACAAGACCCTCTTCGGCATCTCCACAGCCTGCCTCGCGTAACGCCTTTGCTCCTCCCCGCGCCTCTTCGACGACGAATGGCGCAGGTCCTCTACGAGAAATGCATGGCAGGACCGCGACTGGAGGGCCAGTTCCTTACTACTACCCCTCGAACAGCGTCGCTGGCAGCAGGACGGGTGTCAACACAAAGACTGGCCGAGCCATGATCCCAGGCCAACCCTCTACGCTGCGAGCGCAGCAGCAGTCCTTGCCACAGGCTCAGCAGCAACAGCAGCAGCAACAACAACAACAACAACAACAGCAGCAGCAGCAGCAGCAGCAGCAGCAACAGCAACAGCAGAGCCAACAGCAGCGATCTCCGAGAGAGAGTCTGGGCGCGCATTTGCAGAGGTCAGCCAAGCCTGGCAGCAACACACCGCCTAAATCGTCCGAGACTGTCGATCTGACTGCTGATGAGGTCGACAAGTTCCTCGATCTCATCGAGAAGCACAACCTGGACACCTCCGATGAAGACGATATGGCCAGATCCGTCACGGAGCTATACCAGGAGTGGCTCGAGTGGTGTGCCAAGCGCAATGTCGCCAGCACAAAGAGCAAGCAGGGGCTCGTCGCCGAGTTTGTCAGGATTCACAATGGCGCGTACGGCCAGTCTCGCCAGCAGAGGGCGCTCAGCATAGTCCAGGGCTCGCGTAATGGCTCTATGGACCCCGTTCTGGCCTCGGCTACGCAGCAGATCAAGGCAAATGACCGCCATGCGACAAGCAGTACAGTGGCCCCTTCGTCTGAGCGTGAGCGGCCCACGACTAAGCCCTTGAACGAAGACCAGGTGGGTGTGCTTCACCCCAATTGTTTGCTCGCTCCACCACACTGACTCCCTCCTTTGAAGCAGCCCGCTTCGTTGAATCGGTCTGCCATGAGGCCAACAGCCCCTGGACGGCCTCGAGGGGAGAATGGTGGATATGGGAGGCCGCCTCCAGGATACGACTATGGAACTTCTTCGCCACCACTGGCGCCACCGCCGCAACGAGTCGTGTCGAATGGAGCCGATGTGCGCGCGTCAGTCGAGGGGATGCGTCTCCAGATTCGCGAGGATATATGGAAGGATGCCGCCGTAATGATCACACAACTCGTCAACGAGCAGGTGTCGGATGTCATTAGCGAGAACCGAGAACTGAAGAGCAAGGTCGCTCAGCTCGAAACGCATTCAGACAACCTAGCACAGTGGATTCAGCACCTGAACAAAGTCCAGGACGACCTGACAATGGCCATGCGATCTCTCAAGTCGCCCATCTCTCCTACAAATGCACAGCAGCAGCATGCGCCGCAGCCGCAACATCAGCGTGGGGCATACCGCAGCCCCCCTCCCCGTGGTGGTGTCGCGCCACCGATGGACAATGTTGAATACGACGAGCATCCCCCCTATGGCTATAGTGGTGGATCCCAGGGAAGACCGTATCCTGCGCCTGGCCCAGCAAGGAGGGCATCGCTCTCGCCGCCGCGAAGGCAGCAGCAGCCACAGCCGCAGCCGCAGCAATCGTATGCGGCGGGCAAAATGCCTTCTGCCCCTGCTCCGCCCGTTTCTCGTCGCGCACCTCCTCCGCAAGCGGATCATTACTACGAATGTGCGGGCGGCGCAGAGCCGAGCAGCAGGTCCAAGCCTCATCCAGGCTCTGCCAGCTCGACACCTCGGGTCCATCATCGCGATACTGCCGGCGGCGGCGGCGGCGGCGGCGTTTACTACGATGAACCTCCTCACCACGCACCGTACCCCGTCAAAGGTCGGCCAATGCCTGCCCCAGCGTCTGGGGCTGGGCAAGGCCCGCCTCCGCTGCCGCAGTCTCACGCAGCTGTCCCTCACGAAGGCGCTGCACGCATGCATCCGAACGCCTACTACCCTCCCTCGCCCTACGCAGCTCCACCCGCAATTGCCGATGAGCCACAGTCACACCACACGCAGTACCATCCTCACCAGGCAGGACCGAACTCCCAAGGCGGTCCGCCAAGGTCCACCTCGATGCAACACCATCCACACCACGGTGCTGGTGGTGGTGGTGGTGATGCTCCACCATCGCGTCCCCAGGCGGTCTCCTCTTTCGCAGACGGGCATTCTTCGCGCAACTTGAAGCGGCCCCGACACGGCTACTGAGCCTCCGTTCTTTTCTCCACTTGTTTCCCCTCTAACCTCCTCTATCATGTTACCAAACACATTCCTATAATCTACTTCATCATTTCACACTCAGTCCAGCTTTCTGCCGTCTTTTCTTCTCTTCTCCCCCTCGTCTCTTCTTCGTGCGACTGAAGAAATATTGCATCGAATGCTATTCAGACACGGAAGCTATATCTCAGGTTGCACTAAGACGCTATTCTCGCTCTCATCTCAATCGTGCTCTTACAACAGGCAGTCACAGCGTCGGTAGCATACACAGAGAGAAGGAAAAGGGCGAGATCAGAGGCGCGGAGCGGCGCAGGAGGCAGCGATATTTGGGCTCGGCAGAGGGCTGGGTGTCTGCATGCCGAGCGCGACCATTAAGCCCTTTGTCTTCTGTGCATTGAGGGCGCTCGGCGTGATCGTCGTCGAGGAAGAAGACGAGGTGGAGGAGAAAGAGGACGCGGAAGAGGACGTCATGGGTGGTTGCAAGTGGTTCCTGGATGTGTTGGGGTGCCTGTGCAGCGAGGAGGAAGAGGGCCAGCTCTGCAGAGATGTTTCTGACGACGCCATCGATGTAGACGAGAACAGTGAGGGCGACGAGGATCCAGAGCCGCTTGATGAGCCCGAAGACGACGAGGATGGCGTACTGAGAAACGTTTCAATGGCCAGCTCGAGCGCATCAGTCGGATTCATGGGCAATCCCCCCTGCGGCGCTGGCCGACGGGGAGGCAAAGGGCGTGGCAATGGGCGCCTTGGTCGACGTGTGCAAAATTTCACGGTCGGTGGCTGCTGTTCGTGCTGACGCTGCTGAATGCCAAGCTCTTGGTCTCGACACTGCTCTTGCTGTTGCCGTGCCAACGAAGTGGCTGGTCGAGGCGTATTCGGACTGAGACACTGGCTCAGGTCGAGAGATGGAGGTCGCGGTGGTCGAGGTGGTGGTCCGCTTTTCTGCTGATGCTCGACGTCACGGAACAGCAGACGGGGTGGGCAGGGCGAAAGGCTGCTGCTGGATGAGTTGGGCGTGAAGGGCTCTTTAGTCCAGCCGCTAGGCAGGTTAGCATACTGAAGTGCACGTTGCTTGTCTGGCTGGTTTCCTCCCGTGGCTGAGCTCGGAGAGCGATGGTGCGTGACAAGGCTCGAAGGAAGCGAATCAAAGCTGTTCGGCTGCGTGTCTGCACGGCGATAGTCTTTGAAGACAGGGACACAGTCTTGCATGAGCGGGACGGTCGACAAGAGGCTCAAGTCGAAGCAGTCGCTCGCACTCGGCTTGCGAGCCGACGAAGGAGACCATTTCTTGGAATGACGGGCATTTGTCGGCGACGAGATAGCGACGTCCAGGTCGGATCTCGTTCGGTGATGCCGAGGTAACGAGCTTGAGATAGAAGATGCATGTGGAGAACGGAGCATTCGACGCAGGGGTGAGTGCCAGGGGTGCACCTCCCGCTGCATTTCGACGAGCTCTTCACGGCCCTCTCTTTCCTTCTCGTCGTCGACATCCCATTCGTCAAAAGCGCTGCTGAAGACTTTCTTGCAAGAGGTTCGGCTATGGTAATGCCCGCCGATGCGATAGTGACTGCCGTCCGTTTGACGCTTGAAGCTGGGGTTGAAAGCATGAAACGGCATTGATCAGTGGAAAAGGAGAAAAAAGGTGAAGATGAAAAGAGGGCACTGTAAGGGCACTCACCTCTCGTTATTAAAGTCTGAACATTTTGGAGACCCTGTGGCGTCGACGTTGGCTGAATCTCGGTCCAAAGTGGATCCATCGCTTTCCGAACTGACCGAATAGCCAAGGCTCAGGCTTGAAAAGGAAGAGAGATCGGGAGAGAACGTGCCTAGGCTTGTGCTTGGCCGACCTGTCTTGGCCGTCGAGCTGGCCGACGACGGGGTAGACCATGGCGAAAATCTCGAGACAGTCGCGCCCTCGTCCTCAAAAAAGGAAGAAGATGGCGTTCTTGGCAGACTGTCGTCAAGATTGAGTTGTGCTGCCAACGGCTTGTATGAGGAGAAAGTAGGCTTGGGCGGTGTCCAGTCCTTCTTGCTCCCCTTGGAGGGCGTAGGCGATTGAAGCGGCGTCGTCACGCTGGGCGGAGCCCTGAACGTGGGAGACCTGAGGCGTAACGTGTCTCTCTTTCGGCTCGCAGGCGACCTCATCGTAGGTGAAGCTCAGCTGTGGTGGTTGACGAGAGAGAGAGAAAAAAGTTTGAGCAAGAGACTTTATGAGGTTACGCACAGTAGAAGCAGAGACAAAGGGAGAGGTGATATCCGCTGTAAGCAGCTCATTATTAAGAAGATACCGAGATCCTGCAAGACGAAGGGGCGGGCGGCCCAAGTGAGCGGACAGACCGGCATGCAAGACAGGCGAAATGTCATTGTCAGCGGTGACTGGTTGCTCGCAAGGGATGGGGAGCGGGGGAGGACAAAGGGCTTCATCTCAAGATGCGGACAAAGGGGGGACCCCGTCCCGAGGTGAGAACAAAGGGACCCAACTACTGAATGTGCGCTACTTTCCGTGTCCCTTTGTTCACCAAGAGATTTCGGATCCGCTCTCTTGTACGGCATGCCTCATCGCCTTTTGGAGAGCGCGCAAGGTAACTGAAGAAGTATGTTTTCACGAGAGAGGTGGGAGTTGGACATGAAAATTGCCCATTCAGTGAAATATGACGTTTTGGACAGTCGAAGCCACCCTTGCGGGCTTGTCAACTCGATAGCTGCCGACATATGACCGTCATCGTCGGCACCGCTCTGCTCATCAGAAAGAATGGGACCAAATGCTCAACATTTTGATCCATTCTTTGCTTCAGCATCGATGTGGTCCCAACCTCAGGGCGAGGTCAGATGGGCGGCTAGAGCTTCGAAAAACATTGTAATGCAGAGGGCGCCAATACACAGATCTGTGGAGCTGTCGTTTTCTCTAGACGAGCCACCTAGAGGGGCACGGTGACTATAGAGGAGAAGCCGTAGCTGACGCCGACGATGTTGCAAGAAGAAATACGTCAGGAAAATTTAGGCACCGCTATGTGCGCTGCGCGCCTCGGCGACGACTTCGCGGTCGCACCGCGGCCGGTGCTGAGAAGCAGGAACTACAAATCGTACTTACAATAAAGGCCGTCTCCGTACGTACTACTAGCTAGTCTATTACCTCTAGCTACGAGCTACTCTCCCATAAATTTAATGCCCGCCACCAAATTTGAACGAGATATGGCTTGAGAAAGCTAAGGAGCAACGTACCTGAATGAGGAGGTCCATCTCCTCCCATTCCCCCCCTCCCTTTTCCCCTTGGGCGGGCCCAAAGATTAGCCTCTCTGCTTGCTTCTATTATCAGAATATTTGCCTTTATTTTCCCAGAATTCAAACTCTATTGCCCGTTGGCTATCAAGTTTTTGAAGTGGTTGATTATCAATGTGAAAGAAAACTTGTATTCAGAGCTGAGGACGGGAGCTGGAACTGAGAGCGCTAAGGACAGGCCATCGATCAGTCGACGACGACCGCTCCTTTTTCTCATTGTCTCACCCGGACCTCGTTTGTGACGCAACAAGAAAGACGAGAAGGCAATACTGTACCACACCATACGAAACGATTCCGCCACGCCACGCCAAGCAGAAAGCTCGGTCGAGTGACTTGAGGGATTCTGACGGAGGCGCGTACAACAGTAAAAGCAACAGCAGCGAGCAAGGCCACGACGAACACAGGGCCAATAGAGCAGCCAGTGGCCAAGTCACCTGAACGTATTCGCCCTCGCTGCCCTTGGCGGGAGGTGCTCTAATAGACTATGGACTCGTCAACCTCGGATCGGCCTTCGACGAGGAGTGGGGGCAGGATGGGCAGCCGCGCAGGACTTGGCACCGCCAGCGGTCGGCCCAGAACGGGGAGACCAGCAACTTCGACGGCGGGTAGGCCCACGACGGCCGCCGGTCAAGGCTCAGGTACAGGGGAGAGGCCCATGACCAGGGGAGACACGGCCATCAATGACGACTACATCGACGAATGGGACGAAGAAGAGTACGAGAGTGAAGATGATGGAGATGTCTTTGCCTTTGTTCCTCGTGAGCAGACCGCAATATTCGGCTGTGCTATTGCTTGGCAGGCAGCTGACTAGAAGTCCATGACAGCCGACATTGGACCGTCTCCAGCCACTGTGAATCTCGAGCAGCAACAGAACACGACCCATATGCAGCCGGCGAGCAGCATGGGCGAAGACGAAGAGGAGACGTTCTACTACGACGAGGCAACAGGAGCGGTGTACGACTCGCAAGGACGCCTCGTAGAAATGCCGCCTGGCTTTCAGCCTCCCACGGTGAGCAACCCACAGTCGGTCGCCGGCACCACGGCCATCCAGCCGGGAGAGGTGGGAGGAGAGGCAGGACGAGAGACCATTCCATTCTCTTCCTTAGCGAGCACCCCCGGCGAGCGAGCCAGCTTGGACGCACCCCTTGGATCGCGACGAGCTGCATACCTCACAGACCCGCGCATATCTCTCGACCGTAAAGTGTCAGATGCCTCGACAGTGAGCCGCGATGCTCCCTTGAATCACGCGAGGTCTATGAATGCGTTCCCGTCGATGGATGTCCTCGACGAGGTTGAGCATCTCCCCAGCCGGCAAGGCTCTGGTGCCGATCCAATGACACCCAATCGCTTGCCTCAGCATCCGAAAGACGTCGGCATGACGGCGACGGGCGCTCCCCAGCTCGACTCACGAGGCTGGGAGGTGGCTCCGCAGACGCCTCCCCAGGCTGCCAATGGCCAGTCGTCGATACGGCAGCGCAACAACCGTCTTTCGCAATTTGCTGATGCCGGACTGAGCCCCTCGCACGATCTCAAGTTCCAGCTCGGCCCGAGCAAATCGACCGAATTCGACGAGGAAGATTACAGTGGTGAATTCGACAAGGGTTTGAGTCTGGGTCAAGGGCCCGGCCTCGCTCACCCCGCCCACGACGGCGAGACGGCCGCAGGTGCCAGGGGTCTACGGATGGTCGAGCTGGAGATGGAGCTCGAAGATGACTCACCTTATCCCGAGGTCAGAGCCTCGGTGTCCAACACCGATGACCCCGACATGGTGTGCAGCACCTTCAGAGCCTATGTCCTCGCCTTCGTCCTCTCGACGATCGCCGGCGGTGCGAACATCCTCTTCTCGTTCCGATACCCCGCCCCCAGTGTTGCGCCCGTCGTTGTTCAGCTCATCACGTATCCGCTGGGCAAGATCATGGCCGCCGTCCTACCCACCCACGTCTTCACTTTACCCAAGTGGCTCGGAGGTGGCCAATGGAGCTTGAACCCGGGCATGTTCAACATCAAGGAGCACGCTCTCGTTGCCATTGCCGTCAATGCCTCTGTCCCGCAGGCCTACTGCATCGCCTGCCTCACTACACTCCAGTCCGACCAATTCTACGGCGACCCCAAGCCGGTCGGCTTCAGCATCATCTTCCTTCTTTCAAGCCAGCTCATCGGACTGAGTTTTGCCGGCATCTGTCGACGATGGCTCGTCTGGCCTGCCTCGATGATCTGGCCGCAGAACCTGGTAACATCGACGATCCTCAACACGCTTCATGCCGAGGAAGATGGTCAAGACGGTTCGATGACGAGGTTCAAATACTTCAGCATCGTCTTCGGAAGCGCCATCATCTGGTACATTGTCCCCGGCTTCCTCTTTCAGGCTTTGTCGCAATTTTCGTGGCTTTGCTGGATTTTGCCAAACAATCACGTCGTCAATACCCTCTTTGGCACAGGCTCGGGCCTAGGAATGTCAGTCCTCACCTTCGACTGGACCCAGATCAATTACATCTCATCGCCCCTCATCGTACCCTGGTGGGCCGAGCTCAACATCTTCGTCGGCTTCACCATCGTCCTTTGGATCGTCGCCCCTGTTCTCTACTACACGAACTTCTACTTTTTCAGCTACCTGCCGTTCAACTCGACGAGCTCCTATGACCGAACTGGCAGCCCGTACAATATCTCCATGGTCGTCACCAATCGAACAGAGTTCAACGATGCGGCGTATAGAAATTATTCGCAGCTCTATCTGCCCACGACATTTTACCTCGTCTACTACACCAGCTTCATTGCTGCCGTCAGCATCCTGGTACACACCGGTCTGTACCACGGCAAAGCGCTGTGGAAGGGAATGCGACACGTGCGAATCGAAGAGGACGACGTTCATGCAAAATTTATGCGACGGTATCGCGAGGTTCCCGACTGGTGGTACGCAGTGATCCTCCTCGTCTTTTTCGCCATGGCGGTAGCCTTGATCGAGGTGTATGACACAGAGCTGCCTGTCTGGGGTCTCTTGCTGGCCCTCATCATTCCGGCATTCTACATCCTGCCATCGGGCTTCATCTTTGCCATGACAGGTTCCTATCTTGGTACAAATTTCGTCGGTGAATTTGTGGCCGGATACGCACTGCCGGGCAAGGCCATCGCCAACATGGTCTTCAAGGTCTACTCGCTCCAAACGCTCACAGCCGGCCTCGGCTTCGTTCAGGATCTCAAGCTTGGTCATTACATGAAGGTTCCCCCTCGTCAAACATTTATGATCCAGCTGCTCGTTTCTGCATGGGTCAGCGTCGCTCAGATCGGCGTCATGTACTGGATGTTCAACAACGTCGAAGGTCTCTGCACAGACGATGAGCCGCACCGCTTCGTCTGTCCATCTGCCAACGCCTTTTTCACCTCGAGCGTCGTATGGGGCCTAATTGGGCCACAGAGGCTCTTCGGAGACAAGTCACTCTACTCATCCATTTACTGGTCCGTCCTCATCGGCGCTGTCCTACCCCTCCCGTTTTGGCTTGCCGCGCGACGCTGGCCGAAGTCATGGATCAAATTTGTGAGCGTACCCGTGGCTGTTGCCTCGTTGAGCTACATTCCTCCAGGAAGTGGCATCAACTACTCTGCTTGGTTCCTCGTCGGCTTCGGGTTCCAGTACCTCGTCCGCCGCCTCAACTTCCGCTGGTGGAGCAAGTACAACTTTGTCACGTCGGCCGCCCTCGACGCGGGAACAATCATTTCCACCATCCTTGTCTTTATCGCGCTGCAGTACCCAGACGGCGGCAACATTTCGCTCAATTGGTGGGGCAACGACGTGTTTGTCAACACAATAGATGCGCAGAGGACTGCCTATCTCCAACCTCCTCCGGAGGGCTTTGGGCCTCCTCCGCGAGAGCTGTAGCTTTGCGAATTCTTCTTTGCGAACTGTCCAATCTTTGCTTCTCCTCCTTTCGTTGGGCTTCGGTTACTTCTCTGTGTTGCAATTACAAAATTCACTTTCACGTTGACCCACAAGACGCTGGACCAATGTGGCATTGACAGGGACGGGTATCATTACTTTGAGGACGAATTCCAGGAAGCGAATCTCTCCTTGGCCAGATCTGGTGTCCAATCCTGGCCATTGACCATCCTTGTTCGAAGCATGCGAGAGAGGCTGCTCGAAGTTGCAGCCGATAAGATCACCTGGGCCCCTCGAGTAGCCGCCAGGACTGGGCTAAGGAGATTCACAGTTGTTTTGTGAGCTTCTAGAGCAGGCAATGAGAGAGAGACTTTTTGATAGACCCACTCCTCTGGTATTTGTACCTTCACGGGATACTCAGACGGCGCCAACATTCTCAACTCGCCCTCTCTGGATTGTGAAATCCTGTGTCAGTCCTTGTTGCTCCCTGACGAGGAAGAAATGAAGAGATAGTTGAAGCAGCTCACAGTCGTTGCTTGAGCCCAGGCATCCTCGCGCCTCCGCCAACGAGGACGATGTTGGACCAAAGCGGGCCTTGCATGGCCTCGTCGCACGCCGCAATGCTGGCCTCAATGACTTCGTGGAGGGGCGCCAGCGAGAGGCCTTTGCCATCATCTCGATTAGCAATAGGAAACAGGAAGAGTGGGTGAAGGTACGGAGCAGCTTACCCAGCATCCCCGGATCAAACATGACTTCCGGAATCTGAAATCGTTCACGTTCGAGGATGAGCAATTGGTCGTCTGGCTCGCCCTGCACTCTCTTGCTTGCTTTATCCCTCTTCTGTCTCCTTTTCGGCCGTGCTGAGGTCGCTTCGTCTCCTTCTTGGCCTTCGTGAAATTCGTCGCTGTCGTCTTCTTCTTCTTCCTCTTCGTCTTCTTCCAAGTCTCGATTGCCAAGCACGCCGTCGCGCCTATCATCGGATCGACCCTCTTGGTCTTGCCTGATTGCAATGAAACCATCTTCCTCCGTCCAATTCTCCGCCACTGACCTCTTCCTTCCCCTCGCATTCGGGCCCCTTGCAATGTACCCGAGCCTGTCTTCTCTCGGTAAGGCCCTCGAGTAATCTGGTAGGACATACTCCTGCACGATCGGGTTGTTTGCCCTCCTTGTTGCCTGGCACATTTCGACGAGATCCGCATAGCTCCAGTCACTCGGTCTCTGGTCGTGTGATTTGCGCCTCCTCGATTGTGTGGGCAGCCCGCCAAGTGAGGAAGCAAGGAAGCACGACTGCTCCTTGATGTGGCCCACAAGCCACGTCTCGTCCATCATGTCCCATTGTCGGAAGCTGAGCGTTTCCTTGAACAGGTTCGTTAGCATGCGGCCCGAGATGGGCTGCCGCCGGACCGCTTTCCAGACGACGTCATCGTCCAGCATGGGGACGATGTGGGTAGCGCCGTGGCCCACGTCGACGATCAACTGGCATTGGGCGGCCGGCTTGAGACCGTAGCGGACAAGCTGTGGGGCACAGCAGCGCCAGAGCGAGCCTGCACCGTACTCTTCGAGAAAGACGACATCGAGCGATTGTTGCAGCTCGGCGAAATTTAGGGCGGACTCCGTGACGATGACCTTTCGCCCTTCAAGAAGCCTCTGCTGGCCCATCATTGCGACGAAGGAGGAAGAAGACGAAGACGACGAAGAAGCAGAAGAGGTCTCATGCTCGATACGCATGGCCTCAGCGAGGGAAACGTCGAGGATAAGCTTTTGAGCGGGCCAGTCGATGATAAAGCCTCGCTCCATTGGAAAGCGCAATGCAAGGGATCCAAACGAGGTGCATCGCCAGTCGATCTGTGGTCCCACCAGCAGCTCCGACGATGACGACGACGAAGAGGACGAACGCTGTCGGATGATAGCGTTAGGGCACGTCAGGAGGTGGCGCTTCGCATTGGCAATTCTGATGCTGTGCGAACCGAGATCGATGATGAGCGCCGGTACATCGTCCTCGGCCTTTGCCTTTGCCTTTCCAGCGATGATCCTGCCTCCGTCCTCTTTTTCTCTGGACGGCGTCGAGGAAGCAGACGGAGAGCCAACCGCATTGCCATTTGCGGCTTGCCTCGTCAACGACGTCCGTGCCGATGGCATTGTTGTAGTCGCCGTTCGGGCAACGAGGGAAGGAGGGAAGGAGAGCGAGGTTGTTTCGAAAATAAGAAAGGTCCCGACTGCATCGGCCGAAGGCGCCAGCCAGGGCGCGTTTAGTGTTGGTCTTTCAAGGTTAGATTAGGGTCAGAGCGACAGCGACGACGACAACGACGACGACGACGACGACTGCGGAGGATGATAAGCGGCATGGACGAGGAGCACTCGCGCGCGACCGTGGCGGAAGATGCGAGCCTCTCGAGCGCCGCGATTGACGTCGCAGCCGAAGGCGGCAATGCAGGGGACACGACGACGAGCAGCACCAGCAGCCGCGATAGGGATGCCTCCGGTTTGGCCCACGCCTTGCTTGGCTGGATCAAAAAGATGGACGAATCGTCGGAGGAAGAGGGCATTCTGTCAAAGGTCGTTGCAGATGTTGATGACCTATGCGATGGTGTTGCCTTCTTCGACGTCCTGGCGACCGTGTGAGTTTTGCATGTCCATACTGTCCATCAGTCTGGTGAAAGGAACAAGCAAACTGACCTGGAGCGATGTCTGTCCCCCAGAGACCCAAGCCACTTTCGGAACCCGCATAGCGCAGACACAAAGGACAATTGGGTGCTGCGCATTGGGACATTGAAACGTCTTTACAAGCTCATGATGCAATAGTGAGTATTCGCAGCATGCCGTTCGATCAGTCTTTCACGGGCTGAACTTGCCCTGCGCTTCCTCCAGCTACACGGAGGTGCTTCTCCAGTCGCCTCGTGCACTGGCCGTGCCAGACCTCAACGCGCTCGCAAGAGACTCGTCGAGCAGCGACCTGGCCAAGCTTGGCCGGCTTGTCCTGGGAATCGTGCTTCGGAGCGAGAGGGCGGGCGACCACATCCAGGCGATTCAGTCGCTCGACATCGAGGACCAGCAGCAGCTCATGGTCGCCATCGAGCACGTCATGTCATCTCTCGAAACCATTGGGGACGAGGAGGATGGGGCACAAGGCCAAGTGGCGGCGGAGGAGGACGGAGAGGACGTGGTCAGGGGAGCGAACAGCGAAGAGTCGGCAGTGAAACTCCGGAGCGAAAAGGAGGCCATCGAGAAGCTCTATCTAGAATTGATGGAGTCGCACCGGACTCTGCAAGCCAATTTCGAGGACAAGGAGACGGAAAGATCAGAGGCCGTCAAGGAGCTCGCACGCTACAGAGAGGAAATTGAGGAAAAGCGACAATTGCAGGCCGACGTCTTGATGCGGCAGGACATTGAGCGGCTCAAGGAGGAGCTTCGCCGGAGCGAAGACAATCTGGCAGAGGCCGAGAGTGAGGTGGAGAGGCTGACTACGCTGAGCGAGGAGGTGACGCGGAAGAATGAGGATCTGCAGAAGAAGGCCGAGGAGGGCGTGCGTCTCAAGGACCAGATGGACGAGTACCGCCACGTTTCGGAGAAGCTGCAAAGGACAGAGAATGTCATTGAAAAGTACAAGCGCAAGCTCGAGGAAGGCGCTGACATTCGACGCCAGCTCAAGATTCTCGAGGAGCAGAATGCTGAGTTGATTGACAAGAATGCGCAAATCGAGGACGAGTACAAGCGGGTGGCCGCCTTTAAGCCGCTGATGGACTCGTACAAGACGCAAATTGCGGATTTGGAGGGCAAGACAAGTGACTTGCAGCGTGACCTGAATGCGGCGAGGTACGACCAGGAGCAGACGTCGACGAAGCTGCGGGCGACGGAAGAAGCGCGGGCAAAGGAAAAGGAAGAGATGGAGCTGTACCAGGAGAGAATTACAGAGCTAGAGCTGGGAGGGACGGGCAAGCGAAGAAAGCCGCCGTTGACCTCTTCAGATAGCGGTGATGTCAATGGCGTTGAGGGCCTCGCAAAGGCCAACGAGACCTCGGCAGATGACGATGACGACCTGGTCGATGAGGTGGACCTCGAGGATGCGCTAGAAGGAACGTCGCTGACGGGTCTGAAGATCCAGATCCGCAGGCTCAAGAGGGATCTCGAAGCAGCTCAGGCCAATAAGGCCGATGCCAGCCGGTTGCTCGTCGTCGAGAACCTGCTCGAGGATGCAAACAAGCTCAAGGGGCGCTACGAGGAAGACTACCTGCGTGAGCACCAGGCCAAGCTCGTGCTCCAGTCGCAATTCGACGAGATCCAAAGCGGCAAGTCCAACCTTGGCGATGGGCCCGAGGCAAATTATGCACTCCGGCTCCGGCTCAACGAGGCAGTTGACGAGCTGGACCAGATCAAACGGCGCGAGGCCGAGCTCAAGGTGCAGCACGAGCAAGTCATCAAGGAGCTCAACATTGCCAAGTCGGACCTGAACCTCGTCGACAAGGACAAGATCGACATTGTGGCCGAGCTGCGCGCCCAGGTCGACGCCGAAAAGGCCGACATCCAGCGAGAGATGGACGGGGTCAAGAAGCGACTGAGCGATGCAGACGAGCAGAACCGCATGCAGCTCTCCCAGCTCAACTCGCTCCTCATGGACAAGGTCGACTGGCAGGCGACGTCACTGCTGAAATCGACCGACTCGACCGACGGTGAAGCAGCCCAGAAGCTCAAAGAGCGCTTCAACAAGGCCAGGAGCTTCATTCGGGAGCAGGACAAGATCATCTCGCAGCTCAAGCGAGATGCGGCCGATGTCGGCAAGGGTGCCCCGGACGAAGTGGTAGCGAGGGCGAAGCGGGCCGAAGAGGAGAATGCGCTGCTGAAGCAAGAGCAGCGTCTCATGGCCAGCGCATGGTTCCACGTCAATGCCCGGCTCCAGAGAGAGGTCATGTCCAACAGCGCAAGCCATCGCAACGGCCCGGGATCACGGAGCAGCGCAGCAAATGCCCTGGCGAACGCCAATGCTCCGCGGTCCTGGCTTGGGCAGCAGCGCAGAAGCGTCACGGCGGGCATTCCCCTCTCGAGACGGTAGAGTGCACTTCCCCTTTTTTACCCATCCTTACTCCTTTCTTATTGTAGAGATACCCATACGACTACACTATTGCTGTCATTCGTTTGTCAAGGAAATTTGGATCTCCTTAGTACTCGAAATCGAAGGCCATGATGTCTTGAAAGGGAGGGTCAGGTTTCGAAACTACACTCTGCTCTTGAAGCTCTTGCAACTGCACTCACCATCGATGTTTGGTCGGAGCTTGCTGGCGACAAATTCCTTGTGGTCGGGGTGGTCCCTGTACTGTTCGTAGATGGCCTTTGATTCGAACTTGGTGTAGAGCCCTGCGCACCGATCGATCAGTCTCTTTTCATTCAGTTTTCTCTCTCGCTCCAGTCCAATCCAGTCCGATGGCTCTAGAGCTGGACTTTGACTCACCCCAGTTCCACCCCTTTGCGCGCTCCTCGTACGTGGGCTTCGCCCAGACGCACTCGAGCAGCAATGGCTTGAGCGAAGGAGTCGTCCCGAGCACCTGGCAGTGCGACTCAAATTCGGACCAGCTGCTGCTCGCGCTGATAACTTCGGGCTTGACCTTGCACAGAACAACGTGGACAAGCGGCATCGTGTCGTCGTTGTCTGTACCCTAGGTAGGCTAAGTTACTGTTGTTCTTTTCTGAGAAGGAAGCTCGAGCGGCGGACGACAATGTGGAGAAAGTTGGAAGACGGGACAATAAATAAACCACACGTGGGGTCCACTATGTGGGCTCGGTCTTTCCGACTGACTGACTACACAAGTCGTCGACGAAGGGGGGCGGACCACACACGGACGCACTTTCCAGTACCGTAGCTCTACCACTGCCCGCTCATCACAGTTCGGGGAACGGGAGACGATCGACGGGGACAGCCATGGCGGTCCACATTCCCCTCCTGTCGCCTCTGCTGAGCTACCTCTACTCGCTCCTGTTCCAGAAGCACCTCGAGATCTGCGTGCTCGGCCTCCAGTCGGCGGGCAAGACGTCGCTCGTCAATCTCCTGGCGATTGGCCAGTTCAGCGACGAAATGGTGCCGACGGTTGGCTTCAACATGCGCAAGATCCGCAGCGGCAACGTCGGCATCAAGGTCTGGGACATTGGGTGGGTATTTCTCTCTTTCTTTTCGTCTCCTCGTGCTGGAAAGAGAATGCAAGGCAGGAGTAGAAGAAGGCTGACCAGTGCAATGCATCATCGCATGCGCGACACAGCGGACAGGCGCGATTCAGGACAATGTGGGAGCGGTATTGCAGGGGCGTCTCGGCTATCTTGTTTGTCGTCGACAGCGCCATCCCTCTGCCGGACCCGAATGCCTCAGGCAAGTCACATGGCGAGAGCGAGGACAACAGCAACGACGAGCAGCAGCAGCAGCAGCAGCAGCGCACGGCAAGGGGAGCGGGCCCAGAGCAGCAGGGCCAGACGAACCCGTGGAATGTCGCTACGGAGGAGCTCCACGCACTCATGTCGCGGCCCCAGCTCGCGGGCATCCCCCTGCTGGTGCTTGCGACAAAGAACGACGTGCAGGGCGCCGTGAGCGCAGAGGATGTCATCCGTGTCATGTGAGTCTTGCCCTACCCCCAGAGTGATTCTGGCTCCCGGCGCTGACAGGCCGAGAGGAAAAATGAACAAAAGGCGGCTCGAGACCATTGTCAATCGAGAGGTGTCTTGCTACTCCATCAGCAGCAAGCGCCAGGTCAACATCGACGTCACACTCCGCTGGCTCTGCGCGCGAAGCCCATCGAGCAGCTTCCGGTAGGCCTTTCCTTTGCTTTGCCCTTCTTTCGACCATATCCACCCCCGCCACTTAAGACTTGACAAAGGCTAGCACCGCAGAGCCTTTCCAACAGTACTAGTCGCAGCAGCAGCAGCAGCAACAACAACATCAGCAGCCTGAGCGAGAGTCAGAGATATTACCATTGATAAATTCTAAGATATAATCTTCCACGGCAGTTCCTTGCCCGCCCAGAAGGGCACCACCTGGGCCTTGTCCCTGGCCCAGTCGTCCTTGTCCTTGTGTGCATCGAGGGTGAAGCTGCTGGGCACTGTTGTCTGTTCCCGTCTGAGAATGCGCTTGGCGCTGCCTTGGCTGACAGGCAGGCGGTAGAAGCTGCGTGCGTTTGTGCTGACGTACGCCTCGAGCCGGTCGAGGGCGCCAAATGACTCGAGGAGTGTGGCGCAGAGGGGAATGAGGATGGGCGAGGTGTAGACGCCGGCGGCGCAGCCACACGATGCGGCCGTCTGGACATCGCCGTGCGAGGCCGCAGATGGCATCTTGGACGCAAAGGGATGCGGAGCAGAGTCGGACCCGAGGAAGAAGCGCGGGTGCCCTGTCGTTGCCCAATCTCAGCCCATCAGCATATACAGACTCTTTTTTTTTTTTTCTCTCTCTCTCTCCATCTTTGTCTCACCTGATCGGATCACATCGCGCAAGGCCTTGCGATCGTCCCACGTCTTTGCTACGGGTTTGCAGAAGTTGACTGGCTTGCCCGCCCAGTCATCGACAATGAGTTGGAGGTGGTGAGGCGTGATGCTGCAGCCGACGGTGTCGCCGCACTGCTTGACCGCCTCGACGGCCGCGGCCGTTGTCGCGTGCTCGAGGACGATGCGCAGTTTCGGGAACTTGGCGTGGAGCTTGTGCAGGTGCTGCAAGAAGGACGCCTCGGCATTGAGGACCGTGATGTTCTGTTGTCAGGTTGTCGCACATAGCGTTTCAGTAATAAGCTCGAAAAGAAGTCGCACACGTAGGGCAGGCCCACCTTTTCTTCGTCGCTCGGCACCTCGCCATGCAGGTTCAGCACCAGCCCTTGCCGCTCCATCTCTGCGAACACTTCGTCATAGACGTCGTAGCTCTCGATGCCACCGTCTGAATTGGTCGTGACACCCCTGGGGTAGCTCTTGACGCCCCCGATGCGCAGCCGGCCCGTCTTGGGGTGCCGCACGGCGGCGGCGCGCTGCACCTCGGCGGGCGTGAGCGTGGGCGAGAGGTACAGCGTGCCGATCAGCTCGACATCGGACGACGGCGGGAGGAGCGACTCGAGCTGGTCAAGGTACTCGACGCACTGCGACACATTGCTGATCGGCGGGATCGTATTGGGCATGATGTAGGCCGTCTGAATGCCGCCGAGCGCGAGGTGGGGCACGATGAGCGACGACATGGGCGGCTGCCGCACATGCACGTGCATGTCCACGGGCAGATCGAGCTGGATCTCCGTTGCCGCCATGGTGTGTTCTGAGACAGGGGCCAGCAGTGGGCGCACAGGGGAATCAACTGAGAGAGAAGATGAGTAAGAAGAAGGCTTCTTTCTGTCTGTCGCGCGAGCTTGAGAAGAAATCGGGAAAAAAATAAAGATGAAAGTGTCAGTGCACAGAACCTCACGTGTAGTGTAGTCTCTCCACTCTGCGACAGCTTCTGAGTACTCCCGACGACAACTCAAATCAAAGACTGTGAGCCGAAGGCCAGGAGCAGGGGTGGGCCGAGAAAGAAGCAATGGCCACGAACCGGCTCCGGCGCAAGGTCGCTGCCGACGAGGATCTACAAGGGCAACAGCCGCTCGAGAGCTTCGTCCAGATCGGCACGCCCCTCCCGTCGCTGCTCGATCGAAAGAGGGACCAGAACGAATTCAAGCCGGCATGGCAGCAGGAGGTCTACGATGCCCAAGGCCGGCGCCGCTTCCACGGCGCCTTTACGGGCGGCTTCAGTGCGGGCTACTACAACACCGTCGGCAGCAAAGAAGGATGGACTCCCAGCGAGTTCCGCAGCAGCAGGGGGAACAGAAAGGAGGAGCGCAAGCAGATGGGCGTCGAGGATTTCATGGACGAAGAGGACCTCGAGGACTTTAGAAAGACGGCGGTGAAGAGTGCGGTGGAGGAGGAGCAGGATGCTGGAAAGGATCCGTTGATGGGCCTCTTTGGCCGAGATAGCTCCTCGAGCAGCAAAGGTAGCCTCGATTCCTTGGTCAAGCCTGCGAAGTCTTCGTTGGGGATTAAGCTGCTGCAGCGGATGGGGTGGAAGCCGGGTCAGGGGCTCGGTCCGAGGGTCAGCGCAAAGCGGCGCAGGGAGCTCATGCTGCTAGCAAAGGGTCACGTCGAGTCGATGCCACCGCAAGAAGTCGACGAGGACGATGAAGAGGCCGAGAAGCATATGTATGCTCCCCCGGATACCAGTCTGCCCATCTTTGAGGAAAAGAAGGACACCAGAGGCCTTGGATGGGATGGCCCTTCAGGTTCACAGGCAAGCGTGTCAGCCATGGCGAGCATGAACGATGCTCTCAGACGTGCGAGAGAAGAAGAGAAGGGAAAGAAGGCCGGAGGGGGCTTTGGGATAGGGGCGCTCGAGTACGACTCGGATGGTGAAGACCAGGTATACGAGCAGCCCGATCGCATCGAGGATTCCACTCTCGCAAGAAGGGACGATGACAGGGTGATTTTGGGCCCGGCGAGGGGCAAATCCTTGAAGCAGCCGCCTTCTAAGCCATCGGCAGGAGCAGCGGCAATGATCGAAGGAGACGAGGAGAATACGTGGCATGATGGTCGACCAATGATACCCGGGTTCCAGATCTCTAGATCACAATCATCCAGCCACAGCAGCAAAGACAACGGAGAGGAGTGGTTCGAACCGCCGAAGGTGCCGGCAGGATGGACGCCAGATCCTCAACGCGTCTGGGCAAAAGTCCAGCAACATGGGCAGGAGCACGGGCAAACGAGCAAGCCCAATCTGGCACCAGAAGACCGGGCAAAGATGCTGGGCGAAGCTAGAATCCCTGGCCCACCCCCATCGATCCTCGACTACCTGTCGAAAAAGGACCAGGAGCGAATGGAGGCTGTTTCTGCCAAGCTTCCTTCGTCGCCTTCCGCTGTCCATGCCGCTGAAGAGGATAAGCAGCTCCCTACACTAGATTTCCAGACGGCAAAGGCTGCGCTCCTGGGATACATGCCGTTCTCAAACGACGACGCGAAACAGGCACGGTACCGATCCTACCTCGAGTCTCAACGTGATCGCCTCCCATCTTCGACATTGATGCAAATGCTCCTGAGCCAGGGAGGGAGAAGCGAACAAGACATTCGCAACGAGATCAACGAATTTCAAAAGAGTGCCCAAATCTTCAGGCCAATGGCATCTGCCATGGCGTCGCGCTTTTCGAGCAGCAGCATGGCCAGCAATGAGCTGCCAAGGGTCGAGCCTGGCCTCTACAAGCCATCGGCCGCCAAGAAGCCAGAGTCGGAAGCAGCAACGAACGGCACTGCAAGTCCTCATCCTGGACCACCACCGAAGCGAGATGCGGAGGAGAAGAATCTGACGGCAGAACAGATCCATGCGCGCCGAGGCGATTTTGGGCTGGGAAAGACGAGGGTCGTGAAGCGATTTCTTGCGGACAAGCTGCTCTTTCGTCGCTTTGGCCTACCCGATCCTTTTGCACAAGAGAGACGTATGATGGAGGCGAACAAGGAAGATGCGAACTTGGACATTCCATCGAGGGCAGATTCTGGAGCGGGAAAGAAAGGATCACGGATTAATGAGAAGTGGGAGGAGAGCAGGCGAGAGCTGCAGAGGATGGCTGATCAGCGCACATGGGAGTCGTCGTCGTCGTCGTCATCGACTCAGCGGCCAGAGGTCGGTGCGCAGGACGCCGAGCAGAAGCGCCAAGAAGAGGAAGAACGGCAAGCAGGGAAGCCAAAGACTCTAGGCAATGTTGGTATGGGTGAGGATGAGGAGCAGGGTAGAGACACGGAAACATACGTGAAGCTCTCGATGGACATCTTCAAGGCCGTCTTTGCAGATGATGACGACGATGAGGAAGAGGATGACGGCGAACTTGAACCTGTGCCTCTCGCCCAAGAGGATGCGAAAAGCAAGGCGTCGGGTGCCCAGGAGAGGTCGACGGAGAGAGGCGTCGAGGGTCCCGACACAGACGCAGCATCGTTCCGACCCACCTTTGTTCCGCGGTCCAAGCGTCTCAAGGACGAAGACGAGCGTGAAGAAGAGCAAATGGCGAAGAAGAACAAAAAAGAAAAGAAGAGGGACAAGAAGCCGAAGCAAAAGGGTCTCTTGACGTTCAGCATGGATGGCGACGAGGACGAAGAGGCCGTTGTGAAGGCTCCACAGACCAAGGGAAACAATGGCACCGAGAAGAAACAGAGACCACGAGCTTCGGACCTGTTTCAATAATTATGTACAATGTAGACGGTGTGGTGGCAGTACAACAATGACGAAGCTTGTACAATTACAGGATGAAGAGGAAGAGGAAGCGAAGAGGGAGTTCGTATCACGTGAGCTGTCTGAGCACTTCCTCGCGCCAGACTGTCCCAAGTACGTCTTTGAGAGCTTCATCGAGCTCTGGCGACTGGTCCTCATCGTCGTCAGGTTCGGTGGATGTGGACTCTGCCGCGGGAGAGAGGAAGCGAGCCTCCAGATCTTCGCGACGGAATCTCCTCGGCTCTTTGCTAATGGCGTTGTTCAAAACCGCTGTGCTTCCGCGCTTGCTGCTCGGTACTCTTGATCGAAGCACCTCAACGAGAACAACGCCGGCGGTGCCCTTTGTTCCCGTTTGCTGATTTCGGTTGAGAGCCCTGATGCTGCTGATCCACTGCGAAGGTTCCTTTGCCAGCGGGCCCAGACGATCGTGCTGCAGATCTTCGTACAGTAAGAAGATTTCGACAACCACATTCATCTGGCCTTCTTTTCGCTTGCGCTTTCGACTCGCGTCGCTGTCGACGTGTTCGCCTTGCAGTCGGTGTAGATCTTCGAGCGTAGGTACGGGCATCAGCCATCGAATTGAGATCTGGGAGAGAGAAGCCGTGAAGAAGGCCTCGAGAGATCCGCCCGCATCGGACGGCGGTAGGCCTGGGATTGCAAGATCTCGAAGAAGCAGGGCCTGCTGCCTGCGCGAGACAAACGCCTGTAGATAGCAGTGAAGGTGGCTCAAGAATAGCTGCTCGACCAGTCGATTTTAGCTTTCGTCTCTTATCGAGAGGCAATGAGCAGACTCACCTCGAGACTTTCTCTGTGCATTAGCACATTTAAGAGCTCAAAGCCGCCTCTGATGTGCGTCTCGTCTTCGTCGTCAATGTCTCTCGGCGATTCAGGCTTGAGGTAGCGCTTGAGGAGGTCCTGCAGGGGGACAAACTGGGGAATCGTGTGGCTGCGCAGCCTCACACCCGGGTTCAGTTTGCTGGACTCTTGCCGCTGGCCCTCGTCGAGCCGTTCAACCGCATTCCTGTCGAACTCTGACACTGTCCGTGCTGTGTCACGCAGCAGCTGCGACTCCTGCGCAAAGACGAGATAAAAAGGCTCGTAGAAGCGGCCTGTGGGGTTTGTCCGTGATGAGCACAAGATCATGAAGTTGAGCATGAAAGGAGGGTAGCGTACCTCGCCAGAATGTTTCGAGCCTTACTCCCAGTCCAAGGCCAGACTTTTCCCCCATGTGCGGATCCCCCTCAGCCTGGCCCTTGCGCGCCGCACGTTCTCGCCGCCCCACGTCCAGGTCCATCTCAAAGCAGGTCCAACCCGTCGTCCGATAGAGAATGGCTTTTTCTTCCATATCAGAGAGCTCCTTTGACAGCTCCCTGATCGAGTCTGTGAGCTCGACAGGTCCCGTCAATGCATCGTGGGCTGCATCGTCTGCTGCCTTCTTTGCGTCGGCCCTTTGTCTCTTGTCCTCTAGCTGAGCCTTGAGTGACTCTCGCCTGGCCTTGAGCTGTGACACTGTTTTCTTCACTTAGCTCTGCTTTCCTCCTCGTCTTCTGTACCCAAGTACTCACCTCTCAGCTGTAGCGCAGTAAGCGACTCCTTCTCGTGCGACGAGGAGGAGGAAGCCGCTGAGGGATCGCCCATCGTCGTCTTGCGTGTGCGTCTTTCCAAGATCTCCGGAGACCAACCATCAGCACCCACTTCCAGAAACGCGTCGGTCCAGTGCGAGCCTAATTTCTTGTGCACGTGACCAAACACGCGTCGCGGCCTGAAAATATCAAACGGCCATGCAGGGGTTGTGCGGCAAGGATTGACACAGCAGCAATGGACAGGACGTCGGAATTGGTCCGGGCGACGGACGAGACGGAATGGAATGCAACATGCTTTTTATTGGTAATGGCCTCGATAGGGCAAAGCAAGCCAGGCGGCGATCGAAACCGTGCCAAGGTTCCGCAGGTCTTTGCGGCGGGCCAGCCTGGTTGAAGTCTAGCTTGCCTGAATTGGGTGGTTCGATGGTTGGTGCTCGTGTTCCTATGAATCGAATCGAGAACCTCGCTCCTCTCTGAGTGTTTCCTCACCTCACCCTCAATTGACCCTTGACCTTTCCCATCTCGGCGACCCTCAGTGACACCAACTTTCCTTCTTTCTCGCTTCGCCAACATTACAGTCTGCTCGTCTCTGCTCGTAGGACTGCTCGCGTTTCGTCTTGTCCATAACAGGGGAAAGGACACATAGAAGTAGGCCGAAAACAAGAGAGAGGGGGATACACTTCGGGCAACCATGTCGACCCGTCGTGCGCCCAACATCCCCGAGATTCCGCCGTTTCGAGGCGCCGGACCATTGCAGTCTCGAAACGCGCCCAATCGACCGTCAACGTCGTCGGCAGAACACGATGGCAAGGCGATGGCGCCTCCTGCCCAGGGCAGCCAGAATAGACGCGCCGACGCGCGGCAAGGGTCCTCTTCGTCGGGTAGATCCGAGCGGGAGAGGCAGGCTGCCAAACAGCAACAGAAGGCACAGGCACCGGCGGAGCCTAGGCCGAGCTCACGGTTGGCCAGCGAGAAGAAGCGAGATTACAAGGACCCTCCTTCGATTGGACCGTGGCAGCTAGGCAAGCTCATCGGGCAAGGTGCAAGCGGTGAGTTCCCTTCTATCGTCCTTCGGACCTGCTCCTGTTTGTTCTTCTCTCTCAGACTTGCTGACGCTGCGACTGGGACCGGTAGGACGCGTTCGACACGCAATCCACGCCAATAATGGCCAGCAAGCCGCCGTCAAGATTGTCCCAAAGCAGATTCTTGCAACGAGTCGGATGAGCATGCGCGACGTGAGCGCAAAGCAAGAGAAGATGGTGTTGGGAATCGAAAGGGAGATTGTCATCATGAAGCTCATCGAGCACCCCAACCTGCTCGGTCTCATTGATGTTTACGAGACGAGCAAAGAGCTGTGAGTGAAAGTATACCTCGCGCTCCATGCACGGTGAAACTGACACACACGACAGCTACCTTGTCCTCGAATACGTGGCTGGCGGCGAGCTCTTCGACTACCTCGTCTCGAAAGGCCGCTTGCGCACTGCAGAGGCTCGGTCCTACTTTCGCCAGATTATCTTCGGTCTCCAGTACTGTCACGGCTTCAACATCTGCCATCGCGATCTCAAGCCCGAAAACTTGCTCCTCGACGCGACAAAGAAGATTGTCAAGGTTGCCGACTTTGGCATGGCGGCGCTGCAACCAAGTGAAAAGATGCTCGAGACGAGCTGCGGCTCACCACACTACGCCTCGCCCGAGATTGTCAGTGGCAAGAGCTACAAGGGCACAGCGAGCGATATTTGGAGCTGCGGCATTATCCTCTTTGCCTTGCTGTGTGGACGGCTGCCTTTCGACGACGCAAATATCCAAAACCTCCTGGCCAAAGTTAGGCTCGGTCGATTCGACATGCCCGATCACCTCGAGCCCTTGGCGAAGAACCTTATCTCTAAGATGCTCGTTGTCGACCCAGAGCAGAGGATCAAGATGCAGGATATTGTCCGCCACCCATGGTTCACCGACAATGGCGTCATGTCGAGCAGAAACCCTGTCACGACGAGCCTTGACAAATTGGCTGGCGACCGATTCGATCGAAAGGCATTGGATCCGGACATCTTGGCCAACCTCAAGACGCTGTGGTCCGAGTACTCCTGTGACGACATTATCGAACAGCTCACAAGCACGGGTCCGAACTGGCAAAAGACGTTCTACACCCTTCTCGTCCAGCACCGTGAAAATTACTCCGGTGACGAGGACGAGGACGATGAGGATCTTCCCATGCCAGCACAAAGCTCCTCAGCGGCAAAGAACAACAGCCTCGGTCTTTCTCTGGGCATCGCGCAGCCACAACCAACCCCTGCGCAAGTCCCTCAAGTTGCTTCCGGCCGACCTCAGACCTCATCACAAGCTTCCACAGCCCGTACCCGTCAGGCGGTCGACAGCGGCAGTAGATCGGCAGCAAAAGGACACGTTCAGTCCCAGTCTGTATCGCAATCCCGTCCTAAGGCAGGACCACTGGCTGAGACGCTGGTCGCCCATCGGCCGGCTCCTCCTTCGCCTGCCAGACCGCAGCAGCTCATGGCTTCCTCTCCCAATCCCTCGACGCCAAAGAAGCCCTCCCCACCGCGCCCAACGAGGGCATCACTCGATGCTCCGAGATCCCCCATGGGGCCCCGTCAGTCTCCAGCTGACCGTTCGCCTTCTCCAGCAGGACCTCGGGCTTCGCTGGACCAGGGCCGAAGAGGATATTCTATTGACCACCCTCCCCCCTCACCTACTCGACGACCTCTTCCCTCGCCCACTCCATCGCCAATCAAGACAATGCAGGCGCCAGCTCACGGCTTTGGTAGCCCAATGCATGCGCAACAGAGCCGCATTCAGGCCCAAACAGCTGAGCGATACAGCCCCCCGTCGCTTGATCGTCGCGCGACCTCTCCAGCCGACCCTGTCGTAAGAGGTAGAAGTGGTACTGTGTCCACGTCGCCCTACCGTGTAAATCAATATGATGATGGTCAAGTTCCAGGTACGCCCACCCGTACACGAGCTCGATCATCGTCAGTGGCCCAGGACTCCACGCCAAAGGCAGCGATTCCTGTTCGGACCAATTCTCGGTCAGGTGCGCCATCGTCAAGCAAGCGTCCGAGCAGCGCCCTCGGCCACCGTGGCGCCGCCAGTGAGGCCGGACCACCGACGATCAACATACCACAAGTCGAGGATCCGACGATGCAACGCTTCTTTAAAGAAATTGCAGATGAACTCGCCAACATCAAGGCTACGGGCGAGCGACCCGACTCGTTGCAGCTCAAGCTTGACCGACTCAAAGACTTTGCTGCGACGGCAAACCCCTCAACGGCCCGTCCCAGCCACTCTAGGCAAGCGAGCACCAAGGCCGTCAGGCGAGCACAGGACGATCCTATGGCGCAATTTGATGATGCCGAAGAGGAGGACGCCGATGTCCACAGCGTCCGCAGTGGCTCAGCCTCGGATTCGAGTGGGTACCCGTACACGCCCACTTCGCCCATGCCGCCCATGATGCCATCACCTGGTCAGAAGATGGAGCGTCTCGAATCGGAGACGAAATCGCGGCGACCAGCGTTGCTCGGCGGTCCTACAAGCCCGCGGCCGCCGAGTCTTTTCAGCAATGCTACATCTGCAAGCGGCGCCACAGGTACGAGCTCCACTCTGGGCCGAAAGAGAAGCTTGTTGCTCGGCAGACGCAAGAGTGTTCGCAAGGAGAGTTCCGACTACGGATCAGAATCGGGCCGGTCTTCGCTTGCATACGAGAGGCTCCAAGATGCGGGCGCTGCAACGCAGGATCCGGTCGCGGTGCACGCCAAGCGCATCGCTAACCTCACGCCGACGAAGCTGCAGCAGAAGAACCCTGGTTTGGGTCTTGACATTGGCGGAGGAGCGGGTGGCTCGACGATCGCAGCACCTTCCTCGATCAAGTCGCCCAGCCTACACCAGGCTCCTCCGACGCCTTCCACCCCGGGAAGCGCGTCATTCGCGGCTGTTGGCAACAGTCCAAAGCAGAGCTGGTTTGCCGGCCTGTTCAACTGGAAGCCAGCTACCTTCACCCTGATGTCGACCGAGAACTTCTCGATCACTCATGCAGAAGTCAAACGGCTGCTGCATTATTCTGGTGCCCGCGTCTTCGTCGAAGACTCGGAGCACATGGGCATCCTCAAATGCTCGTTGGCTGAGCTCAAAGAGGGTGGCATGTCGACCTCGACAAAGCCCGTCCGATTCCGGGTCGAGTTCAACATCTTGCCCATGTCGAGTGGCGGCGCATCTCCCGCCATCGGGAGCCGTCAGTCAGCCATGGCCTCCCCGGCATTGTCTAACATCTCTTCGCCATCTTACACCTCCTCCTCCTCGTCGTCAGGCAGGAACACGGCAATGTATGCCACGCAAGTGACGCTGATCCAAGAGAAGGGTGCTCTTTCGAGCTTCAAGGCCGTCTATCATTCTCTGCGCAAGCAGTGGTCCCTCGACCTGGCCGCTTCAGGCAGCAGCGGTAGCGTGCCCAACAGCCCAGCTGCTTTCAATGTCGGACTGGGCGTCGGCCCTGTTTCGATGCGTTAGCCCGCAAATACTCTCGCCCTCTTCATCCTTTCCCCTCTTCCCGTCTCATTGTTTCTGCAACCACCACCACAGTCTTTTCGTCCCAGATACACTGCATCATCAAAGCAAAGCAAGAGGTAATCAATTCCTGTCGTTACTTGGTTATATCACCTTCCCTAGAGCTTTCCCCTTTCCCTGTTAATTCTAGGATCAAGAGACAGTTGCAAAAACGATTTGCGGGAGTCCACATCATTTTAGAGAGCGGAGAGGGCAGAGCGTGCAAAGATTCCGCATTGCTGTGTTCAAAGTACACAACACAATAGTACATCGGCGAGCTGGTACTGTACATTGACCACGCTTCACTGTTCCTTTTTGAGACGTACCTGTTCAGGCCACAGCCGATTTCGACACATAGAACCACGAAAGGCTTGGTGACCCTAGTATCAGATCAGAGGGGAGTTTCTTGATGTGTCAGTCCTTCGCACGAACATGATCAACGAGAATGCAGCGTCAGGGCTGTTCGAAATGATCGTCGGCACTCTGGTCTGCCTTCGATGACGCGAGAAAGTTTTAGCGACGAGTGTTGTTGTTGATTGTGGAGAGAAAATCAGAGTCCAACACTTCAGACGCTCCTCGTCAATTTTCCTCCTTTCCAATCACCACAACTAACCATTCCGCGCTCCTCGATCACGACTTGTGCACTTGAATGAGACGGACGACGGGCGCCGACTCTGACACCATTGCAACGCTGGGTGATGTCGCCTTCTACATCTTCTGCGCGTGCGCACTCGGCGCTCACGTCGTCCTCGTCCGACGCCGCCTCCTCTCTCGCGGCCAAGATTGAGGCTTCCCTCAATGTGGTGAGACTCCACTCCTCTTTCGCAACGCCAACACATCCATGCTGAAACATCACGCGTGAAGCTTGCTTCGCACAAGGCTATGAGCGCAGCACGGCTCGAGGCATTGCGCGACCTTGAAGAAGAGTTTGTGCAGTGTGTCGTCCACAGCTCAGGGCCCTTTGCAGTCGCGAGGCAAAGAGGCGCAGGGCATGGAAACGTTGCGGGAACCGAGCAGAGTTCGAAAGACTGGCTCAGAAGAGAGTCTAGGGCTGACGAATGGTGGAGGTGTCAAAAGCAAGTAAGGACCTGTGGTGAGCTTTCGTCACTTTGCGAACCGAGGAGGACGGGAGAGTTACTTGATGCTGACGTACCGCATCTTTAGTGGCTCTTGGGCTACTGGCGCACGTCCGTGTTGTCTTTGGAGAGCTGGGTCGGGTGGGGCCGAGGGTGGAAGCGGAAGAAGGGTTGGCGCTGGAGATCATCGCTTGCTTCGCCATGCTCCAAGGCCTTGCATTGCAAGACGACGAGTCAAGGCATCTCTGCTCGCGCAACTGTGTTTTGGAGGTAGGTCTCTTCCCTTCGATACTCTAAGTGACTTCTAGAGAGATTGCTAACTAAGAGCTCCAAAGCTGTTGGTGGACATAATCGTTGGCTCGCTCCACTCGCACGGCGATGGAACAACAACAACATCAGCGGCTATCGGTCTGATCCCGCAGCATGCAGTCGACATGATTATCTGCATTATCGTCTCGACACCAAGCGCGCCAGCCCGCTTCGAGCTTTTGGGAGGTGACGCCGAAATTCGCCAGTTCCTTCAGTGTCGTAGAGCGAAGCTGGCTTCGGCTTCGGCAGACGAGGCCGAGACTTCGCTCTTGGAGAAATGTGAGGAGCTGCTCCTTGTTCACGATTTCGAATTGGAACGGCAAGAGCGTCGAACGGAGGAGCAGAGGGATTATACAGCACCTCCGTCCGATGTGCAGATAGCAGCCCAAACGACAACGAAGACTTCGATGGACCAGGTCAAACGGGTTCGAGGACGAGTCTCGGACTCATTTGAGCGGCTGAGAGCTTCAATGCTGGAGGCGAGCCCTTCACCTAGGCAGAGAGACGGAACGCCTTTGAGCGATGACTCCTTTAGGACGGCAAAAGAGTCTACGTCACCTGGCAAAAAGAGAGACGCAACGACGCCCCCAGAAAAGTTGATGAATGGGAGCTCGCCGCAGAGGACACAGTATCCGCACGCAGACACAGCTGAGCCGTTGCAGTCTACCGTTAGGCGAGCTACCAAGACTCGAGAACGAGAGGCGGGGCCGCGTGATCGGGCAAGAGACAAGAGACCAAGAGAGGAAAGATCGAGACTCGATCGACAGAGGACGACAGCTATAGATGGGACCACGCGAGCCACTTCCCCGATGCGCATTGATCGGGGGCAGAAGATCTCTCGGCAAGAGGAAGTCGGCACTGGCAGCAACAGCGGCATTGTCGTGCTGAGTGGCGATCTCAACGAAGCGTCAGCCTGCTTCCAGCGCGGCCGAAGACCTCTCGTTGTAATGGAAGAATTGCGCGACAACAGCGGTTTGAACACGCCTTCCCCGCAGTCACCGCTCAAGAAAATCATGGGCCCTTCGCCAGCCGTCAAAAGAGCCCAGGCCAGAAGTGTGAGCCCCGTCAAGAAGGAAGCTAGGCTGGAGGCAATCAGACGGAGACCAGAAAGCCCAACGAAGCGACAGTGAGCTATTTTACCTCCCCCCCTGCTCTTTGCAGCCTCTTTGCATACCACGTATATCCCTCCAAACATAAGATGCATCACGTTTTGTTGTCATAGATCATTGCTACCCACTAATTGGACGTCCTCATCTACAACTTCGGACCATGCAAGTGGCCTTCGCTGTCTCTCTTCCACTTCGGAACTCTACCTCTAGCGGTGCTCAATCCTCGGCACAGGAAGTCTCTCGTCTCTCCAGGGTCAATGACCGTATCGATCTCGCCGAGGCTGGCCACGTTCTCGGCCTTGCCACGCTCATACATCATGTCGACCATGCCTCTGAAGCTGGCTTCTCGTTCCTTCTCATCTTCGATCGACGCAAGCTCCTTGCGCATTGCGAGCCGGACGGCTCCCTCAATGCCCATCCCGGCGAACTCGGCCGTGGGCCACGAAGCACTGACAAAATTGTACAGCGTGGAGCCACCCAGCATCGCTTGCGCACCCAAGCCGTACGCCTTTCGGATGGTGACTGTTTTCCCAAATGACGTGCTTGCTTGTAAGCGGTGACCGAAGTCGTGAGAGGGGGAAAGAAAGACTCACCGGCAAAGACGCGCCCGCCTTCCTCTCCAAATCTGGCCATCGCCTCGAAGAACTCGGCAAAGATCCTCAAGCCACCCTCGCGCTCGTGGGTGGGTCCCACCATGAAGCCTGGCGAGTCGCACAAGACAACCAAGTGCATCGACTGCGTACGGTCGAGTAGCCTGATGAGACGTATGGCCTTGAGAGCGCTCGAGGCGTCTATTGCACCACCCAAGGGTGAGAGGACAGAAGAGGCGAGAATACCGACTGGCTGACCCTGGCGAAGCGCAAATAAGAGTGAACACTATAGTCTCACCAAAAGCTGGGTGATAATTACCTGCAAACGCATCAAGCCTGTCACGACGCTTTTTCCCCAGCCTGCACCCAGCTCGACGAAGGAGTCATCATCGGCGATGACCTCTATGATGCGTCGCACGTCATACGCCCGTACACGGCTGCGCGGCATAATCGTCCGGAGCCTTTTGGGCTCGTTCGTGTATTCGTACTTTGCGAGTGGACCTTGGAAGTAGCCAATGAGCATTTTGGCCATCGAGGCACCTTCAACCTCAGTCGGAACGATCACATCGCTGCTCGGCAACGTCAGCAAGTGTGCGATTACAGAGGCGAGGCCAAGACTCACTATCCTCCATTCTCGGTATGAGTACGCAGTGGGCCAACTTCTTCGGGCTTGAAGACGCCAAGCCCGCCACCTTCGATCATTGCCGGTCCTCCCATCCCCGTTGAAGTGTGCACCCTCTTCTCTGCGTCCCTCTTTCCTCCCTCGGTCGCCACCACGATGTCGCATGTCCCCAAGAGAGCCGCATTGCCAGCAAATGTGTACCCATTGGCCAGCCCCACGGATGGGTAGCCTCTGGATCGGATCGTTGCCATCAAGGCAAAGCTTGGCGTGTCCATACCAGCCACTTTTATATTACTTAGATCCATGTCGCCCGGCCTGCCTCCACCGCCTTCGGCGTAGAGAATCAGGGGCGCAGGGTTGTCGAGGACAGATTTAAAGATGCGGTCGAGCTTGAGATGATGAAAGTGGCCCTGCGTGCCGGCCAGAACGAGGTAGTCGTAGATGACGATGGCGCACCTTGCCGGCGAGGGAGCTGCGGAATGCGAAAAGTTCAGGCGATTGACAGTCGCCCAACCTATGACAACGCCATCACCGCTCGTATTAGAGAGGAGACGCTCTTCGGACATGCGGCTGCGCTGCGCTGCCAATGCAAAGTCGCCGTACTCGATAAAGCTGCCTTCATCCACAAGGAGGTCCAAATTTTCGCGGGCTGTCAAGAAACCAGCCTCTTTGCGTCTCTTGACAAAAGAGGCTCTCGCTTGGTCCTGCAACAGCTTTTTACGCTCCAGCACTGCTTTGAGGTCGTCACGGAGTTCGTCGAAGCTTTCTTCCTCTTCCGCATCCTTGGATTGTGAAGTTGACGCTGAGTCCTCTTGAGGCTCAAAAAAGAAAAGCGGCTCGCCTGACTGAACCGAAGAGCCCTTCTGCGAGACAAGTCGGGTGATGCGACCAGGTGAGTGGGCTCGAACGACGTGTTCCATCTTCATGCTCTCGACGATCGCCACCTCTTGCCCCTCTTCGACCACATCGCCCTCCTTGACCGGCAGGTCGGCAATGATGCCAGCCATGGGCATCTCAAGCGCTTCCTGGCCTGGCGGCGCAGAAAGGCTTGATTGCTTTTCTTGCTTAGTGGTATCTGATGCTGATGGTGAAGGAGACGATGGTGACGACTTGAAGGTCTCGGAGTTGTCGTGCAATTCATTGAACTTTTCCTCGACGAACCGCGTGTGCACGTTAGTATTGTCCACGACAGATGGATGACTGATCAGTGCAGCCAGAAAGGCTTTATTTGTCTCGATACCCGTCAGGCTGAAGCCGGCCAATGACCTTTGTGCCAGATTGACGGCCGATTGATAGCTGGGCGCCGTGACAATGACTTTGGCAAGGAGGGAGTCGAAGGCAGGATCGGCCTTGTAGCCAGCGGCGGTCGCAGCAGTGTCTACTCGGACACCCGGCCCCGTAGGCGGCATGAAAGTCTTCAATTGGCCGCCAGTGGCGACGACACGACCATCGGGCAGGAACTCCTCGCTGTTGATCCGGATTTGAATCGACGTCAGGCGAGGTCGCTGCTTCGATCGATCGAGGATTGACATTGATGAATCGATCTCTGGCAGCATCTTCCCCAGAGCGATCTGGAGTTGGACCGCGACGAGGTCGACACCCGTGATCTGCTCGGTACTTCATTCGAATATCTCAGCTTTCGACTCTGCAACGACAAGCCTGTGAGGTGTGCTCACATAGTGTGCTCCACTTGGATCCGAGGGTTGGCTTCCATGAAGAAATGCTCATGCGTCGTAGGAAGATAGAGAAACTCAAAGGTACCCAAGTTTTTGTATCTGCCCTCCTTTGCCATCTTGAGTGCCGAGCTGATGACCGACTTGGCCGCGGCCTCATCTAGAGTAGGAGAAGGAGCGATCTCGACGAGCTTCTGGTGCCTCCTCTGCAGGCTGGCGATTGAGAGAGGAGTCAGCGTGCTGAGAGAAGACAGACTGCTAGTTCGAAGGGACGAACCTGCACTCTCGTTCCCACAAGTGCGTAACATTGCCTGATCCATCACCGACAATCTGCACCTCGATGTGCCTTGCCTGCTCGAGGTACCTCTCCGCATATACTCTGCCGTCGCTAAAGGCCGTCTGTGCCTCTCTCTGACAAGATTGATACGCGCCTCTGGCGCCCTCAACTCCCACTGTTGCAAGATCAACAACCTGCATGCCCCTACCGCCTCCTCCGGAAAGGGCCTTGATGATGATCTTGTCTCGTTGGCCGACTGATCTCGCAAATGCCTCTACGTCGGCCAGGGAAGCCTCCTCTCCTTGCGTGCCCGGAAGGATAGGCACACCACATTGTCGCGCAAGCTGTCTTGCGCTGACCTTGTCTCCAAAGAGGGCTAGCTGGTCCGACGGTGGGCCGACCCAGACGAGGCCGGCACTCTCGACAGCTTTGGCAAAGTGGACCGACTCGGAGAGAAAGCCATATCCCGGAGCGATGCCCCATGCGCCATTCTTCTTCGCCAGCGAGATAATCGCCTCATCATCGAGATAGGCGCGAGGACCTATGCCGGGTAGGAGGAGCCGCTGCTCGGGCGGCACGGCAAGGACGTGAGCCGCATCAACCTCGGACTGCGTGTAGATTGACAGGGGCTTGAAGCGCACCGCTGCATCGGGAAGGGGAAATTGCGCCGCGGAGGCCTGGATTCGGAGGGCGCTTTCGCCCCGATTGGCAATAAGCAGGCCCAGCTCTCGGCCCTCTGCTGTGAGCGCATGGGACATTGTTGTCAGACGACAAGACGCTTCTAGGAACAGGCGACGGCTCAATCGTTTCTCCTTGCTCACCATCTATGCAGCGCGACATTTCCCGCTCGCTTGTTCGCTTGGTCGCTTGAGCCGGCGGAGAGCAACACACAGCGCGGGGAAGATGTCAAATTTCCTCCCTCTTCCAGCGCTAACAGGGGATATCTAAGCGCAGAGGAGCCGCGGCTATCGGCCCAGGAAGACAAAAGTAATTTTGTAGGAAAAAAAGTCAAAAGGTGGCGGCGACTCACTCCCTCGCTCGATCAGGTATTTCTTATCCCTTCCCTGCCCTACCCTCTCTCTCTCTCACTCTCTCTCTCTCTCACTCACTCAAACAAGGGAAACAGCATAGCGATGAACGGCAGCGCAACGATGAGCACGGCCGACTTTGGCACCAAGCATGTCGCAAGGGGCATCGGCCGGCTAACGCCCTTTGTCCTGGCCCGTGGCGAAGGCTCGTACGTCTATGACGAAGAGGACAACAAGATGCTCGACCTCACCACGGGTATCGGTGTCGTCAACCTCGGCCACTGCCACCCTGCGGTGACTAAGGCGGCCCAGGAGCAGGTCGGCAAGATGGTCCACGCCCAGGTCAACATTGGCTTCAACAAGGCCTACGTCGACTTTGTCCGCGCCCTCCTGCCCAAGCTTCCCGATCCCTCCCTCGACACCGTCTTTCTGTGGAACAGCGGCGGAGAGGCCGTCGAGGCGTCGATCAAGCTCGCCCGCATGGCGACCAAGAAGCAGAACGTCATCGTCATGCAGGGATCGTACCACGGGCGGACCTTTGGCACCATGTCGCTCACGCGATCAAAGACGGTGTACATGGAGGGCTTTGGTCCCCTCATGTCTGGTGTCTACACGACGGCCTTCCCCTACTACTCGCAGCTCGGCCTCCCCGCCGACACACCCGAGGAGACACTTGTTGCCTCGTCGTTGCACCAGCTCAACCTTGTTCTGGCCCAGCAGTCGGCTCCCAAGGACACGGCGGCCATCCTCATCGAGACAGTCGTGGGCGAGGGCGGCTACGTGCCTGCGCCACCTGCTTTCCTCCACGGCCTGCGCTCCATCTGCGACAAGCACGGCATCCTCCTCATCTGTGACGAGGTCCAGTCCGGGTGCGGCCGCACGGGCAAGATGTGGGCCGTCGAGCACAGCGGTGTTCGGCCCGATGTCCTCATCTTTGCAAAGGGCATCGCAAACGGCTTTCCCCTCAGCGGCATCGCCAGCAGAAAGGAGCTCATGGACCTGCAGCCGCCGGGCAGCATGGGTGGTACCTACTCGGGCAATGCCGTCGCGTGCGCAGCGGCCAGCGCCGTTCTCAAGACGTTTGACGAGGAGCGCATCCTCGACAATGTCGCAAAGAGGCACGAGCAGCTCGTCGGCTTCCTCAAGTCGATTCAGAAGTCGGGCACAAAGGCCGGCAACCTGATTCAGGACATCCGTGGCCAAGGCCTGATGATTGGTCTCCAGTTTGTCCACCCAAAGACGAAGGCAGCCATCACTGTCAATGCCGGCTCCCAGAATGCGACAGTGGCCGAGGACCCGTGGCTGTACGGGCCTGGCGCCGAGCAGATTGCGCCAAAGGTCGTCCAGGGCTGCATCAAGCGAGGCATGCTCCTTCTCAGCACGAGCTGGTGAGTCCTGCTTCTGTATTCTCCTTGTTTCTTTTTGTGGTCCTTTGGCTGACGTCCCTCTACCCCTCTTCATCCAGCTTCGATGTCATTCGCTTCATCCCAGCGCTCAACATCACTGAAAAGGAGCTTGACGAGGCCTGCCGCATCTTCAAGGAGGCCCTCGAAGAAGTGGCCCAAACCATCGGTGCATAGAGCAGCAAGACAACGAAGACGTGTGTATGCGTGTGTGTAATAATAGTAGCATCAAAGCGGGCCGTGAGCCTATGGAATTCGAGGGTACAGGTCCGTCCGTCTCTGGTCCCAGAGCGGCATCTCTCTCCGGACATTCTCCAACGAGTCCAGATCCTGTTTGCGATGTTTGCGCATATCAGGCAAGTTTGAACAAAAGGGATGGGGCGGAGGAGCATGATGAACTCACGATGTCTGCGAGGCAGAAGGTGGGCTTGTATGGCTGCATGTCGCTCGTCTGTGCCACGACAGAGCCATAGGGGTCCACGATCATGGCATGTCCCCATCTGTCCGATTGATCACCATTAGCACTTTGCTTTCTGTTTGCCAAATGTTCCATCTGAGCTGCACTCACGACACGCGCGCAGTTCCTGCATGAGCGCCAACCTGGGCAGCGGCGAGGACCCAAGACTGCGTCTCGATGGCGCGCGCCCGCAGAAGGACCTCCCAATGCGCGGCGCCGGTCCGCACCGTGAAAGCCGAGGGGTACGTGATGACGTGGGCGCCCCTTGCGCGGAGTGCCAGCGCTGGCTCGGCGAAGCGCAAGTCGTAGCAAGTCAAGAGCTTGCCGCCGCCGTAAGAAGTCAGCATTCGCGGCGAGAAGAGGAGCGAGAAAGCAGCGGTCAAACTCACCCCTACGTTTCCTAGTGGTGTGTTGATGGGGTCAAGGAGCTCCTCGCCAGGAACGGTGGTATTGCTCTCGAGAATGGTGAGGCCGCCCTTGATGTCGACGTCGAACAGGTGCGTCTTTCTGTACCGTGCCCGCACCTCGCCGCGCTCATCGACGAGCAGCTGGGTATTGTAGCACCTCTCCTGGCCCTTGCCATTTGCGGTGCTGGAGGGGGAGGAGGAGGAGGATCCGCCCGAAGGATCTTCATGGATGCCCACAGAGACCCAGATGCCCGCGCTTTTCGCTGCGTCGCGGATACCCTGGACAAAGTCTCTTGCTTCGGCGGAGCGCGTGAGGGCGGCCACCGAGGCGGCGGGGGCAATGAAGTCGGTCGCCTCGGGCAGGAAAATGGCCTTGGCGCCCGCCGACGAGGCCCGCCGGATCAGCGAGATGCACGTCGACAGATTCTCGGCGATGAGGCCGCTTGATGTGAGCTGGGCCACCGCGGCGAGCGTCATTGCAGTTCTTCTCCCTTGTGGCCGTTGATAATAATTGCCCCCGTGGGCGGTGGAGGAAGAGCGAGAATAAAATAGCCTTTAGCCGTCCAAGCGTATGTATGCGCCTGTGCTCCTTCGCTTTTTTCGCGATCCCTGCATACACAAACAAGCACGCACACCTTCCTCTACTGCCAAGCTGCTACACGCGCGCATCCATCCATCCATCCATCCATCCAAGAGGCAGTCGCACGCCTGACCCTCGGTTTCATGACGAGATAGTGTAGAGCAAGGACGCTGGGGTGAATAGGGCGCACGATAACCATCGCGAGGTACGAGGAGAAGCCACGGGGCCAGCCATCGACCGAGCCGGGAACGCGGCCCACGGACTAGACGATGGCGACGACGGCGTCCGTCTACAATGCCTCGCGCACCACCCGGCAGGTGCTCAAGCGGCACCGAAAGGAGGCGCCCAGCCTCGTGCTGCACCTCTTTACCAACAACTTCCGCTTCGAGAAACAGGTCAGTGTGTTCCTCTTGTCACTCTGCGAGATTTGAGCAAGTGCTGACGAAGCATCGTCCTGCGCGCGCTAGAACGTCACATTCTCGTGTGATGGCCCAATGAAGGTGAGGAGGCCGCTCTTTGTTCCGATGTTGTATGCTGTATATATTTGGGTGCAGAGCTGACACAAGCGGGGCACGGCACAGCATCTCCTCGGCTTCATTCGTGATCAGAAGGTGCCGGCCGACCTGACGGACCTCTTTGACGAGGCCAATGTGCCCTTCTTTGAAGGTGAGCAAATCTTGCCGTTTTTGCGTCAGTGTTTGCGAACGCACTGGACTGATCGAATGGGTGTTCAGGCTGTCTCATCATCGAGATCCACGACCACCGGCCACCTTCGTCGTCTTCGGCGTCCCCGCTGCCTGCTTCACACCTTGCGAAGATCTCAAAGGGTTCAGGAAGCCAGCAAGATGGTGCTAAAGGGCGAGTTGGGGATCGCAACAACGGCGACGATGACGATGACCCCAGCGCAGGCCCCTCTCGCTCACTCAGTCGGAGCCTTGGCGGCAACTATGGCTACTTTCAACGCACTGGCAACCGCGCCTCTGGCAATGCAGATGGGTCTGCAGACGGGCGAGCATCGCCAAATGTCTATCGTGTCGTCCTCTATCCCACACCCGAGACACTCTGGTCCGATCTGCGGCAGCTGAATCAAGGCCAGGGCCACAGGCTGTGGTCCGACGACGAGGCCCTCGAGATCGAATCAAGGATCCTCTCTTTGACTTCACCACCACTCTGCCTCACGCCCGACGTTCAGGCAAGTCGGATGGCCAATCTTACGCTGAGTGCCACGGCGCTTCCATCTGCCTACAACCCGTCCTCTTCGGCCTCGTCGGGCCCGCCGCTGCCGTACCACCGCCATCAACAGCAGGCGCAGACGGCATCGACTCGAAAGAGGGGCATCAACAGCATCGAGATGGAAGCCGACGAGGCCAACCGGAAAAAGAGGGACAAAATCATGCGTCTCATGGAGTACGGCGGCGATCGTTCGGCCGCCATTGGCAGAACAAAGGATGGAGCAAGTGCAGCTGCTGCCAGTGCTGTGGCCGGCACTGGTGGAGGATTTGCCCCAACGTAAGTAGCAAGCAGGCTGCCTCTTGGAGAGCGTGAGACTGAGAGCTGACAGGACCGTGCACAGATTTGGTCGCATCGCATTTATTCAACGCTGGAAGGCCGCCAAGGACAACGAGGCCAGACGATCCGTCGATGGAGGCGGTCGCCTGCCCGATGCATCTGCAGGAGCAGGAGATGGCGGCGAGAAAAAGGCAGCGACAAAGAAAAAGAAGAAGAGCAAATCCGCTTCTGCAGCGGCAGCGGCAGACGATGACGAAGAGGAGCAAGTACCGCCCAGCCCGTCACCGGCAGCTCAACCGACGACGAAGAAAAAGAACAAGAAGAAGCGTGAAAAGGAGGAGCGAGAGGCAGCCGAGAGGGAGGCTCAGGCAGCAGCAGCTGCCGCTGCGGCAAAAGTCAAGGAAGAGCAAGAAGCTGCAGCAGCTTCTACGGGCAAAAAGGGCAAGAACAAGAGCAAAAAGAAGCAAAAGCAGGAGGAGGAGGCTGCCGCTGCTGCTCAACAGGCGCAGGCCGCCGCTGCCG
Organism: Acaromyces ingoldii; assembly: GCF_003144295.1. Classification (NCBI taxonomy): domain Eukaryota; kingdom Fungi; phylum Basidiomycota; class Exobasidiomycetes; order Exobasidiales; family Cryptobasidiaceae; genus Acaromyces; species Acaromyces ingoldii. The sequence goes on from NW_020290247.1 coordinate 1,636,384, forward strand.
CTGCCGCTGCCGCTGCCGCCGCGGAAGCAAACGGGGACAGCTCGGTCACTGCGAGTGGCAAGAAGAAATCCAAGAAGCAGCAGTCGGCCACTCCCAATCCGCCAACCCAGGGTAATGCTGCGGCCGCCGCGGCCGCGGCCGCTGCCGCTGCTGCTGGAAGCGCATCCAAGTCAAAGACCGTCAAGAAGAAGAACAGTCTCGCCTCCATGACAATGTCCTCGAGCCCGGTTGCCAACTCTCAATCGCAGCAACAGCAGCAACAGCAGCAACAGCAACAGCAGCCGCAGCAAATGCCAGACGCAAGCAACAACAGTCAGCTTCAGCAGCAATTGCAACAACACCTCCAACAGCACATGCTCCAGCAGCAGCAACAGCTGCACCAACAGCAGCAGCAAGGCGGGATGCACTCGATGGGAGCAGGAGCTGGCGGGCTGCCCAACTCCATGTTCCCGGTCGGCTACCCTCTGCAGCAACAACCAGGGCAGCAAATGTCGTCACCAGGACTGCTAGGCGGCGGCAGTCCTGCTATGCCATTCTTTGGCAACAATGCTACCGGAGGAACGGGTGGCACGACCGGCAACAACGGAGTCTTTGGAGCGCCGCCGCAGCAGATGACGCAACAGCAGCTTCAGCAGCAGCAGGCCATTCAAAGAGCCATGCAACAAGTCCAGGCGCACCAAGCGGCGCAACAGCAACAGGCGGGGCAAGGCCAAGGGCAAAATTTCCTGATGAATGGCATGCAGCAGCACCTGCAGGCGTTGGCGGCGCTCCAACAACAGCAACAACAACAACAGCAACAGCAACATCGTCACCAGCAACAACCATCTCATGATCAGCAAGGCCAAGGTGGGCAAGGAGGACAGACGAACAATGACTTGCCCGTCGGAGTGGGCCTGGCCAATCTTCCACCGAATTGGGGCGGCCTTCAGTAGATTGTTAGTCGATGAAGAAGTTGTACTGGTACAGAGTGAAATAAGCTATTCAGATCCGCTCAGTCGTCATTTAACGAGGCGGCAAAATCTGCCAAAAAGCGATTGAACTGGCAGGACCCTTGTTCAGTTTCCAGACCTTTGAGAAGACGACAGAAGAGCAATGTTACCTTGGGAGGCTTTGACGCGGGCTCCTCTTCCCCTCTTTCCTCATCACCCTCGTCTTTCTCGTTCTCGCTGCCTTCACCGACGTCTGCCAAGCTTTTTCTCGCTCCACCCCTCGTCCTTGCCCTCTCCGTCTTCCCTGCCCGTTGAATCTCTTCCATTTCCTTCTCCCATTCCCTTTTATCCCTGGCAATCTTACACTTTTCCTTTGTTGGCCTTCCCTCGATCCCGAGTTCCTCCTGCAGTATCCCTTGCAGGATGCTTATTTGCTTCTTGTACACCTTGGCCTCTTCGCTCGCTGAGGAGGAAGGGGGAGGATCGCTACAGTTGGCATCGGCAAAGATCTTCTTGTAGGGTTTTCGCAGTCCCGCAAGAAAGATGTACGATTTCAGACGTTTGACTTTGTCGCTCTCCTTTCCCGCCGGTGTCACTGAGGCCGACTTCTTTCGCGACGAGGGCGAAGAGCTCTTGCGTGCCTTTTTCTTGGGGGCAGGTCCTTCATCGCTGTCTTCCATGGACGAAAAGTCAGACAAGTGCTGCGCCTGCTGCTCGTCGTCATCGTCGTTCATCTCTTCCTCTTCCACTTCTTTTACTTTGCTCGCCTTTTTCGGCTTCGGGCGATCGCCCTTGATCCGTTTCTCCTGGGTAGCTTCATTCGCTCTGCCGGCATCCTCCAGGCTCTCCCTTTCTTTCTGCCACCCCCAACCACCATACCATTAGCCCTCGATTAGCCATATTGCTGCCAGAGAGGGAAGCACTCACGACTGCCCTCGTGATTACATCCTTGACCAATTGCTTGATCCTCTCATCCTCTTCGAGTCTCCTCTTCTCCTCCGTCCCCAGTCCATAACGCTCCACCACAGAGTCTTTGAGTACCCGGCGCGAAAGAGATCTGGGGAGATATTGCATGGCCGCGACTCGTCAGGACGGAGCGCAAATCATGCTGAAAGGCGCAAGAGGGGCAACGACTCACGCGAGGTCCGAAGCCTTGTGGATCTTCTTCGTCAGGTACGCGGTGAGCTCGGCATCCGTAGGAAACGTCATTGTTCCTTGCCCGCCTCCCCAGTCTTCCCCAAGGCACGGGTAGCAGGGAAGAAAGGAACAACAGAATGAGCTGCAGCCAATTTCCACGGAGTTGATCTCAAAACGCGCGCGCGCCAAGACGCGTAGGAGACCCTCACGCTCGTCGAGAAAAGCTCGGGTGGGACTCGCCTTCGACAAACACACTGCAGATTTCAGAAGGCTTCGGTTCTGGACGATTCTCACTTGAAGTTTGCATTGAAGCGACTGTAAGATGCCACTGATGAGAAAAACAACAAAATGAAGGGATGAAGAAGACAGAAAGGTATCATAGGGAGCAGGATCAGTCGTCCTGCCGGACAGCCGGCTTGTTGTTCGATGAGGAGGAAGACGAGGAGGACGTTGGACCGGCATGAGCCGATGGTAAGGGGCTAGACGACGAAGCTGCTGTTGCGGCTGCCGCCTCCGTCTTGAGCTGCAGCGTGTTGCGCAGGTCCTCTGGCAGAGTCTTGACGAGCTTGTCGAGCTGTTCAATCAATTTGGCCCTCTTGGCTAGCAAGTTCCTTTCCCCTGACACGAGCGTCCCGCTCCCCTTGCCAAGAGTCGCCGTGGACGAGTTAGACTTGCTCAATGTATGCTTTGCGTCGCGTGATTGAGTCGCCACCTTGTCTGTCCTCCACCGGCTTCCTGGACCTGGTTCTGGCGGGATAGTAAGTCTAAGATCGACGAGTCGAATCTCTTCGACAAGTCTCGAGTAGAGGTCGATCGTCTCAATCTCGCCCTTCGTCTTTGCAAACGACGTCACATCGCCCTGTTCCAATGCGGCAATCTTCCTCCTCCATTGCTCCTCTTCTGCCTGGCAAATATGGTCGCGGAGCCAGAGGCTGAAGTTGGGACCTGTAAAAGGCTGTCAGCGACAAGAAATCAATCATTGCTAGAAAAGCACTCACACTGGATGAAATCGAGGTAAAGGCTCTGCCTGACGGAAGAACCGGTCGGCAGGTTGCGACTCTTCATTGGGAGCGGCGTTCCATGCGCCTTAAGGCTTGCCAGAAATGCTGTCGTGCTAAAGGGCTTGATCTTTGGCGTCTCTGTTGGGCTACTCAGGTCGAAGTCGGCTGGTATCAGAGAGGAAACGTATCGATTCAAGGGCGCCAGAAACCTTTCGGTCAAATCGGAAAAGTACCGTCGCAGCATAGCATTTGCTGCTACGTCGTCTGTCCTCTTCTCTGCCATCTCCGTCAGACGACGGAGCAAAGGTCGGTCCTTGCTGATGCGCCTTCGTCGCTTTGATGTGAAGCCGGCTACGTGCTCGGGACCACCGCCACCCGCCGAATTACCACCTGCGATACCGCCGCCACCTGCAGGCGCAGCGATGCCCCCTTTCTTGCCAGCCGAAGACATGGAGTGATGGTGGCCGAAATGCTGGCTTTGGCCTTTGCGTACCTGCGTTCTCCCCACTCTCAGGACATGTGGCCAGTGCGAGCATGCCATGAGCATATGCGGATTTGTGACACCCAGGATGGTACCAGCGGCCGGCTTGTTGCGTGTGATGAGTGTCTTGAAGTCAAAGTCGTGGATGGTGAAGAACGGCCGCCAATCACCAGCAAAGGGGATCGGCCGGATGAGGTCGAGTAGCTGCCAGACGGCTTCCGAGCAAGTACTAGGGTCGGGCCCAACGACAAGAATCGGCTCTGCGAGAAGCATGCACTCCCAAAGTACCCACAGATCCCCCAGCGCCTCGCGAAACGTCTCAACGAGCGGTGTCGACGGGATCGAGGCGACGATAGGATCGTCATTACTGAGCGAGGATGAGTCGAGCCTCGAAGCAGAAGCTCGCCTACTGCTGCCGCGAGCGATGAGGAAGCTATTGGGTCTGCCGGCAGCGCTCGTCGAGGGAGGTAGCTTAGACTCGGCCGCATTGCTCGTTTGCGGCTGACTGCCATAGGGCAGGGCCACGGTGATGAACGCACCGAGCAGAGGCAAGCGCAAAGTCGCTCCAGGTTCGGGCGAGGGCCATTGGCGGACGTCATTGCAAAAGGCCTCCAGCATGGGCATGCCGTGCTCAAAGTATAACGGGCCAAGGCGCGAGACGATCTGAGAGAAAAAAGCGACGTAAGGGAGATGGGTAAGGATAACGACGGACTTCTGGAAGTAGCCTCTCCTGATGCTCGGATCCCGCTTCTGTCTGAAGAAGCAGTACCCGTATATGTAGTTGCTGCTCTGACTGCTGCTCCGTTTCGCGCCAACTGCAACCGTCAAGGGAACGGCATCGTCTTGTGTTGGCTGGCTCGACGCATATGCTGTTTGCTTCTCCCCCTCCACCGAGCTATTCGAGGTGGCGCCGAGACTGTTTTGCCGCTCGGTCGCAAAACCTTTCGAAGGCAGGGGGGAGGAGCTCCTCGACGATGCAGCTGAAGATCGCGCCTGGCCGGACGACGCCTCCCTCAGCCCCGAGCTCCTCCAAAGCCTGTGGTGCGCTCCTCCACTTTGTTCACTGGGCATCTTCTTTGTCGAGACCGAGTCCAATGGAACCGTCTTTGTTTTGGGGCTTGTCTCCTCGGGAGATATGGGTATGCTGGGTGGGGGCATTGTTGCACTCGACGATGTTGAAGAGGACGACTGTGCCGCTTCGACTGGATCCAATGGCACCTCTCTCACTCGCCATGAAAAGACACAAGAGCCATTGTCGAAGATGGACGTGTCGGGGAACGAAGAGAAAGCGATGTTGTCCCTCTCCTCTCTGCTGATACCTAGGCTCGGATAGAGAAACTCTAGTTCAGGGCCTCTCTCCAGGTCGAAGGTGACGCAGCCAACGCTGAGGACCCAACGCTGGAGGGCCGCCTCGTCCGAGAGCGGGGCCGTGACTGCCTCCAAAAGTGTTGAGGTCTGAGCTTTGGACGTCGAAGGGGAAGGGGGTTCATCATCGGCGATGCCCAGTGCGGAAAAAGGCTGCATCAGAGGAATGGGCGAGTCTGGGCCTCCCTGGGTGTTCGGCGCACCTGGCCGTCGCGTCTTGTTGGTCAGCGACGTCCTTCCCCCTTGTCCCGGCGATGAAGAAGCAGCTTCAGTTCCAAGAGAGGACGTCGAAGCCTGTCGAGAGCGTGGCAAGGCTGCAGATAGCTGCACGGGGCTGCTTCCACCCATGCCCATCGAGGGCATCGCCATCGTCGATGCAGCGGAGAAAGCCGCTAGATCGCCTCCACCATTGCTGTCGTGTCTCGCCTGCTCGCCCAATTCCCTCTCCTTGGAGAGAGCGGAGGCTGATCGAGGCGAAAGAGGTGGCCCGCCCTCAGTGCCCGCCGCTGGCCGCTCTGACGGCGGCCCCGCCAGCTCCTCGCGAAGCTTTGTCAGCTTCGTCGTGCTTGATTTTCTTCTCTTGCCCTTCGACTTGGAGTTGCGCGTCCCGGTCACCTCGGTCTCTCCTTGCGGAACTTCTTCTTTAGACTTGCCCTTTGACAGCATCTGAGGTGCGGACTTCTCATTGCTTGCAGGCGCTGCGACCGACTGCGAAACGACGGACTCGTCACCTCTTGAAGAGGCCTCCTTGCCCTCGTCGGCAGCCGAAAAGTAAGCCGAGGATGAGATGCTCGACAGACTCTCTCTGCCTGCTGAGTGGACCCCTTCCACGGCCTTGCTACGTCTCATCATCGCCGCTCGTCCCTCATCAGCCCTGGGCAACGTTGGAGTCAGCGCGGAGGCGCCGCCATCGTCAAACGCCGCCGATGCCGAAGACGAAGAAAATCCTTGGAGGCCAAGGTCTCCGCTGTTTTCCTCGTCCTCTTGCTCGTCGGTTTTGCGACTCTTGCCGACGCTATTGCTGGTGCTGCTGTTGCCCGCATCAGCGCCCGCACCTCGTCCTCCATCCGAGGTTGTCCCGTGCATGGTTCTAAAGCTCGTCACGCCCTGGTCACTTTCTCTCCATCCCCGCCCTTGCTCGTCTTGTTGAGCTCAGAGAAGAGAATCGAGCCGGTTTTCTTTGTCCGCTTCAGCGAATAAAGACGAGAGAGATGGGAGTGATGTAGAGAGAAAGGACAAAGTGGACGTGGCTACGGGTTGAACAACCAGTCAATCTTCGCACCTGTGACCGCCTCGTCTGTGTGTCCATAATGTCCACTATTCGAAATGCACGTGGGACATTTCCTATATTTCTGTCAATTCCACTCTCTAGACAAGGACTACCCAAGGACGATGAAAGAGTTTGTTTGAGACTCTGCCAGCGATGGAAGAAGTAGAAGGGGGAGCGTACAGGGCTGTCCCACTGGTATTCAGTGCCGTACTGAGGTGCTTCCTCAGGCTTTGAGCGCTGCCGAGATAAACACGTCTTTTTTCAGCCCGTTGACTCTCGAATTGAGCGAGGGAGAGCGGCACTCACAGTCCTTGATGATCTTTTCCATCTCTTCAAAGTCTGTCGTGGGCACGCGGGTGATGGAGCACTGGAGCTTCTTCTCAATCTGGTTCATGAGTTGCCATGATGCCTGGTCGTGGACAAAGTTGATCGAGATACCCTTGCGGCCGAATCGACCCGTTCGACCTGTTCCATAGGGACACGAGGTCAGCATTGCAAAGTCAACAATATACAAGTGCTGCTCACCAATTCGGTGCAGATAGGTCTCCGCATCTGCCTGGTTGTCGCCACTCAAGGGCATGTCGTAATTGATGACGCAAGTGACTTGCAGGATGTCGATTCCGCGAGCGATGACATTCGTCGAGATGAGGACTTTGGACTTGCCATCTCGGAAGGCGTCAATAGTCCGGTCACGCTCGGCTGTGTCAAGTTTGCCATGCAGCGAATCAACCTTGTGGCCCTCCTTCGTCATTTTCTCGGCTATTCGATCCGCAGTCTCTCGTTTCTGTTAAGTGGGGTGGTAAGCCCTTGCAAAGCCAACAGTTAGAAATCCAACTTACCGCGCAGAAGATGATGCTCTGGCCGATTGTGAGCAGGTTGTAGAGCTCGACAAGTACCTCATACTTGTGGTCTTCGCTCTCGCAATCCATGTAGAACTGCTTGATCAGGTCGACGTTGAGCTCCTCTTGTTTAAGTCGGATCTCGTTCGCGGTCGGTGCAATCCGGGCAGCATAGTCTCGAACGTTGTCGGGGAAGGTGGCTGAGAAAAGCACGAGCTGACACGTCTTTGGCATTGTGCTAGTTTTTACGCCCGTGAGTGTCCGTAAAAACAGCTTTGTTAACAACAGAAGCCACTCACTTCTTCACACGAATGCTTTGTTCGCCCAAGCTTTGCTGGTCGAGCATGTTGTCGGCTTCGTCGAGCACGAAGACCTTCATGTTGGACGTGTCGATGGAGCGAGACTTAATCAGGTCAAATGTCTTTCCCGGAGTGCCCACGATGAGGTGAGCGTCAACCTTTTCGCCGCGCTTGACGGCGTCGGGGATGGCGTAGCACGTTTTGACCTTTGTGAACTTGCCCATCGTCGTGACAACGTCCATAATTTGACGAGCGAGCTCACGAGAGGCTAGCGTGGCAAGTCAGCAAGCAGACTGCTTCACCAGCTAGGCTTGTTGTGGACTCACGAGCCAGAGCAATAGCTTGAGGTTTCTGGAGGTCGAAATCGATACGTGAAAGCATCGTGAGGACAAAGGCGGCAGTCTTTCCGGTACCCGATTGCGATTGTCCGATCATGTTGCGAGGCCTATCTCTCGAGGTTTATCAGTTTCCCCTTTTTGCTCGAAGGGGAATAAAAGGAAAACTCACGGGTTCTGGAGCAAGAGCGGCAAGGCTCGCTCCTGAATCTTGGAAGGCTTCTGGTACTTCATCGCGTAGATGCCCTTGAGAAGGTCTTCATGCAGCCCCAGATCTTCGAAGCTCGTTGCGCTGTACAATGGCGAATTTGGGTCTGCCTGTTGGTCGGCAAGCGTGACCTTGACCTCATAACTTGACTCTCGGAGATCGGAGCCTGACCAAGGAAGTCTCCGTGTTAGTGGTCCTTGCTCCTGCACATACACACGAGAGCGCGCAGCCTCCCTCTTCCAACAACATCCAACTCACTCCCTGCCTTCTCCTTATCGTCTTTCTCTTCGACCTTTTCAGCCGCGGCGCCATTCTCCGCCCCATTCTTGCTCATCATGCTGTTGATTCTCTGCGTGACCGCATCGAGGTCTTTGGCAGGCGAGTCGCTGCTCATGGTGTCGCGAAGAAAGCGTCGGAGAGGGAAAGGAGACGGAGATGGGGAGAAGTTCTTCAGGATTAGTGTTGGAAAGAGCTCTAAAAATTGCGTTCTCTCCGACACGTGGAAATACACGAGCTCCACTTCATGGTCGGAGAACAGCCATCAGGTGCATAGGAGCGAATGCACACGACAGTCTCTGGGGTCCTTCACACAAGCTTTCGGGGTAGCACAAATCTCATGCTTTCTGTCATTTCTCAACTTTCAGGTGTAGAATGTATGCATTCGTCTCGGCATCTCAAGAAAAGAACGATCTGATGATTGACACTAAAGAAAGGCTGTGAGATACAAGATATGTAGAAGTAAAAGGAGACCGAAATGTCTTGTCGGTGTATGAAATCTCTATTTTTGTTTCCTTTTGGAGGGGAGCGAACTGTTTAGTCGACCTCCTCGACGCTGGGGCCGTCGTCGCCGCCAGCACCGGGCGCAGCGCCGGGCGCACCGCCGGGCATGCCACCAGGGGCACCGCCAGCCGCACCGTAAGCCTTCTGCATGATCGGGTTCGCAATGCCCTCGAGCTCCTTCTGGTGCTCCTCGTACTCCTCCTTGCTGGCCTCCTGGCTGGCATCGAGCCAGCTGATGGTGTCGGTGATGGCCTTGTCGAGCTTCTCCTTGTCGCCAGCCTCGAGCTTAGAAGCGAACTGCTCCTCGTTGAGGCTGTTTCGGAGGTTGTATGCGTACGACTCGAGTCCGTTCTTGGCCTGGATGCGCGACGTCGCCGCCTCGTCCTCAGCCTTGTACTTCTCAGCCTCGGACACCATGCGCTCAATGTCCTCCTTGCTCAGTCGGCCCTTGTCGTTGGTGATGGTGATCTTCTCCGACTTGCCCGATGTCTTGTCAGCGGCGTTGACGGAAAGAATCGAGTTGGCGTCGAGGTCGAAAGTGACCTCGATCTGGGGAACACCACGAGGAGCCGGGGGGATTCCCGAGAGCTCGAATTTTCCGAGGAGGTTGTTGTCCTTTGTGCGTGCGCGCTCACCCTCGTAGACCTGGATCAAGACACCAGGCTGGTTGTCCGCGTAGGTCGAGAAGATCTCCGACTTCTTCGTGGGGACAGTCGTGTTCCTCTTGATGAGAGCCGTGAAGACGCCACCGGCCGTCTCGATACCCATGGAAAGCGGTGCAACATCGAGAAGAAGCAGGTCCTGCGTCTTCTCCGAAGTGTCACCCGAGAGAATGGCGGCCTGGACGGCAGCACCGTAAGCAACAGCCTCGTCGGGGTTGATGCTCTTGTTGGGCTCCCGGCCGTTGAAGAAGTCACGGAGGAGCTTCTGAACACGGGGAATACGAGTGGAACCGCCGACAAGGACAATCTCGTGGACGGATCCCTTGTCGATCTTGGAGTCACGGAGGACCTTCTCAACGGGCTCGATGGTGTGCGAGAAGAGGTCACCGCACAGCTCCTCGAAACGTGCACGGGTGATGCTGGTGTAGAAGTCGATGCCCTCGAAGAGCGAGTCGATCTCGATCGATGTCTGGGCGGCCGACGACAGAGTTCGCTTTGCTCGCTCGCAAGCAGTGCGGAGACGACGGAGAGCACGGGCGTTGGAGGTGAGGTCCTTCTTGTTCTTGCGCTTGAACTCCTGGACGAAGTGGTTGACGAGGCGGTTGTCGAAGTCCTCACCACCGAGGTGAGTGTCACCTGCGGTGGCCTTGACCTCGAAGATGCCCTCCTCAATCGTCAGGAGCGAAACGTCGAAAGTACCTCCACCAAGGTCGAAGATGAGAACGTTCTTCTCGCCCTCGCCCTTCTTGTCGAGGCCGTATGCGATGGCAGCGGCGGTGGGCTCGTTAATGATTCGCATGACGTTCATGCCCGAGATGATACCAGCGTCCTTGGTCGCTTGCCTCTGCGAGTCGTTGAAGTATGCGGGCACGGTGACGACAGCGTCCTTGACGTTGCCACCAAGGTAAGCCTCGGCGGTCTCCCTCATCTTGAGGAGAACCATCGAGGAGATTTCCTCAGGAGTGAAAGTCTTCTGCTCGCCCTTGTACTCGACTTGGATCTGGGGCTTTCCAGCCTGGCTGACGACCTTGAAGGGCCAGTGCTTCATGTCCGACTGCACCTCCTGGTCGTCAAACTTGCGGCCGATCAATCGCTTGGCGTCGAAGACGGTGTTGTGAGGGTTCATGGCAACCTGGTTCTTGGCGGCATCACCGATGAGTCGCTCCGTGTCGGTGAAGGCGACGTATGATGGCGTGGTACGGTTACCCTGGTCGTTGGCAATAACCTCGACACGGTCATTTTGCCAGACGGCGACGCACGAGTACGTGGTACCGAGGTCGATACCAACAGCTTTGGCGGCCATTATGTGGTTTGTTTGTATGGGGGAAAAGGGTTCTGCGTGGCGGCAATGGTGATGACGAGGAGTGAGTATACGTGCTATTCCTCCAACGGGGGAAGAATGAGTATGGTTGTGCTCACCTGTGGCTTGTTCAGAGAGGTTTGGCAATGCCTGAGAGTTGCTTGTCTAGTCGTAACGCGGTGGTAGAGGATATGAACTCTGATGTGGTTGAGAGGGAAGCTCGGTGCGGCCTTCGACGCTCTTAAAAACTTCCTTGGTCTTCTCCACCAACGGCGCCCAAGCGAGAGGAAGCCGTTTCGTTTTGCTTACATAATCTTCCATCCTCTCAAAAATGTTCTCTGAGCTTCTTTTCGGACAGATTACATAAGCTGCTAGCGTGGTCTCGAAGCTTGTCGATGATTGTATTTCGGCCTCGAAGGTGCTAGCAAATTTTCAGATGTTACAGAAATACAATGAACGGTGTCGAGAGAGGAGTGGGGGTATCTATCATCAGTCATTTTCTTGTTTTACGGTGCTCGCTCTCTTGGACTTTGCATTGGCCTTGTCGATGTCGGCGGCCAGCGCGCCCTCGAATTCTTTTCTCTTTCGTGAACTTGACGCAGCTGGAGAGCCAGTCTGGTCAGGCGTGTTTGTTCCAGATCGGCTTGAACTCCGTTCCTCTTTCAAGTGTGCAGGTGTGGCGCTTTCGCCTAGGGCTGTCGTGTTGGGGCTAAATGCGTACGACGGTTCCCCTTCATGGCCAGGTGAAGCACCGGGCGTCATGGCAGAGTCACCGCCTGAGCTAGCCGGGTTGAGAAACTCGTGAAGCAATGAGTCCATGTCCAGACCGGCATCGACGGGGTTGCTATCTGTGCCTGTCGAGTAAGGTACATAGGGTACGTTGTTATGCTGCTGGTTGTTATTGCTCCAATTTTCGACACCAACGCCAGGATTGGTCCCTGGTTGAATGCGAAGTCCTTCCACGAGCGTGTTGAGAGCGTTTTGCACCATCGCTGCGTCTTGTGTTGTACCCGTGAGGTTCTGGTCATTCTTCTGCACCGACTTGCCAAGCTCAGCCACTGGCGGGGTCGTGACGGTCTTCTGTCCGTTTGATTCAGCTGCCGCGCTCCATGGGTAGGTGAAGCGGCCTCCTTCGTCTCGGGTGGCGCCCGTGTCAAAGTAATCGTGCCCGCCGCTCCCATCACCCACACCCCCAAGGACACTCTGCAGGGTCTGCAGTGTTTGTGGGTCCAGCTTGAAGCTTCCACCACCTGGTGTTGAGGCGGCTTTCGCTTGGTCATTGGGAGAACTTGAACTGGCAGGTTGCTGCTGACCAAAGAGGTTGGCCAGCCAGGTGCTACCTTCCCCAGAAGACAGCGCATTCAGGATCTGGGCACCGGCCTGCTGCGAGATTCTTCTGCCCCCGCCAGGCGTAGCAGTGACTTCAGAAGAGATGTTAGGCAGGTCGTTGGAAGTCGGCCGAGGTGGCGAAGAGTTGAGGCTGGCGAAGCGCTGCGTTGGAGAGCCGTCACGCGGCGAATTGGAGCTGGAGCGTGCCTCAGAAAAGCGGTTGCTAGGCGTGAGCTCCTCGATGCTGGCATCGCCCTCCATGGGCAGCTCCAGCTCTGCGATCTGGTCTTCGTCATCTGCGTGGTTGCCGTCGCTGTGTCCAGCGGAGTTGGTAGAGTCGCCGATAAGGAGGCGTCGGTTCTTGGCAGTGGGGCGTACTACAACTCTGCGTCTGCCGTCGTTGCTTTGACCCGGTCCACCTTCGTTGCCTCTACGTTCGCCGCCTCCCAGCCCTCCAACATCTTGCGCACCAAACACGCCGGCAAGGAACCGAAGCATTTTGTTGATTGTATCCTCCTGTTTCTTGCTTCTCGCCCGTTGCTCGGCAGCTTCCCGGTACAGCTCGGCATTGCTGGAATGAAGGTGTCTGATGTTGTCGTTGATCCCCTGTTGGGCAGCCTGTATCGCCTGTATCGCATTCCACACCGAGGCAAGCTGGATGGCTCCTGCCTCGCTCGAGTTTCCCTTCGTGAGCGCCAGCTCATTCCCCTCATCCTCTCTCCCTTTCCCCTTTGTCGACAGGGCTGCCTCCTCGTCAGCCTTGGCTCCTTTCTTGCGCTGCATGTACGCCAAAAGCTCCGGCTTGTCACGCTGAAAGTATTCGTTCTTGAACTCCCACAGCTCGCTTTCCTGACTTGCATCGGACCGCAGCGCGCCCTGCTGCAGGTGTGGCACCTTGTGGAAGCCATACATATTGAGCTGACGCACGAAAGAGGAAAAGCGGTTGTGTTTAAAGAACCGCGGGAGTACCTCGTCGCCGAAGCGGACGTGGTTGGGCACCAAGAAGGAGTCACCATCGGGCGACCACCGGATAAGGTTGTTGGTTGCGGGATCGTCGACCATGCTTCGAAGCTTATTGAGGAAAGGATTGTTCTTTGTAAGATGCGCAGTCGAAGAAGCAGCATTGTTGGTCGAGCCGGTGGCCACGGGAGTCGCAGAGGAGTTGGCTTGTTGGTGGCTAGATGACGACGGCGGTGACGAGGAACCCGATTCTGGTTGCGGCCGAGGCCGTGCGTCTAGTTGGGAGGCCGAGACAAAGGGGACTGCGGCCCCACCACCACTTGAGAGCTCCCACGGCGCCGGAGACATCGCGCTGTTAACGGTGCCACTGCCGCTGTTGAGGTTGGCCAATCGGTGGATGTAGGGTGCCATTGCGAGTGCACTTGGATCCGCGGTGGAGGACCCTGCCACGTTGGATGCTGGAGGTGGTCCATCACCGCCTGTCGGCGCACTCATTCTCGAAAGCCGAAATCTCTGCTGGGCGTCCTCCCTTCCTCGTCCTCTGCAACTTTTGCTTCTGCGATCGGCGTGGATTCAAATTTGACTACGGTGCCACTCCGACAAGCCGTCTCCGACCACTCGCTGCACTCCGACCACTTGTTGTGGTGCCTTTCTATGATGCTGTTGGAGGTTCATGAGAATGAACGGTGGAGTTGAGTGAGCTGGCTGCATCATGGCACACACCCATACATACACACCCTTTGGCTCTATGAGATGACTCAGAGGTAGAGTCTTGCAGCAGTGCGTGCTCGTGCTTGTTGACGCACGGGCGACTCGTGAAGTCCGCCTTGCTGATGCTGGAGAGCTGAGCGATCTCAACCTCCATCCACACTTGCTCGGTCCGGCGACATGCATCTCGCTCGCTCTCCAATTTTCGCATTTTAAAAAGTTGAAGAGACGGGCCAACACGTGACTGTTTCCTTACATAAGCTGAGAGCCTCACTCTCAGGACATATGGGTGGCATGGATATAAGCATCCCCTCCCTTTGATCGACCTCTCTCACACGATCGACCAATGTGTCACAGAACCATACCGGCTCCCCTCTCCTGGCCGTGCTGACTGTCGAGAGAGGAAACGAGCAACGATGTCTTTTTCGACATCGCCGCCGGCGCCTCCGCCGTCGGACGACGCGTCGTCGTTGCCTACAGCATCAACATCCAAGGTGAATCCAGAGCCTCTGTCGAACGGCACTGCGCCCGGGCCCAAGAAGAAGCGGCGGCGGCTCGAGGACCTTAGCTTCTCCAGTCCTGGACCAGCATTCTCTTCCCATACCAATTCGACAGATGAGGATGAGAGTCCCAGCGATGCCAGGGAGCCCAGCAACAATGACGATGAAGAGGAGATGCGGAAGAGGTTGCTGGCGAGGCGGGCCCGAAGGAGTCTGCTGGCCAGTCAAAGAGAGGTAGCCGCCAATACGGCCAAGGCTGCCCATGCCATCCCGTCTTATCCCTCTACCGCCGCCGCCAGCAGTTCCTCCTCCGCCCCGGCAACGGCAACGTCGAATTCGACAACGACGCCTTCTTCCGCGTCGGGCTCCCCCGGTCCCTTGTTGCAGCGCGTGGCATCGCACGGACCCAAATCAAAACCGAGACGCTCTGCCTCTGCTGCTACTAAGGCACCGATACAAGAGGGAAAGGGAGAGAAGGTGGCAAGCGCGACGCTGCGGGACAGGCGATCATTGCGACTGCAGGAAAAGAGGAGAGAACTGGACGCGATTCACTCAGATCACGACATGCTCGTCCGCGAGCTTTTCCACCTGACAAAATTTGTGACCTACATAGGCTACGATCCAGAGGTAAGCAAGGCCGTATATATCTCTGCCCGACAAGGGCGTGCTTTGCAAAAAAGAGGTCCTAACTTTACAATGGCCTTCACACAGATAGCACGCAAAGACACTACCGACGTCTTTGAGAGGTTTCGAATGGAGTATGATTTGGCAGCCCGCTTATCCCACCAGGGCGGCGACGGCGGCGGCGGTGCTGCGGGGAGTCAGAGGGGCGAGCGGAGGAATACGAGGAGAGTCTTGAATGCGAAGCGAAGTGACCTCGCTCTACCATCCACCACTGTCAAGAGGTCGCCTGTCAAGCGAATCTCGATGGACGACGTCGTCTCCAAGGTCAATGGCAAGGGTAAGGACAAGGGCAAAGGCAAGGCAGCTGTGCCGCCGAAGCAGAACAATCCACGCAAGCGGAAACCGCCTGCAGGCTCAAGACGTTCACCAGGCTCAGACTCGAGCTCTTCTCTGTCCTCGTCATCATCCTCATCATCGTCTTCGTCTTCGTCGTCATCGTCATCGTCATCGGCCTCGAGCTCAGACTCAGATCAGGATGAAACGCCTCGCCCGAAGAAGGGCAAGCAAATTAAACGAATAGGCACAGCAGCAAGACGAAGGCCGCCTCGCTATGTCCCACGGCCCCCTGTTACCATCGAGCGTATCGACGGCGTGCCACGACTTCGGGTCATGGCCCCTCACCAGCTACCCCGAGCTCCTCAATACGGCTCTTCCCTCCACTCTTACCTTCATTCGCACATCTTTTCGGGCGATCTGAGCCACTCTGGCGACTTTGAAGTCATCACGCCCAGGCAGCAGCAAGAGCGCGAGGCACGCGACGTGAACCTTTACCGGCGCATCGACGAGCTGAAGAGCCAGGGTCTTCTGACAGGAGACAGTGGCGTCAGTCCTCGGCTGCTCAAGCAGCAGGGCCCAGCGCGCAGACCGACACAGTGGGACTCGCTCCTCCAGTCGATCTCGCACCGCGCGCACAAGCAGCGGATCGAGACGAGGGCACGCATGGCCCTAGCCAAGCGGGTTGGTCGGATGGTCGTTGCTTACTGGGACGAACGGCTAGGGAGGGGCGAGAAGCAGCGCAAGGCAGAAGAGAGGCGATTGCGCCAGCTGGCCAAGTGGACCGTTCGAGAGGTCATGAAGCACTGGAAGCTGGCTGTGAATGTCGTCAAGGCAACGAGGCAGAAGCTAGAGAAGGAGGAGAAAGATCGTGCAGGCCGGGAGCAGCTGAAGAAGGTGCTCGAACAGAGCCAGGAGATGCTGGGCAAACAGCAGAGGGACCTGCTGGGAAACGACGACTCGGAGTCGAGCCAATCTGACCTCAGCGAGGATGAGGACGAAGACGAGTCTGAAAGCGACGAGAGCATGGTCGAGAGTGAAGGGGAGGAGGTGTCACTGGAGAGCCAAGAGAGCGAGTTGGAGGAGGACGTCGAAGAGGAGAGTGAGGGCGAGGAGAGAGAGGTCAAAGTGGCGGCCATTGACACAATGCAAGTCGACGATGACGCATACAGAACCCCTGCTCCGCCTGCTCCAGCAGTAAATAATGGCACGTCTACTGCCAACGGCTTCGCAGCACGATCAGAGGACCGCGCGGATGACGACGACATGGGTGAGCTAGGAGAGGACGACGACGATGAAGAAGAAGACGCAGTCCTCTTAGTCGGCGGCGGCTCCCACCTCAGCCCTTCAAAGCGAAGTTTAACCTCGCCACTTACCCCGTCTTTGCGCACCAACGGTCACCTCGAGTCCAATGGAAGCAATGTTGAGGTTGAAAGCCGAAGTCGGCGGACGATACGCAAAAGTGACAAGTTCGAAGCTCTCAAAGCGGCCGCTTCAAAGGCTGATGAGGCCGATGCGGACGACGTCGAGTTTGTCGCCGTCAATGACGCCGCGTTGGATGAGGATGCCGAGCTGGAGCGAAAAATGTGGGAGGAGGACAGTGGCGCGGACGATGACGATGAAGAGCTCAATGAAGACGCAACGATGCCCATCGAGGAGCTCATGAAGAAGTACGGCTATGGCGGGATGAAGAGCGAGGCCAGCGAAGAGGAGGAAGCCAGCGCAGAGGATGAGGCAGACAACAAGCTGACAAGCAGCCCGAAGATCGCCGAGATTGACTCGGAACACACGCCCTCAAGAGAAGGGACTGAGGAGGAGTCGAGAGACAGGTCGATGAGCCGGCTGTCTTCGAAGGAAGGCTTTCCTTCGCGAGAGGGTTCATCGGCGAGAGACCAGGGAAGCAAGATCAGACCGCCATTTCTCCTCCGCGGCACTCTTCGTCCATATCAGCAAATTGGGTTCGAATGGCTGGCTAATCTTTATGCCAATGGAGCAAATGGTATCCTGGCCGACGAGATGGGCCTAGGGAAGACAATTCAGACCATTGCTCTACTCGGACACTTGGCATGCGACAAGGGCGTCTGGGGTCCTCACCTCGTCGTTGCCCCCACCTCGGTCATGCTGAACTGGGAGGTCGAGTTCAAGAAGTTTCTCCCCGGCTTCAAGATCCTCTCGTACTACGGTTCTCAACGTGAGCGCAAGGAGAAACGCAGGGGCTGGAACTCGGAGAACAGCTTCAATGTCTGCATCACATCGTACCAACTTGTCCTGGCCGACCAGCACATCTTTCGGCGCAAGCCTTGGGTCTATCTCATTCTCGACGAGGCGCATCATATCAAGAACTTCCGATCCCAGCGCTGGCAGACACTGTTGGGCTTCAATTCGCAGAGGAGGCTCTTGCTCACGGGAACGCCACTGCAGAACAATCTCATGGACCTGTGGAGTCTCATGTACTTCCTCATGCCCAATGGTCTGACCAGCGAAGGAACAGGATTCGCCAACATGAAGGACTTTCAAGATTGGTTCTCCAATCCTCTTGACAAGGCCGTCGAGCGTGGAGAGGCCGAGATGGACGCTGAGACGAGGGGGATGGTGTCGAAGCTGCATACGCTTCTGAGGCCGTACTTGCTTCGACGGCTCAAGAGCGAGGTCGAGAAAGAACTCCCTCGGAAATACGAGCACGTCATCCATTGTCGATTGTCGAAACGGCAACGCTTCCTGTACAACGACTTCATGTCACGGGCCAAGACACGGGAGAGCCTGGCATCGGGCAACTACCTGAGCATCATCAATTGCCTCATGCAGCTTCGGAAGGTCTGCAACCATCCTGATCTCTTCGAGGTCAGACCTATCGTCACGAGCTTCGCCATGGATAAGGGCGTGGCGGCAGAGTTCGAGATTAAGGACCTGCTCGTCAGGAGGGAGCTGCTGAGAGAAGAGGAGGACGAACGCGTTAGCTTGGATCTGGGCCTGACGCAGCGCGAGCATCTATCGCAGGTCTCGACCAGGAGCCTAAAAAAGCTGGACGCTCACGACCAGCTCATTCAGACGCGCGGGCGAGGGGCTGCCGAGGAGCCAAGGGAGGTTGACGCTTCTACCATAGTGAGCTTCCAGAGGACGATCGACCAGCGTCGACGCTGCGAACAGGCAAGGAAATGGAAGCATATGGCCGACGTCAGCCACGAGCGCTGCCGAAATCACCAGCCATTCTTTGGGAGCGACGGCCTGGACCTCATTTCCAGACTCGGGAATCGAAGCCACCTCCTGCCCCTTGACATTGCTGAGAAGGATCGCCGAGGCGCCCTCAACCGATGCGACACGGCCTGCAGAGCAGTGCTCTCATACCAGCAACGGGAAGAGCAGTACGCCGATGTTATTGACCGTTTCGCATTCGTGACACCTCCAGCTGTTGCTCTCGACGTCGCTCGCCTTGCCCTTGGCGCAAATCGGAGCCAAGAGCTCCAGCAGCTCGACGATGGCATCCTTCACCGTTCAGCAGTCAAGCTGCAGATCGCCTTTCCCGACGCATTCCTCCTCCAGTACGACTGCGGCAAGCTCCAAGAGCTAGATGTGCTCATGCGTCGCTTGAAAGCGGGTGGGCATCGCATCTTGATTTTCACACAGATGACGCGCGTATTGGACATCCTCGAGGCCTGGCTCAACCTGCAAGGATACCTCTACCTCCGCCTTGATGGTGCAACGAAGCTCGAGCAGCGTCAAGGCCTGACAGAGAAGTTCAACCGAGACGACAGAATCATGGCTTTCATCCTCTCGACACGCTCCGGTGGATTGGGCATCAATCTCACAGGGGCTGACACGGTCCTCTTCTGGGACCTCGACTGGAATTTTCAGATCGAGGCGCAGTGCATGGATCGTGCGCACCGGATTGGCCAGACGAGGGATGTGCATATCTACCGCTTCGTCAGCCGGCACACGATTGAGGAGAACATGCTGCGCAAGTCGAATCAAAAGCGCCTGCTCGACAGCATGGTCATTCAACAGGGCGATTTCACTTTCGAGGGCCTCATGAGTCACCTGTCGGGAGGAGCGGGAGGAAAGGAGAAGGAGAGCTGGATCGAAGGACTATTCGACGAGGGTGGTGAGAGTATCGCAGGCGTCAAGATTGGGACCATTAAAGAGCCTGCCAATGGCAAGAAAATCGAGAGGGCCATGGATGAAGTCGAGGATGAGGAAGATGCAGAAGCGGCCAAGGCCGCAAGGCAAGAGATGAACCTCGACTCGGACGATTTCATCGCTGAAGGCGCCCCTCCTCGAGCGGAGGAGGGAGGACAAGAGCAACAGCAGCAGCAGCAGCAGCAGCTAGAGCAAGAGAACAGTGAGCTGCGTGAAGGCCACGAAGATCGTGAGAACGTAGAGGACGAGGACGATGAAGGAGGGACGATCGACGATTATTTGCTCAACTACGTAAACCGCGATTGGGAGCACTTTAGCCAGATCTGAACTCATGTTCCGGGCCTTCATGAGATTGATAGCAAGCTGTACGATACGCATAAGCACTCAGAACTTGAAAGGAAAAAGAAATCCTGCTTCCTCTAGCTCGACGACGTCTTCTACAAATGACAGTGAAGAAGTGTAAGCCGCCTACCTTTCGGCGGAGAGATCGTTTCCCTTCTTCTCGCGTCATAGTCGCCGAGTACAGGGAAGAGAGGAAAAGGTCCATAGTATTGATATCAATTCTGCAAGCACAGAGGGTCAAAATCTTGTGCGTTCAGTCCATGAGGTCGACGCCGGTGGGCGTGGAAATTGCGACCACCCTTGCGCCGTATTGAAAGGGATCGCCATCATACGCTACCATCTCTTGTTTGGAGTCGAGATCGAGGATGTCCAGGATACTGTAGATGGGTTTCGAGTCAGCAATGCCCGTCAGGTCAAGAGAAGAAGTATCATTTACTGACTCAGAAGACATCAACGCGAGGGACTCTTGCCGGCTCAGCCCCGCCTGTTCGCCCGCCTGGACCGTATCCCAAAGCAGTGTCATGGCCTGCCAACTTTCTTCTAGGCTCATCCCAACCCTGACACCGGCCTCTTTGAGCTTTTTGAGCAACGACGACTCTTTAGACGCGGCGTAGTGACCATCAATGACGACGCCCCTCTTGGCATCAAAAATTCTCGGCCAAGAGAAAGGGCTCGTCAGCACAGCAATGTTGTGCTCCGCGAGCCTCTCTGGAATCTTGCCGTAGGAGGCTTCCTCCGCGGACGAAAGGACGAGCCTGAGCTTTTTACCGAATTTCTTGTCATGTTGAATCTTGGTGTGAATGAGCTGGTCGATGACCTCGGCTTTGGCAACCTCGACGATGAGTGGTAAAGTTCCGTTGGACACTCGAGCCCACTCGTCGGAGGTAGCGTCCTTCTTCGGGTTGAGAAGAGACCGTCGAAGTGCTGTGATTTGTTGCGAGACCGTCAAGGCCTTCTCATCGCTTGCCTGCCAGTGGTCAATCGTGATGTAAAGAGCCACCTCCGATTTCCGAAGAGAACCTTTGTCGAAAAGACTGGTCGCGCCAGCGTCGAAATGCACAGCAACACCTTGGAGGGGACCTGTTCCGTCGCTGAGCGGGTGCGAGACAACCGTCCTCACGCCACTTGCATGGGCGCGTCGAAGGTCGTTACCTCCGAAGCGGAGCCCATCGACGGCTCGAGGAATGAAAGTGCTGTCGTCGAATTTGCCAGAAGAGTAGCCATCACCCGCCGAAGGTTCTGGCATGATGTCGGCAAGGCCCAAAGGAGACCCGAAGGCAACAGCGCCGGGGATAAGTGTGCCTCCATTGAGGTTGATCGCCCGATTCGCCGACCCAGTACTAGGACAGAGAGATGAATCGTGCGCTACGCAGACGACCTGTCCTTCCTCGATAAGGACGGAGAGCGGGGCCGCATCGTTTCCGCTTTGCGCAGTCACCTTTCGTGCGCCTTTCTCTCCGTCGAGCGAATACACCTGACTGACATTGCTGAATGCAACGCTTGCGACCTTCGTCTTTGCGACAGGAAAAGCCGGCTCTTCCCAAGCGATGATTTCTGGACGTGACACCGAGACGCGCTTGATCTCTTCTGTGAAGTTGGCCTGTTTTGGCGTTTTTGCCTCAAAGCTAGAGCCCGACAGCGTGTCGTGGCCGATCTTTCTCTTTTGGACAACACCGTCGATGAGAACCTCCACGGGTGAGGCACCCAGGGCAAGCGGATGCTTGTCCCAAAGGACGAGATCGGCATCGAAGCCTTCTTTGGCCTGCCCGATGCGATGGTCGAGCCCGAGTGTGATGGCCGCGTTGGATGTTACCGCACGGAGCGCTTTTCCCGCCGACAGGCCGAAGTGGTGAGCCTGCGCTGCCTGGGCAAGAACCCTCCTCGAATCGGTCACGGGATGGTCACTCTTGATGTTCACTGTGAAGTTCTCTTGAGCTAGGATAGCGGGCGCGAATGGAGAGCCTGGAGCGACGTGATGTCAGTGGCGCCCGCTGAGATGCCAGAACGGTCGACTCACCGAAGTAAGATTCCATCTTGTAGTCTGCGTTCAAACTGAACAGGGCGATTGCAGGTGGACCTCCGTATGCCTTCTTGAGGAGATCAGGTACGAGGTACGTCTCGTGAGCATGGTGAAAGGCCGTGAGGTGAAAGCGGAACTCGTTGGTATGTGCCACAAATGACGTTAGATCGGCAACGGTGTAACAGTGCGTGTTGAGCTTCATCTCGAAGTTGTCAGTGACTAACAACTTTGTTGGAAGGCAGACGATTACTCACCTTGACCTTGCCGCGAAGTAGGGCGACCACGGCCTCGAGTTCAAGTTCGTCAGGGAATTCTGCTTCTGCCTCGCTCCTCACTCGTCCGAGGCCGGCGCAGAAATCATCCTGTTTCTGCTTGAGTGAACGAGCCTTTTCGAAAAGCTGGCGCCATGCCAGAGCTTCGTCCATGCGAGTCTGTTTGTAGACCCGCCTCGGGTTCTCGCCGCAAGCCATCTGACGATTGCATTCAGGATGAGATCGGATTAGATATAGGAAGCTGTCTCACCTTCATGTGACGCCAGCTGCTTGAGAGATCTTCTCTCTGCATGCCCGTCTCGGGCGAATAGAGGCCGTTCCTTCCGTCTTCAAACAGCGCTTCTCCGGGAAGCGTTAGCGACGTTGGTGGATCAACAACCCGAGACCATGCGCCGGATCGAGCAGCGTTTTGGCCAAGGCGTCCGAACTTGATCGGAAAAGCTTGTCCACCCACGTTGTTGGCGCTTCCAGGAAGGGCGAGGCCTGTCGTGACTCCGCCTGATGCGATGGAAGTAAAGGACCAATCTTGGGCCGACAGTGCATCAATGGAACGGAGTGCGGGCGTCGTGGGACTTTTGTGCGAATTGGTGTCTGCATTGCTTCGCAGATCTGGAAGAATCCCGACTCCACTGTGGACATGCACATCGATGATGCCCGGCGACATCCATCGGCCTTTGCCCTCGATGTGCTTGATGTCTTTGCGATTGGTAAAATGCTTAGCACCCGTCTTTTCGATGGTCTTGATGATACCTTCTTCAACAAAGACGTCAACGCCATCCAGAACCTCGCCAAACTCGTCCCCGTCCACCGGCTTGCCAGTCCAGAGTTTGACGTTCCGGATCAACACGGCAGGCGAGTCCTCGATTGCGCGATCGGATTTGGCCCGCTTCGAGAAGTCGGTTGGCGGGCCGACAGGGGCCTTGATGGCATCGCAGCGGGCCTGCGCTGCTACGAACCTAGCCGATTGGCGCAGTGCTGTTCCAGAAGCGCCGTTCGGCGTCTTGATCGTGAGATTGGGAGCAAAAGAGAGAAAAGAAGATGCGATGAGCGCGACGACGACGAGGCCCACGAGCCTGCGAAAGGAACGCTGTCGTTCTCCCCGCTCTTCTCCAAGAAAGAGAAATTTCTCGCTCATGTTTCTAGATGCCAACGATGATGTCGAAAGCGATGGTGTTGGTGCTAGGGGTGACGGCGCTCTCTGATGTGGCATCAGTGACGAAGCAACCTCATATGACCCCTTCCTCGGTAGGCGTACAGGTCCGAACCCTTCTAGCGGGCTTTGATGAAATGAGCTCTAAAAAGCTTCTGGCCCGTGCGAGCTCCTTCACGTGAATCTCGCCAGCTTGGCCTTCGCCTGTGAACCCCCCTCCACGGATCCTGCCGCGCCCTCCAATCCCACTACAGAGCAGCAGGGAAACGATGGCGGACCACCAAGAGAACCCCTCTACCACCTCGAGCATGGTGGGATCGACGAACCTTCCGGTTCTGCAGCCCGTCGCGTCGGCCGACGACGGCGGCATTTCTTCCTTTGGCGCAGAGGTCGACGCGGCGGGACAGAAGGCGCTTGCAGAGATGGAGCAGCGGGTCGCAGCAAAGTGGGTGGGCATTCCATCAGATCTGAAGTGTGGAAGCTGACCGGCGAGTGTCGGCGCTTGTACCAGGGCCAGCGAGGTACAGAGCAAGGCATCGGAGCTACAAGAGCTCGAGCAACGACTCGCAGCCGCCGAGCGCAAAAAGGCAGAGGTGAGCCGCCTTCTCCCCTCTCTTTGCTCCTCTATCCACCGAGCTGACCATTGATGCGCCTTGATTGCAGCTCGAGGCAAAGGGAGTACAAATGGGACCATGAGCTAGCCGTGGTAATCAAATGGCACAATTCATCTGTACCTACCGGCGTGTTAATCCACCTCTGCTACGCCCTCGCGTGTCTCTTTCGGCACATCACCTCAACTCTCTGTCTGTCCATGTAGCTTTCCTCAGGCGCAAGGGACACACGTACAAAAGATCGGCCTGCACGCATTGCTCGACGGAGGGTAGATGCAAAGAAAGATAGATGAGAATATCAGGACGAGAGAACGTCACTTCTTTGCCCCGAGTCTCCGAGATGGTGCTCCGGAACTTGACGTCAGAAGGTTACGTCCTAGGGAGGATTTAGATTTATTTCGCTCCTGATCAACCTATCTCTCGGGCCCATGGATTGTCTTGCTCGACAGGAGCAGTGGCTTCGTGCCGATCTTGACAGGGCAATCTGGACCGGGCAGCAGGGACAGGGTCAATAGAAAGGAGAAGCGTGAAGGGAGCGCGGGACAGTGACGCCGAGGCAGGATACGGATCTCCCTGGGCTGAGAAACAGAGCCAGGCAACCCTCCGCTCATGTCAGTTCGGGCGATATATTCCCATTCTCCTCATTTGGGGTGCTCGGTCTCAAAAAGCAGATGTAGGAATTCTTTTGTATTTCACAGCATGACCGAGCGTAAAGATTGAAGAGGACGATCTACGCCATACGTATATTGAACTTTCACTAACTCAAAGCTTGGCTGAGGCGCCATTGCTCTGGGCGTAGAGGTCATCAAGGTCCTTTTTCAAGAGCTTGGCTGCGTCTTGCCGCTTGACCTTGAACGTGGGCGTCAGGAGGCCGTTTTCGATGCTGAAAGGATCCATTCGCAGCTTGAGCGCCTTTGGAATCTCAAAGCCACGGAGCTTGTGCTGGCGCCCAATTTTTGCCAGCTCGTCCAGGAAAGACTTGGCAACCTTGGGTTCTTGGCACGCCTTCTCGAGCCCCTCCAGGTCCGTTGGCGCGATTTGTCTGCCCACAATCGCCGACACCCATGGCGCGAATGGGTCTGGCTCCGGCACGGCGATGGCGACGGTGTGCGACTCCCTCGAGTCGGCGTAGAGCCAGAACTGAGCAAGGAGCTTGTGGGCGGCGAACTTCTGCTCGACGTTTTCAATGGCAATGTACTCGCCCTGCGACGTCTTGACGAGATTCTTGACACGGTCGATGATGCTCACCCGGCCAGCCTCGTCGATTGAGGCCACGTCACCGCTGTGAAGCCATCCTTCCTCGTCAATCGTCTCCTTGGTCTTTGCCTCGTCCTTCAGGTAGCCAGGGAAGACTGTCTGGCCACGCGACAGGAGCTCTCCGCGGGGGAAGGGCTTGTCCTGCGCCGTGTAGCCGAGCTCGGGGCAATCACGAAGCTTGATCTCGATGCCGCTAAGAGGGGGGCCGCAGTTGCCGACGACCTTGTCGCCCGGGTTCATGAGGACGCAGATGCCGGAGTTCTCCGTCTGGCCGTATCCCTCACGAACCTCGCAGCTGAAGCACACGCGGAGCAGCTTGATGACATCGGGTCGGATGGGAGCGCTGCCCGTGAGCATGAGCTTGACCCGTCCGCCCAGGACGTCGCGGACCTTGCGGAAGACGAGGCGGTCGTAGAAGGCGTGCGTCAATGTCGCGTCCTTGTCGTGGTTGGCCAGCTTGGCGTTGATGGCCGTGCGCAGCAGCTTGCCCTTGAGACCTGGTCCATCAGCCTGTGCAGAGATGAGACCGGCGATGCGGTTGAAGACACGGGGGACACCGGGGAAGAAGGTGGGCTTGAGGATGCCGGCATCCTCGACCAGACGGGTGACGTCTCCCGAAAAGAAACCGATGGAGCCACCCATGCGGAGCATGGCAGCCTCAAGGATACGCTCGTAAATGTGGGCCAGTGGCAAGTAGGAGAGCATCATCTCTGGCGGGTACTCGTCAAAGTAATTGAGGAAGAGGCCTCCAGAGTAAGCCAACTGGGCATGGGTGATGATGGCTGCCTTGGGGTGACCCTAAGGGAGAGAGACAAACAAACAGACAGATTAGCCTTGTATGCGCTTATTCACTAGGCGCATGGGCATGATTCTCACCGTGGTGCCACTGGTATAGCAGAGTGCGGCGGTCTCCTTGTTGTCCGTGGGAGGGGTGTGGCCGACGAGGTTCTTACGGCCAAGCTCGATGAGGTCGTTCCAAGAGACAAGAGTGATGCCCTTGGATGCGGCCCACTGCTCAGCCACCTGGCTTCCCTCGAGCTCACCAGGTCTGCGCGGGCTGAAGCTGCGCGAGTCGACGAGAACGATCGTCTTGAGCTTTGGCAGCTCGGCGGCACCGTTGAGCAGACTTGCGAGATGCGAAGACGTGGTGAAGCACACCCTCGACTCGGAGTGGTTGAGCACGTAGTGGGCCGAGGCGTCGTCGTAGCTGTCGTACAGCGACACGACCTGGCGCGAGTAGGCGACCGAGGCCTGGTCGATGATCTGGAACTCGGGCCTGTTCTGCAGCCAGATGGCCGTCATCCAGTGAGTATGACCGACTCCCTCGCCCAGCTTGCCCTCCTGAAGCAGCTTTGTGAGACCACTGCCCACAGCTGTGCGGAGCTCCTCGACCTGGGCGTAGGTGAGCCACTCAA
The DNA here is from genome assembly GCF_003144295.1 of Acaromyces ingoldii. NCBI lineage: Eukaryota > Fungi > Basidiomycota > Exobasidiomycetes > Exobasidiales > Cryptobasidiaceae > Acaromyces > Acaromyces ingoldii. The sequence goes on from NW_020290247.1 coordinate 1,662,645, forward strand.
AGTGCTTGGCAAAGTCGCCCGTGTTGCTGTCCCAAGGTCGGTGGCCCAGACACGGAAGGTTGGGCGACTTTTGGCGGCCGACGGAAAAGACATCGTACGTCGTCTCTTGTGTCGTCAGGTCGGGCCTCGTTGCGTTGCGCCAGATGGGCGTGTACCCTGGCCGCTCAGTTCCGGGCACGGGCAGCGCCTGCACGTCGACCGGCCACTTTTCAACCTTTTCAGGAAAGTGTGTGATGACCATGGTGGGAGAGGCTTTGCTTGAGACGGAAGAGAGAGGGGGACAAGGAGGTTGATGGGGGAAAGGGTTGCTCGAAAGAGGGGGTTGGTGAGGAAGAACAAGCGAGATAGCGATCGTCTCTCGGTTGGCTTGAGCCGCTTCCCCGCCCCCTCTCGCGCGCTCTCGCCCCCAGCCTCGGTCCCGGCACTCGGTAATCATAGCCTGGCCGAACCTATTTAGCCACGTGTCTGATGCGATTTGAAAGCCACAATTAGTCGCCGAGGCTTAGATTGCAACGTCACCGAGGCTTGGTGCAGCTTCCATCTCACTTTCCACAAGGTCACTTCACTACATGCACAACGACTAGCGGAACAGAGTTTCCGGGTTTGGTCATAGGCAGGGCCTGAACAAAAACGATCTTCGGTCTTGCAAAACAAATGATGATTTCCGTGGATTGCTTATAGGAGGGAGAACTTTGAGATCAGGAGCGATGGGGCTGATGCGGTGTGGTTGTGTGTTTTTGAGGCAAGCGCCAATCTAGTCCTTGATGTTCCAGCTGTGGCGCCATTTGATGCCATTGTACTTCCAGATGGGCCCGTCCATGCCCCATGCTGTGCCTCTAAAGAACCAAAAGACGCCCACGACAGTGCCGGCAATGAGGCAGAAGCTAACGTTCTTTGTCAGCTCCGAGAGCGGCGCTCTGGCTTGGGCCGATGCCGATCGGGACCTGACGCGGTAGCGGGCAGTCGACGCATTCCAGAGGAAGTGGTCGAGAAGATGGACGAGCATGAGGACGGCAAAGTAGAGGGTAGGCAGGTAGTGGTGGATGTAGCAGACACGAGCCATGATGAGAAAAGGGAGATAATGGAGGAACCATCCCAGGCCGGCAATCTTGCCCACAAAGACGAATTGGTTGAAGTCCCGAGGGCTGAGGTCGGCGTGGCGCCTCTGCATGCGGCCGAGGTACCAGAGCATCAGTGCGCAGAAGGCAATGAGGCTTGCCGACGAGGACCACCAGATGACCGGGTTGCCGATGAGGTAGTACTTGACGCTATTGTCGGCCCAGCTGTTCATTCGAAGGCCATTGAATAGCCAGGGCCAGTCGAGGGGCTTGGAAGCGAGGATGTCCTCCTTGTCGGCATCAGGGATCAGGGCATTGTTAGACGTCATCATGGCCACGTTGAGATGGATGAAGTCACGAAGGAACGGAGACCGATAGAGTTGGGCATTGCCCGTTGGCAACTTGTCGTTCCAGTGGCTCTCAATGTTCCAGTAGGTGTGGTCGTCCTTGGGATTGTTCTCCTTGTCACAGCTCACTTCAACCTGCTTCCAACCCCACTGGGGCAGCACCGCATTGGCGGCCCGCATGTAGCAGCCGAGGTTCTGGTGACGGAAGCGCAACCGCGTCGTCAGGCTCTTGATCGGGTCGCCGACTTTGCCCTTTTTTCCCGTGATCATGTCATCGACAACCTCGGCGACCCAGTAGTCGTTGGAGTCGCCCACCGTAGCATTGCCGTAGCCCGACACCTCGTAGTTCTCCTTGGTGACAGGAGCTGGGATCGTGTGGGAATGGAGGTTGCGTCCAGTCGAGTTGTGCACAAAGCGGAAGACGTCGCCGCTCTTGAACATCCGAGGCGGGTCCTCATCCTTTACCTCTGGATCTTCCCACCGTGGCGTGATAACAAAGTCGTTGTTATTGTCCTTGTAGTGGTAGCAGGTGACCTGCTGCTGCTGCGAGCCTGTTGGGTAGGTCTGGACGTGCGAATGGAGGAGACCGCCGCCGTAGCCCATATTCTTGAACGTGACCTTGCTCCCAAAGGCGGCTTCGAGGGGCGAGTGGGCAAAGTCGTTGCCTCGCAGATGAGCCTGGAAGAGGCTGCTCATCTGTGCGTCGCCGGGGCCGGACCGGCTGAGGATCATAAAGTGAAGCTTGAACGAAGCCATGTAAACCGACATTGGCACAACGATGAGGCACAAAGCTCTCGCGCACCAGTGGCGAGCATAGGTGCGCACCGGCATCTTGACATCACCGAACTTGTCCCAAAGGTCTTCGATGGTGTAGAAGCCGACGAGAGCAGTCGCAAAGAGACCGACCCACTTGACGCTGGCCACGCAGCCGATGCTGATGCCTGTGAAGGTGAGCCAGAACCACCAGGGTTCGCTAAAGCTGTGGTGCTGGTAGCTGTGGAACTTGACCAGGCCGTGTACGGTGGTGAAGGTGAAGAAGAGGAGCATCGAGTCGAGGAGGATGAAGCGGGAGATGACGAGCCAGGCATTGTCAAAGAGGACCAGGAGCGCCAACAGGTGCCTCGACCGCTTGTTCCAGCCCAGGTTGGCCGAGGTGCTGTAGGCGACGGGCACCATGAGGATGCCAAACATGGCCAAGATGACGCGCATGCCCTGTACGTTGCCTCAGCATTCATGATCTGAGACGCAATGAAAAGGTGAAGAGGACTCACCAGGTAGTTGACATCGTCGGGGTACTTTTCACCGCTCTTGAACTCAAATTGGCCATTGTAGCCCGACAGCAAGCCGGCGAGGCCGACGAGCATCTTTCCTAGCGGTGGGTGGACGTCAAAGTAGAATTCGTGCTTGAGGTAGTGGGAGCCGAACTTGCCGAAGTGGGCCTGTCCGACAGCAGCCAGCAATCACGTCAGCCTGATGCTCGACCCAAACAAAACAAAAATGACTCGGAACACGCACCTCGTCCCAGATGACAGTCGCGCTTCGCCCAATCTTCCAGAGTCGGGTGCAGAAGGAAAGAAGGAAGTAGATGCCCGTAACAAGGAAGTCATTGTCGAGGAGAGTCTTGGCAATTTCGAGCTGGGCAAAGGAGCAAGGAGTGGTCAGTTGTGCTCACTGGCAGAAGAGAAAGCGTCTCTTCTCTATGCTGGCTCACCGGTGATCTCGGAGGCTTCTCGACGGGAATGAGCTTGTCATACTTGCCAGCTCCCGGTCTTTTTTCATCTACCGATGGCGCAGGCTTGACAAGGCGGCGTGGCGGCATGGGATCCGACAGGGGCTCGATGCCGGCACGCGCATACGGGCTCAGCGACGAGTCGAGGGAGCTGTTCATGAAGGCGAGCCTCTGCTTTTCGGCAATCTTGTCCTCGCCGTACACCCCATCGTTCGGGCCGACGACTGGCGCCGAAGCCAGTGCTGGGCCAGCGACGCCATATGGATCAAAGCCACCAGCAGCAAAGCGCCTCGGCGGCTGCGAGTCGACCGAGGAGAAGTCGGTCAACGAGCCCTGGTCGGCAGCGGCAGAGGAAGAGGCCATTCGGCGCCGCGAAGAAGAGTCGTGGGAGCTCGTGCTAGTCGAGACGTCGTAGGAGTCAGATGCCATTATTCCGCTTGGTCCGGGTCCCAGTCCTGATCCTTGCCCTGCGCCTCCCGCTCGATCCGCCGGTGCAGTCAATGCTGACCCTGGCCGTGGAGAGTAGGTGGGAAGAACGGCAGATCGCTGTCCGGCCTCGTACTCTCTCACGAGCTCAAAGTCCTCCTCGGTCGGGTGATGAGCAGCGGCGGCGGCGGCGGCAGAGGCGGCGACGTGGTTCGTTGGCGAGGGCGGGCCAAAGTCGATACTGCTGTGTTCCTGTTGCTTTTGGTGTCCCGTTTGAGCATAGAGCGGCGTGGCTCTCGCTCTCTGCATTTGCGGCGGCGACGGCGGACGAACAGGCCGAGGCAGACAGGTGGGGGGGAGGGAGGCGGGCGGGTGAGCTGGCGGAACTTGGTTTCTGAATCCAGGAAGAAGAAACGAAATGAACGCAGCCACCCCGGCGCACTGCACTTTAGTGGGTGAGTGACCACCTGGTGAGTGCATGGCCGTCTTAAAATAGCCACGTGGGCCAATGTGGACGCAGAGCTAGTTATTGTACGCGCGTTCGTTTCTCGAGAACCTCCAGAACATCATCGACACACAGCGCACTATGCCGGCCACGACAGAGGAGGTGAGTTGGAGCGGCGAGTGACTCGAGCACCCTGGAATTGGAGGCTGACAGTCGGGCACACGCACACCCACACAGACGCTGGCGCTGTCGCAGACACAGGTGCATGTGCACCCGTTGGTGCTCCTGTCCGTCACCGACCATGCTTCTCGAAGTGCCGCCGGGCCTCGCAAGCGGGTGCTGGGCGTGCTCCTTGGGCAGGACAATGGCAAGTCGATCAACGTCGCCAACAGCTTTGCGGTGCCGTTTGAGGAAGACGAGGGTGCGGCAGGCAGCGGCAAGACGACGTGGTTCCTGGATCACGACTACATCGACGGCATGATGGAGATGTGCAAGAAGGTCAATGCGCGGGAGAAGATGGTTGGCTGGTACCACACGGGGCCGAGGTTACGGGCGTCGGACCAGGAGATCAACGACTTGATGAAGAAGTTCATCCCGAGACCAGTCATGGTCATTGTCGATCCCCGGACGAGGGACACGGGCATCCCCACCGATGCCTACTTTGCCGTCGAGGAGATCAAGGATGTGAGTGTGGGCTGGAGCTAAAGAGCTTTGCGCACCTTCTAACATGGCTGGTGCTTGTTTTTCTCTCACACAGGACGGCACAGCGACGCAAAAGACATTCACCCACGTCCCCTCATCGATCATCGCCGAGGAGTCGGAAGAGATTGGCGTTGAGCACCTCCTTCGCGATATCCGCGACACGACGACTGTCGGCACCCTCTCCACGCGCGTCTCGCAGCAGCTCCTCTCGCTACGAGGTCTCCAATCGAGGCTGCTCGAGATCAAAACCTACCTCGAGGCCGTCGTGCGGGGCGAGCTGCAGGTCAACCACCAGATCATCTACAACCTGCAGGACATCTTCAACCTCCTCCCCGACCTGGACAAGACCGAGACAGCCAAGAGCTTCAGCGTGGCGCAGAACGACCAGCTGCTCGTCGTCTATCTCAGCTCACTGATTCGGAGCGTGATTGCGCTGCACGGCCTCATCAACAACCGCGCCGAGAATGCACGCGAGGAGGAGGAGGAGAGCAGCGGCGGGGCTAAAAAGGAGGCTGGCGAGGCCGGGTCAGGCGCCGAGGGCAAGGAAAAGGAAAAGAAGGAGGGTGACGCCAAGACGGACGAGAAGCACTAGTTTCCTCACCCATACAAACACCACTGTAGAAATATTCACCTCTGTCTCACGCCAACCCCCCGCCCTCTTCTTCAATGCAGCAAGTCGATGAGATGATACAAGCGTCTTTGTTGTGATACTGATACAATTTGGAGTTCTATGCGTGCGACGTCTGCTGTTTCCGGCCAAAGTACTGGGTTGTGGGCGTGTCAGCGCGGCCCTCTCGCCCAAGCCACTTGTAAAGCATAGTCTCTCACCTTGTTTCTGAACTCGTTTGGGTCGGCGTCTGCCCTGACTTTGCCCTCCTTCAGGGGCTCTTTCTGCGGCGGCGGCTCGGCCTGCTTCGAGGCAGCCGCCGCCATGTGGCCGCTGGGCGCCTCAAAGGAGCCAATGGCCGCCGTCTCGTCGCCCTGCTGCCGCGCCGCACGCTGCTCCGCGTCGAGCTTCTCGAGGGTGATGAGGCGCCTGCCCCAGGTGCCAAAGTCCTGCATGGCGTGGCTCACGAGGCGAAAGTCTTGCGAGGGCGGCAGCTGCACCGGCTGCTGTTGGTACGTATCCTCGCCACTGCTGCCCTCGGTCATTGTGGGCACCCAAAAGACGAGGCGGCCACGGGGCTTGAGCAGCGTGGCCGAGAGGCGCAGCAGGTCGGCGATTAGGTCGTCGAGCGGGTACGGCTTCGACGGCGGCACGTAGTCGGGCCGCTGGTGCGAGTAGGTGCCGTCGGGCATGAGAAACGCCTCTGTGCGCTGCTTGCTCTCGTCGCGCCGGCCGAGGCGCTTGGCACCGGCACGGATCCCGTACGGTGGATCGGCGACGATGGCGTCAAAGAGGCCGCCAAAGCGCCACGGGTGCTGCGTCATGTCGCAGGCGAGACAGTCGAGGACGAGGTGCTGGACGCCATACTGGCGCGCAGAGCGCATGATGCCCGTCGAGCCATCCTTGGCGTTGACCTTGCCCTTCATCATGCGCGCATCAATGTCGCTCGCCACGACGTAGGCACCCATCTTGGCGGCCGCATAGAGCAGCGAGCCGGTGCCTGCAAAGGGGTCGTACACAATCTTGCCTGGCCCAGCGAGGGCCATGACGGCCTGGACGAGGCTCATGTGGGCCTCCATGGTCGTGTTGCCAATGTATGCGCGCTGCTTGACGTCCATGGCTGCAATCAAGTGGCGGGCACGGCCGTCTGTGACCTTGCGCGCAACATGCACGGCGAGGAGCCGCTGGCGTGGCGCCGCCACGTCGTCGCCATCGTCGTTATCGTCGCGGCCCGACCAGCCATTCTCGACGACGTAGGTGGCCGACGAGGCGAGCTCCTCTGCGGTGGCAGCCACGTGCACGGGCCTGGTCCACTCCTCAAAGTAGCCCCACTCCATGTCGGGGGCCTTCATCCGAATCGGCCCCAGGAAGTCGAGGGTGGAAGCAAAGGCCTCTATGCGCTCGAGCTGCTCGGCAGGGAACAGGGTGCGGAAGTGAGCCCAGACGGTCGCACGCCAGGAGATGTGGTCGGGGCGGTAGGGTGTCCAGCGTGAACGGACGCCGGGGTCGTGCTGCAGCGCCTCGCAGGCCTGCGCCAACGAGGGCGCCGTGACCCAGTGTGCCCAGATTGACCGGATGGACGTGGCTCGATCGGCCAGCCTCTGCGCCGCATCGTCCGAGGGGAGGTGGACGAGCATAAAGGGCCGAGACGGGTTCATGCCCAGCTGTGAGGCGGGCTCGGCGGCCGCCTGGGCTGCCTCATCAGGCATCGACGAGGCGGCCGCGGGCGCATTGATGTGCAACGGCACAAAGCAGTAGTCGATGTCGAGGTACTCGGCTGCGCTGGTAAATTCGCCCAGCCGAAAGGCCGGCTGGGGTGTGCCAAAGTTGACCAGGTAGGCGGGCCCAATGTCGCGGGGGTCCTGTCCCGGCCCCAGCCCGCGTGATCTCAGCGCCTCCTCCATCGAAATGCCTCTCTCTCTTCTCCTCTTGTCGACGTCAGGCGAGAGGAGAAAACTTCCTTTCTTTAGTCCTCTCAACACCCTTATTTTTTTTCTTCCTTTAAATTTTAGACTTTTCCGACTTCCGATCTCGTCGCCGGTCTGATCTTTTTTCCTCGACCTTTCTTCGCGACGTGCGCTTGGACCAAGAAGAAAGCAAGCAAGCCATGTCGGCGAGCACAGCAGAGGGGAGCGTCCCTCCGCCAACACAAGCACAGGATGCAGGCTCGTCGTCGTCGTCGTCGTTGTCGTCCTCTTCGCAGGGTGAGAAGAAGAGCCTGCGCTCGGCGCTGCTCGAGTCGAACCCGTACTTCAACGCCGGCTTCGGCCTCATGATCATCGGCACCGTCCTCGCAGTCGCGCGGCGGGGCACCACGTTTGCTGCGGGAGCCGCACAGCGCAGGCTGCTCATCTCGCTCGAGATCCCGTCCAAGGACAGGGCCCATCCGTGGTTCCTCCACTGGATGGGCGCCCAGGCAAAGGCACAGGCGATGCGCCAGGCCGGTCTCCTGGGCCACGGTGCCAAGCGGGGCGAGAGCCTGCGCGAGTTCATTGGGATAGGCGGTGGCGCTCAGGGAGAAGTGACACAAACAGGGACAGGGATAGGGACAGGGACAGGGACAGGAAAGGGAAAGGGAAAGGGGAGAGAGGTAGACGAAGACGGTATCGAGGACCCGCTCATGGCCAAGGGCTCGCGCGCATCGCCGATTCGCATCTTTTCGCATGAGCTGTCGGTTGAGACACAGCAGCTGCAACAGCAGCAGCAGCAACAGCGCCAAGGAAGTGATACGGGAGACGAGACGTCGCGGGCGAGCTTCAGCCTGGTGCCGGGGCCGGGCACCCACTGGTTCCGCTACAAGGGCTGCTGGATGCGCCTGCAGCGAGAGCGCAACTCAAAGATGGTCGACCTCAACACGGGCGCGCCCTGGGAGACGGTGACGCTGACGACGCTGCGCTCCCACGCCCATCTCTTCACCTCGCTCCTCGCCGAGGCCAAGCAACTGGCCATGGCGAGCACCGAGGGCAAGACGATCATCTACACGGCCTGGGGCGCCGAGTGGCGGCCGTTTGGCCAGCCGCGGCGCGCGCGGACGCTCGAGAGCGTGGTGCTCAAGCACGGCAAGCGCGAGGCCGTCGAGGCCGACGTCAAGCGCTTCATGGAGCGCGGCTGGTGGTACGCACAGCGCGGGATCCCCTACCGGCGCGGCTACCTCCTCCACGGCTCGCCCGGCAGCGGCAAGTCGTCGTTCATCACCGCCCTCGCCGGCCAGCTCGATCTGTCCATCTGCCTCCTCAACCTGTCCGAGCGCGGGCTGACCGACGACAAGCTCAACTTCCTCCTGTCCAATGCGCCACAGCGCTCGATCTTGCTCCTCGAGGACGTCGACGCCGCCTTTCTCGGCCGACAGGGCGCACCCGAGGCCGACGGCTACCAGTCCAGCGTCACCTTCAGCGGCCTACTCAATGCCCTCGACGGCGTGGCTAGCGGCGAGTCGCGCATCATCTTTATGACGACCAACCACGTCGAGCGCCTCGACCCGGCCCTCATCCGGCCGGGCCGCGTGGACATGATTGAGGAGCTGGGCGATGCCGAGAGCGACCAGGTCGAGGAGCTCCTCTGGCGCTTCTACCGTAGAGACAGACCCGAGGGCGAGCAACTGGCACCAGAGATTGGGTCAGCTGAGGAGGGTGAGGAGGACAGCACTCAACAAGCCAAGTGGGACCAAGAGGTGCGGGGTCTGGCCAAGGAGCTGGCCCGTGCTGTTGAGGAGGAGGCACTCCGGCGGCGAGCCGCGGTGGGCCTTGATGCATCCGGCCGCGTCTCCTCACCCTCTTCTTCTTCTTCCTTTTCGGTGGAGACAGAGGTGCGACGGCAGCTGGCAGGCGCGAGCACGGTGCGACCGATGCCCGCATCACGCGGCGGCGTCAGCATGGCCGAGCTCCAGGGCCTCTTTATTCGCTTCCCAGACGACCCCCGCGCCGCCGTCGATGCATTCCGGCAAGAGAGCAGCAGCAGCAGTGTCCGTGGCAGTACTGTTGATGCTAGCACAAGCCCAGCTTGAATGCCATTTCTCCCGTTTGTCTGCCATCATCATCATCATCATCATCATCATCATCATCATCATCATCAGTCTAAGCCTCGCAAAAATATCACTCTAGGCACCCGAAAAAGTTGCCACTCCACATAGACTGACCGTACTAGCCTGCCCTGCCAATGCCTGAGCCTGGTGAGTGAGCCTGAACGCAACGACGGGCAAAATAATTAGCGCCCTGAAAAAAAAAAAAAAAAAAGTTGAGCGAGAAAGAGAGAGAGAGAGAGATAACTTTGGAGCGTCATCTGTTTTTATTTTTATTTTTATTTTTATTGAGCCCTCCTTCGCCCGTCTTGCCGCCTGTGTCATTCTCGCCCTCTCTCTCTCCACTCAACTCGATCCTCATTTGTACTGCACAGCCCAGAAGGCACAGCACAATCAAGACGCAGCACGCACACACAGAGACGCCCTCCGCGCTCCCTTCTCCTGTTGCTTGTCCACTCGCAGCTGGCAGTGAGGCCGAACTCGCACGCCCCCCGCCGCCGGCCAAATAGGAGGGCAGGGTTCGGCTTCAAGCTAGCGAAGGCGCAGCAGAGCGCGCGCCATAAAAGCGGACGTGGAGGAGGAGGAGGAGGCCGATAAGAGAGGAGGAAGAAGAAGGAGAAAGGATAAGTAGGAGAGGAGGGACGGGACAACAAAGGGGAGAGACGAGGACGGGCAGTAAAAAAGGGAGTGGCAATCACCCTTCGTCCTTCCTCCCTTTCTTCGTTTGAGGGCAAAAGGCCAGCCATGTCTTCTCCGTCCTCGCTGCCCGAAGACGGCAACGGCAACAGCAACAACAACGACAACGACGAAAGGAGGCTCTCTAGCGCCTCGCAGGGCTCCCTGTCGTCCTCGCCACCGTTGTCCAATGCGTCGTCGGGCTCGGCGAGCACGCGTGCGGCGCTGCTCCTCCCAAGGCCGGGGTCTGACCACAGGCGACCGCACCAGGACCTCCGTCTCTCGTCGAGCCGGTCGCCCGTCCGGCCAGACGAAATGTACCACCCTGGCCTCCAGGGCCTCGCAGCGAGGGGCAGCGGCAGCAGCAGCGTTGGCGGCCGTGTTGGTGGTGATAGCAGCAGCAACAGCAGCAGCAGTGGCGATGCAAGTGCAACGCCGTCGGTGGCGACGCAGATTGCCAGCTTGCACCGAGCCGCCGAGGTGGCACGCTTCGAGTGGCGTGCGAGCTGCTTCAAGGCGATCGCAGAGAGGATGGAGGAGGAGCGACGCCAGCGGAGACGAGGACGGCAGACAGGCACAGCAGCAGCAGCAGCAGCAGCAGCAGCAGCAGCAGCAGCAGCAGCAGCAGCAGCAACGAGCCAGACGGCACCTGGGCACAGTGACGATGCTACCGTGGCGAATCGGGAGAGCAGAGATGGGGAGGGGACTAATCGCTCCACGGGCGTCGGCATCATCGACATCTCCGACGATGATGGCGATGGCGACGTCGACGAGGGCGGAGAGGACGACGACGACGGGGCATCGGCGGCTTCCTCCAACGACACCGAAGAGGCCATCGTGGCACATACGATGAGGAGCACAGTCGAGAGGCGCCGTCAGCAGGCCGGGCAGGCGCAGGAAGCAGTGCCTGCTGGGTCTCCACCCCTGGCAGCAGCCACGTCTTCCCTGCCGGCACCTCCAGCAGGCGGCAGCGGCAATGACGCCCGCGTTGGTGACCGCATTCATCGCGACACCGACGACCTGCTCGTGTGGGACAGGATGGTCAACGACCTGGCAGTCGGTGCGGGTGTCCACCCCGGCGGGGGCCATGCAGTTGGCTCTCGACCCAATGCCCTCTCACCCCACGGTGGCAATGGCCATGGCAGCGACAATGGCGGCGGCGGCGGCGGCGGCGGAGGAGGAGGAGGGGGAGGGGGCGAGGGAGCAAGCAGCGACGGTCGCGGCAGGGTGTGGTACTTTGGGTCGCCCTCGACGCTCGACTCTCGCATCACTTCGGGCATTGCCGCATCCATGCTCGCCCTGTCTGCCTCTGTGCCTCGGTCCAACACCAACAGCGGAGGCTCCCACTACTCGAGGCCGCTGCCACACCCCATCTGGGCGAGGCGATACCCGGGCGCAGCAGGCGAGTGGCTGAGGGGCGAGCTTGCACGACGAGCAGAAGCAGGCCAACGACAGCAGCAGCAGCAGCAGCAGCGCCAAGCGGCATCGATCCCCGTCATTGGACTGAATGATGTCTGGGATCGATCGAGCTCGCCGGCGGCTGCCCCTTCTGCTTCGGCGGCCGTTCCAGCGTTGGCGCCCGTGGCCATGGCGCCCCCGACTGATGCTCCTCCCGTTGGCCCGGCTGGCGGTCCTCGTCGAGCATGGGGAACGACGCTGTATCCCCAGCAAGATCGCTACGGTGCCGCCCGAGGTACTCAAGAGACCATCACTTCCCGAGCGCCGGGCAGCATCGCAGTCGATGCGACGACCAGTCCAGAGAGGGACGCACCAGCCCAAGCGGCCCAGCCCCAGCCACAGCCCCAAGTCAGCGTCCAGGACGCCTTGCAGGAGCCCAGTGTCGATGCAAGGGCAACCACAAGCAGTGGTGGTGCTGCTGAGCCTCAGGCACAAGCAGAGGAGAACATGGACGCTGCTGCACGCCAGGCAGCCGCCGACACGATTGCGAGGCTGGCACAGGCGTCGAGGGAGCGCAATGCCGCGGCAGCTGCTCGCGGAGATGCTGCTCCCAGGCAGCGAAGTCAAGCTGAGCACAGCGCCACTCGCGCGACGAGGGGAGGCATGGACTACATCCGGCGTCTGCGCCACCTTGATGGGCTCGAAGAGCGTGCTGCCTCTGTTCCTTCGTCTGGCGAGGCACAGCAGCAGGAAGCACAAACACCGGAAGAAGAACATCCTCTGGACCCGAGCAGCCGTCCGAGGCCATTTGAGGTGTTTCCGTGGTACCATCCTCGTCCGCTGCGCTATTCGTTGCCTTCGACCTCTGCCGTCGAAGGCCCTGCCTCTTCGGCCCAAGTGGATGGTATGGGCATGGATCCGGACGGCGACGCTGCCGATTGGTACACGGCTGCGCGAGCTCGCATCGAGGCTCAGCACCAGGCGAGAACCGCGGAGGAAAACAACGATCCAGACGGCGAGGCTCTGCTGAGCGAGGACGAGGATGCCGGCGAAGAGCAGGTTGCTCCTTTCGTTGCCGATGGTGGTGGAACGGCAGCCCGGTTCAGGATGAGGCGGTCTGCGACGTACAGAAACCCAGAGGCGCAGGCACAGAGACGGAGAAACAGGGCCGCCCTCGTCATGGCTGATGGCTTTGCTGCCAGTGCCAATGATGCCGACGGTCAGGCGAATGCCCCGGCTTCCTCAGTCATGGGCGCTGTCAATGCCAGAGCGGCGGCAGAAGGATGGACGCTCATTGGTGAGAGTCACGGATACCTTCTACTCCGGTGCCACTCGCGCTGACCTTTCTTGCCGATGCTTCTTCCTCTTTCCAGAACAGCGGCCTAGATCGCCGGTGCGTGTGACGACGAGTGAGGTCAATGAACCGCCCACTCTCCGAACGATGGACCCAATCGGCACCTACACGGACCAACGCACCTCGTCGCCGGTGCGCGAGACGGCTGACGAAGGAAGCGAGAATGTGACGACTTGGTTCCGCGACCCTGCTCAGCCATCGAGGTGGCTGTCGACGAGTCCAGGCCCCATGGGCCGCTCGTCTCTGCCACCCCTGGCCAGCTCGGCTGCTCGATCAGAGACGAACCCTGCTGCGCTCCCGCAGAGAAGGGGCGAGATTTCTCTAAGTCGTCGCCGCACTACCGATGTGGACGACCCACGCACGACGAGGAGGCCCAGACGGCTAGCTAGCCTCACCGACGACGTTGTTCGACGCGTCGAATCGATCCTGGACCAGCAGAGTGCTGCCAATCTAAGCCGCACGCTCGACATTGACGATAATGACGAGAGGGTTCCTCAAATAGCACCACAAGCACCGCTGCGCGAGCGGCAGTCATCCTCTCCAAGGCCCATTCCCAGGCATTTTACACGGGAGCGACAGGACGAGTTCTGGGGCAGGTCTCTGCGCGAAGACACGCCGCCGCCCGAAGAGAGGAGAGGAGACGAAGAAGGCAATGGCGACCGGCAGGATACTCTTGCCGCTACGTCGGCACAGATTGCGCTTCTGCACCAGCGCGCAGAGGCATCTTTGAGGCAGTCTCGCAGGCTCACAGACATGGGCGTGCGCCTGGAGCAGGAGTTCAGGGCACGGCAAGACGAGCTGAGGGTCCGCGAGGAGCGCCTGAGGCTGGAGGTGGCCAGGAGGAGGGCCGAGGTGGATGCCCTGAGGCAGCGAGAGGGCAGGATTGGACGCGTGCTCAGCGGGCGCAGCGAGGCGACGGAGGAGCCAGAGGCAGCCAGGCAGCGGCTTGAGGAGGAGAGAGAGCCTCTTCTTGGAGGAGAGGCAGGAGAAGGAGGAGGAGGACAACCTCCGAGCCCCACCAGTCCATCCGGTAGCTCGCTCGTGCGCAGGAGGTCGGTGCGTGAGTCTGGACTCGGGCCGATGACGAGATCCTACATCCGACTGCTTCAGGATGGCCATATCGCCAGCAGCAGAATGACCCGCCGCTCAGTCGAGATGCCACATGGAGCGCAAGCGCCGAGGAGGAGAGCCAACTCGTCGCCATCGGTTGAAGAGGCCGATCGGCCGCAGTTCCTGGCTGCCGCTCCTGCTCCTGCCTCTGCTGGTGGTCGACCGGGCACCAAGGATGATCTCGTCGTCGCTGATGCATCACAGATGCGCTCGCCACGCGTCTTTACGCCGCTTCTGACAGACGAGGACAAGGCCAAGCTGGGCCAATCGGGTCTCGCACTGATGAGGCTCGTCGACGAAGCCGCCGGTCCCACGGTGAAGAAGCTCATAATGCATGCAAAGCTAAAGAGGCTCGCCATGCAGTGGACGCCGATGCAGCCCGACCTGCCCGACACCCTGGAAGGTGGCGCAGAGTACCCCCTTCGCTTTCAGGCTCGCGTCGTCCGACACTATGGCAAGGGCGACGAAGCAAAGATTGATTCGGCCCAGTGCATCCTGACCAAGGACGAAAGCGGGCTCGAGTGCAACGCGGGCAAGGATGAGATCGTCTTGAGGTTCCTTGCTGCCGTCGTTGGCCGGTCAACCCCAGCAGCTGAGCCAACGTCGGTGACAGCAGGTCGCGTGCCGACATCGCAGAGGGACGCGAGACTGGCGGCATCGCCCCCTGGCTACATGACGCTCCTGCAGCGTCACCGCGAGGCCAGACTCGAGGACAGGGACTGGGCCAGGGCACGAGAGCGCATTATCGGACAGGCCAACAACGTCGATGCGAGGAGGAGGGCTTTAGGCCTGCCACCGCGAGACGCCGTGCGGCCTGCTCCAGCCCCGACGACAAACGCCGCAAGCAGGTCTGAGGCGGACATAGTGTTCGAGCATCAGCAGCAGCAGCAGCAGCAGCCTGTCCCGCTAGAGCGAGATGGCGGTGCACCATCTGAAGACGACGACGTCGAGGGCTGGTCTATGCACGAAGGAGCACCAGGCACGAGGCACTGCGCCGGAGAAGAAGAGAAGCAGCTCCCTTCCGTGGCCCTCAGCTCGGACCAGTGGCGCCTCATCGAGCACGTCAAGGGCCGAGCGCGCTCGCGTATCAGCCCTGCACGCCGTCTCGAGGCTGGCGACGCCGACACGCTCAAGGCGTCGGACTTTGTGCCGATCGTCTGCGGTAATGTTGGCATGGCTGGCCGGCTCCTCGTCGAGGACCGTGCCGTGTCGCTTGCGCGCGCCCAGACGAAGCGCGAGGAAGAGGAGGAGCCAAAGGGACGGGCAGCCAAGGAGAACACCTTTTCGCTCGGACAGATTGTCATCCAGGTCGACGTGCCCAGGGCCAGGTGGTCTGCTGGGTCTGGCTGGACTGCCAAGGAGGCAAAGAGGGTCAAGGGACTCGTCTTTGTCGAGAGCAGCAGCCAGAGGCTGGATGAGAGGCTGGCTGAATACCGGCGCGTGGAAACTGTTGACGACTTCAAAATGCTCGCGAAGAAGATGACATGGAGCGTCGTCGATGGGCTTGAATCGATTGGAGAAGAGGCAAGGAAGAGAAAGGTGGCAAAGGCGCCGTGGAGGGTGCAGTCTTTTGACGACGACGACGATGATGATGATGATGAAAGTCTGGGAGACCCATTTGCGGTCGAGAAGGCTGCGACCAAGAGCAAGGACAAGAACAAGGGCAAGGGCGCCACCATCACCGTGGCGCCTCCAGCAGCTGTGTTTGAGACTGACGCACGAGGTCGAGCATCGGTGTTTGCCTCGGGCGATAACGACGGGCAAATTGAGAAACGGAGACTCGAGGGCTCCTATATCGGTATCACTCTCCTGCGGGACGAGCACGAGTCAAGTGACGACAAATACAACATCAAGGTGCTCTGGGTCGAGGCCTTTGGCCAGGCTGGTCGGAGAAGCTTCGGAGCGGCCTCTCTGCGATGAATAACCAAAAATTGTTTCCTCTATCAATCATAATTGTACTGTACATTTCATTCCATCTATTCCCCCCTCTTCTTCACGACATAAGGGCAATCAATGAGCATCAGAGTGATCCGAGAAGCCAGTAGGAAAAAAGGGAGAGAGAGGTGAAGAAGTTGCAGAGAGACTAGAAGTTGGGCTCCCAGGAGACGCCACAGCCACAGCCCGCTCCTTTGGCTTGGGGGTTGTCGAGAATACTGAACTGAGAGCCGATGAGCTCAGTAACATAGTCGATAGTGCTGCCTTTGATCAGTCTCAAAGAGACGCTGTCGACGACCAGAAAGACTTTGCCGGCAGCAGCGTCGTCACCCTGCTGCTGCTTGTTGGCCTGCGGATACGCAAAGACAAAGTCATCCTCCTCGACGTCGCCCACGGCGTCCATCAGATCCATCTTGTACTGGTAGCCATGACACCCGCCCGGCTCGACCATGACGCGCAGGCCGAGGCGGTCGTTGGACTCGCGCTGGGCCACTCTGGAGAGATGGGCGATCGCGCGGTCGGTGAGGTTCAGCGATGGGTCACGGCCATCTTGGTACACATCGGGCTCTTCGGGTGCCTCGGGTCGCTTCGAGAGCAGTGACAGAGGACGGCGCGCTTGCCGGAGCGGTGATGGAGACGGTTGTAGCGGCAGCGGCGAGAGTCTCGAGCTTGAAAGGGCAGAGGCGCCGGGCCGGGTCGGTGTGACTGATGACAGTAGGCGCCTCGAAGGGACTGCAGTGACCCGTGGCGGTCTGGCAAGTCGGCCAGCGGCTCGTAAGCCTCGCGGAGCTTGCTTAGTAAGCGGTGATAGCATCGACAGTGTGAGTCCAGACGTCGATGCGAGACTCGGTGATGCGACCATGGCGAGGCCGGGAGTTGGAAAGAGCGAAAGTGGCGAGAGGAGGAAATTAGGACCGAGAGGTGGAGCTAGAGCGACGACGCGTTCGGCCGACAATCCTGTAGCCCAAAGCGCGGGGGTGGCCTTGCCTAAAAGTTGCATTTAGCAGGGGTCAACTTGTCATCCAAACACCTCGCGCCGCCCCTTTGTTCTCGTCTCTTGCGTCCTCCTGTCATCTTCCGCCGCTCGTCTTTTTGTCGGTCTGCCGATCTGACACGATGAGCGCTGGTCTCAAGCACGGCGTTGTTCCGGCCAGGAACCGGGACGGCGTCGTTCCACAGGAGCCCTCCGAGACCTCATCGAGTGAGCTAATCGTGCTGACGCTGTGCATGCATCTCTCTACTACTGCTCACCATCGTGCTCTTGCTGCTCCGTGACATCCAGTCGTGTTCGAATGGGTGAGTCTCGAGTGCCCGCCTGTCTCGCCCAACCTAGGAGCTCACGCTGTCTTACTACCCTGTCTCGCAGCCCCTCCGCGGCCTCAAGTCCATGTTTGACTCGTCCAAGTCCGACACTAAGTCCAAGGTGGTCAAGTCGACGCCATTTGGCGGTGGCAAATGGACCGTCCTCTTCTACGCGCAGAGCGGTCATGACCAGGTGAGAATTCTCGTCCATCGTGAGAAAAGAGTATGAAGAGCATGTGCTGACGTGGCTGGTGCGCAGTTTTGCTCGCTCTACCTCAACGCCGAGCCACTTCCCCATGAGAAAGCACACCCTCTTTTGCCCCCTCTCAATCAGAACCCAGCCACGTCTGCGACGGACTCTTCCAAGTCGTCGCGCTCGCAAGACGAAAAGTGGCAGCGCAAGGGTCTCTTTCGCTTCGTCTTTACGATCCAGACGCTCGAAAGCAAGGAGAACCTCGGATCCAAAGAGGCCCATGACCACGCCTTTTCCAACAGGACCTCTAATTGGGGATGGGCGCAGTTCGCTAAGCGAGAGAGCGTCTACTACAAGCAGGCCGACGTCATTAAGGACGATGGCTTCCTCATCACAGTCACCATCACGGCCACGTCTGAGAAGCCCAAGCTCCTCCCACCCGTCACCCACCCGGTCCCGCCAGTCTTGATCCAGGCCATGGGCTCGCTCCTCGATGATCCCGAGCACAGCGATGTCGTCTTCTACCTTCCACCAAGGCGCCGTCGCATGAGGGAGCGCGGCGAGACGAGAAAGGTGTACGCCATTCGCAAGATTCTCGCTGCTCGCTCAGAGTACTTTCGAGACATGTTTGAGAGCGGCTTTTGCGAGGCAGAGGCCGAGTCGTCGTCAGAGGACGAAGGCGAGAGCGAGCGACGGGCGATGCAGAACGACGATGCACATCCCCACGGCTCTCACGACTCAGCCGCTCGCGCAGATCAACAGAGACGCGCAGATGACGGAGACAGCGCAAGCGAAAACTACGACTACGACCTCTATCCCCACGAGGCCCTTCTCGAGGACTCTGACGAAGAGATCGACGAGTTCTACAGCCCGAGCGTGGGTCCAGCGCTCACCTTCGAAGGGCCGACGCCCAACAAGTTGAGCCGTGGAGAGATGCTTCCTTTTCGAAGCCCCGGCGATCGCCCCGCCCGCTCGTCGCACTCTTCTCCATCGCCTATGGGCGGTGGAAGCTCTAGAGAGGATCTCAAAGCAGGAGAGGAGGGAGAGGAAGAGGAAGAAGACGATAATGAAGACGGCCCTGAAGACGACTCAGTCGGAGAGGATGAGGTGGCCTCAGTTGTTGCCGCAGTTGTCAGAGGTGCCGGCGGCATCAACAACTACAGCAGCAGCAGCGTGACTCAGCTTCGTCGAGCCAGCAGCCGCAACACCTCTCGAGAGTCGGTCGAAGGTGTCAGGGGCACTCGGGCTACTGGCAGTCTTGGCGAAAGGAAGACGTCCAAGGAGAGCCTTGATGGCCAAAGTGGCGCTGAAGGTGACGCCAGTGTGCCTACCTTCAAGTCCCCTCTGAGCGGCAACAGGAAGAATCAGAGGGCCGAAGAGCCAATGCTTTTGAAGTCAAGCAAGAAGAAGAGAGACGGCGCATCCGAGGGTCGTAGTGACCGCCGTAAGAGGCGCAAGGTCATCGTTCCCGATAGCGCATACCCGACATTCAAGGCGCTGCTCTTTTTCCTCTACACAGACACGGTCGAGTTTGCGCCGCTCACCTCGAGCTACCTGCCCAGCAATGTTGCAGGAGACGGCGAGGGCGAAGATCTCCCTGCATCCAGCTATGCCTCTCCCATGCGTTTCGGCTCGTCTTCGTCGTCGAGACAGCTTGCTCACACCCGTGAAGACAGCGGTGTATTTGCCGAAGAGCTGCAAAAGGCGCACCAGAAGCGCAAGCAGGCGATCGAGAATTACGTCCGACGCAACCCAGGAAGGCCCACGCCCTGCTCCGCGAAAGCGATGTACAAGCTTGCAGACAAGCTGCAGATCCCCGACCTGAAGAAGCGTGCACAGGAGCACATCGAGATGAGCCTTACCGTTGGCAACATCGTCTGGGAGGTCTTTTCTGGCTTCAATACGCAGTACCCCGACATTCGAAAGATGGAGACAGACTTCCTGCTCAAGCACTGGCGCTCCGTCAAGAGGAGCACGGCCATGAAGACGCTCTTTAGCCGTGCGAGCGCACACCCCGGCCTTGCAGAGGTGTGGCCCCACCTGCTCGCCTGCCTTGAATACAAGGAGCCAAAGGGCGATGAAGAAGTCGAGGAGGACTACGAGTGATTGGTGCCTCTGACCTTGACTCGAGCGACAAGATACGATAGAATCATTTGTACATTTCCCTTTCCAAGTCATTATGTGTCTTTTTACCTCTCTCAATCATTCACGATTTTCCTTGATCAGCACTGTGCGTAGCGTAGCGTAGCCATCGGAGTGAGTTGCGCAGGTGGAGACTCTTTTTTTTTTACGCGCGAACCCTGCATCAACGTCGTCTTCTAGCTTTATCACCACATTGAACGCCACCTGCCAAAGCCAGACAGACGAGAGACCGGACAGGGGAGCAAGGGGCATGTCATGAACTCGACATCGGCGCCCGCGCTCTTGAGCGCCAAGGGCAAACACAAGCAGACGTGCGCTGCTCCTGAGGTGTTCGGAGACTCAGCCGCGCGACCGACCGACAACCAGCAGGACGGCGACGGAAAAGAGGCGGAAGAGCAGCAGGAGGCGGAAGAGGCAGAGGCAGAGGCAGAGGCAGAGGCAGAGGCAGAGGCAGAGGATCAGGAAGAAGAAGAAGGGGAGGACACATGTCTCATCTGCCTCTCATCGATCCAGGATCGTACGCTGCTGCCGATATGCTCCCACTCGCTCTTCTGCTTCGACTGCATCCTCGAGTGGTTCCGCACCGGCCATGGTCGTTGTCCGCTGTGCTCCCGCGACGTGGGCCGCTACGTGATCCATGAGATCCGGTCCGAGGAGGACTACCTCCGCTTCTACCTCGCCGGGTCCTCCGCCTCTGCCTTGAAGCTCGACGACAACGAGGCGGGCACAACGTGGGCCAGGAGCATAAGGGAGGAGCAGGAGCTGAGGATGACGAGGGGCGCGCGCAGGCAGCTGGCCATGCGGCATACGAGACGGGACGCCAAGACGGGTCGACGAGGTGGCGAGGAGGGCAACGAAGAGGACGATGCGATGGGCCGGTGGAACAGGCAGCTCGAGACGAGGCGTACAGTGTATCGCGAAGGCCTATTCTCGCTGGTGAGTTGAGATCAGGCCCTTTTTTCTTGCCTGTTGAGGCCATTATGACCGCTGACGTGACACCTTCCTCTTTGTCTTGTGCAGCACATGGGCTCGAACCGATTCAGCAAGCTCGGTGCACCGCCGACCCCCGCGCAGATCTCGCAGTCGAACCAACTGCAGTCCTCGCTCCGCCACTTTCTGCGCCGAGAGTTCCTCGCCATCTGCTCCGTCCTGCACCAGGGCCAGCACGACGACGACGAAGGCAGCGGCGGCCCGCTCCTTGACGTCAACTTTCTGACGACGTACACGCTCAGCATCTTACAGCACCTCGATGTGCGATCTGATCAGACAGTGCGACTCCTGTCTGAGCTGCTGAGCGAGGGCGAGGATGGCATCGTAGGACTTCTCGTGCATGAGCTCTATTCCTTCTTGCGATTCTGTACGGGAGTGGGGAGAGGCGGTGGGAGACGGATATGGGAGTGGGACCGTGAGGTCAAGTATGGGCAAGGCGTCTGGGGAAGGAGAAGCAGGGAGAGAGCGCGAGGGCGAGAACGAAAGAGGGACCGAGGTGATCGCAGCCATCGAGCAGAGACCAATGCAGATCATCCCTATCCCACCAATAGGGAAGAAGGAGCGCGCTCAAAGAGGAAAAGACTACTTCGTCTTGGAGAGGACCAGGCCGCGGAGAGTCACAGGGAAGACGAGACCGAAGACCACCCGAACCCGAATGAACCAGATAGGGAAGAGGACCCGGGCCCATCGAGGGAACTGATTCGCACGCAGCGCTCAAAGCTGCTCGACAAGTTGCAAATCGAACGCACGCAACAGCAGCAGCAGATCTCCGCCGTGTCTAAATATAGACGAGAGGACGGAGATGCTAGACGGAAGAGACTAATGGAGAAGCTTAGAAAGGAGCGAGACACCTACAAGCTGGACACTGTTCCCTCGCCTGCCCTTGCAGTCCAAGAAGGAAAAGGCGAGAGTATGAACGAGCAGAAGGAACAAGAGCTCAAACGACGGATCCTCGAAGCACGAGAGAGAGCTCGGGAACAGCAAGGCTCGCACCCCACCAATGTAACATAATGCAAGAATGACGTATGTATTTGTTTGGCTCTCTCATCGAGCACTCCATGCTTCTTCTTCATCGCCCGCGCCTCCTCTTTCCTCCTCCTCCTCCTCCTCCTCTTCCTCCTCACTGTCGCTGCCCAGCACTGGTTCGTACCCTTGGTTTCCTGGGCCCTGTGCTGTGCCGCCGCCTGCCCGATGGCTGTCGAGCGCGGCATGGACGTCGTTGAGGCTCACGTTCGTCATCTCGGGCAGCATAAAGTAGGCAAAGAGCCATGTGAGGACTGCAATGACTGAATAGAGCCAGAAGGAACCCTCGGGCGTGATCACTTTCGCCGAAAAGGAGCTCAGCAATTGCAGCGCCGCGGAGGGAGAGGGACTGAACTCACGCTTGACGAGATCCAGGTACGTCGCGGAAATGATGAGGTTGCAAGTCCAGTTGGTCGCCGTAGCGAGGCCGGAGCCAATCTGAGTGCAAAGATTTGTACCGAGTGAGCAAGGATGTATAGGCACAGGTTAAGTTTTCTAAGACTCACTCCGCGAACGGGACCTGGAAAGATCTCCGATTGAACGAGCCACTGGGGGTAAAAGATGGTCAGCTTGATGATCCTGGCAAGCAAGCAAAGATACGGAGGTGGCTCACCGGCACAATTCCGAGACCAAGCGCGTAGAAGAAGAGGAAGAGGACCATGGCGGAGAGACACAGGTAGGGCCAAGGGCCGCCGCTCTTGCCCACGTCAGCGGCCAACCCCGCAGCCTGATCGAGGGCATCGTCGACGACATCTCCCGTGTCGATCATGCCGAGGGCCAGAGCGAGGAGAGCCAAGCAGACTGCTGCCACGGCTGTGGCGCTCAAGAGGAGCCTTCTCCGGCCCCATCGATCGACAAAGCGCATCGCCAAGGCCGTTCCAATGAAGTTGGCCACGGCGACAGCAACCGCTGCTGAGTTTGGATTCGTTCGAAAGCCCGCGAGAAGCAGGAGACGGCTGGAGTAATACAGGATCGAGTTGGCGCCCGTCAGCTGTTGGCCAGCCTGAAGGCCGCACGCGAGAATGAGCGCTTTTCGATTGGTGGGGTCTCTCACGACGTCCGACAGCTGCGATTTGAGCGTCGCAGTCGTGTTTGGTAGAGGAGCAAGGGACACATCGCTGCGCATCGCCAAGTCGATCTTCTCGACCTGTCTCGAGACTTGATCTTCTGAAGCCATCGGGTAGATTCTCGAAAGCACCCGCCGCGCATCGACATGTCGACCCTTTGATACGAGCCAGCGTGGGGACTCATCAAGATAGACGACCAGGCCGACGAGCTGAACCACAGCGGGTACTCCGCCAGCGAGTACCATCCATCTCCAGCCGTGGGGTAGGTGATAAAAGGCAGCATCGACGACATATGCGATGACTTGACCACCGGTGATGAGGAGCGAGTTGATCGCTACGATGCGACCTCGAACCGACGTCGGTGCACATCTGTCACTACTGCATCAGCCTGGAAAGGACGTCTCTCCCAGAGGAAGTAGCTCACTCTGCCAAGAACGTGGGCACAACCATCGAGGCGGCACCGACCCCGAGCCCAACGAGGACCCTTCCCAAGACGAGCTCCCTGACCACTTGACTAGCGGCCTGCTCGACGGAGCCGAGCGCAAAGAAGATGCCAGCAATCACCATGACTCTCTTTCGGCCGATCCAGTCGCTCAGCCGGCCCGCCGAGAGGGCGCCGATGATGGCGCCCACAGTGGTGGCCGAGACAATGACCTCTTGTTCGACAGCCGAGAGGGTATGCCCGAGGTCCTGGTGGATGGCGACGAGCATACCAGATGCTATCCCCGTGTCCCATCCGAACTGGAGCCCGCCAAGGCAGGCGACAGCCGTCAGTCGACCCAGGTAAGGGGTATATCCGCTGCCCACCTCTCCCAGCAGGTCGTCCTGCCCTTGCACGTCTTCTTCCTCGACCCCTTCTTGAGTCGACGCATGAGCCCGCCCGTTGCCGGCGGATACTGATCCATTGAGGGGCCCCATTGCAAGCGTTGCTCCTACGCCTGCCGTACTCGGCACACTGCCCGGCACAATGAGATCGGCGACTCTGCGCAGGACGCCTCTGCCTGCACCTCCCGCCTTGAGCTCGTATGAATCTCCGTTGCCGCCGTCAAACGATTGCCTCGTTCGCTCTGCGTCGCCACTCGTCCGGATGTTCGTCGTCGACGAGGAGGAGGAAGGGTGGTTGTCCACGTCGTTAGGTGAAGCTATGGCCTTTGACTCTGCGCTCTCTGACATGTGAGATGGCAATCACACACTTGCTCGCTCCGATTTGTCCACGCGCTCTGGCTCGAAGCTGAGGAGGCAATGCTTCATAGGTGTCCAACAAAGGAGGAGCGCCAAGGAGGAGTGAGGGGAGCCCTTTTTTGGTCTTCAGGGACGACAATGGAAAATCCCAATAACTCGCACGGCCATTTGGCAGCCGCACGCGATACAGGACGCGCGCGTCCACTCAGCAGGCACAACGGACAATTTTGAAGTTACGGTTCCCTCTCGGTAACCCTTGATTATTGGCTCGACAGAAATTACAATGCTGCTTTTTGCTACCCCCTTGAGCCAAAGACAACTTCGCTATGCCCAATCCTGCTGGGTCTGAACGGCTCCTCCGATGCAGCAGTCGTTGGCTGGCCAAACTTCCAGACGTCTTTCGGTGCACCTCGCTTGTCAATGCCGAGCGGAGAGCTGAACTCGCGGTCGAGCGTCTGCGAAGGCAGCGAAAGCTCGTGCGCGGGCGTCTCACTCAGATAGAATCTCCGCAAGGCATCTTCGGCAGCCTGTGTGGAGCAAAGACGTCAGCTGAATGAGCGCTAGAGTGAGGAGACAGTGGATTATATGGTGCGCACCCTGTATTCGGCCATCTTGATTCGGCTTCCCGTCCCCTCGCCCAGCTTGTCCTGGCCACTCCAGACGCCCACAACGAAGATGGGATTGATACTGAGTCGTCCCGTTTCTGCAATCAACCTCGACTGGGGTCGTTCCCGAGCGTACTTTTTGCACGTTTCACTCAACGTCTTCTTTGGGTCGCTGAACTTGAGCAAGGGGGCCAGTGGGACGAGCCTCGTCAGGAAGTGATTCCGGACAAAGGACCGAGCCACTTCGAGACCTTGCTCCTGGAAGATGACTGCGACGATGCTTCGCATCGATTCGGCCATGACGTCCCTCGACATGAGCTTCTGCTGCTTCTCAATCACCATGAATCGTTTGCCGTTCTCGTCCTCCTGCACCGCCGCTGTGCGTGCCTTTCGGTCCCACCGCAGGATCCCCTGGCCGCCGAGCCCCAGCTCTGTAGCGACATCGGCTAGCGTGTTGGGTCCGACGTGAGCCGATACCGCGGCCTTGAGGACTCGAGTCGGCAGGTTCGGAAATCGAAGATGAAGGTGCTCGGCTGCAACCATGCCCAACAACGAATTGCCGACGGTGCTAAGTGATGCATTGTCGAGGTTTGCTGGATATGCGACGAGCTGCCTCTCGAATGGTGTCTTCTGCTCGATAGCCTCTTCCTCCCGCACCTTCGCTGCGCCCTCACTTGCGCCCTCGTCCTTGCCCTTACCCTCGCCCTCTGAAGGCGAGGAGCTCCCCTTCTCCACCCGCAACAGTTCCATAAAGTCGTCTCCATGCTGTTCTTGTGCCTTCTGCACCATCTTGCCGAAGCTCGGGTGGGTGCACGCCTGCACAAGAAGCTCGAGGCGCCTCTTCCTCGTCGCTTCGTCGGCCTCGAGTGGGATCAGTCGCAATCGAGAGGCGAGCGCAGAGAGGGCGCTCAGAGGCTGCGGGCGTACAGCAGAGTACAGGCTCTCATCGATTCTTGCAAGCGGAGGCAGGCGCCCTCGGGGCGCATCGGACGGTTCCGCCACTTGTTGGACCACGCTTGACGTGCTGAACGTCAGTCTACTGCTTCCTCCTCCTCCTCCTCTTTTCCCCTCGGTCTCTTGTCGTCTTGGCAGCGGCGGCGTCACAGCCAAGGAAGGCCTCGCGAGACTCCTCGACGATGCGCACTGCGACAGCCTCCGGCCTGCCGTTATTCTGCCGTACGACATGCTGCCGATTTTTACTTGCTGTCTCACTTGGCAACGACGACGACGACGACGAAGAAGCTCTTCGCGATTTTCTTGTTCGAAGGGAGGGCGAGAGAAAAAAAAAAGTTGACGAGCCACGTGTCTGGAAATTTGGCGCTTGGTCCACCCTCGAGCGACAGTACTCCTTCGCAGCAGCTTCAGGCAGCAGTGACTTCGCAGCAGGCAAGCGGATTGAGATCTTGGGCACAATGGTCCCGCCAGCAGTCACACGGGCGCCGGCCCATGTACCACCGTCCGGAGCAGGCGTACGGACCGATGCGTCCACATCGCGACAGCAGGTGGCTCAGCAGCAAATACCCCCACAACAAATGGACCCAGCGACGGCGCAGGCTCAAGCGGCAGCGGCAGCGGCTGCAGCAGCGGCGCAAGATACCCTCTCCGTCATCCTCGTGACGGCAGGCTACGACCATACGATCCGGTTCTGGGAGGCGTGGTCTGGCGTGTGTTCGCGGACGGTGCAACATCCGGACTCGCAGGTGAACCGGCTCTCAATCTCACCAGACAAGCGCTTCTTGGCGGCGGCAGCCAACACGCATGTCAGGCTGTATGACTGCTCGCAGGGAGGAATGGGGGCAGGCACTGTGCCGGGGGCGGGCACGGCGGGGGCAGCGGCAGCAGCGACGGCAGCCGCACACGGGCATGGTGGAAACCCCATCGCGACGCTCGACGGCCACCACGGCAACGTGACAGCCATTGCATGGCACTGCGATGCCAAGTGGCTCGTGACTGGCTCGGAGGATGGCACACTAAAGATCTGGGACACGCGGACGAGCAGGGCGCAGCGCATCTACGACCACTCGGCGCCGGTCAACGATGTCGTTGTTCATCCAAATCAGGGCGAGCTCATCTCGTGTGATCAAGCAGGCGCGGTAAAAGTTTGGGACCTGTCGGTCAACAAGTGCAGCCACGAGCTCGTGCCCGTACCCGATCTTCCGATGAGATCGGTCACAGTGGCGTCGGATGGCTCGTGTCTCGTCGCAGGCAACAACAAGGTGAGTCACACCCTTGCCCATACGAAGCAAGCTGCTGTGCTGACACGCCTCCACTCCAAGGGATCTGTGTACGTCTGGCGCATCCAGAACGGAGCGTACGACGATGACGGGAATCTCATTGACGATGGAGCAGGTCCAGGCACGCCTTCGCTAGGAGACCCTTCAAAGCAGGACCAGACGGGTCCCACCTCGCCTGGCGTAGGACAAGGCAATCCATCCTCGTCCGACTATACCACGATCAAGCCCGTGACCAAGTTTGAAGCGCACGACCGGTACATTACACGATGCTTGCTGAGCCCAGACGTACGGTGAGCACAGCTTCTCGCGCCGCCACTTAGCCCCCTTTCCCCTGGATATTCTCGCTAACAAAGCCACATTGTTGATTAACCACACCGCAGACACCTCGCGACATGCTCAGCCGACACGACTGTCAAGATCTGGAGCACGTCTCGGTACGAATTTGCGCTCGAAAAGACACTGGTCGGCCACCAGCGGTGGGTGTGGGATGCCGCCTTCTCGGCAGATTCCGCCTACCTCGTCACGGCGTCGTCAGATCACGTCGCCCGGCTGTGGGAGCTCAGCTCGGGCGAGACAGTGAGGCAGTACAATGGCCACAACAAGGCCGTGTGCGCATGTGCCCTCAACGATTCTCACTTGGAGTAGTTGCAATACCTCTATCGAATTTTATTCACAGACTTGCGAAGAATCTTGCACTAGTACTAAATATGTCCAAGGCGCCAAGGGCTTAAGGTATCGTCAATCTATGTGAGCATATCTGCACCACCCCTGTCCTACACTACCTATCGACACCACAAGGCCAAGAGGTCAAGAGGTCAGGAAGCGGTTGAGCACGACGCGACTTGCCAAGTTCCTAAAGACCGGCGGAGTCAGGTAGAGGATGGCCTCCTGCATCCTCGGACCGAGTCCCACGCAGTACTTTTCCCTGGGGCAGCTCCTCACGAGCGACGACCGGATAGCATCGATGAGGAGTGGTGGGCATGTTGAGCTATCGAGGGGCTGCGTCGAAAAGAGAGTCGAGAAGGTCCCCTTCTGTGTCCGCTTCCGAGTCTTGTCAAACGAGTCCTCTTTTGTGTCTCCAAGGGGGTGAGCCATCGCGTCTCCCTCGACGAGTGTGGGATGGAGCAGGGCAAAGCACGTCGTTGCGAAGCGCTTTGCCAGCCAACGGACAAAGTGGCCCGTCAGGCCCTCGCCGTGCTTGAGCTCGCTGTGCACGTCGATCGATCTGCGACATCGTCGGCGGATTGGGGCCATGTGGACTTGGCAAGATCGAAGACCCATTGCCGTGAGCTCGACCGAGATGCTCTGCCACATTGCCGTGAGGGCATTGTGGGCCACTTGGTAGGCCATTCCTGCGTCCAAGACTTCGTCGTCTTCTCGGGTGCCTGATTGATCGGACACACCCTCGAGACTCTCGTCGGGCACGACGTTCCAGCGAGTCGGCATGAGGCCAATGACGCGGCCGCCGTCGCTGACGAGAGCAGGGAGGAGGGCACTGATCATGTTGAGCGTCTCCACGACGTCCGAGTCGAGCGCCTGTTTTGTGCGCCGGACTGAAGCTCTGCTCAAACTCGCCGTTGTCCTTGTCTTCGTCATTGGACTGAGCCCCGAGGCAAGTTGGCTGCTCCAATTGCTCCCAAATTTCGGTGTGGGCAGGTTTGACGTCGATGGAGAAGTGCCTGCCGAGGCGTCAGCGGCGGCATCGCCGGCTGCTGCTGCTGCCTCGTCACCGTGTGTCACGGCAATGCTCTGGGACGGAGGGCCCATGACGAATGGAACAACAACGAGGCCGCGCAAAAGGAGATCGTGTGAGGTGCAGTAGGCCTGGATCGTCGAGCGGGCGTGTGCCAGACCTACCGCAGTCGAGGTGTCGGCCACGACGGGGATCACTGCGCCGATTCTCGATGTTGTCCTCTGATTCTGTCGTGCGTCTCCTCTGCCACCGAACCCGCCGCCACCGAAGTTGGCATCGTCAAAGAGATCCTGGCCGACCCGGAGGCCCTTGAGCATGTCCATGCCAAGCCCCACGACGTCCGACGCGGTCCATCGTCCCCCACTGGGCCGTCGCTGCTTCTTGGGCGTCTTTGACCCGCTGCTGCTGCTGCTGCTTGCGTTGCTGCTCGATGCAGCACTTTCTCTCCGCGGCCTCCCTTTCTCCTCTGCTGGTGGTTCCACATCTACAGCGGCCGACAATGGGGACTCAGAGCTCCTCTCTGGGCTCGCATCGTCGGCCTCGCCCAGGAAGCGCAGGAACCAGCCCGACTTGCTGCGCGCCGACGTGGCGGGACCCGAGGGCGGCGAAGTGTTCCCCTTGCGCATCATCTCAATGTCGGCCTTTGTCTTTGCCCAGTCGGAGATGAGCGGGGCGAGGCCACGCTGGGCAGAGGGCACGACGACAATGACGGTGTAGGGCGCCCGTCCTGCGCCCTCGGCGCGCTTCTCGATCGAGGCGAGGGCAAGGGCGAGGCGGTGGACGAGGTCCCACGTCGAGAGCTCGCCAGCGACGCTGGACATGCACGAGGGCGAGGACCAGAGGACGATTGCGCTGCCCTTGCGCACGTTCCACCAGGCCCTCTGCTTCTGCTGCTTGGACGCCGTCGCATGGTCCGCTTCGCCGACGGTCGGCTTGGCGATGCGGGCCGTCTGGTGGACGAGCGAGTGGAGCTGGGAGAGTGTGCGCTCAAGCAAGAGAGAGACGAGCGAGAAGAGGCGAAACAGAAAGGCATACACCCACGAAGGAGCCGCATGAAAGATTCGGACGGGGCGCATCATGGGCCGGGGACCTGTGCCGCGTCGGACGCCAGAGCGCATGTATCGCAGTGCAGGGTCGGAGCTGGAGTAGTCAATGTCGCCGAATTGCTGATGTTCGCCTTGCGAGGTGGCGGACATAGCGAGTAGACTGGTACTCAGGGCACTGCTGCAACTGCAGTACGGCTCTCTAGCGTAACAGGAGACGAGGAGGACGAGAGATCAGAAGAAAGAGAGAGTGACAGTCGGCAGGTGTCCTGCATTGCCAATCGGATTCGTCGCCCTTTCTCGTCCCTCCCTCCATATAAATTTGGTACAGGCTCGGAATCAGACGGCTCCTACTTCCCACCGCTATTAATCGATGGACGGCGCGGGGGCCAGAAGGGAGCTGAGTCGCGAGGGAGCCGGACGCTGGTAATCAGGGTGGAAAGCTGGTTCTTGAACTCCAGACCACTCTTGCTCTGATGATAGATGCACGTCACTTCGCACGGGCCCTGGCCACTGCTCTCGAATTTTTGGTCTTGGTTTTAGTTCCGTTCCCTTCATGCTCCTCCTGGTGCACGCACAAACGCACGCACGCACCCACAAGCTTCCCGGTGGCAGAATCAAACGCTGCTCGGACCCTTCGCACCTGTACTGCTGTGTGATGTGAAACTTTTTCTCAAAAAGGCAGGGGGATCGATTGGCGAGTTCATGCTCTTGCCCGTCCAGCATCGACCACGGGCAAAGATAAGGCAGAGGGGAGCAGCTTGCTAATGGAGATAGGAGTATATAAATAATCAGGACGTCGTGCCCACGGCAAGGCTCTCTCTGCGCTTCTCCAGCTCCCGGACCGTCCGCTCGAGCTTGGCATAGTCTTCAAAGTTGAGCCTCCTGTACTGCGCTTCGGACAGCATGTCTGAGAGCGCAATGGGGCCCGTGGGGATATCAAAGTGGTGGCACCAGGGTATGAGGGCCTCCTCAAAGGCGCCTTGGACGAGCTGCGAGATGGGTTGGGAGACGACGTGTTCGCTGTGGGCGAGCCAGAACTGGAGCAAGTTCTTCTTCTCGAGGTTCTTCCAGTAGCCGAGCGAGGTGCTGCCGCCCTGTGAGATGCGAGCATGCAGGCCAATGGCAATCCAGGCGAGCGACAGCTCGATGCCGCGCTGGATGCCGTACTTTGACGAGGCGGCAAGAAAGTCAAACAGGTCCCTGTCACGCCCACGAGTCAGGACGAGGCCAGAAGTCGGTCTAGCTTGCGCAGCACTCACTCTTCCTTGATGTTCGCAACGGGAATGGGGTAAAGGCACTGGAGCAGAGGCTCAACGATGCTAGCCCGCTCCTCAAGCCTCATGCCTTCCTCCTTTGCCCTCGGCTCTCCACCCACGCCCACCCTCGACTCTGCCGCTGCATCGTGCTGGTGCAGCACGTCGCGGAACACGCAACTGTTGGTCGTGATGTTGGCCTTGTGTACGGCAAAGACTGTGGCTCCCATCCGCATACATTAAGCTTCAGGCCCCGGTAGAAAGTGCATACATTGGCTACTCACCCGTGTTGTCGCCCGATCTGACGTGGAATTCGGCCTTTGGACGGGGATCGTCGGGAGGAGCAACGATGATGGCCTGCGACATATCGATGGTACCCTTTTCCAGGCGGGTGCGCTGCGTGCTGATCGTCGACACGGTCCTGCCATATTTCCTGGAGATGGATCCTGCCCTGGAGCTCGTCGATCCGTGCCTTGGTCGAGGGGACGAAGGGAAGTCTTTGCCTCCCTCTCGGCTGATGCTGTTGCTGTTGCTGTTGCTGTTGCTGTTGCTGTTGCTGTTGCCGTTGCCATTGCTGTTGTCTTTGTCGTGGCCATGGACTACGCCATTACCATTGACACCAGATGAAGGCTGCTCCTGTGGGGCGCCGTTGGGTGGATGGCCCTTGCCTAGGTCCGTAGGGCTCGTCTGTCCAAAGGTTTGCAGGAAGTAGTCCCGACTTGCCTGTCCGTCCTGCTGTGTTGGTGCCGCCTCAGTATTGGGCACGACGAGAGGATCGAGAGAAAGAGTCGGAGCTGCCTGGTCACTCGATGTGGGTAGCTTGGCGGCCGCCGCCTCGGGCGTGGCCATGGTTGACTTTTGTCGAGGGCCGCGAGACAACGTTCCCGTCGATGACGCCGACGAGCCAGGCCGCGACTGTCGACGCGAGAAAGCCTTGAGCAGCGACAGGATGGGCGCACAGACGTGGATTGGAGATCGAGCAGTGGGGCGTTGGGATGGCGGATGCCAATGAGGACGAAGGGACGCGCACCGATTCCGTCCTACTACTGTATATGCCAAGGTTCAGTGGGGTCCCGAATCGCGGCTGACCGAAAGCGTAAATCGACCGTGCGAGGCCCCCTCGCTCCCCCTACGCGTCGCACCCGGATCAAAAATCTGAAATGCTCCGCGGAAAAGCACACAGGAAACCGTCATCTTTCATGACAGGCCGAAACCCGGCAGGCAAACAGTGCAAGCATCCTCCCCGGCCTTCTCCCGACTTCATCGTTTCCCTCTCCGCTCAGATCTTGCGTTTCCATTGACTGGGCGAGCTCTCAACGTAACGTGATAATTTATTCATTCTTTCTGCAGCCTACATGATCGAGAGGAATGCAGGCCCGCTCATCGAATCCGAAACTTTACTTGCGCCAGGCAAGCAAAGGAGGTGGAATTTGTCGCTCTTATATACTGTCACATCCTCTTCTCCTAGATGCCTGTCCCGAGGCAAGCCATATTGAGGAAGCTGATAAGCTCTCCCAGGATCGGAATGGCTTGTCCGAGCGAGTTGGCTGACCCATTGAGCCCATCCAGCGTCGGTCCAAGCTGTGGGATGATCTGTAGCCAAGTAACGTCCATTCTCAGCAGTCATTGCTAAAAGGCGGCACCGCTTATGGAACCACTTACGTTGGTCAGAAGATTGTTGAGCGCCGTCGTCAGATTGTTGTTTGCGTCACATGCCCGCGCCATGAGCTCGGCACGCTTCTCAGGCTCCATTCTCGACATGAGCGTCGACGCCGTGATCGCTGGGCTCGGCGCGGCCGAGGCTGATTTTCGAGCGCAAGAAGCAGGCGTCAATAGCTAGCAGTGTTGAATAGAAAGAGATCATCCTTCTCACCGTAAGCAGAGAAGATGACAATGAACAACACAGCCACCGTGAGGGCGCGTTGGAAAGCTGTACCGTCAATCAGAGACATCATCGTGCCGCCAGCCAAAGTCTCGCTAGGAGGTTCGTAGTTGCTAAAGAGGCAGGAAGGAGAAGAGGCAGTGGTAGAGTAGTAGTAGTCCAGCTACGATGTTGGGCAAGAAGAGAGAAAAAACTGTGGCGTCGTTGAGGAGAAGCTTGGAGTCGCAGTGTGGTACCTGCCTCTGCCTCTTCTACTTGAAGCAATCTCAGAGAAGCCGCAAGGGTCCATTCACCAACATCTATGATGATAGCAATGGTTACATGAGCCTGGACGAGCCCCGCGAATGCCGCTGCGACCAGCATCGCACCGTCATCTAATCTCTCCGGTCTGCTTCCGATCCCCGAAGCCCGCTCCTCGTCGGACAGGGTCTCTCTCGAGATTCGTTCTGCAGCGGCGAGGGTGTTCACATTAGCGTCGGCACCGCGCGCGAAGAAGAAATAATCCGAGACCGCCAAACACGCCATGTCGTTTTTCCTGGTCGACCCTTCTTAGCGCTGGGAATCTTTTGTTTATTGTACATTGACGAACGTTGCTAGAATGGAAAGTAGGTGCTGATAGGGCTAGATTGATATGGCAGCGTCAGTTGCCTGCTGGCTTGTGCCTCGGGGGCTTGCATGAGGTCGGAGCGAACGCATCGTGTCGGACAAGAGCGCATCGATGCCCCTGGCGCCCTTTTTTGTGCCTAGCCATCGCAGAAACGAGGTCCGAAATTCCGCATACAAGATCGTCGGCGGAAAGCCCCGCTGCAGAGAGGTTTTGTCAGCACACTCGCCGCTGCCTATGAATCTACATACTCACCCTGCGAGCATCGGCGAGGACGAACGAGGTTGTGGCTCCCTGCACAATCGGCTGCCTTGCACCGTTGTGCTTGGCCGTCTCATTGGCAAAGACCTCGGCCAGGGCGGCAAGAGTGGCACCGCGGGTGAGCGCAGCCATATGTCCTAGGCTCTCGCCTCTGCTCTCGCAACGGTCCCTGAAGCGTCTGAGGACATCTCTGCTCGGACAATGTGTTTAGCGCTCTTTTAAATGCTCGACCAAGGAATGAAGGGGGACCCACATTGGCATGCCAATATCGGCCTCGTTTCCAGTCTCATCCTCGAGGTTGAGGAAGGCCTTCTGACGCCAGACCAGGTCGGCCAACAAGACAACGATGGAATTGAGTGCGAATTTGTGATGCTCATCGAAATATTGCAGTCTCGCCTCTTTGACTCGTTCGGGCCGCGCCTCGTCTTCATCCTCCTCTCCATCGTGCTGAAACTGCTTTCGAAGCTGCTGAACAATTGCGCACACACCAGAAAGGGCAAAGATTCCTGTGTACGGAGAGAGCGAGAGAAGCAGGAGAACCTTTGGCGAGGGTACAGTGTTGCGATGGAGGCAAGCCAATGACTCTGCCGAAGTCGACTCGTACAGTGTTAGTGCCGCGTGTTGCACCAACACCCGAGAAGGATGCGACTGAGCGAACGATCAGCATTTGCACGGTTGTGAATGAGTTCACGATACTTACAGCCACTGCAGATGAAGCCAGGTCGTGAGCAAAGGCAACGGCCTCGCTCACTGTGGCGATGTAGTCAACCTGGTTGGAGAGCTCGTCCATGCCATAGTGGCTGGGAGACCACATTTAAGTGAGCCAGAGAGGTCTTAATGAGGCCTTCAATGCAACTCACGCCATCATACCGCGCTCCAAGATGGCGATTGTCGACGCCCAGTCTTTACGAGCCCATCGTGACAAGAGATTGGAGAGTGTCTCGATGATCAGGCATGCTTCTCGACCTCCCAGAGATGAGGTTGAGGCACTCGCCCTGCGTGCATGCTTGGCTAGAGGAACGAAGAAGTCGATGTGAAGCGCTACATGAGAAACAATCTGATCAGCTCACGATGCTATGAGGCAACTTCATGACCGAATACCTGCCTTGCCATTCTTTGGGGGGCATGAGCTCCAACAACCCACAGACCTGCCTCTTCTCTTCCTGGTCGAGGCCTTGCCAGACTTGGTCTTTCTGCAGGACGTTCCTTGCAAGCCATCGGGCAAAGTCAGAGGTCGTCGATCCAATGTTGTCGAAGAGGTCGTGGAGCGCGTGCAAAATGGCAGCGACCTTGCGGTGAGAGCTCGGCGGCCTCTGGATGCAATGAATACGCTGGTGACTACGGGCGAGCGACGATAGGTTGAGCTCCTCGGACAGAACGCTCTTGGTCCAGTCAAGGATGCGCTCGACGTGGTAGGCCAATGTGTCACCCTGGCAGAGGACGGCGAGGGTGGTAATATGATGGCCCAAGGCCGCTGCCAGCTGAGCCGGCAGCTCGATGCGGTCAAGAGCAAGACCAAGGCTGCGAGGCGAAGCCACCTCGGTCACAAGGCATGAGCCCTCTGGCGCTCCAAGCATTGCTGGCGGAGGTACGTGGGAGCTGGCAAGGGCGTTGCTGGGCGCAGGTGCGGCTCTTCTGCCTCGACGAGCTTTCTTCGGGGGTCGATCGCTCGTCACTTGTGACGACTCATCGTCATCTGGATGTCTTTGTGGACGGACCCAGATATCATTGACCTGTACCAACCAGTGAGGGCTTGGGTATCGTAGCCCCGTCGCCCCTGCTCCCACGAGTCCCATCCCCACAAGGCGCGCCGACATCGAGGCTTGTGACCGGTCCGATGCGAGAAAGTCTGGGTAGAAGTTTGCGTAGATGGAAAGAAGTGCTGATACGTGCGACTCGGAGCTGGTGTCGTTCCTCAGGGTCAAGAGTTTGTTGATACGGTATGATTTGACATGCTTGCGTCGAGTTAGGTGACAGAGAAGGTGACAGAGGTAGGGTCGCAGCTCCTCGTACTCAAGGAAATGGAACAGGACACCGTAGCTTCGAAGTAAAGCGTGACGAGCCGCCGCGCTCAAAAAGCTGGAAGGGAGCTGGGCCTGCTCGGTTGAGCTGCCTCCGTTGTCGGTCTGGCCTTGGTCCTCGTGAAGTTCTAGACGAACACTATTGAGCGGGACTGGCGCCAGGAGAAGCACGAGGAGCTTCAAGGCTTGCGCTTGAACACTGACATCGACGCGCACTCTGCCACGCTTGGACCCAACGCTCTCGTCTTTCCTGTCGATGTCTGAGTTGCTCTCTTCGTCGGACCCGTCGTCTCTCCTAGTAGCGGCACTGAAACCAGCCCCGCCTTTATCCGCCCCCCGCAGAGCGCCGACGACACTTAAGACAGTGTCCGGCCCAAACGTTGTGTCACGGGCGGGCTTCACTGCCTGAATGAGCTTCGAGGCCAGCGAAGAACGCAACGGTTTCCGACCGTGGGTGCCGCGCAAGCACAGGCCGAGGATGCTACGCGCCTGTCCGTCTGTCAGACCCTGCCGATTGGCCCTTTCTTCGATCTTTTCGGCTACTCCTCTGACCTGAGCTCGATCGACGGATGGATTCGCAGTCAGTTTTGAAAATGTCCGGATGAGATTGTCGAGCGGCGTCGGCTCCATCTTGCTCTCTCCTCCGAGCCTGTTCGCCAACGTCTGACGCGGGCCAATTTGGTGTTGCTCTCACCAAAAAGCGCGTCGTTTAAGCTCATTCGCTCACGTGCGTTTCACCCACGTGTCTCGTGTCCCAACTGAAGCATTCGCCCACCGCTCAAGATTTCTTTGCGCGCCCTTCTGCAGCTGCTGGGCACCGTCTTCCCAAACCACCGACCACCGCCGTCTCGACAATGGCTTCGTTTGCCAAGGCTGTCCTTCGTCCCGTCGCTGGCGCCTCGAGGGTGAGCATCGCGGTTAATCCTGAAGAGAAGGGCAAGCAGAGGAAGCTGACAGACGGTCCATGACAGGGCGCCGTCCTCTCACGATCGGCCCTTCCTTCGGCCGCTCGTTTTGTCCATATGACGGCCGACTCTACAAGTCTGGCGTCGCCCACTTCGATCCATGACATCAAGCCCACCGAGACTTTCACTACGCAGCTGTCGCCCGAGTCGTTCAAGGCACACCTGCTGTCGGAAGACCAGTTGCCCTCGCTCGAGGTCGAGACGTCCAAGGAGCACCTTGTCAAGCTCTACGAAGAGATGGTCAAGATGAGGAGGATGGAGATGGCCGCCGATCAGCTCTACAAGCAGAAGCTCATCCGTGGTTTCTGCCACTTGGCTATCGGACAGGTGCGTCACGCTCCATTATGGCGGCGAGGCGTGTTTCCTCCCTCTAATTTTAAGTCTCCTCACTACAGGAAGCCGTCGCCGTTGGTATGGAGAGCGGAATGAAGCCCTCGGATAAGCTCATCACCGCCTACCGGTGCCACCCGTACACGGTCCAGCGCGGAGGCACGATCAAGAGCGTCATTGCCGAGCTCTTCGGTCGCGAGGCTGGTATCTCTAAGGGCAAGGGTGGCTCTATGCACATGTTCACGCCTACCTTCTTTGGAGGAAACGGCATCGTCGGTGCTCAGGTGCCCGTGGGAGCCGGTATCGCGTTTGCACAGCAGTACATGAACACACAAGACGCAGTCTTCAGCATGTACGGTGATGGCGCGTCCAACCAGGGACAGGTATTTGAGGCATTCAACATGGCCAAGCTCTGGAACCTGCCCTGCGTCTTTGTGTGCGAGAACAACAAGTATGGCATGGGCACGAGCGCCGAAAGGAGCAGCATGAACACAAAGTACTTCACCAGGGGTGATGTGATCCCCGGTCTCCAGGTGAGTGTTTGTTAAAACCAAGGTCTGGGATAGGATTATGTCTTTGCTGATTCGACTCGCAACAGGTAAACGGCATGGATGTCCTCGCTGTCCACCAGGCTACCGAGTGGGCCAGCAAGTACACACTCGCTGGCAACGGCCCTCTCATCCTTGAGATGGTCACCTACCGCTACGGCGGTCACTCGCTCTCGTGAGTTGCTTATCAAGATCTTTGACTCATCTGGTTTGATTCTCATCTTAACGTGACTTCAACCCACAGTGACCCGGGAACGACGTACCGAACTCGTGACGAGATTGCCTCAATGCGAAGCAGCTCGGACCCGATCCAGGGTCTCAAGACGAAGATCCTCGAGTGGAGCGTCACTGACGAGGGCTCGCTCAAGAAGATTGACAAGGCTGCCAAGGAGGAAGTCGACCAGGCCGTCGAAGAGGCCAAGCAGAGCCCAGAGCCGGCAGTCAAGGACTTGTGGACAGACATCTAGTAAGTTGCCGAGCCAGATGCACCGGTTGTCAATTCGCGCGAGACACTGACGTCAACGTTGCCCTACCAACCTTAGCTACAAGGGCACGGAGCCCGACTGGATGCGCGGCCGTGAGAAGGAAGAGATTCACAGGTACCGTTGAGTTCAGGTTCGATTCGTCAATGTCACTGGTAGAATGAAATTTGTAGAAGATTCAAACTTGCTTCTGATGAGAGACCTCGGATGAACATCATGGGACAGAGAGCGCGGCTAGCCCTGGCCGCGGAGGGAAGAGCGCTTAATCCGAATCTGAGATTTAACAATTGTGGCTGTCATCTTCTATCTCAAAAGTTGTTGGACAAGTGTTTGACATAGACGCTTCCGGCGCGTGGTTTCCGTGGGCACCTATTTCCGCGCAATTTAGCATTTTTAAGAGGCTCTCGCTTCGGGAAAGGCTGAAGGTCACCGGGCTCGGAAAGCGAGGGCGCTTAAATTCTTGCTGAGACAAGACAACCTGCCTCTGCCGCGCAACTGCAACCTCACCCAATCACCACCACCACGATAATCACCAGCACTTGTCGCAACTCTGTCAGCAAAGATGGCGGACGAGGACAAGAAGGCGCGGCATGTCGACGACAAGAAGAAGTTCCGCTTCTCGGGCATCTTCAACCTGGCCAGGTCCAATTCGGGGACCCTGGGGTCCAGATCGCCCTCGAGGCAGGCGAGCACGTCGGATGACACGGCCACGGACGGAACACAGAGGATCAAGGTTCATCCCGCACACAACTCGCACGACGGCGGCAGCTCAAAGACGGTGCAGCGCGAGGAGCGGGCCCGGCTGGCAAAGGAGCAGGAGCGCGAGTTGCGGCTCCGCCGGCTCGAGTCCGATCTTCGTGCCGAACAGGTCGAGACGAGGGAGCAGCGGTCCCATTATGGGTCTGCCCCACTCCGGCTCAAGCTCAAGGATGAGGACTGGGAGAACATTCTCCCGCTCGACGACCTCAAGGAGGAGCTCATCGGACACAAGATTGCGACGAGGGCCCGCGTCCACGCCGTCCGAGCCATCAGCGCCAAGCTCGCATTCATCGTCCTCCGCAGGCAGGTCACCACCGTCCAGGCCGTGCTGCACTCCGACGGCGACAATGTGACGCGACACATGGTCCGTTGGGCCGAGCACCTGCCGTTCGAGTCCGACGTCGTCATCCGCGGCGAGCTGCAGAAGCCCAGCGAGCCACTGCGAAGCACGTCGTACGAGAACATCGAGATCAAGATCGAAGAGATCTTTGTCGTCAACGAGCCGACAGTCGAGCTGCCCTTCACACCCTATCGGGCTTCGACGGTGGGCAACATGGACAGCAAACTGGCTGCTCACCACCCAAAGACGAGCTCGTCCACTTCGCCTTCGACTCCCGCCGAGACGCCCGTCGAGACGCCCGCCGAGTCAACAAAGGCAGACGATGACGACGATGCGGAGCCGACCGTCGATGGTGCAAGCCTTGCGGCCAACAAGGAAGTCGACATGATGCGCACTTCGACGCTTGCCTCGCTCGAGTCAGAGGTGGACCATGTCAACGTACCGTCCTCGTCTGCGGCTAGCGAAGCCGATGCAAATGACGACTCAGCCTTGGAACGCCGATCGAATCGGCTGGCGCTGGCAATGCGCATGTCAAACCGGGTCTTGGACCTTCGCACGCCCTACAGCCAGGCCATCTTCCGTGTCCAGTCTGCTACCTGCCGTGCCTTCCGAAACTTCCTCGATGACCACGACTTCATCGAGATTCACACGCCCAAGCTCCTAGGAGGCGCATCCGAGAGCGGCGCTTCCGTCTTTCCCGTCGACTACTTTGGACGATCGGCCTTCCTCGCCCAGAGTCCGCAGCTGATGAAGCAGATGTGCATCGTGGCCGACTTCAACAGAGTCTTTGAGATTGGACCAGTCTTCCGAGCAGAGAACTCCAACACGCACCGCCATCTAACAGAGTACACTGGTCTGGATCTCGAGATGGCCCTGGGTCCCCGGCAGGACTACCACGAGGCCATGGACATTATTGACGAGATGCTCAAGTCGATGTTTACCTACATCAACCGCCGATACCCCAAGGAGGTGGAGCTGGTCCTCAAGTCGTTTGGCCAGAAGCCCCTCGTCTGGCTTGACCAGACGCCCGTCCTCGACTACGCAGAGGGAATCCAGATGCTCGTCGACTCGGGCTACCGCGATGAGGGAAACGTGGTGCCATCGCCCAACGAAGATCTCTCTACGCGAGCAGAGATGCGCCTGGGTGCCCTGGTCAAGGAAAAGTATGGGACAGACTACTACATCCTCGACAAGTTCCCTGCCTCTGTCCGGCCCTTCTACACCATGCCTGCGCCAGGCTCGACGAGGAATGCCAGCAACTCCTTCGACATCTTTGTCCGCGGCCAAGAAATCATCAGCGGGAGCCAGCGCGTGCACCAGGCCGAAGAGCTCATTGCGGCCCTCAAGAAGCAGGGAGTGGATATCAAGGGGGTACAAGAGTATGTCGACAGCTTCAAGCTGGCCGCACCCGCGCATGCAGGATGCGGCATTGGCCTCGAGCGCTTCGTCATGCTCTTCCTCGGGCTCGACGACATCCGAAACGCGTCGTTGTTCCCCCGCGACCCCAAGTCGCTTCGCTCGGACAAGACGTCGCAGGAGCTTCGCCACCCAGAAGCCGGCACCAATCCTCCGCCGTGGAAGAGCAAGGATCAGACGGACGTGGAGGACAAGGCGCAAATGCAGCCGCTGGAGAAGCTCATTGCAAACTACGGCAACTCCACCAACACATCCTGGCTCGACGACCGTTTCAAGATCTGGCGCGACGAGGAATGCGGTGCAGCCATTGGCTACGTCGCTCTGCACGGATACGCCGTCGTGGTGGGCGATCCGCTCTGTGACGCAACGCAATTTGCAAAGGTCTCCAAGGCCTTCCTCGATTGGCTCGCTGATCCCGCGGCGCACAAGGGTGACGGCGGCCCACTCAAGCCCCTCTGGCTCTTGGTCTCGGATCGCATGGAGTTTGTGCTGGGTCAGGGCATGAACTGGAGCTCATTGACGTGCGTGGCTGAGTCTAGGGTGCCGCCCGCCATCGAGCGTCGCCACAATGCCGCCGCCGCTGCCGCCGCCTCTGACAAGGACCACGCCGCCATCGCCGAAGACCTGGAACGCAAGCTTCGCCAGGCCAAGAAGGAGGGCCTGTCCTCGAGCACCTTCAAGGTGGGAAAGGCGCTGCCCGACGACGTCAAAAAGCAGCTCGATGCCAAGGTGGAGGCGTGGAAGAACCACCGAAAGGGCAAGCAGGTGCATTTGACCGAGGTCAACCTGTTCCGTGACGCAGAGCACCGCAGCTACACGATCGTCAAGGATGCCCACGGAGAGGTGACTGCTGTCGTTGTACTCGCCCAACTTTCGGCTGCGTCGGGCTACCAGATCAAGTGGGCTCTCGACTTCCCTGGCGCACCTTCGGGTGCCATCGAGTACGCCGTCATGGAATCCATCGCCGATTCGCCCCAGTCGTCGCACACCTTTGGCGCATCGGCTGTGGCGCACCTCAAGGCCCAGCGAGGCATCAAGGGTGTCAAGGCCAAGGCGCTCTCGACGACGTACGAGCAGCTCGTCAAGTCACTCCGCTTGCTCAACAAGGGCGAGTTCCGCAAGAAGTTTGGTGCAGTGCAGGAGGACCTCTTCATCTGTTTCCCCAAGCGGGGCATGTCGACAAAGGCCATCAGGGCCATCATTGACTTTTTCAGCGATGAGTAAAAAGCAGCAGTCGCAATTTGCACTCTTTGTCCCTATCGCTATCGTTTGGATTTTTTTCGTTCTTTGTTACGTCTTGTCTTGGGTTTTAGTAGTAGCAGTAGTGGTGTCGTTTGTTTTTCGAAATTGAACATCTTCATACCTATCTCGGCGACCTTTCGCCTACGATATCGGTCCCAGCCTTACTTTCGCTCTTCTCTCATCAGACGAAGGATAGGAATGGGCGACTAAGAATGAGTTCCTGAAACATGAGAAGTACGAAACAGCTCGTGGCGGCAAATAAGGACTGAATACTACAAAGCTACACTACGCAACATCGGACTTCTCCTTTGCATCGGACGACTCGACGAGCGAGACGGCTGGCGCAACCGCCGACATTCCTCCACTGTTGCTTCCGTCCTCGCTGGGATCCACATTGAGGGTCTCGTCGATGAGGTTGCGCTTGATACGATCCCGGCACATCGCATCGCGGGTGCCCGAGTTGTCGTGGAAGAGGCGGTCCATGGCTTCGAGCGGCACGCCTCGCGTCTCCTTCATGACAAAGATGGCAAAGAGAGCCGAGAGAAAGGCGAAGCAGGCAAAGAAGATAAAGGTACCATAGCCGATGTTTTGTAGCACTGTGCGAATGTGTAAAAAAGTAGCAACGAGTCAGAAGCAAGGTTCGGCCTCATTTGGGGAAGGGGAAGTGTACTCACTCGGAGGCACGATCAGGCCGATGATAAAGTTGAAGAACCTAAGAAGAGGGGAGAAACAACCTGATTAGTCTTGGTCAAGCGTCGAAAGGAGCTGAGGCTCACCAGTTGCTCATGACGCTCCATGCGACACCCTTCGCCCTCATCGAAGAGGGAAAGAGCTCAGCGGGCGCAGCCCAGGCGATAGGGCCCCACGAGAGTCCTTTTGGGAGAAAGTGTCGGTCAGCAGCCAGAAAAATCAGGCGAATAGGAACGGGGGGAACGTACCATAGCTGACCATGTACAGATTGAGCATAGCAATGGCAGCCTTTGCCGCCGGCTGATGAGCCGGCCAATCGCTCGAAAATTGCGCCGTGAGAGCGGCCACGACGACCATTTCGATGACCATGCCCGTCGAACCAAAGACAAGCAGCGGCTTGCGGCCGAAGCGGTCGATGATGAAGAAGGACATGGTCGTGCCGACGAGCTGCATGATGTTGACAATGCCAGAGAAGTTCAGGCGGCCTTCGTAATTCAAGCCAAGAGTCTCGAAGAGTGTGGGGGAGTAGTAAACCTGGTCGATTTACAATGTCAGCCTCCTTTTCTCAAATGCGGGATCAATATTTACGCACCAATGCATTGATGCCGACGAGTTGCTGGAAGAACATGAGACCAATGGCGATGATGGTTCTGTGCAGGTAGGCCGGCTTCAGAGTGTCGAGCCACCCAAGGGCGGCCAGCTTGACTTCGTCGCTCAACAGGCGTGTCCTGGGCGAAAGTGCGGCCGTCGCCAGCGATGGGTGACGCTCGGCCTGCGATTCTTCAAAAGCGCCAATCTCTGCACGGATCTCGGTCCATTCGGCTTGCACGAGGACGTCTCGCTGGTCGCGTTGACGGAGCTTC
This sequence comes from Acaromyces ingoldii, assembly GCF_003144295.1. Lineage (NCBI taxonomy): Eukaryota > Fungi > Basidiomycota > Exobasidiomycetes > Exobasidiales > Cryptobasidiaceae > Acaromyces > Acaromyces ingoldii. The sequence continues at coordinate 1,705,582 of NW_020290247.1, forward strand.
GCGAGCGATTTCAGGCCTTCATCGTAGCGACCACGCATTGCCAGCCAGCGAGGGCTGGCCGGCAGTACAAAGGACGACGCGAGCATGACAAAGCCCGGTACCATTTGAAGGAGAAAAGGAAGGCGAAAGGACCACTCAGACGCGATGTGGCGAGTCCCGTATGTGACGTAGTAGGCCACAACCACACCCGTGACAATGGCGAACGACTCCAAGACAAGAAGCACGCCACGGACATTGGGTGGCGAGCATTCGGAGATGTAGATGGGTGCGATCATTGACAAAAAACCAATGCCGATCCCGCCGATGAATCGGCCAACGGCAAGCATAGCGTATGCGATAGAACCTGTGTGAAGAGAATGAAACAATCAGACACCGTTGCCATGCTTGTTCTGTGAGGTACCGTGAAAAGATTACGGACCTGTCTGAAGAGCGGAACCGACGATGAAGAACGTGACACCCGTCCGAATTGCAACTCGACGCGACCAGCGATCAGCGATGAAGGAGCTGCTGAAAGCGCCAAAAATGGCACCAAGCTCAAGGATGGCGGTGAGCAGACCCTTGTTGAATCCGGCATTGTTTCCCGAGCTCTCGTCTACCTCAGGGAATTGGCGCAGGAATTGAGGCATGACAAGGGTGATGGACATGAGGCCCTGGTCAATACCAAAGAGCAAACCTCCCATGGCAGCGAAAAAGGAGCAATAGAGGGCATAGCGATCCTTGAATACACCCCTGATTCCTGTGTTGCCGTATGCTGCCCCAAGAGCCTTTTCGCTGCTGGTGAGGTGCAACAATGTGTCTCTTCGCGAGCTCACGCCAGCCTCGAAAGGCACTTGCTTTGTCGTCGTTGTCGTCATTTCCTGCTCAAACAATGGCACTTGTGGGGAAAGAAGGGAGGGGAGGGTTGGAGGGGGTGCAGTCCGGTGCTGCCTCCTCATGCTCAAAAATCTGCTGTTTTAAGCCTGTCTCAATGCAGTCCTCTCTGATTGGATAGCTTCCCCGCATTTCCAGTCTACCCCACGAACAGTGTGCATATCTCTCATACCCCCTCGCCCTTTCCTGTGGCTTTGCCGGTCCGGCAAGGCCGGACACTGATCAATGGCCCCCCTTCCCCCCCACGGGCAAAGCCACTATTACCATAGTTGCACGAAGGCGAGGAGTAGTTGTATCCGGTTCCTAGTTTTTCCCCACCGTGACGCGCAGACAACGCTCTAATTTGGCCGCGTTTACACCGTGGAGAAGGTCTAAATCACCGCGCTTGGCCGATCTGAAAGATCCAACTTTGATTGGACATTGACAGCATTGAAGATGCAGCTTTGAGATGGGGCAAGGTAGAGACCTCATCTCGCTGCGACTCAGACACCTGTCTTCACAGCAAGCTTCTGCTCCTTGATCACACAATCTCTTGAGGATATGGAGATCTCTGCATCCCTAACCAAAGTCGGCGCAAGCGCCGTCGTCGGCCTTCTCGTGGCGTACGGAGTCTACATTATCATCCGCCACCGTGACACCGCCATCGGATCGCGTCCGGCGATCTCCAGGTACACGGCTGACCCCAGCAAGCGTTTGCCCAAGGGCCCAAAGGGCACCTTCCTTCTCGGCAATCAGCCTGCACTCAACGCAAACGCCCACCGTTACCTCGACCAATTCTACGAATGGCGCAAAGAGTATGGCTTGGGCTACGAGCTGACGATCCCTGGACATCGCATCATCGAGGTCAATCATCCTGCTTGGCTCGAGCACTTTCAGAAGACAGCTTTTCCACTGTACGGCAAACAGCACCTCGTCGCAACCAATGGTGAGCTCCAACGAACTGGAATCTTTACCTCGGACGGGCAGCGATGGGCAGTACAGCGCAAGTCAGCGACCCACGCCTTTAGCCGCAATATGCTCAAGGGCCCCGTCTCGGCCAAGCTCGCCCATCATGTCGGACTCGTCGAAGGCTTGTTCGACAAGTTGGCAGTAACGGGCGAAGTCTTCGACTTTCAGGATGTCATGGCTCGCTTCACGATGCTCTTCTCGATGAGCATCGCCTTCTCCACTCATTCCACCTTGGCCGATGGCCTGACGAAAGAGCCGGCCTGCCTGCAGCGCAGATACGAATTTGTCGATGGTTTCGACCGTGCCAGCCCGCTGATCGATCTGCGAACGAGAAATGCGCTGTGGAAGATCTATGAGCTATTTGACAAATCGACCAAGAAAGACATCGACTCGACGATCCAGAGCATCTACGGCTTCATTGAACCCCTCGTCGCCGAGAGGATTGCGCTAGAGGAAAAGCAAAAGATAGACGGCAGCGGCGAGGAAAAGAACAAAGATCTTCTCTCTATGTTTATGGAGAAGGAGCGAGACCCTTGGGTCTTGAGCGGCTGGATGCTTAATGTCCTGTTTGCAGGCAGGGACACGACGGCTTTCACCCTGGCGTGGCAGCTCTACGAGCTTCTGCAACCAGGCAATCGCTCCAAGAACCTCATTGACCTGGCTCGCAAAGAGATAGAAGATCGAGGACTGTCGCATCTTGAAGATGACGACCATGGTGACGCACCCTATCTCGATTACGACGACATGAGCAAGATGGTCCATCTGACCGCTTTCTGGAACGAGACGACGCGGCTACATCCTGCGAGCGCACGAGGCATGTCTATCTGCTACCAGGACGATATCCTCCCAGAGATCTCGGAGCTTGGGCAGCCCGCTGTACAGATCAAGAAGGGCGACTATGTAATGTGGCAAGACTGGGTGATGAATCGCCTACCATCCGTCTGGGGCGACGACTGCCTCGAGTTCAAGCCAGACCGATTTCTCGATGTACCCGCTCCTTCCTCGACGGGCACAGGAGAGCCGAAGCTCAAGACATTCTCGCCGTGGAAATATCACAGCTTCAACGGCGGACCGAGAACCTGCCTCGGCATGAATCTTGCCCGCTTCGAAGGACTGACGATGTTCTCAGCCCTGCTCTCGCGCTTCGACTTTGAGCTTGTCGAGCCGGACCTGAAGCCAAAGTACACGACGGGCATGAACATGGGCATCGAGCAAGGGCTTCATGTGCGAGTCAAAAGGAGGTCGGCGGCTGCTTCGTGATTACTTTTCTTCTCTTCACATTCTTTGCAAGCCAATTGCGTCATTCTTCCTTTCCCCCTCAGCAGCATTCGAGTGCTGCTTTTTAACACTGTGCTCAGGAATCGAGTTCCTGAATTGGGTCAGAGAAGCTCCGTCATTCAACCTGCTCTGGCCTTCTTGTCTTTAATACAATTCTGTGATTGAGCAAAGCGGTGCCAGCCCAGTGTTATTGCTGCTGCATTGTCCCACCTGCAGCCCGTGTATCGATTGACCTGAGTGGAGTGTTGGTCGGTCGGTGCACGCGAAGACGCGTCTTCGTTTTTATGACGTGCAGCGAGTCTCCGTTACTTCCATTCGTGTTTCAGCGATGGCAACCGCGACAATGACGAGGACAGCTGCACGATACGATGCGCTGCCGGCCCTATCAGACCCGCTTGTGGTACCCTTGTCTACGAGGGCCTATAACCGCCAGTATGCATCATTGTACGACTATCGACTCCGGCGGCTCAAGCATCCCAAAGGTCGCCTGCTTGCGAAAGCGCAGGCAAAATGGGCTGCATCGTCCTCTTTCTCGGCTGCATCTTCCCAAAAAGGCAGCGGCAACAGCAAGAAAAGAGAGATCAAGGAAGAAGAGGAAGAAAGAGCAGATGCACTCTACGTCAAGAGAATTCTCGACGTCAAGCAGGGGCAAGTCGTCTTTGTCATTGGGACAGTCTACGTGTCGATGCAACTCAAACCGGACGTCCTGGAGGACCTGACCAGAGAGGTGGGTTCATGTTCGTCTATGTAGCAACATGCATAAGGCTAAGACCAGGTCTGTGCAGCAATATCTTCCACCTCAGCCCGTTGCGGACCGGTACGCAGACCCTGCTTCGGACGAGGTGTACGTGGAGGATGAGTCGGGGAGGGTAAGGCTGGTGGGAGACGCCGTGGGGGCAGAAGGGAGACTTCGGAGCATGCTCATCACCGGCGTCGTCGTGGCACTCCTCGGCACCGAAACAAGGTCAGGCGATTTCGAGGTAGCTGACGCCATCTTTGCTGGCGTTCCTGAGGAGACTGAAGAGGCGAAGCAATCAAAGATGGAGGTCGACGAAGTTAAAGAGGATCAGTGGGTCGCCATGGTCAGCGGTCTTGAGATCGACGCCATGCCTTCCGGCTCGCAAAACCAGGAGTCTAACTTGACCGACAGTCAAGGAGATGACCTGAATATGTTTGGAACCTCGGAAAAGGAGCTGCGTTTGACAATGCTGTCCGAATGGCTGCAGGGCGAGGTGGGCAGCCCAGAGGTGAGTCTCAATGACAGTCCGAAACATGCTTTTCGCCGCTTACATTCGCGAAAGGACCGGGAGATGGCGTCAAAGGTAACGAGCCTTGTCATCGCCGGCAATAGCATCTCTATGCCGCTCCGTGCCGACGAAGAGATCAAATCTCAGCCGCGGACACCAATCCAACCGGGGCACTACCCAACCCTCACCCTGGACAACATCCTCGCGGATGTGGCCTCGACAATGCACATTCATCTCCTGCCCGGTGCATCGGATCCTACAAGCATTGCCTTGCCCCAGCAGCCGATTCACTTTGCCCTCTTGCCAAAGACGAACCGATTCGACTCCTTGCACCGGGAGACGAACCCAGCATGGTTCGGCGTCGGTGGAAAGAAGTAGGTTGCTTGCCCAAATTTCTGCCCTGTCCGCTTGCTTAAAAAGGGCTGTTGCCAGATTCATGGGCACGTCAGGTCAGAATGTCGATGACATCTACAAGTACGCAATTGAAGAGGACAACGAGGCGCGATTGCGCTGCGCTTGTCGGACCCTCGACTGGGGCCATGTCGCACCGACCGCTCCGGATACTCTCGGTGAGCATGCATCAATCTTCAATCACACTGTCCTTCCAGGTCGGATGACTGACGTCTGCATCTTTTCTGTCGAAGCCTGCTACCCGCTTGCGGACCGAGACCCATTCCTGATCGAAGACTGCCCGGACATCTACTTTGTTGGCAACCAACCTATGTTCGGCTCAAAAATCTACCAGGGTGAGTCTCTCGATCCATGCTTCATAGACAATTGCTGATTTGTGCTCTTTCCGACAGGATCCAACGGAAGGCGAATCCTCGTCGTCCTTCTCCCGCGCTTTTCCACCACGGGCCAGCTTGTCCTCGTCCAGCCACACACGCTCCAGTGCAAGATCATCACGCTGGGCATCGTGTCTTGACCCGCCCAAACCACATCGAGAGTTGTCGTTAGATTTTCATTAGAATGTCAGAGGGAAGGGCATCAAGTTGTACGATGAAAGATATACGATGAACTGAGCGAATAAACAAAATCTTATGTCAAGAAGAGAGGACGAAAAGACGAAAGGTCGACGATTGCAGTGATGGGAAAGACGAGGGAGAGCAAAATGCGAGCAAGATCATACCAAGCTCCACCGGCTTCTGAAGTTTTCGAGCCACTTTCCGTAGATGAGGTCGGTCAATGGACTTCTGTACGCCTCTGCCGCTGCCCTGTCCTCTTCCTCTTGAGCCTGGGCCTGTGCAGCGGCTGTGGGTTGACGCCGGTGGTATTTTGTTCTAAATGTAGCACTGAGGTTCTGGCGTGCCTCTTCGTCATCGTTCATCTTCATGAGGAGATCGACGACGAGGTTGTATGCGACGTCACCATTGGCCTGTGCCAGGTCCTCAAAGCCCTTGGAGATCATTTCGAGCGCCTCAATCTCAGGCGCGGGCATGTCTTCTTTTTTCGCCTGAGGACATCATGGGAAGGTCAGGAAGGTGATCTCGGATCGAAGGAAATTGCTACAAACTCACTCGATCAAGAACAGGCAATAGAACATCGCGAACAAGGCCGACGCCTTTGCTACGCTGTTCGCTAGTGGACTCGCTCGAAGCGTGTCTCTTCTTTTCTTGGCCTTCGCTCTCGCGGGCTGCAGTGCCCGGAGAAGCCCCTTTGCCAGGAGGAGTGAGTGACTGGGTTGGGTTTTCGCCTCGGACACTGCCGCTCCCAATGAAGTCTGCGCTAATGCGAGCAGATCCATTCTTGTCAAGCCGTTTGACAGGGCGAAGCGTTTCCATGCCCGACGCTACATCTTTCTCGCGCAAGACAGTACCATTGATGTCATTTCGCTCGTTCCACGACGATCGCCTCGGTCTTGTTGAGCCTGCTGACTTGGCCGTAGGTGTTGACGGCGTGTTTGGGCCGGAGGCCAAAGCAGATGACGCTGAAGGAGGTGGAGCCAGGTTTCGGCTGCTGTTGTCCCTCAAAGTGTTCTTGAGCGCACTGACGTGCACGGACGGCTCAAGATGATCCGACCTAGTCTGCTTCGGCGCCTCCGCACTGGGTGTTGCTGGGCCCGAGGCCGCCGATGTGGCAGGAGTGCTGGCGGCAGAGGCTCGGCTGAATGCATCAGAGTCGCTTGAGATCGATGCTGCATCGTCGTCTTGATCTCTGACTGCCGACGACTGGTTGGATTCCATGGCCTTCATGAGATCGCCTACCGGCCGTTGGTCCTTCTTGACCGTTTGATACCCTGCTCGCTCTTCGCCTTCCTCTGGAGGCCCTCGGCCTGACCTCTCCCAAACATTTATGGACGATGCCGACTGGTCCAACAGTCGGCTGCCAGCCATCCGAGACCTCATTGTGTCGAATTGCCACTCGGAATGCACAGTCCCGTTGAACGTGCTCGACTCCGACGGCTCGTGCTCGCGCAGGTGATCTTTGACAATGGCCCCACCCCGATTTGCGCCCCTTGCCTTCCAGTCTTGGTGCCTCTCGATCAGCTCCGTCAGTGTGCTCGTCTTTCTTGCGTACTTGATGAATCGATGCTGCAAAAGATCCTTTGTCGTGGGTCGCATCTTCGGGTCCTTGACGAGGCACAAGTCGACGAAATCTTTGAAGGCCGTCGAGAAATTTCCTTCGAGGACGGGGGACTTGGCCTTGGGGATGAGGAAGAGGACACGCATGGGGTGGTATTCGGCCAACGGCGGTTCTCCCTTTGCCATTTCGATTGCCGTAATGCCGAGGGACCAGAGATCGGCCTTGAAGTCGTACCCTGCCTGGCGGATCACCTCAGGGGCCATCCAAAAGGGAGTGCCAACAAACGTGTTGCGCCGCGAGTTGTAATTGGAAAGCTGAGCTGCCACACCAAAATCGGCTGTTGTTTATTATCAGCAAAGCCGCTCTCTTGTCCACCTGAAGAGACATAACCCACCCAGCTTGACCTTGCCACTGGCCGAGAGCAAGACATTGGCTGCTTTGATGTCGCGATGGATCTTGCCCTCGGTATGCAGATAGTCGAGGCCCAGGAGAAGCTCTCGGCAGATGATGGCAATGTGGGCCTCAGAAAAGGGTCCGGCCTTGAGCAGGTCGAGGCACGAACCGCCAGCAAGGTATTCCATTACTGTAGGGTTTTCGGAGATCAGCTTTCGACGGCTGACAGAAGAGCACAGAGAGGAGTCACTCACTGATCCACAGCTTGTACCCCTTGACAAAGCTTCCGTAGTAACGCGTCACCCAGTCGCTGTCACACTGGGCCAGATGGGCGATCTCCATCTGGATTTCTGAAATGTCGTCGTCCGAGTCCTCGAGGTCGATTTGCTTGATGGCCACAATCGTACCCGTCTCTCTGTGAATGCCCTTGTACACGGTGCCGAAAGAGCCCGTACCCAATTTCTCGAGGAGTTGGTACTGGTCGGCGAGCTGCTGTCCACTGGCAATAGCCGCTGCCGGTGGGCTTACCGGCGAGGGAGAGGCTGCAGCCGCGAGCGGGGAGTGGGCTGTGGGCGAGTCAGGACCCCGCTTTCGTCCATTGGGAACAGGAGAACCGGTCGCGTCTTGGGACTGGCCCCGGGCCGACATTGACGAGGTGGCCGACTCGAAAGAGGTGGACGAGGCAGATGACGACTTCTGGAGCAATGGCAGGCCATCTTTGTGCGAGCTTCGCCGTGGGCTCAGCAGTGGTGAGCGCGTAGGCAGTGAGATGTTTGGCTGTTTGCTCGAAGAGAATTCAGCGACAAGCTGTTAGCACTTAGCACGCTACTGACTCACCATGTTGTTGTAGGGTTGCGGGTGGGACCTCTGGACGGCAGAATGGTACAGCTCTTCCAACAGAGGTCGGGCCTCCCAAAGCTAGTCCGAGGCAGGGCTGTATTCGGTCTTGCTCGCGCGGGAACGGAGACCTCTCCAAGCGGCCTTGTGTCTCTGTTTCAGGGGTAAGTCCGCGGTCGGCTTCGGATCGAGCGCGACTGTGATCCGCTGGCTTGGCCTAGGCGAGGTTGCTGGTCCGTCCAGCAATGATAAGATTAATGGCAGTCCACGCCTTCGCCGAGGGTATCCCTGGTCGATAGGAACCTGAGATAGATAGTTGGGAGTAGTAGTAGAGTAGTGGTGAAGGTGAGAGAGTTCAGGAGACATTTAGCGGCCCTCCCCTCAAATTCAAAAAAATACTTGATTATTCCAAAACATTCATTCATCTGTCCCTACCGTTGCCTCCTGCCCGACTTTAGCCTTGTTGCCCTGGCTCCTTCCTGACCTCTCTTTGCGTCATATGGTCTTCTGCGTCATCACATCGAACCCATCTTGCTGCGTTGCACACACTTAAGAAGAGCGAGGATTTGTCGAATAGGATGGGGTCCACCGCGTTTGTTTACTTGCACAGACCAACACTTTGATTTCTCGGACAACACCTTCGACAGCGTTTACCTTGTCAATGATGACAGGCTCTCAAGAAGACGTTGCGGCAGTGTTCAAGGAGCGTCTATCTGACGACCAGGACAGCGGCAATGCCAAGGGCCAAGGGTCAAGCCCGTTGGACAAGCAAGTAGTGATGACAGCCGATATAGGACTCGCTGATCTGCAGGTAGCCCCTGTCTGTGACAATCGTCGAACGCGCACCCCTTTCTTTTTTCTCCGCCATAGGCTACCACCGGAATAATGTCCGGCGTCTGGTCACGTGTTACCGATTCGGGATCTTGTTGAGTCGATACCCGTACCGTAGGTTCGTCATCAACGAGCTCTTCAGGGAAGTGACACAAGTGACAGCGACGATGCCTGGCTTCAATTTCTTCCACACCTTTGCCTGTCTTTCGGGAGCGACTTCGGTCGCCTTTGGGTGAGGAGAGAGATTCCGCGCTCACTGAAAGCTACTAGGACTGACCAGATCTGATAGTGCCTTTGGTGCCCATGCCCTCAAGGGCAAGCTCAGCGCTCACCAAGCCTCTTCCTGGACGACGGCAACATCGTACCAGCTGACACATTCGATCGCCCTTCTGTATGTCGCCAGTCAGATCGCGCCTTCGATCAGCAACAGCCGTCCCTTGACCGTTGCGGCCTACGCATTCACAGCGGGCATCACCCTCTTCTCGGGCTCCATCTACGGCCTTTGCCTCACCAACGAAGGATCGCCCATTCGAAAGCTGCTGGGTCCCGCGACGCCTCTCGGAGGCCTTGCTCTGATTGCTGGTTGGGTGGCCCTGGCCTTGGCCAAGAGAGGAGGAGTCAGGTTATCTTAATTAAAGGCGCAGGGCAGGCAAAGATGATTACGATGATTTTCCCTTAGCGTGCTAAACGCGGTGTGCGAATTAGACGCGTATTTCTCTTGAAAGAAAAAGTGTTGGCTTCTCAAAGCTGCCTCAACCACCATGTCGGGGTGATTCGTTCCAGCATGCTCGCCACGCCCATCTCGAGTCTGCCACTTTCCGCGAGACACAAGGCATGCTGCCGAAGAGGTGAGGGTTCGTACTGCAGCGCCGTGATGTAAGCGATTCTGAGGAAAATATCTTCTTTAAGTCGACCTCGTCAGTTGCGCCCAGATCGTCCACGCCCAGCCAGCGGACCTGGCCAAATTACAGACTCTTCTCTCTCGGGAGGAGGTCGAGTACATCCAACAGGTCGCTGCGCTAGAAGTTGCGCCCGCCCCTGCTGTCGTGCTGGATCTCTTGGAGGATGAGGATATCGATCGCCTTTTTGAGAACGAGGGACCGGACGAGCCATCGCGGTCATTGAAGCACCTGGATGATCGCAACTCGTTGACGACGGGAGATGCAAGATTGGATGCGCTCTTGGGTGGAGGAATGAAACGAGGCTGTCTCAACGAGGTGGTCGGACAGAGGTGAGCTGCTAGCCTTGATACATTATCCATGCACAGGGCGCTCAGCTCCCTGCTTCCAGCTCTTCTGGAAAGACGCAACTCCTGCTCCAGATGGCACTTTATACGGCTCTCGGTCTCGCCTCAGATCCTTTGAAGCATTTTGATGCTTCTCCTGCTGCTGAGACCTCGATCGTCTTCCGCGCACTCAAGGGCTACGGGATGAAGGAGCGAGGAGCGCGCAGCAGTATTGCGATCCTCACCCCCGATGGGAGCGGTGCAGGGCTCATGATGACTCGAAGGCTATGCGAAATGTGCGATTATGCCATTCGGGAGCGATGGTACGGCATGCGAGCCCATCAGGCCAAGCAATGCGAGACACAACTACAACAAGAGCCTTTGGGTAGACCTACCTTTGGCGCTGGGCGTTTCCACGATCCAGATGATGTCGAGGTCGTCGACGAGCTCGTTGTCGATTTGGAAAGGCTGATTGCCATCTCCAAGGCACTGCTGTTGAAGAACGTCCATTTTCTTTCCATCAAAAGCTATGACGAGGTGGATCATGCCATCTCGTATATGCTGCCTGCCCTGGCCGACCGGCTGGCATCGACCACTCAATCGCCTTTGCAGCTCGTCATCCTCGATGACCTTCCAGCGATGCTCCTCGGCGCTGAACCTGCTGGACAGATGCAGCGCGCAGTCCATCGGTCTCAGATGATCTGTGAAATTTCGGACAAACTCCGGAGGCTGGCTCTGTACTGTGCGGGGCCTGCTGGACACGAGTCGTCGGCCGCCGCCATTGTCTTGGGGAACCACGTCGTTGACTCATTTGAGCGGACCAAGGAGCTGGCCATACCCGTCTTGCGTTCCATCTGGGAGAAATCGCAGCGACATTCCTCATCTGGAGAAGGTTATGCTCTTTTCGATGCAGCTGGTGACCCACCACCACTGCAAGCAGATCAGCAGGAGCTCTTCTTTAGCGGAGTCCTTTCGAGCGCCCACCCAACACTCCTCGGACGCGCCCGATCCCGTGCCGTCTTCCGACAAGGCGGAGGCCCTACAGGCAAGATGAGCGAAGACGAGATCTGGAACAGTGTCGCATCGGGCCTCAAGATGGCCGCATTGGGTTATCAGTGGGCGAATTGCATCAGCGTCCGGCTCATGTTGCACCGGACAGCCAAGCGCATCGACTGGGCCAGGATCCAAGATGGCTCGATGAAATCACTCGAGGATTGGGAAGATGAAGAAGGCTACGAGGAAGACGAAAAAGAGCGGCAGAAGATGCACAACGTCAGAAGGGCTGTACTGATCAAGAGTCCATTCGTGCAGAGTGGAGCGCTCTACGAGCCTAGCGTCGACTTTGTCGTTCTGGGCCGTGGCATCAGATCGGTGCGGAAGCAGATGTACGAAAGTGTGCATGCGGAAGAAACGGTGGAAGGCGAGGCGGGAGTAGAGTGGGAGGACGAGGAGCAAGAAGAGCCCGACGAGGCGCAAGCGAGTGAATACGACGAGGAAGAGATGTACAGTGTCGGAGAAGAGCGGAGTGCGGGTCAAGGGTCAGGCTTGGAGGGGGATCAGCTGTGGAGCTTTGTCGATGGCCGTCACTTTGACGAAAATGCTCTCGCTTCGATGGACCTCCTGCTCGAGAGTCCCCCGACAGCTCCGGGAGGATCTTCCTCATTGGACACATCGATTGCATTAGACTCTTCGATGGCTCTCAATCAATCAGACTCGACAAATAGACAATCGCCTCCGTCCACGGCATCAAAAGGGGGCATGCAGAGCGAATTTAGAAGTCTTTGGCGCCATAAGAGCTTCACGGGGCAGGCCGTCGTGTGGGACAAGATGCTCATAAATGGAGGAAACGAAGGATTGATTGAGGAGGAACGAGAAGAATCATGAGAAGAAGCCCAAATGTACTGTACACGACACCTCTCAACAATGTATCTAGCAATGACTACTGGTTCCACAGATCCTTGCCGCCCTGGCTAGAGAGGTGAGCTGTTCTCATTCCACTCTGGCCCGTGAGTGTTTGAATGCTCGAAGAAAAGCCCATCGACTTGAATATCCTTTGCTTTCACCGGTTTCTCCAGTTGAAGTGCTTTGATTCGCCCTCGCCCATGGCGACATTCTGCCCGGGCCTTGCGACCCGCGTCTGATCCAGCACTCTGTGCATCTGTCTCGAAGTTTCCCTTCCCATGTCGCTGTCCCACTTCCCGTCGCGTGTCGGAACAGAGGCAGGGCCGCCATCCCTCTCGAGCAGAAGCCTTCTTATTCTTTCGTCTTCGAGTTCTACTGCGTTTAATCTTTTCTCCTCCTTGACCGCTGTAGATCCACTGCTTCCGCTTGTGCCTGCCTTGCTCGCCAAAGTCCGCGTCCAGCACTGTGTGCTTTCAGTGGCGGGGTAGCGCCAACACACTCTTGGAACGGTATTCGCCGCTTGTGTCAGTATCCCTCTCATCTTTGAGTAATGTGTGCCTGGTCGCGGTTGCAAAAGACAAAGTTGGGACCCTTTCCTGTTGACTTAGACTAAAAAATCAAGGTGGAGGCGGGCTTATGTAATGAGCCTCCCTCAGGATTCGACCTCCTCCTTTCTGTGATCCTCCTATGTGGGGCGTTCAACTTCAATCGACAGATGGTGGTGTCCATTGATGATATTGTACAGTACAGTAAATCTATTCTCCCGTCGCATACGTCGACCGTGCCCTAAGCCGAGGTCCAAAGAAGTAAAGCACCAATGCGCCTGGTCCGCCTACAATGAGAGCCAAGAGACCCAGTAAGGTGCACCCCCACCCATAGCCGAGGGCATCGAACATTGCCGTGGAAAAGAGTGGGAAACCTGCACTTCAGGTCAGCTCGGCTTCTTGCTCGGCTTTTGCAGCCATGGCACTCACCAAAGGCAAACATTGACCGCACTGAATTTGAGGCGGCCAATGCCGAGGCCGCGTAGAGTGTGTAGACGCTGTGAAGGCCTCTGGGTTCAGCTGGGAGAAGAATAGAGGCAGAAAGGTGAATGGGAGGACCCACTCGATTGTGTAGGTTTGCACCACAAAGACGACGTTGACCATGCCCATCGTGAAGAAAAAGGCTCCGAGGTCCGCCACAAACCAGTGCACCCGGTACTGCACGGCCCAGCCAAAGATGATCATGCCCGATGGAATAGATAGGCAGGCGGCCGAGAGCAAGATGATCCGCATCTCGGGCGTGCCCTCGCCATTGTTGCGTGCTTTCAGCCGCCGATACAGCTTGTCCATGATGAAAGTGCCACCTTGCCGACCCATTAAGCTCCCCAAGGCAAGGGCGAGGTAGTTGAGCGAGGCGATGCCGACATCTTCGTTGTACGTTTTTCGGAAGACGTCGACGTACGAAACGATGAGAATGTAGTAGGTACCGAGCAAGATAGCCTGGTAGGCTGTGATGACCATGACAATGGGCTGCGTGAACAAAAGGATGAAAGGGCGCACCAAGCTACGAAAAAGTAGCTGTCGGAACGTCTCGTCACGGTCGTACCGGCTCCGGAGAACTGTAGCATGGTGAGACTCTTGCTCCTTTTCTTCGGTGCCGTGTGCTTCGCTTTGCTCATCGCGCAGACGTCGGATCTTGCGCTGGATCAGTACGGGTGCGAAGGTCTCGGGCAAAAGAATCGCGCCGGCCGTACCCGCCGAGGCACCGACAATGATGAGAATGTAAAAGATCCAGCGCCATGAGACGCCCTTCTGGATGATCCAGCCGCCCTGTCAACATTTCTTCTGTCAGCTACTCGCTCTTTTTGCAGGGTCAGGAGACGCTCACAATTATAGGCCCTATAGATGGACCAAGAAGAGGCTATTCAAGCAGACCAGTCAGTCACATGTCCAGAAGATAAGGTCACTGGAGCGATGCTCACGCCCAATGCGTACAAGGCTGAAGCCCTGCCGCGCTCCTCGGCACGCCAAAGATCGCCGAGAATTCCGCCGCCTATCGTGATGGGCCCTGAGCCACCAAGACCGGAGAGGAGCCGGAACGCCACCAACTCGCCAAAGGTAGTCGATCGTGCGCACCCCACGGTGAAGACTGCTCGGAAGAGTCAGCCTACAGTGATAAGGACGGTGAGAGTGGGCAAAGACAAGCGCACCGACAAAGATGAAATTGGCCAGCATGAGCAGCGGCCTCCGACCGTATATCTCAGAGAGAGGACCAAGAAGGAAAGGACCAATGACGCTTGGAAACCCGGCAAGTCGCACCGTCAGTTGCGGTCAAAGACAAGCTCGAGCAAGGGGATGGACTCACTAGCCGAGGAGGAAGACGGACACCATCATGTTCTGCTGGAAGGGCTGCGTCACATGAAGGTCATTGCTTATAGCAGGAATGCAAGGCGCAATCATGGACGAAGACATTGGCGATAGGATACCGTAGAGACTGCAAGGGAAGGTAAGCTCGTGGTGAGGACAGGAGAAGGCTAATTCTTGCGGGTACCGACCTGATGACCGAGGTGATGAACCATCGTCTCTTGAAGGGGAAGTTCTTAGGGTTTTCTGGGTCGTCATCGCCCTCCCAGCCTATCACCTTGACGCTCTCGTTGGCGCTTGATCCCGAAGTTGACACGGTGTACCCATCGTGGTGGGGTGGCTGAGTGGCCTCATCTGTGGTCGCGCCGACTTTGGCGCTAGGCTGGCCGACTGTATCACCATGACCGGCCGGCAATGATGATTCCGTTGTACCCTCTTGCTTCATCTACTATCGACTGTGCTGCGCAGCGACAGTGACAACGTCATGAAAGGCAGACGAGGAGGCTCGCTTAATTATGAAGATGGCGCGTTAGCCCCAACACACAAAAATTTCTCGAGGTTTTAGCGGTATTGCGGGCGAAGCGGCGCGACGCGGTATTCGGACGGCAACGATGCCGAAGAGGAGGACACCTGCATTCGCGATCGCATATGGGGTAGATTAGAGGAACGGCATGCACACCCGATGCTTATTTGGCTTCAATTTAATTGGATACAGACAGGTAGCTTGCTAGCTAGCTACACATCGGACAATGTCATCCGGAGACGGCAATCCGCTTCTCTCTTCGCCTCTGCACTTTCCTCTTTGTCGTCGAGAGCATTTGCAGTTGCACCATCTCTTTGCAACTCGTGGACGATTTTTGGGTCCTCGTCATCGATTTTCCTCGAATCAGACACATGGCCAGAGATGACTCTGGAAGACATGATCCCAATTCTGTACCACGGCCTTTGGAATAGAGCGTCCATGTCTTCCAAGCTCCTGCCTGAGGTCTCGGGAATGAAGAAGAGAATGTAAAGGATGCTCAACGAAGAAGTGACGGTCCAGAACGCAAAAAGTCCCCAACGGTCGAGTGCTTCGATCATCAGCTGGGTCGCCCTCGACGAGCCGTACTGATTAGCAAAGTGGAAAGCCATGATGATACTCGTCGCGATGGCTCGCAGCGAAACAGGCCAAATCTCTGTGCCGATAAGATACTGGATGCTATTCAGGCCGAGCGCCCAGCCACAACCTGCGATGAAAACCATGACAATGGCGCCAAAAGAGGCACGCTCTTCGTTGGCCGACTTGAGCTTTGTTTCGTGTCCAGGATCTGTCTGAGACAAGTACACGGTGAGGTACAGGGCGGCGAGCGTCTGGAGGCTGATGCCAATGAAGACGGAGCGTTTGCGGCCGAGCATGTCGATGAGGAAAAAGGCGCATACAGCTGACGCGATGAGCTTAACGATTCCAACTGGGTGGAACAGAAAAGACCAGGAGTAAGCCCAATTTCGGTCTCTGTGCTCTGCCTATCAACTCACAGATGGCCGTGGTGTAGAGCTTTGTATTTTCCTTCACGCCCACAAGCTTGAATATCTTTGGCGCGTAGATGGTCAAGCTTCCGCCTCCGCTCCATTGGCCGAGAATTTGGACTCCGATACCGACGGCGAGGAGGCGGTACAAGTTGTCCGCTCGTCCGAACAACTCCCTGACCAGGTAAAAAGCCGACTTGCCGGCTTTTGCCTCCCGTTCGATGCGGTTTTGATCGTAAATACCCTCGAGCTCGTCACGGACAAAAGGGTGCGAGACATCCATGTTACGGTACCACGAGAGGACGGCAGCCGCCTCCGTGTCGCGTCCTTTCTTGGCCAGCCAGCGCGGCGACTCTTTGATGAAAAAGGTGCCCACCAGCGCTAGGCCAGAGTAGATGAAGTTGGCGGCAATGGGGATCCGCCACTGTGCGTTGTCGAGTTCGCTAAGGTGGACCGAGGTACCCAGGTTGCTAAAGTAGCCGAGGGCTGCTCGTTACCGGTCAGTGTTTGGCCATTAATTGTGTAATAGCATGAAAGGAGTGCTCACTGATACCGATGTAAACAGACATTGAGAAGAGGCAGACCGCCAATCCTCTCACCGTCCTTGGCGCAATTTCTGCCAGAAAAGTAGGACACACGACAGGAAAGCCGCCGATGCCAACACCTGAAATGAAGCGCGCAGCGTACATCAAGCCGACGTTTCCCGCCGACGAGATCCACAGCGTGTTTCCGAGGAGCCAGAGGCTGCAGCAGATCTGTGCCGTCCGGACGCGGCCGAGCGAGTCGACGACGAGAAAAGCGAGGAGCGAGCCGGGAACGCACCCAATCTGAACCATGGACACGACATTGGACTCGGTCGAGCTGCCGGCCTCGATGCCATAGGTGCGCCTCCATGCAAGGGACTCTTGTATGCCAGAGATAATGCCCTCGTCTGAGCCGCGAGACATTCCGAGAAATCCAAAGACGGACATGGCAAAAGCAAGGCGCCAGTTGAGTGCCTCACGCGGAGTTGACTTGATGTGTTGCATGAACATGACGGCACCTCAAGCAAACCCACCGCTTGCCACTAGTTGGTCAAAAAGGGGAGCGAAAGCGAGAGAATCGGCGAGAGCAGAAAGCCAAGGGGGATGTGAAACCGAGATCAAGAAAGCACGGTGCTTCAACGGGTGTGACCGGGGCGCCCTTTATAAGCCCCATGACTCGTTTCGTTTGCGTCGCTGGAGTATGTAGGTAAAACAAGAGCCCCTTCCTCGGACAGTTCGAGTCTCTGCCGTCGTGCCCTTCCTCTTCCCCATCTCCATTAAATGTGAAAAAGAAAGGCTTTTCCCCGAACAGGTGAAGCAATGCGTGTAGAGGCGCTTTCTTGACAACGGAGAGCAAAAGAAATTGGAAGGGCGCAGATTTGCGGCGCGGCCGTTGTGAATCTCGTGGCGTCGGGGACCAAAAGACACACCAAGGACGTACAGTATAACCCAAGGACCATCTTTTACCCCACAGCTCCGCTCCCTGTCTACTAGATTCGGGTTTAGCCAACTTCGTTTGTCCGGTAGGTAGACCTAGGCGATCTGCCTTGTCGAGTGATTGACGGAGCGTTGCATTTCGTCGCACTTGCGCTGCGCGGGGGGATCGTTATCAACAGCGGCGGTTCTTGCTGCACCCCCCACTGTGATTTTTAGACTAGCAAAGCTCTTTGGAGACACTGCTATAGAAATTTATCAAGTCGTCATTTCCTTCCTCGAAATCTCGAGAGGGCAAGATACCCGCTCACTCGTCATGATCATGAACATGCAGTCCGTTCCGATACTGACTGATCCAGTCTTGCCCGCAGGCGAGCACATTTTCGACGGACAAAGTTGTCTGGGCATTCTTGTCTCGACTACCTGAACCGCAAATCTCATCACCTTCACAAGCAAGACCGGCATTAGACATTAAGCGATGAGGTTGAATATCATCCGATTTGCTCGTCTCGTCAATGTCTCTAGTAGCCATATAGACAAAGAGTAGGGGTGGTAGAGCTGGGTAACTTAAAATAAGGACGAAAAGAGAGAGAGAGAGCGAAAGCAAAAAGAACGATGTACAGTACACTGAAACAACTGCAGCCTGTCACAGGAAAGGGTGAAGAAGAAGTCTATCTGCGTTAAGTTGGCGTTAAAATTAACGGTTGGAGAAGTGGAGGAACTTGGTGAAGCCAATCGTCATGATGGTGTTGAAGGCGACGAAGGCGATCAGGATACCAATGTCGCGGCCACGTTCGCCAAAGTTCATACCGAAGGGCTTGAAGAAGGCGTCACCATCCTTGTAGGCGCAGTACTGGCAGTCAGCCGTCGCGTTGGGGTTGTTGATGTAGCCGCCAGCGACGTTGGCGAAATCGTCAGCCCAGGTGCCGCACGTCTGACCCTGAGGCGGCTGGAACATGTTGAATTCTCTTGGCTTGCACTCGACCTTCAGCCCGTGGAGGCAGTTTGTGACGAGCGTCGAGATACTGTAGCGGATCGGGTTGACGTTGTAGAAGAACTCCGAGTAGAGCGTCGAGCTCATCTGGTTGGGCGGCGAGAGGACACCGCAAGTGAGGGAGAGAATGATGATGACGAAGGGCACCGACAGACTGGCCAGGTAGGCGTTGGCGCAGAACGAGGCAATCATCGTGCCTACAGTGATGGCAAACAGCTCCGTGAGGAAGACGACGACCCAGTACACGCCGGCTCGGTTCGAGTCGGTGGGGAAGCCGACGAGGTAGTAGAGGAGGATGAAGAAGACAGTCGAGCAGGCCAGCGCGTAGGGCAGCTCGGAAATGAGCTGCGTAGCGGCAAAGACGGTACCGTCAAACGTCTTGGACGTCTCTTCTCGGATCCAGATCGACCTCGACATGATCCAGAAGGGCTGGATCTGCGCCATGATGATGGCGGGCAAGATGGCGACCATGAAGATGGCAAAGATGCGGTACTGGAGCGTGACGAGCGAGTTGTCGAGTTGCAGGAAGAGGAGACCGGTGAGGAGGGCAAAGACGAGGTGCTGGATGAAGCGAGTGTACTGGTAACTGGGCTGGCGCCACGTCGACAGCATCGTTCGCTTGAGGGCAACTTTGAACTGGTAAGCCCAGGGAGCGGCGTATTCGCCACCCTTGCGGTGATCGGTCTCTTCGGGCACGTTTGCGCCCTCGGCATTGATCTGCTCGATGGTCCTGAGGTTGCTCTGGTACAAATCCGACTCGAGGTAGTGGTCCGCCCAGTCCTTTTCTCCCACACGCGGCTGGCTACCAGCTCCAATGGCGTCGAGCATGTACTCTGCGGGGTTGATGGCTGGGGGGCAGTGAGCGCCGCGGTCGCCAAAGTACTTGATGATGTCCTTTCCGTCCTTTCCAACAGGTCCAAAGTAAACGACCTTGCCACCGCGCTCGAGGAGAAGAAGGCGGTCGAAGGTCTCGAAGAGAAGGGCAGAAGGCTGGTGGATCGTGCAGAGAATCGTCTGACCGTTGGCAGCGAGCTTGCTGAGAAGACGGCAGATGGTGAAGGCCGACTGGCCGTCGAGACCCGAGGTGGGCTCGTCAAGGAAGAGGAGCATCGAGGGCTTGGCAGCCAGCTCGACACCGATGGTGACTCGCTTGCGGTCGCCGACACCGAGACCGAAACCAGGGTAGCCGATGATGGCGTCGGCGAGCTCGTGGAGCTCGAGAAGCTCGATGATGTCCTCGACGTACTGATCCTTCTCCTCCTTTGGCGTGTCGTACGATTGACGGAGGTAGGCCGAGAAACGGAGGGCCTCACGAACGGTGCACATGGGCTCGTGAATGTCCTGCTGTTCGGCGTAACCACATTGACGCTGGAACGACTTGCCGATCCTCTTGCCTTCAATCAGACGCTCGCCTTCAATGACACCGATCGTCTTTCGGTCGGCCAGGACATCCAGGAGTGTCGTCTTACCAGCTCCAGAAGCACCCATCAGGGCAGTCATCGTGCCTGGCTTGACGTAACCGTCGACACTGTCGAGCAGCTGACGCTTGCCACCCTTGACGGGAACCGTGTACTTGAGCTTGGACCATGTGAATGGCTTACCGTACACCTCGAGCTTGGCCTCAGTCTTTTCGGTCTCGCCGGATCGACGGGCGAGAAGGCGCTCGTTGAGCTTCTTTTCCTCCTTGTTCGCGGGGTTCTTGACAGTCATGGCCGATGCAAAGGCACCCAGCTCCTGACGCTCAATGACGACGCAGGTGATGACGACGAGGCCGACGAGGAAGGCAAAGATGATGCCCACGTTGCGCCAGAGGTGGCCCTCGCGGTAATCGAACTGGGCCTCGAGGTATGCCATGCCAGGAATGACTGTCGAGCCAGGTGTAGCGCCTGGGAGGGTGCAGACCTGGTTAATGCCGAGACCGGCGGGATACCTGTTCGCTGCGAGACCTTCCAATTGAGAGGGAACGATCTGACCGCCGGCGCAGGTGAATGTGGTCCGCTTGAATTCGTTGATCATCAAAGCCTCGAACGCGTAGAAGACGGGGTTGATGTAGCTGATCCAGTAGAGCCACCTGGCCATCGATGCCTGCGGAATAACGTAGCCGGCCCAGAGAACGAGGACGGTGATGACGATGGCGGCCAGACGGGCAGCCATGTAGAAGTCGCGCGTGACCGTGCCAAAGAGGGCGAACATGGCTCGGAATGCGTAGTAAGAGACCACGACGATGAGCCAAGCAGCCCAGAAGGCAGCTCCCGACCGATGGAGGCCAGACATAAAGTAGAGGATGATGACGAAGATGGTCGCACGGGGCACACCGAAGGGGATATCGGCAAAGAGCTGCGACAGGATCTGAGCAGAGGGACGGAAGAAGGCGAAACCAGCTTGACGGGCCAGGATGGGCCGGCCAAGCATCTGCGTGGGCAGCTCGGCGAAGGCGGTGAGCGAGTTGAAGAGGAGGAGAATGAAGAGGCAGCCACCTCGGATGAAGATACCAGCCGAAGTCGTGGGCATGTTGAAGAAGAGACCGCCGACGAGGAGGGCGAGGATGATGGCGGTGACGTAGGACATGAAGATGTCGAACTTGTCGCCGAGCTTCATCTGCATCGAACGCAGCCAGAGTGCATAAACCTGCGAGGCATACGAGACGGTGTACTGGCTCTTCTTGCCCACGCCGCGGTGCTTCTCGTCGCGGACAGCCGTTCGGAACTCGTCCGTCTTGTCCTGTTGCTCCTGGGAGCTGTCGTAGGCGTCGCGATCGGCAAGGACCTGCTTAAAGATGTCGCTCTTCTTGTAGGCTTCCTCGAGCTGCTCGGGAGAGCAGGGCACGTTGCTCTCGTCGCGGCCCTCCTGGAAGATGCGCTCGTACTTGTCCGTCATGCCCGTCACGTAGTCGGCCGACGTCTGACGAGGTCGGTCGGCAAATCCGAGGTTGATGAAGTAGTTGCGTGCCAGCTGCCGGGGGCCGAAGTAGACGCAGCGACCATCGTCAATGACCATGACCTTGTCGAATTGCTCAAAGATGCTCTCAGACGCCTGGTAGAGCGAGACAAACATGGTGCACTGCGTGACATCGGTCAGGACGCGCATGCTCTTTGCATAGTCGAGGGCCGTCGACGCGTCGAGACCGCGGCTCGAGTTGTCCCAGCTGACAACGGTGGGATTGGCAGCAAGGGTCTCGATGATCGACACACGCTTGCGTTCACCGCCCGAAACACCACGGACGGTGGCGCTGCCGACAAGGGTGTGCTTGGTGTGCTCAATGTCGAACATCTTGAGGAAGACGTCGCGGACCTCCTTACGGAGCGACTTCTTGGAGTGCTCGGGCAGGCGCTGGGCCGACTGCTTGAGGCGGAGGGCAAAGTCGATGGTCCTCTGCACCGTCAAGGTGGCGTTGTGGTTGTCGTCCTCTTCCGAGTAGACGACCTGACCCATGTAGCGCTTGTCCATCTCCTGTGCGTCGATGCCTCCGTAGTGCACGTCGCCCTTGGTGGCAATGAAGCCGTTGCGCTTGTTGGCAATCGTCTTGAGGAAGGTGCTGCAGCCTGAGCCAGGACGACCGAGGACGAGCGTCATCTCGCCCGGCTTGGCGGAGCCGTTGAATCCCTGGAGGAGGTGGCGCTCCTTTGGCTTGACGGGATTGATGCCAAACGTCTTGAGGATGGCAAAGATGGGGCCAATGACCTCAAAGACGGCCATCTTGGGAATCGTGGGCACAGCCAGGTCCATCGAGGCCGTGCCGATGACCTCAAGGTCCTTCCAGCTGACACCGACCTTCTTGCCCTTGACGCCCATCTGATCATTTTGGTCCTGGACACCGTTGAGCCAGTCGCGGAGGTTGAAGAGCTCCTTGTGGTCCGTGCCCTTTTCCAAGTCGTCGTCGCCGCTCTCCTTGTCGGACATGTTTCTGAAAACACGAGTGCCGGTCAGTTCTCCACGATCAAATACTGCGACTGTCTCATCGGCACTCACTTGGACTCGCCGGCGAGGCGGTTGTCGAGATCATTGAACATGGTCTCTGCCTGTTTAACGTTCACGCCAGGTGAATGGCGGCTTGAGGTAGTGTGTGTACCGTCGTCGGAGGTGCCCTCCATTTCGATGATTTGCATTTCTTCGCGTGTAGGCTCGGCCTGGCGAGGTGCGCCGGCGCCAGGCGCGCCGCCGGCAGACGAACCTTCGTGTTGCGCTGCGTCCATGTTTGTCACTCCCTGCTGCGACGAGTCGCTGGTGAAGGGGTTACTACTGGCAGTCGCCAACGTGGGGACGGAAGGAAGAGGGACGGGTGAAGGGAGCGTTCAAGACAGTCAGAGGGAGCAGAGGAAGGAGACCGCGAACCAGGGCAGTCTTATATCTTTAATGCTAACATGCAGCCCCTTTGATCTCATGCCAGCCAGTAGCAAAAACAGCGGAGTGGAAGCCAAACTTTTAGAACTTGTCGTTTGCGAAGCGCGCCTCGCTGCGCACCCGGCAATTCTCTCCGAAAGGGGGCTCAAGGCAGCTCGAGCAAGTAAGCAGCGCACAGTAGCTCAGGGCAAAGCGCATGATGTTCGAGAAATGATCATGCAATTTTTCAAAACACAACTGGGCAAAACTCCTCGGGGATGCTCGGCAGGTGAGCAATTTGCCCTGACTTGAATTACCACTTCAACGACGTCGGCGAAAAAAGATAACGTTTTTCTAATCAGAATTTCCGCATCTGGATGGCCACGGACATGAATCACGATCTGACTCCTCCTTTCCGCGGTTAGGTGGAGATAAAAATTGGACAAATACCAACTAATATGAAATTCATCGAGTGTGTTTGCTATTCTTTACTACCTTGCCGGTGTCGGATGCGTAACGACAAACAAGTCCGCAACCAGCTTCGGCGTCATCAAATAATCAACACTCCTTCTAAACGAGCTTTCGGTCGTCATTGTCCAAGCCACCTCCGTCACTGTGTAGCAGCTTCAAGGGCTTGATTGTATGTCTTGTTTGAAGCGATTGACCGAACATATACCTTTGCCATTCTCAGAGCTTTCCGCTTATCATTGTCATCCCCCACGTCAGCGTCGGAAACCAAAAAAAAACTTAGTACTTGTCAGCATCGGAAAGAACTTGAGATGAACCAGGCACATGTCTGGAAGACTCGTCACGCCCCTGCAGCAATCGGGCGCTCACTTCCGAGCGCGCAGAAGATGTAGAACGTGTCGTCTAGTGCCCCTTGCCAATTTAAATCTTGGCGCCTGAAATAAAATCGGTTCCCTCTCTGTCGGCAGCTCCCGAGGTCCATCAGCTTACCGTGCATGAGAGCATTTCGTCTAGTGACTCCCTTTGTCCCCGGAGTTGCGCTTTGTGATTGCCCTTGATCATTCAAAGCTCGTGCCGGAGAAGAACGGCTCTTATTCGACTCTCTCCGTGGCCCAAGGCCTTTCGGTAAGATGACTAGTCATCCCTCAATTACGTCTTTTGTATTACTACTAGCCTGCCAATGATCTAGATAAGGGGAGAACGGAGTCTTTGGCACAATCCCGTCGTGAGAAACAAGAAATTCACAGTCTCTCGGCAGGGTCATGGTCATGTGCCCTCCGCTGTGCCGAACCTGCCTTTCCTTGCATCACCACAGATGATCTCAGCCGCGTCGGCAGTACAGTCTTCGGAGGCAACCAACGTTATTCATTGCAGGATGAGGAGCGGCGTTCTCACTGCCCTGTAGTCGCAATTCGCAGGCCGCCTTCGACAGCTTTTGTCTCCTTCCCGTCCTTTTGCAGCTTCATGACAGGCCGATACGCAATTTCTGCTACAACAGTAGTGCCATCGGAGAATTGTGGGAGCGTGCCTGTCAAGACGGTTTCAAGCATAGGGCAGCACGCCTTCTGCTGTGCACATGGAGCACACGAGTTGAAGTCACCGCCCAAGCAATCTCTCATCTTGTTACTCCTCGCTTTAGGACCTGCTTTGTACGCTCTCTTGGCGAGGAAAGCCCGTCGTGTAGCGACGATTGTCCCCATGCCTTGAGCTGAGGCTCATAGGGTTACAGTGACAATAATTGAGGGGGGAAGCAGAAAGATGCTTATAGTCGCGGGCTAAAGTCCGAGGCTAGTTCGCATATACGAAAGGCATTGCCAAATTCTTTAAAAGCGCGAGGGACCGTCAAGCCAGTCATGCCTATTGTGCTCCTGACTCCGCCTACCATGCCTCTTAATTCTAGCTGTACCGAGTGTCGTAGCAAGCGGCTGCGATGCGATCGTAATCAGCCCTGCTCGCGGTGCTCGTCCAAGGGAAAAGCCCACCTATGCCAGCGTGAGGCGCGAAAACCGCGGGGCGGGCAACGTCCTCGGCCCATTGTCAACGGTGAACGGCCCATTGTCAACGGTGAACAAGGCCTGGCGGAGCCGTCGTCGCTGTCATCTTCTTCCCTTTCGACATCTGGCTCTCCCTCGTCTGTATCTTCTTTCGATATTTTGCCAGACGCGGCAACGTGTAAAGAACTTCTTTATATCTTTGAGCGTCGGGTCTATACGCTCGTTGGCGCCTGCGTGGACCTGGTCCACCTTCGTGACATTGTCCAGAAAAGATCTTTGGCGAATCAGAGTCGAGATGATGCCTTGCTGTGCACAACCGTGGTGAGTAGAGCTTCTGTTGCTGTTAAATGGTTTGCACCTAATGCAAGTGCGAGCACTGCAGCTCGCTAGCTCTATCCACCACCACTTTGACCCACAAGCTAAAAAGGAGCTCCGGAGCCGGCATGCACGTCTCATAGAGGCGAGTCTGGGCTTTCTCGATCTCGAAAGGCAATCAGTGTCCACGCTCAAAGGGCTCCAGTCTCTGATATTCCTGCTCTTCTCCGGACTTGAAGGTGCGCAGAGCCAGTCGCTCTTCGATGTTGCTGTTCGATCAGCGCAAGCCATGGGACTTCATCGCCTCGGAAATGCACCGATAGAAGATGAGGGCGCTGTTCGCTCATGGTGGCTTCTAGTCGCGCGCTCATGGATCACGGCCACACAAACTGGGACCTACGCGATCCATGCATCACAATTCAGCACGCGTCGTTGGATCGTCCTACCGTCAGAGCGGCAGCAGCTTCATCAAGACGAGCCGCACGGATGGACAACCACCTCCTTTCTTGAAAGCATGCTCACACTTGCTGACGTGACACGGCGAAGCGTTGATCTGCTCAACGCCATACCTTCTCCATCCACTACACATACATCCTCAGCTGCTGCCGTTGAGATTGAGACAAGAAAGATGCTCGCAAGGAATTTTGTCGACGCGGCCATGATCCTACCCGAGTACTATTCTTTTGCCCAGCCAATCAAGACATCGAAGCTGGCCAATCGGTGGAAGGTTGGTGACAAGCCCAGGCATTCACAGGAGCGCTGTGTGCTGCAGCAATACATCTTCACAAATGTCGCAAGATTGCATGTCTATGAGATGTGTTCGGAGACGGTGAGTGCCCCCGCTTCATGATCGCTACTGATCCACTACTTTCCTTCTACAATCTCAGAGAGCTAACGAACTGAGAGATTGCCTGTGCAAGGGACCATGCCCGACATGCATCTGGATGACAGACATCATCTCTCTGCAGCCCGTCACGATCGAGGAGATTCCACTGCAGGCCATCAAAGTGCTGTCGAGCCACCTCTACACCTTCTTGACGCAAGCATGCGACGTGAAGCTTCCACTTGGCTCGTCGGCTTCTCATGCTAGCCCCGAAGAGAGCGGTATCGACCGACAGGTTCCACTCGTGGCTCGCCAGCTGATGCAGCGCAAGCTCCTCTATATCCTCAACGAAGAACAAGAAATTGGAGGGCCAGCGGTTGAGGAAGAGCATCGACATCCAGACTGTCTACGCATCACTGCGCTCGTCGAGAGACTCAGCTCGCCCGACAGCACTTTCGGCCAGCTCAAAGAAACGTGCGAAGCAATCATTGCTGCCTGCGATGAAGCCTGTCTTCGGAGCTCGACTGCACATATCAACTCTCCAACAGCAGCTGCGGACCTCGCCGCCCATCGAGACAGCACACTAGAGACAAGACCACACTTGATTGACCTCCAGGATCCTTTGGGGCTCACCATGGATCAGGTCTGGGCTCAATTGTCTGCACAGCTCTTCTTCCAGTGAGCGGTATCCGCCAAGTAAACAGATGGGGTATTGGCGAGAGGAAGAGTTGAGAGAAATCTATAAATGCGTCTAGAGTACAATGCGTGGTTGTCTGCTTGCCTCTCAATGGAACAAATGCTTCATGACAGAGGATCCCCCGCGTCATAGACATCCTTCCATTTCTTGAGCGAGGCCCTCAATTTGCCAACATCCAGCGGCTTTGTCAGCCACTGGTCTATTCGACACTCGTCGAGCCCTTTCCTCCTCGAGTACTCGTCACTCAGAGCCGTTACTGCAACAATTAGTGACCACGTTGTGCCGTCGTTGTCACCCGCCTCTATCGCACGCATCGCAAGTGCCGCTTCGTAGCCGTCCATGACGGGCATGTTAATGTCTAGGAGAACCAGCGCCGGTCGATGTTCCCTAAATTGCTCGACAGCCTCGGCTCCATCAGAAGCGAGAAGGTAGGCGATGTTGCACTGGTCCATGACTCGTGTCAAGATTCTCTTGTTCAGTGAGTTGTCTTCGACGACTTGAACCTGAAAAGGCAGACTGCGCTTGATCTGCTTCGAGGAGGAAGTCATGTTCTCTTCAATGGGCGGCGAGAGCATCTGGGCTTGCGGCACTGTGCTCCGAAGCACGTCATCGACGGTGTGAGGCGAGAACATGAGGTCGAGCGACAGCGGTTTCCTTGGTTTTCTCAAGTGTGCCGTTGCCGAAACTGCTCCACTTGGGCGCTCCATCGGTGTTACTTCATCTGCATCCTCGAGATCTTGGTCTGGTAGCCGGTTTGTACTGATTGTCGGCACAGGCGGGGAGGTCGAAGAGGTGTGGTCAGAAGACTGTCTTGGCGATGCATTCGAGACACTTGGAGACGGAGTAGGTTGCGAAGAATCAGCCGTTTGAGGAAGGTCGATTGCCTGCTCTATAGTCATGATCTCTTCCATCGGCGGGCCAGTCTGATCGCCTGCGAGCTTGAGCAGGCCATTGAAGGACCGAACCCCAAAGGGCTTCCTTGTGACGAAGACGGGCTGTGGAGAGCCATTCTTGTGCGCTGCCACTTCGATCTTGGCGTCATCTGCGAAGATCACAGTCAGAACAATAAGACAGAATTCGGAGGTTACTTGCAAACGCACTGTGAGCTTGAAGAACGCCAATCTTGACGCCATCTTTGGCACGGTCTAGGATCTGCTGAAGCGCAGCAATGCCATCCCTGCCATAGGTGACTTCCTCTGGCAGGAGCAAGATGCCGCACTCGTCGACATTCGTACTTGCATAGATGTTGCCATAAGTTGCCAGCTGGGAGGCAATCTGCCCTGCCAGCCGTTGCAGCCCGATGCCGTCAAACTTCCAGAAATAAACGAATTCGTCCGGGAATGACGCCTCTTCATGCATCACTTTTGCTTCCTCTTGGCTATGCAGAACCGGGAATAGGACATGGATGATTGACCCTCGTCCTCTGTCGCTCGACGCCATCATCGAACCTCCCAAACGGCGAACCAAGGAGGAGCAGATGGCCAGGGAGAGCCCCGCGCCCGACTTGAAGTTGTTGGCTTTGGCGAATGGCTTGAACAGGGATTCTGAGACGAATTCTGCATTGATGAAGGGGGTAGCCTGTCAACATCAAGAAGAGGGTTAGCCAGTGCATGCAAACCTACCTTTAGACATCCCTTCGCCCGTGTCCCGAACCTCAAGTCTGAGGAAGTGACGAAAGGAACTCTTGCCATCGACGATATCCTCCTCTCGATGTGGTGCTAGCGAGGCCTCGACGTAGCCATCGCCGGTTGTGAATCGCAGCGCATTCTGCCCAAGTTCACTGCAGTCAGCAACTCTAAAAGTGAGAAAGGCAGTGGGGGCGAGAGGGGCGTATCAACGAACATTGATGAGCTTGTGTGCTACCTTTCTGAAGGCTTCCAGCGAGACGAGCGACTTCTTTCCCCTAAGCGATGGGTCAACGACCAATAGCAACTCCGGCGGCGGCGGTATCCTGGCATCTTTGCCCTCGGCAGCACGGATCGATGCAATTTGCTCCTCCCATACACTCTCGGCAACCTGGTCGAGCAGCTCACCGAGGTCTGTCGGCTCGTCTGGAACAATACAAAAGGCTTTCTCTGCATCTCGGGCCTCGATGGTTTCGGTGGCCTGGATCAAAAGCGCGTCAGTTGCGACCAGTCAGCTTCACGTCAGCGCCACTCACATAGTCTCTGAAGTCGTCGAGGATCTCCTGCAGCTGGACGCCCAGACTCCGCATGTCGTTGACCTTTTGTCGCAGCAAGACCTGGCGGCCTGTGTTGAATTGTCCGCTTTCAAGTCCGCCCTTGCCCTCGCCTTCGCCTTCGCCCTCGTCGCGGACACGGAGATCTGCGCGGAGAGAATCGATGAGGGCAAGCATGCCATGCATCGGCGTCCGAAGCTCGTGCTGTATTGTCTGCACCATGTCTAGCAGCGCTCTGTCGACACTGGCGGACGGCGTGTGTGGCGAAGACTGTTGCCCAGTGTCCTTGTCCATGACGACGAGCGGCAGTGGAAGATGCTCGACGGGTTGCGTGGACGTCATGATTGATCGTCTGTCGTCGCATGAAGGAATAGAAAGTCGCGTCTGGCTTCTAAACCAAAATGTTCAGGCCGCCCGACGCCAGATCTCAGGGCGCAGAAAGTCAGGCGAAGACAAGTGCCCTTTAGTCTAATAGTCAGCGCGGAGAGATGTGCGCGCTTCAACGGGCATTGTCAACGGAGGGCCGCGTACGCATTCTACCACGCTTGTCCTCGATCCTTACTCTGTAGACATAACAAAGTCCGTGACGTATAAGCAGGTACAGGCAGCTGCGCCGTTTCGCACGTTGACGGAAAGTGCTGTCCACAGGCCGCACTTCCCCGCCAAGAGCGCCTTAAAGACAGCAGATGGTGCCAAATAATGAGAATGTCCCAGTCTTTCGCCGCCGTAACTCGAGCGCTCTTCTTATCCTTCTCCAACCTCTATCGAGATCAAAATGGTCCTCTTCAGGCTTCCTATTCTTCTTTTTGTTGTGGCCTCCTCCCTCTTCCACCTTGTCTTTTGCCAAACTGAGCTCATCTATGCACCCGACAAATCTTTGTACTACACGCCAGGCGTCGCGTACCCTCGAGGCATTCGTCTTGCCAATGTGAGTACAGGTTGGTAGGTGCAGGAGTATTTCTTCACCCTCAACAGATGATCCATAAAACCCTTTCCGCATACACAGGGCATTTTGTTGAGCACCTGGGAAGACAACACGAGGTCCGAACGCAAGATCCCGATCTACAGCTCGTACGACGGAGGTAGGAGCTGGTCTCTGCTCAGCCACGTAAGGGATCAGAACAACGTGGGCGGCCTTCGCTTTCAGCCTTTCCTCTACCAGCTCAAGGGCAGAGTCGGCAATCTGCCCGCGGGCACCATCCTCCTCGCCGTCAATGCCAGTCCAAACTCACAGAAGAAGACGAGCATCGACATCTATGCCAGCAAAGATGGTGTGTGAGTCCCCTTTTGTTGCATGGCCGGCCCTCAGATTGTCAGTGCTGATGGTATACGCACCCTCAGCTCATGGGAATACCTTTCTACCGTAGCCCAAAGCGGAGCTGCGGTGAGCAACTGAGCAGGGCGTCATCATTGCCTCTCCTTTATTGATTCTAAGTTCACTTCTGTGAGCACAGATACCGCAGAATGGCTATGAGACAATCTGGGAGCCTTTCACGCTCGAGTACGATGGCGAACTCCTCTGCTACTTTTCAGATCAAAGAAGCCCTCAACACGGACAAAAGCTCGTGGTAAGCCGGTCGCCGGACGCCATACACTGGTCAGAGGCGTGAGTGAGATTTGAATCCTGCTCGCTCTGTTCAAACACTACTAGCTCATCTTAGGCTTGATTCTTCTTTAGCTTCGATGTCGTCACCTATCCCCATTATAAGGCACGGCCTGGAATGGCCACCGTTGCCTACATCCCATCGAGCAAGAATTATATCTTGACGTACGAGCTCTACGACCCAGTCTTCGCTAAGAAGTTCGAGGTGTACTATCGCCTCTCCGAGGACCCCCTCAACTTCCTCGATAAAGAAGGTATCCGCCTCAGCGCACACGGCGTGACTCCGACGAGTTCCCCCTACGTCATCACAAGAAACTCGGACATCTACGTCAGCTGCGGAAGCATGTCGCAACTCTTTGTCAATAAAAACGAGGGCGATCGCAAAGCTTGGCAGATGACCTCAACGAATGCGCCCTTCTCTTATTCACGATCTCTGGTCCATGTTCCGGGAAAGATCCTCATCTTTGCGGCTGAAGGCCCTCAGGAAGCCTCAAAGTGGCATGTCATGACGGTCACGGCCGTGCCGATCCGCGGCCGCTCTCGCCTTGCCAGACGAGGTTCGAACCCGAAGCTGCTGGAAGGAGAGCAGCCTCGCCCCCGCGACAGCGAATCTACTCCTCTGTTCACCTAGCCCTTCAGACATTCGCGTACAGACTGTAGCCGCCAAACTCATCATCTCTTGTCACATCACGGCAGAATTTGACGAATGGCGATGTCCTCATTGACTTTGGTGCGTCTTGAGATCTGCGCGTGCTTCCAGAGGCCAAGGGTGCGCCCGTTGCTATCGCTGCCCACGGACGTGAATGAAGTTGCGGGGCGATCAACCCTTCGTGCACCCAATTCTGAGAGAAGTCTAAAAAGTAAAATTAGACCCGTCGTCGCCTCCATTTCTGCTCCACCTCCGTCTTTTTAGCTTGCTGCCGTTGCCGTTGCCATGGTGGAGGAGGACAGCCGCCGCGAAGCAGCCGCCAGGGCGGCGCAGGCACGCCTGGCGAGCACGGCGACAGCAGCGCAGAGCGACAACACCGAGGCGGTGCGCAAGCACAAGCTCAAGATCAAGAAGCACATCAACGACATCACGGGCCAGCTGCGATACGAGGCCGCGTCCAATTGCCTCCAGGTGAGGGCGAAGCGAATTCTTTGCTCCTGTCCCTGAGCTGACTTTCTTCTGCGAAACTCAACCCCCCTTTCGACAACTAAGCTCTTACATACGCTCATCGATAACGTCGTGAGCCACCCAGAAGAGACAAAGTACCGGCACTTTCGCGCGGCCCAGCCCAAGATTGCCGCCCTCGTCCTCTCGCAGCCCCCGGCCGTGGACATTCTCGTCGAGACGGGCTTCCGCACGCGCACCCAAGACTTCCAGCAGCAGTGGTTCGTCCCCGATGACTGGAAGCCAGGGGTCTGGGCATGGACACGGTTGCAGGCGACGGCCGACAGCCTGCGGGAAAAGGCAGAGGAGTGGGAGGAGCTCGTTGAGAAGACGAAGCTGAATGCGCAGAGGGAAAAGGCCGTAGAGTCTGCGAGAAAGGTGAGGCCGCCCTTTTCCTTTGTCGAGTTGTAAGCGCTCACTATTGGGCTGCAGTCTCGTGCGCTCGACGAGGCTCGTGAGGACAGGGAGAGGGTGGCGCTGCGCGTCGAGCGAGAGAAGATCGCGCGCGAGGCGGCGGCGCAGCGCCAGGCCGAGGAAGAGGAGCGTGCCAAGGAAGAGGAGCGCTCGCGGTCGCTCGAGGGCAAAAATCAGGAAGACGAGACCACGCATGACGAAAATAAGCAAGAATGAAGCTACATCTGTACCATTATGCCCTGTGCATCATCTATCTGCCCAGCCAATGTCCACCATCCATACCGCCACTGTGGGCTGTTTCACGATGACAAAACACGTGTGTGATTGATCCCTCCACTCTTTGCTTGGGCCTTTTTTCTCCTTTCTCTTTCCTTAAGTGCGACGCCCTTTCGTGATAGACGACCATCGCAGTCCCACGCTCAACAGCAGAAGCGACACTTGCGGCACAATCGACAGTCGCCCCCACCCCCAACAACCGCCAAGCTGGGTTCCTCACTCTCAACGAGCTCCTTTGACGAGGACCAAATGGCGACGGCCAGGAAGCTCGTCGACCAGATGGTCGCCTCGTCACGCGTCGCCATTGTAAGTCTCTCTCTCTCTCTCTTGAAGAGACACCTTCTCGTCTCGCATGAAGTCTGACCAAAGCTGGGCACATGGCAGTTCTCCAAGTCATACTGCCCGTACTGCATGTCGGCAAAACGGACTATTAAGGGTTTGAACCTGCCCGCGGGCGTCACGACGCTCGAGCTGGACCACGAAAAAGACGGCGCGGCCATCCAGGCGTATCTGCTCGACAAGACGGGCCAGCGCACCGTGCCCAACATCTTCATCGGAGGCGTGCACCTGGGCGGCAACGACGACCTCGGCAGTGCGCAGAGGAGCGGCAAACTCAAGCAGCTCCTCGAGCAGTCTGAGCCCCAGGCCTAGGCCCAAACCAAGTCTTGGATGTCATTTGTTCCTTCCCTTTCACGACAAGAATGCATTGCAACTCCTAAGGGTACAAGGGTCGGTCAGCAGCTTAGAAGCCAGCCAGACGGGCACCCACAATGGCAAAGTCAACGACGGAAAAGAGCGTGTCCAGGACAGTGATGCGGTCTGGCTTGCCGTTGATGAGGTGGCCAATGATCCAGCGTCCGCTCGGCTTGGCCCAGAACCAGTTGAGGAGGGCCTGCGACAGGTTGGCGGTGCCCAGCACGGTGAATGCGACGATGTCAAAGGCATCGTGGTCCCACTTGACAGCCGCCTTTACGTTTGTCTTTGCATCGCTGCTGAATCGCCGGATCACAAATGGGGCGAGACGGATGCCAGCCAGGACCGCGTAGCCGACGTTGATGGCGCCCAGGTAGCGCATGAGGTCGTGATGGTGGCTGTCTCCATTGGGCGTCTCAATCGTCTTTACGTCTGCCTTGCGCGTGCTGAGCTTGCCCATCATAAACTCGGGAAAGAGGCCAAAGTGCACAGCTGCAGACGTGAACCAGAGCGCGTTGCCGAGATAGGCAGCCGAACGGAAGCCTGGCGAGACGAGGAGGCTGAGTGTGTTGTTGCTGGACATGGCTGTTCTATGTGCGTGATGGACTCTGACTGCTACAACTGTGATACTACGAGGGTGCGACTCAAGGGCTTGAGGCTGCGCGTGTGCTTGCTTGTCCGTGCGCAAGTGCATGAAACGCACATTCGGACACGTGGATTCTCAATCGGCTCGGATGTTCCTGCTCCACTCTCCCCACTACTTACTTCCTCTTCCCAGAGGCCAGCAGGCAGACTTCCCGTTCCTAAAGATCCGAAGCTTCGATAGAGGGTTGGACACGTGTCAGCTAGCGATGGCATCCAGCGGACCCATCTCGTTGACTCCGGCCGAGAGGCTCGCGTATGCGCACCTCTTTGCCCTGGCCGACCCGCAAAACACGGGCATGGTGCAGGGCTCATCGGCCGTCAGCTTCTTTGCCCTTTCCAGCCTGCCCTCGCCCGTCTTGGGCACAATCTGGGCCCTCGCTGACTCGGACAACAACGGCTTCCTCGGACCGGCCCAGTTCAGCGCGGCGCTCAGGCTCATTGGCCATGCGCAGAGCGGCGCCGTGGTGACGGAGGAGCTGCTCAGCAAGCCCGGTCCGCTGCCCAAATTCAAAGGCATCGCCATCCCAGGCCAGCAGCAAGCTCCGAGCCGATCTGGCTCCACCATCACGCCCCAGACCACAGGAACCGGTGTCGGTGCAAACGCAGCGGCGGGCGCCAACGAGATCAAGCCCGAAGATCGCGCGAGGTACACGCGCATCTTTGCCAGTGCCGGTCCTCAGAATGGTCTTCTCGATGGTGGGTGCCAAACCCGCAGTATTTTCGTGGTTTTCCTGATTTGATTGCTGATTTGTGCATATGCTCTTCACCTTCCCTGACCACAGGCGAAAAGGCAAAAGACATCTTCGTCAAGTCGCAGCTGCCCTTCGACAAGCTCGGTGCGATCTGGAACCTGGCCGACACAAAGGCAAGGGGCAAGCTCGACCTCACCGACTTTATCGTGGGCATGCACTTTATCCAGTCGACGATGAATGGCTCCCTCTCGTCGATTCCGGCTGCCCTCCCCGCGGACCTGTACGAGAAGGCGGCCGGCGCAGCGCCCGCTTCCATCTCACCCACGCCAACCGGACTGCCTCCCTCGAGTCCGCTTCGCACGCAGAACACCGGCGGATCCTCAACCTTTCTACCTCGTCAGATGACTGGCGGCGGCTTTGCTGGCATGCCAGGCAGCCCTCTCCGCTCTCCTCCTCCTCCCACATCAGCAGCTGCTGCCGCTACGCCTCTGCAGGCCCAGCGAACAGGCGCTGGAGCAGGCGCGTGGGCCGTCTCGCCGGCAGACAAGGCTAAAGCGGACCGCTTCTTCGATGGTCTCGACCAGGAGCACAAGGGCGTCCTCGAGGGCCAGGCTGCCGTTCCCTTCTTCATGCAGAGCGGCCTTGGCGAGGCGACGCTGGCCCACATCTGGGACCTGTCGGATGTGACGCAGTCGGGAAGCCTCACCCGCGACGAGTTCGCCGTCGCCATGCACCTCATCAACCTCAAGCTGACGGGAAGCGACCTGCCTCAGGAGCTGCCCGCCAGCCTGGTCCCACCGGGCCTTCGCGGCACCAGCCTGCCGCAAGCCGTGAACCCGGCCGAGACGGACACGCAGAGAGACCTCTTTTCGCTCATCGACGACGACGACGCGAACAACCTGCCCGTCTCCACGGCCTCTGCCTTTGCTACGCCTGCCTCCAAGGCCGTTGCCTCTACCCCCGCGCCGGCTGCCCCTGCCGCTGCCTCTGCTTTCAAATCCGGTCCTTTCGACGACGACTTCTTGGCTACTAGCAGCAGCGAGCCGCAAGCCGCCAGCAGCGCTGTTGGCACCGCTGGGGCCGGCGCCATGCCCAGTCGCTCTCTTGATGCCGGCGCCGAGCTGGGCAACTCGCGCCTGGCCCTCGACAGCACCCAGCGCAGCCTCACGACGCTTGAGACGAAGCGCAGCGAGCTGCAAAAGAGCGTCGAAGACAACGACCAGAACATCGGCGACATCAAGGCGCGCCTCGAGAGCGTCAAGCTGCGCCACCAGACAGAGACCGAGGCCGTCAAGTCGCTCACGGAGCGCCAGGCCGCGCAGGCAGCCGAGCTCAGCGAGCTGCGCCAGACCTCGGTCCGCGACGAGTCGGAGCTGAGCAGGCTGCGCGGCGAAAAGGACGAGCTGGAGCAGGCGCTGATGCGCGACCGCGAGGAGGTGCGCGAGATGAAGAAGCAGGCCTCGGAGACGCAGCGCCAGCGAGACGCCCTCGCGGCCGAAGTCGAGAAGCTGCGCAAGGACGCGCGCATGCAGAGGGGCCTCGTCGCCATTGGAAAGAAGCAGCTCAGTCAGGCAGAGTCGGACATGGAGAAGACGAGGCAGCAGCTCGAGGAGGTCAAGTCTGGCAAGTTCGAGCACGAGCCCGAGGCTGCTGCTGCTGCTGCTGCTGCTACTAGTGACACTACCACCACGGCCCCTGCCACGGCGAAGGAAGAGGCAGCGGGTGGTGCTGGGCCCGTCTCGAGGGAGGCAAGCATCTCGTCGCCTGCGCACGCCCACCAGGCTGTCGCTAGTCCTGCTGCGAGTGTGCGCAGCACCAATCCATTCGACCGTCTCGGTGGTGGGGCTGGCGTGGCAGCAGGCGCAGGCGCAGGTGCAGCCGCTGTTGGCGCTGCGACGGTGGCGGGTGCTGCAGCCATTCACCACCACGCAGTAGCAACGGACGAGAAGGAGGACGAAGATCCGTTTGGCGTGTCCAAGCAGAGCTCGTCGCAGCAGACACCAGCACCGCCGGCTGCCGCGGCCTTTGACGACAACTTTGGCAACGACTTCCAGCCACAAGAGAGCAATGCGTTTGCCGCTGCGCCAGCCCCAGCTCAGAGCAATGTGAATCAGGCGTTTGACGATGCCTTTGCAGACCTCGACAAGGACGACGAAGTGGCGGCAAAGGACGAGGCTGGCCCTGTCGAGGTGGGACAGACGGACGCTACGCCGCAAGCAGATGAAAGTCATCCGACGACGACGACGACGGCTTTTGTCGATGAGCGATCGTCTACGACGGAGCCTGCCCATGTCGCTGCTCCCACGGCCGATGAGGTGACGAGCGATGCAGATGTGATCAAGGTCGACAAGGGCAAGGCGGCAGTGAGGGACGCGGACGAGGACTCGTACGAAGACAGCTCCGATGAAGAGGAAGGTCCCGAAGATGTCGATGGCGGTGCGCACACCACTGCCAGCAAAGCACCGACATCGGATGTGGCCGACAACGAGGATACAGCAGCAGCAGCAGCAGCGGCAGCCGTCGGTGGAGTGGCGGCAGGAGGACTGGCTGCCTCTGCGCTCCCTAGCGCCACAACGACGACGCAGGCAGCCGACCGGTTCCCTGAGATCAATGATGATGATCTGGAACCTGCCACCGATGCGACTGAAACGCTCGCTCCACCGTCCTCTCACCTCGACACATCTTCTGCGCCTGGCCCAGTGCCGCTCTCGGCCCAGGCAACAGGCGACACCGACGCCGCATTCCACGACGCACCCACGGGCGAGACGCCATCGACGGCTGACTTTGGCACCGTGGGCATGGGTCACGCAGCCCAGGCTTTGTCTGCGTCTGCGCTGAGCCCAGCTCACGAGCGCTTCACAACTGCCGTCGACGACTCGACTGCAAGTCCGGCAACAAAGACTCGGCGTGCGCCTCCCCCTGCACCATCGCGTGGCAGCACCCTCAGCACCACTTCTGCCGCTCTTTCCCCCCTGGCGACCTCTGTAGCTCCCGGGCCTGTGCCTGCGCCTGCCCTCGCAACCTCAACTGCACCTGACGCGGCACCGGCTTCCACCTTGGACGACTTCGATGCTGCTTTTGAGGATCTGGGCCCCGCAACGAGCACCGTCGGTGGCACCGCCCCAATCAGCGCTTCGGCGGCGCCAGGTGCCAGCGCCAATGGCGGCAGCACCAGCTTCGACGACGCCTTTGGCAACGGCGATGCAGACGACTTTGACTTTGTCCCCAAGTTCCAGCAGCCGCCTTCGTCGGCCTTTGGCTCTCATCAGGCGCAGGGCAGCAGCGCCAATGACGCCTTTGACCAAGCCTTTGGCACCTCGTCGGCCCCTCAGTCTGGCGGTTTTGACGGTTTTGACGGTGCATTTGCTCCGCCGACTGCTTCGTCACAGCCGCCCCAGCCTCCGCCAAGGCAGCAGCCACAGCAGCACCCGTCGGCCACTGCGTCGCAGGGCTCGGCGTTCAGCTTCGAAGACGCATTCGCACCAGCCAGCACGCCTCCCTCCTTGACCATGCCTGGTGGCGCCTCGGCCGCTCCTGTGGCCAGCAACAATGCATCGGCGGCTACCAAGGCCACGACGCCTGCGCTCGCTGACGATGCAGGGCCTGTCAAGCAGCTCTGTGGCATGGGTTTCAGCCGGGAGAGCGTCATCAAAGCGCTCGAAAAGTCAAACTACCGGACCGAGAAGGCCCTTGAGCGCCTCTTGGCCCAGACTGCGTAGATCATTGTCCCTTGCTACCTGGCTAATTAGGTGTTGCTGCTCTGTAGTCGTTACCTTTTCCCTTTGACTTGTCTACACCTGTCTCTTGTGTTCTTTTCTTTTTTCTTCTAAACGAGGAGCATGAAATCAATAGTCCTAGAAGTGCCTTTGTTACCGTGGTGTTGGTCTGTCCGACGCGTGCTTCGAGCCCAACTAGCCCGATGCGTGCATGAGATAACTCCCCTTAACGCCGGCGATCAAGTCCGTGCCGATATCATGCAGATCGAGTCAGGGCTTTCCCCCGTTGCAAACGAGGATCAAGACGACGACGACGACGACGTGCAAAGCAGAACCATGGGCGCGCAACAGACAAAGGAAAAGGCTGCCGGCGCCGACCTGACGACAAAGGCGGCGCCGCACTTGGCGGCCGCGGCCAAGACTGGAGGGTCCGCCGCCGACGCTGCCGACGCCGACGACTCTCCAAAGAAGCGCGCAGAGCGGCAGAAGAAGGCTGGCCTCTCGGACCGCGGATTGCGCAACCTGTACGACATGGAGGCGCTCCTTGCCATGTTTTTCGGCAAGCGCACCAACGTCTGGAGCCCCGAGAACCCAGAGGGCTCGATCCCCATGGCCATTGCCGACAACCAGCTCATGCGTCCCGAGCTCATCGAGTTCTACAACTCGCCCGGAAAGCTCGCACTGAAGCCGCAGGACCTCACGTATGCCGATCGTGGCATGTGCAGCAAGCGGCTCCTGGACGCCATCTGCGGCATGGTCAACACCACCCCTGACGGCTTCTTCTTTGAGGACGACAAGAAGGACCAGTGGCCCAAGCCAATCAAGGAGATCAAGATCGAGCACATTGTCGTGGGAAACGGCGCCACGGGCGTCCTCGATGCCCTCTTTTGGGCTCTCATCAACGACGGCGACGGCATCTTGCTCTCGCAGCCCCACTACGTGAGTGTGCTTTTAGCTCCCGTTGCCTCCAAAGGTCAAAGACACAATGGGACTGACGAGCCACGGAACCGCTGAAAAGAATGCATTCTCGAATGACACGACGTTGAGGGACAAGGCTGAGCTGATCCTTGTCCAACCTCCGATCCCCGTGGCCTCTGCCAAGGAACCAAAGGAGCCACGGGAGCACGTTGCCCCCGACACAGTCAAGTACTATGCGGATGCTCTCAAGAACGCAGAGAAGAAGGGAACCAAGGTCAAGTGCATCCTCCTCTGCAATCCTCACAATCCTTCGGGCGCCATCTATCCCAGGGAGACCGTCGTGGCTCTCGCCAAGTTTGCGGCGGAGCACGATCTGCACCTTGTTATGGATGAGTGAGTGATCGAGGGGAAGCTAACTTCGACAGAGTGTCCACTAGACATGTGGCTGACCCTCGTCGACTTGTTCAGAATCTACTCCAGGTCGGTCTTCCGAACAAATGACGTACCTGACCCGACGCCCTTCTACTCCATCTTGGGTATCGACGTAGAGAAAGAGGCGGGCCTCAACCCAAGCCGGGTCCACGTCGTCTCGAGCGCCAGCAAAGACTTTAGCACCAATGGTAAGTGAAGCCGTCTCCTCATTCCCTTGCTCCCTGCGACGTCCTTGGCGGTGGCTGAGCTCGCGCCGCCCCACACCACACGCAGGCTTCCGTCTCGGCTATGTCATCTCCCAGCACAACCCCGACTTGTGCCTCACGCTCCTCGGCTCGGCCCTCATGTCACAGGCTGCGGCACCGTCTGCCAACCTCTTTGCTGCGCTACTCGAAGACAAAGAGTACCTCGGTCGCTACATGGCCGAGAACCGGCGCAGGATCGCGGCTTCGTACAACTACCTCACGGCCTTCTTCCGCAAGCACCAACTGCCCTATGTCCCGAGCAATTCCGGCTTCTTCCTCCTCGTCGACCTGCGTCAGTATCTCGACGTGAAACCTGGCGCGGACGAGAAGAAGGCCAGAGAATCGGAAATGAGGCTGCTGGATCGCCTGCAGGACGGAAAGGTCACTCTGGCACCCGGAACGATTTACAAGCACCCCATCCCGGGCTTCTACCGCTTGACGTACACCTTGGTCCCCGAGGCGCTCAAACTGGGCCTGAGCAGGATGGAGGACATTTTTGGCTGGGAAAAGTGGATCGACGAGCAGCCGCTTCCCTGGACACGGACGTAGATGCCCCCTCCTCCCTACTTTCTCAGTGCGACGGTCTGCTTGTAGATAGAGGCGGATCGGCTCTCATGAGAACGTTGTTCTGTATGACTGAAAGCAAGGTGTGACCTGCGCTCATCAGACATTGTTCTGCCTGTGGTTTGCCAATTGGGACCAATGCTGGGGAGATGCGTGAGTACCGTCCCGTGGCTTTCGTCCTGGGGCGGTCAAAAGACGAGCCCACGATGTGACAGGGCATCCGCACCGACTCAAGAAGAATCAAGGCAGGCAAGAGAGGGAGAACGATAAGCGGAATTGGTATCCAGGACTGCCTTTTCCTCTCAGCACCGGTCTTTGTGCACACCGGAACGCCGGCGGCGGTGCTGGTCCTGCGATATCAAGGTCGGAGCAGAGCGGAAAAGGAGGACAGAGGGCCATCGATGCTCCCTCAGGCTCCGTCGTCCTCATGCGCCTGTCTTCTCCGACTACGTTATTCGGTTGCAGCCCAATACAGAGAGAGGGAGATACCTGGGAGGGAGGAGATAAGGCAGGAGGAGGAGCTCAGGCACCGTCCCTGCATTGCTTGTGTCAAAGTGCCACGGCTGCTGCAGGCTTCTGCAGGACAGCACAGCGAGTGTAGACAAGGGTGGGGGTGGCTTGACGAGAATAAAGAGGAAAGCGTGCTACTATAGAGGACCAATTCCAGGCCCTGTGTGTGCCCTTTGTGATCTCCGTCTATGCCATTGCCCTGGAGAACCGGGCCGTTCGCCGCTTTGTCCGCGCATCGAATCAGGAAAGTGTTCCCCATCGCGATATCTATTTTACGGTATCTCGGGCGAACAGGCCGACTGGCTGGTCAAGGTTTGGAAGCATGCGCACTTTAAGCACCAAGTTCCAGTGGCCCTTTTCAAGGTCAGCAGACGAGACGATTCATCCCCGCACTTCCGCTCGCCCGTGTGCCTGCGGCTCACATATACAGTCGGAATACAGTACAGGGATGCGATACAAGAGGGGTACACGGCGGATGGAGGAAAGGCTTGGCTGCGTTCTTGGCTTCGCTCGACCTGATTAGCAATCCGGAGGCAAGTCCGTGGAGCGATAGTGGCAAGGGGAGTCGAGCTCCCTTGCTTCTTCTTCTTCTCAAAGTGGCGCGAGAAAAGAGCTAGGACACCTCGACGAGATAGGGACACGGCGCTTAGCCCGTGTCGTGTGGGTAGCAAGGCCCAGGTTTTTTGTAGTGTGGATTTTATTACACTAGGGTCACGCCAAAATATTCTGGGACGCGAAGCTATTGCCGTTACATTATTGGAAGGGGTTAGGGTTGCTGGTCGATAACGGAGTTTCTCAGAGAAGACCTTATCAATAGACCTGGATGCAGCCTAACTGTCTTACTACTGTTTTTCTGAAAGACGGCGTGAGGACCGGATATTACCGGCAGAAGCATACCTACATACAGGCATGGGGCCAGTCTCCGTGACCCAGCTTCTTCGCTTCGCCTTCTTCTCGGCCCTCTCCTTTGATCAATCCGCCGCAAGGCCGATAGAGGCACTTGTCCACAGTCACCCACCTATCTCTGAGCTCGGAGGGGTCTGGAACCTTGCCGCCGCCGTCCGCTAGCCTCTTTTTGGATGATTGCTAGCCTCTTTGAGAAGATCTTGCGGAAAAAGAAGAAAGCGAAAAGGAGCCGACACTGCGTTGCTGTGGGACAAGTTACCTATCTTCGCCACGACGGCTGCAAGTCCGCCTGTGGCCTTGTGCACAATGAGCTTCTCTAGCCTCTGTCCCTCGCTCAGACGTGATAGGCTCGGTCTCGCGAGGGTTCCTCCCCCTCAGTGCCTGTCTGCCGTTATCGAAGAGGGGGATGGTGAAAGACAATAGAGACATGAGGTCGGTGCAGCTGCTTGCTTTCTCCGCCGTACTGCGAGCGAGGCAGCTTGGCTGCTTTGCCACACCTGTACGTCAATCTCTGTGTCCCAGGGCGAAATGCAACGGTTCCTGATTCATCTCTCATCTGTGCCCGCCGCTCCGTCGTCGGATATATAGGTTGATTGCACCATTCTTCCTCCCTCGACTCCCCTATCCCCATCTTACCCTTTTCTTTCTCTTCCATCCTCCCTCACCCTTTCTACGCCTTCCCTCCCTCCCTCCCTCACTCACTCACTCACCCTCCCCTCTACTCTTCTTCTCTATCCTCTGTCTCGTCCCTCCTCGCCCCACCCCGGACGCTACCCCTCTTTCTGCCCACCTGCCCCTACCCTTCTGAAGGGGCATCGCAAAGATGGAGAGGACTGACATGTTCGCCACCGAGTCGGTGAACCCGGCTGTCATGACGGAGCGCATCCTCCATCCCGGCCGCGCGTCGCGTGACGTTGCACACGAGCAGCAAGCCGAGGCACACCACGACATCGTCCAGGACCACACGCGTGAAGTCGACCATGACATCCGGCCAGCGAGTATGCGCCGCGCTTCGAGCGACCACCTGTCCGAGAAGGCTTCAAACGAAAACGAAAAGGCTGATGGGCACCACCACACGACAACAACAACGGCGCTGCCCTACGGAGGCGAAGACCTCGAGTTTGCAGAGGAAATCTTCACGCCAGAGGACCTCGTTGCCGGTCGACCATTCCCCGAGGAGTCGCTGCCCGAGGAAGAGGGCACCGGCCTTACGATCCGTGCACTCCTCGTCGGCTCCGCGCTGGGCTGCGTCATTGCTGCGTCCAACATCTACCTCGGTCTCAAGACAGGCTTCACCTTTGCCGCGTCGCTCTTTGGCGCCATCCTCGGTTTTGGAGCCATCAAGGCCCTCTCGCGCGTGCTGCCGTATGGCTGGGGCGGCGCACCCTTTGGTCCCAAGGAAAACGTCACGGTGCAGAGTGCCGCTACGGCTGCCGGAGGTCTCACTGGCATGTTCGTCGCCGCTGTCCCCGCCATGTACCGTCTCGGCCTGCTCAACAACCCGACCGACGACTTTGGTCGACTGTTTACCTTCTGTCTCGCCGGTGCCTTTTACGGCAACTTCTTTGCCATTCCCCTGCGCAAGTTCTTCATTCTCAAGCTCAAGCTCGTCTTCCCCACGCCCACTGCCACCGCCCTCACGATCCGGGCGCTGCACACAAAGAGAGGCGCAGAGGCCGCTAAGAAGAAGACCAAGGCACTCATCTACACGTTCATCGTCTGTGTCATCTTCATGACTGCAAACCAGTACGTCCCGGGCATCCTCTACGACCAGCACATCTTCTACTGGATCTGGAGCTGGGGAGGCAGGTCTGCCCTCGTCGTTGACAGCTGGGGATGGGTGAGTGCAATCAATGCAGTGCTGAGAGCACATGCGACGTGCTGACAGCTATTCCCACTTCTTCTGTTTCTTCTCCCAGTACACTGAGATCACCCCCGCCTTCATCGGTTCGGGCATGCTCGCCGGTCTCAATGCTTCGTGGTCGTTCATGGGCGGCCTGTTCCTCGCTTGGGCCGTCATTGGACCTTCGCTCGTCGCAACTGGCCAGGCGCACTGCACCATCACCCAGGAGATGTCGCCGACGAGCGCGTTTTCGTGCACGAGCATGAAGTTCAAGTCCGATCTCGTCATGAATTCACCCAGGTACTGGCTCCTCTGGCCGGGTGTGCTCATCATGTTTGGCTACTCGTTTGCCGAAGTATTCATGAACGGCAAGGCCATCGCCCGCGGCTTCCAGGGCATGTACTACGAGGTCGTCGACCGCGTCCGCGGCCGGCCTGTGCGCGAAGTCAGTGGCGATGCCATCGAGGACCCTGCGCCACCGGAGCAGCAGGTCCAGACCTGGGTCTGGGCCGTTGGTCTGGCCATGTCTGTTGTCCTGACCGTTGTCGTCTGCTCGGTGCAGTTCGACATGAACGTCGGAAATGTCTTCCTGGCCCTCATCCTCTCATTCCTTCTCTCCGTCATCGGTGTCATGTCTTCGGGAACGACGGACGTGAACCCATTGTCGGCCGTGGCAAAGGCAACGCAGCTCATCGTCGGAGGCGCCGTCAAGGGACAGGGCAAGACGGGTAACCCGGCGCTTCTCGAGAACCTCTTGGCCGGTTCCATTGCTTCCAACGCTGCAAGCCAGTCGGTCGACATGGTCGGTGATCTCAAGACGGGCCACTGGCTCAGAGCCAGCCCTCGGTCACAATTCTGGGCTCAGACTTTTGGTTCCGTCTTTGCCACGCCCCTCGCCGTCGGTCTCTACGTCCTCTTTACCAAGGCCTACCCCTGCATCAACTCGGGCGAAGAAAAGTGCACATTCCTTGCCCCCTCGGTGGGCGCCTGGACGGCCGTCGCGCAGGCCGTCGTGTCCCCCACGTTGCCCATCACGAAGGCTTGCGGTATCACCGCCATCATG
The DNA here is from genome assembly GCF_003144295.1 of Acaromyces ingoldii. Taxonomy (NCBI): domain Eukaryota; kingdom Fungi; phylum Basidiomycota; class Exobasidiomycetes; order Exobasidiales; family Cryptobasidiaceae; genus Acaromyces; species Acaromyces ingoldii. The sequence goes on from NW_020290247.1 coordinate 1,749,909, forward strand.
CTCACCGTCGCCGCCATTGCGACCGTCATTGCCAAGCACACCATTGTCAAGCCCGAGTGGAGACCCTATGTGCCCAACTGGAACGCGATCGCCCTCGGCTTCATTGTTCCTCAGCAATACTACGGCATCGCCATGGTCTCGGGCGCCACAGCGGCGTACTACTGGCAGAAGCGGAGCCCCAAGAGCGCGGACCTATACCTGTACGCTATCGCAGCCGGCGGCATCGCCGGAGAGGGCATCGCTGGTGTCATCTCGGCTGCGCTTGAGGTTGGTAAAGTCAGCGGCACCTACAAGGGAACCACCGTCGGTCTTCCACCATTTTGACCGGCTTCCAAGCTCCGCCCCCTCCTTCTCCTGTGATGATATTTATAATTCTTTTACGAAACCAAAACGGGAATCTATCTTGTCACGAACTGTCTCCAAATGTTCACTTTTGTGATCATTGTTGCGCCTGAAGAACGATGGCAAGTCAAAGGCCACCTGCTCTGCTTACGTATGTCGCAAAGTCCCGACCAATAAAGGCTTATATTACTGCTCGGTGCTTTGGTCATGGGCGCGCATGAATTAATGTGGCTTCGATTGAAGACCGCATGCAAGCGCCTCTTGGCGAGAATTTTCTCCTTCTTCGACCGTCTAGGCGTATCAGCTTAATCTTTCTTCGGTCTTGCTCTCTTCCCTGCCTCGTCTTGGCTCGGTTTCGTCACTTTTTGATGTGCCCAACTACTCGTCAACGGGCGTCGAAAGACGTTTCTAATTTTTCTCGTGTCTTGCTTTCGGAAGCGCGACGGATTAATCACCGCCTTCCTAGTAGTAGTAGTAGTAGCTAGTAGAAGTAGGTAGTTGCTGCCGCTACTCTTTAACTGCACCGGTGAGACAAGGAGTACAGCGTAGGAGCAACCGCGAATTATTGCACTTTGCTTCTCTCCCGGGCTAGCGTGGCAAGCGTTCGGAGGTATTAGTCAGAGCGGCCATGGGCAGGCGGATGTCACTCTACGTCTGTGTGTTCTCTCCTTACTCTGCTCTACGTTCAGCTAGAGTGCTCGTTATCATCTCGATCGTCTTCCCAACCCTAGCTCTTCTTAATTGCAGTGCGAACACCCGAAGTTGCCGTGACAAACCCCCCCTAAGCTGTCGGTACCTCTTCAATTCAATAATGACGCCAAAAGCCCGTTTTCTGCACTTTTTTTTTTCAAGCTTTTCATGCAAGCGTAAGACGCTAGGGCGTCGGTCCTTCTATGGTACAGGTAGAGTTGCGGGCCTTTTGAGAGAAAATTTCCCTCTCGACCCCTTTCAATTCACCGCACCACGCCGCGCCTGCACCCACACGAATAGACGAGACCTACAAAGGGGGAAGGGGAGAGAGGGTTGCCTTTTGCTCTCCTCGCCTGCCCGTCAGTCGTATTGGCTGCTGCTTGGGACTCGACGTCGTGCTATCTCTAATCCTCTTCTCGATCTGGGGAGCGGGCCTTCAATTAAAGCACAAAAAGCCCGAGCTCACGGGAGCGGCCTGGCAAGTTGCGCTCACCAATCGAAACGACACGAAACGACGCTTTTTAAAAAGGACGAGGAAAAAGAAATAACGCCCGCAGAGCTTGCTCTCTTTGCCTCGAGCGTGCACCTCGCCCTTTTGGACTGCCAGCCAGCCAGCCCGTCATCTATAAGGGCAACCCGTCCTTCTCCCTGACGACTCCCTTCGACCGCGGACCGAGCACATTTCTCTACCTTACGCGCGCCCCAGCTCCTTCGTACCACCACCAACACCACGATACCCACCTCGCCTCACCTTGTCGTCGCCAAGCCTCTGATCCCAGATCTGCCTTTGGGCCCTTTGCCCAGCCACGTAGAAAGCGAGGAGCAATGCCGAAACGACCTCGGACGCGCGACAGCGCAGAGTCCAACTCCTCCATGTCCAGAAGCAGCCATGTCGCCGCACGAATTTTCCCACCTGCCGACGCAGCAGCTCCTGCGCTCCCGCCCAAAAGCCCCAGTACATTGTCTTTTCCTCTGCAGCCGCCCCAGTCTTCGACTTCTCCTCTGCCTCGCTCTCACTCTCGTCGTCCTGCATCCCCATCATCTTCGTCATCGACGTACTATGAACGAAGAGAGTGCGCCACCGACTCAGGACCAAGCTACTTTGACAGCGCTTGCTCTGGTCCTGAGCAAGAGTCGCAGCAGCAGCATCAGAACGCAGCGTCCGCCTCGGCGAGGGACAGCCCATCACATCGGGCCAGGCTATTTGTTCACGGTCTTCAGACCTTTGTTGGAGGTCTGCAAATGTCGCAGCCAAAGAAATCCTCGGCCAGTGCTGCACCTTCCCGGCAGCAGCAGCAGCAGCAGCAAGCAGATCAACAACAACAACAGGCTCCTCAGCAGCCACAGCAAAGTGGTCGTGATGAGCGCGAACGTCAACGTGCTTATATTCCCGATCCTACCGCGCCCTCCCACGGCCTAGTGCCAACAAACGAAGCTTTCTTCGTGCCTGCAATGTCGTTGATAACGACCAATGAGCCGGCCAAATCGTCGCCAGGCGTCTCTCCAGGCTGGCATGTCGGTTCCATGGGAATGCGCGGCTGGTCTACGCAGCGCATGTCCGACGAAGAGGGCTACGTGCCCCTGGCGTCCTTTCCTGGAGGAAGGCGGCCACGCCATTTGGAGAACATGCTGGCGAGCGCGAGGCGAGAAGACGTGAGCACCAGCAGCAGCAGCAGCAGTGGCTGCAGCAGTGAGAAAACCCGCAATAGCAGTGCGAATGAAGGTGGTTCAGCGATGACGGCGGGCAAGGCACCTGTCGCGATTACGAGAGATGACAGACAAATAGCGAACCACTCGACAAGGCTGCACCTACTCCCCATGAGCCAGGGTGGTGCTACACTCCCCCCGATCAAGTCAGCCCCAATTATCACTGACAGCACCACGGGGAACGAAGCGACTGTGGTCCATGGCTGGACCAGAGAGGTGGCTCCGCCGGCGCCTTTGACCCCAGCGCCACGGACACTACAGTGTGCGCTGCACAATCTCGAGGTCCTCGACACGCTTGGTAAGTCGCATGGCCTGTCCCTGCAGAATCGGTCAACGCTCATCCGGACTCGTCTACAGGCACAGGAACCTTTGGCAGGGTCCTACTGGTGCGAGATCGATCGATGAGCCGGCAAAGGCGCGACGCATACTTTGCACTCAAGGTGCTGCGCAAGAGCGAGATCGTCAAACTCAAGCAAGTCCAGCACATCGAATCCGAGCGTGCCATCCTCAGCCGCATCGAACACCCATTCATTGTCAACTTGTAAGTCTCATCAAAATGACCCCCGTGAATCATCGGTGAACGCGAACTGACGGTCATCTCGCTCTTTCAAGGCACCGCACGTTTCAAGACTCGCTCAATTGTTACATGCTGATGGAGTATGTCATCGGCGGAGAAATCTTCTCCCATCTCCGCAGAGCCGGACGCTTTTCCGTCGATGTGACAAGATTCTACACTGCGACTTTGCTCCTTGCCATCAGGCATTTGCACTCGCGCAACATCGTCTATCGCGACCTCAAGCCGGAGAATTTGCTCCTTGACGAGACGGGCTACATCAAGATGACGGACTTTGGCTTTGCCAAGCATCTGTGTGACGAGCGCACCTGGACTCTTTGCGGGACGCCAGAGTACCTTGCCCCCGAGATCATTGAATCCAAGGGGCACGGTCGCGCAGCCGATTACTGGGCTTTGGGCGTGCTCATGTTTGAGATGATGTGCGGCCACCCACCCTATTTCGGCTCGGATGCGTTTGCGACCTACGAAAAGATTCTGGCGGGCGACCTGCGCTTCCCGGCTCACGTCGATGCCGACACCAAGCACCTCATCACTAGTCTACTCGAACCTGACGTTTCAAAGAGGATGGGCAATCTGGCCGGTGGAGCAGAGGATATGATGAATCACCGTTGGTTCCTCGGAGTCGATTGGTCGGCTCTCGAAGCCAAGAGAATACCCGCACCCATCGTGCCCGGCAATCTGCCGCCAGGGGACACGAGCATGTTCCAGAAGTACTCGACCGTCGACCTGAAGACGATGCCAGGGCTCGCCTCGGGACACAGTCACGCTGCTACTGCCTACAATCCACAGCAAGAGAGGGGATCGTACGACCACCTCTTTGGGGAATTTTGATACCTTTTTTTCGATTGTCGACTTCTTTGTTCGCTTTCTTCCTCTTTCTTTTGTCTACCTCTTTATTACTCTTTTGCCCACAACAACGACAACACGAGCATACACAGATCCAAGTGACTTGTACAGACGCATTCATTCCATCATAACCCTTTGTATCACTGTAATGTTACCCAGCATGGCTTCTTGCGCCTATTCAGAGATTGTTGCGAGCCCTTCTTTTGGCAATACCTCTGCTGCGAGCTCTGCAGCCTTCCGAGCATCTTTTACCTTTGACTTACCGGAAATCCCTTCACATCAACTTCGATACCCACAGGCAGGAAAAATTGTCATCAATTTTGCTCGATTGGAGAGGGAACATGAGGACATGAAAGGGGAAACGATAAAAGGAGAGGTTATGCGTTAAAAGAAAAGGAAGGGGGGAAAAGGTGGGGTGAGTCCCACCAAGTTTTTCTTTGAGAAAATCTCGGAGAGGTGCTTCTGCCTTTTGCGTACAGGTCGCTCAAGATCGGTTCCTCAATGCAGGGGGCACGTACGACTTCTTGATGGGCTTAACCTCTGTGAAGCCATCGTCGACGCCGGCGCCAGAAGAGGCGGCAGCAGATGCAGACGGAGGGACCGGCGACGAATTTCTCGCTGCGGGAGAGGCGTTACCGCTGTTGGGCTCACTGTGACCATCGACAGCAGCGGCGGGAGAAGAGCCACCGGCAGCGAGTCTGGCGGCCTCCTTCTCGCGCCAGCCACCAGCACCAGATCTTCCCAAGAAGGTAGGGCGGCGCGACTCGGGCGCAGGGCTTCCAGACGGGCTGCTCGCCTGCGTCGGTGCTCCCGAGGCGCTTCTCGGAGGTGTCGCGCCATCGGCGGGCGACGACTCGCCGGCCGCTTGCCTCTGTGCAAGTCGCTCTCGCCACCCGCCAGCACCGCTCGCCTTGACAAACGTCGGCGGAGCTGGGCTGGGGCTTGCCCTGGCATCTGCCACGGCACCAGCAGCGGCACGACCACGCCAGGGCGAGTCGTTGCTGGTCGTTGCCGACGGCGTAGCGCCCTGCTGCCTCTTTTCGGCTTCGCGCGCCTTCATCTTGTCCTCGATCTCCTGCTCGCGCTGACGTTGCTTCTCTGCCTGCTCCTTGAGCTTGGCCTGGCGCGCCTCGATCTCGGCCCTCTTGACTGACTCGAGCTCCTTCTCCTTCTCCTCCTGCAGCCGGCGCTCCTCGGCCAGGCGTGCCTCTTCCTCCTCGCGCAGCTTGGCCTTCTCGGCCTCCTCGGCTTCGAGCCTCCTCTCCTCTTCCTCCCGCGCGGCCTGCTCCTCGCGCTCCTGCTGAACCTGCACCCGTCTCTTTTGCTTCTCGATCTCGATCTGCTCCTGGGCCCGCTTCTTGCGCTCCTGCACCTCGGACAGTCGCTTGCCCTCGATGACCTTGCGCAGCTCGTGGTAGTCTGGAAGCACCCTCGACAGTCTCTTCTTCAGCTCCAAGTCGGCCTCGTGCTTCTCCTTGCTCGTCTCCAGAAGCGTCTTGCGGGCAAGCTTGTGGTACTCGCGGTCCTCTGCCTTTTGCCTTTCATAGTCGGCTCCAATCAGAGGAATCTCCTCACGACGGTATGCGCGCTCCATGTGATCGATCCGACGGTGGATGATGCGAAGGCGCTCAGCAAGCTCGCGCTTCTCCTTTTCAATTTGCTCAACTTGGAGCTGGACAAGCTTGTCGGTGTCCAGGTTGGCAAACTCCTCCTCGGTGAGCTTGAGGCCACCCTTTTCCCGGAGCGACTGGGCCATCTTGCGGGCCTCTTCGATGCGGACCTGCTCGAGCTCCTTCTTGATGCGCTCCTGCTCCCGGCGCTTCGTCTCTTCGGCCATGCGAGTCTGCTCGGCGGCGGCAGCAGCGGCGACCCGAGCGGCCTTGGCAGTGGCCTCGGCCTGGTCCCTCTCTGCGGCACGCCGTTCGAGAAGCTCCTTGCGCCTGGCCAGCGTCACCTTGCGGGCAATGGCAGCCTTGTGCTCCTCTTCGGCCACGGCCACGGCGCGAGCAAAGACGCTCAGCTTGGCCTCTTGTGCGGCCGCGACAATGTTGGGGTCGATTGTCTTGAGCGTTGTGTCGAGGCAGGTAGCCAAGCGAGACAGCTGAGTGCGAACAAGTTCGCTGGGCGTGCTCTGCAGTCTCACGGCATCTGAGTCGGGTGTGGCCAGGTGGCCAGAGGACGAACCGGCGGAAGTGGCAGCCCCGTTGTGACTCGTGCTCGTGCTGGCCTGAGCCGAAGGGTGCGACTCGGCCTCGAAGGGGTCATCCTGGAATGTGATGGCCTGCTCGACGTGATCGACACGGATGTCCAAGTGTCCCTTCTTGCATGCGTTGAGTACGAACTTCTCAATCTCGGCAGGCGTGTAGTTGTAGGGCGCCTTGAAGGCAGAGACGAGCTGCATGACTCGCTGCAGCTTGACCGAGTCGTAGACCTGGCTGAGCTGCTGGAACAACCTGGTGAGAATGACCGAGTGCAGCGGCTTGACGTACTTTGCCATCTCGGGGTCCTGAGCAATCTGCTCAATGATGGGCTCAATCTTTGCGCAGATGCTCAGCGGGTGGAACTCGACCTCGAGGATGTTGTACAGCTCGCGCAGCTCGGGCTTGACACGCTTGAGGATGTTGCGATTCAGGGCCTCCTTGAGCAGGCCCGCCCTCGTGGGCGTGCGCGAGAGACCAAGGAGCGACGTCAGGCGTCCGGTACGGCTGCGGGTCTCCTGGTCGCCGAGGATGAAGTCGGAGCGAGAGCGGTTCATGTTGCCGGTGCCGGGGGCACTCGACGAGATGACGGGCACGGCGAGAGCGCTGAGGAGGACGTACGAGGCCATTCGGGTGTGCTCCTCCTCTGTCTTGACGCCGCCACGGGCCAGCGCGTAGTATCGGTTCCAGGCGGCGGCATGGAAGAGGTTGTTGTCCGAGACCATGAAGATGCGCGTCAGCTTCTCGTAGTAGTTTGCCATCATCGACGGACGGGGAGCCTTCTTGGCCATGACGAGGAGGTTGTGAATGTCTTCGACGGACCGGAAGGCCTCCTGCCACAGCTCGAGCTCGACGGCGGCATTGAGCTGGGCGAAGCGCGTGTCGAGGTGGCGCTGCAGCGTCTCGGGCTCGGTGATGTTGATGGCGTGCGAGTGATGAGCGTAGCGCGCGACATTGGCCAGGTGTGCCCTCAACAGGTCACACAGCCTGCGGAACTCCGTCTTGCGCTGGTACTGAAGGCAGAAGCGAAGGGCTTGGTGCGCAATTTGCTGGATTTCGAAGAAAGCCAGTTCAGTCTCTCTTCCAGTGTCATGCGTGTCAATTCAAGGAAGAGGAACCTACCTGGTAGGGAATCTCGAGGCGGGCATTGTTGCGGAGGATGTCGAGCGCGGTGCGGTACGACTCCCAAAGGAACTTGAGCCAGGGCGTGACGAGGGCACGGTCGGTCCTGTCCTTGGTCTCCTCTGATGTGACGGCGCCCAGAAGCATGTTCTCGGGCGTCTCGCTCTCTTCGAGGTCATCGACATCAAGGTCCGCGGCGGCGGCATCAGCCTTTCCCTGGGCCTCGACGACCTTTGCCTCGGAGAGCTTGATAAAGTGACGAATGACGAGCTCAATCGAAGCCGGGTTGGTGTTCTGGCTCACGTTCTTGTACTGGAGCAGGCCATCCTTGGCGGTCCTTCCGCGGCGGAGGTCAACGCAGAGGTCGGTGAAGCGCAGCATGATGGGCTCCAGCGTCGTGAGGGGCGTCTGCTTGAAGCGACGCGAGGTAAAGACATCGTGCAGCGCTTGGAGCGCTGCAGGCGACTGGCCGACATTGATGAGCTCTTCGGCTCGTTTGAGCACCGTCTCCGGTCGAGCGAATCGAGACATGGTGCAGGTGAGGAAGAGGGGAGTAACAGCAGCGACTGGTCTTCTTCCTCGACTTGTAAAATTTTCGAAAATCAACTTTCAGACATTCTTGTATTGGCTTCAAACTTTCTAATGCTCCTTGGACGCGCCGTGCCTTCGCTGCGGCTTCGTGGTGGCCATCGATGTCATCGTCGCGCACTGAGCTTGGGCAGAAATTTGAGAAAGACATGCTGTGAAGCACAGGGAGACAGACAAATGGAAAGAGTAGTCGAGCATGCCTGTGCAATAGGTTTCAATGGCGCAGCAGCGTGCTGTCTCGTTAGAAGTGGCAGAGGCCCGCCGCCTCAAAGGCTCGAGCACCTTCAAATCCTGAATTTGCTTGCGAAGCATCTTCGAAGAGGAGCAAAGATCACCGTCGGTGTAGCTGTAAGTCATTTATTCAGACACATGACTCCCGATCAATCTGCCCCTTTCAAGTCTGGAGAGAGGCAAAGGCGACGTCCAGAACGTCGGGGCAGGTAGATGTCACGTGACCATCTTGTCGGTCGGTGTGAGCCTTCGCGACAACCCTCTAACCTTCGACGAGACTAGCGACAGCTGCCAGTGCGTCTCTACACATCGGACAAGCGCATCCACAATGGCAGATGTGGGCGGGCCGTCCGCGTCGCACAACCATGTCAACGGGAAGGCGGCCGTCAATGGAGCGTCAGGCAAGGATGCGGCGCCACCGAAAAGTAAGAATGCCAAGCGGCGGGCCAAGAAGAAGGAGCAGCGAGAGATGGTGAGCTCAAGTTGCCGCACAGTATTCGAGCCTTCAGCTGTACTGACCTTTTCACTTGGATACAGTCTGCAACACCTGCGCCTTCAGAGCCTGAGACAGATTCTGGAAAGGCGCCACAGGCTGGAGCGCCGCCGCTGTCGACGATTGACTTTACCGAGGACGAAAATGATGAGGCATACAAGCAGTTTGCAGACGTCTTTGCAAAGTTCCAGCAGCCAGAGGCATCAACAAGCGCCGAGGGTGCCGAGGGCCCAAATAAAGGCGAGGTCATCTATTCCGACGACGACATGATGTCCGAGTCAGACGAGGACGAGGAGAAGAAACGGGAAAAGATCAAGCTGAGCAAACGGAAGCAGCGACAGCTTCGACGGCTCACTGTGGCGGAGCTCAAGCAGATGGTCAAGAAGCCCGAGGTGGTTGAGTGGGAAGATGTGACGGCGATGGACCCACGGATCCTGATCCAGCTCAAGAGCACGCGGAACACGGTGCCGATCCCACCGCATTGGAGCCTCAAGCGCGACTATCTCCAGAACAAAAAGGGTATCGAGAAGCCGCCGTTCCAGCTGCCGTGTGAGTAGGCATCTTTGTCTCTGCCAGAATTCCCTCGGCATCTGATTGATACTGACGCGCACTCTTCGTTTTTGTCAGCATACATTGCTGCGACGGGCATTGCCGAGATGAAGGACGCGCTGAAAGAGAAAGAAGGCGACCAATCACTCAAGGCAAAGACGCGGGAGCGTGTGCAGCCCAAGATGGGCAAGATTGCCATTGACTACCAGAAGCTCCATGACGCCTTTTTCCGCTTCCAGACAAAGCCGGAGTCGCTCACGGGGTACGGCGAAGTGTACTACGAAGGAAAGGAGTTTGAGACCAAGTTCAAGGAGCGCAAACCGGGTGAGCTGAGCGACGAGCTCAAGGAGGCGCTCAGCATTCCACCCTTGGCCCCACCGCCGTGGTTGATCGCCATGCAGCGGTATGGACCGCCTCCGAGCTATCCACAGCTGAGAATCCCGGGTCTCAACATCCCCATTCCTGAGGGCGCCCAGTGGGGTTTCCACCCGGGTGGATGGGGCCGGCCGCCGATGGACGAGTACGGACGTCCATTGTACGGCGATGTCATGGGCGAAGGCGGCGAGGCGGCCGCCGAGAGCCAACGGCAGGCCGAAGCGTACGCCCAGCCGATAGAGAAGGAGCCCTGGGGCGAGCTGGAGCCAGAGGAGGATGAAGAGGAAGAGGAGGAGGAAGAGGAGGAAGAAGAAGAGGAAGAGGAGGAGGAAGACGACAGGCAGGACGCGATGGACACGCAGGATGGATTGCAAACGCCGAGCGGCATGGAGACACCCGGAGGCCTGCAGTCGGTTGCGTCGACGGTGCCGGGCGGGTTGGAGACGCCCGACTTTATCGAGCTTCGAAAGGGCTCGAGAGCAGCTCCTCCGCAGGCTGGGCCTCCACCATCGGGCCCGCCCAGGCAGCTGTTCCAGGTGCTGGAGGAGCGGAGCGTGCAGGGCGGCGCTGGCTTCATGCCGAGCGAGCGAGGGTACGATATGGCTCAGCTTCAGCAGCAGCAGCAGCAGCAGCAGCACAATGCGCCCGTGCTTGGCGCAGAGGACGTCGGGACGAAGCGGAAACGCGGCGGCGCACACGACGTCGATGTTGCGCTCGACCCCAGCGAGCTCGAGGGCATGAGCGAGGAACAGCTCCAGCAGCGCTACGACGACGCAAGGCGGGCACAGACGAACAAGGGAGCCTCGTCGGGGGCAGATCAGGACCTGTCGCTCCTGCGAGAAGAGCTCCAGAGAAAGCGGACGGCAAAGGAGGCCAGAAGACGATGATCGGAGGTCTCTCTCTCTTGTACAATTGACAACTGCAACTATACTACACTTCATCTTCTATTTCTCACTGGGCTCCTGCCTGAGACTGTGCCAGTGTCAGTGCTCTCCGGACAGCCTGCTCCGTCGGACCAAGTGCCTGTTTTACTCAGGGTCAGCACGCTGTCTTGTTCCTTTCACCCTTGCTCCTCCCACCTGCAATACTCACTGCTCTAACGCGCTCGCGGCCAGAGCCCGGAAGCGCCTGCTCGGCGTCGCGCTCCATGTCCTCCATGGCTCTCTTCCTCGGCACCGTCTTGCCATCCACGACGAGGCTGGCGAGCTTGGCGCTCATCTTTGCCGCCTTGACCTTGCGCTCCTTCGGCGTTTGCTGCTGCTCCTCGTCACCGCCGCCTGTCGTCTCTGACGTAGAGGGCTGCGGTGCAATGGCGGCCCAAAAGTGGCGGAGGAACTCCGTCGTGGTTGCCTGCGAGCTTGTCAGTCGGCTCTGGATCTTCGACGGCAGGTCGGCTCCCCCGCCGCGCAGCGCCCGTGCCTCGTTGCGGGCGCGAATGTTGGAGAGCATCGACTTCATGGCGCCCGCGGCATCGCCTGCGTCAAAGTCGGAGAGAGACAGCGACCAGGCAGCCCGAGTACTGTCGACCATTCTGCGCACGTCACTCTCCGTCTAGAAGGAGAGAAGGGGTTTTTGGCAGTCAATAAAGGAATCGAAGAGACACGTAAAGAGAGAGAGAGAGAGACGAAACTGACCACATTCGTCGCATCGACTCGGGCATTGGTGCCGCCCATCCTGCTCTCAAAGAGCTGCCGCTGGTCGCGCATGTCGAGCCATTGCCTTTGTGTCGTACCCTCCTCGCCCAGCTCTTCAATCACGATCCTCGAGTCTTCTTCTTCTTCCTCCTCGTCATCGTCATCGCCATCGCCATACTCCTGGTCGACGCCGCCCGTCTTTTTGCGCTTGCGCCTCTGCGCCTCCTCCTGCTCGCCCAGGGCCGAGTCGAGGAGGCTCTGGCTGTGGTCGTTGAAGCGGCGGATGAGCGGCAGCGTCTTTCGCTCGCCGCCCGCGCGCATCGTCCAGTCCTTTTCGTTTCCCGTCTCCTGGTGGTCCTCGGCCGTGGCGCCGAGATCGAGGAAGCGGTCGTGGGCGTCAAACTGCTTTCTCCTCGGCTCGATGCCATCGTCTTCGTCTTCGAGGTAGCGGTCAAAGACGTCGTCCTGCTTGATGATGTGCTGCGAGGCCTTTGAGCGCGCCGAGGAGCGCAGCCGGTGGTAGAGCTTGGAGGAAAAGTACCTCCGCCAGAACTCCTCCTCCTCCATGACCTCGGGCACATTCTCCTCAAAGGCGCGCGCGACGACGGGAAACTGCGCCTTGAGATCCCGGACGAGCTCGGGGGTCATGTTGATGCGCGTCTCGCCGGCCTCGTTTGTCGACGGTCGCGGGTCGGCGATGCGTGCGTTCCTGCCCGCTCGCTGCGAGGCCGACGCCCGCTCGGCGTTGAGCAGCGCAGCCCGGGCAGGGTGGGACCAGAACTCGACGTCGGTGATTTGCTTGGACATGACGACCTGGCGATGCAGCAAGGCCAACGTAGGGTTGGCCTGCAGCACGCGGATGCGCAGATCGAGCTCCTCCCTTTGCCGCTTCTCTGCCGAGACAGCCGGAGACGCCCTGGCCTTTCCCTTGTCGGCGATACTGGTTGCTACAGCAGGAGAAGCAGGCGCAGGCGAGGGAACTGCGGCTGGCGTCGACGTGCTGGTGCTATTGCTTGTGCTGGTGCTAGCCTTGTTCTTGGACGCAATCTCCGACAGGCGATCCTTGAACCGCTCGCGATCATCGAGGGCCCTTTGTCTGTCCCCGCTGCCCCCACCCGTGTACTCGAACAGGACACTGTCCTTGTCGTCGGGCGCCAGAGGACCATTCAGCCTGACCTTGAGCGAGACCCTGGGCGCATCGGGCTTGCTGATGAGGATGCCAATGATGGAGCCCGGCGCCACGACGATGGGCGATGTCGTCGACGACGAAGACGAAGGCTGCCACCGCAGGATGCCCGACGACTCCTCGAGCGAGAGGCTGCCCGCCAGCTTCTGCCAAGAGGCTGCCGCGTGCAGCTGCTGGCTCGCCATGGGCTACACTACTCAGCGTCGGACGTGTGTGTTGGAGATGAAGTGAGAAGACTCGGCGCGTGTGGCTGCTGCTGCCTGCTCCACTTTGTTTTACTTTTTTTGTCGACCGTCTCTCGTGAGCTAGCTTTTGCCGCCAGAAGGAGTGACCGCTACCACTTCTGCATGGGCAAGCAAAAATCCCAGACAAAGGCCGTCCCAGCCAAGGCCGCGCCGTACGTCTTTCCACCCAGTGTCTGGACGGGCAAGAAGCCGCGCACGCTGGGCCCGCCGACAACGCTCCTTGCCTCGCAGATCCTCCTCTTCGACTCGACGCTCCTCGCCGAAGAGTGCCGCGCCCTCGTCGGCCTCTTTGACTCGCCTTCCGCCGCTGCTGGCACTGGTTCAAGCGGCAGCTGTCCCACGCTGGAGCCGAGCCCGGCGGCGCGCCGCGGCGAGGCACAGCGGACGAACCACCGCTTCTCAACGACGGACGCGTCGTTTGCCGCGGCTCTCTTTGCCCACACGGGCCTCGCCGCCGCGCTCTCCACGCACCTCGCCCCGACGCCCGACGGCCGGCGGCCCGTGGGGCTCAGCGCCAACATCCGCATCTACCGCTATGACCCGGGCGCCATCTTTGGACCCCACTACGATGATCACGCGACGGACCCGGCGTCGGGCCTGCGCACCGAGTGGACCTTGCTCGTCTACCTCACGGGCCAGCAGGACGGCGTCGACGGCGGCCAGACGGTCTTTTACGAGGACCACGCCAGGCCTGGGCCTGGTGCTGGTGCTGGCAGCAAGGAAAGGGGCAGGATCGTCGCGCCGCTGAGCCGGGGCACGGCCTTGCTGCACCGCCACGGTCGGGTGAGTAATCCTCCTCCTCCTCTTCTCTGTTCGTCGACTGTCTCGTGGCTGACGGGCTCCCAACACAGTCATGCATGCTGCACGAGGCCCTGCCGCCGACACGGGGGACCAAATGGGTCCTGCGCTCCGACGTCGTCTTTGGCCGGTAGCTTCTTCTCCTTCACGCAGGCGGGTGATAGTCACTACGATTAGATGCAGAGCGAGAGCGAGAGAGAGAGAGAGAGATGAGGAGATGGAAGATGTACATGTAGCAATAGTCTAAAATAAGATGAGCAAGGGTGAGACCTAGTCGAGCTCGTCGGGCTCGAGTGAGCCAGGCATCGTGTGGCTTTCGGAGCGCTCTTGACTTTGTTGACGCTGCCGTTGCTCAGCTGCTCGCAGTGCGCGATCGCGCATCGACGCCGGCGACGGGTCTGTCCCTTCTCCCTCCCCCATCTCAACCAGTGAAGCTGGCCCTCCGCTGGACATGGGTTGCTGCTGCTGCTGCTGTTGCTGCTGGGAAGTGGACGCTGCACTGGAAGGCGACACCGTCTCGAGCGTCACTCGACAGACGGGGCACGTCGCACTCGTCTCGAGCCAGGGCACGAGGCAGTCTTGGTGGAAGAGGTGCCGGCAGGGCATGAGCACCAGCTCGTCCTGCTGTCCCTCTTGCTCGGGCACCACCTCGGGCGGATCGTCGTCGACGATCTGGTCCCCCTCGGCCATCTCGTCGCTCTTCTTGCCCTTTTCCGCATCCTCTTCTTCGAACTCGTCCATGCATGTGGGGCATTCCCGATTCCGCGCTTGCGCTGAGGAGAGCGTTGTTGCGTCATGAGTAAGCAACTGTTCGCTGCGTGGACGCAGAGACCGACGAACCAACTACTCACCGACTTTGTCCTTGTCGGACCGGGTGAAGCGCTCGAGCTTGGCAATGGCCTCCTTTGTCGCTGGGGGCGGCGCGGTGGAGCCCCTCGTCTGCTCCATGAGCTGGCTGATGACGTCGTCGAGGCCCTGCTGGCCAAAGACGTAGTCGCCCGAGCGGCCCCCACCAGCGGCGCCGCCCAGAAAATCAGCAAGCAGCGACGCAGGGCCGTTGCCCAGGCCACCAAACAGGTTCGTGAATAGTTGCCGGATCGAAGCCAGCTCTGGGGGAAGACCGTCTTCTTCCTCGTGCCCGCGTCCGGCCTCGTCGCCGTCTCGTCCTGCCCGCTGGTTGCTGCCCCCCTCGTTGTCTGCGTTGAAGAAGCGGCCGTCGGCAGCCGCACCGGCGCCACCCATGCCATCGTCGTGCGGCACCCCGAATGACCTCTGAAGGTAGCTGTGAAGGTCTTTGATCAGTTGCTGTCTGAAGTTAGCTCGCTGCAACACATGACCCACTCGCTCAGTCCTGGCGGAGAGCTGACGGTCTCCTGCCGGCTCCCGCCCGCCCTCGTCGCCGTGGAGCCGTACCCCCAGGCGACGTTCATCGGGCCGAGCCTGGCCGTGCCCGACCGCACCGTGGGCTGGCTGCCGTCTGTCTGTGCTTGTGCCTGCGTCGTACTTCTCCCCTCGTCCTCGTTGTCCTCGCTCGCTCGCCGAGCGGGGCCGGTGCCATGATAGCCCTGGGCAATGGCCTGGATGAGCGACATGAAATCCATCTCGCCCCCGTTGTCGTTGAATGCGTTGCCGCCAAGCAGCGGGTGCACCATCGTCTCGTCCTCTTCGTTCGCCGCTGCATCGGGGTCGATCTGCCATTGGGTGATGTAGCGCTTTCGTCAGCATGCAATTTCGTACACACACAGCGACGAGGACAATACTCGCCTCCTCAACGAAGCCGCCGTTGCAGCGCGGGCATGTCGGATGGGGCGTCATGAGGGGCCTGATCTCGATGCCACACTCGTGGCAGTAGGACATCGGTGGCGCAGTGGCACTGCCTGCGCCCGACGATGACGACATGGTGGCGCTGTACTCCCTCCCTTCCTGTCCAGCCAGATCCTACCCCTGCTGCTTGCGACGCTCTTCCTTTTGTTGAGCAGGATCGAGTCGCTGCCGGGACGAGGATGCGAGGGGCACTGGTGGATGTGCTGTTTGCGGTGCAATGTGTTGCTAGGCAGTGCGATCAATGATACGATGGCTCGGGGCTGCTGTCGTACGCCCGTTGCGCATCATCGGAACACGGGCTCGACGGTCTCCACTTTCGCGCAGGCAAAGCACCTCACACTAAGCTGCCCACGCGACTGGGGCCTCTCCATCGTCTCACAACTTCTTCTTCTTCTTCTTCTTCTTCCTCTCCCGGCTTTGCTTCTCTTCTTGCGCATCCACACACCCAACCCGCCGCCAGACTCCGTCCAGCTGGTGCGCCATGGCCCGCGCCTCGTCCAAGAAGATTGCCGCGTCAAACGCGTCGACGATCCGCGTCCTCACCTACGGCTTTCTGCTCACCAACGTCATCCACCTCCTCTTTGTCTTTGGGCCCCTCCAGCGCTTCTCCGGCAGCCATGGCCAGACGCTTGCCTCGCGTTTGTTCAAGTTTGTCGCCACGGAGCTCATTGCTGGTGGCTTGGCCGTCGTGCTGCGCGGCATGGCCAGGCAGGGCGACGATCTCGCCCAGGAGGGGCTGACTGCGTGAGTGTGCTGCCTGTCATCCTGTAAGAGAGAAAAAGCTAACAGGGCAAGTATGGATGCGAACCTGAATAGATACATGTTCGACGTTGTCTATATCACCTGGTTCGTCCACGTCACCACCGCCATCTTTTCCTCGCGCTTCTGGTGGACCTACCTCGTCGTGAGTCGGTGTTCTTTCCTATGGAACGACCTTTTCCCACTGACATTAAAGAGTCCATTGCCGGCTACAAGATTCCCGTGTATGCAACCTACTTTGGCTACTCGAAGCTCGTCGTGCCCTTCCTGCTCGGGGGCAGAGATCCACTCAAGGGCGTCTTTGGCCTCTTTTCGGGCGCTGACTCGGCCGGCGGCTCACCCGGCTCTGCAGGACAGGCAGGCGCCGCAGCGGGCCAGCCAGAGATGAGCAAGCGACAGGCCAAGCTGCAGAAGCGTGCAGAGCGAGGCGATCCCCGCGTGGCGCAGCAGCAACAACAAACGAGGCGCAGATAGATAGACTCTCTTCCCTCTCTCTCTCTTTCTTGTTTGTGGAATAAATGCTATTTCTTTGCTTCTCTGCCTGCTGCTCAGGGGACGCGCTTCTTGCCGCCGAGATCCTCTGGCCCAAAGGAGAGGGGCAGCAGCTCTTCGAGCGTGCGAACGAGGTAGGTGTAGGCAGATCCGCCTGCGTGTTTCTCCTCGACGTCGTTGGCGGGGGTCCAGTTGGCCGAGATGAGGTAGACGAGGGTGCTCTTTGGCTCGCAGAACTCGCGCATCACCTGCCTGCAGATGCCGCAGGGCGCACAGCACGCCTCGGTGTCTGTTGCACGATCCAGCGCTCTTGTCAGTTCTCATCACCTCACTTACTCCCCCCTCGCAGCATGGAGCTAGCTCCCCAGTCAGTCATTCATTCCGTCACTGCGACTCACCAGCAGCGACGGCAATGGCCCGGATGCCGACCTGGCCCGTCGCACTGGCCGGACTGGCCGTGACGGCCTTCATGAACGCAGCGCGCTCCGCACAGATGCCCGCGGGGTACGACGCATTCTCGACATTGGCGCCCTGCACCAGCGTCGCCGCGCTCGCGTCGCCATCGTCGTTGCCGTTGCTGTCGCTGTCGCCGGTCAGCAGCAGGCTCGCGCCCACGCGAAAGTGGCTGTAGGGCGAGTACGAGAGCTGGCGGGCGTCGAGCGCCGACTGGAGGAGCCGGTGTCGCTGCGTATCGCCGAGTGGCTCGGGTGCGGTCATTTTTGAAGAGACTTTTGTGCCTTGTGTTCGTCCGCTCGGCAACAGTTGATGTCGTCCGAGGGCGGAGATATATAGTCTAAATGGGAAAAATAAAAGCAAAAAGCCCTGGCCGTGGAGGGGGGAGGGTGCGCTCGCTCGCCATGGCCATGATGCCGCTGGGTAAATGCTTCTATTAATCACTACTACTATTCCTTTTCTACAATGCTTGCTTTGCTATTCTGCTGCTACTGCATCGACGATGACGGCGGTCACCAGTCGCACGCATCGACGATGATCTTGACGACGCGCTCCAAGCCCTTGACGTCTTCCTGGTCGAAGCCCTCCTCGGCCTCACAGTCAATGTCGAGCACGCCGACGATGATGCCCTCGTCGTCTCCCCTGCCGGCCCACTCGGTGCCTAGCCCCTGCGACGAGGAGGAAGCTTCGGCAAACGAAACGACACGGCTGCGCGGCACGACGAGTGGCACGACGCACTCCGACTGCGAGGCGCTGTCGCACGCAATGTGGCCCGCTGCGAGCTCGTCAGGCGTCAGTCAGGCTTTCTTGAAAGCAATCGTTGTACTCAGCCAGCCATACTCACGATAGTCATCCGTCCGGTCCACCTTGACGGTGCGGGGCGGCAGGAGCGCACTGGCATCGGCACAAACACCCTTGCCCGGCACGCTCGCGATGCTCTGGCACGCCGGCAGGCCGTGAAAAGGGCCCAGGAGCAGCGTCGGCGTCTTGACCTCGACGCGGCCGGGCAGTAGCGGCGAGAGGAGGTAGAAGCCCGCCCAGTTGTAGTGGTCCTCTTTCGAAAAGGCGTTGAGCGAGTGGTAGAGAATCGACGAGGCGTTGGACAGGTTCGACACCCAGCTCCGCTGATCCGCTAGCAAGCCCGTCAGCTGGAGGCACACATGCTCGTACAGGTCCGCCTTGGTCTTGATGTAGTCCGGCAGGATGGCCGCATCCGCGTGCACCATCTCGTCTGCTGTATTAGCTCGGTTTTCGTCGTCGTCGTTGTCGTCGACTTCTTTCTTCTTACGGGCGAAAGAAGCTCCAAAAATTAGAGGAAATTCTCGCGGCTAGAGACTCTCTCGCACGGTCTCTACGTTCGCAATCACGCAAGAGGGCGAGCAGCGACTGTAATTTATTCACACGTGCTGGAATGGAATCAATGGCTATTCTACTACTACTGCTCCTGCTCCCGTTCCTCAAAGGTGACCAGCTCTGTCCCTTCGGCGCACATGGCCCCCTGGGCAGCATTGACCTTGGCCACGACGCCGTCCTTGGGTGCCCGGAGCGTGTGCTCCGTCTTCATAGCTTCCAGGACGACGACAATGTCACCCTGCTGAACGGCATCGCCCGCCTTGACCCTGACTTCGACGACCTTGCTCGGCATGGGCGCGCGCACGCTTCCCTCCTGCGGTGCAAGTGCACCCTTGACCTCCTCGAGCCAGGCCGGCGCAACGAGGTCCAGCTCGTAGTGCCTTCCCTCTGAAAAGACGTCGAGCCTTGCTTCTGTCGAGGCGCCGTCCGACCCGGCCGGTCCGCGGCTGATGACGTGGCCCCTGACGTCGTGCCCTGCGCCTCCCTCTCCCGTGGCCCAGGGCGTTCGCAGCTCAATCTGCGTGCCGTCGCAGCGAGTAACATTGAGCGTGCCAATTTCTCTTCTTTGCTGCCCTTTGCCTGCCTCTCCCTGCTCCAGCTCCACGGCGCACTGGCTCGACGACAGCGCGCGGACATGCACCGTGACAATGTCCTCTGCCTCGCCCTTGGCCGCCGCTTCTTGGGCTCCCTGCCTCTTTCTCCTGCTGCGAAGCTTGAATTGCATGTCTGCTCCTTGCGACCGCGTCGACCTGAACGAGGAAAACTCCCGTCGGCTCCACGGGCTCTGTCCTTCTGCCTGCTGCGTACCCTGCCTCTCTCGGATGCCCTTCCAGGCGAGAAAGACGGCCGCCTGCACATACACGTCGTCTCCAATCTCGACAGCCCCTTGGTTGCCCACGAAGAGATCCTGGCCGTACTTTGCAATGAAGCCCGTCTCGAGGCCCCTGCCGTCGACAAAGGCCTCGTGCGCGCAGAGGCGGCTGAGGAAGCCGACGTTGGTCTTGGGCCCCACGATCTGCGTCTGGCCCAGGGCCCGGCGCATGAGCCGCAGCGCGTCGGACCGGTCCCGGCCGTGGACGATGAGCTTGGCAATCATGGGATCGTAGTGCACGCTGATCTCGTCGCCGGGGCCGAAGCCCGTGTCGATGCGGACGCTCGACGGCGGCGGCGGCAGCAGCGCCTCGCCACTGCTTCCACTGCTACTACTGCTGCTGCTCGGCGGACTCAGCAGGTCCGTCGTCGGCGTCGGAAAGGCGACGTGGGCGAGGACGCCGACGTCGGGGAGAAAGTTGGCCTCGGTGTCCTCTGCATAGATGCGCGCCTCGAACGAGTGGCCCCACGAGCGGATCTCAGACTGCGACAGGGGAAGGGCATTGCCCGAGGCGGCGAGCAGCTGCCACTCGACGAGATCGATGCCGCTGATCATTTCAGACACGCAGTGTTCCACTTGGAGCTGTTATTATTTTTGGGGGAGTTAGTCCCGTGAAGCTGCTTCTTCTTGTTGCAGCTAGCTCTGGCACCCACCCGCGTGTTCATCTCCATGAAGAAGAACTCGCCCGTGTCGGCGTCCATGATGAATTCGACGGTGCCGGCGCCCACATAGTCGACGGCCCTCGCCGCAGCCGTCGCCTTGTCGCACAGGTCGCGCTCGAGGGCGGTCGAGAGGTGGGGCGCGGGCGCCTCTTCGATGATCTTTTGGTGCCGGCGCTGGACCGAGCAGTCGCGCGTGCTGATGGCCAGGTGCTGGTTGTGAGGCGCGGCAGACGAGACGATCTGGCAGATGAAAAAACGTTAGTCTTCTGGGATGAGAAGGCAAAGAGAGAGGAGAGGAGGGCGCACCTGCACTTCAACGTGACGAGGTCTCTTGAGATAGCGCTCGATGAGGACGTCGGCATCTCCAAATGACTTTTCGGCCTCTCTCTGTGCGCTCCTGAGCTGGTCGAGAAAGTCGTCGGACCGCTCGACGATCTTCATGCCCTTTCCGCCGCCGCCCTTGACGGCCTTGATCAGGACCGGATAGCCGATCTTGTCGGCCTCGGCCTGCAGGTTGCTGTCCGACTGGTCTTGGCCGTGGTAGCCGGGCACGCAGGGTACACCAGCTTTTGTCATGATGTCCTTTGATGCACTCTTTGAGCCCATCGAGACGATGGCCTGCGACGGCGGGCCGATGAAGCGGATCCCGTCCGACGACTCGAGCAGCGACGCAAAGTCGGAATTCTCCGAGAGAAAGCCATAGCCTGGGTGGATCATCTGTGGGAGAAGCACATGCCTCTCATTCAATCAGCAATAGATACAGATGTACAGCACCATGCTAGAGAAGAAACAAGCGAGAAAAGGGAGCGCATACACACCTCTGCGCCAGTCCGTCGGGCCACGTCGAGGATCCGGTCCATCTTGAGGTACGACTCCGACGAGGGTGCGGGTCCAATGCAGTAGGCCTCGTCTGCCAGGGCGACGTGGGCCGCGTTGGCGTCGGCCTCGCTGAAGACGGCGACAGTGGCGATGCCCAGCCGCTTGCACGTCCGCATCACCCTGCACGCAATCTCGCCTCGGTTCGCCACGAGCACCTTGGACGGGAATGGCTTTGCCTCTGCATGTTGTTCCTCAGCTGTCGTTGTACTGCTGCTGGTCGTGGCATAGCGCCGCGCTCCGCCTGGAGAGACGAGGGCAGTGCTGCACGGCAGCAGCATCGAAGGCCGGTGCACGACGGTCGCTGTCATGCACCCGCGCGCATGCCTCGTCCCAATCGACGCCGAAGGCTGCGCAGTGGCTGCCCTGAGCGAGACGAGGCCAGACGGCCTCGGCGGTGGCCTCCTTCCTGCGCGAGAGAGCATCCTCTGTAGTTCGATGATGGGTCCGTTCAGAAGAGGAAGAAGAAAGAAAGCGAGGCCAAGCCAACGAAAACGATTGAGGGACACAGAGCGGGGAAATATTAGCTTCGCCCCCGCGGATTCCGGTCCGTGCTCCACGCGCCTCGCTCTGGCAACGCGTCGCTTTCTTCTCGACGATAAGCCGACGACGGACGACAATGGCCAAGGGCGACGACGACAACAACGGCAGCAGCAGCAGCAAGCAGATCTCGGTCCTCTTCTGCTGCCTCGGCAATATCTGTCGCTCGCCGCTCGCCGAGGCCGTCTTTGCGTACGAGGTCGAGAAGCAGGGGCTCAAGGCCCACTTTGGCAAGATCGACAGCTGTGGGACGGGCGCCTACCACCAGGGCGATCCGCCCGACGATCGGACGGTGGCCGTGTGCCGGCAGAACGGCGTGCCGATCCACGGGACCGCACGCAAGGTCAAGCTGTCCGATTTTGCCAACTTTGACTACATCTTTGGCATGGACGCCTCCAATGTCCGGAACCTCATGGCCATGCAGCCCAGGAACAGCCGGGCCAGGTGAGAGCACGCCGGCCACCGGCCTTCGAGTGCTCGCATTGCAGCGCTGACCTGAGACCTTGCCCCGCTGTACAGTGTGCACCTCTTTGGAGACTTGTGAGCAGATGATTAGGTAACGAGAGAAGACTGACAGCTGACTCGCAATGCCTTCGACGTTTCCGAAGTGATGACAAGAAGCCGATTGTAGACGTGAGTTGAGCTGTCGTCTCCACACCAACGCCATTGTGCTGACCTTCCATGTGCCCGTTCCAGCCGTACTATGTGAGAGGTCACACTGGCCACACTCGTGTCTCAAAGAAACACTGACAGATCCCCGCGGTGTAAATTAGGGCGGCGACCACGGCTTCCAGGCAGCCTTCAAGCAGTGCGATCGGTACGTCTGCTCATTTTCTTCTTATGCAAAATAAGGATGTGAAGCTGACAGGTTGGACACAGGTACGCCAGAGCATTTCTCGCCTCTCTGAACCTCGAGAAGTCGTCGCAGCTCTGAGCTTCGACGAGGCAGGGGCAATGCCGGCATCTAAAGCACCGCCACTCAGCCGCCGGTCCGTCCTGCCGAAGAGTGCCAGACATCCTAGACCCAGTATCCGACCGGCATTCGCACACAACAGGGATTGGAGATGCTACCCCAATTTGTTTTCATAGACGCCTGCTCCAGCTCATAGAACGAGAAGTGCATGGCAACAAACTCATCAAGGGTGCTTACATGCCGGGGTGGGGAGGGTAGGGCAGGTGGCCTAAGCTGAACATGCGAGGTGCGAGAAGGGCAGCAAGCACCAGGCTTTGAGCAAGACGTCCATGAAGCACCCGCCGGTACAAATAAATGATGTGCGTGAGTGCCGCTGGTTGCCTTCACGGACAGCAGCTGCAACCCCCCAGCGGGTCTTCATTTCAGTCTCGTCGTCCTTTTCGGGTTGCGAGCTAGCCACACCGGGATTGCAAATACGGCAGCATGGGCCTTGACAGGGCTTTGCGCTGCGCTAATTTTCACAGCCCGAACCAATACAATGGCGAGGCACACGCCTCGTGCCATTTTGTATTCATCTCTTCTCTTCCGGCGCACGGTTGGAAACACACTGTGCACGATAGCAATCCAGAAGTCTAAAAATTGCAGCCAAGAGAGAGAGGCGATGCCCCCCTCCTCCTTCGTCCTCGCTTCAGCTTTATCCATCTCTCTGATCTTCTTGCTGATTCCTGGATCTTCGGTCCCTCCTATCACTCCAAGACACCCATCCGCGCCGAGACCGAGACCAAGACTTTGACCTCACAGGCTCACACTGGCCGCCACCATGTCGCAGCCGCAGACTGTGCCATGCGCCTACAAGACTGGCCGGACGCTGGGCCAGGGCACCTATGCCGTCGTCAAGGAGGCCGTCCACATCAAGACGGGCAAGTACTACGCGTGCAAGGTCATCAGCAAGCGTCTCATGGAGGGCCGGGAGCACATGGTGCGAAACGAGATTGCTGCGCTGAAAAAGGTCTCGCAGGGCCACCGGAGCATCGTCACCCTTGTCGACTACTTTGAGACGATGAACAACCTCTACCTCGTCACCGACCTCTGCGTCGGCGGCGAGCTCTTTGACCGCATCTGCGAGCGCGGGAGCTACTACGAGCAGTAGGTGTCCTTCCCTCGCCCTCTTCTTCCTCTGTCTCCCCCTCTCCCTCTCCCTCTGTCTCGAGTGTGCCTTGATGTGGGACTGACTTACTCTGCGAAAAAAGGGACGCCGCGCACATCGTCAAGACCATCACCGAGGCCGTCGTCTATCTTCACAGCCAGGGCATCGTACACCGAGGTGGGTGTTGGCCTTTGCAAAGTCATGTCTGAACGAGGGCTGACCGCAGAGACTTTGATGCAAAGATCTCAAGCCAGAGAACCTGTTGTTCAGAGACAAGAGCGAAGACTCGGACCTGCTCATCGCCGACTTTGGCCTGTCGAGGGTTGTTGATGACGAGAAGATCACTGTGCTTAGCACAACATGCGGCACACCAGGCTACATGGCCCCGGAGATCTTCAAGAAGACGTGAGTGATTCGCCGCCTCTATGCAGTCGCACCTCCTCTCTCGCTCGCTGCAGCAAGCTGGGACTGGGACTGAGACTTTCTTGTATTATCGCAGCGGACACGGAAAGCCCGTTGACATGTGGGCGATTGGCGTCATCACATACTTTCTTCTCTGCGGCTACACACCCTTTGACCGCGACACGACGATGGAGGAGATGCAGGCAATCATCAATGCCGACTACTCTTTCGAGCCGGCCGTCTACTGGCAGGGCGTGTCGCAGGAGGCGCGGGACTTTGTCAACAAGCTCCTCACCATCAACCCTGCCGACCGGCTCACGGCCTCGCAGGCCCTCGAGCACCCGTGGCTCACGACCAACGCAGCACGGGAAGGAGGCGAGCAGCGCGACCTGCTGCCGGACATCAAGAGCGCATTCAATGCGAAAAAGACGTTCAAGAAGGCTGTCAATGGAATCCGCCTCATCAACCGGTTACGCTCCGAGACGCACGACGTGCCAAAGGAGGAGATGGACCAGCTCCGGAAGGGCATCGAAGAGGCAGAAACGGTGCGTGTCGCATTCTGCTTATCAACTCTTGTCTGACTAAGTGTGCTGACCCCGCTTACACTACAGGAAGCGGCAAACGTCAACGAGGTCCTCGCTCAGTAATGGTGGTTTCTTCTTCGCCTTCCCTCTCTCGTCCCTCGTCGTTTACCGTCGTATATATTTATAGCTTAATGGATCCGCGACTATGCTTTTGGGTCTCTTTCTCCGTTGGCTGACTAGCACACGCTCTCTCTTTCGCTAGCTCACAAGAGGCTCGTGCACGGTAGAAGAGGGGTGAAGATTCACAGTGGTCTACAAAACAGAAGAAGCTCATTCAGACAAGACGCCCTTGCGGCTCGAGAACCGGTCTTGGCATCTCTGCCAGGAGAGGAGGTTGCTGCTGCTCTGCCACAGCTACTTGAGGCGGGCTGGCCTGTAGGAGGGGTTCCTGGATCCCAAGCAGGTCCTTGAGCGCCGTCCAGACCGACCCAGGCGAAGGGATGTACTCGTGGGAGATGAGTGCGAGGCAGACCTCGAAAGCGATGAGGTAGATAATGATCCTTTATGGTTGGTTGGTTAGTCTGTAGAACGCCAAAGAAGAAAGATAAAGAGACTCACAGTTCCATCCGGTGGGTGCTAGACTCTGTCAAGAGGGCGCGCAGCACGCCCAGGAGGTTCTCGCCGTGGTCGAGCTTCTCGTTGTAGGCCTTGAAGCGCGATTCAATGTCGAGCGTGGCGCAGATGGAGTCGTAGTGGTGTTCCACCTTGCTGTTCTCCCAGTAGATCTAGTCACGACATGGTCAGCATTGAACAAAAGCAACTAGGCTGCCGGCTCACCTCTGGATCGTCGAGAAAGTTTTCCGTGTCGAGATTGGCCCGCTGACGGAGGCGGAGCAGGGTGCCCATCTTCCGGATCACCTCTCTCCGGTGCATCGGCACCTTGCCGGCGGCTTCCAGTCGGCCGGGCACAGAGGCGACCTCCTCGAGGTACGCTGTGAGGGCCGACTCCTGCACAGAGAGCCGCGCCGAGCGTGCCAGGCCTTGGGAAAAGGCCAGGCGCGCAAGCAGCGGTGTCCAGCTCGGAGGCTCCTCGTCCTGGCCACTCGTCTCTTCTATCGTCTTGCTTGCGTCTGCCATGGTCGACGACGACGACGACGACGGTTGGGCGGCCTCCTCGTTGCCGCTGGAAAGGTCCTCCTTGGGGTCCAGCGTCGGTGCCTGGCCCATGACGATAACGTCACCCACTACGCGCGTGACCTGATCATCGGCGACGAGATACTCCATCGCTTCGTCGCCAATCTCGTCGTAAGGTCCAATTTCGACCTCGCCTGTCCTCCGGCCCGACGATCGCTCTGCTGCGAGCGATATTGCCTTTTTCGTAGCGCCAGACGCAGACGTGGTCCGACTGCGAATGACGGCGCGGAGGAACCGCCGCGACTGGTCCTCAGTCATGCCCCAGGTAACGTACGAGCCGGAGCGAAAGATGAATGCGTCGCCGCCACCGCCCGACTGCGACGCAGCACCAGCCGAAGACGACGACGACGACGAAGAGGCCGGCCGGGGCCAGCTCGGAATGTAGAGAACCTCGTCGTCCTCGAGGAGCTGCCACCCGTCTGGTAATCTGCCCGACTCGATGAGCGCCTCAAAGTCGTAGCCCTCGGCCGTGGCGTAGGCGACCACGTCGCGCAGCCGGTGGTGGTAGAAGCCCGATTGGGGCTGCTTCGGTGTCGCCGTCGAGGGGGCAATGAGTGTGTGCGAGAGCTCGAGGGCACTGGCGAGCATGCGCAGCTGCTGCTCCTGCTCGCTGCCTTCCTTGGCCTCGGCCGACGAACCCTGCGCAAGCACCTCTTCAAACTGCCCCGCTCGCAGCGCCGACGGTGCTGCACTCGCTCCCCGCACGGCCGAGAGCTGCTCACGGAGCGCGCGACTCGCAGATGCTTGCGCTTTAGCCTTGGCTGTCGGCGTCAATTTCCGATTCCGCGTAGAAGAGGGCACCGCCGCCGTCGCCGTCGCCGACGAGCTGGGTCCGCTCGACACGACCGGCTTTCCGGTCACGCCAGACCCTCGTCCTCCCGCAGACGTGGCAGACGTGGCCTTTGCCCGACTGATAATTCCTGCCGCTGCACTCGATCCGGGCTGACCTCTCGAAGAAGCTGCCGCTGCCGCTGCCGCTCGGACAAACCCTTGTCGCACCAGCATTGTTGTCGGTGCCATTGAAAAGAGAAAAAAATTGGCTGTCTTTCCTTCTCCACTTCTGTGGCCTGCCCTTTTTCCTACCCTATCTAATTTTTTGAGTCCGCCATCCACCCGCGTTCGGGCGCGCACGACCGGGAAGCAAAGATCGTCTTTTGCTGATAAGGAGAAGCCCTTGATTCCGAGCACACTGGACACACCGAGATAATACAAGGAAGAGACAAGGCTAAAAGGGAACTGGCTGGGACCAAAGTGAATGTGAATGACATGATAGGGTAAAGTGACAAGGAGAGCACGGCTCATTGCTGTACTCTCGAGCGGTTCTTGTATCTTCTTCTTCCTCGAATTCTTCCCGCGACGACACACCGCATTCCTTCTTCTACTTCTTTGTCCAGACCGTGCCAACGTGGGTCGGCATTTTTGGCTTGCTGGCAGGCTTGTGCGTCGCAGTGGCGCAGCAACCGCTCAACGGCGAGCAGCACCTGCTCCAGCCGCGTTCGGTGCAGCAGCAGCAGCTGCTCCTCCTGCAGTGCCAGCGCCTTGGTTCTGAACCGGCATGACAGTGCTTGCGTATCGCGAGATCTGCCCGAGAACATCAGCATCGGCTTGTAGCTTGCAAAAATAAATATCTCCAGTGGACACAACTCACAAGGTCCGTCAACATAAGGTAGCCTCTTCGCACGGCCGGCGGGCAGCTGGGGTGCTGCGTGTAGCCGTCCAGGATCGATCCGACGTGCTGGAAAGCACCGCGGGTGAAGCTGCTCATGTAAAAGCGCAGCCTAAGGAAATGCGCGTAGAAGAGCGGTGCCAGCAGGCTGTTCCTCAGCAGAAGGGCTCCGAACAGGACCCGAGCAAAGACGGCCACCTCGGCGTAGGCGACGAAGCGCATCGCGGGATCGTAGTTGGCTTTGACCCCTGTATGCATTTTGGTCAGAGGCATCCTTTCATGAAGGCGAAGGCGAAGAGAAAGTCGCTCTACTCACATGTCTGAATGAACTTCGCTGCTCGAGCAGGCGCTGGTTGAGGAGGAGCAGACGCTGCACCTTCAGGCTTGGGCTGCGATGACGACGACGAAGGGAAGATCATGGGGATGACCGTCGTGCGTGTGAATGTGAGGACATGGAAGAGGGAGAAGGTGACATAGGGGACCAGGGTGACTGTACCAGACAAAAGCAATCAGAATCTGGTACCATCCAGCGTGACTGAAGAGGGATTCAACTTACTGAAGATGGGCTTGTTGAACCACCAGTAAAGAGCAAAGACGAGGTACTGGACATTCTCGTCAAACAGAGCCCGCTGGACGTATGCCTTGTTGAGTTGAGGAATGCCGAAGCTTTTATAGCAGACGACGCCATAGCTGACAATGGCTCCCAAGTATGCAATCGTGTACCAGTGGCCCAGATTGGGCGTATTGAGGGTAAAGAGACCAAGGAGGAAACGAATGCCACTGAAGAAGACGAGAAAGTGGCCGGCTGCCCACACGAGGTGAGGTGTCGATGCGACTGGACGAGGCTGTGCGCGTTCGCGAGAGTGTGCGTGAGTGACTTGCCCGGGATGCGAACGCGGGAGCCTCAGATGACCACACAGGACTTACCATGGCGACTACTTGCTCTTGGGCTCGAGAGACAGTCTTTTGATCCTAATTTACAGCGTCCTAAGACTACCAGAGCTGTTACGGGGCGAGTCGCTCGTCCAAGAAATGTCCAAGAAGAGCTCGGCGACAGGTGGAAGGGTTTTAAAAGCGCAGCGATGATGATGCACCGGAGACACTAAAATCGTCGCAACGGAGTCACGTGTCTTAAAGCTCGTTTGCGCTCGAACCACCGTGCACATGTGCTGGAAAGAAGACGACGTCCGACCGCAACGACGACGAGAAGAGGTATGAGGGGAAGCAGTACCGCCATGATTTCGCCAACTGTGGCTGGGAGCAGGCATTTTGGCAGACACCTCGGCTCGCTTCTCGTCGTTGCTGCGCTTTGTGTCGCCTTGGTCAACGGCCAAGCAGAGACCAAAGCCTCACCGTCGCCCTCGCCTTTGCCCTCGCCGTCTCCTACAACGACGCCGCCGCTGGCCGAGGAGCAGGAAAAGTACTCTTCTCTGGCACTCTTTGTCGTTCTGTCGCTCCTTATTGGCAGCTTCTGGACGAGCTACTACCTCAAAGTCAAGCGCATCACGGCCGTTCATGAGACGATCGTCGGCCTCTTTGCAGGCATGTTCGTTGGCGCAGCGCTGCGGGTCGGGCCGGGCGAACAGGTGCAGAAGATGCTCAGCTTCAGCAATACTATCATGCTCAACGTGCTGCTGCCGCCCATTATCCTTGCTAGCGGCTACGATCTTCGCCAGGTGGGTCATTCGCCTTCCTTTCTGCCGTCCTTGCTACGCCGGCTCTCCTAACATGTCCCCTGCAGGAGAACTTCTTTCGCAACTTCGGTATCATCCTGACGTTTGCCTTCGCGGGCACTTTCATCAGCGCCGTCGTCGTGGGCGTCATCGTATACCTCTGGTCGCTCCTTCACCTTGAGTCACTCTCGCTGACGCTGCTCGAGTGTCTCATCTTTGGCTCTACGCTCAGCGCCACAGACCCCGTGACGATCCTGGCCATCTTCAATACGTACAAGGTGGACCCGGAGCTATACAGCATCATCTTTGGAGAGTCTCTCCTCAATGATGCAGTCTCCATTGTCATGTTCGACGTCCTGTCCACCTTTCGCGGCAAGGCCATCAGCATCGCCTCGCTCTTCCACGGTATGGGCCTCTTCCTCTTCGTCTTCACCTTCAGCATGGCCCTGGGCGTCGGCTTCGGTCTCTGCTGCTCGTTGATGCTCAAGCACAGCCGCCTGTCGACGTATCCACAGCTTGAGAGCTGTCTGGTGGCCCTCATCGCGTACACCAGCTACTTCTTCAGCAACGGCGTCACGATGAGCGGCATTGTCAGCCTCCTCTTTTGTGGTATCACTCTCAAACACTACGCATATCACAACATGTCGAGAAGGACCCAACGTGCGACAAAGTACATCTTCCAGACGCTTGCCAATGTGAGTCTCAATGTGCGCCTGGCTAGAAGAAGCGTTGTGCTGATCGGTGTCTTTCTCAAACAGCTGTCGGAGAACTTCATCTTCATCTATCTCGGACTCAGTCTGTTCACGCAGACGACGCTCGTCTACAAGCCCATCTTCATCTGCATCACTGTCGCTGCCGTCGTCTTTTCGCGCTATGCCGCAGTGTTCCCCATTGCCGCATTCATCAACATGATCAAGCGAGCACGACTTCGTCGTCGGAGCCGGACCCGGTCGGGAGCCGGCCATCTGCGCCAGGCGAGCCAGAACAACTCCGACGAAGAGCTGCCGCGCGAGTACCAGATGATGCTCTTTTGGGCTGGGCTTCGCGGTGCCGTCGGCTTTGCCCTGTCAGCCGGTATCGAGGGCCAGAACGCGGAGGCGCTCCAGACGACGGTGTTGGTGGCCGTCGTCATCACCGTCATCGTGTTTGGAGGCACGACTGCGCAGATGCTCGAGATTCTCGGCATCAAGACGGGTGTCGAGGACGATGAGGGCGATTCCACAGACGAGGAGGAGGCTGCCGAGATTGCTCAAGCGAGGTTGAGGAGCATGCGAAGGAGACGCACATACGCCAACGGGGCAGGTGGTCATAGCAAGAACATTTCCTCTGCTTCGTCGAGCAGCGCGATGCTGAGGGGCGTTGGCAGCACGTACAGGGACGAGGAAGACATGCCGGGGACCGCACCGGCAGCGCTAGGGTCGCGGCCGCAGCAGTGGGCCAGCCCACAATCGACGTATGACGACGATGACGATGATGAACGTTCTTCGTCGAGCTCAACAGAGGTTCTCCCCTCTGCTCGCCGGTCTTCGTCTGCCATCTACGGTGGCGGCATTGGAACACCGGAATCAGCGAGTCGACGGGCGAGTATCGGCGATGCGCTCAGCAACGTCGCCGACTTGGGCCCAGAAGCCTTTGCGGGCGAGGAGGAACGACGTAGTGTGGGCAAGTTCCTGCAACGCGCCGGCCTCATCGTCCGGGACGGCCGCTGGTTCTCGACGCTGGACCAGCGCTACTTGACGCCGCTCTTCACCAACAGCGTGGCGAGCAGGAAGCACGAGGAGCGGCGAGCGATGCGGAGGAGCGAGGTCGCCCTCGCACGCGAGGAAGAGGAGCAGGGCGCTGGCTCGTCGTCGGGCCGAAGCGCGTGGCGCGACTCGATGAGCGCAATGGGCACAAGTTCCAGCCGGCCGGGTTTGGGCCCAAACGACTCGCTGGGACCCCTGGGCCAGGAGAGGGACGCAGACGTGCTCGAGGAAGAAGACGAAGAGGACGACGGCGATGCATGCACGGGTGCCGCGGCAGAGACGGGCCAGCTCAAGAGGCTCAACAGCACCGGCAACGCAACGCCCAGGCGGACGCACAGCAGAACGGGGTCCGACGACCAGATGGGCAGCGACGGATATGGAGGCGCAGCAGCAGCAGCATCAGGTAAAGGAGGGGGGGCCGGAGGAGGGGGAGGTGTGGCTGGTGCATTTGCCCCTTCGTCTTCATCATCAACGACGGCACCCTCTACCGGGCGGAGAGGAAGTCGGCTAGTAGACCTCTGAGGCTCTGTCCGTCTATCATCCCTCTGAAGGAAATGCAGATGGTGAAATCTCGACGAGTTGTGGGGATGAATTACATGGCTATAAAAGTACAGAATAAGAGCGGATAGATGAGGTGGTTTAGCCAACCTTGCGCGAGCCACGGATCGCGCAACCAACGCAGCTGGCGAGTGTCTCTTCGAGCATCGATGCTGGTTCTTCACTGTCCATGTCCTCTTCATCGCTGTCGTCTGCGCTTCGCTTCCGCTTGGCTTCTTGCTGCTCGACCTTGACCTTGAAGGTGACGCCAGTGAAGGCTTTGATGTCCCTGAGCATGTGGATCGCTGCGGGCGTCAGGGCACCCAGCCTCGCCTTTGACACATCCTGGGGTCCCAAGGCCATCAAGAGCAAGAAGAGCGGCTGATGGCTCCTCGGCACGCAGCCTCTTGTTGAAATCTCGACCAACAGGGCCCTAGCTGCCTCGAGGGCGACGTCCTCGGGTGTCTGGCCTGGCTTGGAGACGGACTCTGAGCAGTGAAGTGCGCCCGTGGTGCTAGAGCTGACAAGGGAGAGAGCGAAGCCAGGCGACTTGCCGGCTTCCTCGCCCCTGTACACGTCGGCAAACAGGTAGAGATCGGGAATGTAGCGATTGAGCACGCCGCGGGCCGCCTCGACCATGCGATTGGCCATTTGCGGGCTCACGCGTGTCGCACTGGCGACACCCCGGATCCGTTTGATGCGCCCGGGCGAGGTGAAGTCAACTGTGCGCAGCATGCCACCCGCTGTGCCGGCGCCAGTCGATGAGGCATTGGGCAGCAGAGGACAACGAAAGAAGAGGGACCCGCCGCCGTTGGGCGAGGCGCCCCGGGCCCGGATGCGAAGCTCGAGCGAAGAAGCGAGCGAGGAGGGAGAGGGCAGAAAGAGGGACAGGACGGGCAGCGTGACTGTCCGTAGCACATCAGCCTGCACATGGGAAGCAACTTTCGTCAGTAAAGTCATGGAATGAAAGAAGGAGTGTCTTGGATTTGTTGCATTTCTCACCCCAAGGTCATTCTCGCCTGTCGTGATGCCCTTCAGTGTCAATGCCAGCTCCTTCTTGGCAAACGGGGCCAGGACGGCGATCCATTCGAGAAAGTAGCCGATCGGTTTCGACGTCCCGCAGTCGTGCGTGATGTTGCCGCCAGTGATCGTTCCTGGTCTCAGACTGAGCGAGGTACCCGTGTATCCAATCTCGATCCGGCTCCCGTTTGTCACCTTTTCGAGCAGGCGCAGGAAGCCGGCCTCATAGTCGCGCAGGCCCGGCGAGGTGGATTTGGACCGGATCGAATCAATGCGCACCGGTCGGCCTGTCAGCAGCGAGAGCACGAGCCGTTGGCGCAGATTGACATGCCCTTGGAAGCGGAGTAGCCTCGACGAGGACGAGGACGAGGAAGCGTCCTCCGTCGTCATTGTGTGTCGCTGCTTTCTTTCTCCCTCCGTGACGTCGAGAAGGGAGCGGACAGGAAAGGCAACAAAAACAAAATCTTGGAAATTCTAAAATCTTGAGAAATGATGTCGCCGTTCGCGTGGCTGGCTCGTCTCGGCCGGGGGGAGGCCAACGCAATATGAGCGTGTTCGTTGCCTTCTCCGCTCTGGCTTGCTAGCTTGGCAACTCGCGCACCTCTGGATAAGTCGGCTCATCATCGAGGGAGAAGGGCCAGTCATGACGCTCGTCGAAGGTGATGAGCTGCAGAGGCTCTGGGCGCTCGTATCGGAGCTGTCCTCTCAGCTTGCTTCGAACCGAGAAGCGTGCGCATCCTTGCAGCAGCAGGCTGACGACCTCAAGGTGAGTTGGTCCCCCCTCTTTCTCTTTGATCTGCGACGAGCAATACCCCTGACGTCGAGGACTGGGCCGCACTGGCTTGAATAGGGACAAGCACTGCATACAGGGACAGGGTACACGCTCCGACGATTCAACCTCGATATCTCCAAGGAAAAGTTCGAGTCGGACTTGGAGAAGATCAATGCCCAGCTCGTCGTCGAGAACCAGGCACTGGCACACGAAAACAAGCAGATGAACCATCTGCTGAGAGAGCACGAACAGACGCTCGAGGCTGTCATGGCCAAGTTTCGATCATTTTCGGTGAGCCTTGCCTCTCTGCCTGCGTTGATTTTAGTGACGGAGAAAGGCTGACAGCACAATGAACAACAGCATGCTACCCAATCGCATACCCTTTCGCTCACATCGCACTACGAGACGCTTCTCGCCAACAATACCCACGATGCCGCAGATGTCACCCTGCAGTCGAGCACAGCTCTCAGCAACGCTCTTGCACACCTAGGAGGTCTCGTCCGCGTCGCGCTTCGGAGCGTCGAGGGAGAGGAGATTGGCGAGCATGAGGGAGAGGAGGGCATTGTCGAGGACGCGTTCGAGGCAGAGGGCTACCACATCGAGTCACCCTCGGGGACTGAACCAAGTGCCCATGTGTCAGCTGTGAAGCGGACAGGCGCCAGCGACAAGGCCGGCAGCAAGGCCAAAGTCTCGTACGGCTCGGCGCCCAGCGCTGATCCCAAATGGCACGGCACCGGCGGCTACACGGGCCTCGCTGGCGATCCAGAAGTGGGCATCGCAGAACGAGCGCTCGAGACACAGACAGAAGAGGAAAGGATCCGCTTTGAGAACCAGGAGTTGCGAGAGATGCTCCGCGTCAGCGCTGATCTGACGCCGGAGACGGCAAAGAGATTTGGCATCGAGATGCCCCCACCTCCGCCGCCGCCGGGCTCCATGAGCCTGTCTCTGGGCAAGCCGAGAAGCCAGCTCAAGAGATCGCCCTCTTCATCCGGAGCCCAGCAGTATCAGACACATGCGAGTGGCAGCGGGAATAGCCCATCGTCTAGCGGCGAAGCGGGCAGCCCTACTGCGCCCTTTGCGCCTACTCACATGACATCAGGTGCAGGTGGGCCACCGCAATTGCAAAAAGGCAGCCCCAGGACGGGGACTGTTGCTAGCCCGGAGCTGCTGGAGCGTTCCTCCCCTACGATCAGGGCCGTCAACCAGGGTCAGAGGCAGCCGGTGGAGGAAGAGAACGACATCTTACCACCTTCGATGATCGATGAGGGTCCGCCTCCTCCGAGCTTCGTCCAGCAGAGTGCCACTCAGCCCATCGAGGAGGAGGGCGATGGGCATGATGACTTCAGTGCCGTCGAGCAAGCCACAGTTACGCCAGCGATCCACGAGGAAGACACATCGGCGGGAGAAACGGAGCCATTGTCGGAGCAGTCGACGGAGGAGCTCAAGGCTTCGTTGAAGAGCGAAGAGGCTCGGGTTGAACAGGTCAAGCATAGCCTTGGAGGTGGCGGCGAGATGGCAGAGCATGATGAGCGGGGTGAAGGAGAAGGAAAGGAAGCACAAGAGCAACAACACGGCGAGGACGACAAAGCCATGCATAGAGAGAAATTGCTGCAGGAGACAGAGGAAGAGATCGACAAGGCACAGTCACCAACGCCCGACGAGGCAGAGGAAGTCGGCGAGAAAACAATCATGGCGATGGAAGAACCGTCTGAGGAGGCGAAAGAGAAAGAGACACCCGAGGGAGCAGCAGCAGCAGCAGCAGCGGCGGCGGCGGCGACTGCAATAGTCGTCGAGGGCGAATCATGACGATTCTCTAATGAAAATAGATAACAAATAACCCGGTGACGAGGTGGGAAGCTGAACCCAGGAAAGCGTGACAAATAGAAGAAGGCAAATGCCATAAGGTAGGAATACAGGAGCCTAATGATGACGGGTATTGAGCAGCAGTATCGAGACGAAGAGCGTAGGCCGGTGGTGTCCTCTTCATGCAACGCCTCTACTGTCTGTGTCTAGGAAGTCTTCGACGCCCAAGTAGCTTCCTCGTGAGCGCGCGGCCCTGTGTTGGAGCGATGCGGCGAGATAGGCTGGGAAGAGGGGGTCCTTCACCCTGCCTCCTCGCCTCGACGCTGGTGTGGTGCTGGATACAGATCCTGGAGGTGGCGGTGGTGGCGGTCGAAGAGGTGGACCAGTGGCCTGAGGCAGGTAGTGCTCGAAGCTTTGTCGCGAAACGTCGCCGACGACGACGCCGGGCGATGGCTCTTCCACGTAGCCCTGTTGGATCTCGTCCTCGTACCCTTCCTCTAGGTCCACGGTCTGCGCCAAATCCTCGCCTCTTCCTCCTCTACGTCGTTCTTCCTCTCCCTCGCCCACTCCCTCCTCCTCCTGCTCTTCTTCTTCCCCTTCATCCTGATCTAGGCCCAGCTGCAGCGCCTCCATGTCCTGGAGGCTCCTCACGCTCAGCTCGAGCTCGCCAACGCCCTCGAGAGTCGCACCCGGCCTGACCCTCTTCCACGCCGCCTGCAAAAACTGGCGGTCCGTCAAGACGAGGCCATACCGGCTCTTGAAACGGACCTTCATGTCGACGTAGTGGCTCATCAGGTTCGATCGCCCCACCCTGGCCAGCGGTCCGCAGATTGGCGGCCATTCGGGCGGCTCTGCTGCCCAGCGGATCTTCAGTCCCCCCCTCCCCCCCTCCTCCTCTTTCTCCTCCTCCCCCTTCTCTTTTGCTGGACTTGTCTTGTCTACGCGCTCGGTTTGGCTGTCCTTCGGGTCGGTAGAGGTGGTCTTGTGCTTGCGAGACAGGCTTGCGCTCGGTCGAAGCGACGAGGCCGAGAACGTGCGCGTGGCCAGCATCATGTGCCTCCGATCGCTGGAAAAGTACGCCAGGTAGTCGTTGGCCGCTACAACACGGAAGCGGGCGCGATAGGGGGTAGGTGTCTGCTGAGGGTCTCGAAACGTCTCTGTGGCATACGTCTGAAACGACACCGGGCCTGGACCGAGGATGGAGTCGACGTCGTAGACCCACGATTGCAGGTGTGTCACGACCATGTTGTCCTTGTCCTTCTTTGTCATCGCCGCTGCCGTCGTCGCCTGCTGCTGTTGTTGTTGCAGCGGGGCGGCCGCTGTACCGCTAAAAGACGGGCGAGACGGGCTCGAGCGGCCATTGACACTGCTGCTGCCAGCGCCGCCACTACTACTGCTGCTGCTCGATCTTTGGGTGACTCCCCGCAGCGACGAGCTCGAGAGGCGCTTCAGCAGGCCAGGCCTCGCCGGCGTTGCGAGCAGATTTGCTCCCTCATCCTGACCCTTGCGCAACGATTGCGACGACGACGACGAGGAGCGGGCCCCTGCTGGAACCCTACTCTGGACGAGCGAGCAGCTGACGAGGACAAAGACGTGGTAGTCCCAAATGACGAGTGTAGACGGATCGCGCGAGGCGCGCTGCTGCCAGAGCGCCACGGTGCGGCTGCCATTGCTGACAATGACGACATCGACATCCCATACCTGGCGCGACACCCACTGGTGGGAGCCATCGCTGGCCGTGGCCGTGGCCGCGGACGCGGACGCGGGCGCGGGCACCGGCAAGGCGACGGTCGCCGCTGCGTCGTTGAGCCTCGTGCACGTGTCGGCGAGGTGCGTCGCGAGGATGTAGGCATTCTCTTCGCAGTAGCACGCCGCGTAGTGCTCCTTTCTCGGCAGCGGCGGCGGCGCCAGAGGGGGAAGCGCGACTGGTCCTGCTTGCACCGGGGCGTACACGGGCGCTTCGACACGGCTCGCTGCTCGGTCTGAGTCAACAGCTGACATGGTCAGATGTGACCAAGCCCCGTCGAAAGATGAGAGATCTGTCCTGGATCCGTGGAGAATTCGATGGGTACGTTCGATAGAGACAGACGGGAGAAGAGAAAGGGAGAAAGAAACAAGAAAATGAAAAGGTTAATTTACGGCATTAGCGTGGAAGTTCCTGCTGCTGACGGCACGAAAGCACTGGCTCCGGCCCACAGAATCGCACCTGGGTGGGAGATCTCACATCATGTGGCGCGTTGACACCTTGCTAAAGAAATTGATAGTAATTGTATTGTCCCTGGATCGGTATATGCTAATGACATGGGAGGAAGTGAGATCGACAAACCTAGGCTCTGGTGTCGTCAGCCAGAGCAAGGGCATTGCCAATGGCCTGGAACGCCTCTTCGCCGCCATCTTGGAACGGACGCTCTTCGTCATCAGTAGCAAAAGCCTCATAATCGCCGTAATCGCTTCCCACGGGTGAGACGTCGTTGGGCAACGAGGACTCGAGGTTCCGTCTACCAGAGCCGCCTCTTGGGGTGTCAAAGTGCTCACTGACCCCCCTGACGGAACGGTCAAAGGTCGTCTCAGGTGTGGCGGTGAGCTGCGGCTCGTCTTCCGTTGACGATTCAAGTCGAGCGAGCAGCTCGGCAGATGTCATCGTCTCGCCCGCTCCAGGTCCAGGACTAGGCAGAGCAGACGAGGCACCCGAACCATCGGCAGCCGACGTGTTCACCGTCAGCGCTCCTAGCTCGGCGCCATCGCCCGTGGTCCGCTTACTTCCTCTTTTGGAAGAGAACGTTCGCTTGTTCCTCACGATGCCGCTTCCGCTGGGAGTGCGAGCGGCCAGCGGCTTGGCGGACACAGTGGCAACTGCCGGCTCGTCCGAGAGCTCATAGCGGTGCACGTCACCCACGGGTGTGACCGGCGATGAGGAAGCGATGGGCGGTTCTTCCTTGATGGGCGGAGCTGGAGCGGCCCGTGGGTGCTCAAAGACAGAGTCTGGCCGCGTCCTCGTCTTGTCCTGCACCGAGCTGTCGGAGGATGTGGAAGAGCTGCCCGTGCCGCTGTCTCGGGGTGACTGCCAGTCTACCGATCCGCTCAGTATTCCTTGTTGGCCATTGATGCTCCCCGTCAGCGACGAGTGGTTCGAGGCTGACGCTGCCGGGCTGCCATCCTCCTTGCTGTCCTTGCGCCGAATGCCGCGTTGCAGCGAAGGCTTCTTCTGGTTCAGAGGCTGGTCTGCGCTGCTGGCCACCTGACCAAATACTGGCTTCAAAGAGACCTCGTCGGAGTCGATGGACAAGTCGCCGTTGTTGGACGTCCGGATCTTGGAGAATGCCGAGACGGGCACGGTGCCTCTGCCACCCCCACCGCTGCTGGAAGTCACGTCTGCTCCGGCTTCATCGCCATCTCCCGGAAGGGAGGTAGACGCCGGTGCAACGCTGCGCGGCATCGTTGCATTGACAGACGCTGGCGCAGCCGAGACGCTGTTCGATTCACCGCCGCTCTCAGAAGCGCCGTCCATTGCGCTGCTTGTGACCGATGCCGTACCACTGCCTCGCCTCTCCGTCGATGCCCCGGCAGCGCGGCGGCGTCGACCATTGCGGGCAGCCAGTGGCCCGCTCGAGACGATGCGGCTCTGCTCTTCAGGCTCGGCACTTCCGTTGTTGCTGCCCTCCCGTGGTGGTCGAGCAGCGGTCCGCAGCAACAGTGGCTTTGGGCCGGCGCTGCTCTTGCTGGTCTGCCTGAGACCAGCCTGTAGTGAAGGCAGCGTACCGAATCGGCCGGAAGACGCCAGTGTCGGGCTGTTCATTGGACTTCCCGACGTGCTGTTGCTTGGACTCGATGACCCTGCACCAGTGCCAGTGGCAGTGCCACCAGCGGCCCTGCCCAGCAACGTGCTGATGGGCCTCTTGCCGTACCCGTACTCTTGGCTCCCAACGGGGCTGTCCTCCACGTTGGGAATCGGAAGATCAGGCATACCGTCCCTAGACCATCGAAGGGCTGGGTGGACGCTCTGGCTCGGGCTGTTGGAGGCCTGGGACTGCGCGCTCGTGCTGCTCGTGCTGGGCGAGCGAGCCTTGCTGAACAGCGACTGGAGGGAGAGGGTCGTTCTCGACCCGTCGGTGTTTACGGGCGAAGGCGAAGCGTCTCTGCCTGCTCGTTCCCCGTTTCCTCTCTCGCCCCAAGTGGCCATGGCTTTGGCGGTCCAGTTTGTGCTAGCCTTGCTCAAGCTCGCGGCAGCATCACTGCTTTGCAGGGCGTCTGCGTACCTTTGCAGAACAGCGCCCGGTGAGCGAGATGGTGTGGAAACAGCAGACGACGAAGAAGGGCTTTCGAATGGCGCTTGCCGCGGAGAAGAAAGCCACCTGGGTCGGGACGGAGTCGACGTCGCTGTCCACCCTCGGACTGCCCTCGCTGCTCGCTGGCGCATCGTCAAGATTGCTTCCTCGTCGTCTTCAGTCGGTGGGCCGTCACCGGTGAGCGGGGACGCCATACGCCGCTGTCGATAGAGGGACGCCAGCTCCAGGATCGGACCAACGTCACCATCGGGGTACGCTTGTAGCACCGTCATGGTCCTGGAGAACGAGTCATGTTGATCGTCGCCGTCGTCTTCGCCTTCCTCGATGGCATCGAGAATCTGGCCCCTCACGTGGATCAACAGCGCACAGCAGACATCGATGAGAAACTCGACCTTGGCGGTAGAGGAACCAGGAATGCCGGTTGGCTCGTTGGTCTCCGACAAGATGGCATCCCACACGCGAACGACCGAGGGTAGCGAGAGCTCGGTGCTGATGAGGCAAGCGAGCCATCGGAAGGAGTAGTATGGCATTCTAGGATCCAGAGAGTGGATGCGCTATTGGGTTCGCCCGTTGTCAGCGCCTCTTTCCTTGCAGCTCATTTACAGTCAGTCAAGGGCTCACCATGGATCTCCACAAGTCTTCATCGAGCCACTTGAGACGGAGGCTGAACCTCTTGAGTGCCCCAGCCATGCCACTGTCATCGAGGTGCGGCGCCTCCTCGCTGGTCCCTCGATTGCTGATCCTGAGACCTGCAGTTCCATGGTCGACGCCGTCAAAGTCGTACAGATCACGAACTTCACCGATCAAGGCTGAGAAGCACCAGAAGGCGTCGGCCTCGGCATGCGCAATTGGTGAGTCGATGGAGTCTTCGACGTAGCGCAGCGATTCTGTCGCATCCTCCTCTTCAGTTTGCTCAGCATCAGAGGCAGCGGCAGGCGAGGCAGCAGCGGCAGATGGCAGGTGAGACGAAGTGCCCATGACGTAGAGAATGACGAAGAGCACCTCGTTCATGCCTTGCACGTAGCCGATGCTCGGGTTGAGAAGTGCATATATATAGAGGATGCGCAGGAGCGAGTGCCAACGCCGGTCGACGATGGCATCCTCACTGGTTCTGTCCCCGTCATGGTGGTCTCTGCTCGGTGCCAAAGGCGGCGATGGGTGACTGTTGTCTTCGGCGCTCACGAAGCCGGAATCGTCTTCTTCCTCAAAGTACTCGGACGGTCCCTCAGAGGTACCCGGACTCGCCGGCTCGAGGACAATCGAAGGGCTCTTGGCGGCCGGTGCACGGCCACGGCCGTTGCTCCGTGTACGAGCCATGTTGGGAGGCGAGAGGTGGGAGTGTAATGTATCAGATGCCTTTGATGGTGTCCCAGGTCGTCTCGAAAGGGCCTCGTGGGCCAGTGAATCGGCGTAGTCTGCATTTATAGACGCAAGACGGTGGAGGAGCGACAGCCTCTGTTCCAACCTCGGTGCGGCCTGCTCCCCCTGGGCCGACGCAGGTGCGGGTGTCAATGGGCAGGACCGGCTGGGTTCCACGGGTGCGCGATAGAAGCTAAAGGCATTCTTGCGAGAGCGAGACAGATCGCGATAGATCTGGTCCAGCAGCGCATCTCTCTCAGAGAGCTTGCCGGGGAAGCCGTGCTGGGTGCCCACGTCTTGTGATGATGGGAGAAAATCGGCCACGAATTGCTGTTGGGAAACGTCAGCTCCTCTGTCGACCATGGAGACCGGTACCGCTCAGACTCACATAGTACTCTCCACGTCGTTTATTGAGAACCTGCTTCCATTCGAGCTTCTCTGGCGGTAGGTACCCGAGCAGCACTCTCCAGGCTTGTGCCCGAAGCCAGGCGTCGGAGCTCCTCGAGGCTGCAAAAGAAGAAGACGCCGGGGTAGAGGCCGACGAGGTCGAGGTGCCCTCGGGCAGACCACCACCTTGAAGGCAGAGATGCCTCAGCTTGTACAAGTCGGCGACATTGTGTCCGGGTAGAAGATCGGCAGGGTCCAGGAGCTCGCGAAATGCCTTGAGCCGTTGCGCCTGCTGGCTGCTTTGCCTGTCGAACAGCATTGTAAACGTGGTGTCGGACTAGTGAAGTCTTACTGACACTTGCTCCGAGTCTGGCACTCACATCTGACTACCCGAAGGCATTGCGCCTCCCCGTGCCACTTCCTTGCTGCTTCTTGAATGATCCTCGCCAAGTTCAGAACCCAGTCATGAGTCGATTTCACAGAGATCTTCTTGACTCAAGCCATTTGAGGTGCCGACGCTGTTGATCTTGCCAAGTGAGGCGGAATAGGGCTTTAGCCTACAGCTGCACATGGATGTCGACACGTGCACGTGCTAATCGAGCAAGCCACAATTTTCCCATTCGCATAGGTAGTCAAGACGGGGTGTTCGCCGATTGGACAGCCTGGACCACGACCCGACCACACGACAAACAGCAACCGGCTTTGCGTTCCCCACATCGGCGAGCTTGTATCCATAGTCGTCTGGCCGGAGCGGTACCGCACACCTGTCCGCGGGACTCGGGTTCAGGGTTGAGGTTCGAACAATCAGGTGAACTTGGACGTTTTGGCCTTGGACGGTCGCGGCCTTTTTTCGAAATCAAAACTCCGCCATCGTCCAGGTCCACAAAAAAAAAGGTCAAACGATTTGTTGGACCTGACGATAAAAATCCATCTTCACCATCGATTGTCCGTCGTCCAAGAGATTCGTCGATTAACATTGCGCGTCTTTTGGTGAGAGGGAGGACGGGCGAAGAGAGGGGCACGTAGGACAGAGAACATAGAGGGAAAGCCGTCATGGCTCGCCCTCGAACGGCACCCGAAGGTCAGCCAGAGCCAGAGCCATCGTCGTCGTCGTCATCAACATCGTCGTCTGGATTTAGGCCGCCACAGCACGTCCGGTTGCATCCACCGGATCAGGAGCCGTCGTTCACTTTTGTCTGCTTGGGCGTTGGCGGAGGGCCTCTGGAGAGCGATTGCTCCTGCTACCTCCTCAAACCCGCCGACCGTGACTGGCATAATGGCGCTGTGGTGGTGGAGGGAGGTGAGTTTTTTTTTCGTCTCTCTGTTCACACCATCTCCATTGGGAGAATTGACCAACACCGCTGTACAGGCTCCTGGCTCGGCGCTCTCGCGCGTATCCTCGAGAATGTGGGACCGGAGTCGGCATTTGCCGACGTTCAGTTTCCTCACGACGACGCTGCGCTGCGGGCCGGCTATCTGGGCAGCTTTGCCCATTCCTTTTTGATCTCCCACGCCCACCTAGACCACATCGCGGGCATGGTCCTGGGCTCGGCCAGCCTTCCGGGAAAGAGAAAGGTGCTTGGGCTTAAGCCGACGCTCGAGAACCTCTCGGATCTCTTCAATGGCAAGATCTGGCCCAAGCTCGCCAGCTGGGAGGACGACGGAGGTCCTGCCGTCTATCACCTAAAGGCGTAAGTGTTCCATGTCTCACAGCATCTCACAGCATGAGATGGGAGCTGACAGTTGCTCGACAGTCTTTACTCGCAAGAGCAAGCCAACATCGACGACTCCCTGGCCGTCCTGCCGTTTGCACTGAGCCATGGGCTGAACCCATCGGTGCCACCAGCGCCCCCGACGCCTTCACAGGCCTATCCTCCGGGCAAGCCGACATCCTTTTTCAGCAAACGCTACTCGCTTCCTCTTAATGGCTACTTTCCTGCCCTGTCCCTCCAGCCGGCCAAGTCGCCATCTTCGTCACCGCGCGATCGAAGCCCAAGTGCTTCGGGAGAGCGACCCGTGTTCACGAGTCCCTTTGCCCCCGAGAGGGCATACGTGGAGAGACTAAATGAGGCGCAGGAAGGCAACGAGGAGCGGGATGGGTCGGATTACGACACGGCAACCCAGGGGTCGACGTCTCACGATGAGGCAGAATCCCCCACTCCGCTACCACCTACCTCTTCTTCGTCATTGCTGAAGA
The DNA here is from genome assembly GCF_003144295.1 of Acaromyces ingoldii. Lineage (NCBI taxonomy): Eukaryota > Fungi > Basidiomycota > Exobasidiomycetes > Exobasidiales > Cryptobasidiaceae > Acaromyces > Acaromyces ingoldii. Next base: position 1,792,942 of record NW_020290247.1, read on the forward strand.
AAGAACCCGCACTCTCTCCCACGTCCGAGGTCCCTCCCTCAGCAGACGCAACGACGTCCTCGTCTTCTTCCCTTGCGCCATCTACGCCGCCTTCATCTTCAACCCCCTCCGCTTCCTCAAAGCTGCAGATCACCATGCCTGATGTGGGAGTATCTCGCGCCGAGGAGTTGAGAGAGCGCCCTAGAGCCGCTAGAAGCATCTCTGGAAGAAGTCGGCGGCCACGGACAGCCCAGGGGTCTGAGACTGGTCTGGGCGGACGAGGCGCAACGACAGCGGCACGGGCGGCTGCCTCTGGCACAAAAGCGCCGCCCCGCCGCGTTTCCATTGATGACGAATCACCTCCAGCGCTAGACTCTACCGCCTTCTTCATTACAAACAGGCGCACCGGCCGTGACGTTCTCTTCTTTGGCGACGTGGAACCCGACTGCATCAGCCGGAGCCCGCGCAACCGTCGGGTCTGGGCACACGCTGCGCCGAGATTTGTGGAAAAGAACCTCAACACCATCTTTCTGGAGTGCAGCTTTCCGGCCTCTCATCCAACCCAGTTTCTCTATGGTCACCTCTCTGTCAACCACCTCTTCGACGAGATTCGAACACTGTCTCGGATCGTCGTGGCCGAAAAGAAGAGGCGGCTGAACCGCAGACAAGCTGCTCCGCCGCCGCCCTCCTACCCTCGGTCGAAGCTTTCCGTATCGCAGCTGCCTCCGATTCCGGCGTCACCTATGGCCGCAAGCAGCGTGCAGGACTCGGAACTCCACGGTAGCCTCGAGGGCCTATCGATCGTCATCGTCCACGTCAAGACGGCCTTGTTTCCCTCTTTTGAGGCCTCACCTCCTAATTCGTCGTCTCCCTCCTCTGGAGAGGAAGTAGAACAAAGGCCTCGTGTCGTGGACCCGCGCACAATGCAGCAGCGCATCCTCGAGGAGCTGCGCGACATGGAGCACGACGTCGGTCTGGGCGTACGCTTCGAAATGGCAAAGCAGGGCATGAGGATCGATTGCTGAACGTATCCTCCTGACACGCTGTCACGATCTCAGTATCACTCTTGCATGTACTGTTAGTCTCTCTGTCCCCACCTCTCCCTCTCCTGTGTCACTACTACTACTACTACCACTACTACTACCACTACTACGAGGTTATGTCGTTGAACGTCTGGTAATGAAGCTCAGATCTGGTGGAGGCTTAAATTACACGTGGGGACATACCCCGCAATCTCGGTCGAGGCTTGATAAGCCACAGGGCTCGATAAGCTAAGTGGCCCATCACTACTAGCTCTGTCTACCCCAACTACGTTCACCCCTTTGTTTGACACCTGTTTGTGTGCCCAAACGGAAGGCAACCAAAGGTAGTAGCAAGCAAAAAGGGACGAAATGAGCGCGCTTGCAACCCCCAAGAGGCTCTTTCTCGGGTAAGTACTGTACTATAAGAGAGAGACGCCCTCCCTCTTTGACTTTAGCTGACGATGGCGGGCGCACCGACAACAGTGGCGCACTCTTTGCCGCCACGCTGACGGTGCTGAACCAGCGGCGCCTGGCGACAGTGTCCATGGGCAATCCCGGCGGGCGGGATGTCCGGCCTGAGCGAAGCGGCGGCGGCATCTGATTGGACCAACCCTACCTTGCTGCTCTCCATGCATTCGTGGCTGGCCGGCGGGTCGGGCATCACGTCCCAGCGCAAGGAGTTAGCGATGGCCCATGCCATCATCGAGCGATGAACCAACAGACACACTACTCACGTCACCACCTTGCAAACTGTCAATGTCATATATTATTACTTCATTCGGGTTGGAGAGCGCGGACGACAAGACTGCTCTTTACAAGGACTTCACGGATTGCTCGCAACGAGGAAAGAGGCAAAAGTAGTCTACAGAGGAGTTAAGAGACACAGTGACGAGGCAAAGCGGATAAGACAAGAGGCAGAGGGTGTGAGAAGAAAGAAGAGAAGAGAGACAATTGGGACTAGAAGAGAATAGAAACAAGCGTGGGGAAAATCAGTTTGATGCAAAGGGGTCCCCAAATGACGCAGAAGCGGTCGTCGCAGTCGCCGAAGGGGCAGAAGCCGTGGAACCTCCATGGTGCTGGCCTCCTCCGTGTGCAAAGGCGGAGAATGAGGAGTGCGGCTGTTGTGACTGCTGCTGCTGCTGCTGATGATGATGATGGTACTGATGATGCTGCTGGGACTGCGGCTGCATTTGCATCTGGAATGAGGGCTGAGCGCCGGAGTAGGACGAATTGCCGAGGTACATCATCCTCATTGGGCTCAACTCCACCCCGGGCGTGGTCATGCCACCGTTGCTTGCGTGGCCGTTGCCTTGTCCGCCCGCACCGCCGCCCGAGGCACCGCCAGATTGCATGGCCAGGGTAAGCTCGTGCTCAAGCGTACCCTGGTAGTCGAATGGATCATCAAGCCAAGCAGCGGCGCCTCCGGCATTTGCTCCACCAGCAGCAGCGTGCGAATGCTGCTGGTGCTGCTGGTGCTGCTGTTGATGGTTGCCCATTCGAGCGGGCGTCGAGGCGCTATTGGCAGCGGCAAATTTGCGCATCGGGGAGGGCGAAAGTCCCCATCGAGGTTGGCCATTGGGCGTCAGGAAAGACATGTCGCCCTGTCCTCTCTGCGGCGTTGTGCCGGGCCCAAGCGCCATGAAAGCGGCTTGTTGCTGGTGCTGCAGAGGTTGTTGCTGTTGATGCTGGTCGACTGCCATTTGGAGATTCATTCCGGCTGGACTCATCATCGTCGAGTGGTTCTTGTCCAGTGACGACAGTTTCAGTGGCGACGATCTCAAAGGGCTATGTATGCTGGCTGCGGCCTTCGGATTGCGGTTCTCGTCACCGCCTCCATCTCTGCCTTCGTCCGACGTGCTTCTCACCATGCTGACCGAGCTGTTGGACCCGCCACGGAGCGAAGAGATGGGCGACTGTGAATGAACAAAGAGCCTTGTCGGCGATGCGTTGCCGTTGCTGTTGGAGCCTCCATTACCATTAGTCGAGTGTCGACGGAGTGGTGATTCGACGTTGACAAAGGAGCTGCCAGCTCCGGCTCGCAAGCGGCCATTTTTACCCGTTGGTCCCCTCGAGGCGCCATTCATTCCGCCCAAGCCGTCGCCTCGGAAATTGGCCAGAGGCGAGGCCTGCATCGTGTGGTGGTAGGAGTGCGGATGCAGGTGCTGCTGGCTGTACGGGCTCGGCGAAAGTGCATACGGGTTGCCGAGACCAGACGAGAAGGCCTGTTGATGGTTTGGCGTGAGTCCGACGTTATTGTGGCCCATCATGGCCACCGCCGCGCTGACGTCGTGCTTTCGCTTGCGCGCGCTCTGGCTGACAGAAGCCGTTCCACCGTGGAATCTCGGATTGGACGGTGGTGGCATGGCCATCTCTGTGTTTGGGCTGCTCGGAGGGCTACTGGCGTCCGTCAGCATCGGCATCGACGTCATTGTCGTCGTGTGGCTGCTTCCATGGCCGCTGCTGGCCATGAAACTGCCTGCTCCACCCGGTCGGACAGGAGTCATGGTGTCGAAGGCCAACTCGTGAGGCGGCGAAGAGGCACGCGGAGCAGCAGGCTGCTGCACCGGCTGAAGGGGCACCCGGTGGGGAAAGACGTCATTCGCGTCAGCTTGATGCGTCTTGTCCTTCTTTTTGTTGTTGACGCCCAATTTGACCTTCTTGATGACCTTGGCTCCGCGTTGGGACTTGGACGAGGGCCTGTAATCACCGTCGCTGGCGTCTTCACTGGGCTGGCTCGACGGCTCACGCTTCCTCTGCGAGCTGTCCAGTGCCGGCGCAGGCTCAAGGTTTGCATGTTGCAGCTTCGGCGTCTTGACGTCCTTTTTGCTCGAAGCAGTGCCGGGTGCAACGTAGGACCCCCCAACGAAGCGATCCTCGTGGCCAGTCTTGATGGCCCACCAGCCTCCCTTTCCTGGAATCGAGGCGTCGCGCTCAACCTTGATGAAGCTCTTGTTCAAGCTGAGATTATGTCGAATGCTGTTCTGCCACCCACGGTCACCACGTTCGAAGAAGGGGTAGACGGTGCTGATCCAGTTGTAGATCTCGTTGAGGCTCAGTCGACCGTCGGACGACGAGAGGATCGCCTGGCCAATCATTCCAGCGTATGAGCCATTCGAGGGCTTACTCTTGGATGCTCCAAAGCCGGGTGGCAGCTTGTAGTACCTTGGCGCTGGCTCCGAATCAATCGTGCCACTTTCCATGGCAGCCTGCAATTCCTCTGAGACAAGTTTGACGACCCTGCTCCCGTCGGCGCGGTCCCATTCCATCTGTCCAAAGATTGAGCTGGTCTGGCTTAAAGATGGCTCTTGCCCCTGTGCGTGCTGCAGCTGCTGTTCCTGCGCGTGCTGCGACGCAGACGACCGCTCTTTGTTGGCCGTCGCCCTCTTTTTCTTCTTGGCCGCTGTTTTATCGCGCGAGGGCGGCCCAGGCGCGTCCGGGGCGTCGCTGGGCGTGGAGTCAGTGGGGTCAGAGGCAGGCGCAGCTGGTACAGGAGGTTGCTGCTGTTGTTGCTGCTGCTGCTGCTGCTGTTGTTGTTGTTGTTGCTGCTGCTGCTGCTTTGTGATCCCAATCATCCCCAGCGCTTGGGCCAATGTTGAAGAAGATGGGACGGGCGCGCTACCAGCCACAAGTGTGGCACTGCGTTGGTTAGTGTCGAGATACAGCGGGCTTTCTGCAAATAGGCTTGTGGAAGCCGAGCTTTCCCTAGATCGGTGACCTTGCCGACCAGCAGCTGTGGCAGCAGCAGCGACTCTGGATGTGGCCCAGCCCTCGTTGAGGCTGTCAAGTCTGTTGACGCTTCCCGAGTTTGCGCTCACCGAAGGGCTTGTGCTGTTCGAGGTGCTCTCTTGTTCGTCGTCACCTTCTCCGTCGCCATCGTGATGACCAAACGAGATGCCGGCTGCAGCCAGCGTTGTCGGTGGGCCCTTTGCTCTGCTTGCTTCCTTCGTCGGTTCAAACTCGACAATCTCTGAATCCAGTCTGCGATGACGGTGATTGTCCGAAGAGGATGAGGATGCAGTCAAGGCGCCAAAGACGGCTGCAGGGCTGATGGTCTCGTATCTCGTCATGGGGCTTCGATGAGCCCAGCCGAGTGGCGCTTTGCCTCCGCTACGGTGCTGCTTGCCGTCGTCTGGGGCAGACGAGCAAGGACGTTGGGGTGAAGCGTCGTCGCTAGGGTCAGAGAAGCGAGAAGACCGAGTTGTCGAGGGCGAGGTGATGGACCGATGCAGCGTTCGCCTACGGTCGAGGATGCCCGACGATTGCGCACGCATGAGCATCACACGATCGGGGCTGACGTTATGCGAATCGCGGCCGCCAGCGTCGCTGGAGGAGTCGGGCTTGAGCGAGGATGAGGACGGCTCATTGGCTGCGCTGGTAGGCCCACCAAGGCTGCTGGATGACTGGAATGAGAATGGAGCGGCCAAGGTGTGTGCGCGCAGAAGCTTTGGCGGTGTCTCAAAGGCGCCCCTGGCCGGCGAACGGGCCAGGGTGGGGCCCTGAGAAAAGATGCTGCTGCTCCCACCACTACCGTCGCCAAATGCAGCCTCGAGGGAGGAAGAAAAGGCGGCCGAGGCAAAGGGCGGCGGAGACATGCTGCCTAGACTGTTGGGACCAAAGAGCAGTCCGCGCTTGGCTTGAAAATTCGGTGTCCGATTCGACGAGTCGATTGACAGGCTCAAATCACCAGGAGAGTTGGGCAGTACGCTACCTGTGCTCAGCGATCGAGTGGCCATCGGAGAGCCAAAGCTGCTCCGGAAGAGCGACGACGAGAGACGAGATCTAGTGGTGGCAGCGTCGCCACCTCCGTTGGCCGTTGGAGACTCGATTGGATCGGCCGCTTTGCCGAAGGCGCTCCTCAGCTCCCCACCGCTGTTTGCATGGTTGAACTTGCGAGCCGACTGCACGTTTCCCAACAGAGAAGCATCCTGCTGCTCTCCCCATGTCCCCAAGCTGCCGCCATTGCTGCTGCTGCTGCTACCACCGCCACTGCTGCTGCCGCTGCTGTCGTTGTTATTGGTGCTGGTAGTGTTGCTGCTACTGCTGTCATGGACACTGACAAGACCTTCATCGATTGAAGGCGTGATTCCATCAAAGAAGAAATCGTAATGCTCTCTTGTAGTCATTCGACGATGAGGGCTTGATGCGTCTGGAGCCCAACGAACGCTCTTGGGAGCCATCGTTGCAGCTACCGTCAATGTTCCCTCTCCGATCTGCGAACGTGGCAGCGAAAGCCCAGAATCGAGAGAGCCTGCCGCTGCCTGGCTGTCGCCAGGAAGCGATGTGGTGGCGGTCATGACGACAATGTCGTGCTGATTCGGACGTCGACCCAGTCTCTCCAAGGCCTTTGCCTCGCGGCGAAGTCGCAGCGGGCTGTTCTTCGTCGCCATGACGCGATCCAGGAAGCTGAGGCTATCCATGCCCTCGTTGAGCGCACTGGATCCCGTCGAACTGTGTCGACGATGGCGAGGATGCTTTTGCGACATTGCCCTTTCTTCCTCGGCAGCTGCCGTGCATGAATCGATGCCAAAGAAGACGCCCGAGTCGTCCTTTGACAGCGAAGCACTGTGGACGAGGCGGTCATCTTCGAGGGAAGAGAAGGACGAGTCAAGAGCAGTTGCACAGGCAACCGACGGCGACACAGAAGCCATCGTTGCTCTCGTGTTGGAAATGACACCATCGTTGAGACCTTCGAAAGGCGGTGAGGCGGCCAACAGGCTGAGGGTGCCACCGGGGCTGACACACGCCCTCGTACTCAATCTGTTGAGCGTCCGTGCGCCGTTCTTGATCGTAGGGGGCGTCGACATGGATCTCTGTGGTGGCGTGGGCGCTTCGACGACATCTTCTTCGATGTGATTTCTCTCGTCGTCCCCCTCGCCTGGCATTTTGAGCCCGACGAGGCCAAGCCCTTGCATCGCTGTCCCGGTTGACGCGTTTGAGCGCTTTGCCTGGCTGCCTTGCCACGATGTGGCCGGCAAGCTCATCGTCGACGACGACCGCACGGTCCTGTCTGAGGGTGTTGTCGCCTCTCCAGTCGCCCCATCGGGCGAGATGAGACCCTGGCGTTCGCGCCTCTCTCGCATCCGCCGGCGTTTTTCCCTCCTTCTCCTCCTCTCTTCCAGGCTTCCAATGTCGTCCAGACGCGGTCTCGGCTGCGTGTCGTCCTGCTGTTGCACCACTTTGGTGAACCATGACAACATGGGCGTGCTATGTGATCGAGATTGGAGGCGGTTGCCGCCGCTGCCGCCACCACTACCGCCACCCGCCACCTCTGGACTTCGGCCAGCTCCGGCGCCCGAGCCAGCACCAGAGGCAGGACCAGACCCAGGATTGGGAGAAGCGGCCTGCGTCGTGACGCGTTCGGCACGCAGAAAGGCCGAGACGCCTGCTCTGGCACGCTCGTAGTCCTGGCGGGTGAGCTTGAGGCCCAGCGCCTGGGCTCTTGCAAAAAAGTCGGCCTCCGCAGCGGCGGCCGACGACGTCGCCGTCGACGTCGATGTTGCGGTCACGTCGGGAGATGTCGTTGTTGAAGTCACGCTCTCAGCCTTTGCGCGTGGCTTGCTGTCAGTCGTGGTTGATGCTTTCCTCGATGCCTCGGCATCTGCATCCAGGTCTGGCTTCGAGCCAGACGAGGAGCGCTTCATCGTAGCTGGCGGCTGCCGCGCTGTAGAAGGAGTCTGAGCGCGCTACACCTCTCTCTCTGTTTGCACGCGAGAAATGAGGTCCTTTCGGTCAGAATTCGGCTGAACAGTGCTGAGCCGCTGGAGAATGGGTGCCTACCTCGGTCGCGTCAAGCAGTATCGCTGACTGTGCGCTGGGCCGCTCGGCAGATTCGGTATGGGTGGATCTCCTTTTGACGCGTCGGATTCGTCTTCCGTCGAGTTCACAGCGAGTTCTGAGCGACGACGAATGGGTTGTCGGCGCGTCGTGCGCCTTGGTTGCGCAGGCTGCGGGTAGCAACTGTGAAGATGATGGCGAGATGGTACGAGGAAAGCGCGTGCAGACAGGCCCTCTCGAGAAAAAAAAAAGGAAATGGGTGGACGCGCCTGGCCTCACTTCAATGCACACTTGTCAAAGTGACGCCGGGGACGGGACAGGGAGGGAAAGAAAAGGCCGACCAGGTAAGGCAGGTCCTGGGAGATCGAAGGAGATCGACGCAGGCAGGAGACGAGTGTTGGTCAAATTTTTGTGGCATGCAAAGGAGGCGTCGGGCACTCGGCCAGTCTCCTAGCAGGTGTTGGAAACCAGCAGACGCGTCGGACGTGCTTGGCCACGAGCACAGTGGCCAGAACTCGCAGGGGCACGTTTGGAATATTTCGCAGCGGAGAGGAAAGGGTCGGCAATGACCACTTCAGATCGTTAGACTGCAATCAGTAATGCTGAGGTTGAGGGTCCTGACGCGAAATGCTGTCACTGTCTCTGCTACAAGCTGGAAAAGTGAAGAGATTAGAGCTGGCGGCTCTTGGGGATTAGGCAGCGTCTACGCAGAAACCGGTTAGATCTGCTCGTAGAATGGTGAGCAGAGGGCACAGGCGGGTGCTTCGCGGCTGGTGCTGAGATACAGAAAGCTTCGCTAAAGGTCTTCAGAGGCTGAAGAATAGGATATTGTGGTATTGGTTGGAAGGGGTGATTTGCGTAGATGAGACATCGTCGGGCATCTGCAACGCCCCGTGAGAGACGTTGAAGGTGAAGAAGAGAATTACAATACATGAAATCGGATCAGTACCGTGGGGTGTCGTGAAAGAGTCGTGACAGGCGCCCGAGAGCCGTATTCAAAGGAAATAACGGTTTCCACGCAAATTGTCCAGAGGAGAGCCATGAGGTACCTATAGTCTCAAATGGGCAATTCGGAAGAGTCTGGGCTTGTGAACTGAAAAGTACCAGTGTCAGCTAGAGATTGTACGAATGTTAAGGGCTCCCAACTCACAGCTTCTGCTGCCTTCTTGCAGTGTTGCTCTCCTCCAGCATCATCGATCGAGTAGCAGAGGTAGAGCGTATCGGCACTTTCGAACAAGGTCAGCTTTGGAAGGTCGCATCTGGCTTGTCGAGAAGGACTCACGCATTGCCGAGGACATCAGCGCACAGCCTCAAGGTCCAGTAGGGGACTAGAGCGCACATGACTCCGACCAAGGGTGCATCGGCGGGGACGTGCAGGTTATGAGCCGAAAAGAGAAATCCAGCGATACCAGCCAAGAAGCACAAGGCCAGTGTGGTAAGGTCCAAGATGAGGGTGATGACGAGGCCTGTACAAGCGAGCTGTGAGCGTGTGTGAAGCGTACAAGAGCGTAGACACTCACCATCCATGATTCCTTTGACGCTGTGACGAGTGACGAGACGTGATGAACGCCTTGCAGCAGCAGTGAAGCCCTCTCCGGTGATGCCAACATAAATGAGCGCATAATCGCTTAGACCCTGAAGCAGAGCACTGATGCCGGCAAGGACGGCAGCAACATGAGCGATTGGCTGCATCCAGCTCGGCCGGCCAGGCATTGATAGCTGTCGGCTGATCTTCCTTGCTGATGAGGCGACCAGCGCGGCCAGGCGGGCAAGCGTCAAAACTAAGGCAGATGCGCATACAGTACCCAAAGCCGACCCCATGGCTCGATTGAACGACGCCCGGACAATTTCGACCTGTGTTGGACCTTGGTGTGCCTCTTCGTCGCCGAGCCAATTGCCGGGTGCAGGACCGGGGATCGATGAAGACGACTCGTCCATTGTGCTGTCGTAGACTTGACTCTTGTCGCCAGTCTCGTCATCGTTGCGATGGAAGTACCAGTGCGACACGACGCCCGCGACAGTGACACGTTGAATGCCCCGAAGCGTGGACCACGTCCAGAGCCAGGCGCCCAATGTGGCCCATGCCAAGACTCGAGCCTTTGCGTCCGTTTGCCACACTTTGCCGCTCGATGCTTCGGCTGGCGTGCCGAGGTGGCCCAGCAGGAAAAGCCGAACGAGAACAGAGAGAAAGGGGACCGTGACGAGGAGAAAGACACCGAGAAGAACGCTTGAGAGGACTAGCAGCGCGGGGTGAGCGGCCACGATTGTGGCTGAAAGCTCTAAAACCGCGAGACTTCTGGCGAGCGCAGCCCTGCGCTTCCACACAGCTCGAGCAAATAGAACCGCAGCGAGCAGAGGAATCAGAGAGAGCACGCGGAGGCTGCGAAAGAACACGGTGAGCTGGGGTTCTGGCCATGGCGAAGGACATTTGCATGCTCACCCCGTAGTGCTCCAAGCGCCACCGGTCCACTTTTCGTCGTCGTATATGAAGCTGCCAGCAAAAGCCCACACCCAGCCGAGGCAGAGGACGAGGGGAATGCCGACGAGGCCGTAGCGAAGAACATGAGCGCCGCCGAAGCGAGAGATATTGCGGAGAAAGAAGAGGTTGGAGGCTGCAGCACCGGTGGAGAGCAGTGTGAGGAGAAAGAGGATGGGGACAGAACGGGTCAAGGTATAGTACGGCGATGGTCGTACGGAAGGATTCGAAGGTAACGCCGTGCTGGACTTCGCCCCAAGAGCCGCCCATCCGGCAAGGACCAGCGTGGCAAGGACAAAAGTCAACCAGAGTCCAAGGGCTGTTTTGTCTTTGTATTCTCGCCAATGAACGCTATTCCCCGGCGCAAACGGCGTCCAGCCTGATTTGGCGGGAGGGTGAGGGTAGTTGTAGATGTCGGCCGCAATCATGCGAGACGTGGCCCCCGTGAAAGCGCCAGGGGGACTGGGTTTTCCTTCAGACGTACCGGAGGAGATCAATGGCTCTCTCAGGCTGTGCTGTCGCCTCTGCTTTCGAGACAAGTCCCTCGAGGTGTCGGATCTCGTCGAAACCGATTTGTCGTCGTCGTCTTCATCATCATCGTCGTCATCGTCATCATAGAGCGAATAAGCATCACGTCTGCCTCTGCTTGCGCTCCGCGTGCCCCTCGCGCTATCCCGACGTCCCTCTTGTTCTGAATCGTCGTCGTAATCTTCATCCGAATACAAGCTGTCCTGTACCCGGCGGGTATTGCGTCCGATGGTGTGCGATGCGCTTGACATAGAGCTTGTCGAGTCAGCGGCGTGGGCAAGCCAGCCCTTGGACCGGGCAATCGTCTTTGGGGGAGGCGCTGTCGACTTTCCCTTCGACTTGTCAGTGAGCAGTGCGCGTCGTGGAGCGGCATGTACCGGTGACATTCGCGAAGTTTCAGGCGATTCTGAGCTTAAGGCGAGGTCTTCATGCCGTATGAACGGGTCCTCAATATCCGGATAGTCGCGCAGCTCCTTGACGAAGCTTGCAGGGGGGGTCTGCTCGCTGGCGCCCAAAAGCGAGTTGGATCCGGAACCCGAAACACCACCAGCGACACCAAGACCCACAACTCTCCGATTGTCCCGCAGAGAATCGTGGTCTTCATCCTCCTCGTCTTCATCGTAAATGTCCTCTGGGCCATTCTCCTCGTTCCCGTGCCTGGACTGAGATTGGCGGCCTTTGTGAGACGCGAATCGGCTCGCGCCGGTCAAATTCAGCACCGAATCTTTACCCTGGCCACGGCGACCAGGACCATTATGCCGTCTCTGCGCGCTGTTATGTTGTGCTTGCGCGCCGGCCTCCTCTTCCTCGTACTCCTGACCATAGAGATCGTCGGCCTCATCGTCTGGTGTGGAGAAGGGGCGCAGAGAGGTGGATGCCGACGGCTGCTGCTGAAACAACCTCGAGGACGAGGGCGCGACCGCAACTCCAGAAGAGAGAAAGCGCGAAGCATACGACGAAAAGGACGTCTGAGGCGCAGTCGACATCTCTCCTTCGGATGAGGGAGCGAGCGAGCGATAAGGTCGAGCTGAGTGATAGGAGCCCTGCATCATAGCCTGCAGCTGCATTGTTGACGCGCAAGTGGGTGACTTTTTTCGGCCGAAAAATGATCCCGCTACACGTGGCCCGCGGTTCGTTCCGGCTGCTTACAATGAGGTGTGGACTCATTTGCTCGCCGGCCTTCTCTCTCTGCCTTCTTTTTTCGACAACCACGCTCAACGATGGCTGCCGCGCCCGCCGCTCGTCTTGCCTCTCGCACGTTCATCAACCTTGCGTGGGTATCGGACGCTCGCCGCTCCGCTCGGGGATTTCCAGCTGACAGATGTTTTTACAAACAGGCCCACGGTCACGGCGTCTCCCGCTGGTGCGCCAATTGCCAATGGCTTGAACCTGGCGGCGCGTGCGCCCCATGACCCTCACGCTGAGGACCATGGCGCTCACGAGGGTGGTGCCGTCCGAGCTGACGTGTACCAGGTGCCCTCGTGGTCGGTGAAGACGTCGCTGCGTAACGGATCGCTCCAGTCGAAGACTGGCGTGAATGGTGCGTGGGCAAATTGCCCTACTTTTATCCCATCGGACTTCCTCAGGCTGACGAGAGAATCTGCAACGACTATAGCTCTGCCAAGCTCCGGAGGCTCGCCGCGCTACTTCAGCACGAGCGTGGCCAAGAAGCAGGGTGTGCCCGACTTTACGCCTTACCGCACCAACAATGTCGACGGCAACAAGGTCTTTTCCTACTTCATGGTCGGATCCATGGGTCTGATCGCCGCTTCGGGCGCCAAGGCGACCGTCTCGGACTTTCTCGCTTCGATGGCCCCTTCTTCGGACGTCCTTGCCCTGGCAAAGGTCGAGGTGGAGATGAACAACATCCCTGAAGGTAAAAACGCCATCATCAAGTGGCGTGGAAAGCCAGTCTTTGTCCGTCACCGCACGCAGGAGGAGATCGACGAGGCCAACAAGGTTGAGGTCAACTCGCTGCGAGACCCGCAAAAGGATTCGGACAGGGTCAAGCGGCCAGAATGGCTGGTCATGCTTGGCGTCTGCACCCACCTCGGTTGCGTCCCCATCGGCGAGGCTGGAGACTACGGCGGCTGGTACTGCCCGTGCCACGGATCCCACTACGATATCTCGGGTCGCATCCGTCGAGGACCTGCGCCGCTCAACCTTGAGGTGCCCGAGTACGACTTCAACGACGATGAGGGCAAGCTTATCATCGGTTGAGAATTTGAATGCTTAGATTTCCTTCTTCCACTCCTGGTGAAATGAATGGCAAAGAAAAGAAAAAAGGGATGCTTCGAGATTTGTGATTCTATTACTTAGTACGTCAAGACAACAACACAGACGAGCTTCTTAGTGCTTGATCATGGCTTCTCTTCCCGGTCCGACGCCGATCCACTTGATGGGGACATTGAGGAACTGTTCGATGAACTCGACGTATTTTCGGCACGTTTCTGGCAGCTCGTCGAAAGACGTGACCGAGGCAATGTCGCCCTGCCAGCCGGGCAGCGTTGTGTACTGCACCTCAACCTTGGCAAGTACCTCTAGGTCGGCGGGGAAGCTGGTCAGCTCCTTGCCGTTGCTCAGATAGCTCGTGGCCACCTTGATCTCCTTGAGGTTGTCCAGGACGTCGAGCTTGGTCAAATTAAGGCTCGTGTAGCCGTTGATCAGGCACGAGTAGCGGAGAACGACAAGGTCCAGCCAGCCGCATCTTCTTCTCCGACCCGTCGTCACACCGTACTCGGCGCCGACTTCTTGCATGTGCACGCCGATATCCTTCGTCGGGCACAAAGTCAGCAACTGCACAAGCGACGACTCTTCTCAAGAAGATAGCTCACATCGACTAATTCGGTGGGGAAAGGTCCGCCGCCGACTCGCGTCGTGTAGGCTTTTGCGACGCCAATGACATCGCCAATGGCCGTGGGCGGGATGCCAAGACCGGTGCACACGCCGCCGATGCTCGTCGAGGAACTGGTGACGAACGGATACGTTCCGAAGTCAAGATCGAGCATCAAGGCGTTTGCGCCCTCGACGAGAACCTTGCGGCCAGAGGCCAAAGCAGTGTGGATGAAAGTGACTCCATCAACAATGTAAGGGCGCAGTCGCTCCGCAAAGGCCTGCAACTTTCATCTCAGCATCGAACAATAAGAGAACATTGAGCAGACACGCTGGCGCACCTTGTAACGGGCAATCTCTCCCTCGGTGTCGTACTCAAAGTGGCCATAACGCTTGAAACGACCTTCAACGAGCTTGCGGAACTTGTTGGCAAAAAGCTCGCTGTCGTAGAGGTGATGCACGCGCAGACCTGAGCGCGAGGCCTTGGACGAATAGGCTGGGCCGATGCCCTTCTTAGTCGTGCCGATGCTGTCGAGGCAGGGTCAGTCTTGCTACTTGGCTTTGGACCACCGTGGCTCGTCCATACCTGCTTCCGCCCAGCTCGACTTCCTTGAGGCCGTCGACGACTTGATGAAAGTCAAAGACAAGATGAGCTCGGTCAGAAATGAACAAACGACCGTCGCAGTTGAGGCCTGGACATGGAAAATATCAGTGTTGAACACGTATTCCTCCAACGCATATGCCATCCAACGTACCTTTCTTCTGCAGCGTGTCGAGTTCGGCGAAGAAGGAGGGGACGTGAACGACAACGCCCGAACCGATGAAACCTGCACAGCGAGGATTGACGAGGCCTTTTTTGTTTTGTTCCAAGCGTCAGACGTGAACGGAGCAAAAGCTGGGGACCTGGACTCACCAGAGGGCAAGAGGTGGAAATCGAACTTGGTTTTCACCTTTTCCGGACCCATGTTGACCACGATAGTGTGTCCAGCGTTATTTCCTCCAGCGCATCGAGCGCAGACATCCATGTCACCGCTCAGGATGTCGGCCAGCTTGCCTGTATGCATGCGTCAGTCTCCTCACCTGCACATAGAAAAGTTTTAAGGCTGCACACACCTTTTCCTTCGTCTCCCCATTGCGATCCAAGCAACACGGTGGCTTTTGAGCCGCCCGTCGCGGGCTTGGGCATGGCCGCCATCTTTCTGTGTCTCGAAGTCGGTACCAAGAACTGCGAGAAGAATGCAGGGCGTGGTGACTAGGTTGTTCGGCCGATTTCGCCACGTGACTATTCCGGGGGAGACCGACGGACGGACAAAGGAGGTTGATTAAAGATGGATGGAGACTGCCCAAACACTGGGAAGCATGGCCGCAGATGCTGATTGTTGTCCCTTGAATGCTTCCACTACTGCTTCTTCTGAGCATTTTCGCCCTTCTCTGGAGCGAGCATGGCGTGCGCGGCTTCTGGACCCCACCGACAAAGGGCATTGCAACACTGACGCACTATGACCTGCCCGCCGATTACATTGCTTCTTGCGGTTGCGTCGGCCGATCGACTCGCTACCCCACAGCGGCCATCAATGCGCTGGCTTACGGAGGGACGACGTCCTTTGCGCCATCGTGTGGTGCCTGCTACTCTCTAAGTCTTCTGAACACGTCCTATTCGCCCCCACCTCCGGACGGAGATGGTATAGTGTATGCTCCTGGCGATTCCAAGGCGCCGACGGTCGTCGTCAAGATCACGGACTTGTGCCCTTTGGCACCCGGCTGGTGCAACGCAACGGAGACCAAGGGCAACACGCTCGGGAGCCTGGTCCACTTTGATCTCGCATGGCCTTCCAAGGGAATCAGCAAGGACTTTTTCCCCGGCGACCACGATTACGGCGTCTGGTGGTCTAGCTACGAACGTGAGTTTGGCCAGGGACCGCGAGGCACCTGTCATATATGCTGATCGTCGGTTTGAATAGGCGTCGACTGCAAGCAGTGGGCCGGTTACAATGACAGAGAGGCAGTGGGAAGCGATTGGCAACAGCAAGACAGCGCCTGTTGTCCTTCCGATCCAGCCTTTAGCTCCCTGGACAGTGTCGCTTCCATTTCTTCGACAGCCTCGGCTTCTTCTTCAACTTCAGCTTCTTTGCTCTCGTCGTCTTCATTGTCATCATCTCCCTCGACGTCATCTTCGCCCTCGTCGCTCTTGTCTTCCTCATCGTCGTCGTCGTCGTCTTCGAATTCGAGAGCGTCGAGAACGTCAATATCAAGCTCTCATGTGCCTCGGTCCCTGGCGCAATGCCCTGTCTCACGTCGTCGAAGGTCTGCAATTAATTTGCAATCTCGGGATGTCGCAAGCGCATTGGACCCTCAGTCACAAACGTGTCCATCCTACTCGGAAGTCCTCCAGGCGGGTCAGTCGCTTGCGGGCCTCGTGCCCAACACGTCCAATATCCTGAGCAAAAAGGACGACCACAGCAACGCTGCAATGAGCAACAATTTACATCGTCAGTCCATGGATCTCGGTCAGTGGATCAGCTGGCTCCTGGCGTCCAATCCTCCCAGCAAGATACACCAAGGTCGCAGACGAGCAAGCAGACGCGAAAGAGAAGCGTATGGCGCGAAAAGGAGATGTACAAAGAACCCGACGGCACCACAGAAGGACGAGGAGTTTTACGGAGACCCACCTCTATTGAAGAGAAGAGATCTCTAACGATTACATGCAGTGCAGTAGTAGAACAGCACGGTACATCACTTAGATTTCGGCTTTCAAGACTTGTCCCGTACCTCGTAAGCCACCTCATTCATACCCAAGCCAATTATCGCATATCAGAGATCAATGCAGTACTTAGCAAGCCTGAGTGGGTCTCAGAAAGCTCAGAGAGCTGGTGAAACTGTATCGAGCGAGCATAGTTCCAGCGGTAGTCACACGGTGAGGTACTCAACTGGGAAAGGAAGAAGTCAAACGTGTCTCCTGCACGTGAGTACCCCTCGTGGCATTTCCATCATCTTGCAACGGTCGCCGCATATGAAGCATTCGAAGAGCCTGCGTCTCCCCCACCCATCCAGCCTTTGCTTTGCTCTCCCTTCCGAAGCTCGACAGCGTCTAGCCAGCTCTGGAAGCCAGTCCTAGCGGCAAGGCGATCTCTCATCAACAGCAACACCAGCGGATGAGAATCGTCTGGCCAGCCTCTTTGGGAGAAACATCAGCTACGCGTGCTGGCAATTATTCGCTTTGCCCTTGTCGGGCGACCGACGATCAAGGTTTCGACTCTGGCCACTACCTGAACCTGGAGAGTGCCAGCCAATCTCATGGTGTAGGAGGCTAGCACCGACAACTTTCTGCATCGCTGTTTTCTTTCTCAAGACACGCCTCGCGCTTACTTTTGGAACCCTCATCGCTTCCTCTCGATTCGTGCATCCTGTAGCTTTAGCATTCCTTCTCTCTTTGTGTGAGTCTTTTTCTCACATTCTTACACCTGACCTCTGCTAACATGCCACTAGGCTATTCTCTTACGACATCAGAGCGTCGCACAGTGTAGACCGGCTGCTGCTCTCTCTGCGTTTCTCGTCTCGGCGCATTAGGCTCGAAGATCTTTGTGCTTGTACAGACCGACAGGACAAACGTTTCAGGGGATTAGAGGCAAAAGTAGCATCCATTGACGCTTCGCCAAGAGATACTTGGGTAAGTCGGGACATACATCGAGCAGCCTGAAGCGATGACAAGCTTACACTGCGTAAAGCAATTGTGAATTCAACAACGCCTTTGCCAGCTTACTGGAATTTGCTGAATCACTTTCGGGAAGTCGGGCTCCCACTGCAAAGCTCCGACGTACAGACCCGCCGACCTGGCTCGCGCGAGGGAAAAGGCCGACCTCGCCGCTCAGGCGGTGAGGATGATCCACGGCCATGCTCCCGGTGCCGGCAACGGTCCTGATGGAGGACCTTCAAGCTCGGCCGTCCTGGACTCAGCCCTAGACGCCCTGCGAGGCTTGGGAGGAAGCAGTCCCGGCAATGATCCGTCCATCTCGCAAATATCCTCCTTTCTCGTTACGCTTCTTTCTGATGCGCCCGCAGAGACACCTCTTCTCGAGAGGTTGCACCGCCGGGCGCTGGTGAAGGCTGTCATCGATGGAGTGGGACCCGATGCCTTCACGCAGATCCTGCATCATGCGCTTCCCAATTTGAGGTGAGAACACTCTTCTTCTAGTTCTTACAAGCACGCATACTGACTTCTATCCAGACTGCACCCTTCGAGGACGACTGCGGATCTTTTGATGGACATCGGTCCCAACGGCGTCGTCAACACCGAAGTGGTGCGGGCCATTCTGGCTCGATTTGGCTTCACAGAATCATCGGCTCCCTCGGAAGATGCGATAGCCGAGATTCTTGCCGGGCTCCTCTCCACACCGGGTGATCAGCTCGGTGGCCTGCCGCCGACGGACATGACGATGCTGGTCCAGGGCATCACCACATTTTCGCGCTTCGTCAGCTGGGCCCGTATCATTCACAGCCTTGACGAGCCAGAGGGTCTCGTCATCGCCCACGATGTCAGATGGGACTCTTTCGCCCGTGCAATCCTCGCTGCGCCCCAGGACGGCCACTTTACGGCCATTTCCGGTCTATGGGGCGCTTGGGCCCACCGAATTCGACAGCTCCAGATCCTCAACGGCCTCCTCTCGGTCGAGCCAGAGCTCTTCACCTTTGTCATGTTGCCCGGTCGCCGTGTCGTCACAGTCGACGAGGTAGCCTCGGCCAACAACACGGTCAAGAGCCAGGCAGCAAATGTCCAAGACAGCACTTGGAACGCGCTCGACCTCATTGAGACAATGGTTCAGGTGGCCGATTGGGATGAGGGAGACGTCAGGCAGGCTGTCGCTGCGCTTCTCGAAAAAGCCGTCAAGGCCAACGCCGACTTAGTCCTCATGGGTCTCATCCAGGTCCCGCGGCCCTGGAACGCAATCCACAACGAGCTGGTGACGAAGCTGCTGGCCATGTTCCTTGGCGGCCACTCAAGTCACCAGCTCGTTTTCTACCGCATTTGGCAGCTCAACCGCAACTTTCTTCTCAACGCGCTTCGCAACTACTATCAGGAGAATCCGAGGAACGTCGCCCGCGTCCTGGATGTGGCACAGGAGCTCAAGGTGCTCGATACGGTTCTCGACCTTGGGCCCTTCTTCTTTTCTCTTGAGGTGGCAGCTCTGGCCGCTAGGCGCGATTTCCTCAACCTGGAGAAATGGCTGCAGGACAACATCCAAAGGAACGGAAACGAGTTTATCAGGGCCGCTCTGGAGTTTCTGGATTCAAAGATCAAGGACGATCTCTCGAAGCCAGATCCCAACGCCGAGTCGACATCGATGCCGCTCACGGTGCAGAGCGTTGCCCTGTTTTTGCGGGTGCTGCGTTCCAATGGCGACAGTATGACGCCCGAGGAGATTGACTTCTTCAAGGTGGTTCGCAACCTCTGTCTCCAGCTTCATCCTCGTCTGATGAATCTTGCGCCTGGCACCGAAGGACAGGAGCCTGGCCTGCAAGTCGTCACGTTCCCACAAGACGTCCATAAAGAGACAGATGGATACTACCGGCAAATGTACGAGGGTCAAATCAGCATCGAGGATCTCATCAGCCTGCTTCAGCGGTCCAAGGTGTCGGAGGACCCCCGGGACCGACAGATCTTTGCATGCATGGTTCACACACTCTTTGACGAATACCGGTGTTTTGAGATGTACTACCCACCGAAGGAGCTCGGCATGACGGCCGTTGTCTTCGGCTCACTCATTCAGCACCAGCTCATTGATTTTATTCCTCTGGGAATCGCCATTCGCTATGTTCTGGACGCCCTACGAAGCCCTCCCGACTCCAACATGTTCCAATTTGGCCTGCAAGCACTTCTTCGCTTCGAAGAGCGCCTGCCGGAATGGCCTCAGCTGGGTCAGGCCCTTATGTCGCTACCGATTGCCCAACAAGGACACCCTGAGATCGCAAGGGTCGTAAGGGATGCCATGCAGGGTAATGGAGCGACCAACGGAAATGGCCAACAGCAAGTCAACGGCATCGTGGCTACTCGCGGAGAGGAACCTAAAGTCCCCTTCACGGCCATCAACGTCGATCCCTTGCATCACGAAATGGAGCCATCAGACCCCGACGAAGACACTTCAGACAAGCTCCTCTTCATTGTCAACAATCTCTCACCGAGCAACATCGATGCCAAGCTGGGCGATGCGCGCAAACTTCTGAAGCCGGAGCTTTACCACTGGTTCTCCTCGTATCTTGTCTTGCAGCGTATCAGCATCGAGCCCAACAACCATGGTCTCTATGCCCAGTTCCTCGACGGCATCAACGCCTCCTCGCTCTTTCGTCACGTCCTCCACGAAACATACGCGAAGGTCAAGATGCTCCTCAACTCGGATAAGACGGTGCAGTCTACAACAGAGCGTACTCTGCTCAAGAATCTAGGATCTTGGCTTGGAGGATTGACGGTGGCTCGCAACAAGCCCATCCGTCATCGCAACATCGCCTTCAAGGACCTCCTGATCCAGGGTTACGACAGCAATCGCCTGATCGTTGCGATTCCCTTTGTATGCAAAGTCTTGGAGCAGTGCTCGCGCTCCACCATCTTCTCGCCGCCCAACCCTTGGCTGCTGGCCGTCCTTCGGCTCCTCGTCGAGCTTTATCAATTTGCTGAGCTCAAGCTAAACCTCAAGTTTGAGATCGAGGTACTTTGCAAGAGCCTCAATATTGATCTCAAGGATATCCAGTCAACGACGATTCTTCGGACGCGGCCCCAAGAGCTAGCGGCTGCCCAGATGCAGCAGGTACAGCAACAACAGCAGCAGCAACAGCAACAACAGCTTCAGGCTCAACAAAGACAGCTTCAGCAGCAGCAGCAGCAACAGCAGCAGGTGCAAGCGCAACAGCAAGCTGCCGCCATTCTTCAAGGTCGCGGCGGCATGCAGCAGCAAGGCGGAGGTGGTGCCTTGGCTCAGGACCTCGAGCGACTCTCAATGGGTGGAAGCGGATACCCTGGCGCTCAAGGGGCTGCAGCATCGAGGCCTCAAGGTGCTCTGTTGGCCGGGTCCGGCAGTGCAGGAGGCTTGGGCGCCGCCACCAATGCTGCTGGCGGCGGTAATGCATCGGCGGTCGCCTCGATGGCTGTCGCGGAGACCATGAACTCGATGCTGCAAAGCTTGCCCCACTACCTCGTCTTCAGTCCTCAGGCCGCGATCTTTGCCAGCAACAACGCTCTCAAGCGTCTTGTCTGTGGCGCAATCGAGCGCGCTATCCGCGAGATCATTGCGCCTGTTGTCGAGCGATCCGTTACGATCGCATCGGTGTCGGCACGAGAGCTCATCACCAAGGACTTTTCGATGGAGAGCGACGAGAACAAGATGCGCAAAGCAGCCCACCAGATGGCTCAGAGCTTAGCAGGCAGCTTGGCTCTCGTGACGTGCAAGGAACCTCTTCGGTTGAGCATGTTCAATAACGCCAAGCAGCTTTTGCTCTCTAACGGCTTCACCGAACAGACCTTACCCGAGCAAGCCTTGCTTCTCGTCATTGGAGACAACCTCGAACTGGCCTGCTCTGTCGTCGAGCGAGTCGCTATGGCAAAGGCCATTCCGGAAATTGACGAAGGCCTGGCCAATGCCTACGCTTCTCGTCGCGAGCATCGACAGCGCGGAAGAGGCTATTACTGGGATGCAGCCGCTCTCACCACCTCTCAGTACGCCGCAACACTGCCCGACCTTCTTCGGCTCAAGCCTGACGGACTTCAGCCCCAGCAAATGCGTGTCTACGAGGAGTTCGACAAGATTCCTCGGGCTTCGCCTACGACTGAGCCGGCACCTGCACTGGTTGGCCCCAATGCCGCTGGCTCGCCCTCATTGGCCCATATGCCTGACGCTGCGGTTTCTTATGGAGTAGGTGCGCCTTCTGCCATGGCTGTTGCCGGTGCTGGTGGCGAGCAGGCGCACCTTGAAGGCCAGATGTTGAGCCGTCAGCAGAGCCTGGACAAGTTTACCGAGTGCATCAGCGAGCTGGAACGGCTGCTGCAGCAGGAGCACCAGGAGCAGCATGACCAAACATTGGCTACGTTACCTCCCAACCACGAGATTCGCCTGGTCGCTCGTCAGGTTCCCATCTTGGCGGCGCAATCGGTGTCGCGTGATGAGACCGCCCTGGCTTTCTCGCAAAAGGTGGTCCAGCTCCTTTACAAGACCGACTCAGACCTGGGGAGGGAGATCTACGTGATCCTCCTCGAAAGGCTCTGTGAGGTGTCGGTCAAAGTTGCAAAGGAGGTGACGGCTTGGCTTGTGTATGCGGAGGACGAACGCAAGTTCAATGTCGCCGTCACTGTCGGCCTCGTTCGCGCGGGCCTCATCAACATCGTTGAGCAAGATGTGCAGCTGGCCAAGATCGTCGTAAAAGAGTTCAAGCCTACCGTCGTTGATTTCGCATCCCAGTTTGCCTTGGCTTGCCTTGGCGAGCCGGCATGCGCGACAAAGAGCCAGCTCAGCAACACCATCGACGCGCTCACGCGGGCTGCTCAGCGTGGGAAGGCGACTGATTCGGCGTCGCAGTTCCTCTCGGAGCTCGAAGGCGGTCAGCTCAAGAGCAAAACGGACATTGGCAACTCTGCCTTGCGTGAGCAGCTCGCCTACTGCTTTGCAGAATGGGTCCGCCTCTTCCAGCACTCTCCCAATGCCGAGAAGTCCTTCATCGATTTCGTCACGCAGCTGCAAGATCAGGGTATCCTCAAAGGAGAGGAAATTTCGTCAATGTTCTTCCGCGTTTGCACCGAGGTGGGCGTCGACAGCTACATCAAGCAAAAGGCAGCCGGAGGATCGGTCGCCACGGGCATCTATGTGCCAATCGACGCCTTCTCCAAGCTCGTCGTCTTGATGATCAAGTACCACGCCGATCCGACGGGAACCAATAACGAGCAGGCCAAGGTGCACTATTTGACGAAGGTTCTTTCGATTGTCGTCTTGGTCCTGGCGCAGTCGCACGAAGAGCTTGGTCCCCACTTCCAGCAGAAGCCCTTCTTCCGCTTCTTTTCGAGCCTGCTCCATGATCTGCACCAGGCTGAGCCGAGCTTGCAAACGACGTACCTGCAGTCGCTCTTGGCCGTCGGCAACACCCTCAATACGCTCCAGCCCTCGTTCTTCCCCGGCTTCACCTTCTCGTGGATGACGCTCATCTCGCATCGCCTCTTCATGCCCAAATTGCTTGCGAGCGGCCTGGTTGACGGGCTCTGGGAAGAGGGACGCTCTGAAGGATGGGCGGCATACCACCGCCTCTTTGGTTCGCTTCTGCGCTTCCTCATGCCTTTCCTACGAACAGCCGAGCTCCGCGAGACGTCACGGAACCTGTACATGGGCACATTGAGGATTCTCCTCGTGCTGCTACACGACTTCCCCGAGTTCCTCAGCTCCTTCCACGCCAGCCTGTGCGACCTGATACCGACATCGTGCATCCAACTCAGGAACCTCATTCTGAGCTCCTACCCGCGAGAGCAGTTCGGTGTGGCGGGTCTTCCCGATGCCTTTACGCCTCGTCTCAAGATTGAGGAGCTGCCTCATGGGGACGAGTCGCCCATCATCCTCTCCGACTTCACCGGTGTCATTGCGCAGCAGCCTGACGACTTCAAGGCTGCCTTGGATGCCTACCTTGCCGAGGGCGGCCCAACGTCGTTCCTGTCTACGCTTCAGGATGCCGTCGTAACGCAGGGCGAGTACAACACTCCCTTGCTCAACGCCATCGTCCTGTACTCGGGCGTCAAGTCAATGGAGCAGCAGGGACGCACTTCGGACGCGGGCTTCCAGGTCATCGAGGGACTTCTGACGAGCCTTGACCCCGAGGGGCGGTACTTGACCGTGGGCGCTGTCTGCAACCAGCTCCGTGTTCCCAGCAAGCACACGGCCTACTACTCGTCGTTGATCCTCAACCTGTTTGAGCGGCATGAAGAGGTCCGTGAGGCCATCTTGCGGGTTCTGGTGGAACGTGTCATTGTCAACCGCCCCCACCCTTGGGGCTTGCTCGTGACGATGTTTGCGTTGCTGCGAAACGAGGAAGGTCGCTACCCTCTGCCACCCAACTGCCCGCTGGACATTGTCGAGCTTCTGCAGCACATGCGCGAGGGCCTACCCGGCGGCAACCGCAGCGCTTCGGCGTCTGCCGAGGGAACTTACCAGCAGCAATGGCTTCAACAACAAGAACAGGCTCAACCACCTCATCATCAGTTCGACCAGCATCCTCATCATCATCAACAACAACAACAACAACAATCGCAACAAC
The DNA here is from genome assembly GCF_003144295.1 of Acaromyces ingoldii. Lineage (NCBI taxonomy): Eukaryota > Fungi > Basidiomycota > Exobasidiomycetes > Exobasidiales > Cryptobasidiaceae > Acaromyces > Acaromyces ingoldii. The sequence goes on from NW_020290247.1 coordinate 1,816,828, forward strand.
AACAGCTTTCTGCATAGATGTTTTCTTCTCTTGCTCTCCCTCTACTGTCTCTTTCCTTTTGTTGTCACGTCCCACGCTTTTCCCTTCTTACGTTGTTGATGTCTCTTAATCTCTCTGGTCTATTCCTCAAATGTCGATCTTGTGTTGTCTTTTCTGCTTTTTTGTGCACGCCGCGATCAGCGTCAGGGTGCAGTCACGCCACGCGGGCAAGATGGTGGTGAGAGAGAGGTTGGATCAAGAGCAAGGAGAAAGATTGAGATGATGGAGTAAGAGAGTATGATTGAGATGGCTGATTGTCCTGCTTTGCAAACGAGAGAGATAGAGAGAAAGGGGGGAATGAAGCTACTCAGTGTTCCGTGACTTCCTCCTTTGCAGAGGCGGGGGCGCCTTACTAGCAGCGCACTGATGAGAAGGCAGACCGACACTTTAGTTGAGGAGCGAGTTGTCAATGCGGTAGGCGGGGAACGTCGTCCTTCCGCCGTGGGCGCCCTCGCCAAAGTAGGCGCCCGTGCCAAAGATGCCCGACTGGCCACCGTTCTTGCCCTCGACGATGCTGGTGAGGCTGTTGGAGTTGAACTCGTTTCGGGTAAACGTCTTGAACGTGACGCTGTTCCAGCCATCGGTGGATGCAAAGCTGTAGATCTGCGGAGCCTTTGCACCGACGAGGCGGTAGCCAGAGTTGTTCTGCGAGGGCACCGTCTTGATCTTTTCCGTGCCGTCGAGGCTGCCAAAGCTGCCGCGCACCGTGACGGCGTGCGCCGTGGGGGTGGCGTCGGAGAAGCGGAAGAGGGTGAGGGGCCGCGGGCCGCCAAAGGCGACGATGGCGTCAATGTCGGGCAGGTACGTCACGCCCGTGTAGCCGGGCCGCTGGCCGCCGTTGCCATTCTCCAGGAACCATGGCTCGACCGTCTTTCCGTCGGCGGACACCTTGGCGATGGCGGGGGCACCGAGGGCAAAGATGACGTACGAGTTGCCACTCTTGTCCTGGGCAGAGGCAACGTTGCCATAGGGACGCTTGCCGTACTTTGCTTGGAAGGCGGCCTGGACGGGACGCAGGTCGACGGACCAGAGCGGCTTGCTGTTGGCCGACAGGGGAAGGGAGAACGAGTGGAAGGAGCAGGGGCCCTGGTCGTGCACGGCGTCGAAGCGGAAGGCATCAGCGGGCTTGGCGACGGCGTAGAGCTTCGAGGCGCCGCGGATGTTGTCGAGGGAGAGGCCAGCCATCTGCTGGGATCCGTCGCCCGACGAAGAGACACCGTCAATCTTGACGTTGAAGTGCGACGAGTCGGTGCGCTTCCACGTCGAGATAAGGCCCTTCCAGAGGTTCGACTGGTAGTAGATCTGACGGTCCCAGTCATAGACACCGTCTTCGGGGTACAGGTTCTTGACGTTGACGTTGATGATGTCCGGCAGCGTGGCCCTCGAGCCGAGTTGCTCGACGGCTACATCTGCCTTGGGCACAGGCGCAGCGACCGAGAGGGAAGCTGCGACGAGAAACGAAAAGAAAGTGCTGGTCCGCATGTCTAAAGTGCTTTGTGAAGGAGGGTGGGGTGAGGAAGAGAGTGTGGAGAGAAGAGCAAGTCGAAGGGCGGGGGCGCCAAAACGACCGAAATGTGAAGGTGAACGAAAGGGGGAAAAGAGGGGGGAGAAAAGAGAGTAGTTCAACGAGTGTGTAACAGAGTAGCGACGGGCTCGTGTCTGCGACTGAACGGAGACAAGAGGGGATCCGGCGCGGTCAGGAAGGGGAGGAGATGGTGTTGGTGGTGAGGATGAGAATGACCCTACCTCCTCTCACCCACAACTAATACACTAGCAAAAGGAAAGTGAAATGCGATCGGCAACTTTCCTAAATTTCCCAAACTTCTACCGCACCGACGATTAATTTATTTTCGGAAAGGCATGGGCACGACATAATATTACAGCGGCAGAAGTCTACAGTCCCCCCATATAGGATCGAATGTGATCCATCATTGTCTCGTCTGGCGCATGGTCGCAACCTCCATCACCATCCTACCTCGTCTTCATCATTGGCGTTGCTGTGGCTGGGACGCAAGGTACCCCAGTTTTCTTTCCATCCTTTTCTTCTTCGCAATCCCGCGCCCTTCATCTTTCTCGCTCCCTACAACTGCTAGCTCTCCCCGCGCGTGCATGCGCTAGGGGCTTCTTTGTACGCGAGAGCAAAGAGGGACCTCTTTTCATCTTTTCCATTTTTATGCGCACAACCGACTTAAGCCATACAGCAATCGCCTCTTTTGTTTCCACTGCCCTTTCTTCGTCGAACGCCAAGCCCTTGGGTCTGTGAGAGTCCATTTCACCAATCATTGGTGCCATTCGAATGAGAAGTCTTAGTCCTGGGCAGACAAGGCAGTACAGGCCAATGTTGCCGGCTTCTGACTGATTTATCGAGGAGGCAGACTCGTCACAGCGCAGTCGTCCTGTCGTCAATTCGTGACCGAACATCTCGGTATCAACGAGCCGGTCCTCATTCGGCAGGCGTCTTGATTCTCTCTGGCTGGCCCCTTTGCGTTATGGCCAATTCTCACCTAAATTGTGTTTGAATTCTTCGGCGTGCGCGATTCGCCGCACTCATGCATAGCGCGCGTTGGAGTTCCTGGGTGTGCTATTTTGGAAAGCGAACGTTCTATAGAGACACTAACATTTCTACTGGCTTGTAAAGCAGTCTTATTCTAAAGGGTCCCCTTTTCTTCCAACACCTCATCAACACGCATCAGCTCCTTGTTTTACACACTCTCCTTTTCTCACACACTCCCTTCCATCACTCCCGCACCTCTACAATAATGCTCTTCAGCAAGTCACTCCTTTGCGCCGTCACGGCTCTCGCTGCGTCGGTGAGCGCCCAGTCATCGTCTTCTGCCGACAGTCAGATTGCGCTGGCGCAGCTCTCGCTCAGCGCGGCCAAGCTCATCCCCAACCCGATCAAGCAAGAGTACCTCAGCCTCGAGGCCGCGCTCACCGAGACGTTCAAAAACGGTTCAGTGGACCAGCCGGGAACGACGCTCAGCGTCGGCACGACCTCGACGGCACCTACGCTCAAGCTCACGATCCCCGACTCGGCACAGTCGCGCTTCAACTCGTCGACAAAGTACACTGTCCTCACCCTCGACCCCGGCGCGCCCGTCGAGCCCGTCGACAAGAAGGTCGTGCGCCACTTTCTCGTCAACGACGTGCCCGTCGGCAGCGACGGCACCCTCGACGTGTCTTCTGGCAAGAACGTCGCCGGCTGGTTCGCAACTGCTCCCCCGCTCGGCTCGGGCACCCACCGCTACGCCACCCTCATCTTCCGTCAGCCGTCCGACTTCAACCCGCCGGCGAGCCTGACGACGCCGGACAAGAACATCGTCATTGACTTTTCGCTCTCTGACTATGTCGAGCAGGCCAAGCCCGGCCCCATTGTCGCCGCCACCTTTTTCCTCCAAGCAAACGACAACGAGGCCAAGGCCGGCTCGTCGAAGAGCGTCAGCGCCGTGCCCACGACCTCGGTCGCTGCTGCCAGCGTCTCGCAGGCTGCCAGCAGTGTCAGCGCCAGCATTCAGAACCTCGCTGGGTCCGCGACTGCCACGTCCAAGTCGAGCAGCGGCTCGGGTTCCAACAGCGCTTCTCGCCCGCTTTCGACGCATGTCCTCGCCGTCGTCCTGAGCGTTGCTGCCATTGCCGTGGGCGCTGCCCTCGTCTAGACAACTCATATTCTCACGAATGAACAATCATGTAGCGTAACACATTTTTAATTAACATTACCGAGGCAATGTTCTGGAGAGAGCAGACCGAGAGAGAGGAAAAAGATCGTCATGTTGAGAGAGAGAGGACGGGCTGGTAATTTACAAGGCGCAAGAGAGTCAGAGGTAGACCAAGTCCAGAGATCAAGACGAGGCATGGGAAAAGAGGTGCGGGACCAGAGAAGAGAAAATAGTAGCTGCTGTGGGCGCTCGTAGAAAGCCGGTTCAGTTGTCGGACCCAAACGTGTTCTCGCCCGAATAGCTGACGTAGAGGAAGCCGTCTTCGTCCTTGTGCTCCTCGTAGATGGCGCTCATGAGCGCCGCTGTGGCGGGCAGGACCTCGTCCACGAAGATGAAGATGGCCTTTTCGGGCGCCAGCTTGATGCGCTTGCGGATCACATAGACAAATTGTCCTACAGTGAGGTCCTGTGGGACGAAGAAGGCCGCCCAATTTTAGTCTCATAAAGTATTGCTTTCAGAGGATGAGTTGCAAGGAGCTCACCGAAGGGACAAGGTACTTCTTCTTGTCAATCGTGGGGATGTCGGTTCGGTCCGCCTTCTCACAGATGACCTGTTGATACGCGACGGGGTCAGCAATCCACCTGCGCCGGAGAGAGGATCTAGGTCCTTGTCGCTCACCGGGATCCTGTCTGGGTACTTGAGCCGAATCCGCTCAGCCTCAGCCTTGCGCTTCTCTGTGACATGCGCTCCGTCGTCAGTACAACTTTGACATCAACGAGGACTTTGAGGCCAGGAGAGGAGAGAAAGAGAGAGACCGCGCGCGCGCGCCTGCACATGCTATCTCGCAAGTCTCCCCCCCTCTGGTCTGCGTGTGGGACCTGATTCTCACCGAAAGGGTGCTCATCCTTAAACTTGGAACGCATCCTCAATGACGAGCGCTTGTATCGAGGTGGTTAGTACGGTCTAAATGAGCGGGTGATGGGGTGTACGACTGTGTCAGCCAGATGGATGCGGTGGCGATGACGACGGCAAAGGACGGGGAGGGTGGTGAGGGTTGGAGCGCTCAGCAATGCACGCGTCTCTGCTCCTAGACTGGCTCGCTTTGCGAACCACGTGGGAAATAGAGCTCAGACGCGCACTGACCACTTTTTGATAACACCTTCGAAAGAAAAGGCACAAAGCTGGATGACCCCTACAAATAGTGAGACAACAGGATTGTACATTGACAGCGCCTTAAGAACCGACCTCGCTGTCGGGAAGCTTATAATAACTGATGGGCTGATTGTTCCGCTTGGCCTTCGCCCCGTACGCTTGCAGATCATCCTCGCTTCTTCGCCTCTTCCAACTGAGAAGAGGTAGCAGCGCTGGTGGTCGAGGAGTGAACGATCTTGTCGAAAGAATTGCATCTCTTCTTGAGAGCAAATTTTTCTCTGAAACACCATCATCCAAAGGGGATCTGCCTGTGCTCCGCTTTTCGACCCGTAGTGATCGACGGACGATAGCGCCTGCGCCCCCATACATAGCAGTGACAGGTTCGTACCTCTTCACCCTTCCAGGTCGACATTCAGTGCATGGTTCTTCCCTAGAGAACAGTGCTAGACGCCTGCGGAACATGTTTGAGGGAGCTGCCGTGACACAGTCAGTATTTGAAGCCCAGAGAATGATATCAACACATACCTAGCTTAGGGTTCTTCGGATAGGGAGTCCCCTCTGATCTTTGCATCATCTCTTCGCTCAATGCCGCTCTGGCCTCCCGAAGATTGCGCCTCTGTCTGGTTGCCCTAGGATACCAGACCGACTCTCCATCGTCTGTGCTTCTCTTTCGCTGCTGCTGCTGTTTTCCATCGTCGCCGTTCTTCGTGGTCGATTGATCGGGTTTGTTGTCTTTCTTATCGCCGTCGGTGACATATGCGACGACATCCCCTTTATGCGCATTGATGACCTCATCTGTCTTGACAGGCTCGAGATCGAATTTTCGGCCAGACTGAGTCGAATTTGTTGTGATCGACGAATTCCCGGCCGTCTGGGGATCTGCGGGCTTGCCTCCCTTATCGTCACCTTGGCCAGTTAATTTCTTCTCGTCGCCCCCACCTGCGGCACCTTTAGCAAGATCGGCCTCAGAGAGCCCTTTCGATGGCGGTGGTGTCTCGACAGGCGCTTGCTCCTTTGGCTCCGCGGGCTTCTGTTTTCCGTCTGGGTCACTCTTTATTTTGCGGTGGAGTCGCATCCTTTCCGGGGTCAATTTTGGGCGGCCACTGCTCCTTCTTGCCCTGGTCATTGGCTGGTTTGGCATCACCACCGGCGTCAGCGTCTTTCTGACCAGTCGAAATTATGATTTCGTTATTCGGCTTCCGTTGGTCCTTGCCATCATCGTCAGCAGACGTCGGTTTGAATATGACCTTTGTGCCTCCACCAGCGTCATCATCGCTCTTGTCTTTGTTATTGCTACTGTCGCCTTCTGCGGCCTTTGTCGCGTCTTCGGCCTCACTCTTACCACCGTCGGCGGGGGGATCAGCTATTTTCTGTTTCTGATCTTGTTCGGCCCCCTTCTTCCCTTCGTCTCCGCCTGCATCTTGGGCTCCGACGTCGTTTACATTCCCCTCCCCTCCATCGTCCCCACCATCATTCTTGTCATTTTGCGTGTTGTCGGCTTCACCTTCATTTTGACCTGCTTTCTCGTTTTTCCCTCCTCCCATATTCTTGTCCTTGTCCTTATCCTTCTCGTCACAATCTTTTACCTCCTTCTTTGGCTCTTGTGTACTTGTGGTGGTATTTGTGGTGTTTGTCGAAAGCGTGGCGGGGCCAGCAACGGGCATTTCAAAGTCGAAGAAGAGGGTTTGTCTTGCATTGCCAGGTGCAGGTGCGGGTACCATGATGAAGCCCGATTGGCGGCCGTTATCGGGGGAGAATGTGACGGCTTTCTTGAGAGTGGGTGTTGCCGGTGTCGGAGTACCAGCTGGCGGTGGAATTGTAGGGTCGTTGACCTGTCTGGAGACGAGCAAAGAGGGATCGTATATGTCGAAGCCACCTTCGTGCCTCTTTTCACTTCCTGTTGACCTCCGTAGAATGTATGGAGGGTCATCTGGACCGCCTCTGCCCCGTGGTATGACTGGTCTCGCGGTAGAGGAAGTTGCGTCGAGAAGGGCAACGAGAAAAGTAAGGACAGTCATGGCGTGAAGTCTCATCCTTGGCCGGAAATATCTGTAAGGGCTGTAGCTCGTAGGTCGCTTGATTATAGAAATGAGTGGAAGTTTGCTTGGGTCTGCGCCAGGCAGCGACTAAGGAGATGGGGACAAGGCCTGCTGGTCAAGTGGAGAGGGGATAGGGATGTCCAAGGCTAGCTCGGAAATGGTGGCTCACTCCGCTAGGGAGAGGATGGGAAGGGAGATCGAGGGGTGTGGGAATCACTCCTGGCATTGCTGTTTCAGGCTACTTTATATGGACTCCCAGGTCAAATTGGCGTCGGCGTAGAGCGACCGTCAATACTAGCAGTCAATGAGCTTTGCTGCTCGTGTTTACGCTGCCTTGTTTTCGCGCCGCACACGCCCGCCCACGCCTAGCCTAAATTCTCAACTCCGATTCTTCTTTTCTCTCTCTGTCTTCTCGAGGAAAGGCACAAATTTGCCTAGAGGCAATGGCTACTTCACGCCTCGTGGTGCACCCCAGTGTACAGGCGGCACTGGCTGCGCGCAAGGCCGTCGTCGCCCTCGAGTCAACAATTATCACCCATGGGTTTCCTTCGCCCGCCAACCTGGGCGTGGCTCTCGCCGCAGAAAAGGCCGTCAGGGACGCCGGCGCGGTGCCAGCCACTGTGGCGCTCCTCGATGGTAAGGCGCACGTTGGTCTTGATCGAGCGCAGATCGAGCGCTTGGCAGAGGGTGGACCGGCAAAGGCGGTGAAGACGTCAAGGAGAGACCTCGCCTCTGTTCTGGCCAAGGGAAGGGGAAGCGTAGGCGCAACTACCGTCTCAGGCACCATGATCCTCGCTCACATGGCAGGTGTTGATGTCTTTGGCACGGGCGGCATTGGTGGCGTTCATCGAGGAGGCGAGGCGTGTGAGTAGCTGTTCGTTTGCTCTTTGACTGCGCGCGGACCAAGCTGAATCGACGCGCATGCAGCGATGGACGTGTCTGCGGACCTCACCGAGTTGGCACGAACGCCCGTGGCCGTCTTCTCCGCTGGCGCAAAGTCCATCCTCGACATTCCACGTACACTCGAATACCTCGAGACACAAGGTGTCAGTGTCCACACCTTTGCCTCTTCAGGCCAGTTCCCAGCCTTTTACACGGCCTATTCAGGCTGCCGCGTACCTCAGGTCGACGGGCCAAGAGACGCCGCGAGGTTGATTCTCGAGAGCAAGAGGCTGGGCCTGACGAGCGGTATTGTCTTTGGGGTGCCAATTCCAAATGAGTACGAGGCTGCAGGACAGAAGATCCAAAAGGCTGTTGAGCAGGCCGTTGCCGAGTCCGTCGAGCAGGGCATTGATAAGCGCGGCAAAGAGGCCACTCCATGGCTTCTCAAGCGCGTCAGCGAGCTGGCAAGCGAGTCGTTGACAAGCAACAAGGCTCTCATGCTCAACAGCGCTACCATGGCGGCAAGGACGGCCGTCGAACTTCAGGATCTGATCAAGATGGAAGAAGAAGCGGCCAAGGAGAAGAGCGCCAAAGTGTACGCCAGCTCAGGCCTCGAAGCTATTGGCCAGGATACAGACAAGAGCCTGGTGAGTAGGTGAGCATGGCCCCGCCTTCCGTGCATTGGCACCTTGCTGATGCGGACATCTGTAAAAGTGAGCTCAGAGAGCCCGCTGCTCACATCGTTGTCGTCGGTTTCGCTGCTGTCGACATCACCTCTCAATCAACAACTTCCAAGAAATTCTCTGCAACAACATACCCAGGTAGAAATCATCTCTCACTAGGCGGCGTAGCCCGCAACATGGCGGAATGCGCTCATCGCCTTTTCCCCTCCTATGGACCATCCTCGCGTGGACCTTCCCCATCTGCCGTTCGGCTAGTATCACCCGTCTGCCAGGATGCCCTGGGAGACTATCTGCTGCGAGAAACCGAGAAGCTCGGGATGCGAACCGATGGCTTCTTTCTCACTTCGTCATCAATCGCTGCCGACAAGGACGGAAATAGAACGGCAAGCGTCTCCCTGCAGCTCGACGGTGCAGGTGACCTCATCTCAGGCGTTGCAGACATTGACCCATCAAGCTTTTCAACGAGTGACGTGGCGAGACAACTCTCGCCCTTGATCAAGGTTCCTACGATCCTAGCCTTTGACGCCAATCTAAGCGCAGATACAATGGCCGAGATCATTAAGCTCTCCCTTTCGACGACGACTGCCTTATACGAGCCGACCTCGGTGCCTAAATGCACAGCTCTCATCGATGCCGTGGCTTTGCTGCAGCGTCAAGGTCGCCTCCCACCGATGGAAACGTCAGATGACAATGACAGGAGAAGAAGATGGGGCGTAGATGTCATGACGCCCAACGAATTTGAGGTAGTTCGCATGGCCTCACGCACCTCCGAGCTCGGTCTCCATCGAATTGTCAGAGAGGACGAAAGCGTGCGCAAGGAAGCGCATGGCGTCCAGACGGAAGCATCCGTCTATGCGGCCGCCATGTCTCTGTGCGACGCTAGTGGGTCCGTCTTACTCGTAAAAGGCGGCGCGAGAGGCGTCCTGGTCGTCTTGCCTCCTTCGACAGAGCAAGAGGCGAGACCGAGGATGTTCAGGGTGCCTGCTCAGAAGGTGCGCCAAGAGATGATCGTCAGCACGACAGGTGCCGGCGACACATTCGCGGGTTCCATTCTTGTCGATTTAGCCCTTCGCCAGCGGCCGCTCTCGCAAGAGTCACCCTCAGCCGTGGAACAATGGTGGAGGCAAGCTGTCGAGCGTGGACAAGAAGCTGCTGCAATCACTCTGGCGTCTCCGCTCCCAATCTCGCCGCTGCTGGACACTTCCGAGCTCTTCTCTCTTTCAAGGCAGAAGTGATATGTGCTTAATGCTTGGATATGGATGGTAATACATGGGAGAAAATCTAGAATGCAAAGAGTGCAGCGCCCTTCTTGCGACCGAAGGCATAGACGACAAGGCACGATGCAAAAAGGCCAGTCGTGATGCCGATCGAGACTTGTATCTGCAAAGCGACAGTCAGTGTGTAGGATCTATGAATAGATGCGGAGAAGGGAAACGTACCATGCGCAGGCCGATCGAGAGGCCATTAGAGTAGAGGTCTCCATCGGAGCCCTTGTACGTCATGGCGAGACCTCCCGCCATGGCCATGCCGCTTGGTACGAGAAAGAGGACGGCGGGCGTCATTGCTGTGAATGCCGTTCCTTTGAAAATGCGGCTGTAGAGGTTTCCCAGCAGGCCGATAGCGAAAGAGCCAATGGCACTGACGACGTCAGACCGGTCAAAGATGAATGTCTTGGTGACGCGATTGATGACCCATCCGACACAAGCGATAAAGACGGCGACGGGCACCTCGCGCGAACGAAGAGGCTGCAAGAGATTGAAACAGGCAAGTGTGGCGAAGACGGGGACAAAGAGGAAGTTGAGCCAGGGCGTCAATGGCTGCTGGTACCAAGGCCACTCTGGTTCGCGCTCGCATCCAATTGAGCCAGTGTTGAGGGCATTTGTCGTGCCATTGGTGAAGGTAAAGTGGCCCGCCCAGAGAGGTGTCGTCGCATTAGCCATCGTGAAGGTGCCTTCGACCTGGCTGCTGGTTTGAAGGGGTACGTGCATCGTCTTGCGCGCACCAGGGTCTAGGAGGAAGTATACGTCCGAGCCGATGGCGATGCCGAAGCCGAGGAATAGACTGTAGATGATGGCGTAGACCATTCGGACTGATCCCGCAATCATATTCTTGCTCGCCAGCTCCAGAGAGCCGCACACTATCACTACTGCATCAGTGATACGCAGAGGTAAACTGAGAGGAAGAGTCAAACTCACAGACGACGTATCCAGGAAGGACGAGAATGACGCCAGAGCTTGCAATGGCTTGGTAGCAGAAGACACCCGTCGAGCTGAGACCCCTGGAAACAAACGAAATGATGATGGCCATGCTGATCTCAAAGACGTTCGAATACATTTGGTTCTTGCCGGCGACGTGAAGCTGAAGGAACGTAAGGAAGCCTCCAAAGACACCCGCGATGCACGCATCAACGATGCTTCCTCCGAAGGAGAGTGGTGCCATGATAAAGCATTTGATGAAGCTGAAGAGGACACGACTCGAGACAGACCATACGGGCTTGGCGTGCAGAATGGTCGTAAGCTCCTCTGCACCCTCTTCGACGCCCATCTCGTCGTGGACGACCTTTTTGTAGACGTGATGGACGCGGTGTAAAGACCCCAAGGCCAGATCTGTCTTGGACTTGACGAAGTGTGTTTCGGACGTGTGCGAATCAAAGTCGCCGAAAGAGGCAATGACGATGCCTGGGAAGTGAATGAACTGAGCATCGACTTCGAGCACGGTTGCCGTGGCATTGAGCTGCGATTCGATTCGATGCGACGGTGCACCAAAGAGCATCAGGGCCCTCGCAAGTTTGAGAATGAATTTTTGACGCTGTAGGACGTGAGCGACATGGTATTGAATCTTCGTTGCTGGATCTCTGTTAGCCTTCGTGTACCGACCGTCCTCATCTTGTTCCTGGTCGTCGGCCGTCACACTCATTCGACGCATAATGCGACCAGCCACAGAGGCAAAACTAAGCCTACGGCGTGGTCGCATCGGGACCGTGGGATCGCCGTGCTCGGACGACCAACTGCACCGGCGGTTCAGAGAGCGCATTTCCTCTCGCTCGCGCTTGACTTGAACGCTCTTTCGGACCTTGCCCGTCACACGCGGATCATCGTCTTCCATCGGCTCGTCATCCATGCCAAGGGTGAATGCCATGCTGGCTCGTCGGCGCTGATTTGCCAAGGTCCGCCGACTCAGCTTTTCTTTTGCAAGTGGATCAGAAGCTGGCGTCGCTATCTTGTCCTCTACTTTGTTTGTGTCTTCGAAATCTTCCTTGACTGGGGTGTCTGCCAGCGTCGATGCATCACCGAAGCTTGATTGCGACGGGTACTGCCTCGGAGTGCGAGGCTGTTGCGCTTGTGGTAAGCCCTCTTTGGCCGATGATACCAACGATGCGCTGTTCTGACTTCGATAGAGTCCAGCAAGGAGCTGGTGCGCCGTCGCAAAGTAGCTCTGACCATCTTCAGCTGGCGCGACCCCTGCAATGGGATCGATAACGACGCCTTTCTCGCATGAATCGTCCAGGTCAGCCTGAGATTGCTGTAAACCACTTGAAGCAGCGCGGGTTGGACTGAGACGAGGCGTGCCCGGTGGCGTTCTCAGGCATGTCTTGAGGCGTTGCGATCCCGACGAGATTATACGAAGGGGAACGTGAGGCCTGATCATTGACGGTGATGACGCTGGATCGTAGTGAATTATGTGAGGCGGGTCTAGTGGTCCGCATGTCGACCCCATGCTACTGCTAGTTCTGGGCACATTTAGTGGCGACCCGTTCAGATGATGTGAAGCAAGTCGAGCAGGCGTGGGCGGGGTCGGTTGTAATTGACCAGAGGCAGATGAGAGACGCCCAAGACTGATGGATCTCCTCTTGTTCATCAAGAGCGACGGCTGCGTATACCCTCTCTCTTCTGGAGTGGACCTTGGCAAGCTCGACTCGTTGAGCCACTGATCAACCTTGTGACTATTTCCCGTGGAATCTGTCGGCCCATGCCTCGCCGATATATCGATGGATTCTTCCTCATTGTCGTTGATGAGAACGAGATGCGAAGTGGGTCTCCTACCTGCGACGCTCTTCCACTTTGACGGCGCTGATGAGCATTCTCCCGGGGCGCTGTCCTCATTCACGACGCTGAATGGAAATTTAGCGTCCCGAATCCAGGTATCCGCAGGGAGGGCGGCAGCAAGAGGCTCAACATTCGTCGGCGAGGTAGTGCTGGCGAAGAATGAGGCAGGCGTGATCGCCTCACCGTATGTCGCAGGCTGCTGTCTAATCTGCTGCGCAGCGTGCTGCTCATGAAGCTGCTGGAGGTATTGCTGTTGTTGCTGCGCAAGAGTCTCCGACATATGAGGTGCGGGAGGCATGAAAGGTGCGAATGGATTAGCTGCTCCCCGGCCAGCAGTAGTAGTAGCAGCAGCAAAGGTATTGGACATAGAAGGGCGAAGTCCACCGTCGTCGTCGAGAGGCGAAATGTCGCGCGTCACGGTGCTGCTGACAGGTTCAGTGGGCGAGCCTGGTACGGCGAGCGAGTAATTCGCTTTGAAAGGGCTGCCATCGTCTGTGGAAGACTTGCCACCCGTTCTCGGTGTCAACGGCGGCTGCTCTTCCTCCTGGTTTCGTGTCGTGAGGGCGAGAAAAGTCTGTTCTGGCCGCGTCGGGGTACCTTGTGCAGGGTTAGTCTCGGTATGTGCTGGGTGCTCTCTCACACTCTCGACAGCCGCCTGAAGCAGACTGTGATCCAAGCCATGCAGCGAGAAGCGTTGCTCCTCGTCTTCCTCACCTTCGCAGGACGGTCTCAGCTCTGCTCTGGGTGCCACCGGACGATATGATGATGGGGAAGCTTGACTCGGCGAAGGGGTCCTTGATGAAGAGACAGGTGCCTGCACCCGGTGATGCGAAGCGTCGTCATCACTGAACCGCGCTCGCCGCAGTGGCGGTCGACTGGGCAGACGAGGCGCCGTAGAGAAAGGACCAAAGTTGCTCCTGTTCGACATGGTTGCAGGAGATGCTTGCTACTGCCAAGAAAGTGAATATGGTCGATCCAGCCGACTATTCTGAGGTGCGGAGGCAGGGGAGAAAAGAGTGAAGACGTGATGATGAGTAGTGCAATGAAGCCTGATGGAGACGCTCGCCAGGAGACAATCTGAGGAAGGAAAGTGGGTGACGAAGGCTGAGGGTCACAATCAGCCGCCCTTTTATATCCTTCGCCTGTTGAAGCTGCACGAACCGACCCCTGAAGCCAAGCAGGCGCGCGTCACTCCATCGTCAGTCGATCACGTACTTCTTACCTCACCACTTACAAAGACAGAGTAGTAATCGATGTGCATGTTGCTGCTGGTGATCTCCTTTTCACATTATTCAATGGGACCCTTACATCCATGCGTACTTGGTGATCTTGTAGAGTGTGGAAGGGATGGAAGATTGTAGTTAAGGTGATGGAAGTGGCTATTTAGAGAACGATGAGGATCGAGGGTGGTGATTGCAATGCGGTAGGAGCAGGAACATCTGAGGCCGAGCATCGTCTAGCCCCGTCTCGGACCTCGCTTGGGCATCGAACGAACCACGCGATTGCCACCAGCGCCCCCAGAGGCGTTGGATCCAGCTGAAGGAGGCGCTCCTAGGTTGAATAGCGTTCCACCGGCAGGAGAGGCAGGCGGCGGTGTCTGCGGTGCAGGTGATGCATTGGCTCCGAAGGAGAAACCCCCTGATGAGCCTGGCTGCTGCTGAGGTTGCAAGGGCTGGCCCGGCTGCTGACCAAAGACAAAGGGTGCAGGTGATGACTGGCCCCCGGCACCTCCACCGGCCCCGAAACCGCCCTGGGACACACCAGACGACGAGTTGCTAGGCTGCATGCTGAAGGTGAAACCGCTCCCTCCAGGTGTGCTGCTCTGCTGCTGCTGGGGCTGAGGTCCGAAGGAGAAGCCACTCTGGGATGCAGAGCTGGGTGTCCCTGGCCGGCTGGTATCTGCCGCTCCAAAGGCGAAGCCAGGAGTCGAAGGCTGCGAGGTAGTAGGCGTTGTCCCCGCTCCGAAGCCTCCAGTCTTTGCCCCAAAGGCAAAGGGCGATGAAGAAGCCGGAGCTCCAAAGCCGGAACCATTGGCGCCACTGTTGTTGGATGGCTGCTGGCCGAAGGAGAAGCCGCTTCCTCCGCCTTTGTTGTCGGACCCAGTTCCCGAAACAGCGCCAAATGCGGGCGTCTGAGGCTGCGACGAAGTCGTCGCGTTGCCCCCAAACGGATTACTGGGGGAATTGGAAGACGCTGCGACGCCGAAGCTGAATGGAGATGAGACTGAAGTCGAGGCACTGGGAGCCGACGTCACTGGTGCGGCAGAGCTGACAGGAGCACCGAAGGAGAAGCCTCCGCTACTGTTGCTGGCTGGTGCTGCCGAAGGCTTGGCAGTCCCGAAACCAGAAGGTGCGCTGTCCATCATATCGTTGCGGCTCGCGCCGCCGCCAAAGGCGTTACCGTTGGATGCCGGCTGTCCAAATGAGAACGGCTTAGGAGCTTCCTGCTGCACCGGTTTCGAAAAGAGGCCACCTGAATCGCCCGAGCTCGGCGCGGGAGATGCCTCCTTTGATGAGGCCTCACCGCTTTTGGGCTGCGATGCGGTTGCACCAAAGCTGAAAGCCGGCGTCGGTACCTTCTTGGTAGAATCACCTCCTTCGGCAGGCTTGGGCGGCTGTCCGAAGCTGAATGCTGCGCTAGGGGTCACAGCTGGCGCTGCAGATACAGCAGGCTTGCCCTTGTCAGACGCAGGAGCTCCGAATGTGAAAGACGAAGGATGACTTGGCTTTTCGGAAGAAGCTGATGAGGCAGGCTGGCCAAAATTGATGCCTCCTCCGAATGGCGATGCCGTCTTTTTCGCACCAGGCTCCTCTGCCCCTTCACTATCGTCTTCTGCACCCCGTTTGGCAGATGATCTTCCGTTTCCAAAGCCGGCAAAGGAAGGAGTCGACGTCGACGCTGACGGATTGGAGGAAGACGAAGACGGTTGGCCGAAGGAAAAGGGCATTGGAGCCTTTGGCTCAGTCGTGGCCGCAGGCGAAGAGGAAGAAGGTGTACCAAAGCTGAAGGGAGCATTTTTCTTCTCACCACCAGTCGAAGCCGCCTTGTCCAGGTGAGAGGATTCGCTTGCACTCCCATCACTCGAGGGTCGCGCTTGAGCTTCTGCTCCTCCGCTGCTAGGCGCTTCCGACCTGGCCAAAGATGAAGCGAAAAAGTTGGGTATAGGTCCATCCTGCTTGGCTGCCGCTGGCTCGGTAGACGGCGACGGAGTAGGCGATGAAGATGCAGGGCCAGCTTTGAAAAAGTCAGAGCCCATCGAGGACGTATTGGCTGCGGGCTTGGCTGGCGCAAAGGAAAATGGAGACTTGGCCTCAGACTGAGACGGTGCGACAGACGTCGAGAACATGGGGGCTTTTGCTTCCTTGTTGTCTGAAGTGCTTGGCGCGTTGAACGAGAAAGTGGGTGGTGGATCTTTCTTAGGCGTGGTGGAATCCGAGGGAGCTGGAGGAGCAAAGCCTCCGAGTCTACTCAAGAGAGATGGAGGCTCTTTATCCGCAGGCTCTGCAGATTTCAGCTCCTTCTTCTCCGTCACATCTTGCGGAGCAGGAAGGGCCTTTGTTTCATCCCTGGATTCTTGCGCTTCTCCGTCCTTTTGCGTTGCTGTCGAAGATGCCTTGAACGCCGAGTCAGATGAGGTGACCGGAGTCGACGTTGAGGCAGTCGACGTCGAAGAGGAAGCACCAAAAGAGAAGCCCTTGGGAAACATCGTTGGCGGCAGCTTGATCTTGCTCAGATCCTCAGATCCGGGAAGTCCGTCGTCTTCATCATCGTCGTCCTCCATGTCCCACGCCGATATCCGTCCAGACTTGACGTGCTGCCTCGACGTCTTCTCGGCGCCCTGACGAAGGCTCGATCGGCCCCGGCTGGAACCAGTGTCCGAGCCTGAACGAATCGAAAAATTGTCCTTGGAGGGCGTTGACGCACTCGCCGATGTCGCACCCGTTCCAAAGAGACTTTGCGATGCTTTTTGTGAATCTTTGGTAGCGGCAGTAGTACTTGAAGAATCGTCGACATTTGTCTCTCGTTCCCGTCGTGCAGCCGACGCACCATTGACGGAAAAGCGCGGCCGGGCTTTTGACATTGCCTTGGATGCGGGGTTCTCTGCCGGCTTGGCATCGACCTTGTTTGTTGGGCGCAAACTTCTTCCGCTTGCATCAGGCGTTGCTTTTCCTAGCTCTTGGCTTTGCTGCTTCGTCTTTACAACAGTTCTCGCCGATCTTCTCCTGGGCGGTTCGACAATCTCTTCCTCTTCTTCTTTCTCTTCCTCCACCTCGTTCCCAACCTCGTCATCCATCTGATTACCCTCGTCGCTTACTTGCCGATCGCTAGATTCCGACATCGCATCCTCCTCTCGCTTCTTCCTGGTGGTCGAATCCCTCTTTGGTATAGCCGCTGCTGGGGCAGACCTTCGAAGCCGAGCACGCATACCCTCGGGCGCTTCGGCAGAGGCCAGAGAAGTCGAGAGTCTATTCTGCTTGATTGTGCGAGAGTAAGGCGCAAGGGTCTTCGATGCAGCATCTCGTTCGCGCATGGATCGCTCGGCGACGGGCAAGGGCACCGGGACAGCGGCCATATGTCGCGATGGCTGAGAAGCGGAGGTGATCAGACTGGAGGAAAGAGCAAGAAAACAGAGAAGTGACTCACAGTCATTGAAGACCTCGCGCTGGCGTCCCTCCTCGCATCACCGAGCGGCGTTCTCATGCTCTCAAGAACATTGAGGATCCTCTCTGCTTCGTTCTGCGCAACAGGCCTGGGCGGCTGCTGCCGAGCTCGCTGCTCGTCGCGGCTCACGAAGCCCATGTCCGAGTCCCAGACGAATCGCTTCTGCCTCTTCCTCCCGCTCGCACTGCTCATGGCATCGTCGTCCAGATCCATGCTCATAGCTGCTGCCTCTCTTTTCAACGGCCTCATAAAGTCGTGGACGCCATCCATGACACTTCCTGCTCGTGAAGAGCCAGGTCCTTGACCAGCCGTCTGAAGACCCTGTCTTTCGCGCATGGAAGCATATTCTCGCATGAGCTCTTCGCCTTCGGACGCCTCCATCCGTTGAGGACCGAGCTTGAGGCTACTCCACTGTTTCCGCCTGGGCGTCATGCTCGCATTGCTCCCTGCCACCGAACCCGCGACCGACTGCCTGGGTCCGCCCAGGAGCGAGCCGCCATATACGCTCCCCGGCCTCGAACCGCCTGCATAGAGACCAGCTGATCTTGCCAGGGGGCTGGCACCCGC
Source organism: Acaromyces ingoldii (assembly GCF_003144295.1). Lineage (NCBI taxonomy): Eukaryota > Fungi > Basidiomycota > Exobasidiomycetes > Exobasidiales > Cryptobasidiaceae > Acaromyces > Acaromyces ingoldii. The sequence goes on from NW_020290247.1 coordinate 1,834,554, forward strand.
TTCCGATGCAGCATAGCCTGCACCTGGTCCAACGGAGCCCCTCTGGCCCGGTCTAGCCAATGGGCTTCGCGAGGGGAGCCGATAGTGGCTAGACGAGGCCGTGTTGGACGGAGCTGTCTTCGAGGGCGTCATTGAACCATAGGCACTGCCCGCCGAGCTGAGCTGGGTATATCGTCGCTCTGAGCCGAAACCGTACGAAAGCGCAGGGGTGTGGCTCTGGCTCGCCGAGATTGAGGGAGGGGCGCCGACGCTTCCCTCGCGTCGAAGCGAGCCGGTACGTCGATAGCCTGGCGTCAGGCTCGGGGGTGTGCCGAACAGTCCTCCTGCTGAGGAACCTGCTGCACCTCCTGCTCCTGCACCAAGAGACACGCGTTGTCTGACGCTGCCGCTCGTCGACGACATAGCCGCTGGGGAAGGTGAGCGCCCACTGCGTACCGCGTCTCCGGCCGAGCGTGCCTGCCACGGCCGATTGGCCGCTCTCACGTTGAACCGATCAGGGGTGGTAGCCAGTCTTGCTTGGGGAGCTGGCTGGCCTTGTGTCAAAGAGCTCGGGAGCGACGTGCGGTGTGCCTCGGGGTCCGTCGCATGATGGCGCGCGGCGAGCCTAGTGGCCGCCTCCCTTTGCTCAGTCGATGGCAAGGAGCTACTGCTGGAAGATCGGTTGAGATCGCCGGTGTCCGATTGAGATGCGCCACCCTGCAACCAGCTGAGAGGTCTGGAGAATATGGCCTGCCGAAGACTGCTGAAGAGACCGCCCCCACCTCCCCTGCTACTCCCACGTCGGCCTTGGTCCTTTTCGTCGGATTTCAAGCTATTTGCCAATGCCGCGTTTGATGACGATGAGGAGGAACGAATGAAATTGGCCGACGACGACGACGAAGAAGACGTCGGCAACGGCGGCGGCGGCCTGGCGTAGGGTTTCAGAGAGGAAGTCCTCGCCTGACGACGAGCATCGGGCTTGGTCCTTGAAGGGCCCGCCAGCGCTCGAGACGCCGGCGCGGACGGTTCTGGGTCCTGCGACGGAAAGTCCATGAGATGAAATGAACAGCCCGGCTCCTCCCAAACGACGAAGTCGAGGGCGTCGTAGAGAGAACGAATCCGACGAGCAACACTTCTATTCTCTCGCTCTCTCGTGCTGCGATGGTCTCGTTTGCGAAAATCCACTGAGGTGAAAATCAGTCACGTGCTTCCAACGCGAGAAGCTCAACCGACAGGCAATGCTGCAGGCAATGCTTCTTCGGTGCAAGGTGGAGTAGAAGAACGATTGCCAAAGAGGCGGGGAAGCTACAATTTCGATGATACATGAAAAAGGGAGCGAGAACAAACGAAGAGATTGTTCCTTGAGGGTCCTAGAAGAGGAAGATAAATGAGGGAATGAAGAATACTGTCCCTGCTGCCTGGAAATAAAACATGAACTCGTCTACGGAGCCGACTGAAGACTTCGCCGAGCAAGAGCCTTTCTGGCAGCCATTTTCGTTTCCCAAGGGCTACGGGCAGTAATAGCATCTTCGGTTCGCATGAGCCTCTGCGCGAGGACTTGCAGATCAGACACGCTCCCCTTTTGAAAGACCTCTTCGACATCGGCCGTGGCAAGGGCGAGGAGGACGCCTCTGACTTCGAATTGCCCGTGAAAGTCCTCTTCGGAGCGGCTGGCACTGGTGAAAATGTTGGTCATCGTCGCCAGACTCCACAAGGCGAAAGAAGCCCGATCGAGAGGCTCGCGAGTAAACCAGGCATGTAGATGGGAGATCATCTCTTCATGCTGCTTACGTGCTTCCAACGATGTCGCTGCGTGCATAACAGCCGAGGAGCGAAAGGGACAGATCGCAAGCCAGATCTGACGGCTCGTGAGCGACTGCAGGCTCTATCTCGGTAAGCATCGACCATTTGGGCGACCAAGGAGAGGGGCATTCACCGGATGATCTTGTCTGACCATTGCAAAAAGGTGGGTGCGACTTTCAGTCTGTGGTGAAGGCTGAGCTTCAAGGAAAGCGTGCGTGTCATCCAACAGCTCCTCGGGAAGGCCGACGAGCGGACTGTGCCGGCATGGCTCGTAGGCTGTCATACTGGAAAAGGATGGCAAAAAGGTGCCAAGCGTTGTCGACGACGACGACAATAAATCACGGAAAAGCACGAACTTGCATGCGAACTCTACACGTTCGCCTTCTGTGGTGACGCTCTTTCTGGTCCAGATGAAAGTGGACACGAATGTGTAGTCTGTCGAATGATTGTTGGTCGTTTTCTCTCTGCCAAGTCGTGATTTCGGGAAGTGAAGAGGTCGCAGCGATCGGCTGGGCAAATGTAGATCAGCTCGAAACTAGTGCGGTCGAGAGGGCTGAGATAAGAAGTGAGAAGGAGGTTGCTGCAAAGTGGAGGACAGAGCAAGAAAAGGAGTTCCGATGTGTGCCGCCCTCTCTTGCTTGCTCGCCAGAGACAAGCGTGCAGGCAGCTAGTGGATCGAGCTTCGTTGCAAGGGCCCGAGCCAAGCAAGGGCGCATTTGTTCGACAACCCTCGTTTGGTCTTTCTCTTTCTTGTGAGTCAAAGTCGAGCCGCCCGGCCTTAGTCAGCAGCCGTGCCGGGACACGTACATCATCGACGTAGCGGCGCCGCCAGAACATCATCTAGCCACACAACTAGTCAGCCAGACTCCTACTTCAGCAACAGAGAGTAACGCAGTAGCGCACTGAGAGCAGCCAGCTATTTATTCAGCCTCCGCTGTCCTGGATGACGATGATATTGCGTCAAGCGGTGGCAGAACTGCGTCTATCCAGAGCCTCCGCCTATTCGACACATCTGAGCTTCGGCGTCCAGGCTGAGCTGTACGCCAACCGCCCTCATTCGCGCGGTAAGCAGCGACAACGACGAGAGCGCATCGACACTCAAGACTCCTAACTAAGCCTTAGTCTAGTGTTATATTGTCTTGGAATTGCTCAGATCCGGGCTTCCCCAATTTTGGACCCCCGCAAAATCGAAAAACAAGTTTTAGCCTGGAATTACAAGAATTGACGCCATGGCAGACATCCAAACTTTTGCTGAAAGGCGAATTCTTTAATGAAAAGAGTAATGAGAGCAATAACAATACAACTTGGTGACCTGAGTGGATGTGGAAAATGGCAGCCATGAATAGTTGAAATCCGAAAGGGAACGATGAACCCACTCGCTCACGTCTCCGGCTTTTTTCTTTTCACCTAACCTCTCTTCTCCTTCACCTTGCCATCCTCCCCTGCCTACACCCTACCCTGTCCCCTCATTCTCTCTTCTCTCCGTCCTCCAACCCTTGCTTGACACCTTTAAACCACGATTGCTTCACACTCCTCGTCGCTTCCCGTCGGATCGTCAAGGAAGGACTCCTCCCGGAATCGCTACCCCACACCATAGCTCTCGTCGTACGCTCCTTGAATCCTTTTCTCTTTCCCCCTTCTTTTCACAATAGGAAATGGCTTCATCCGTCGTCTTCCGCGCCGTCGCGCTTCTTTTGGTTGCGGTGTCTATGGCTTTGGTGAGTCAAGATGTCCCTGAGATACACGTCTCTCTGCAGACATCATCTGATCAAAGTATATCGGCTCTTCTGCCGACAGGCCCAAGTGACACCCTCGGTTTCTACGGACCCACTCGGCGGCTCTACATTCACGACGCCGGTCTACAGTCCTTCTCAGACATTCACACCCGTCACGACATACGCGACGGCTGCCTCGCGCACCCCGACGACCATTGGCGGCGCTACCGGCCCTTCGCCTGCGACAGGGTCGTACGCATTCACCTATGATGCACCGATTTCCACTGTCACCAACACCCCGCTGGACAATGTCCTAAGCAGCGTTGCGGCCAATGGCGAGCCGACTGACTACACGAGGCCTTTCCAGCCTAACCCTTCGAATTTGCAGGTGAGTCTCTTTCTTTCGCGCCTCGGTCGGAGAGGATCACACACTGACACCGTCTCTGTAGATTGTCGATGCCGCACCACGAGTCGAGCTTGGATCTGCCTCTACTTTCACCATTTTTGCCCTCTTCGGCGGCATGGCTTTTGGCGCTGCCTGGCTTTAATTCCCCTCCTCTCTCACACCTTCCATCCCCTATTGACACACTTCCCCCTCTTTCGCCATTCTCTATCGATCTTGCGGTGTCATCCTCGAGACAGGACCTGCAACCGCATACATACCACTTTTTGCCTCTTTCTCTCCCTCTCTCTCTCGGTGTACTTTCGCTCGCTCGCTCGCTCGCTTTACATCTATTTGTGCTTGCCTACTACCCCACTTCCTCCCCTTTTCCAGTCTTAGTCTTTCTGCAAACCAGTCCAGAGACAGCCTCTCTCACACGCACACTCTCAAGCGAATCCCAGAAAAGATTCTTGTTGTGCTTTTTGCGGATGGAGAAAAGCGTCATTCATGTTCCGATCTCTTGTCTGATGGAGCTCTCCAAAGGCGAATCCCACTCTTCCAAGTCGAAAGTTCATTCACCGGCCAGAGCGTGCCCCTTTCCCGCCGCGAAAGACGAAGCAATCTAGCCTTGATGTTGCCGACAAAAAGGGCATTCGTGAAGTTATCGATCATATGGGTAACACTACAGATCGAGACGAGGAGGACAGAACTTTCTTTCTATTTGCAAAGAGAGGAGGGAGAAAAAGCGGTACTCTACTTGTCGTCCGGCGTAAAGACCCTCGTGTGAAGCCCGCTCTGGCCGCCCTGGCTTGCGTTGTAGCTCTGCAGCAGGTCGTTGACGGCAGCGTTGCTTGCCGAGCGGCGGACGCGAGGCTGAAGCGGTTTCTCAGGGTCGTGGAAGCGGGCCAAGTGCGACGCTTCCCTTGATTCCTGTTGGCGCATCCCCGCCTGCGCACGCGACCGCGCTTGCTCGAGCGACATCGACGTCATCGACTGCACCGGCCTACGGTCGCCCCGCCTCTGTGGTGCGCCAGCCGCGCTGCTTCCTCCGCTGCCACTGGTATCTTGCTGGGACTTGCTGCGGCGCATCGACCCGTCCTCGGTCTCCTGCTGCTGCTGCTTCGTCACGGAGGCGTCGCTCACGCCAAGCGCACTGCCAACGACCTTGGCAGGCTGCGCAGCGCCAGCGACGCGGTCCAGCGTCGTCGGCTCGTCACTACCCGCTGCCGAGTTCTGGCTCCGCTCAAACTCTTCCCAGTCGGCATCGTCCTCGCTCTGCCGGCTACCATCCACGCTTCTCCTTACTGCTTTGTCCGGTCTCTGTCCGCCTCCCGTTGATGGGGTGGCAGAGGAAGAAGATTTGGCTGGTGCTGCCTCGCTGTCGCTTTCGGCGCTCCTCTCTGCCTTCCAGCTTCCCTTGATCTCGCCGGTTCTCGGCTCCACTTCCTCGCCTCGCTCGTTTTCCATTCCCTGCCGCATCTCTCGATCCATCTCCTCCTTGGCCTTGCTCTTGACTTCGGCCCTGCGCTTTCCACGCTTGTCTAGCGCAGTCCGGACAAAGTGTCGGCAAGACTGCAGCGCCTTGCGAGAGGCATCGAGGAAGAGGAACGCCTGGAAGACGTGGACACAATCCTCGTACAGTTCGTGGCGCACCGCAACGCCGGCGAGCGAGGCCTTGTGCGCCAGGAGCGTGATCTCGTCCCGGAGCACTTCAGCGTCGCCACACTGGATCAGCAACGGAGGAAGACCGCGCATATCGCCAAACAGAGCTGTTCGTCTCTACATGTTAGCCGAATGTCACTCTCATGAAGACGCTCTTAGGTACTCACGGCTGGCATAAGGATGGGTGAGGTATTTGTCGACATTCTCGCCCAGGAGCGCATAGACAGGATTCATGTGATCCTCACTCGACGGCATAATCAGGTAGTCGTAAGCGCTGTTTGTCACCCACGAGTCGCACGACAGTGTCAGATCCACCCAGGGGCTGAAGAGGATGGCCCCTGATGGCAGTTCGTAGCCATTGTCGCGAAGGTAGTACATCGTGGCGAGGGCCAAGCCGCCACCAGCCGAGTCGGCGCCGAGGACAATGTTGCTAGGGGGGATGCCCAGGTCGTCAACGAGGCGGAAGTACGAGGAGACGCAGTCGTGGAGCTGGCCAGGGAACTTGCAGTCGGGCGCCAGCCGATAGTTGATGCCAAACACCCGACATTCGGTGTACTTGGAGAGAGAAATTGTTACTGGTCGGTGCGTGACAGCCGACATCACAAAGTAGGCGCCTCCGTGAAAGTAGAGGATGACCCGCTCTTTGTCCTTTGCCTTGCCAGAGCGCCAATCAGACTGCAATCGTCGCCACGTTTGCTTTCCCACGACCCATTCGCCCGTCAATTCTCGTGTGCCGTCCTCTTGGGCATCTGCCTCGGCGAGAAGACCTTTGAGGCCCCGCTTCTTGACGCGGAAAGTCACAGGGGTGATGAGACCGTCCTTAGGCACGGGAAGAAACGAGGAGAGGTCGAAGAACTGCTGCATCCCGGCAATGGTTGCAAATTCGGTGTAGCTTGCTGACTCGCGCATGATTCTGGTGAAGATAGTCATTTCCAGACCCCAGGACTTCTTTGGCGGACCATAGATGGCATGCGAAGCAATGGCCGAACCAATGGAGATGCCCTGGTGGACAAGAAAGGGAACATAGCGCCAGGCTTTTGCCAGCGACATGCCTTCCGGTTGCAATGTCGCTGCCGAAGGATCGAGACGCGCCGAAGAGGGCATCTGAGACGACTTGTACTGATCCAACAAGGCGTCGAGAGTCTTGCTCGACTTTGTCCGCGTTTGTCTCCGCCTTTGTGAGCTGACAGAAGAAGATGCAGGCCGAGCCGTGGCGTCTGAGATGTCAGAAGACGACTGAGCCGGACTTGCTGGCTTTCCGTCGTCATCCGTCTCCACCTTGTTCTCGCCCTTTTGCGTGGCCATGGCAGCAGCGGCAACACTTGCAGTTCCGCCGCCGCCACCGCCACCGCCGCCGCTGCGCTTCCGAGGATCATTGAGGCCGTCAAGCTTTGGCTCGGGGACAAAAGCAGACATGACGACAAGGTTGAGGGACATGCCCGAGTCCTGTTTCTTCTTCGTCGGTGCCTCGTCGTCTTTGGAAAATCCATGAACAACATTACTCGTAGACGAAGCTGATGCTTGCGGCGTTGTAGGAGTATGCTCGGTATCGATGCTGTGGGCGCTGAGGTTGGTGACGATGCGCATGAGCGAGTCCAATCGATCAGGATGGATGTCTTTCGCGTGCGCCTGACGGAGGTAGTGGAGTCGCTGGAGGTAATTGGATGCCTCAACGGCTGTCACGGCCTTGTTGAGCTTCTGCCGTGCCGAAAGGTGCTTCTGCGTCGAGTGCTTGAGGTTGCAGCCACGATGCTCGTCGGCCAGGTCTGGGTGCAAGTCTGGTAGGTCTGCGAGGTACGGGTGGTTGAGCGCTTCTTCGGCCGTGAGACGCTGCTCCGGGGGACAGAGGCATTTGAGGATGAAGTCCTTTGCCGTCTTGGACACCTCCGACCAGTATTCTGGCTCAAAATCGACTTTCATCGAGAGGATCTGCTGGAAGAGCGCGGGCTGGTCCTCGCCGTAGAAGGGTGTGTAGCCGGCCAGAAGACAGTATGCGATGACGCCACCGCTCCAGATGTCAACGGCCGGTCCGTAGCCCTTGCCCAGCAGCACCTCGGGAGCCACATACTGAGGGCTGCCACAGGCAGTCATGAGGAGACCGTCATCTGGGATGAAGCGCGAGAGGCCAAAGTCTGAGATAACAATCTCGCTCGGCTCGCCCTTGTTGCGGAGGAGGATGTTTTCCGGCTTGAGATCTCGGTGAATGACGTCCTGCTCATGCAGGTAGGCAATGCCCTGGAAGATCTGACGGGTGATGTGGCGTGCGTCGATTTCGTTGTAGTGCACCTTCTCCACAAGCCGGTCGAAAAGCTCGCCTCCACGGCAGAGGTCAGTGACGATGAAGACAGCCTGCAGCAGCCATTCTGTCAGTGGATGGACGTCTTCCTTTCAGGCAGTCGACGGCTCACCTCCTTGGTCTCGTAGAGATCCCACATCTTGATGATGTGTGGATGCTCGACCTTTCCAAGAATGGCGATTTCCTCCTTGAGCATCTTTTCGTTGCTGTCCTTGAGCGGCTTCTTTGCAATGATCTTGAGCGCCCGTTGCTCGCCGGTCGCCTTTTCAGTCACTGGCTTGACGACGGCAAAGGAGCCCTGCCCAAGAACGTGGTCCTCGACGCTGTACTTTTTCGACAGCTGAGATGGCAGCACTGGCGTGCCATCGGACTCAAACTGGTTCCGAAGTATGTGAGCGCAACGTCCTCATTTGACCAGCCTCACAAGCGCTCCCTACTCACGTCCTTGAACCACGACTTGAAAGCGGAGTGGAGTTGATGTCCGACCATTCTTGCCTTGTCCCGCTTCCTGATCCGATCTCTGCGCTCGCCTCGGTGGTGAAGAAGATCACGAAAGTGTCGACGGGTCTGTCGAGGATGCTCCCTCAGCCCTGCCTCGTCGTCTTCTTTGTCGTCTCTCTCCTCTTCTCTCGCCGTGGCCTCAGGAGTGGCACCTGGTGTCACAGTATCCTTCGCCTTTGTGTCTGCAGCCAAGCCGTGGACCTTGTCTGCTTCTCTGTCGTGTGGCCCAGCTGGGCTGCTGGTGTCAATCTGTTGGATCGTCTCGTCGCTCCTGGCCATCCGGGCGGATGAAGCCAACGTCGAGGTCGAGGTTCGCTCGGAAATGTGGCTGGTTGCTGGTGACGAGACCGTCTTGAGCTGCATGAGGATACCCGAGAGCCGTTTCGGCGGTCGAGGGTCGAGCGAGGGCGGCATAGTAAGTGTGGGATAGCAGTGGTATTGAGAGAGGTCACAGTCAGCAATGGTCGACTCCTGAATGAATAAAAAGGCGAGAATGTCGCTGTGCTACGCCTGGGCCGCGTGTGGGCTGAGTGCAAGCCAGCCTTATGTGACGTACCAAAGGGCACCGCCTACTCCGCCTGAGCAACGCACGGAGCACAGGGTGCCACCCCTTCCCCACCTCCAAAATGTGGTTCGCTACAAAACCGCATTCGCTCCCACATCCAGAGACCTGAAAGCCCTGTCCTCGTAGCCATCGTACGTACTTGTTGCTCTGCTTCAGATCGTACTCACCCAAAGGCTCTCCGAGAATGCAGTGCTGACAAGCGAGCGAAACAAGCGATCCTCAAGAGTGCGTCGCTCTCTCTCTCTCTCTCTGGCGGCCGTCTCAATCCCACACCCCTTGCCTCTCGGTGTTGATCGACTATTCCGACTTGCTTTTGTGACGTAGCAAAGGAAGAGTTGCCCGGCTTCCAGTCTCGCGTAACGAAGGATGAACGAGGAGATTCAAATAATGAAGACGAGGTCAACTCTCTCTACTTTTGTGGAGGACCCGTACGCGTGCGGTGCGGCGGTGCCCTCTCGCAAGCGTCTTAGTTCTGTTGTGAAAGCCAGAATATAGGAGCCCCTCACATGCTCTCACAACATGTCATGACCAAGCATTGCTGCCGTCTCATCTTTGAATGGGCCATTTCATCACATTGCACTCCCGCTCATTAGTGGTGGTGTTGGTCGCTCCAGGACGTCTGTCTAGAGGGGCCAGTTGAGGAGCCCGCGGTCAAACAAAACCACGTGGCGCATTTGCTTGACAAGCTTCTCCGCGTTTCGCAATTGCAAGAGCTTCGGCCGGCGCTGCCACGAAGCACGGCCCGCGGCTGACAACTCCCATCTGTCCCTCAAGCCGATCTCGCAGATCGTTCCTTGCGGGGCCCTCGATAGTGCTCAGTCCTACGGCACGAGAGCGGACTAACTGTCGCTTCACCACCAACCCAGTACACTACACTACCACTGCTACACTACTCTACTACGAACAGTGTTTCAACACTTTTCCAAGATTTTTCTTTATTCTCTTCAGAACAGCACTAGTGTCGAGGATGGGATCCCGAGGGCTTCAAAAAACATTCCTCCAACACGTAACGCGTCCTTGGGAAGGTTCCAAAAGACATAACATATCGGGCAGATGCCCTCCCCGCCCGTGCCTGTGAACTTAGGAGAAAGTAATATCAATTCATCATAACGCAGTAATTGTACTGTACTAGTCGGCAGCGCGAGGCATTTTTTGGATACAAATCCCTCGCATGCTGCTCGCCTCCTCCTGACCCATCTCTCTCATCACCACCAACCACCACCACCCGTCCTTCTCCCCCAAGCTCTTCCCTTGACTCTCCCCCACCGTCGTTACGGAAACGCCAGAGCATAGTGCGTCTGTCAGCCCTGTTGGCTAAAGCACGGAGTTAGATTCCTGAACTCCGACTTTGGACGGCCGTGCTCTACCGTCGTTACTTCCCCTGGATTTGCATTCATCAACACGCTCCTTGTTCATTCTCAGCCAGCCAACAAAAAAACACACTCTCTTTACCGCTCTGTCCTACGCCACCATGTTCAGCACCTCTTTCAAGTCGTTTGTCCTTGTCGCCGTGGCCCTCGCCGCGCAGGCCGTTGCTCAGAAGGCCGGCACTGTCGACAAGGTGAGCAGCTCTTATGCGGTCGATCTTTTCTCTTCATCTTTCTCCCTCCCTCTGCTCACGTCACAAATCACTCTTCCTTCTCTTCTCCAGGTGGGCAATTCGGGTATTTCTGCCCAGATGATGTTCCTGCAGAGCAACAACCAGGTCATCATCATGGACAAGATCGAGAACAACCCCGTCAAGAGGCCCGGTTCCAACGGCCCTGCTGCCGCTGTTGCCTACAACACCAACACAAACAAGTAAGTCGCGGTCGAGGGCCAAGGCTTGCAGAGCCGGACTAACCTTTCTTCTTCCTCCTCGACCAGACTGCAAGCCATGGATGTGGACCACAACCCCTTCTGCGCTGGAGGCATGACCCTCGGTGATGGAACGTGGGTCGTCGTTGGAGGCAACAAGGCCGTCGGCGCTGGCGGCGTCACGGCACAGAAGAACTCGTCGCCCTACTACAACTACAACGGTGGCCGGACCGTCCGCCTGCTCTCTTCATGCAGCGGCAGCGGCTGCTCCTGGGACGAAAAGCCAAACACCATGGTCAAGGAGCGATGGTATGCGACCGTTGAGCCCATGGTCGACGGCCACGCCATGCTCATCTCGGGCATGACCAACGGTGGCTTTGTCCCCAGCTCAGGCTCCCAGCAAACCTCGTACGAGTTCTACCCCAACGTCGGAGGCTCCTACAACCTGCCCCTCCTCCAGCGCACCGTGCCCCTGAGCCTGTACCCGCTCACCTTCCTCATGTCCAGCGGTGAGGTCTGGATGCAGGCCAACAAGGAGGCCGTCCTGTGGAACACCGACACGCTCAAGGAGAAGCGGCTGCCCAACACCAGGGTGCCCCGCGTGTACCCGGCCAGTGGCGCCGTCATGATGCTGCCCCTCACGCCCGCCAACAACTACCAGGAGACTATCCTGCTCTGCGGTGGCATGTCGCTCGGCAGCGCCGCCAACTGGGGCAACGAAGGCGGCCCCGCCACCATGGTTACCGAGAGGCCCGCCTCGACCATCTGCGAGCAGAGCAGCCCGCTGGTCAACGCCAACTGGGAGCAGGTCGACGACCTGCCCTCTGGTCGGTCCATGGGCACCTTTATCAACCTGCCCGACGGCACCGCCTGGTTCGGCAACGGTGTCACGACTGGTGTCGCTGGCTACACTACTGACCCCAATTCGCCCGGCAAGCCCGTCGGCACCTCGTTTGCCGACAACCCCGAGCTGAGGCACTACGTCTACGACCCCAAGAAGGCAAAGGGCTCCCGCTTCACCCACGTCGGCACTGCCTCTGTCGGCCGTCTCTACCACTCGACCGCCACCCTCCTCGAGGACGGCTCCGTGCTCATTGCCGGCTCCAACCCGTCGCCCGATGTCAACACCAAGCAAAAGTGGAAGACGACGTGGGACGTCGAGAGGTGGTACGCGCCGTACCACGACAAGCCCCGCCCTTCCAACGCCGGTCTCCCCAACTCGTTCAGCTACGGTGGCAATGCATTCACCCTCACCATGGACAGCGCCACGCAGGCGTCCAAGGCCAAGGTTGTCCTCATCCGAACCGGCTTCTCCACCCACGGCTTCAACATGGGCCAGCGCATGCTCGAGCTCCGCTCCCAGGCCAACGGCAACCAGCTCCGTGTTGCCCAGGCTCCCAACAACCCCGCTCTCTTCGCCCCCGGCCCCGCGCTCGCATTCGTCGTCGTCGACGGTGTGCCATCGATCGGCAAGCACGTCATGGTCGGCAACGGTCAGATTGGCAAGCAGCCCACGGCAGCCAACAGCAACCTCGGAGGCACCACGGCGCGCTTCGCTAACACGACTACCCCGCAGACGAGCTCGACGACCAAGGACACCAAGAGCACAACCACCACCGAGTCTGCCAAGGCCAGCAAGAGCACCACCGACAGCAAGTCCACCAAGGACAGCGACGCCGAGAGTGACGACGCCGACGACGACGACGAGAAGAAGAGCGGCAACGTCGCAGAGGACATTGTCAACGATGTCATCTCAGCACGCGCTGCTACTGCCAATGCCAGCCAGTCCAAGGCCGATGCGATTGCCAAGACGCTCCAGGGTGCGCCCATCGAAGGAGAGTCGGTCACTGATCTCTTCAAGGGCTTCTTCGAAGGCGGCCTCCAAAACACCGTCAACGACGTCCTGCAGGAGTTCAGCGACGGAAAGCTCACGGAGCACCTCTTCGGAAAGCGGTCGAGCGAGACATTCAAGAAGCACATGAAGAGGTCGAACAGGAACAAGCACCGCTTCGGCGACAACTGAGGAAGCCAGTCGCTTGGAACGCTCAGGTCAGGAACCAGAGCAATCCTTCTTCTCTTTCCGTCCCTCCCGATCCTTTACTTTTCTTCGTTGGCAAAATCCTGCAAGACTTCTGTATCATCAAGTGGATAGCTTGTGCCCTCCCATCTTTTTCCCATCCCCCTTTCAGCTTTTTCTCTCTCATCGCCAGACGTACATGTTTGTGTCAATGGCAAATGGACGATGTTTTTCCACCTAATTCTTGTGCCTGTGTGGGGGTGTAGCGGTGTAGTCGTCGGGTGGATTGGACTGATTCACGTCGGACATGTCACGTGACGAATTTTCACGTGTCACCACAACCTGAGCTGGACTCTGCTTCTTCTCTAGCTTCGTTGAAGACGACTGCAACCATGGCGACTCCGGAGCAAGCCAAGGGTAGTGCACCACCTGCATCCGTTTCGGGTGGAGGCGGAGGGACGGCCGACTTCATCGGAGCCTTGATCTCCCTCGTCTCGCGGTCCGATATCCGATATCAGGGCTTCTTGGCGCAGATCAACGCTGAGCAGGCCACTGTCGCGCTTGAGAAAGGTGAGTTCCACGCTCATTACAACGCTTGGAGTCGACAAGACTGACGCTGGGCCTCGCCTTCACTACAGTACGCTCCTGGGGAACCGAGGGAAGGCTTGCGCAGCAGGGGCGCGCAAATGACGAGATTCCTCCCAACGACAATGTCTACGACTACATCGTCTTCCGAGCGGCCGACGTCAAAGATCTCAAGATCGATGACCCACGACCTGATCGATCCAGACCGCCACCACCTCCCCCGCCACCCAGCAATGCTTTCCAAGACCCAGCCATCCTTGGAGTGAGTAATCGATGCGATCTTCTCGCCCGAATGATGAAGTATTACGGATGTAAAGTGCCATTCTATTGGCCAAATGTCCTAGAGCGCATACAATCGTGTGGATTTCTCCGTTGCCTTCCTTCTGACTCCTTACTCGCCCATATGCCAATGTTTTTGATCATCGTTTGCTGACTGGATGTTCGTTGCAGTCGAGTGGCCCTCCAGGAGGTGGACACTACGGAGGACCTTTCGGTCCACCCCCAGGTGCTCCATATGGAATGCCTCCTCCACCACCACCGGGAGCCTTTGGTCCAGGCGGCTTTGGGCCTGGACCAGGTGGATTTGGTCCTCCGCGCCCACCTTTTCCCAATAACGGCATGCCTCCGCCCCCTCAACAGGCCCACACTCCGCAACCTCAGCAATCTCAACCACCTCAACAACAGCCTCCGCAGCAACCAGCTTCGCAGGAGCAGACACAAGAGAGCAAGCCCCCACCGAAGGGACCGAAAGCTGATCATGCTTCAAAAGCACCAAAGGACGCGCCATCGCAACCTGCCGCGAACTCGGCAAAGGGCAAGGAGGAAAAGAATGCCGACACGGTAGCCGAACATCTTTCAAAGCTGAGCGTTGCAGGCGCGGCCAACTTGCCTGCTGCACCCACGAGCAAGCCTCCTTCTGCTTCTGCTCCTTCAGCAGCCAACTTGCCACCGATCCCTCATGCTGCAGCGGCAGCCGCCGCCGCCGCCATCTCGCCTCAGGCCAATGACCGTCGTGGTCGCAATATTCCGGGCTCTGGCGGACGTAACCGAGGCCCTTCCTCATCCGTCTTTGAGAATCCCCGTGGTGGTGCTGTCGAGGTGCCCGACTCCGACTTTGACTTCGCAGCTGCCAATGCCAAGTTTGACAAGACAAAGGGCGATGTGACTTCTCCTGATGCTGGCGCTGGCGCCCCTGCACTCTCGGAAGACGCCAACGGCACCATCGCAAGCACCAATGGTGCTCTGCTCGACGCCATCCCTCCGCCCGTCGACGTAAAGAGCTTCTACGACAAGTCTTCGGGCTTCTTTGACAACATCAGCTCCGAGGTACGCGACCGATACGACAGCAGAGACGGTGGCGGCAGAGCTGGAGGACGAGAAGGCGAGCCTGGAGCAATGAGTCCTGGTCGAGGCGGACCTCCTTCAGCAGTCCGCGGACGAGGCACCGCGCGGGCTAATCGCATGGCCGAGGAAAGAAAGAATATGGATACCTTTGGAGAAGCAGGCAATCAGTACGGCGGCGGTCCTGGTGGGAGGGGACGCGGGCGAGGACGGGGCAGGGGACGAGGCAGAGGCGGTTACGGCAGGGGCGGGGGTCGAGGTGGAGGAACAATGGCCTAAGGCTTCTCTCCCCCATCTTTCATGGATGGCCCTTTCTCGAATCAAGTTCGTGCAATTGTGTATCGTTACAAAAGCCCTTCTAGGTCTTACAAATGTCAGGTCTGTTCTAGTGTCATGAATGAAAGCTCAAGCCTCCCCGCTCGCTCCTACCCTTTTCCCGAGGGATCCGAAATGGAGAAAAGTAGAGCCGAAAGCAACTGCTGATCTAGCATTGGCGAGATGAGAGTGAGGCACGCGCACCTGCGGTGCGTTAGCCGAGAAGGTGCGCTGCAGGGCGAGTAGCGCAGATGAACGGCGCCGCTGCAAATGTAAGCATGCTCGAGGTCTACTGGTCCCCACAAACAGATGGACAAGACGCTGGTGAAAGGAGCAGGAACCCAATTGCACGCAGTCAGGCAGGACGCTATTACCTCATGGCGTCTCGAGTCCGCACGGGCTTGGGAAGAGGTACGGCGCCCAACTCTACCCCACGGGGTTCACTAATTCGAAGCCCGCAAATTTCCCTGCTTCGATGGGCCAAACGTGGGCAGAGCATAGATTCGGAATAAGCTCCGGTGAGTGGACGCACAGATGTTGTGTTTGTTTCCCCGTCGGCCTGCCTCGCGTCGAAGCCTTGGCACGGCAAGTCCCCTCTTTCAACCGCGCTCCCGTCACCTTATGCTTGGCTGCGCAAGAAAACCATTAGCTCCTTCATTGCGCATCTTCAGGGTAGGGTTTGAGACAATGCTGGATTCCGTGGAGATGGAAGCCGGGGGTTTCCGCCTTAATTGGTCTTGGGGGGTGCCGTCCACCGTTTTAATTGAGCGCTAACGCTCAAGAGAGTTCTCGCTAGCGCTTCTTTTGGCTGTTCCTTCTCTTCTTCTAGAACAGTATATTGCTCCTTTGTTTTCTTCCTGGGTTTAGCTGTCGCTCTTGCGTGCTAGCTTGTGGTTCCATCAGACATCATGGGGAACCGGCAGAGTCCCCCCATTCTTGGGGTGGTGCGTCAAATGAGGAACGGCAGAGCCCCATTCGGCGCGAGCGCACGAATTGAATCCATCCCCGCACTTTCCCAGCATCTGGCCATTAGCTGATGCAGAACTGTGAAAGCGGGGCGTGGTCACTAAGAGCGCCTCACGAAGCCTCAGGACGACGGACAGATGAAATCCAAGAGAAAGCATATAAGGGAGGGGTTCTTCCACTTCCTCTTGTCTCCTCATCAAAGCCTCTCCTCTCTGCCCATCTAATTCCCCCACCTCTCCCCAGACCACCTCTCCTTTACTCAACATGAAGTTCGCTGTCTCGTCCGCCGTCCTCCTGGCCGTCGCCGTCGCCCTTGTCCGTGGCGACATCGCCACCGTCAAGTCCGATGTTTCCGCCATCGATGCAGCTGTCACCGACCTGAACAACCAGCTCAAGTCGGACGACATCAACTACTTCTCTGCTCTCGGCATCCACTCGTCGGCCATGAACCTCGACGGCAAGATCCAGACGGCCACGACGGACACCAACGCAGTCACCGACGCCATCTCGGACGCTGACGCCCAGAGCATCATCGACACCCTGACGGGCACCGAGAAGAACGTCAAGAGCGCCACCGACCGCCTCGTCGTGCTCAAGCCCAAGTTCGACTCCCTCGGCGTCACTGGCCTCGCCAAGGGCGACGTCGACAGCCTCGCCACCGACACCCACGCTTTCGGCCAGGCCCTCGTCAGCAAGGCTCCCGCTGACAAGAAGGACGCCGCCACTGCTCTGTGAGTCTCTCCCGCTTTCTACCTTACGACGGTTGGCACCACTTCTCCAGTACTGACGATGATTCTCTCATTACAAAATATCAGGGCCGCTCAGTTCGACGCTGACCTCGCCAACGCCAAGAAGACTTACGACTAAACGTTTGCCTTACGCCGGAAAGTCTCCATGTCATAGCAATAATAGTAATGCCCAAAACAGCAGAAATGATGAAGCCTTTGTCACTCAAGATGGAGTTCATGGTCGATTGCCAAGTTGTGATAAGTGCACAGCAATTCCTACTGAAGCGGAGACGATGCGGAGGACAAAACAGATTACGATGATGCTGTCTTTTCAGGTGTGGAATCAGGGCCTTGCGCCGCGGTGGTTGTCGGAGCAGAAGACGGTGAGTTCGGTCGTTCGTCGTAGAGACGAGCCTGCCTCGCTCGAGCAAGGGCCAAGTCAAGGTCCTTTGGTCCCTCGTACTGCTTGCGGCCGTCAAAGATCCAAGAGAGGACCGCGAGACAGATGACAAAGAAGACGACAGCGGCAGCGTAGTTCGCCGACGAGCCCGTCGTGGGAAGCTCGGGCGGGAAGAGGAAGAAGACAGAGGTAAAGAGGCTGAAGAGAACAGCCCAGGCGTTGATGGCCCAGCCGAATCGACCCAGGTTGTAGTTGCGCTTGCTGCTCGTGCCCTGATCGAGACCCTCTTGTTGCCGCTCCTCAATCGTTTGGAATTCGCGGTCCTCTTCGGCCGCAATCTCATCGAGCAATCTCCGTCCACGAACGAGGAGAATACTGATGGGGACGCAGTAGGACACCTGGAGCATCACGACGCTTGACGAAAGAATTGCGTTGAGAGCCGAGGAGCTGCCGAGGTAGACGCACCCGAAAATGATCACTGTGGTAGAAGTTGCGGTCAGCAGACTTGATCTCGTGATTGGCATTGCCAGTCAAGAGCTCACCCCAAGCAGACGTCATCGTGATGGAAGCAATCGGCACACCCCATCGCGGGCTTTCCTTCTCCCAGAAGGTGCCGAAAATCAAGCCCTTGTCTCGAGCGAAGCTCTGCGTCTGGCGAGAGCTGGCGCAGAGGATCGAAATAGCAGCAAAGGCCATGGACACGACGGGGAACATGTACAAAGCGACGGCGCCGCCTCGGTTCCCCAGTGCTTGGTAGATGATCTCGAGCAAAGGACCAGCGGGACCGCTAGTGACCTGGCCGAAGTCTTTGAGGACGAAGAGGAAGACGATGAGGAGAATGAATGCCGAGATGCTGCCAATGATGGGCGCAAGAATCATGGCGCGAGGAGCAAGAATGTGGGGCGTGGGCATCTCGTCGATAATGTGCGTTGCACCGTCGACTCCGACTGATGGCCCAATCAGCAGCGGTTCTGATAAGAAAAAGAGAGACATTGAAAGGCAACTCACCCAGTCCAAAAGTCGACTGGAGAAGTCCCAAGATGAATGCTACGCCATTGTCCCAGCCTGTCTGGTTAACGTATGTGCCGAAGACGAACTTGCCCGTTCCATATTGTGGGCTTGCACATGCCAGGCAGGTGATGCAGATGATGACGACGCCCGAGATGCTCCACACGAGGGCGGCACGGTTGACAGGGTCCAGGATCCTTGCGCCAAAGACGTTGACGAACCATGCGCCGACGGCAAAGACGATGTAGATCAGGAACTCGTGCCAGGCCTTCTCCTCGTACGAGGGGTGGAGCAGAGCTATGATGCCGACGATGAGAGAGCCCGCCAGGGACGACGTCGTGGCCGTCAAGCAGACCCAACCGGCGCAGGCGAGCCATCCGGTAAAGTACGCGGCAGGCACTCGCGTCCGGGGTGTGGCCAATCTGAAGGTGAAGTGGTATGGACCACCAGGAGTGGGAAGCACGGAACCTGGGTCAAAGACATCGAGGAGAATGAGTCAGCGCGAGGCGGCCACTCTGCCTTTGACCTTGCACTTACAGATTTCAGCCAGGCTCAGGGCGACGCAAAGGACGCCGATTGCTGAGATGACGAGGCCCCAGCACACGGCGACCGGTCCACCCGAGGTGAGAACGACGGAGAGAGAGGCGCTCATGGCCGTGGGCGAATTCAAGATGGCAAAAGAGAGGCCAATGATGGCCAGCAGGCCGAATCGCTGCCGATGGACGCCCATCCCCTCGCCGACGTGGGATGCGCCCGAGTCCATCGACCCAACCTGTACTTGCGGCTTTGTCGCCATGGCTGCTATGACCTTGTGGTTCCAAACTCAACTCAAGAAGGGGTTGCTGGTGGATGTGACAGCGGTTGACACAGAGGCACAGTCGAAGAGTCTCATTGATAGGAACTGGGGTCTTACTGCACAAGACGCGAAAAGATAGCGAAAAAGGAAAAACGAAAAAAGTCAAAAGAGAGTACGGCCGCGGCTCCTCCTCATCACCCCACCTCTGCACGGCTTCCGTCCTCGTCCCCCGCCGCTAGTGGGCCGAGTTGGTTCTGCTCGAGGACAGGAAGTCGATGGTGGTCTACTACAGCTACCGACTGCTACCAGTACCTCTACGCCCGCGCATCTCGGTCCTCCGGATCCTCTCGCACTTTCGAGCGGCGCGCTGTCAATATCACTGCTTCAGATCGCCGGGCTGGAGAGTCAAGTCAGACAGGGTCAGCCACTTGTGCTAGCCATAATATGAATAGAAATTGAAATTCCATTTCAACGCGCGATTCACTTTCTGGTGGGGCTGTTAGCTTTCCCGTCTCATCGCCACCACAGAGGACCGCTACCAAGCAGGCAAAGTGTGACGCATCGTCGTGCAGCCCTGTGCCGATTTAGCAGGAGGCCCGACCGCAGCAAACAACACCTTGGCTAAAGGAGAAGAAGAGAGTCGCCATTGGTACGCATAACGCACAACGACAGCAGACGAAAGCCGGAGGCCGAGCGTTCGCCATGTCACCGGGACCCGTAGACGCTCCCGAGGGGGCCGCGGTGCAGCAGCGAGCCGTGGTCCGCGCCGCTTGCCTTAGCTGTCGATCGGCAAAGCGTCGATGTGATGGTGTGATGCCCGTCTGTGGACCGTGCGCCAGTCGAGGTGTCGAGGAAGGGGCTTGCAACTTTGTCTCGTCGAAGCGCGGCGGGCCGAGGTACAAGGGCGTCAAGGGAGCCGACGCTGCCAGACTCAAAGCGGACAAAGATAGGCAAAAGGAATTGGCCAGAACGTCAAAGGACCGCTCAAAAATTGGCTCCGTCGATAGCGGTACCATCAGCCCAACTTCCGAGAGAGACAGAGTCAACAGCCTTCACAGGTCTTCCCTTTCCAGCAGTGGTGTTGGTGGCATAAACGCCAGCCCCTTTGATGACTATGCAAGGCAAGAAAGCATAGGCAGCAGTAGCGGCAGTGTGATGAGCATGCGTCGCAGCAACAGTCCAAACTCGGCCAACGGCGGGAGCCACCGGGGCCGAAGGTCGCATTCAGCGTCATTTGATGATGGGCCCAATCAAACGCCTCCCAGCCCCTTTGTCGCCACGCCCGTTGTCCCCACGATGCATCCTTCATCCGCCGCGTCGATGGCGGCTCAGCAGCATTTCCATGCGCAGCAGCAGCAGCAACAACAACAACAACAACAACAACAACAGCATCAGCAGCAGCAGCAGTACTTCCACCATCATCTGCCTGAGTCTGCCCAAAGCTCACTTCAGCAACCCTATCACAATCAGCAGCAGCAGCACCAGCAGCCGCTCCCACTACAGCACACACAGCAGCACCTCCCACACGAGAACCTGTACTCCTTTGATAACACCGAGTTTGGCCATGGTGTTTTGACGTTTGCCAATCTCGAATTGTGGCAGCGGATGCAAGAGGGCCAAGCGACCGAGGAAATATCCGCCTTTTCCGACTTCTACTCGCGCTTGGAGATGCTTCCCAAGGCCGGCGTGCCCGGTGCACAGGATCCCAGCGGCGTCGACATCTGGATGGACTGGGAAGGTGGCGAGCTCACGCAGAATGTCCAGAACAACGAACAGAGCGTGCGGTCTCTGTGAGTGGAAAGCAGAAGATGCTTTGACGGCGCAGACCACATGCTAATTCTCTTGGTTGTGTCGCAGACTCAGTGATTTCTACGAGTTTGTATACCCCGCCTGCCCTGTCCTCCTCCCGCCCGGCAGCCTTCCTTCGCTGGCGTTCTACTTCTCAGGCAAGGGACCCTGCGGCCTGTTTGCGGCCATCAGTGCATGCGTCTCGCTGCACCTTGCGCCTGCCGATGCCCTCAAGACGCTCCGGACGTCGTACGGCGGCGACTCTTCGGCTTCCTCTGCCACCTCGGCGTCCGAAGAGATGATGGCGTCTGAGGAGATCGCAGCAAAACACGCAAATTCGTCTGAGAACATCCTCTTTCGTTATGCCCAATCGCAGCAGGCCTGCTTTGCTTCGCCGATGGATGTGGACGTCGACGGCACCGAAGAGCTCGTTCAGATCGAAGCTGCCGCTGCGCATACGCTCCTGTGTCACTTTTACTACGGAAGTGGCAAGCCTGGAAGCCATGAACGAGCATACAAGCACGCCCTCGAGGCGTGGAACGGCATTCAAAAGTTCGACCTGCCCAGACGGTCGCGTCTCCAAGCTGCTCAGCATCAACAGCAGCAGCAGCCAAACCCCAACCGCCCCTTCACTCCTGACCTGATGATGGAATGGGCCAAGCGGGTCTACTGGGCCAGCTATGCTGCAGCGACGGTCATGTCGTGCACCGGCGGCTTCCAGCCTTTTGCTGCACCTCGCGACCGGGTCATGGATCTGCAGATGCGGCCGCAACTTGATCATGACGTTGCCGCTTGGGGTACCATGATTCGCGGCGCACAGCAAGTCTCGCAAGCCTACCGCCTACTCTACGATCTGGACCAGCTGCGAACCCGATTAGCCTCTGCTGATGCCTCGTCTGCGTCTGCCACGTACCATCAAGACTCGGCGGAACGGCAGCGGATCTTCAATGCAATGCTCAAGCTCGATGGCGAAATTGACACGTACACCCGCTTCGATCCCTATTGGCGCAAAGGTTTCGTTCTCGATGAAAGCGTCACTGCTGGCATCGAGCCTTCCGAAGTTGAACTGGCGCGGAGTTTGCACATCGCAGGCCGACTGATGTGTGGAGGGTGAGTGACCTGAGAGATTCAAGCTGGATGTCCACCTCTGCTCTTTTCACTGACACTCCTTTCCTTCCAGGTCTATGATCATTCTTCACAGAGCACAGGCCTTTTCCAACGCTAGAGTGTTCATGTCCCCGCAGTGCGGAATCCCGGAAGCGGCGAGGATGTATTCGGTGGGCGGTGGCCAGGAAGCCATCATGCACCGCGCTCCCCAGATCGACGCTGCGAGATCGGCCAATGCCCCGCAAAGTCTTGCAGAGCTGCAGGTATCTCAAAACTTGCCTGTTCATGCTCTCCTCTCCGACAAATTTGCTGGTGGTCCCTTCGAGCCGGCACATGCGCTTGAACGCTGCCGATTCGCCGCCTCAGCCATGATCAGTACGCTACCCCAAGTCATGAGCGACACCGCGTCAGGTCGCGCACCCAAGCTGCCTCCTTACTCGGCGTGCTCCTACGTAATAGGCGCTTATGCTACATTGATGATCACGCTCCTGGTTCAGGTCCAGGGTCAGCGCCTCATGCAGCAACAGCAGCAGCAGCAGCAAGTCACCCACTCGAGCCACCAAGCCGCAGACGATGGCGGTCGCCTCGAGGTGGCTCAGCTGCAGAGGCAGCTCGATGCCCACCGAGCCCCTGTCCGCGACATGATAATCGTCCTCAAACGATTCTCGACCATCTGGGGAAAAGCGGTCGAGTACGAAGACGAGGTTGCGACACTCTTGGCCGCGAACGAGACTATTCGATAGGGTTCAGAGGGCTCAGTCGCCTTTTTCTCCTGTTTATCCCATCTGCTCTTTTCCACACATCATCTTCTCTTGTCACCTTTCCGTCGACTTTTCTCGGGCTTCTTCCTCCTTCTTTTGCTAGGCATGTAAATTGTAGACACACTACGTCGAGCCCTCAGGTGGTTTTCTCTCGGCTGTAACAGCCTTCTCTCCGTCACGAGAAGGCTGCTGTTGTATCAAAGGTCCGGTCGATGCAATCGATCAGTTCACCTCGCGGACAATGCTCAGGGTCTGACGCTCAAAGTCACTTAAAAACGCTTCTGCAATCTCTCCCTCTCTCTTCTGGTCTTTTGATCCCATCCCTCCCAGAAGAAAGAATCGAAGCGACCCATACTGCATGGAGAAATAGATATTTTGCCATGGCGTATTTCCCCGACAAAAACGCTTCTCATCGTCTAATGATCAATATCTCCCCTGCGCCTAATCCCTGCGCCTTTTGTCGGTCGCTCTGAGTCCCATCTACACAGGAGCTTTTCCACCGTCGTTCTTTTTGGCGGCATCACCCATGTTGTGCTTTGATTTGGTACATGCGTCCCGTCAGTCTTTCGCTTTTACTTGGAGAGAGCAAGAGCGTCAAATCAAAGCAAGACTCACCATGTCGCCTGCCTTGCCGTCCTTCCACTCCTGGAAACGGAGCGCCTGTGCACCGCGACGTTCGGCCTTGACGCGCTCCTCTTCCTTGAGCGCCTGACGGGTCGCGCGGGCGCAGATGGAAGTGTACCGGTTGTACCTGCAAGTTATCAGATCCCGGGCCGATGTCAGCTTTCGGGAAGAGAGCGCAAGAACGAGCGGAGCTCTAGGAGAGATGGAATGAGGCCGAGCCGGGAATCGAAAGAGCTACTCACGTAAAGTACTGACGCCAGGCAGCTGCAGACATTTTGACTTTGAGAAAGGAGCGAGTGGTGACCAGGAGAAGAGGTTGCCGATGCGATGGGAAGGAAGGCGCCTCGCTACACGGAGGCAGCCGGCAAAATACACGTGTTGCGGCCAGAGAACGCTTATGTAAGCCAGCATTTTAAGCTCAACTTTTCGAGAGGCCAAGGTGAGAGGGGTCAGATAGCCATGGCCATGGCGACTCCGAGCGGGAGCGACATCACGCTCGAGAAGCTTGGGCAGTCGAGTCCCACGGAAGATGCAAAAGCGCAAAGAAAAACAAAAGCCAAGGGGGAAGAGAAGAAAAGCAGACCGAAGCGGCGCAAGAGATCCAATAGCAACGATGGCGCGACGACAGGCCAAGACGGCACCTCGCGCAAGGAATCGCTTAGCGGCGCTCTCGCACGCTCGCTCGTGGGCACGCTCGCTTTCGTGTTTCGAGCCCCGGTGAGGCTTTTCAGGCCAGTCAAGCTCAGCAGCTGGTCGTTGCTGGAAACCATGGCGAAGCGAGAAGGCCGTTCGCTTTCATTGCGATATTTGAGGACGCTCCTTCGGCGGGAGAAGAGGAGCTTCTTACCGCACTTGCTCCTTCCTCCTTTGCTCGTCAACACGACCATCGGCTTTTGTCTCTTTGAAGCTTACAGTCTGACAGAGTCAAGACTTCTTGGGGAATACTACCCGGTCGTAGAGCAGGAGCCATCGTCCCCGACAAGAAAGGCACCCACACCGTCGTTTACTCCTCTCTGGATCGTCGCCATATCTGGAAGCGTTGCAGGGGCTGCACAATGCATCGTTTCGGCACCTCTAGACAACGTTCGTATAATCTTGTCGTCAGACATTGGCAATTCGGGCCGGCACCGCGGGAGTAACAGCAGCAATGGAGGTGGAAGACTCCGAGGACATCCATTAGGCATCTCATGGCGCGCCGTCGCAAGAGCAGCGATCTTACCGTTTGCACCCGCCACTACAAGAGATAGGCTGGTGCAAGAGGTTAAGCAGAATGCATCTTTTCGACCGTCTGCTGCTGGCAGCGGCAGCTCCAATCCGATCTGGAGGTCTTTGCTGGGGTTGGCAAGCGGGAACGCAAGCGCGGAAGAAGTGGAGCAGACGAAGAAGGTATGGGAGAAAAGGCTTGAGCGCTGGCGGGGCGGCGTTCACGGTGCTGGTCTGGTCATGTCTCTGGCTCGAGACAGCGTCGGTGAGTGGAGCGGAGTTGCTGTCTTTGCGAAGCGCTGCTGACTAGATGAATCGCGCACAGGATTTGCAGCCTTCTTCCTTGCGTTTGAGTGCTCCAGAAGGGTTGCATTCAAAGCTTCACAGGCGACGGATCGCGCGATTGCCCTCATCAACACGTCTGCTATTTTGCCTCCGAGTATTCCTGCCCCGCGACCGGACTCTCAGCCTCGAGGCGATGTCCACATCGAATCGTCAACGGAGCAGGAGCGACGAGGAAGTGGTGATATCTCATATAGCCAGTCACGTACTCGCACCGGAAGATTTGTGGCTGCATCTGTTCTCATTGTTGGTGGGGCGGTCGGTGCTGCCCTGTACGAGCTCGTCGGCCGACCCGCTGAGCTTGCGCGGGTCGTTGTTTGGGAAGGTCGCAAGGCTTGGGAGGAAGGGCGAAGAGGAAATACAACGAGCAAGACGAAAGCTCACAAAGCCCGAACGACGATGTTCGCGAACGCAAGAAAAGGACGAAGCGTTGTTCGTGGAGCACGGTTGTCGTCTGGAGTGCCCCCGTCGAGGAAGTTGAGCTCATTCCTGGAGTTGAGAAGGTCAAACACCCTCGGAGTTGGACAGGGACGTATCGTGTCGATGGCCGCCCGTGATCGACCCCGAGCACCTCACCCTCTGAGGCTGGCGAAGCCTGCAGCGGCTAAGGGCAAGTTGACACCCAAGAAGAAGTTCCTGGGACCCGTGGCAGGTGGGCGAAGGAGGAAAGGGCTCTCTGCTGGCTTCGCTCGAGGTCCTTCGTCTCCACCGCCTCTGAGCACGAGGCCGAGCGCATACACACTTCTCGTCGAGCACGCCCAGAGGACATCAATACTCCGACATACATCAAGCAACCCTCGGGCCCCTCTGACACCCGTGCCCACGCCTATCCTCCTGCTTCACACCTACTTTATCGCACCTTTTACGTCACGACCCACCTCAGTCCCTTTTCATTCAACCCGTGCCGGGCCGTCATCGACGATGCGGCCAGAATCGCAACTCCGTAAAAAGTGGACACTGAAGAATCCCGTCTCGGCAGGCCCCGGAAGCCTCAAGAGCGTCTCGTCGGCCCAGAGTTGGGGGAGCGGGAGGGTGGCTTGGGCTCTGCGGAGATTGGCCACCCCGTACGGTTTAGGCTTCTTGACGTACGCTTGGATGAGCGGCGATATCTGATGAATTGACTGCTTTGTTTACAGTATACCCCACCTTGCATCCCATCTCATTGACAATTGAGGGTAGAATGTTAATTGGATTTCTAGACGGACAGCATATAAAAAATGAATGAGCTGCTCTCCTTCAGGCTACACTAATGAGATGGAATAGAGATCAATTTAGGATGCGCGGAGGGCTGAAGAAGGGAGAGCGTGAGAGAGGTAGCCATCTATGCTTCGATAATTTCCCCATGTTCGGCTCTGGATCTGTCCGTCGCGATGCTTTGCCGCTTTCGTGGTGTCGCGGAGAGAGAATCGAATGAGAGCCGCTGCCTCCAGCCGTCTTCGGCATTGTGCCTGCGCCCACCTTCTCCCTCTGGACCTGGTCCGAGCTTTGTCGGAACGAGCGCATCGTCCGGGACACTTCGGACCTGGGCTGTGCCCCAGTGTCCTTCTGACGGAAGGAGCTTTGCGGCAACGTACTCCCGAATGAAAATTGCGAACTGGCCCACCAGAAAGCTCACGACCGTCGCAACGCCAATGGCGACGACGTAGCCCGCGACTGTCCCCGTTCCATGCTCTCCCTGGTTAAGAAAGTCGTAGGTGTAGAAGTGCTGGTCGGCGTAGGTGATGTAGGCGACGCCGACGTAGCAGGCAATCAGAAAGACGACGAAGAAGAGGTGCGACCATGGACGCATCGCTTCGCGGCCCAAGACGAGAATGTCGAGGTAGGCGAAGACGAGGTTGAGTGCGTGGACTGACAGATTCTGCCAGGTGGTGCGCATCGAATCGAAAGCGCCATCTTTCAGGACAGTCCAAAAGACGATTGTCACGATGAGAGGCTTTATAGAAGGAAAGCGCTCAGCCTTCGGATGGACACGTGCGTGAGTGAACATCTGGAAGATCTACTCACGAAAGAGCAAATCGTGCTGAAGAGCAACGAGTGGGCGAATTGAAGGGGCCTTGGAAAGTAACGCGAGAGCCAGCTCTGCGCTTTGTCACTGTATTGCCCATCTTCGTCGCTTCTTGCTTTCTCAGCATCGATGGATGGATCTTGCGAGGATTGAGACTTCGACCAGCGTCGAAGATCCCAGTAAAATGAAAAGGTTTGGATGGCCGAGATAGTGTGATAGGCCCAGACTCCCCAGTAGGTCAGCACGGTGCTAATAATTGTCTTTCTGTCAGTAACGCGGACGCTAGCAAGCAGGCAGGGACCCCAAGGCTCACAAGTAGCTGAATTCCTGCACGCCGTTGAACGCATAGACGAGAATGAGTGTCACAAACGTATACAAAGCGATCACGGTCCGCCACAGTGCAAGATAGAGGGGAGGTAGGACGTAGGAGGTGACGAAGCGAGCTTGCGGATCGTACGGATGCTCGCGGATGCCTAGCCAGGCGTACGGGCCGCGGACGGAAGCGGACGCCATAGTGAGAGGTGGAGGTTGCGTCGTCGTCCAAGTTGCAGCGCGGTGCGGGAAGAAACCGCGTTTCGACGAGCTGGCGAGGAGACCGAAGAGGAGAGGAGGGTGAGGTGAAAGAGGGTAGAGAGAAGGACGCCTTTGCAAGTGTCTCTCTTAGGCTTGCTCTTATCTGTTCAAGGAACTTGCTTTCCGGAGACAGCTCTTTCCGTATGACGAGATCTGGTCTGATGAGAGCTTCGCGCCAAAAAGGACCAAAAATTGGCCGCACCCTGCAGTATTGGAGACGCTAAGTGACACGATTTAAACTCCCACAAGCCGTATCCGGCCTTGGGTCTTTTGGATCTCTGCACTAAGCGTAGATTTGACGCTTCTCCGCGGCGATGGATTCCTGCAGCGAAAACGGCCACTAAAGAAATCAGAGTCGAGCAGCAGGTTTTCATTTAAGCACCTCTTCAATCGAACTTCGTATGGTGTCTTCTTCTTCTTCGGTTCCCAAGCCTCTGGGCTGCTCTCTGGTGAGCACGGTGAGAAAAAGCACGCTGATTCGTGATTGCGGTGAGACCATTCTTTACTCATTTCACACAATTGAGGGGTCTGATCTTACTAATACAGAAGAAGAGAAGATAAGCAAGAATCATAGATCAATACCATCCCGCCTGGGGCGCAGCACCAGTAGTGATGGCAGTGCTGCCATCGGTGCCGTTATCTGCTGGGACATTAAAGGTATTGTCCCAGCTCCCCATGAACGCGCTTGTGAAAGGCGACATTGGCCTTGGGATGGCGCCTGGTAGCAGGGGAGGAGCTGCCGCCCCGATTCGATCGGCTTGACGTTCAAATGTCATCTCCGGCGCTAGCGGCTGACCTGTGTAGGTGTCGGTCTGGAAAGCGCCATTGAGGAAAGTCTCGAGTTGTCGGTAGGCGTCATTGTCGGGCGGTGGTGCAGCTTCTACCACGGTGGCAGGCGCCGACGACGATGAGGTCTGGTTCAGAGGCATTGCCGCAGATTGACTGTCGTATGCCTCGTAGTTATTCCTGGACGCGGTGCTCGTCATAGGATGGACTGCTTGTGGCGCTTGAAGCGAAGACGAAGACGAGGACGAGGCCGATGAAAGGTCAAAAGCGTTTCCGTCGGTGAAGCCAGTGATATTCTTAAGATCCGTGGCAAGCTCTCTCTGTCTCTTTCTTGCCATGGCCGAATCGCTCCCTGATCGTGAAACAGCAGCGGCAGTAGCAGCCGAACGATTTCTGGGCGACCTGGGCGGACCTGGGGTAAAGCCTTGCAGCGGTGGTCGTGTTCCGAGCTCAGCAATCTTACGACTGCTGTTCGAGTGCGCCAGCACCGCCACTCCTGTCCTGGCAACCTGCGACCGCGTCGACACGGCCAGCAAGAGCCGCATCGTCACGCGTAGATCCTCAATAATGTCGGTACGGACCTGCTCCGCGTTCGGGCCCGCAGCCGTTGGGTGCGCGTCCATCATGGCGATGTGGTGACGCAGCAGTAGGCAGGCGCTGATGCTCGCGTGCGAAAAGGGCCACATGCGTGTCACGAAGCGCTTTGTTGGCAAAAGATGTCAGACATCACCCATGACTGGCTTGCAAGATGGACAACTTACTGCATTCTTCTCCATGAAGCTGCGGATCTCGTCGACGGACATGCTCATGACCTGTTCAATTGGCAGCACCGTCCCGAAGCTCTTGCGAAAGAGGCCGCAGATGCGCCGAGAGCTGACGAAGCAGATCTCCTTGGACGTGCGGTAGGCGGGGTTGAGCCAGCCTTGGATGTAGTAGCGCTTGTGCAGGTTGACGAGCGTGATCGAGATCGTGACAAGAAGCGTCATTCTGCCCTGCATCGTGTGGTCGATTTCCGTCATCTCCTCCTGCATGATGGTCTCCTGCCAGGGTTGAAAATATTTGGTGTGAGTTCTGGCAAATGTTACGGGACAAGGCTACTCACGTATTCAATGAATGGCAGCGACATGTAGAGGCGGTCCAGATCGGCTTGGATGCGTACAGTTTCGTCCCAGGCATCCTCCTCTGTCATGGCAGCCCTCGAAGCAATACGACGATTGAGCCTGGCCATTTCCAGCGCGATCTGCCATCGGGCGAATGTAAGTAAGAGAGCGAAAACAGCGAAACAAAGGAAAGGTACTGACCCTGCGATGGAGAGTGACAAGCTCCCGCTCTTCGTCGTAGTCTTTGAACGAGAGGGTGCGCTCGCCAAACAGGTATGGCATCTTGACCGGCTCCTCTTGAAGGGAGTAGGATCGCTTGAACGAGATGCACGAAGACCAGTCCAGGCTCGCAAGTGACACGAAGAGATTCAACCGATCCATGGCCTGTTTGCGCGGCATCGACGGTGGTGGTTCAAAGTCTAGTTCGAGCGCTTGCATCTGGCTCAGAGCCATTGCCAGGACGGCGGTGCCGACATGGGTACCTCGGAAACACATGGTGAACCAGCAGTGGAGAATCAGGACGCGGATCGAGTCGAGCGTCGGTTCGTCGAATGGCGCCGACGCATTGAACGCCCTGGTGGATGCCTCGAAGAAGTAACCAGGAACAAAATCCTGATCAATGAGCAGGGCCACGTCTCTGAAGTCTTGATCGTTGTTGAGCAGGGTGCTTTCAACGGAGATCTGTCAGCAAGGCGATTCAACGAGGGTTGGCCGGAGCGAGCGATACTCACAAGCCACACATGCCACAGAGGATGGCAACAAACTGCAGATGACCGCGGACGTTATCCTTTGGTCCTAGCCGACTGTGGAAATCACGGTTGCCCTGCCACATGACTCTGAGTTCCTCGTGCTCGCGCAATCCGCGCTGCCAGAAGTCTTCTTCGTCGATGATATGGGTGTTCCAGCCAAACTCTTTGAACTGAGGGAGGACGGACCATATTAGAACGATCAGAGGAACAGAGGGGGAGCAAAATACAAGGAGATGCTCACCCAGTATGTGCAGAGTCTCCTGACCGAACCTGTATCCGGAAGCATCTCCATGACCTTGAACAGCTCCGCTCTCTGCTGATCGAGTGTGGGCGCGGTCCAGTTGAGAGGCCAGAGGGACATGAGAGATTCTTGCTCCGACGAAGTGGAGCGCTTTGACGACGGCCGGATATCGGGGTCCGATGTCCTCCGCCTCTTTGAGTGGCTGTTGGTCGCGGGGAGCGCACTCGTCGATGCTGCGGCACCTGCTGCGAGCCCGTCTCGCGCCTCGCCTGAGTCCACAGCCGACTCATCGACGCCCATCTTTGCCGCAATGGTCCCAAGCAGTCGTTCGAGGCGGTCCATCCGCATGAGCAGGGGCGTGTTGCTCTGATCCCGTCCCATGGCCTGAGGTCTCGTGCCACCTTCCCACGCGCACAGATCTGCCTCATCGCGGTCCCTGCACGCACCGCAGGGAAAGCCACGATCGCACTTGAGCTTGCGCCTCCGGCAATTTTCGCAGCTCACTGCCTTCTTCTTTCGCTTCGGCGCCTCGCCCGCCGATGCGCCATCCTTCGCCATCTCTTGCTGCTGCTGCTTCGAAGCTGGCTTGCCTGCTGATCTGGAGGCAGCGCCCTTTAAGCCCCGCGCACTGCCCGCGCTCGCTGCCGGTGGTGCATGTCCCGAGGCCGAATCAGGTGTGTCGGCAGCCGCTGGACTGCTGTTTGCGCTGCTCTCGCGCATGCCCGGACGAACGGCGGTTGGCCCAGCTGGTGTGGCCGGTCCGCCGGCCGACGAGTGGGGCGACGAGATCTCGCCGCCGTGGCCGCTGTTGTGGTAAGGAAAGTAGGACGACGACGAGACTGACCCAGTTTGGTACGGGTATCTCGGCGACGGGGATGCTTGCTGGGAGGACGGAGCACTGATGGGTGGCAGCCGGTGGTCGTAGTCATATGAGCTCCGCGGAGGAGGACCCATCGAGGGCGGCGTCCGGCCCAGGGGCGGGTAGCCGCTCGAGGAGCGTGCATGGCTGTAGGGAGCACCCGACGATGGCGACATACCCTGTCTCGCTATCTGACTGTTAGGCTCACTCGGGCTTGCTGGAGATGGATGATGCTGTTCTTGTAGACTTGCCAGAGACGGAGATGCAGCTAGCCAGCCGGCTTGCCCGCGGAGAACCGGCTGTTGAATAAAAAAATTATAAGTCCACTCGGCCGACAGTTGCCTACTGCTGACCCTTTTTTTTTTTTTTCTTTTCTCCGGTGCGGTCTGCCTGCGCTCGCGTTGCATTGACATCGTCGGAAAGGTTCTCAGGGCGGCGCACTCGAAAGCATGTTGGGGCTCAAGGCGACAATGTCGGTGAGTCCATGAGGTGCTGCACCACAATCACTCTCTTTTCCTCTTCTTCTTCTAATGCAAGCATCAATGTACAGGTCATCGACAACTCAGGCGCACTCGTCGCAGAGTGCGTCAATGTGCTCCGGACCCCCTCGTCGCGAGGGTTAGCGAGAATAGGTGCGTATGAGCTTTGGCCTCCGCAGATGCATTCCTGCTCACCGAGAATTCACTCCTCTGTGCCAACAGGTGACGAAATTGTCGTCGTGGTGAAAAAGGCACGGCCGATCGCGCACGGTACCCAGGCAGGCCCGGCGTCTGCGGCACCAAAGGTGCGCAAGGGCGACGTGCGGCGCGCCGTCGTCGTGCGCACGTCCAAGGAGACGACACGAAAGCTCGGAGATGGGCGCACGGTGCGCTTCGACGACAATGCGTGCGTGCTCCTGAACCAGCGCAAGGAGCCCCTCGGCACGAGAATCACGGGCGTCGTCGGCGCCGAGCTCAGGCAGAAGGGCTGGAGCAAGATCCTGGCGCTCGCAGGCAAGGTTGTATAATTGAGCATCTAGGGCTTCGAATGGGCATTCCGTTGCACATGGCATGGTTGCGAGAGTGCAATCTACCCCACAGGTGGCTGGAATGCGCTTAGTAAGTGAGACAGCAGGCAGGGCAATTTGTGGTTTCGAAAGAGGGTCGAGCCATCTTTGGCAGCCTAGCAGCAACAAACGTGGCTCATCGCCGTTCAGGCAAGCAGGAAGGAGAGGGAATGGGGGACCACACAATCAGACAAAGAGGAGAGGGAAGGGAAGAGAGACCACATGAACAGACAAGAAGACAGAATTGATGAAGGCATGATATTCTTGATTAGCTACGTGCATGCGATTGTCTTGACTATGAAGAGCGAGAGCGGACTGTGATGCAAGATACATAAAGGAGTGAGTCGTCTGACAGACGTCGACAAAGACAGAAGTCACAGAGAGGCATAGTCGATGTATGCGTCTTCGGCCACTGTTCGGAGCACGACGGCCTCTACAATGACTCGCTGGCATCCCTTCCTAGCCTCGGCTTGCTTGGAAGCGGCCGCATGCTGCGCAGCGTCGACCGCATCGTCCGAGGGCTGCAGGGCGCCTTGCTCGACTGCTGTGTCGCTGACTGACTGCTTGAGGACTGCCGTTGGTCGGATAGGCACATGTTGGTCGACCACAGGCGCCTCTGCCCCTCCAGACGGTGAGGAGCCACCCTGATCGTGCTCAGCGAGCCCCAGCATTCTTGCCTCCATGTCGCGATCCTTTTGCTGCTGCTGCTGTTGCTGCTGCTTTTTCTTTGGCGGCCGTCGGTAGCCCACACCGTCGCGAGTCTCGCGTTCATCGAGGCTGAGCGAAAAGGTAAAGTCGGCCAAGCCATCATCGTCGGGATGGAACACTTCTCCAAACATTTCCTCATTCTGACCGTCGAAGCGCGAAGAGCCTTCATTGGACAGGTTCACATCCACGGAAGGCGCTGCTTGCCCCGAGACGGCATCATCGTCCTGCTCCAACTCAATGTCCACGTCGACATTGAATGTCCGAGAAGAAGGGCCTTCATCTGTGACTGGGCGAGAAGCGATGAAGACGCTGAAAGGACCTCTGCCCTCTGTTGTGGCTTGACCAGCTCCCATCTCCCTTCCTATGAGGCACGCGCCGGCGCAACCCGACAGATCCATGTCCGCCGCATAGCGCAGGAGCCTTTGCCTGACTTGCTCGTTCGAGAGGCCCCGCAGACTTGTGGCCTCCTCGTTGTCCCTGCCACTGGCCGCAGCGGAGGCGGCCGGATATTCAACATCCTGGTCGACAGCCTCAACGGCAAAGGCGCGCCGGATCCTGACGCTGGCGTCGAGCTCGGCGGCAAGGGCCCCAAGCACCTCAAGGCTGGTCCTCATCTCTGCCTCGCAGATGCCCACACAACGGCCATCGTCGAGAACGCCAATCTCGTATGTGCACACGCCGCCGCCCTGGAGCAGACGCCATTTGAGCTGCGTCAGCAGCCGGTCGTACCGGTGCCTGGTGGTGGGCAGCATGCGCAGCTTGTACTCGAGGTTGCCCATCTCGTCGGGCTCTGGGCGCAAGCGGGCCGAGAGCGACCCTCCAGCGCCATTCGAAGGTGAGATAGCAATGGCAGGGGCAGGAGCAGCGTGAGCCGCGGTGAGGTCCTCCCTGGACGAAGACGTGGTCGGATCGAGGGAGAAAAGGCCGGCGGACGAATCTTCGGATGTGGGATCCACGCTTGGGATAGCGCACAGAGCCGGACCAGCGAGCGGTGAGGAGCCCGACGGCAGCTGAGGAGAGGCTCGTAGGGGAGACACAGAGCTGGGCGAAGAGGAAGAAGATGACTTGCGTGCCTGGGAAGACGAGGCACGGGGCGCCGCCTGTCGAGGGGGGGTCGCGCTCGACCTACGCGGGGCTCCCCATGGCGAAGGCACCCTTCCATGCAACACCGCACAAGACTTGAGCACCACGAAAGCAGAGGACAGAATCAGACCATACCCCAGGCCACACTCACCGAGGACTCTCGGAGATCTTCTCGCCAAACATGCAAGGCTCCGGACGCGATCTAAGCCAGGACTACGGTGGCCCGAGTACGAAGAGGTGCGGTGACGAATGGGTGGTTGTTGCTGACTGCGGCGGCTAATCTCTGGATCATGATCCCTTGTGCAAGATGACCGTGCGCTACGTGCAACCAGCTTTGTCGTGTGACACAGGTGTGCTTCTGTCTGTTGCTAGGTGGTCGCCGCCGTTGTGGCCCAATGTCTGTGTCATTCTGGGTCCGAGTCAGTTCACGGCGCGTCTCTTGACATCCCTTGATTTTCCCGGCCGAAGAAACGCACACCGACATACACGCTCCAACAAAAAATAAGTAAAAAATAAAAAATAAAAAGAAGAAAAAAAGAGAGAGAAGAGGAAGAGTTGGTGCACGCCGACGTTTCAATCAAAGGCGTCTTCATCTTCAACAGTCGATTGAGCAGAGCGCGGAGGAGAGGAGGAGGCTGAAGGCCATTTGGATGCACGGACGGAGGAGACAATGGCGAGCAGCTCCAAGGCAAAGGGCGGCTCAGTCAGCGACCCCAGGGGCGTACACAGCAGAGACAAGATCAAGCTCTGCAATGACATCCTCCTCGACAATTTTGGACCGGTCGTGGCCGTGAGTTGGGAAAGTGACTAGCTAGTCTGCGGATCGATGAGCTGACCGGACCGCAAATGTGCTGCATCGTACAGCGGGTGGGAACGACGATCCTGCAGCGGGGCAGGCTGACATTCAGAGACATTACCCGCTTCCTCTCCATGCCAACCTCGCACCCAGCTTCAGGGCTAGACCCAAGCCAGGGCGAGACCCCTTCTCTCTCCACAGACCCGGGCCTGGGAGCCTCGACGACAGCACCCTCGTCGTCCTCGTCCTCGTCGCTCCCCGCAAATCCGATCAAGAATCAGCAGCTGATCCGCGCGGCGCTTCTGACGCTGATCCAACACCACGTCTGCTGGCACGTGTCCTCCGACGCTGACGGTTCCCTCATCCGGCCTGACTCGCCCGAGGGCGTACAAGGGGTGGAGTACTTTCAGATCGATGTCGACGAGGTGCTGGCTCGGACGCGATTTGGTGCCTATGCTGCCATCATCGATGTGGAATGGGGCTCTGATGTGAGTTTTATCATCATCATCATCGATGCCGCTCAGTGTCTGCTCCACTCACGCACCATTCTCCGTTGTCCTCAGGCCAGTGATGTGGTGATGTGCGTCTACAAGAACGGAAAGCTGCAGGCGAAAGAGGTGATTCGGCGGCTATGCGGGCAAGAGGGAGACGAGCAATACGACCACAGCCGTGAGCACAGTGTGACACCGCCCCGGCCTCTTGAGTCCTCTTCTTTGCTGACGGATCTGTTGTACACAGGAGCTGAGCGGTACGAGGAGATTATGCGCGACCTTTTGCTTCACTACTACCTCCAGCCTTCGTCGCCCATCTCTCATACCTCGGCCAACGATCGGAGACTAGCGTATGAACAGGAAGAGATGACAAGGGTACGGCGCATGCTCAAGCCAAAGGAGCGCATCGAGATGCACGCTCGTGCAAGGGAGAGAGTCAGGGAGGATGAAGAGGGCGTGTGGAAATACACGAATGCAGAGCTGGCAGAGATGAGCGGCAACGCCACGGAAAGAAAAGGGGTGCTCAAGAGACAAAAGAGGAAAGCGGTCACAGCCAATGGCAATGGCAAGGCGACGAAGAAAAGGCGAAAGGATGAAGGCAGCCGTAAGAAAACATCGAGTCGATCCAAGAAAAGCAGCAAATTGGCATTGAGCGACAGCGAAGACGACGAAGCTGGCGCCCATGCCGCTGGCGATGATTCGCAGGAGTTGTACATTGATGTGCGTATGTCTCGTCGAAGCATCTTGCCCATCTGCATGTACTGACACGTATCCCTATCAATCTGTCCACAGCCGCAGGTGTTTTTGCGGGTCAATCTTGATCGATTCGACGTTCACATTCGAGATCAAGCCATCTTTAAGGCTACAGAGGCCCGCTACAACACCACCACAGCCGAGGTCTTGTCTTCGATGATCGACATGAGCGCTCGCCTCGACGCTTCCCACGCGCCCAGCATCCGGACCCCAGAGTCGCGCATCATCAACGTCCACTCGTTGCGGGAACACATCTCGCCGCACATGCCTTTGAAG
Source organism: Acaromyces ingoldii (assembly GCF_003144295.1). Taxonomy (NCBI): domain Eukaryota; kingdom Fungi; phylum Basidiomycota; class Exobasidiomycetes; order Exobasidiales; family Cryptobasidiaceae; genus Acaromyces; species Acaromyces ingoldii. The sequence continues at coordinate 1,870,700 of NW_020290247.1, forward strand.
AAGGTCTTTGAGCGAAACAGCATCAAGGACCTGTTCGGGTCCGATACGAGTCAAAGTGGCCTTTTGGCCGAGGTGATTGCCTTGCTCAGCTGCTCAGACAACATTGCAAGCCGGGGTAGTCGATTCGTTGGGCCCTCTTCGAGCTCTGAGCTTGGAAGTGGCCACACGGTGGGAGCAGGGGGCAGCAGGACGCCGAGCAACTCAGTGGTGCAGTTTGACAATATCGCAAAGGTGCTCAGAGGCCAGCTACTGCGCGACGTCGTCGAAAGTCAATTCGGCACAGCGGGCGCCAGGGTTATGACGTTGCTTCAAGAAAAGGGAAAGCTAGAGGAGAAGCATGTGAGTGGCTGTTCCAAAGTCATTCAGACCCTCCTCCTCAAAGCACTCTGCTAATGAAGAGAGCCATTGCAGATCTCGAAACTGTGCCTCATCACCATGTCTGAGACCCGAGATATTTGCGCTCGTCTCTTTGCCTCGTCGCTCCTGGCTCTACAGGAAGTGCCGCGTTCGGCCGATCGAGCCGCAGCGAGGACTGTTTTCCTGTGGTACGTGGACACAGAAAAGTGTATTTCGTGGCTGTCAGACCACCTGTACAAGACGATGAGCCGGCACTGCCAAAGAAGGAGGGAAGAGGAGCGGAGGGAACAGGACCTGGTGCGAAAGGTCAGACGGACGGACTTGGAGTCGATGGCGCAAGAGGATCAGGCCGCATCGGGAGGCGAGGTGGCAGTCTCTACGAAGGGCGACGAGGCAACGGACCGGACCTTATCGCTCCTGGGCGTCATTGAGAGAAGGCGCTACCTCAAGCTAAGGAAGAGGCTTGAGATCATAACGTTGGGCGAATTCAAGACGGCCATGAATCTCTTTATTCTTTATTGGGCCTCTCAGGTCGACTCATGATTACATCCATCAACTAATGGTGACATCTTATCTGTACAACGTCAATCTCTATACAACCTGTTCACTGTCGGCTTGCGCTGAAATTGAGGATCTGTCCCTTTTTTTTTTTTTTTTTTTTTTTTTTTTTTTTGGTCTCAAGCTTCAAGTCGTACGCGCTCGAGCCACCCGACGCAATGTTGATTTGCGATAATTGGCCACCGCTCAGCAAGACTCCTGTCCCTCCCTCTCAAAGCTCCACCTGATTGGGACCCGTCACAAGAGCCAAGGAAGAACATTCACAAGATTGTGGCTGGTCAGCGAGAACCTTCACTTGGTTTTTATCGTGGACAGGAGTTGGAGCGGCTCAGACTAGCGACGGAAGCACATTTGGCGGAAGCAAGCGCCAGGATTGGGCATGACGCACCTGCACTGGCGGAGGCAGTGAGAGCGAGCACTCGACCCATCCGTACCCCGCCAGTTGCGCCACCACCTACACCATGTTCTCCTACCTCCAGTCGAATCTGAGCGGATGGCACCAGCTTCCTTCGCTCGCGGCCGGTGCGCTGTCGTCGGGCTTGCAGCGCCGCGTTATCTCGTACCTCCTCCGTCGGCTGCTGGGCCACCTCGTGAAGGGTGGCGAGCTCAATCTCGACCAGATTGAGGCGGCCATTGGCAATGGGAGGGTTGAGATTCGAAATGTTGACCTGAATCCGGATGTGAGTTTTTCAGTGTCGCTCCTCTTGCCTCTCGGTTGGCGCACTGCTGACAAAAGGGGTGAATGCACTATGCCGAACTTGTCACAGTCCTTCAATGCCAAGCTCCCGCCGCTGATTCGCGTCGAGTCTGGCTCTGTGGGCTCTATCTCGATCCAGATTCCATGGACAGGGTCTTGGAGTGGTGGCGAGGTCGTCGTCGCGATTGCAGATCCTCAGCTAACGCTGTGCCTCAACGAGACAGCCAAGAGGTCATCTTCCGAAAGCCCAGTCGCCCATATGTCTTTGGTCAATGCCGCCGAGGAGGTCCTCTACGATGACCCCGAAGGTAGGCAGCTGGAGCAAAAGCTCGAAGAGTCCATCCTCGAGGAGAGTCGGGCCAGCATGGCGGCCGGTTCGACGTCGTCCTCGGACCCGGCACCCGCTGTGCAGCCTCGTACATTGGTCGAGTCGCTCGTAGATCGCCTTTTGGCTCGTCTGAGGATCTCAGTGAACAACACATCCATAATACTGCGTCGTGAATCTACCTCGGTTACTCCGTTAGACCTGGAAATGAAGCTGGGTCAGATCGAAGTCACGTCCAGGCCAGACATCCCGGGGCCAAACGCAGAGATGGACGGACCACCGCAACGGGCTAGCGTAACAAGGACAATCACCATCAACGACGTCGGTGTCTGGGTCACACTTTCTCCTCCACTTCCTTTCGGCGAGCACGACGGAGAAGGTACAGATGCGCCCTTGTCCGACGAAGACTACGACGACGAGGATGGAGAAGCGGACGAATACATGGAGATGAGCCAGGCGATTCCCGATCTGCGCCAAAGTCAGATGCAACAATCGACTCTTTCCGAAGGATCGACATCTGCCAGCATGTATGCAAGCGCCTTCGACGAGAATCCACCTGCTCGACCGAAAGCGGACTCGAGTCCGAAACGACATAAAGTATTCTCGATTGCTTCAGACCCAATCGTACTCAAGATGACAGAGTCGACCAACGATCTATCCTCAGAGAGCGACGGGTCTGGGCAGATCGAAATGCGCTTCGATGCAGTAGTGGGGAACATCGTCGGATTCCTCGAGCCCTCGACGGCGGGAGCCCTCTTCAGCTTCTCTGAGGACGTGCTCAAGGCGATGAAGACGCTCGAAGACAATGAAGAATCTCCGTTGGGGCCGGCACCACCTCAGCAGCGCTGGCCATTCACGCTGAGCTGCAGTGTCATGGTTCGAGGAGCTCATTTGCTGTGCGCCTATGAGCCTTCGTCCACTTTGGACCCTCAAAGGCTAGCACTTTTCGATCAGTCGATGACCAACTTCTGGCTACGACCCGCTCGCGTCCATCCCTCCATTGGCCATCTGCGACTTCGAATGGACAGTGTTACTGGAAGCTGGCGGATAAGCAAGGGCGAAACAGAAAGCCATGCAGCGCTCAAGGTGGTGGACCTCGGCTTGTTCGAGCACCTGTCACCTGCCCTTATCGAGGGAACCGACCTGGCTCCTATTCTTCCGCTCGCCGTTTTCGATTTCCAGCTCATGAATCAGTACGACTCAGTGGCTCCAATGAAGACAGCAGGCCGGAGCCGGCCCGAAGGACAGAGGCGTGGGCAGCTCGACGCTCTGACTATCGATGCCTTTGACTGGCGAGGGGCCAGCGTCGCGGGCGAAGGGTCACGATCAGGTCCTTACTGGAAGGCTGGCTATGGAGAGCGCGGGTGGAAGATGAGGCCAAAACACCGTCGTTCGGCTTCGACGAGCACGACGATGTTCGAAGGCGAAGAATCAAACGCCTGCATCGACGTCCAGACGAGCTTAGATTCGTCACAAGAAAGCTGCGTCAAGCTCGCCCCGCTGCACGTCTTTCTAGACGTCTCTACGGTCGATCGTGTGCTGCCGTTGTTGCGTTCGCTGAGCAAGAATGCTAGGACAGACAACATGAGTGGTGCCCAGTCAGACTTGGCCCAATCATTCGAGACGCTTCATGCGCCCTCTTCTCCTCTTCAACAATTCTCAGGAAGCCTGTCTTTGGAGCATTTCGATGACGTCGCTATTCGATCTGGGAAACACTCTTCCCTTTCGGTGACTTGCGACCTCGTCAGAATTGAGTTGCGAGTTCCGTTGAGCGTTCCGCGCGTTGGTCTCAAGCGCAACAAGGCCCTTCGCAAAATGCTCTTGGGCCTCGAGGTCCGAACGGGCATCGTCATCCTTGACGCTCAAATGGTCAGCCTCAGCATACACGGCATGCGGCCACCCGATGCCAGCACAGACCAGCCAACGATTCATCGCGACCTTCCGTCTCTGTCCAGAGGCAGCAGAGGGCAAGAGGACGGTGTCACCACCTCGATCGATCAGATCACGCTCTTCTACAAGGGCGTCTCTGAAACCCGCGCCTCGGTTTTTGCCATTCTTGGTATGCTGACTTCCGAAGAAGGCTCACCTGGAGCGGCGGCGAATGTTGAGTTGGAGAGGCCGCTGCCTCCCAGGCTCGTCTATTCAAGCCAGCCAGCCAGAGCGAAGAGCGGAGGACATGACGCAGTCGCCGGTCCCGAACGGGGACTCCTTGATTGTCAACTCCCGGCGCTTCGTGTCAGCTTATCGAAAGAACTCCTTGATGGGCTCGAGCTCATGGCGGACGACCTTACACTTTGGTCCTCTGGTCTTGGCGTCGACGACAACAGCGAGACGGACAATGGGACAGAGGCACTCAAAATTCTCGGCAGTCGTTTCTTCGGTTCCAAACACAGCATCTCGGCGCTTTCGGGCAGTTCTGCATCGACGGAGGTCGCGAGGCAATCGGCTTCGGTACCGGCCCTGTCCTTGAGCGTCAGCGAGGGTGAGTATGAGACACTCTTGTCGCTATGGAGGAGTTGCTGATCGAAGAAAAACTCGACAGTATTTGTGTCGCTTCTGGTGCCTCGACGTCAGCCGAAGGGCAGAGGCCGCCCTCGCGAGCTAGGACTCTCGCTGTCAGAGTTGAAGCTCTTCATTGACACCAAACACGGCGTGGTGAGTTCGTACCCGAAGAGTTCCACAGCGATGTGATGTGCTGATCCACGTGCACAGGGGTCTACACTGCTCGATTTTTCCATTCTCACGGCTACGCTGGACGATCGCAGCAAAGAGATAGGCAACCAGAACCTTGTCTCTCGGACATTGGAGCAATCATTGTCCCGAGGCGTGCAACCAGTCATCAAGATTGCCTTCATCTCGACAACGGAGGTCGAAACGAGCTACCGCGAGTCCAAAGTGGATGCCTTGATCGAAGGATTGACGCTGAGTTTCGATGGAGATCCGTCTCTGCTGGAGGATCTCCTGATCTTCGGACGGTCTCCGGAAGGAGTGAGTTGCTCAGTGTGAGAGGAAGAGATCAAGATGGAGACTGATCTGCCATCGATGATGCAGGCCTTTGAACATGTCGAACCGAACGAGGTGACTCGCATCACCGTGCGAATTAAAGATACCTCCGTCCTCGTTGGACCTCTTACTACCGACGCGCGAGGCGTGCTCATCGTAGGCGATTTCAAGCTCAAGACGAACCTGATGCCCGACTACCCAAAGACGAGCATTCGCGCATCTCTGTCCGATGCATTCGTCCTCGTCGCGGAAAAGATGCAGGATCTGCCTACGGACAAACGGCAGAGGGCAAGGTCTACGCTGGAACACTGGGGGGTGAGTTGGACGGGCTTCAATGCTAGAATATCGAAGCTGAGCCATCTCCGCAGAAACGTGGATTGGTATCCTTGGTGGCGCTAAGCGAGACCAAAGGTGCTGTCGTCTTGAGTAAATTGACACGGCCTGAAGTGGATGTCGACGTGACGAGGCTGCTTGGCGAAGTCAAGGCCTGCGCCGATACGCTCGGCATCGTCGCATGTCTTGTCGACGGCTTGACTCCCCCAGCGGCGCCGGTAAGCCCCTCGGAAAGCCATTCTGACTCGGTCTTCTCTCAGAGAACGCGTCAGAGCAGCAATAACAGCAGCAGCTCCGCCACCACCGCCATCGGAGAGGATCTTCTTGCCAGCGTTGACGAGGGTGCCTTTGCTCAGGCCCACGCTTTCTCTTCAACGCCGGACTTGATCGAAGATGATATTCCCCGCAACCTAGACTACCTTGCCACGACCGACGACGGTCGTGCGAGCTCGCCCGACGTCGAAGCGCAGACGCTTTATGACGGGGACGTACTAGGTAGTGAGTCTATCGAGTCTTTGGCACGCACGCAACGGTCGAATGTAGGTCCCTCGACGGGCAAAGTCCTGTTTCAAGACGACATTGTTACGGTCCGCCTGCTTCATTCCGACGGAATTCGACCACGACCAGGTTATTTCACTGATCCAGAGCAACTGGCCCAGCGAGAAAAGAGGAGTAACGAGCCGACTAGCTCATTCCGTCTTAGACTGAGCGGATGCGAATTGGCGCTGCGCCTCTACGAGGGCTTTGATTGCCCGTCAACACGAAGCGCATTCGAGGAAGAAGCTCGCAGGCTCAAGAGGAGATTACAGAAAATCGAGCAGATGCTCCATCAAGGTCAGACGCCAGACGACAGCGTTGAAGAGGTCGCGGCCGATCTGCTTGCCTCACTTCACATTTCGCCACCGGTCGAGGCGACAGAGGCGGGGGAGGCGGGCGACCCTACACTTTTGATGCAGGCCATCGAGGAAGAGCTTGGTGACCAATCAGAAACAGCCTCCTCCGATAGCACTTGGCAGCCTCTTCCAGCCGGCCAAAGTACAAGACGGGGAAGATCGTCGTCGACATCGGCGCACCCGAAGCGCAGACGCAACAAGCTCATGAGATCACCGAGATCCAAAATCGACATGGTCTTCAAGGGCGTGGCAGCGGAATTCGACAAATTTTCGAAGTCTCATGCGATTGAGTCCAAGGTCGTCTTTACAGCCAAGACCTTCAAGATCCTCGATCAAATGAGCACATCGACTTGGAACACTTTCCTGACGAGAAGGGCACAGGAAGCTGACTCGAGGATCCCACCCGAGGCGTGGACGAAGGAGATGGTCCGCTTTAAGATTGTCAATGTGCGACCGAACTACGACCAGGACCCCGTCAACTCCCGGCGACCTCAACAGGGTTCAACGAGCACCGAAGCGAGGTTCTACGCGAAAGTGGCGCCACTCAAATTGCATGTCGATCAGGATGCCCTCGATTTTCTGAAAAAATTCTTTGCGTACAAACCGCCCGACTCAGTTCACCGTGCAGCGTCGACCTCGACGAAGGATCACGAGGCGGCAGGAGGAACAACGACAGGGTCCTTCATCCAGCACGCGGAGGTCTGGCCCGTCCACTTGAGCTTGGACTATAAGGGGAAAAGACCGGATCTCAACAGGCTGAAGCGTGGCGAGATCATCGAGATGATGAACTTTTTCAACTTTGAGGGAGCCGAGATGACGCTGCGACACCTGACGCTGCGGGGCATCACTGGCTGGCCAAGGCTGTTCGATACGATGAATGACGTCTGGACTCCGGACGTCAAGGCGAACCAGCTCGTCGATGTCTTGTCAGGCATCGCTCAAGTAAAGAGCATCATCAACGTCGGACAAGGCATGGCGGACCTCATCTTGACGCCGCTCGAGCACTACCAGCGCGACGGAAACGTGCTGAGAGGGTTGCAAAAGGGTACGAAGAGCTTCGTGAAGAATACGACATTGGAGGCCGTCAAGCTCGGGGCGAGGCTGGCGACAGGAACGCAGGTTCTACTGGAGAGGGCCGAAGATGTGCTGGGCGGAAGTGGAGCGAGGGAATACCGCCAGTTCAGGAGAGAGGCCGAAAGAGGCTCCTTGGCCGCATCACAGAAGAAGCGGCGAGATGCGCGGTCGATTGGAGATGAAGAAGAAAGCGCCTCTCCCTCGGAAGAAGAGGAAGAGGAAGAAAAACGGCAATTTAGTCGCTATGCCAATCCCCCGAGTAATATACGCGAGGGCCTTACGCAAGCCCAGACAGACCTCTTGCAAGGCTTCAAGGAGGGCGCTCAGACGATCCTGGCCGTTCCAATGGAGGTCTACGAGCGTGGTGGCGGAGGCGAGTCTTCGGCAGCTGTCGACGACTTGCAGCGGCGAGGGGGCGGCGGGCCCAAGCCTGTGCTAAGGGCCGTGCCGATCGCCGCGCTGAGGGGTGCCGCGGGCGCTAGTGGAGCCGTCGGCACCATGCTCATGGCGCTCCGAACGGACCTAGGAGGAAACCGGAACGAGGTTGAAGAGGAAAAGTTCAAGAAAAAGTGATTTTAAAGACCTGCTCTCCAATTGCCACACACTGTACGATAATTCACACATAACACAAATCTTGATCGACCTTGTGATTCAATCTTTGAGAGAGAGACCGGGAATGACTTGTTTGAAAAGGCTCGAGAAGCAGGGAGAAGGAGAACTGAACGATGATAAAGGGATGCTCTCCAAAAATGAGAAAAGAGAAAAAGAAATTTCTATCCGTAAATCCTCACGACGCCGTCGGCACCGGAGCTTGCAAAGAACGGCGCCGTTGGGTGGTATTTGACGGCCAACACGCCCTCATGGGCTTTACGCCGATGCGCCGTGATTTCCTGAACGCAAATGGCGGCCTTGTCTTGGCTATCTTCCTCCTCTCCGCCTCCGCGTCTGCCACCGCTCTTCTTCTCCGGTGCCGTCGAGTTGACGATGTCCCAGAATCGGACTGAGCAATCATGGCCGCCCGAGACGAGTGTCAGGCCTGAAGGGTCGATGTCTAAGCACGTGACGCTGTCGAGGTGCGCCACCATCGAGAGCGTGCACGCTCCTGTGTCGAGATCGAACATGCGGATGTGATGGTCCTCGTGGGCCGTAATGAGGAGCGGCAATGTAGGATGCGTGATCAGCTTGTTAATCTGAGTGCCCACAGTGCCGTCGTAGGTCTCGTTGGACTTGATCTCCATGACCTCTTTGCCCGTGTCGACATCGAAGAGCTTGACTATTGCGTTTGTGAAGCTCACGGCGCAGAGGCGCAGGTTCGAGTGGCACGGCGCCACCGAAGTTGGGACTGGAAGTCGACCGTCATACTTTTCCAGGAGAGACTCCCGCTCCCTTTCTCTATCGGCACTCGGATCCGTCCCGAAGTAATCGAGAGAGAGGAGAAGCTGCATCGGGGCTTCGGCACCCCCCTCGGACGGTGCACCCCAGATCTTGACAGTGCCATCGGCGCTTGCAGTGGCCAAGAGAGCCTCATCATCGGATCGCAGAGGTAGCAGGGTCATGTCCCAGACCGCTTGGGTGTGACCGACCAGCGTGGCCATCTCCATGTCCCTGTCTACGGGAGGATACGCCTCCGTGTTTTGTTCAGGAAGTTTCCAGACAATGACGCTGGAGTCCACACTACCGCTGTATAGCCTCCGTCGACTTGGCGAAACAGCTAGGCACGTCACCGCGGCCGAATGACCTCGCAGCGTCATGATCGGCTCATTGTCCGTCGTTTTTGGCTGAGGTTGCGAAAATGTTGAGGGATCAAGCCTCCAGAATTTGATAGTGTTGTCATCGGAGGCGGAGTAGAGGCACAGACCGGCCGTGTCAAAGGCGACAGCTCGCACGGCGTCGAGATGGCTACGTAGAACGCGCTTCGATTTCCACATCTGGCCTTCATTAGCGCTTTCGCTAGCGAGCTTGACGCTCTCATCGTCCTGTTCGACCGAAGTCATGGTCAAGCTGGCCAGCTCGTCTTCGTCGGACTTGGGTTTCCTGACCTCACGCCCCGCGCTTGCCTCAATTAGGGCATTGACATTTTCCGATGTAGCTGCGAGCTGTCCGTGGGCGTCTTTCTTTTCTCGCTCTCGTTTTTCCCTCTCTCGCAAGCCTGCCTCCTTCAGTCTTGCCCACTCTTCTGCGTCTGGTCGGCCCTCTTCGCCTGGGCGAAAGACCGCGGTGAGCCGGTCTTGTTCGTCGTCTCCGTCAAGGTGCTCCGCCGGTACGTCATTACCTCCCTCTAGTGAGGTCTGTCCACTTGTCGTCGATGCAGACGACTCGTCGCTAGAAGAGGAGGCCGACGATTCACCCTCTGAATATAGCTCGCCTTCCGCTTGCCCGCTCACATCCGCTGCGCGTGGCATTACGTTTGTTGCGATCGCAGCGGCTGAAGAAGCGCCGAGAGGGTCATCGCCTGACTGGGGATCCGACTTTGATCCGTCGAGGGGCTCCGCCTCTTCCTCACTCGTTTCTTCAACGAGCGTCTCATTGGCCAGGTGCGTGGGTCTGCTGGCGCTCAGGCCGCCCCGAGTGGACTTTGAGTCTTGACTCTTTTGACGTCTGCTGTTGCCGTCTGCGCCGACCTGAAAGGAGAAGGGAACATTGTCCGAGAGCGTCTTCCGTGGTCTCTGGGGCCCGGAAGCTCCAAAGGCTCTCTCCGGCAGAGGGTTCAAGACGCTGGTGCTTGTCAAGTACGAGATCTCTTGCAGGCATCTGCATCGGGATAGTCAGCCGGCCAGTCCTTCATGAGAACCAAATTTAAGAAACTCACTGCTTGAGGTAGTCACGACTCCGTGCTCTGGCCTTGGGATCTTTTGCGCTTGAAGCTTGTCGCGACAAGCCCGGGGTGGGTGCCCCTGCTCCTATGGAGAGAGTACTGTTGCTGCCGAAAGTATTGCCATTGACGCCCCCCAACGTTGAGAAATTCATAGTGCCCGAGGTGAACGATCGCTGATGGGCGGGCTCTTGGCCCGCACTGGCTTCGGAATCACCGCGGTTCGACGGCGAGCTCCTCCCGCTGCTCGAAGTCGCTTTCTCGACACCTTGAAGTGATGCAATCTTGCTGGCATGGACTCCTCCCGCCTGGCTTGATGCCCCTGCATGCATCGTGCTACTTGATGCCAGATACTTGGATCTAAAACAAAAGGGGGCCGAGATAGAGTGAGAACCTCAATCACGTCCGGTGACTTTCGAACAGATACATACCTTTCTTGTCGTAGGGCGTACTCGAGCATCTTGACTCTACGCATCAAGTCTGTCTTGAGATTGTCCACGCCTCTTCGCTCGCCCTCGAGAAGCGCAATACGAGCCTGAGATTGGAAACTCAGTCATCTTTTTCGACCAGAGGCTAGCGGATCTGCTCACCCTCATTTCCGCTCGCTCGATCTCCCACTCATTCCTGTCCCTCTCATACCTGCGCCACTCGCTCTGGAGGTAGTGAAGAACGCCGGCGAGAGAATACTCAGGCTGGACTGGCGACCCATTGCCCTGGCCAGCCTGTCCGTTGTGCCCATTCCCTTGCCCATTTCCTTGTCCGTTGCCAAATTCTTGCTGTAGGCCATTCGGACCGCCTCCGTTGCCGCCATAATAGCCTCCGCCACCCGAGACAAAGCTGGACTGCATAATGGGGCCCCGTCTCGTCTCGAAAGTTCCTTCACTCCTGTCCGTCGATTGTCGTTACTATCGCGTTGGCAGCTAATATCCGCCGTGCCCAGGAGGCAAATGCGACGCGATTTCGGCCAGCTGTGGCTGCCTACGCACCAAAGTCGCTTGTCTTGAGTGACCTGACAGTGAGCGCGGCGGTCAGCAGGATCGAAGAACGGGGGGCCCTTAGTTGAGCGATCGATCGATGACAGCTGGGCCTAAGCCTTCGCGGAGAAAGGCGAAAGAAGGAGCGAGCTTCGCTGGACCAAGAAACCACGTGGAGCGCGCTGCAATTTGTGATCACGAGGGCGCGCTCTTCGTAGAATCCGACATGGCGTCTTTCTTTCCATCACCTGGTGAATGCCGACGCAATGCAACATGCTTTTCTCGCTGTTCCACGTTGCTGTCAAGTTGTCATAGCTGGCGCAAGAGCGAACCGGCCGACAGCTCAGTGGCAGGCCCGTCCTAGCTCTCAAGCCTTAAGATTGGGACGTAGTCATTTCAATTTAGATGATGACGGCCTGCAGGCGTTCGTATGGCCTTGTGGTCGATTCACTTACCACGCCTCCCATTCCTGCTTCCTCAATCTCTCTCAGCATTGCGGCCTTAGTACGTAAATCTCTTCCAAACGTTGTAGATAGCTCTAGAGAGAACGGAGCCCGTCGACATGATGAAGGCTAAGTCCTGGAGGCAACTTAACTCATGTTTTCGGCAATCGGATGACGGACGCTTGTGGCGCACGCCAAGACGCGAGAGCATTTTGGCCTTGCATAAGGCCCGGTCCACTTCCATTTTTTGGCCAAAAGGGGTGTGCTCCTTCCTCCTTCATCAACTCGATCATTTCCGTTCAGGGAAATTGGAGCAGAAACGATGCCGATTGGTCTGATCATCCTGCTGGCGTACGAAACGGTGCATCGTTCAGCACGGCAGCTGAACCGACGTCGCGCCAAACGCGGTCAGTATGAGGACCTGCCTGCTGACGACTTTGGACGTCCCATGGACAGCTCGACGGGTCGGAGGCTTTCCCGGAACGAAGCGAGAGCCATGGCTGCACATCAGCGTGAGCTTGCGGCCATGCGAACGAGAGAGGGCGAGTGGCGCCGCAAGGGCAATACCCTACCGGAGTATCAAGAGGATATACGCGAAGGCCCGGGCAAAGAGAACGAAGTGGTGTTGAGGGGTGTCGACGGATATGAGCTGGAAAGGAGCCGCTGGAGCTGGACGGGCTCGCCCGTGTATAGGGAGAGGGGGGAAGAAGACGAGACGACACACAATCGACCGACCTCTGTGGCTGTTGCCACCAGCATACCTGCACGGTAGCAAGCTACCGCCTCCGACGCGAATCACGCCACCACTTTTTGCGAAGTGCGAAGGACTCCTCCTTTCTCTTTCAACGATGCCTTTCTCGCTCATAACAAACTGTATATCTATGTGTCATACGCAATGGGACTCTGTTGGACTTCTCTGTTTCTCTTTTCTTGTTTGTTGCCGATACAAATGCGGTTTTGAAAAAGGCGTCAAAAACTGAGTCTTATCGGAGTCAAGACGTCCGCTCCTCCATCCTTCGACTTAGAAAAGGCGCGGTGGCGGATGATGTCATCTTTCATCTCATCGCTTCAAAGAAAAGAGAAGGTTCAAGGGGGTCGGTCATCCTCCGTTGTCAACATTGAGTGTCGCGGCTCCTCGCGTGTGAGATTGCATCATCCAGGAGAGAAATGAAGGTGACAAAGAATAAAGGGAAAAAAAGGAAGTGCGAAAGTGAGTAAAAAAAAGGGGAGAAAAAAGCGAGGGGAGCGGCGCCGCGGTGGTCGTTGGCCCGCTCCTCAATGAGATGAGAGGAGCTTGAATGAGCATTGCTTTGTCACGCTGGCACAAGATAAAGATCAGGCCGGTGTTCCTGCCTGGCCTTTTTCCTTTGAATGTTCGTCTCTTTCACCCAGTTGTTCTGCGTATCCTCAAGAGAGTCGTCTTCAGACATGGCGAAGCGAAACAGAAACGTCAGTGCACATCTTGCTTCTCTGGCTATTGCCATCCTCTTCGCAGCAGTCGTCGAGGGCCTTACTGTCAGCACCCCGCCACAATTTACTGCCTGCTTGCCGTCTCAGTAAGTTATATCGCCAAAGTCACAGTAAAACAGTAGACCCAATGTAAAATTCTCTTTTCTGCTTCGAACAGCATCAGCTGGTCCAACGCTCAGGGCAAGGTATACCTTTCTGCCATTGAGGGGAAGGACATCTCCCGTGAGTGATGTTCATCCCAGTCACGCAGGTGATCTCCTTACTGAGTAGCCATGACGATCTACGGACCCACAGAAGCACCCATCAAGACGTTCCCTCAGATGGATGCGACACAGGACGGTTACACTTGGAATGTCGACCTTCCTGCGGGCAAAGTGGTCACGCTGCAAATCAACGACGATGCTGGTGTGCCCAACTATTCTTCGCAGGTGACCATTCTGCCCACTCCTCCGGGCGTTGAGTGCAAGAACGCCACCACTCAGTCGTCGAACCCGACTACCACACCTCCCACTACGCCGACCTCCTCCTCAGCTTCTGCGTCGACAACGTCGGTGCCTGCCAATACCCAAGGAGGAAATTCATCGGCCTCGGCAAGCTTGGCCTCAAACTCCAGCTCAAGCGCATCGAATGCAACGCTCAACAGCGCCCCGCTTACTGCAGCGACTCCACTCACACCTGCGAACACGAGGTACGGTTGCCTGCTCTCTTCTCCCTTTCAGACGGTAATCATTTCTCTGACACCAAAATTTTCTCCCGAATTTCCGACTGAACAGCAGCAGCAGCGGCAGCAGCATTCCCACTCCTTCGACAACTACGACAAGCAGCACTGCGCCTTCGACGACGAAGAAGCCCCACACCGATGGTGCTGTTCCTCTCTACCTCGCCTCGCCCGTCACCGGCAGTATTGCTGCGGTCACTGTCGTCATGGCCATCTTCCACGTCCTTCTTTGATAGTGTCACCGTCGGTGACCACTTGGACGAATGGCACTGGTTTCTCTCGATTGTTCCAGCTCCATCATGACCCTTTCTCGTTCACCTTTCATATCTTGCTATAACTTGTTTCCCCTTTTCCCTTCTACACGTCTTACATCCGCGACCTGTGCGTCCGCTTGTTGCCCGTATGCTCAACTTTGTTTGTGGCCGAAGCCTAGTTGATATGCTGCTCAGGGCAGAAGTGAACGCGGAGGAAGAGATCTCACTCCCAGCAATGATATATTGATGCCTACGTTATTGTCCAAAGAAAATGAATGATGACGACCATCCCAGAAACTCAATTGTGTTGCTCTATGTAATCTCATATGAAAGAGTCAAAGTAAGCAAGCCCCAGCTGCTCAACCCTCTCGCCACTTTTCATCCACAGGATCCTGCGGTGGGCTCGAGTAGAGCAGTCGCTGCTCTTGATGCGTCTCGGAGGGGACGCTCCGGCTCGGTGTAGGGAACGGTTCATAGGGTTCCGCTATGGGCTGATAGAAGCTCTCTGCGCTTGGTTCTTGCCATTCGCCTGTCGTCGTTGCGCCAGACGTTGGTGGCGAAGTAGCAGCGGGTGGACTTGGTTCTGTCAGTGGTCTATACTCTTGCATCGCCGACGGCGGTGAGAAGGGCGACACAATGGACCCAGAACCCTGCCTTTGCGGCTCCGGTACATTTCCATGGGCCGAGAGCCTTCGTCCGACCGCGCCCCACGCAGAGCCCTTACTGATTTCCTCAAGCACGGGGCTTGCCTTCCGTTCGAGCTCCTGGAGGCTCTGTGTGCTAGATGTTGCCGACACTCTACGTCCACCGGCCACGGCAACCGGGCTTGGGGCAAGCGCGTCTGCGTGCTGCTGCGACGAAGAAGCGCCGCCCAATTCGAGCTTGAGGTTGGGTTTTCTGGCATTTTGTAAGCCCTTCGAGCTCGGAGACTCAAAGGAATAATCGAACGACGTGAGATCGACGCTTCGCCTGTTGAATCCTCTTTCCGACTCCTCGCGGTCCTCTTCAACCTGAATAATAGGCACATCGCCAGTGGGCATTTGCTGCTGAGAAATCCGTCGCAGAACGACAAATTTGCGTCGGAGCCACATGCCTCGCAGCACCGACCGGACCTTCTCGAGCTGGATACGATCCTCGACGCGCTCCAGCAACATCCTCCTTTGCACCAGCTCCTCTACCGAAAGAGCTTGGTCGTCGTCAATGAGCTTGTAGTGCGCCAGCAGCTCCAGCATCTCATGGAACCGGACGCCGCCACCATCGATGGGCGTGTTGTGCGGTACGTCGGCGCCAGAACGACCAGCGCCAGTGAAACCGAGTCCTCCGATTCCTCCGAATCCTCCGACGCCACCGGAGATGGCCCCACCAGCGTTGCCGCCAAAGCCGCCTCTGAGGCCGCCAGTCGATGCTGCGGTCGCGTTTGCGTGTCTCCGCCTGGACGAGGATGGGATGGCATTCTCGTCAGCCCGCAAGCAGGCTTCCTGATAGAGATGCTCGAATCTCGTTCTCCTCCTCAAAATCTCAGATGCATCGATCGTCTCGCTCAGGGCTCTCCTAAGCGCGTCGATATCGACGCCATCCACGACGTGCCTGTTGGGGCTCGCCAGCGGAATTGTCCCCACAGAATTGGAACTAGGAGAAGACGGCGGCCACATAAAGTGACCCTTCCCCTCCCTCGCGCCAGACTTTGCCGGGCTAGTCGCTCCTCCAGGCGAGCGATTTCGCCCCAGCGGGAGTTTTGGCAGATTCTCAACAAATGACGGCGACTGTGGCATTCCACCCGCTACTCCCTTCCCGCGTGCATCGGACCTGCTGAGTAACGCTTGAATGCTTGTCTCGCCACGGTAAACTCTCACGTCGAGGACACCTGTGAGTTTGTTGAAGAACGGGACGAGTTGTTCCTTTGTCAGATAGCCTTTGCGCTGGACATCGACGGCGGCCCAGGCTTTCTTGAAATTTCGAACCTGCTCTCGCGATAGTGTCGGCTTGCCGCCAAGCTGAAAGACATAGGAGAAATTCTCGACGACGGTACCAGTAAACACTGTCGAAAGGATACACCTGGTCAGTGACGAGAGACAAGCGCAACAGCAATTGTTGGACGACTCACTGTTCAGGAAAATGTACATCGAGATGACATTCCACGTCACGAATAAGAAGTACGCCCAGCCTTCGCTGCCACAATCGGTGTTGAGGTAGCTCGCCGAGGGAGTGCACTCTGGAGGGCTGAGGGTGTAGTCGTGCATGTACGAGTTCCAGCCCTCGCCTGTCGACATCATGCTCAGGAACACGAGCGAGCCGAGAAGTGTCGAAAAGTTCTTCTGATACGTTTCGTTCTCACCCCACTTCGTCAGGCCAAAGACCTCGACGAGCATAATGCCCCAGACAAGGAACATGGTGAGCCAAAGCAAGAAGAGCGACACGATCGAAGGCAGCGAAGAGACGGCAGTCTTGAAGAGTTGGTTCAGCGAGTTGCTGCGTTGGACCAGCTTGAACGCGACGGCCGTGAGGAAGATTTTCTGCAACTGCACATTTGAAGCGGCTTCTTCGCCCCCTGGCCTGATGAGCGGAATTGTGGTGGCCAACGTTCCCGCCACGACGACTAGATCGAACAGATTCCAAGCATTTTGGCGATAGGCCTTCCATCCCAAGCCAGTCAGGCGAATGAGAATGTCTGCCGTAAAGACGGCAGTAAAGCAGAGGAAGACGATGTCGCGGATCTGCTCAACCCAGGGCGCGTCGCCGTACCGCTGCGTGGCCAGGGCAATGATGGAGCAGAAGTAGAGGAACGTCATAGCTCTCGACCACCAACCATGCTTGTGCACCGCCCGATCGTAGCACCACGACCGCAATTTGCCCGCCGGCCTGACCTTCGGCCTCTTCGATGGCCGCTGTCGACCGATCAGCCTTTTGAGGTCAATCCACTGGCGCTGCGCCGTCGTTAGGTAGGCAGCCCCCGAATACTTCTGGAAGCTTTCAATAATGACAGCGACAAAGAGTGTGAGGACGAAGACGGCACCGAGAAGATTGTAGATGACAAAGAAGAGCGCATTGACTTGACGATTGTCGGGCTGGAGCTGCTGGTCGCGGCCGGCGATCGACATGGCTGTCGTCATGACATCGATCCATCCTTCGAGGCTGACAATTTCGAACAAGATCAAGAGCGAAGATCGAAAGTCATCGAACGAGTACACGGATCCGTCCGTTGGATTCTGCCACACTCGCGGGGCCAAGAATGACCACTGGCTCGGCGACGTCGAAAATTCTCCCACGCAATCTGCTTTTGTCGAAATGCCGTCTGATCCGTCTGTGCAGCTGTAGAGCAGACCCGAAAAGAGATTCTGGCCCCAAATGGCAAACGGCACAATGTAGAGAATGGCCAAGACAGAGGCATCGACGAACCGGCCGCTTCCATGGACGAGTGCGGAAAAGGCGCTACGCATGAGGTTCGACAGGTTGATCAGCCTCAATGCACGCAGAGCCTTGAGTGCTCGTGTGAATCGACTGACACCGCCGATGACGACGAGTTCGGTGATGACGTTGACCAGCAGCGTGAAGAGCACGAAGAGATCAAGGGCGTTCCAAGGAGAAAGGAGATAGGCGTTGGGCGTGAAGGCGAAGCCGTCGGCAATCACTTTGACGATGAACTCCAAGATGAAGAAGATTGAGAGCGACACCTCGGTAATGGAGAACCACGAGTCTCTTCGCAGGCCGTGTTCGCCGTACCATTCCCTTCGATACAGTGGCGTGGCAATACCAGCAGTGATGACCGATGCGGCAATAGCTGCAAAGATGACCGATTGGTACACCAGCACGCGAAATCTCGACGGCTGACGCCCAAAGAGCCTCTCGCCGTAGCTGGGTGGGACGATACTTTGGCAAAACCGACGGAACCCATTGGTGTTGGAGAAAATCCACAGCGACTTTTCGTACGACGGATGTGTATTGATTAGCCGGGCCTGTGCGATGCGCGGATCGTCCTTGTACCGATTGGCATGGCTCTCGTCGATCTGTGCCTGGTTGGGTCCATCGTCGCCAGAGAGGCCAAGATCGCTGCGCATCCTCGTCAACTGTCTCTCTCTCGCAAAGAGCCTAGCCGTATCCTCGTCGTTGTCCAGGTGAAATGCTGATGGTGGTCGACCAGCGGCGCCGAGGATCGTGGCGCCCGAAAATGACTGCCTGAATTGGCGAGCACGCAGCGTGTCCAGCGGTACCTGCTCCTCTGGGCGATCCAGCCGTAATGCCTTTCTTACCACCTCCATGGTGCGTTGGAATTTCGATTGAGCAACGAGCCCCTGGAGACTCTTTCTTCGTCTGCGATCCGTCTTCTCCGCTTCGTCGCCAGTTCTTTTTCTTTCTGCCGTCGGCGCACCCCTCCCTATCTTCGCCTCGTTGCGTTCCCTCAACCATCGATAAGGGCTGAGCTGGTGCAAGATTCGGCCCGTCAAGGAGCCCTCGGGCTTCTCCATCTTGCGCAGGTACATTTCCAATTGTTGCTGCCTCTTCTGTCCTTCAGCCACGCCAAAGTTCTCGGCAATGACGGCGATGAACATCTGCAGGACGATGAAGTTGGCGAACAAGAACCAGCCAGCGATAAAGATGCCCGCGATAACGGCCTGCTTGTACTGGCCCTCCCTCGACAACGCAGCAAAGAGCGGCGTGGTCCAGTCTTCTGACGAGAAGATCTGGTACATGGCCAAGAAGGAGTTGTAGATTTGCTTGAAGTTCATCTCAATCTCCTCGCCTGAGTCGTCTTCCTGCGGGATGTCGCCACGGAGCAGCTGGGCTGCCATCAATGCGGCGAGACCGACCATGAGCATGAGGAAGAGGATCATGTTGAAAAGACCCGACATCGATCCGAAAACGCGGATCAGCAGCGCTTCCATCCTCGGCACCGCCGCGATGACTCGGTAGAAACGCATTAGCTGGAAGAGGGTGAGCCAAGGATAGACGGTGGAGTTCTTGATGGGCGGGATGAGGATGACGCTGGTAATGACAGCGAGGAACAAGTCGAATCTGTTCCTGCGCTTGACGAAGAAGCCTCGCCAGTCGTTGTCGAGAAGAAACGAGAGAAAGCGCATAATGATCTCGACATCAAAGGCAACGGTGATGTATATCTCGGCCGTTTCCGTCTTGCTCTTCTCCTCCTTGGTATGATACGAGGCCTGACTGGCCTGCACTCCCAGGTCTACAACGACGAGGGCGAGCCAGAGGTACTTTGTGTACCGCCAGAAGCGCTTGTAGCTGTCGGCCACGCGCTGCCTTCGCTGCTGGCCCTCCGACGTCGAAGCGAGCCTAGGCTTGGTAGCCTGCTCGATGCTCTTTGCTGCAAAAGCGGACTGCTTCGTCGCGGCCGAGATCGACGCAAACGTATTCGTGATCACAGCGACGAACAAGTTGGCCATCCAAAAGTTCATGATGATGAGGCCGAAGATGAAGTAGAGGCACGAGACAAAGTAGTCGGCGTCGATCATGTCGTACATGGTATTAGACCAGTTATTGGCTGAGAATGAGGTGATCGTCAGTCTCGAGCGCGCTTTAGTAAGACGTGAGGTGCTCACAGGATATGACAATGACAACCTGAAGAAGGGAGGTGAAGATGTTGTCGAAGCTCTTCGTATTATTCTCGGGATTCGCGTCTGTTTCGACACAGACTTGGCCTCTAGGGCAAATGAATCCCTTACCCGAACTGGCCATAGGTGTGCCAAGCTCGTTTACCCTGCCCACGGTTTCGTTCGTCGACAGATTGATGAAACCGCCGCAGATTTGACTCAGCGTGAAATTCGTCCCAGGATCGCCTACATAGTCGCCAACCCAGACACAGTTGCGTCGATAGCTGCCTCTGAACGACTGAATACCAATGATGCTGAAGAGGAGCATAGCAAAGACGATGAAGAAGGCGACATTGACGAGGAGCGGACCGGCGGTTTTGAGGGACTGAAGGATCGTCGACGTGCCACTGGTAACGGTGAGCAGCCGAGCGCATCGAAGAATGCTGATGGCGCGGAAGATGTAAATGTGGTGCGCTGGCGTCATCTCTTGCTTTACAATGCAGAGGAAAAACATGACCCAGAAGGCCACAACAGCCACCAGGTCAATTCGGTTCCAACTGTGACGAAGGTAGGCGTATTGCGTCGTTTGCTCCCGCTGTGCGCTGACAATCTTGGAAAAAGGCAGGATCTTACTGCCCTGCTGCATCAACTTCGAGCCCCCCTTCGCTGCTTCGGCTCTCGGCTGGCCTCCTACAGCCCCATTTATCTTGTCATCTTGCACGCCGCCGACTTCTGACGAGCTGTGAAAGGCCTGGCGGACGTACTCTGAGGTGGCCGTCCTGGGTCCCTTGATAGACGTCGAGAAGTCGGTCCGATTGGGGCTCCGCGGTGGCGTGACTGATGCAGCTTCGGCCTCGCGCTGCCGGGGCAAGAGCACTGCATGAGCACGCGTCTTGAGCGAGTCGCCCAGGCCGGCAAAGGTATCCATGGTGTTGGACCTCGACTGTTGCCGTCGCGAGTGCGCCATCAGTCGTGCATTTGCATTTGATCCCGTGTCTTCATTTGGACCACTCTGCTCTTCGTGGACAACAACGCGAGGGGCCGAAGTCCTCGATTGAGGCGCTGATGCAGTCGATGTTGTCGTAGAGATGAAAGACGCGGAAGAAGGATGATAGGCTGGTGGTGGTGGGTTGATGACAAGGCCTGATACAATGACACGAGCAACGACCTCGATTGTGAAGATGCAAAAGACGGCCAAGAGGGCAAAGTCGACCCAATAGTCAAAGTAGCCTGGCTTGCGGGGAAATTTGAAGACGCTTGGTGCAGACTGAATGACGAGGAGCACGGCGTTGAGGACTATGAGGGACAGAATGAGTGGCTCGATCCACCATTGCTGCAACAGCTTAGCCAGCGTCTGCCGCACCCGACTCTCGGGCCCAAAGATGCCAAGACTCTTTCCCCGAAGCATCGAGTCACGCGAAGGCTGTTGCTGCGAGGCCGCATTCGCCAAGTAGAAGGCATCGTCCTCGCTGTCGTCTTCGTCGCCATCGTGGCGGTCCTCGAGGCGCATGTGTGGGCCTCTTTGCCTTTGGCCGTCGAGGTCTATGACTCTGCGACTGATGCGCCTGATTGACTTGCCCACCCTTTGGAGGCCCGACCTCGCCCTCTGCAATCCGGGTGCATCACCACCAGCGGCCGCATACACATGGGCGCTGCTGCGATGCATGACTCTGTCCCCTACTTCGTCCTTGCCCTCGCCAGGGCTGCCATCTTCAAGTGCCGAGGGTGAGGCGACCCTTCCACCCCCAAAGTAATGAGACTGGGGCCGATGTAAATCATCTTGGGACGATGTCGCTGTCAGCGGCTCCCTTGCTCCGAATTGATCCCATCCCCGCTGCGGCGCCTGGTGTGAGGTGAGGACGGCACCCTCTTCGGCATCGTCGTCTCCTGAGGCGGCACCGCCGTAGTCGAAGCCGCTGGTGCCCATGACGGGCGTTTGACCACTTTCTAAGCCCAGATTGAGGCTTGACATGCTCTGTCGAGGCGTTTCAACGTACGAGTATTGATGGGGCATGACTCTGCCCATGTCGCCGGGCGCGGCAGACGCGGAGCTCTCTCCCCTCGAGTGCTTCTCCAAAATTCCATCGTCTCCGAAGTTGGAGAGAGTGATCTGAGGCGGACCATCGTTGCTCTCAAAGTCAAAGGGATTGCCCAGTTCAGGCGCCTCGCTGCCCTGGCCCGTCCCGTGATGGTGCACTGGCCCGCCTGCCGCCACAGCACCACTACCACCAACATTTAGCCCGGAAGCCCAGGCTGAGAAATGTTCACGGAAAGGGCCTCGAGGGTCTGAGGATCCGTCGTGGCCCCTGTTGACGCTGCTGTTCCTTCTGTGGAGCGTCTGCTCTCCAGCACCTCCATGAAGCGCCCGTTCCTCCAGTCCACTCCTACGCGGCGAGCTGGTCAATGACGATGATGCATTCCTCGACGAGGATTCCAAAGGATTGCCAGTGGTAGCAGAGCTGGCACCGGCGCTGCTCAAAGTGTTGTCCCCAACGCTGCTGGACTCCCCACCGCGAAGAGGGGCACCGGTCAATCTTGTCTTTGGTGAGCTCATGACGCTATCGTGAGAATTGAAGTAGTAAGAAGAGATGCTGACTCCTCTGGAGCTCGGCGCCTGACTGCCCCTGTCGTGTTCCGCAGGAGGAGCCAGCTCCGTGCTCTGGAGAGGTCGAGGCGAGAGCGGCGGGCTGCCCTTTGACGACATCCCTGTCCGTCCGTCGGTCTGACTGACTGACTGGGTATCGCGCTGTCTGTGAGTTTCTCTGTCTGCGCTCTCGCTCCTTCGCCTTGCTTATGTTCCTCTGCCGGGCATGTCGTTCCTTGGGTCGTCTGATTCGCTCTTCTATGTTATTCGTCTGCTCTTCGTGGCGTCTCCTTGTCGGGGAGGGATTCTACGTCGTCGGTGTCGTGTCGGTTTCGTCGTCAGCTGTCGATTCGAGGCGTTTCCCTCTCTCCTCTCTCCACCGCCTTGGCGAAAGATCACGAAATTTTAAGGCTGCAGCCGCGTTGGCCCTCCAGACCAAGCCAAGTTGAGCCGGCCGAGAATTTGATTCCAAGTGCGCGCGCGCCCGTGCAAGGCCGCCGAAAGTCGAGGAAGACCGTGCACGTCTCTAAACGCTCCCCCCGTCCACCTTGTTTGTCCAGAGCGAGGAAACACAGCACGCGATTAGCGACGACATGGGGTCCCAAGCGGACGGAGGGGGAGGCGGTCTAGTCGTTGATACAATGGCGACGGAGGCATCAGCCGCACCGGCCTGGCGGCACCTCTCCTTCTACGAGCACACTGTCGTGCGAGATGCGTCCGACTTTGCCAGGTCTCCGAGCGCACTTCGAGCCACCAACGAGATCTCGACAGTGGCTGTCGGCAGCAGCGGCGGCGGCGGCAATAAGGCCTCGGCGTACGTACTCGTCGGTGACTTCTCGGGAGGTATCAGAGTTCTCGATGTCGACACATATTTCGAGCTGGGGACGTGGCAGGCTTTTCATGGCGGGCCAACGTCGGGCCGAGTCACACACCTGTCCTGTGATTCCAAGGGCAGGGCCGTGACGCTCGGCGAAGACGAGAGCTCGCGGTTTCCCGTCCTTCGCATCTGGCAGCTCAACGTCGATCGTGGCACATCACAATGGACCCCACCGACGCTGCTCGCCGAGGCAAAGGTTCAACATGGCAGTCGACCTCATCCTGTTGCCGCCCTCGCGCACACACCCTCGCTCTCTTTTATTTCCATCGGGCTCGCAGATGGGTCCGTGCTGCTCCTCCGAGATGTCGATGAGGTCTTAAAGGGAACAGCACCTGTCACGCTGCCGAGATTCAAGGTTGCCTTCCAGCCCTCAGCAAAGTCAAACGAGGGGACCGGGCAGGAGCCAGTCACGGGACTCGGCTTCGCGGAGCAGCATCCCAAGCCACCCACTGCTGTGCAGGTGAATGGCGATGCAGTGGTCCGCCGAAACAGGGCAGGCTCACGCAGGCAACCGCTTCGGAGGAAAATGACACCCAATGGCGTGACTCCCAGGGCAGCAGTAGAGCAACCGCCGCAGACGGTCCATCTCTTCATCGTCACACTCTCACGCATTCTAAGGTACACTGTCATCGGAAAAGGAGCCGGATCACCAGCAACCGTGGTAGACGACGTTGGCTGTGCACTGGGGTGCGCTTCTATGATACCCAGCCACAGTGCGCAGACGGCCTTGGCAGGCAAGATGGTAATTGCTCGCGAAGAGGCAATTTACGTTGTGGGCGTGGACGGTCGCGAGGTCTGTCTAGCATACGAAGGTGAGCCTTTCCGTCTCTCCCCCAATGACTGCCAGCTTTGCGCTGATTATAGTCTTGTTAGGTCCTAAATCTTCAATACGGCTGTCGTCGACGCAGCTCGTAATCATCTCGCCTCCCATCCAAGCCAGCGCAACTTCAGAGTCGCCCACCGTGAGGCATCACGTCAATCAACGCGACCGGATGGGACGCAACAGCAAGATCAACGTGGACGTGGCCAAAGCGACAGTGTTTGATCTCGACAACAAGCTCGTAGCCTACTCGGCCACCTTTGACGGTGGCATTCGCGAGGCGTGGGCCGGCAACAACGGCCAGCTCTTTATCCTCGGCGACGACGGCACCCTCACTCGGCTCGACGAAAAGTCGCTCAAGGCTAAACTCGACATCCTCTTTCGCAAGTCTCTCTTTCTCCTCGCCATCAACGTCGCAAGGTCGCACACCGCACGCGCTACCACGGTGTCTCTCGAGACGCCCGTTGAGCCTCTACTGGCAGACATTTTCCGCAAGTACGGAGACCACCTCTATGCCAAAGGCGATTTTGAGGGCGCCATGAATCAGTTTGTAAAGACCGTCGGGGTGACGCAGCCCAGCTATGTCATTCGCAAGGTGAGCATCCTCGTGACCGTCTCCGGCGCCCACTCTCTGACCTGAAAGTTGCATCAGTTTCTTGATGCGCAGCGTATCAATAATCTCGTCACCTATCTTCAAGAGCTTCACAACCAGGGCCTGGCCAACTCGGACCACACGACGCTTCTCTTGAACTGCTACACCAAGCTGAAAGATGTGACCTCGCTCGATCGTTTTATCAAACGGCCGCTGGCGGCCACCGCGGATCGCGAGGGGGACCGCGATCAACACGACGGAGGCATAGATGAAGAGGATCAAGTGGAAAACGAGGAAGAACTTCCTTTTGATCTCGAAACGGCTATCCGCGTCTGCCGGCAAGCCGGTTACTTTGAGCACGCTGCTTATCTCGCAAAGCGCTACGGCCAGCACGACGAGTACATGCGTATTCAGATTGAAGACCTCGGCGATGCGGAGACGGCCTTGTCTCACGTCTGCAGTCTATCTGCTGAAGAGGTCGGTTCCTCGTGTTGCTCTTGCATGTTAAGTATACTGACACTCTTGCTGTCTTTCGCCAGGCCGAGAGCAACTTGGTCCAATATGGCCGAGCGATGCTCAATAAGATACCCGACAAGACGACCGACGTGCTCGTCGAGCTATGCTCGGGCGTGTTCCAGCCGACACCCGTCGCCGTCGGAACCGGCGTCGAGGCGGCGCGAAGCAAGTCAACAGCGGCTGGCTATCTCGCCTACCTCCAGGCCGGTCCATTCGCGGCGGCAGCAAAAGGTACCAATGCCGGTGCGGCGCCTGAAGGTGCAAGCCAGCTTGAGCCACAGGACAAGGAGGGATACAAAATTGGCGATTTCAAGGCAGAAGAGGCAACACCTGCTGATTCACCACCTATCGAGGAACATAGGAAGGGTGCCTATCCGCTTCCTTCTCCTCGTATCTTTTTCGCCCATTTCATCCGACACCCTGCCCAATTCATCCGATTTCTGGAGACTGTCGCTCTCGCTCGGTGGGACCAACAGGTGGATATGGCCGAATCTGCACCGCGTGCTCTGACAGCCCCTGATGCCGAGAGGGACAACGACGACGATGTGCTGAGGCAGCTGGGCATTGAGCCTGAAGATGGCTATGAGGATCTGGAGCGAAAGGATCAGAAGGCAATCTGGAACACGCTTCTGGAGCTTTACTTGCGCTCGTCAAGAAGAGAATTGACTCGTCGGCAGGAAGGAGAAGGTCGATCGCTCGTAGCGGCCGCCTCAGAGTCGACGCTAGACGAGGAGCAGCGTATGGAGAGACGAGAGCGGGCATCGAGACTCCTAGAGCAACACCAATCCCTGCCGTACGACATCACTCAGGCGCTCGTTCTCTGCTCTCACGAGAAATTCACCCAGGGTGTTGTGCTCCTCTATGAACGGATGGGCATGTACGAGGACGTGTTACGCCTGCACATGGATGCGGCAAGGGACGACGAAATGATGCCGTCACTCCGTCGATATGGGCCCTCGCAGCCTCACCTCTACCCGCTTGTGCTTCGATACTTTTGCTCAACCGAAGACGTGCTGTCGAGACATCGTCGAGACGTTCAAGAGGTTCTGGACCACATCGAAGAGGTGCAACTCATGGGTCCGCTTGAGATTGTGCAGACCTTGAGCCGGACACCTGTGGCGAGTGTAGGCCTCGTGCGAGACCACCTCATTCGAGCGATCAAGCAACAGAAGCAAGACATCGATGCCGATGACCGCCTCATTGAATCGTACCGAGCCGAGACGGACAAGAAGCTGGCCGAGATTGCCCAGCTGACCGATGCCTCGCAGCCTCTCGTCTTCCAGCACTCCACGTGCACTGCTTGCGGAGGACAGCTCGATTTGCCCAGCGTCCACTTCATGTGCAGACACTCGTTCCACCAGAGGTGTCTACACCGCGAGGATCTCGAGACAGAGTGTCCAGCATGCGCCAGGAGCCACGCAGTGGTTAGAGAGATCCGAAGGAACAACGAGCAGTTCGCCAAGAGACACGACGTCTTTTTGGAAGAGGTCAAAGAGGCAGACGAAGGCTTCGATGTCGTCGCAAGCATGTTCTCAAAGGGTCTGCTGGGCGCAGCCCAGCTTGGTGGGACGCCGACATCATGAAGTGCTGTTCGTCTTGTCTTGGCTTTGATAATTTGATTGAGCGATGTTACAATGTATGCGTTTCCAGGTCATCACCATCTCTCCATCCGAGACGCCCGACTCGGTTCTGGACTCCTGCCATCTCTTGAATACTGGGCTCCTCTGCGGGTGTCTTTCTCGTCCCTTCTGTCTCTATTTCTGTCCCCTCGCTTCTTGTCCCATTCCCTCTCGTCGACCCAATCTCTGCCCCGACGGCCATGCTGCTTCGCCTTCTCCGCTCTCGCTCGCTCGCTGGCATCCTTGCTGCCGAATCCAAGCTCGAGGGCTTTCGACGAGGTTGAATCCCTCGGATCGAGCGTGACGTATTCCTAACGTGCGCAAGCACAAGGTCAGTCGTGTCTACTCATTTGGTTCTGTCACAGAAGTCTACTCACCGCGCTGTCATGCTTGTCCTCCAAGAGGCTCTTTCCTCCAAAGTCAAAAGTATGGTCTCTCCAGCCCTTTTCATCGTCATCTTCGTCGCTTGCGCCATACTCTCGCAGGTCATCCGGGATTTCCTCTCGTTCCTCCTCCTCTCGCCGCTTCCTCTTGCGCTTCTCCTCCCGGTGAGCATCCTCTCTCACCCGCGTCTGAAACTTTCTGAGGAGGTCCGACGTCTCCTCATCCTTGTCCTTGGCTTTCGATTTGACTTTTCCCTGAGGCTTCGACTTGCTGTACTGAGCTCGCAAATCTTCGAGGAGCGCCTTTCCCCTCTTAACCTCCTTTTCTTTCTTGGCTTCTTCCCCTGCGGAGGTAGACGGCCGTTTGCTCAAGCCTCGAATTGATGCTTCCAGATCGGCGATTTTCGATGCAGCCGAGCCTCCCTCGTCCGCAGCTTGAAGTTTAGCTCGAAGCGAAGAGAGATCCTCTCCTTCGCCGTCTCCCTGGGCCTTTCTGCGCTTCTTCTCCTTCTTGTCCGCTCCATTCGACGAACTTGCTCCATTCGAGCCAGATTGCGGAGGCTCTGCAACAATTGGAGAGGCCGAGCTGCTTGCACCCCGGGCACTAGGCTCGGCGTGCATCTTGGACAGCTTGCGGTCGTCTTTGAGCAGATCGTGGCTGCTTTTTGGTTTCCCCTTGAACGACAAAGCTGCCTCCTCATCCTCTTCCTCCTCGCCAACGAAGCTGAGCAGGGCCGTATTCTTCTTCTTACTTCTAGTCCCTTCTCTATCTCGTTCGAGTCTCCGTGCCTCTGCCTCTTTCTTTGCTCGCTCCTGAGCTTTCTTCTCCTCCCGCGTCACGCGTGGAACAACGTCGTCAAATGGGTTGTCGACGACGCGGATCGTCTTGAGCTTAGGTGGGTATAGCGGGCGATCCTCGACGTCCTTGCTCATCTCCACATCCTGCGAGAGGTTGACGAGGTTGTAGATGGTTTGACCGACAACACGGCCAAACATGGTGTGTTTCCCCTGCAGCTCGGGCGTGGGTGCGAGGGTCAGAAAGAATTGCGAGTCGTTTGAATGAGGGCTCGATGCGTTTGCCATTCCGAGCAGCCCGCGCCTGTTGAAGCGAAGCCGCTGATGGAGCTCATCGTGGAATGGCTGACCATATACGCTTTCGCCTCCCAAGCCCGAGCCTGTCGGATCGCCCGTCTGGATGATAAAGTCGGGGACGAGGCGGTGGAAGATGAGATCATCATAGTAGCCTTCTAGCGCAAGCGTGATGAGGTTTCGGCACGCCTTTGGACATTCCTTTGCGAAGAGCTCGATCTCAATGTCACCCTTGGACGTCTCGAGGATCACCCGACCCGAGGGTGGCGGCTCCGTCACGTAGATGTTCGACATCCAGGCCTCTTGTCTGTCAACCAGAGGAGGAAGAAATGGCCCCGGCAGCCATAGAAATAAATGGTCGTCAATTTAGAGTGTTGCTGCAATCCACGTGGCTCAGACGCTTGCTTTATCGGTCCTGGTCGTGAGGGGTGGAGATGCCAAGGCCAGGCACAGCTTGTCAAGCTATCCTAGCTGTGTGCGACCACACGTTCGGTCGAACAATGCCTTCCAACGATCCTGATACGGCAACAATGGACAGCAAGAGCAGCCGCTCGTCCGATAAGACCCCAAGCCTGCCCATCTCGAAATCAGCCTCCAACACCAGCCTGGTGCCCTCGGCCACCTCGTCTTCTTCGCTCTCGTCCTCGCCTTTCGGTTCCAGATGGCATCATCACAAGAACAAAGCCTCGCATGATTCCGCAATCTCGCATGCGATATTGGGACCCGCCATATCGTCCATTGCTGCTCACAATCCTTTTAGCATCGGACATTTGACAGAGGATGGAAAGGAGCATCGGCAGGGAATACATCACTCAAAGGTCCCAAGCGGTGACTACGATTACGAGGGAAAGAAGAGCCTCGAAGATGGTAGCGTGGTTGGAGAAGGCGAAGCAAATGACGAGCATGCCTCTTTGCAGAAGAAGGAGCGGAGGAGGAAGCGAGACCTTTTCAAGCGAGCGGCCGGAAGAAGCTTGTCGCCGTTTCGCTACCACCATGGCGAGAAACGGAGTGGCAGAAAGGCCTCACTGTCGGGCGAAAGCAGTAGCAGGCTCAACACAAGGGACAGCATCGACGTAGAACGCGAGCGAGGGCGCGAGCAAGGTGGAGATGGAGCTATGACGGACGGAGAGAGCGACGGAGAAAGCATCAGAAGCGGCATCACCCCAAGGAACAATGCATTCGGCGGTGGGGATAGCGATGATGAAGACCTCGCCAGCATCAATGAGATCCGGGATCAAAGTGGCGCAACGGCGGCAGATATCAGGGCAAGAAATCAGGAAAGACATACGCATGAGGATGCAGAAGACGAGAAAGGAGGAAGGGAAGGAGATGAGACGGAAGAAGAAGATGAAGATGACCTCATTTATTTTGACGACGAAACACTCGACAACACGCTCTTTAATGCCGGGTGCATTGGACTGCACGATGCATGGCAGAAGGACGATAACCATTCGTCAAAAGGCCCCGAAGTCTACTACGGTCCCGATGACTACGACGCCGCATGGGGTGGTGCTGGTCCGACTGGGCATGACGAAGGGGACGAAGGCTTGCGGGCGCCCAACGTCGTCATTGGCGAGCAATACGGTCACTCCCTCGATGAGTTCGAAGGTGATGGACTGAACGTTCTTCAGAAAGAGGAGGACAAGCCTGGCAAGATCAACAGGCCACCATCTGCCACGTCATCGGAGATGTCGCCCGAAGCGAGCAACAACAAGAGCACATATGAACAGTGGAAGTGGGCTCACCAGGACGAGAAACAGTCAGTATCGCCTTCGCAGAAGCTCAGCGCATCGAGACCCATCTTCGAAAGGAACCGATGCACCATCACGCTTGTTCACGGAGAGTACGAGCGTTGGGCAAAGGAGAGCAAGCGCCCCAAGAGGTACATTGTGGCCAGCGATGGCAGTGAAGAGAGTTCTTATGCCATCGAGTGGACAATCGGAACTGTA
The DNA here is from genome assembly GCF_003144295.1 of Acaromyces ingoldii. NCBI lineage: Eukaryota > Fungi > Basidiomycota > Exobasidiomycetes > Exobasidiales > Cryptobasidiaceae > Acaromyces > Acaromyces ingoldii. The sequence goes on from NW_020290247.1 coordinate 1,900,586, forward strand.
CTCCGCGACGGCGATGAGATGCTTGTTGTATCAGTCATGGAGACGGATACAAAGCGTGAGTGTACCATTTCGCCAACAACTGAGGCCGATAGATCAACTGATACAACACTTCTACAGTTGACAGCACAGACCCTCATCACGAAGACAGGGCAGCCCGGCGAGAACATCAGATGATTGTGAGTTCTATTTGTCTCCTTTCTGCCGCCTGCTCTGACCAAAAAAACCCGTAGCGTCAATCAATGTGCGTCGTTCTGGCGCGACGAGCCACAGCTGTGCTCCAACGAACAAGGCTAGGTGTAAAGGTGTCCTGTCAAGCTCTGCACGCCCGCAACTCGCGCCATATGTTCATCGACATGATTGACTTCTTCGAGCCTACGATGTGTGTTGTTGGATCGAGGGGCCTGGGCAGCCTCAAGGGCGTCCTGCTCGGAAGCTTTTCACACTACTGCGTCCAGAAAAGTCCTGTTCCGTGAGTATGCTTTGCTCGGAGTTGATCGACATCATTCGCTGACGACGAAAGTCCTTCACAGCGTCATGGTCGCTCGTAAGAGGCTCAAGCTTCCAGCATTGCCGCGCGGAAAGGGCGATGTCGTTTCGAACGTCAGAGCGAGGCATATGAGGCTGGACCAGGCCATGATCGAAAAGGACGCAAATGTGGCCGAGGAAGATCCCGAAGGCAAAGACAAACAGGACGATGCCGGTGAAGAAAGCGAGAAGAAGCAAGATGCTGCAGATGCTGCTGCTGCTGAAGAAGAAGAAGGCGATGCAAAGGAAGGGACAGACAAGAGAGAGGCAGAAATCGGGCAAGTGGCAGAAATCGGGAGAGAGGAGAAAGAGGACCAGGTAGTAAGGGACAAAAATATAATAGAATCGACTAGCGAGGAGGTCAAGGACAAGACAGACAAGCAGGGAGAGGGGGATAAAGACGAAGAAGAGAGGGGTAGAAGAAGAGCAGGGGAACATGAGAAGGTTCAGATGGAAGAGGAGGAGCCGCGAGGTAGAAACCGCTCTAGAGTTGCAGAAGGACAGTAGCTGTCGATCTTATCTCGTTTCATCTGCAGGGAATTGTAGTCACCAGGGAAAAGCGTCTTTCGCGAATCTTGGTTCAAAAATTGTTCCGTTTGCTTTTGCTTTTGCATGGTAAGAATGGGGCACTTATGAGCAGTCCATCCTGTTGGTGAGGATTCAACACAGGCGAGATGAGGAGGGCAGCAGAGCGAAAGATAAAAGGGGACATTCGAGAGTCAAAGATTGCTGCAACTGACCGCGCATGCGGAGATGAGATGCAATTGATTGTGGCACGAGCGACATCATGCTGACAAGATCTAGAAACAAGGAAGAGGGACAGGAGAATCATGCAAGACCTCGAACCGTAATGAGACCTTGTCCGGCATTTTCGTCTACCCTCCATCCGTCCCGCTTCAGCATCCCGAGCACCGCTGGCCGAATGACCGCCACATTTCCCCTCGAGTGGCGCCCGACGCCCGTGACAATCGTGAGCGGCATCTTGTTGCCGCTGCCGCTCTTTGCCCACCAGGCCGCAAGGGCGTCTCTCGTGATGGTCAGCGCTTCATGCACCGTCAGACCGTGTAGGTCAATGCGATCGCCCCCGCCACGAGAGCTTCCATCCCCCCGACTCGTGTGCACACGATCCTGGACCAGGGCTTGAGCGGCCCTCAGACTCCAAGCCCTAGCTTTGGCATCCAGGCGTCGGGCCTCATCGGCGTAGTACCACGCTGCCGAGGCGCCCCTGCCCACGCCGGACCTTGACACGGACGCAGAAGGCAGGCTCGTTCGATTGCGATAAGCCGAAGATGCCTTCCGAAGGCACTCTTCGCGTCTCGCACGGTAGTCTTCTGAGATGGCCTTGCACTCCTGGGCCCGCTTCTGAGCAGACGATACGACTTGGTTCGACGAAGGCGCTGTGAAGAGGAGACTTCCGATTTGCTCGTCAGAGGAAGAAGGAATGGCGTGCGAAGACGCATGAGTGGCGGGATACGAGGTAGATGCAGCCCCAGCTCGCAGCGCTTGGAGCGCAGTCCGATTGGAGGCTCTTCCGTCGCTACTCTGGCTGTCTTGAGCTTGGGTCTGAGGTATTCTTCGCTTGGCCACACCAGAGTATGCTGGCCGGCCATTGACCCGATCGTCTTCGCCCGTCCAGACAAAGGTCCCTTCAGCAGGGCCTGCGGTCTGAGTTTTTGTAGCCACATCGACGACGACCGCGTCGCCCTTTGATGAGTTTCGGGCCAGGGGATCGAGAAAATCAGTCTGAGTGCCATGCGAAGCCTCTTGCACCACGTCGAGGAGCTCAAGGAGATCCAACGTGGCGTCTGGCCGTGCTGCAGTAGCTTTGAAAGCCTGATGAACATCTTCGACAGTCCTGTGCGCCGGCGAAATAGCACAGAGACTGTCGACCATCGATTGAGCTGTCCCGGGAGGCTCCCCGATGTGGTCATCGAGCAAGGCCAGAGTTGGATATCGTTGAGCTTGTCCCACGACGAGACGCAGAGTCGTCGCACGCAGATTAAAGCTCGTGGAGTGGTAGGTTGATCGGATTTTGTGCGAGGGTAAGTCGAGCAAAGTAGCGATTTGATCAAGAATCGAAGAGGAGAAGAGCCAGTCATTGTCCTTGACCGCCGGGTCTTCATCATCTGCGATACCAGCCTCCTCGCGCTCCTCCTTTTCCAACCTTGCCGCCATCGCTGCATCGTCCTCCTGGACACCTGTTACGCCTGAGGACTTCTTTGTTCCTGTGGCAACCCGACGGACAGGGTGAAAAGAGCGAATAGGAGCCCCGTGTCGGACATCACCCAGACTGATCTTTTGAGGACCAGCGCTGTATGCGCCTTCAGCCTGTCGCTGTCGCAACCTTTTCCGCTCGCTTTTCGACATCTTCTTTCTGCCACCCACTCCCTCCGAAAGCTTCTCATAGTCGATGCCTTTTTTCACGTCGCCAAGATACTCTTGGCTTTCGGCGACAGGCCAATCGAACTCTGCGCTTGCCTCGCCATTTTCGACCATCTCCAGGACCATAAGATGATCGAGGGCCTGTGTCACGTCGCCATTGCACTCATTGAGTGTTTCTTCTAGAAACACTGGCGTTCTTGCGGGGAAAGCGTGAGTCAGAAGGTCGAGTCCATTTCCATTTACTTCGCTGCCAGGGGGACCGACGTCGCCATGACCAGCGGCAACCTCGATGGGATTGATCAGGTCGTTCGCCGCCGCTTTTCCCAATCTTTCCGCTTCTCTTTCCTCCTTTGTCTTCACTTCTTCATTCGCTTCTTCTGTCTCTTCGTCGTCAGTCAAGCGAAGGCTGTCGGCAAGGGGCTGCTGGTCTTTGTCGATCAAGGACCATTCCTGTAGCGCCCGTTGGACTTGAGCCGATTCCAGGTCCGCGTCTGCCCCGGCTTCGTCCGCATGGCCCTCGAAAGCCTGCCCCGAAGCGTCGAAATGCTGTACAGCTCGGAAAGCTTCTTCCCCTTGATCAGCCGAGAGCGTCTCGAGAACCGCGGTCGCTCCTTCGAGCGTCTGACCACGCTCCGAGACGAGCGCCGCGATAAGGGCTGGATCGATGCTTGGTGCAAAACGCGCCTCCAGCTCAGCCTGCCACGATGAAACCCTATCGGCCTCCTCTCTCGTCATCTTCTCTTCCTGTATGACGGCCGTTATACCGAGAATTGTTCTATCTTGAGTTCATGATCGAAGCGAGCATGAGAAGAAATGAGGAAAGAAAAAGAATGTGCAAGCTCTTGTCAGCGCCAGGTTCGCCTCCACTTGTCATCTCATCGGCCCCGTAGCTTCTTTTTCAATTTTACCTCAGTGCCAGGCCAAGGGCGAGGAAGAGGCGGCGCGATGACATCTCGCAGAGCTCAGGTACGCACCCTGCTCTCGTCCTCGCTCCAACAGGGGAGCGGAGGCGAGGTCGTCGGCGATCGGGATGCCGTCGTCTCTCGCACGGAATCTTACCTCGCTGCCGTCGATGTGTGGGCAACGCGAGGGAACCAAAAGGCCGTTTCGCGTGTTGGGCCTGGTCTAGTCGCGGTTTGCGCCTGGCTGGCTATCAAGAGGTGGGTCATGAGTGCTCAATACTTGGGCTGCATGATCATCGCCAAGTACTTACTCACTCCACCTCTCTCCTTCTCTCTCTCTCTATCTCTCTGTGCGCCTGAATAGTCTCGAGCCGCAGAGCGCGTCAATGGCCACGTATCAGAAGAAGTCAGGCCTGACACCAAGCCAATTCGAAGCCTCTGCCCAACAGCTCGCCGCGGGCATCAAGAGCGTGCGAGCGGCCTCGTCGACCTCTTCGCCGGTCTCTTCGGCCCCGAGCACTCCAAGACGGCGAGGCAAAGATGGAGCGGTAGCTGCAGCGACCTCGCTGGCCCTGTCGCCCCAGAGTCGCACGCCAGAGGCACTAGCAAAGCGGGCACGCGACGTTATGTCTGGTGCCGCCTTTGGTCGTCGGCCTGCGCCGGGCTCCTCTCCCACTCCGTCGCCCAATCCGCCCAAGACTCCTTCTGGACGCATCGGCCGAGCCGGGGCCGTTGCCCCGTCGAGGGACCCGCTTTCGCCCAGCGGCAGCCGTGCGACGCTCGGGGCTTCGCAGCAGCGAGTCAACGCAGCTCCGCATACGCCCTCGAAGAGTTCGCGATTGCGTCAGCAAGCCGTTCTTGGAAACGACGGTGGAGCTGAGAGGGGGAAAGAAGAAGAAGACGAGGAGGAAGAGGAGGAAGACGACGACGAGGAAGAGGAAGGGGGTCTCGACAGCGACGAAGAGGAGGCTCTTCAGCGAGGCTGGACACGGAGGCGAGGAGCCAGCGGTGAAGGGCAAACGAAGCGGAGAAGGAACGAGTACGACTTTGCAAAGACTTTTCAGGAGGGTGACGAGGAGGTTTTTGCGCATCTCGATGAGGACGTCCGGGCACAAAAAAGGCTCAGGAAGGCAAGGCACGCCATCGCAAAGATGATGCAAGCAGACACAGGCGGGACCCATTCTGAGCAGGGAGCTGATGACATGGTTCCTGATGACATTTACGCCGTCGTCGCGCTCGAGCTGTAAATTTGACATGCTGCGCCCCGGGGGCGGCCAAATTTCTCCGTGTGCGCCCCCTGAAGGGACGATACCCTGCCTCAATGCGCAAAAAGAAGAAAAAATAGTCCTTCCTGTCTGAGCCTCTTCTTTTTCTCGCTCCCCACACCTCTCCCTGTCGCTTTCGCTCACGCTGGTCGTCGAGCCCAAACTTGATCGTGACTTCTAAATTCGGGAGCGCTGAGACCAAATCTACACCGCGCAAGCTGGACCTGCGTCACCCGTCTGCGATGCGCTTCCTCATCCTGACTCTCGCCATGTCCCTGTTCCTAACGGAACTCTCCGTGCAATGTCAAGCAAAGTCGCTGCACACACTGCACCGTCACCAAGCGATCCTGGCGAAGAGATCTGCCGCGTTCATTAACGTGAGTGAAGCGAGACGAGGTTCATGATCCGGGCTTAATAGGGAACAACGTTGTCACTTTCCCTCAACAGACCAACGCGAATGTAGACGTGGCGATGGAGAAGGCCATGTTGATGACTCCTAGGCCCCCTAAAGCTTACTTCAAGCGAGCTCTGCTCCTCTCGACGACTGTAGTCTAATTTGGGTCAATGTGTGGAAATGAAGGAAGAGATGGCGAACGAGAGACCTGATTGCACAAACACAGGAAGAGACGGTATACGTTTAGGAGGTCTTATCCTTGCGAGTCGTAAACGTACGACGCTTCGTCGACCGTCCTGCCCCATCCTGTCCTTAGGGTTGACCGTTTGTCTTGTTAATCTACTGGCTTTACTTTCCTTCTCTTTGCCTCACTTGTGCTCAAAGTTGTCCATTTGCAACATCATTAACAGTTGATAAATGCTCGGGATTAGGTCAACACTCATCCACTGATCTTTGTACGTTGCCGCTGCTGCTGTGTCTGCGAGACGGTGTCTAGGCGGGGATTTTTTTTTTTTAAGAAAGCCAAAGCGCAAGCTTAGTGACGGAAATGTAGACCTTGGTCACCCTTTAAAGAGCGCTTGAGGATACCGGCTGCTGCGACTAGAGTTGAGGCTTCAGCGTCTCCTTCAATCTCGCGATTATTGCACGGTATAACTTAGAATCGGTTCACTCCGTGACGGTCGGCAAAGCGCTTGCAGCACATCGAACCTGCATTGAATCCTTATTGGCGCTTCACTCATGTTTTGGCGCACTTTTCCGTGCCGTCTTGCATGCAGCCCCTGTTCACAGTCTTCATCAAGTCTCTGATTTACGTGACAAAATATACCGAATTCCCTGACCGTTTGGTGACCGGTGATCTATGCAACCAAAAGTGCAAACATGAATCTCACTCAAACACCAACTCTCGGTAGCTATTCAGCCATCATTGCTGCCTCCTCTGATCAAATCCAGACTCATCGCACGTACGGGCCGAAATTCCGGCTTTGGTGCTCCGCTCCTTCGTCGACCTTTTGAGAGGGTGGGCTGTCGCGCGCGCACAATATCGGCTCTCGGCCACAATTGGGCCGGATAAATAGGACGCAGGCGCACAAGCCAACTCTGGGGGAACTCCCGCAAATCCTCCTTTTCTCAACTACCGGTTGAGTCGTTGACGGCACTGGCGACAAGATGGCTGGGGGCGGTGACTCGATTCCCAAGGCGTGCATCTTTGACATTGGGGGCGTTGTCGTTGGTTCCCCGCTCGTAGGCATCAACGAGTGAGTGTGCCAGTATGGTGTTCCTTTTCGCAGCGTCTTACGCAGAGGCGATTGTCGCGCAGGTACGAGAAAGAGCGTGGCCTGCCCTTCAACTATCTCAATGTCGCCATCACACAGACTGGGAAGTCAGGCGCGTTCCAGGTGAGTTGCCCTGATCTGTCTCACGCCTCATAGCGCCCCTGGCCTGGAAGCTGACGGACGAACCATTGCAAACCGCAGAGACTGGAACGATCCGAGATCGACATGTACACTTTCTATGAGGCGTTTGGCAAGGAACTCAGCCAAGTCGACCTCATGAATCGATGGTTCACCGAATTCTGCAAGGCAAGAGGCACTGGTGAGCTGAGGAGTCGGATGCTGACAAGAAAAGAGATCGAATTGCTAACCCAAACCGGCATCGCGCAGAGGTGCCAAAACTCCCAACATCGCTCACAGTCGATGGTCGAGAGGTGAGTTCCTCCTGTTGCTGTGCGGTCCGATCTGCAGATTCTTTCGCTGAATGGTTTATTCCAGCTTTTTGGCCTGATGATGAAGCAATCGACGAAAGCGGACGCGAAGATGGTCGCAGCAATTGAGAAGCTTCGCGGTAAGGGCCCCCGGTTTTGTTGCTCGCCCTTCCCTTCCTTTCGCTTTTGACTGACGTATGGGGTGTTGCATGCAGCCTCTGGTAACTTCAAAGTGGCCGCACTGACCAACAACTTCTCCCCGCCCACCCAGCCGCCATCCGGCAGCGGCAGTGCAAGGGGAGGGCGCGTGCCTTCGCTCGAGGAGGAGCTCGACCACCTCGGCATCGGTCAGGGCACCCGCCAGATCAAGGGCCTCTTCCACCACTACATTGAGAGTGCAAAGGTTGGCATGCGCAAGCCCGAAGAGGGCTTCTACAAGTATGCCTTGGACCTGCTCGGCGTCAAGCCAGAGGAGACGGTGTTTCTCGACGACATCGGAATGTGAGTCTGCCGACCCCTTTCTCCTCCTCAACAGCTCTGACGCTGTCTTTCCTTCTTGTTCGATCTTCTGGCAAACCAGCAATCTCAAAGCGGCGCAGAAGCTCGGTATAAAGACGATCCGTGAGTGCCATTGTGCCCCCCCCTCCAACGTGTGTGCTCTCCCCAATTGCTCAATCTTCTTGACTGGAGAAGGTGTCTCTCCCAAATCGTCCCTCCCCGCGCTCCAAGAGCTCGAGAAAGTCGTTGGGATGAAGCTCCTCGAAGGCGACGATGCTGCACGATCAAAATTGTAGCAGCACGGACAAATCTCGGAGCACTAGTCACGCCATTTTGCAAGAATCGTATCAATGATAGGTAGCCAGATGAGAGAAAAAGTAGAGACAGACCGTTAAAGAGAAGAATAGAAGAGAAAGGGGGAAGGGATAGAGCTGATGTACAAGGAGAGACGAGCAAGAGGCGGGCGATGCCACACTACTTGTGGCGCTGGTAGACGGAGGTGACGATGCAGTGATCCCTCTCGTATGGCTCAAGCGAGAGCTGCTCCTTTGGCCTCAGGTTGGCCTCTTGCATCTTCTTGACCTCTCCCGCAAAGACGGCTTCCGGAACGGCAGTCGAGTCAATGCAGCTTGCCTTGATACTGATGAGCGCAGCACCGCCGTCCTTGAGGAAGTGCGAGGCGTTGAGCGCGACGATACGCGCCTGGTCCGGCTGGGCCACATCGGCAAAGATGGTGTCGACCATGCCGATGAGCATGCGGTACTTTTGAGGGTGACGAGCATCCTCGATGATGGCTGTGAAAGTGAGAAGAAAAGTCCGCGTCAGCCCGTGAACGACTTCCCGTATGATCAATAGGAACACCTACGGATGACATTTGTCCGCTTCTTGGCCATGTTGATAAGATCTCGGCCACTGCGGTGGCTGAACTCGACGGCGTAGACGGTTCCCGTGGGGCCAACAACATCGGCGACGTGGCTCACACTGGTTCCGCTGGCGGCACCGAGGTAGAGAACCTTCTTGCCCGGCTCGATGTGGATGTGGTCCAGACCACCGAGTACACCGGCAGCCAGCTTGGACCTGAAGGGGTTCCAGACCCTGTACTCGGTCTTGGTGCTCAGTCCAGACTCATCCTCACTGGGTGTCTCCACACTGATGCGCTTCTCGGCGTAGACGGCCTCTCCGGGCACGAGGTTCTTGGTGACGAGGAGGTGCTCCTTGCCCTCGGCGATGAAGATGCCCGGGTGACGGTGAGGCTTGACAATGACGTTGGAACCGCCCTTGGCACCACCCCTGGCACCACCTCTTCCACCTCGTGCGCCGCCACGACCGCCACGGCCGCCCGGAGCGCCACGGCCACCTCCTCGAGGCCCACCTCGGCCACCAGGCGCACCCCTGCCGCCTCCTCGACCACCGCCGCGTCCACCGCGATCGCCACCAAAGCCGCCGCCAAAGCCACCGCGGCCGCCTCCTCGACCACCGCCGCGTCCACCGCGGTCGCCACCAAATCCGCCCCGGCCACCGCCACGACCACCGCCGCCAAAGCCACCTCGTCCTCCTCGGTCACCTAACGACACGATTTGGTCTTGTCAGCTTCCGTTAGACCCCATCACGTAAGCCGGACTCACCGAATGCCATTTGTGCAGATGAGTCTTCTTCTCCTTCTCCTCTTGGGATGCTGTTGATTTCTGTGACTCAGTCCTCTGTTAGCAGCGTCGCTATGCTGCTCTCGTCACTCGGCCAGATTGAGAAGAGAAGGAAGAATTTCCCATTTTTTTTGCGGCCTGTCCTCTTCAGAATCAAGGACGGCAGAAATTTGTCGGCACGTGAGGAAAACCTTACATAAGCCAGTCAGCCCTAATTTCAGACGCGCTCCCCCCTCTCGAGACGTGTAGGGAACCAACACATCCTCCTCCTCCTCCTCCTCCTCCTCCTCGTCTCTTAGAGCTCGTCGACGACAGGGCCGGTCAAGAGATGCCTCGCGAGCTTATCACGCTTCAGGCGGGTCAGTGCGGTAACCAGGTCGGCTCGCACTTCTGGGAGCATCTCTGCAGAGATCATGGTATCGCAAAGGATGGCACGCTGGAGGACTACGCGAGTGAGGGGCTAGCCAACGATCGCAAGGACGTATTTTTTTACCAGGCCGACGACGAGCACTATGTTCCGAGAGCCATCCTTGTCGATCTGGAGCCGCGAGTGATCAACAACATTATGAGCGGGCCATACAAGAACCTGTACAACCCGGAGAATGTCTACAAGTCCAAGAATGGAGGTGGTGCGGGCAACAATTGGGCCCAGGGCTACGGCGCAGGCGAGCAGATTGCCGATGAGCTCATTGAGATGGTCGAACGCGAAGCCGATGGAAGTGACAGCCTCGAGGTGTGTTTGCGAAGCAATTGGAAGCGACGGGTAGCGAGCTGACTCACAGATGCAGGGCTTCATGCTCATGCACTCGATTGCCGGCGGGACTGGATCGGGCTTGGGCTCGTTCCTGCTCGAGAGGCTCTCCGACGCCTATCCAAAGAAGCTCATTCAGACCTACAGTGTCTTTCCAAACACCGAGGAGACTTCCGACGTCGTTGTTCAGCCATACAACTCGGTCCTTGCTATTAAAAGACTTGTCGATAACGCCGACAGTGTCGTGGTCCTCGACAATGCTGCTCTCGCGAGAATTGCAAGCGACCGACTTCACATTCAGAATCCAAGCTACGAGTGAGTGACAGCTAAGTGTCTGACAAGTGCACCGTCATTGACCGTTTCACACAGCCAAACGAACCAATTGGTGAGCACCGTCATGGGCGCCTCGACGACGACGCTCCGCTACCCGGGATACATGAACAACGACTTGACAGGGATGATTGCGTCACTCATCCCGACACCACGAGCTCATTTCCTCATGACCTCGTACACGCCCTTTACCTCCGACACCATCGATCGAGGCAAGGCCACTACCAAGACGTCGGTGCTGGACGTCATGAGGAGGCTGCTGCAGCCTAAGAATCGTATGGTTTCGACGCAGGGCGCCACCAAGTCGGCGTGCTACGTCTCGATCCTTAACATTATCCAAGGCGATTCGATCGATCCCCGAGACGTGCACAAGTCTTTGCTTCGCATTCGCGAGCGGCATTTGGCCTCCTTTATTCCCTGGGGGCCCGCCAGCATCCAGGTTGCCCTCACAAAACGGAGTCCGTATACGCCGGCCTCGCACAGGGTCAGTGGATTGATGCTGGCCAACCACACCGGCATTGCCGGCATCTTCAAGAGGACGGTGGACCAGTACGACAAGCTCCGGAGAAGGAATGCATTCCTGGACATGTACCGGAAGGAAGCGGTCATTGGAGACGACCTGAGCCAATTGTGAGTCCGTTCTTGTATATTCGAGCTTCTCACGCCGGCTGACTCCTAGTTGCACACAGCGACGAGGCCCGAGAAACGGTAGCGGAGCTCATGACGGAGTACCGTGCCGCAGAGAGTCCTGATTGTGAGGCCACTCCCGATGCCTGAAGCTGCCCGGTCTTTGTGTGCTCACCGCTGTTGTCTTTCCCACACCACACAGATATCACCGGCAAGACCGACGAAGCTTGACTGTTGCCGTTCTCCTGACTCTGTATTCATGTGTAAAATAACGTTATTGCCCTGACTTGGGATGAGGCTGTCGAATGAGAGACACTAAAGCGAAAAAAAGCCTATCCCGGCCCACGCGAGCTCGGTCAGGAAAAATAGCTGCTTTCTGTCCCCCTGATCGTTCCTTGCGCGAAAGGACTCGACAACATCCATTCACTACTGTCATCATCAGAAGACCGACTTCTGCTGCAAATCTTTGGATTGCTCTCCCTTCTCTGTCCCTCGATACGACCCCTTTGCACGCCGCGATTCGCATTTGTTACGACGACGACTACGGCCTCGGTCCTGGCACCCGTCTCTGTTGACGTGTCAAGGTTGTATTTTCACCTTTCTCTGTCTCTCTGTCTCTCTTTGGATCTCGACTATCCTCCTCTCTTCTTCTCTTCTTTTCTCTCTCTTGGGATCACCTCGTCACTTTTGGACTATCGTATTGCGATCGCTCTTGACGACTGCCTGCAGTACTGGACGCAACTCCTAAGGAAGCTGTAAATCGACAGGCACTACCTCTCTTTTCACGACGCATACAACACTCAGCGAATTTCACACACGTAGTCATGGCCGACGACTTGCAACGCTCGCTCGACGGAATGTCATTGCAGCCTCCTCAGCAGCAAGCGCACTCTCAGGCACAGAGACAAGGCTCCTTTTCGTCTGGCGGCTCGGGATTGCCCTCGCCATCTCAGCCTCCCCAGTCGGTTCACGCACCTCCGGGCTATGGCAGTATGCATTCAGTCTCGAGCAACAATCATGGAAGCGGTGGCGAGAGCGCTTCAGCTCGCTTCGAGCGCTTCTTTAGCTCTGGAAACGCATCGTCACCGGGCGAAGGCGGTCCGGCTTCCCATCACCAATTCGGTCATCAAGCTGCCAGCATCGGGCCAGGCAGCTCAGCAGCGGGTCTGGCCTCGAATGGCGCCTTTGGCAGTTTCGGCCATGCCTTTGGCGGCTCCACAGGCTCTGCCGGCGGCTCAGCTTTTGGTGGCACCGGGCCCGGTTTGAGGAGCAAATCGAGCGGCATCCGAGGCGGTCTCCCCTCGCAGTGGGGCGCCGTTTCTGATACGTTTTCGGCCACCTCCCCAACAACGACGCCTGCCTTTCTAGGATCCAACAGTCAGGCTGGTTCCGGCTTCTTGAACCAGGGTCAGGGTGCAGCTACTGGTATTCTCGATGACGACATTATTCCCACGGCCATTGTCGTCAAGAACATTCCCTTCAGTATCAAGCGAGAGCAGCTTCTCCAGATCATTGTGAGCATCATGACAGGAACCACCTCTTTTCACCGAAGCTGATGGTCTGTTTTTCTTCACACAGGAGGATTTGCAGATCCCAATGCCCTATGCTTTCAACTATCACTTCGATCAAGGCGTCTTTCGCGGGCTGGCATTTGCAAACTTCCGCTCGGGCGAGGAGGCCGATGCCGTTGTAGCTGCCCTCAATGGCTTCGACGTCAGTGGCCGTAAGCTTCGGGTCGAGTACAAGAAGGTGCTCCAGGCTGGGGAGAAGGAGCGCATCGAAAAAGAAAAGGCGATCAAGCGCATGCAGAGCATGCAGATGGAAAAGGAGCGAGAGCGAGTGCGCAGGCATCAGCTCGACGGAAGCGATTACGGCCAGCCGCCTATGCCTGGCCAACAGCACGATCCATTGATGATGCAAAGCTACGGAAATGACCCTTCGATCTTTTCGACGTCGAACATTGACCCGCCGGCGGCTTCACATGCACCTTTGACGGCTGACACCCTTCGCGTTGTCGATCAGCAGAATGGCGTTGACCTGGGCACCACTTCGGACCGCTCAGCTGCTGGCGCTTCTTCAAAGAAAGAAGGTAAGTGCGCCGTAGGACACCTAGCAAAAGATCAATGTGCTCATGAAGTTTGCTTGCAGAGCTTGATCTCAACGACCCTGCAACTCTGGAAATCTACTCGCGGGTGCTCCTGTTTAAGGATGACCGGATGCGAGACGAGCTTTCGTTCTCCAAGTCGCTCTCGCCGATGGAGAGAAGGACGGTCCACTTGGTTGCTCAGAAGCTCGGCCTGTACCACTACAGCATGGGAGAAGGCGATGAGCGATATGTCATTGTGACCAAGAACGAGGTGCAAAACCAGCACAAGACTCTGCGCAGCCAGGCATCCACCATCGGACGATCCAATCGGGGCGACATGACGGGTGGGAGCGTGCAAAACGGTCTTTTGGCGCCTGGAAGCAGCCTCACCACGGGTCGTAGCGGCTTGCGGTCCAAGAAGAGCGCCCCCGATATGAAGCGCCCCCGGGACCGTGAGGGTGACGGGAGCCTGGCAAGCGCCTTTGTCTTCGGCAGTGGTGCAAACCAGGGTAGTCAGACAGGGTATAATAATGGCTTGCTTGCACCCGGTGGGAATGCAGGTATGACTCGAAAGAGCAACGGGAACCTGCGGGAAGGGTACAGCGCGACGATGGGCAGACGACCTCAGGCTGGCGGGATCGGAGGAGCGGCAGGGTTGCAGAGCCTCTTTTCGAGCCCATTTGACGTCCCACCTGTCCCATCGCTTCCGTCCTCGGCTCTCAACGGCAATGGCATCACCTACGGCGACTCAAGCCCTTCGCCAAGCGGCTTGAACAGCAACAACGGAAGTCTTTCTGCTGCTACAAGTCAGCATGTTCTCCGACAGCCGGCAGGGCCCAATGCCACCTCGAGAGGTTTCGCTCAGAGAGCAAGGATCCCTTTGCATCAAGGCCAGAGCGGCGAGAGCCCTTCACGAGAGCAGCAGCCCACGCCAACGTCTTCTTCTTCGGTGTACGATTCGCGCAGTAATGATGACCAACAACAACAACCACGCTACTATGAAAACCACGAGCACCTCGCCGATGCCGACGTGCGAACACACTCGCCCCTTGAGGTGTAAGCGCAATCGGAAAGCCGGCAATATAACACGATGGACGAAGACTCGAACGCCGACGCCGATGACAGAATGATCTTACTCTTCGCTTGTTCTCCTTTTCTTTCCATCTCCAACCCAAGCGAAAGCTATGTATGCACTGAAGATCACAGCACACCACCACCAGATACTCTCAATATCCTTTTCTCTCGCTCTCTCTCATATCTTAACCTCTCTCTTTTCGGCTCCTATGGTCCTTTGAATTGAATGTGAACTCTTCTTACGATGTGTACAGCCTTCGAGCTCAAGCAGGGCCTTGGCCTGGCACCCTCGCTGCTTCTTCCCTGTCAGGTACTGCTTCAGAAGCCTCAACGACGCCCCGTCCCCTACCCCGTGCACCCTCGAATAGGGACTTGTATCCATCCTCACCCTCCCACTTGTTGAACATCTTGGCCGTGTCGTCGGCATTGGGCGTGCCGCCCAACGGGTCCGCGCCGTGCTCGACGAGCACCCGGGCGACCTCGTCGTAGCCCTTGAACACGGCACCAGCTAGGGGCGACTGGCCCTTTCCGTTGAGCTGGTTCGGATCGGGCCCAGACGCGTACGAGTGCCGCCTGGCCGTCGTCGCACCGTCCGCACCGGCGCCATTTCCAGGCGGCGGGCCAGAGTAGTCGAGTTCGAGCATGCTGCGCACGAGCGAAGCGTGGCCGTGGTAGGCCGCAAGCATCAGGAGAGTGTTGCCGCCGTTGTTGGTCAGATTCGGAGGCAGGCCTGCCGAGAGGTAGTGGAGGAGGTCCGGGGAGCCCTGTCGGGCAAGGTCGAACATCTGCAAGGGAACAAAGCCAATCGCGGGGAGATGAGCAGAAGAAGAGGAGAGGGAAAGCCGGGTGCGGCGGACGATACTCACGCGCGAAGCAAAGTCAAGCGCTTCGTTCGGCAGTGCAGAGACGTCGGCTGGTCTGCCATCGGGAACGGGCGTGGAAGCCTGAGCCTGAGCCTGAGCCTGGACCTGGGCCTCAGTGGCGGCAGGAGCCGTTCGGTCTTTTTCTGTGTCAACTGCAACGGGCGACATGGTTGCTTGTGTTCTTGGTGTGGCGAATGTAAAGACGCAGTCCTGTCAAAAGTGGAGCAAAAAGTGACGACAAGCGCGCTTTGGTCATGCCTTGTTTTTTTCTCGCAGGGTCTTCATTTACGTCTATGCTACGGGAATGTATTGCCTCAAAGAATGCGAAGACGAGCGGGGTGTGAGGAGGATGGGGATGAGGACATACACGGTTCAACCACTGGTCCGTAGAAGGAGCTGTACAAACAAGCTTGCGCATTCATCTAGCTTCGTTGCCCACTGCCAAAGGCTCCCCCGACCCAACCAGTGAGGCGGCCAAGGTAGCCCTGCTCACTTTGTGGTTGGAGATTGGCGCCGTTGCCTCGAATGCCAAGCACCCGATGCGCTTTCCCACCCCGCCGTCCAGAAAGCCGCTCTTCTCTCCGATCCTCAAATCCAGAGAGGTGGGGCGATGAAGGCGAGTGTGCGTTGTCGTCGTCGTCATCGTTGTCGTAGACATCGGCGTCGGCATCCATTTCCACACCGCGCCAGGCTCTCGCAACATACGCAGCACGACGTCCCTCTTCGTCTTGCCCGTCTTCGTCTTCCTCGTCAACCCTGTATCCTCCTGCACGCGATGCGCCGCGCAGATTGACCCTCGGAAGTTCGTCCTCATGCTCTTCGTCGTCATCATCGAAAGCATCGTCGCCCTCTTCTCCGCTTCTTCTCCCCCTCGTCCTAGCCCATTCGCCCTCTGGTCCAGGTAATCTGACAGCGCCCGATCCCTCTGCCTCTTCGAGTCCCTCGCTCGCCACAGCCGAGTAACGCTTGACAAAGACTGGGATCATGACAGCCAGGCAGACGCCGGCGAGCAGGAGGAAGTTGCGGACAGAAACGAGGTGGAAGTCGTCTGCCGACGTCATCTGGTCCAGCTTCTCGCCAATGGTGACGTGGATGACCGAGACGGCAAATATTCCAAAGAAGGTAGAGACCCAAAAGAGGCCAATGCCGATGCCCAGGTGCGGTGCGAGGATGTTGACAACATTGTGAGGGGGCAGCGGCATCATCCTAGCAAGTTGATGCAAGGGTCAGAATGGCACCTGGAAAGTACAAGACGAAGAGAAACGCAACGCACCGAATCACAATCATGTAGCTGAGCATGTTGTCGTTGTGCCGTGCGAGCACCTCGCCCCAGGCGTCCACTCGTGCCTTCCATTTCGGCATGGCGACGAGTACGGCACCAAGCTGTTGGCTGATGAGATAACAAATCGTCGCGCCCGTGGCCACCGAGGCGCAAACGATGGGCAATGCCAGAGGGACACCCCACATTGCTCCAGCGATGATGCTAGACAGAAGGAGTCAGGAAAACTGGTGGATCGGTAAGCATCCTCGTCTGTGGAGCTCACCTCATGTACATAGATCCTGGTACGGAGAAGGCTTGGAGGCTGTTTGGAAAGAGTGGGTGTGGGATGATGAGCTCGTAGAAAGTGAGACGATGCAAGTTGTACGCACAACATGTATATGACGATCCAGCAGAACATAACTCTTGCAAAATACTCGTCCTTGTACCCTTGAAGGACAGCGTTGAGAGCCTTGAGCTGCTCAAACGAGCGCGGAATCTTGAGCTTGGAACGGTCCTCGCTGCAGGCAAAGTCCCCTCGTTAGCACAAGGTATGGAAGACACGATATTTCGTCTGCTGATACACACTCATCGATGGGCGGCAGAACAAACCAAAGGGTGAGAAAGAGAAGGAGAGCGCAGACGACAAACAGCGCGCCAAAGTTGAGACCAGCTCGCAAAAGCGTCCGATTTCTGAAACTGCGAAAGGAGGCGTCCTCTGCTGCTTTTGCCGAGGCCCTCGCCTCCCGTGCTTCTTCGTCGAGCGACTCCTCAACATCTCCCTCGCCTTCACGAGGCATGGCGATGGACGACTGCGAGCCGTTTGCTGCCTTGTTGCTTTTGAAGACCTGCAACGCGTGGCGAGAGTGTACCGACTCAGCGTCGGTGTTGTCAGCTTCGGCAGCGACTGTCGGCTGGCTCGCCGCTGCAACTGTCGTCTTCGCTGTCTTCGGCTTCGTCGTCGTCGTCGTCGTCGTCGTCGTATTCCCAGCGCTATTGCTGGGTCTGGCGGTCGTGTGAGGGGTCATGGCTCGAAAGGGGTAGTGCGGGAGGGGGTAACTCGACCTTGAAATATCAGGGCGATTCGTCGCGCACCTAGCGCACAAGCCACGTGAGATTGGAGCAGATCTGACACATACACTATTGAGATGAGGTTGGAGACGAGACCGAAAAGGGAGAGAGGTGAGAGTACAATGTCAAGGGTCGACGGCCCAGTCAGGCCGCCGCGGTAGTGAGGGATGTGAAAGGACTCTATTTGAGGCCTTGGCAGACGTACTGCCGTTGCCCAGCAGCGCACCCGCTGAAGCGCTCTTGCCCACCGGCTGTTTCTCTCCTTGCCCATTAGATGCCGGTGACATTGGGCTGGCGCTTCCTGGCGGAGCATTGGGATCGTATAATGCGCGATCACCTCTCCGGCCCCTCCCGAGGCCACCGGTACTGCCGCTGCCACTGCTGCCGCTGCCTTGCAAATTGATAGAATTCGTGGGCGAAGGAGGCCGGAAATTGAGTTGGGCGGTCGGTGACACCGAAGGAGACACGCCCGGGCTTTGACCAAGAAAAGGCGGTCGCACCAGCTGCTGTGTGGGCCGCGCATTGGCCCTATTTTGGGGATCCGACGCACTGACACGATGCTCACGACCGGAAGCACCCGTCGAGTGTCGGTGATGTAGTGTGGGGTGGCTGCTACCATAACCTGCTTGCGGCTGTGGTGGCTGGCCAGCGGCAGCCCAGGCTGGATAGACGTAGTTCCCCGGGGGCATGCTTTCGGGACCAGCTTGGTAAGAGTAAGGGTACCATTGCTGATTCGGCAGTTGAGACGCAGGCAAAGGTGCACCACTGCCACCATAGGAAAACGGCGTGGGCGGGCCGGATCTCTTGGCGCTTCTAGTCTCGCTCCCGCTTCCCTCGCCTCCAGTCACGCTTCCTGCATCTGTACTGATGCTTGTCGAGCGGCTGCTGGCACTTGGGCTTGCTTGAGCCTGAGGAACGATGCCAGCGCTTTCGCCCTGAGGTCCCGACCACGCGTAGGGGCCCGGACCTGTCTGTTGCTGAAAGTGGTAGAAAGGCCGATTTTGTCCCGAACTGGCAAAGTTGGCATAGTTGGCTGGAGGGTATTGAGCCCAAGGCTGGCCCATGGCTGGGTAGCCGTACGGGTACTGGTTGCTGGCAGATGCGTGGGAATTGTAGGCCTGAAATTGAGAAGATTGGTACGGATCGTGCAAAGGCGGCGTTGCCGATGTTCTGACAGCCGGGTAAGGCTTGGCAGTCGACCTGACAAATGAGGGAGAAGGGGGAGATGAAGAGGAAAGATTCTGGCTTCGCTCGCTCAATTGTCGCTCGACTCCTTGTACGTCGCTTATTTGCGAGGGAGTCGCTGAGGCAGATGACTTTTTGCTGCTTCCGGCCTCAGCCGTCTCGTCTTCGCCAAAGATCCTCTGCCTTGCCTCACGATACTTGGTCTCTTTCTCCGCCATTGTCAACATCCTGCGGTCCTTTGCATCCTCGCCCGCAGACACTCTGGGTGACTGAGATCTCGAGACATCTCGCTTCATGATCTTGATGCCGGCGCTTGCGGTCCCAGCGGGTAGCCCAGACATGCCCGACGGCGGAGTAGCGAGCGTGAAAGAAGGCTCCGACAGTCGCTCGCACTCGACCAGTTCAATGAGGCTTTTTTCCGGGCTGGAAGGCGAAATGGTCAAAAGGGGTCTCAGGGGGGTGGTACTTGAATGTGACTCACATTGCTGTTGATTCCTGCTTGTTGAGGATGATTGCCTTCGTGGTGGGCTCAAGATTGTGCTGTAAGTTGAAATGGTCGGCCACCTTATGTACCTGTCGGTACCACTGTTAGCATCTTTTAATCTCTCGACTAGCATACGAATGTACCTACCAAAAGCCTCTGATAGGTGTTCATGAGAGGGAGCTCCCATTGCTGACAGCTGTCGACAAGGCAATACCGGTCAGATTCCTGCCAGACCAGGTGTCCCAGTCGCACGAAGATCCTCACCTGGTGTCTTTGATCCTTTCTTCAAAATCCTTTGCATGCTTGGAAATAAAGATGCGGTCCCGTGGGTTGCGAAGAGCGTCTATCAGCGCAGGCTCCATGCACGGTTTCAATAGCGACGGGCTAGGCGCAGGAACGTTTGTGCACTCTGTGTCCTTGTCGTCAGCCATATTGTCCGATGACCTTCTCTTCTCGTCGTCGCCATCGTCATTGTTCGCTTTCGCATCACTATTATCGTCTAGTGCAAGCGAAGCAACTAAGACCTGAATCGCATCCTTCGAGTCAGGGGTCGCTGTCTCGAGTTCAAGCGCTGAGGACGCGCTCGCCGCCTGTGTTTCTTCTTGCTGTCGTTCGTTCGACGTGGACGGCGCACTGGCCGAGTCATTTCCAACCTCCCCTTCCTCGGCCCTCCTAGTGGCCATCATTACTGCGAGCAACGCCGGTCTAGACTACCGAGGCAGCACTGTCATTCTTTCTGCGTCCCTGTTTTCGTCCAAGCCGTCCGTCTGTCTTCGAATGCGCCGTTGGGAAGAGGGGAAAGATCGCGATGGTTATAAGAAGAAGGAAGCTGATTCTGTCGGAGGACACTGATGGTCGGCCGCCCAGCTCACGTGGACGCGCACCGCTCGAATTTTTTCGCGAGGCGCCGTCTGGTCTCGAGTCGCAGTCACTTTCCTAGGCTTCTTGAACGATCGAAAAGCGTCCGTGCCTGTGCTTTGCTCGTATATCTCCTCGAGTTCTCCTACTCCCCCCCTCCTTCTTCCTTTCACCCTTCCATTACGCCGCAAGTAGCACCAGGGGCGGGACTGGATTCCAAGCCAGGTCGAAGGGAGTATAAGAGGCGTGGAAGAAGGAGTGACTACGGATCGAAGCGGCCTCTCATCGCTATTCCTAGCTTGGTCCGACCGTCTTCACACCGCCATAGGCCGAAGTAGTCTCTATAAGGGACCCATCATGGCCGATTCAGCTGGTGAGGCCTCTACATCGCGGTCGCCCATGGTCTCTTCGGCTATCTTCATTCCTGCGACCGCAGGCGACACCCTCATCTACCGGCAGGCGTCCTCGTACTCCCTCGTCGAGCCATCAGAAGCGACGTCTGGTGTCTTTTTCGTCCCTATACCCCCTCGAAGATCGCCACGACAGCTCGAGAAATCGCCGAGATCGACAGAGCGGTCATCAAGAAGAGCAGACGGAGGTACAAGACCAGGCTCGAACGTAGATAGAAGCGAAGCAAGATATGAACCCAGACTGGTGGAGAATACTAGGAAGCTCAACCTCTCGGTCGCACCGAGAGCGCCACAACCATCACTGGCCACCGAGGTCACGCTCTCGGACCGGAGCAATCCTTGTCCCAAGATCATCTTTGAACAAAAGTTCTTTCGAAAAGGTAACCACCCGCCGCCGCCGACGCCGCCACCACCACCACCAGGCGATGGCTCTTCCATGTCGCTAGTAGGGTCGACCAGTCGAGCGCCTTCGCTGTCAACATCGGTGGTCTCAGATATGACAGGAACCTTGACTTCGCCGACGTCCACATCGAATGCCAGTCCTGGTCCTTTTGCTGGAACAACGCCAACTGCCTCTGCTATCGAGGTCGAATCAAATCCTGCATCGCCTCGGCCCTCCACGAATGCCTGGAACAAACCCCGATCATGGGTTACATTGGCCACAAAGGGAGACGGTGGCGCTCTCAGCTATCGAGCACCCGCCCCGGCCTCCTCAAACGTCAGCCCAGCTTCGGGAAGCGTGCAACTGGCAGACAGCATGTCGAGCTTGCCAAGTCAGTCTCCCAGCCAACGCGCTATTCCAGCCTCGAGCTCGAAACTACAGGGACTCAATGGCAAAGCCAACGGCCATTCCCTCGCCCCCAAGCTGTCCAAGATGGACACGCTGATGGAGGATGCTGATAAGCAATTCGTTGCTCCCCTCACCTACCCACGAGGCATGATCAACAAAGGCAACTTTTGTTTCGCCAATGCAATCCTCCAAGTCCTCGTGTACTGCGCCCCGTTCTACAATCTTTTTCAGACCGTGAGCGAGAATGTTCCTCACGATTTCAACAACAGCACCCCTCTCATGGAAGCGATGTGAGTCGTCCAGCCTTTCGCTGTGTAGCAACGTCATGCTGATCAAGGACATGAACAGCATTCACTTTCTCAAGGAATTCCACAGGATCCCCTCAGCTCCTCGAGATGACGATCCGGCAGCCGCATCATCGTACGTCGACTTGATCCGCGAGGTGCAAGCGACGTCCGAGCCGTTTGTTCCCGAGTTCGTGTACGAAGCTATGCGGCTCAATAAGCGCTTCGACCTCATGCGAAGAGGGCACCAGGAAGACGCGGAAGAGTTTCTTGGATTCATACTCGACACGCTGCACGAAGAGCTCATGGTTGCCATGAAGAAGTGGCATGCACGATCGGGCTCTGCTGGCATGGTTAATGGCTCAGCGACGACAGCCACAACATCTTCAGCACCGTCCCAGCAAGGCACAGAGGAGGGCGGAGAGGAAGAGGAAAGCGAAGAGCGGGAGGTAAGGCGGCCTCTCAGTCCCTCGGAGGAAGGCTGGCTGGAGGTGGGACAAAAGGGAAAGACAAGCTTCACGAGAACCACCACTGCGAGCGAGTCGCCCATCACTCGCATATTTGGTGGAAAGCTTCGAAGCGTGCTCAAGACGCCCGGTGTCAAGGACAGCGTTACGCTGGAGCCCTACCAACCGCTTCAGCTCGATATTCAGCCAGCAAACGTCACAAGTATCGATGAGGCGTTGGAGAACCTCTGTGCCCCTGAAACAATCCCCGGCGTTTTTTCTCCAGCGCGAAATGGGCCTGTCGATGCCACGAAGCAAGTCTTTATCGAGACACTTCCTCCTGTCTTGATCCTCCATCTCAAGCGATTCGTCTATGATGAAGTTGGCGGCGTCCAAAAGAGCTCCAAAGAGGTCAGCTATGGGCCGACGCTTGACATCAACGACAAAGTGCTCAGCCCGACAAGGCGAGTAGAAGGGAAGAAAAAGTACAGGCTCTTTGGCATCGTCTATCACCATGGGCGCTTTGCATCTGGCGGGCACTACACTGTCGATGTGCTCCGGCAGGATCAGTCCGAATGGCTCCACATTGACGACACGTTTTGGACATCGGTAGGCGCGCCGGCGCTGAAGACGTCGGGCGAGGCAGGTCCGACGCCAAGTCCGATTAACAAGCGCCATGATGGAGTCGCCTATCTGCTTTTCTACGCACGCGAGGACGTCATTCAGGTGTCCTCAAAGGCGGCAGGTACAGCAGAGACAAAGACCATGGTCCTGCCCACCAAGAAAACAAACTCCCGGCTGGGAAACCAAATGCCTTTGGAAGGAGGCAGCAAAAGGGGAAGCAACAACCATTCGAGGGCAAACAGTACCATGAGCCAGGTGGCCGAAATGTCTCCTGAGAAGACGGAGCGCATCGTGCCAGGTGCAGCGGCTACCGCCTCTAAAAAGACCGCAGGGCGCTGAGAGCCCTAGACGTGCACAAACGCAATCATACACATAACAAGCAAGATCATCACAATGTCACTTCTGGCTCGCTTCATTCTCATATCCTCTTGTTCTTCTCTGCAATATAAGGGCACATTCAAAGTCATCTTCGCTCTTCATACCGGCTGAAGCTGAGTGGTTCGTACTCAACGATAAGCACAGCAAGTACCACAGGAGCCTTCTGAAAGATGTTTCGACCGAGAGAGATCTTTCTGCGCCGCTTACAAAGAAGAGCTATTCCGACCCAACCTCACTACTTTTGTTAAAGGAGGCGAACTCATTTTGCCCGTCAGCGGCCCTCCTTTCCTATAAGTCGGAGCAACGTCCCCATGAATGTTTCTAGGAAGGGCCCTTATTTGCGCACAAGCCGGACCCCGGCCAACCACGCGACTTTGACGCGAAGAGAGGGGGTCGAGGAAATTTAGCGCGCGCCCACCCCAGCGCTTCTCTCTCCTCACTCCCACTAGTCTTAACACGCACACACCTCCTCCTTCCAGACTTCCCGAACAGACAAGCTTCACGCTCCTTTGGTTCCTCAACCCCACGCCAGTTCGATACCGCATCAACTTTTCTCGAGCTTCATTCTTCAGACGGTAACGACGAGACGAGACGGAGGACGAGACGAGACGACGGTTTCACGACATTTACCCCTTGAAGTCTCACAAACTCTCTTGCCCGGTGTAAGGACACCTCTCTGAGCAGATAGCACCGGCAAGAGCTACCCATATCGACAGTCGAAAGGTGCAGAGGACGCTGTTGACGACCTTCAACAGCAAAAGAACAATCAAGCTTCAAATCTATCAAAAGGGACGACTGCACAGTCTGTAGAGTTAAGCCAAGATGGGAGGCTCACTATCCAAGGCGATGGGCAAAATCTTTGGCAACAAAGAGATGCGGATCCTCATGTTGGGATTGGATGCCGCAGGAAAGACGAGTGAGTTGCCGGCCTCTGGTTTTCTTCTGTTACTAAACTGACGGCGATCATCTGAACAGCCATTCTGTACAAGCTCAAGCTGAACCAAAGCGTCACCACGATTCCGACAGTCGGCTTCAATGTTGAGACTGTGCAATACAAGAACGTCAAGTTCAATGTCTGGGTGAGTCCTGCGTGCGCTCGTTCTTCATCACCTTGTGCCCTGAGCTGAAGCCCCGTCGCCGCTCCTAGGATGTGGGTGGACAAGACAAGATCAGGCCTCTCTGGAGACACTACTATACGGGCACCCAAGGGCTGGTCTTTGTCGTTGATAGCCAGGACCGCGATAGGATCGATGAGGCGCGACAGGAGCTCCATCGTATTATTGGAGATCGAGAGATGAGGGACTGCCTCCTCCTCGTCTTTGCCAACAAGCAGGATCTTCCCGGCGGTGAGTCTCTCCCTGCTCTGCCACTTGTACCCAGTCGACTGGCCATCGAAAGCTGACAAAGAAGCGAGGAAACAATAGCCATGTCGCCAGCCGAAGTGACGGAGAAGCTCGGCTTGCACAGGATGAGGGACCGCTCATGGTTCGTCCACCCCAGCTGTGCGACGAGCGGCGAGGGTCTTTTCGAGGGTCTCTCGTGGCTCTCTGCAAATGTCAAGGCCCAACCACCTCGAGCGGCCTGATGAATACACCTTCGCGCTCTCTCAACCTCTCCCACCGTCAATCTCTCAAAAGGAGCCGCAGCTTGTAGGATTTCTACAATCTCGGCAGGAGGGGGAAAGGGACAGAGCAAGGCACTCTTCCCTCCTCTCTCATCTTCCTTTTGGGTCCTTCCTCTTTTTTCCTTCGAAAGACGCATCTTCCTGCCACTCCTCGCGCTGTTATCTTCTTTCATCTCCGTTGCTGCCCTTTTTCTACTTTCTTCCTTTGGTAGCTGTTTCTCTTCTTCCCTTCTCTCTCTATCTTTCTCTCTTTCCTCCCATCGAACAGTGTGCGCGCTGCAGAGCTCTCTAGCGCCCCGTTCACATTTCCTCTTGTGAAATCGAAGATACCACGATTCCAAGCTGTCAATGGAGCGGGAAAGTCTTGGCTTGCCGGTGAAGGAACAAAGCAGTGTGAAGCGTGCGGATACGCCCGGAAAGATGGAGGAGATTCATGCTATGCTGAAGAGCCGAAAGACTGGCTTCATAAGCAGCTCTGAGACAATTTGGAGACTACATGGCAAAATTGGGTTAGAGAGACGGTGTTGATAAAGAGTGGTAAGATGAGGTCGAAGAGGAAGGGCGGTCGGAGGAGGTCACGGAAGATTCTGCTGCTCCTCTGTCTCTATATTATAAAAGGTTTTCTCCTTAAAAAAATGAAGGGGAAAAGGGCGCGAGTGGCAATGGAACGGGAGACGGTCTTGCCTGGCCTACGCTAGAGGATGAAGGCACCGCCGGCGACAACGCCGGCGAAGACGACGGCGAGGGCGCCGAGGCTGCTCGAGTGCGTCGTCGAAACAGCCGCATCGCGGTGGTAGTCCGCGGCCGAAGCCTCAAGAGCGGTGACGTATTGCTGCAACAAGCCAGGACTGCATCAGTCGCTCTGCGATGGGCGGCAAGAGAGGTGGTGCACTCACCTTGACAATGTCGCTGTACGAGACGGTCAGAGTGGGGTAGATCTGCGTGACGGAGTCAGCGAGCTTGGAAGCCACCTCCGAGTAGGCCGTGCCCTCCTTTCCGGCAGAGTAGCCGCCTGTTTGTCGTCCGATAGAGGCAGTAAGCAAAGGTGTCCGGCTGGTCAAGGGTCTGTCATGCTCTCACCAATAAGGTAGCTCTGGAGCGACTCGGAGTTGTAAGGAGGAGTCGACGTCGTGCTGTCGTGATAAAGGCCAGAAAAATCAGTTCGGTCCGGAGCCAGAGCTAGAGGATAAAGAGAAAAGGAAGATGCCAAGAAAGAAACAAGTTGACGGCGGAAATGAAAGAAGCGGCGGCGGATGCGTCCCAAATCCGCCTCTGATACCCTTGCTTCTTCCTTCCCGCTCCATCTTTCTTTCAAAAGCGACCAAAACATCGCATCGGACGAAGATTTCACAAGTAAACACTCACGCGCCGTCAACGCAGCCGAAGGGCTGGGCACGGGGGTCGCCGGCCACGAGGGTGCAGGTAGCGACGGGCGTCGAGGCACCCTGCGAGGCGCCACCAGCACCGCCAGCAGCAGACGAAGCCGATGACGAAGACGACGACGAGGCACTGGTCGAAGAGGGAGCGGCGGCCGAAGACGATGCGCTCGAAGGAGCGGCGGCGCTGCTCGTCGACTGGCCGACGACGGCCTGTGCCAGGAGGGCCAGCGAGAGAGGAGCGAGAGCGACGGAGAACTTCATTTCGTGTTTCTAAGAGGGGGATGCGCGGAAGGGAGCGGCAAGAATTGATGAGAAAAAAAAAGAGAAGGAAAGAGGTGTGAAGGAGGTGAGGACCGAGGGGAGGAACAGAAAAATGGAGGTTGACCGAGAGAAACACGGACGTACGCATGCTCTGAATCTGCCTGGCTCTGAGAGGGGATTCGCCCAAGCTTCTCTGGAACTTGTCCATGCCTCTCTGGCGCGTGCGGCTGCATATTTGTTTTCATTCTTCTATTTCTCGATAAACTAAAATGAAATTCGGTGCCCCCTGAGTAGTACCACCAGTGACAAGTTAGCCACTAAGCCAAGAAGTCTTCCTTGGCTTGCTCAACCTGCTCAACTATTACTAGCTAGAGTAGTGGACCGAGCCATAGAGTTCCTGATGCTGACAGACGCCGGTGTAAGTATACTCCCAGCGCAATCTGTCTTCGGTTGAGAAGTTGGGACTCCATCGTCGGCAAGTGCAGTCCGAAGAAAGCAAACAAGATGACGCATAGTTTCGGCACAGAAGGAGGGCCCAGTCGGGCTTTTCGGATTGGAGATCGAAATGTGAGCGAGCGCGCGCGCGCGCGGCTTTTCGAATTGGACTAAGCAAAGTTGGATATGCACCGTGGCTGGTCAACGGTAGAAGAACGCACCGTGGAGCGTCGACGGTAGAAAGCACACTGTCGGAAACGTCAAAGATGATCGTGGATTCGCGATGACCAAGTGTACAGACGTGAGGACACAATGACTACTCTTTTCTGAGAGTATCTGTTGGCGTCCCTATCAGAGTCACAGATCTCAAGAAGTAGCCGAAAACAGAACCATGTTCTCACAGGCATCCCGAGACTCCATCGCTGGGAGGATTAGACCAAAGTCGAAAAGGCACCAGTCAATATGCATGCTAGATTGTCCTTGTCGTCACTCATTTTGTGACGGAAATGGGTATTGCTTCACTTTGACAGCAACCAAGGGAGGACAGCATCGAGCCAGGCCTTTGGCTGATCGCACATGGGTAAATGGCCAGCATTTGGGATCTCTGCAAACGTGGAGCCCGCCTCTGTCGCCAGCTTTTTGAGCGTCTCAGGGAGCTTGCCATCGGCCGAGCCAGCGACGAGGAGTGTAGACAAGTTCTTGAGTTGCTCGACGAGGCCCTGAGCCAGCAGGTCGTAGCCTTGAAGCGCCCTCGCGCCCTTCTCGAAGCCCTCCACGCTCGTAGAGGTGATCATCGCATGTGTTTTGCGACGCACCTCGTCCGTGGCGCCCGAGCCAGGGCCGTACCATCTGGGCACCGTTGCCTCTGCCAGCGCCTCCATTCCCTTTGCGTGAGCGAGGGCGATGCGTTCGTCCCAGGCTGCGCGATTGGCCTCGGGCGAAGCGGCTTGGGTGTCACACGCCACAATGCGTGCTGCTCGATGACCGTGCCTCACGGCGAATGCCAGCGCGGTGGCGCCTCCCTGGCTGACACCCACCACGGCGTGGGCCTTATCAATGCCGAGGCCATCGAGGACGGCTGCCACATCGTCGGCCAGAGCATCAACGGTGCATGGCTGTGGAGGGATGCTGCTATTGCCATGACCACGTTGGTCGTAGGTGACGATGTTGAAGTGGCCAGACAAGGTGGGCACGACCTGGTCCCACATGGTCAGATTGGTCATGAGCGAGTTGACAAGAACGAGCCAGGGAGCCTGCATGCTGTGGAAGTGCACCCTTGTCGCCAGGTTGACGCCCTGACCAGCTTGAACGAGCCCTCGGTTGCTGGCTCCATCGGCACTGTGCGAGGACGGATAGGCGGCAGCACGGGGCGTGGCTTCCTCCTCGGCAAGGCCAGGCACCGGGCAGGGCTGGCCTGCACGCTCGTCGATGTCGAGGGCAACGAGGAATCGACTGACCATGTTGTACGTCGCACATGTCGCCACAGCCTCGGTCATTTTGCGGTTCGTTGCTGCCTCGCTTTCACTGTCGCCGCCCGTGGCGAGCGCTGCACGCAGCTCGCTAAACGTGCCTTCGGGCACCTGGACCGTCGTCGTCATGGCATCGGCAAGGCGCAGCGCGGCTGCTTGCAGGTCCGACAGCTTGCCAGGGCCAGCCGAGGTGAGCGAGGTCGTCGGTGCTTGAATATCACCAATGCGCGTCAGCTGCTCGCGCGTGACGCCGGCCAACGTGGCGACGTGCTCGTGGTGGATCCACTCAAACGCTGCCCGGTTCCGCGCTGCTACACGAAGGATCTGTTCATTTTCGCATCCCGTCAGCAAAAAGAGGGTTCATGGATGCATTCAATTCCATCACAGAGAAGAACACCCACCATAATCTCCCTCAGGTCGTCCTGGAGCGTACTGCCAGTGCGAATGGCGCCCAAGAGCTTGGACCAGCCCTCAGCGACGGGAGGCGCATTGAGGAGGGATCGGTCCAACGGCGTCAGCCCACGGGTGCCACGCCGAGCACGAATGGCATCCGCAATGGGTCCCGGCGTGTCTTTGGGTACATATGGGACGCGCACCATGGTTGGTTCGAGGGAGCAACGGCACTTGGTGAAGAATGGTTTCGTTGGTCAAGCTGGACACGAAGGACGTTGAGGAGAGTGGAGAAAAAAACGCGGACACGCCGAGTTCTTCTCCGATCGGAATTAGTTCGTCCACCAAATCGAGAGTAAAGCGTCGACAGGAAGGAAGGCAGGCTTCAGAACATAAGCATTTGACAGACCGTTGTGGAAAGTGAGAAGTCCATAACCATGCAGACAGGAAGGTAGATCGAGGAAGAGTACTTTCAGGGGAAGAAGCTCTGCGTCGTTGTATAGCCTCGCGCGTGTCCTACCATATAAATCCTTCTCTTCACCTTCCTCCGTGACGGTCCTCCAGTGCAGTCCTTACCTCTTAAATGCACATCTTGATAAAGAAAACAGGACTGCTCCCGAGAAGTGCTCTTAAGTATCCGCCTTTTCAACGAACAGGGACTAGCCAAGTCTCGGTAGTGACTGTGCTTCGATGAGCCATACCGTTAATTCGGCCTCTTTCTGACATGAAACCTCCCGTCCTGCCTTCTATTTGGAAGGTAGCATGAAGGGCAGATTCAAGTTCGACTTCTTCTGTCAGACAATGTAAAATGTGCCACATTCGCACTACAAAGGGTACGACTTTCGTCTGGACGAATCCTTCATATATTATGTATACAGATGAGGAGAAATGTCATTATGCAGTGGCAGCCGTGGCCGAAGCTTCAGAAGCGGTAGCTTGAACGGACGTAGGTGCAGGCGCAGGTTCGACGATACCTGCGCCTCCTCTGGCCGCTGCACTTCTCGCCGGAATGGAAGTCTCCACGAGGTTCCCCAGCCTCGGTGCGGTGCTCCTCGTGAGGAATTCCGTCGGGACAGGCAGCTTGGCCGATGCCAGTCGGAGTGCTGGACAGTGACGGGAATTGTCAGCTCTTCGTGCGCATCTCAGATCTGTAACAGAAAGTAAGCTCACCCTCCTTTGCCACCTCTGGTCGAATCTCGACTGGTCCTCCGACCTCAAAAATGACACGCCCGACCGGTGCTCTAGCAATAGCAACATGTGTCCGTCAGCAAATCCGAACCTCAGCGAGCTGGCTCGCAAGCACTCACCTGCATGCCCAGAACTCAAAACTGCCCTTTCCCTTGCCCATTCTTGTCTCGTTGCCCTTCACGCACACGGGGATATCCGGAAACACTCTCAGAAACACCTGGGCGCCCTTGACGACTTTGAGCTTGCGCTTGAGGGCCGTCTCTGCACTCTGCAGCTGTTTCGCCGAGAGCCGAGCGGGAGCCAGAAGCCTCAGCCCGTACTCTCCTTCGTTCAGGGTCGTGCCCTTGAGGGAGCCGCCCGTCGGCATGGGGACCCGGCCTTTGTGCGCCTTGCGATACTTTGTCCGACGAGGCGCGAGCTGAGATTTGTTCCTAGCAAAGATGGTTGGCCCATTCGAATGAATCGGAGATCGCGATGAGGACGCAACGAGTCCTGCTGATGACGAGCGAAGGGACAGCCCCGCCAGGGCGCTCGTCAGTGACGAGAACATCCTTGTCTTGTCTTTTGGTGAGAAGTGAGACTGCAGGTTTAGGGCTGGGCAGGAAGAAAAGATGTGACCGACTAAAACTTTGCACGTGGGCTAAGATGACAGAAACTGAAGAAGGTGCACGGACTTTTCTAGGCCATTCTCAGCCATCAAACACTACAGCTCACGACAGGTAGTGACGGGAACCATGGTTGGCAAGCTCAATTACTCAAAGTGGGACAACCTGGAGCTGTCGGATGACAGCGACATCGAGGTTCACCCGAATGTCGATAAAAAGTCCTTTGTGCGATGGAAGCAGCGCGACATTCACGAGAAGCGAGAGGTGCGCAAGGCCGAACTTGATGGGTTCAAGAGGGAAAAGGACCTTAATGAGGAGCTGGCGCCCAGACTTGACGAGGTGGGTCTCCTCTGTAGCACTCAAGAGGGTATTAGCACAAGCTTACTTGCCGTACAGATCTTGGAAGGAGCACGAAAAGAAGGAAGCTCGTACTACTCGCGAGAGGTTTCTAGATTGACGGCCGACAGAGCCTCGCGAGGCAACAAGGATGGACCCAATGGACCGACAACAAATGACATGATCCTCTCCCTTCTTCTGCAAATCAACGACGAGCCTAGCGTCAAGGGCAAATCATCGTCGGATCTCGATGAGGCTCTCGTTGCCAAGCTTCAAGAGCACAAAAGGAAGCTCGCCGAACGGCAGACTGAGGTAGCGAGCAAAATTTCAGAGATGGAGGAAGAGGACCGAAGAAAGATCACGAGCGACTCGTTGAGGGAAGGATGGAGCGGAGGCCACGTCACCAAAGCCGAATCAGAGCCAGCGCTAGCATCCAAGCCGGCTGCGACAGCCAACAAGGGCAAGGGAAAGATGACGGAACAGAAGATCGAGACATTGAATGCGTCTAGTCTCTCTCCCGACTCGGATGCAGAGGATGATGACGACGATGAGAGCGTTCCCACCATGACGCCTTCGATGCGTGATTTTCTGTCTTTACCTCCCGTCATTCCCTCGTCGCTGCCCCTCTCGCTCTCGAGCCTCCCCGCCAACTTCAACCCGTCGCGCGATGTCAAGAATGAGCCATTCGAGCAGGCGCTCCAATTTCTTTCCAAGAACAAATCTCTATTGCGCGAAGACAGCGGCACGACGGACGCGCTCCTCGTCGAGGCCTTTCAAGCGGCGATGCGCTCCGACGCCAAGCGGGCACGGAGCTGTGTTGAAAAGGGCCTGCTGGTGCAATATTGCAACAAACTTGGAAAGGACGGCGTCAGTCTGTTTTTCAGGCGGATGACGAGCACAGACGGCAAAGCCGCTGTGGTGTTCTTCAATGATGTCCTCTCTACGCACGCGCGCATCATGGAGCGATCAAAGGTTCTGTTGGCCGAGCAAAACCAGCAGCCTTCCTCTGGAGAGGGGGGAAAGGCAGGTGAAGAGCAGATTCAGCTCGTCGCCGAAGATCCGTCTACCGTCATCTCGTTCGAAGTCCCCGATGGCCCACCGCCGGAGCACCTCACACTCGAGGGCGAGGGGGTAGAATCGATGGATGTTGAACAAGTTCGCGTCTTCCTGCAGCGTCGTTGGGACATCTACCAAGGCTTTTCCGACGACTTCCGGCAGGCCCTGGAGACGAGGCAGCTCGATCGGGTGAATGAAGTGCTGGGGAAGATGAACGTCGAAGAAGCCGAAAAAGTCGTGGGCTTGCTCGACGAGGCAGGAATTCTGAGCTTCAGCTCCAAAGAGGTCAGAGATGAGACTGGTAAATAGCTTCTCTCAGAAGGACGCTTTCGTGGTCCTGTATTGGAGAGTTTCATGAGGCGGATTGTGCCAGTTCATGTATTATGCTTTGAGTACAGGAGAGAAAGCCATACAATGTGAACGATTGAACGAGAAAGAAGATACAGTGATTAGCTCAAGAGCTTGTGTCCTTCTCGTGATTGTCCCGCCGAGCTGTATCCAAATTTGGTTGCTTTTGCTGTGTCGAGGACGACGAGGTTGATTCATTTGAGCCGAAGAGGACATGCGGTGGCTCTTCAGCGCCTGGAGACCGGAGGCTCTCGATCTTGTGCAAGGCTGCGTTGTCATTGGCGCCCTTGGCATCGATCGAGAGCGGTCTTGCCTTTGTGTTTGCTCCAGCTGTAGTCGGCGGGGGCACAAGCTTT
This sequence comes from Acaromyces ingoldii, assembly GCF_003144295.1. Taxonomy (NCBI): domain Eukaryota; kingdom Fungi; phylum Basidiomycota; class Exobasidiomycetes; order Exobasidiales; family Cryptobasidiaceae; genus Acaromyces; species Acaromyces ingoldii. Next base: position 1,932,863 of record NW_020290247.1, read on the forward strand.
CCACCGTGGAAGCTCGACCGCTTGTCGACAACGAAGGCCAGGAATGGATCGGCAGTAGCACCAGCCTCGGACTTATGCTCTGCTTCTGATCCATTTGCGACTAGCTTGAAGGGCCGTTCTGGCGAAGTGAGAGAGGCTTCCTGTGAGTCTGCAGACGGAGACGAAGACTGTAGCTGGACTTGTGGGAAAGCCCGTTCTGGCGAGTCAGGCCCGACGCTGAGGAGATGATGAGGTTCGTCGTCCATGTCTTCTTCTTCGAATGATGACGGCGTTCGGCTCGCCTTGTCGACTTCGTCCACTGAAGGCAGGGTGATGCTATTACTATCTTTTGCATACCGATCCTTGGTCTCGTCAACATCGTCGTCGTCGTCGTCGTCATCTTCTTCCTCTTCATCGTCGTCGTCGGCATCTTCAAACATGCTCGAGTCGCCTTCGGCACTTTGCTCCAGCGGCTGGTGCTGATAGAAGTCCGAAAATCTCCTGAGCCCCACCTCGCCTGGACTTGAGGAAGATACCTGGCTCTCTGGCCCTCGATCGTCATCGGCGTCCTCGTCCATCGCAAATGGCTCCGTCTGGCTCTGTCCTTCCATGAGCATCATCATCATCGAGTCGCCATTGGTCAAGGTGCTCTCGTCTCGTGGAGGACGGTGGGGGCCACCGTCAGCAGGACCCAAGACCAGATCTCGGCGAGGGGCCTCCTCTTCTACCTCCGCCGTGATCGTCTCATCTGGCTTTCGTGCTGGATCGTCGGGGCCAAGGACGCCGAGGATGATATTCCGGACGTCTGCCGATCGATCATGCGTTAGCCTCCGGAGCAAGTCGATCAGCTCGTCAGAGCGCGATTGCGGCGAGGCATAGAGCTCCTCGAGCCGACACATGAGGGCAACAGCCTTGGCCAGAGCGATTCGAACGTCAACGACAGGGTCGCGTCCCAACGCAACCAGGCGACCCAAGAGGAGCATCTCGACCGACGAGCGCTGTACGCGGTGATGAAAGAGGGCCTGCATTGCCATGAGGCAACCGACTCGAGCACGGTACGACTCATTCTCGCCAATGTCGGCCACCATGCCGAGGAAACCATCGGCGACAACCTGGTCGTGCTCTTCAAAGATTTGATAAAGTGTCGGGACCGAAGTGACGCCCGCAGCGCGGACGGCGCTGACGACGTCGACGATAGCATCGCGCATCAGATGGACCAAGGTGCCTTCGTCGTCGGAAAGGAGAAACTTGGGCGCTAGACTTGGAATCAGCTGCACCAATTTTTCCCTCAACCTCCAGCTCGAGGCAAATGTCGTCTGCCACATTCCATGCAGCTTGCGCAGCTCGGCCTCGCCATCGACGGCATCGACGTGAGACAGCAGCACATCGGCATGCTCCAGAGCAGCAGCTCGCACCTCGATGTCGTTGTCCTCTACCAGAGCTCGACGAAAGAGCGGCAGAATGTCTTGGCTCGCCGCCTGCGGCCCAACGATCTTGGCGACTTCATGCAAAGAAGCCGCCAGGCTTCGTCGCACCTTGCCCGACACATCCGTGCACAGGTCCTGGTGAATGGCGCGCAGTCTTGGCCACTGCTCCTTGCCTACAGTCAGGAGGACGGCAGGCAAATTGTAAGCCATGACAAGGGATCGTTCGGGATCGGAGCGATAAGCACCACCCTCTGCACTCCACGTTGAGGGCGGAGCGTTCTTCTTCCGCTTGGTGACGCCGTTGGGGGCATGGCCAAAACCAAAGTCGGTCAAGAGTGACTGCCTTTGCATGTCCGATGCCATGAAGCCGCCATTTGACCACGAATCGGCGTCTTGATCGATCGATGAGCTATCGTCCTCCATTTGGGCGTCATCGTCCACTTCCTCCTGCCCATCAAAGGGCTCACCGAGGTAGTGCCGCAGCAGTGGCTCAGGCACGCCCTGCGGATCGTTGTAGAAGAGGTAGATGACTTCGCCAATCGTCTCCAGTGCGGCAGCCCGCACGTTGCGCGAGACGTCCAGCACGAAAGCTCGCATCGTCGGCACCACATTCATCCGCCTTGTCTCCGCGTCGACACGAGAGTACATGTTGGGCAGCGAGAGACATGCCGCCTGACGGACATGCCAGATCTTGTCTTTGCAGCACTCCATGAAAGCGGGCAGAAGCTGATCTGTGAGGACCTGAGCGTCGACGACGGAGCGAGCGAGGGCGCCCATGGCAATGGCGACTTCCTTGCGGACAAAAAAGGCGTCGTCGCTGTGCAGCCGAACAATCTCTGGAACGATACGCTCGACGAGGACGTCTTGCTGGACGAGCTTGTCGGTGCTCAAGGCAGCCAGCAAGCTGACAGAAGCCATCCGACCAACAGCGGCCTCTTCGTCGATGTGGTACTTGCCAAAGGCGCTCAGGACAGGGGAAGAGCCCTCGTACTGGTCCTGAGACCAGTCTTCCATCGTCTGACTCTGCACATGGGGATCGAAGGAGACTTCCTCGGCTGCAAGGCCATCGTCGAGATCATCGTCCTTTTTCCCGTTGGCCTCTTCCATGTCGACAATATCGTCGTCATCGTCATCGTCTCTCTTCTCGATTCCGTTGATACCGACGCCATTGGCTATGGGCTCTGCCTCGTCCATGTTGAAATCGATCTGCTCGAATTGACCGTCGTCTTCCTGCTCTTCCTGCTGCGAGGTCTGGCTCTGCAGCTCAGGACCTTGATTTTGCTTCTCGTCGGGAACATGGTGATCACGCTCCTGCTCCTGCTCCTGTTTTTGACTTCTGTCTTGCTCCTCCATCGCATCCTCCACGCCGTCATCTTCCGGCCCCTCGGGGTTCGCATGAAGCTTGCCAATGGCAAAGGCAACGTTATCCAAGAGCTCCGCCTCGACGAGTTCTCTCTGATTTGGCCCGAACTGGTATGGCGCCAACTGAACCCGAAGACCTTCCCGCGCCGCAGCATCTCTAACGAGCGCCGTTGTCTCTTCAAAGGCTTCTGTCAGTTGAGGTTCGCCGACTTGCTGCGACTGCTGCTCGCCTGGCTCTCCCAGGATTGCCAGGCCGTGGAGACGAGCAAAGAAGTGAACAAGGGCCGCTTGGGCTGACCCGGCCAGTTCCGCGTTGGAGTTCAAGAGAAGGGCACAGAGCATGGGCGTGAAGATGCTGACGGACAGCCGGGGCCGTGTTGCACGTTCCACCTCGTCCTCGGGCACTGACTCCTTGCCTTGATCGGCATTGACGGGTGCGCCATTGTCGCCTTCCGTGTCCCTCGACTCGCCCCTCCCAGCGCCTAGGCCCTCGTTGCTTGTTTCCGTCAGTGGGCAGTTGCGAAAGAAGAACCACATGACCTTGTGCAGGTTAGGCACAAAGGCCGAGCAGACCTCCAACTCTACGTTACGCAGAAACGTTAGCCATCAGAAACGAGGCAACCAATTCAAGCAGAGAAAGACACCCACCATCGCAAGCGAGACCGTTGAGGAGCGGAATGACGTATTCGACTGCGTCGCTCAGCTCGACATCAAGGATCCAATCGGCGAGTGAGCGCGCGACGAGGACTCGGTGAAAGGCCATGTCGCTTTTGGCAAAGAGGAAGATCCTCTCGAGTGTCGTAAGGCTTTCCTCGCTTGGCTGCGCATCCATGCTCCCTTCTCCATCTTCGTCGTCCTCATATTCGACGGCAGCCGATGCCTCGCCAGGTATTCCTTCGGCCTCTTTCGCCGTTGGCATCGGACCATCAAAGGGAGAAGGTCCGTCGACGACGCCCGAAGAAAGCGTCAGGAACGGTCGCAGCCCCGCCGCATCACTGCTCGAAGACGAGGGGGAGACACTGTCGTCCGACGACTCTTCACCTCGTATTCTCTCCTCTGCCCTCTCAATGACACTGGATCGCCAGCCCATGCTCTCGTCGTCACTGCTCCTGAAATAGCCGAGAAAGCCCTCGTTTGCAGGCACAGGAGGCACGACGGGCGCATGGGTCAGGCTTGGACGCCTTGGTGCGACTGGCCTTGCCGCCTTGGCTTCCTCGGTGGCGGTGGAGGGTACTCCAGCCTCCTCGCCATCGAGCTCATCGACGAATCCTCCGTCGTTTACACGGGAAGAACCTCCCTCCCCTTCTTCTTCTTCTTCTTCTTCATCATCATCTTCGTCGTCGTCCTCATCGTCGCGATCATCATTTGTGCCTACGCTCTCTCGACCGCTGGAGCCATCTTCTGACCCAACGTCATCGGGATCGTCGCTCAATTCGTAGCCCGACCTCGGCGGCATGCCGATGAAGCTCCTAGTCTTTGGCGGACTCTCTGCCCCGCCAATTCCGTCTGCCGCCAAGACTCTCGGACTCAAAGCTGGACTACGTGCTCGTAGGAAGCTTTCGGGTCCAAATGACCCCGGGTGGTAATTTGTAGGAGAGGTCGACGGCGCGCTAGAGTCAACCCATCTAAGAGAGGGTGAGGAAGCATGTGGAGCTGTTGGGCCGTGACTGTCATCTGCCATTCTCTCATCGCCATGCAACGCCGAGCTCTTTTCACCCGAATTCGAAGCTGCTGAAACCTCTGCAAGGGCGTGCTGCGGGTTCACCCTCGTCGAGGCTTGTCCAACCGGGCTGAAAATTTTTGTAATGGGACTGCTGCTTTCACCCAAAGTCGAGGACGATGGATTGTCTCCTTGATCAGAGGACGCAAGTGTCGGAGATGGCGAAGAGCCGGAGCGTGTCCTGGCATGACTCTGTTGGAAGTCAAGCGCCTTCTTTGTTGCTATCGGCTTTGGCACAGCCAGTGCCGGACGTGAAGAAGGCGACGAAGAGGGCGATGACGGCAGAGCGGCTGGCGATAGTCGCGGGCTGGAGGAGGCCAGACCACTACTACCAGACCGTTTTCTCTCGTGCCTCGAATGCGCCATTGATGAAGGTGACGGCGTCCGCTGAAGCCGCAGCACGGGCGAGTGCGACATGTCTCGTGTGAAGACGGGCGAGCCGGCAGCCAGCTCCTGTCCTCCACGACGACGAGGGCTAGATGGTCCGGGGACCGAAATTGCCGATGCAGGTGTTGGAGAGTACTCATCCCTCAGCGAAGGAGGTACTGGCGTGTAGGCAGATGTGTGCCGTCCGTGGCCCGCTTCGTGAGATCCGTCCGGCGATTGGCGCGGGTCGTCAGCCACCCAGACCGTGTCGATGGGCAGCTCCGGGTCGGGATTGAGGGACAGAGTCCTGGCACTCGCATTGGGCGACAGTAGCGGCGAGGGTATTCTTGGGATTGGCTCTGCGCCTCCCGACAGCTTCCTCCCATGACTCTGTCCGCCAAACGCCTGAAGTCGGGGCGACAGAGGCATCGCGAAGGCCCTTGACGGCGAAACCGCCCTTCTTGCCATTGATGCAGGGGAAGACGAGGTCGAACGAGGCGAGTTAGCGCTGAGTGAGCTGCTGGGATTTGACGCGGATCTCTCCATATGCCTTGCGAATGCTCCTCGTCTCGATTCGGGCGACGAAGAGGCCGAGCTGCCGTCGCTGCCATCGCTGCTCCCCGCTGAGTGGGGTCGCCACCCGGCCTCGAGCATCTGTAAATGCGCATGCGGATGGACGTGTCCGCTGTGCGATGCACTGGCTGGGGGAATCATCTGCGGCGAGGCGACTCTGGCTGGGACGAGGTGCTGGAGCAGAGCGTGATGTGCATCGTTGCTCGCAGAGCCAGGGCCAACAGATGCAGGCGTGAACAGCGAGCCACTTCGCATCGTAGGGCTGAGATTCACAGACCTCGAACGAGAGTGCTGATGCCTGTGCGACGACGGCCCTCCGCCTCCATGTGTAGTGCCTGGCGAATTTGACGTTGCTGTAGATGCTGATGCTGATGCGAACGCTGAAGAGGAAGGCGAGGAGGACAGGGAAGGAGAATTTGCTGGATGGCTTGATGCGAGCAGAGGGGAAGAACCACTGCCATTGGATGATATCGGCGGCGGCGGCGGGGATGATTGCGGAGCCAAACCTTGGTCTGAGCCAAGCGGGCGAGGGTCAGTCTCAAGGCCCGCCTCTCCCACCAGATATTCACCCTCTCCTCTTGGCAGAGAAGAAAGGCCACATCGAGAACTCACCGCTTGCTTCGCCACTACCGTGCGCAGCCATGGTTGTGACTGTTGCTCTCCTTCGCCCTCCTCTGCCGACCGGCAAGGGCGAGAGGCAGTCTCCTCGAAAAGCGTCCAAGTGCGAGCGGCCGTCTCCTTCTACCAATTCGACAGCAGCAAAGGGCACACCTCCGTTTCTCAACGAGGATCACCTGCGCCGCCCGTGGAAGATGGGTTGATGGTCTGGACGGTGACGGGTGGGGGTTGACGACGACTGAAAGAGTCTTCTACGAACCTATCGCGTGAGACCGCGGAATCATTCGCAAATTTTTGTCCAAGTGTCCTGTGTTCTTCGATAGCTGCTCGGGTGCACCACTACTTCGAAGCAGTGGCAGGCCTTCTATCCTGTAGCCCACTCCTATCTCTGCAGGGCTGGAACGGATAAGAGAAAGAAAAGGAAAAAGTGGGCGAGCCGCAATGACACGAAGGGCGCCCTGCGTCTTTCCTCGTCGTCAGTAGTCCTTGTCGGATTCGATGTCTCTTGGCTCTCTGCTAAACATCCGTCGACCGAGGAAGTGCGCGCGACCTGAGAAAAAAAAAAACACAAAAAAAAAGAAACACCGGAGCTTTTATCCACGTGGCCTCTCATGTCGTCTTTTTCGGTCACACCTCGTCCGTTCGGGCTTCATGTAAAGGCAATGATGAGAGAAAGGAAGTGACAGCGAGGAGTCCCAAAAGTACAGTATATTGTTGTGTGGAGAGAGTGAACCGGGTGAACTGCAGTTCACTCAACGCTTCTTGCTGCTGCTAGCCTTCTTCTTTGGCTTCTCGTCATCGCTGCCCACACCCCGGTCGCGCCGGTCATCCGCCCTCTTGGCCTTCTTCTCCATCTCGTCCCAGTCCTCTCCGCTATCTTCATCACTTCCGCTCGCGTCAGAGTCATCACTGTCGTCGCTGCTGTCGAACTCGCTGCTGTCTTCGTCTTCGCTTGTCTCGTCCTCAAATACCTCTTCGCTGTCGACCTGGTCTCCAAAGTCACTACCCGAAGCCGATTCGTCAGACCCGTTTTCGGAGTCTGAGTCCGAGTCGCCAGACAGAAATGACCATCCTCCTTCTTGGAAGAACAAGTAAGGGTCCTCGCGGACCGTCGACAGAATCTGACCCCAGTTGAGATTCAGAGGACCCTCGGTGACGCAGATGTCACAAGAATCGAGGAACTCCTTGATGGGGTCGAGATTCTTGACGTCGATCGAATTTATGTGGATGGGTGGCTTTGAAAAATCGCTGTTGATGATGACCATGTCGAAATTCTTGAGCCCAAAAGAGACGCGTTCAAGGTGCACGCACTCGATCTCGGAGAGGGTCACGACAAAGAAGGGAGGGTCCGTTAGGTGGACGAGGCAGTCGGCTGTTGGCTGGAGCAAGACTTGGGTCCGGACGGGGACACCATCGAAGCCCAGTTCACGGAACGGTATATCAACGGTGAAGCGATTGTCGTAAGCCGCTGCAATCTGTCCTGCAAAGGCCTTGAATTCCTTGTTGAGGATACGCCTTCGCCTCCTCTCCTCTTGCTCCAGCTCGATTTCGTCTTCGTCGCCGCCACGGTACTTGCGCTTTCGGTTTCCAGTCTCATCGTATTGTACGTCGGTTGCTTCGCGGTAGAATTGAACGTCCTTTGTCTTCTTCTTCCCTACAAGAATAGGTGCCTTGAGGTGGAAGTGAATGATGACAATCATCTCGCTGTCGCAAGGCTGGAAGAAGAGATGCTTGATGTTGTTGAAGAGCACGTCGATCTTCTGGTCGGGTCTGACCGGTGAAGCGAAGCGAACGCCATTTTGGTGGATCTCTAGGCTGCCCGGCACCCTTTTTCCGTCGAGTGCAGGTCGAGGGAAGAGCTCGACGAGGGTAGGCACCCTGCCCTTTGTCAACACGATCTTATCTTGCTCGACAACGTCGGCCATCTCGGCCATCTCGGCCAGGGCCTTTGTCGCCGCCTTTTTCAGCTCGGAAATGTCGCGGTAGAGTTCGCTAAAGTGTTGCGTGTCCGACGAACGGAAGGACATGCTGCGCACGAACGTCGCATCGGGGTCTTCGAACGGCACGTCCTCCTTCTTGCCCACAACTTGTCCGGGCGAGATGAAGTTGAAACGAAGGTAGGTAAAGTCACCTTCGTCGCTCTTGCTGAGGTTCTTGAGCGTGTTAATGTGAAAGGGCACAGCGAATCCATAGATGGGAAGGAAGATGGACTGGGCCTTGTAGTCGATGAAGATGCGCAGATCGGCCGTCTTGCTCGGCATCATGTGATCCCGCTTGTAGCTTTCGAACTTTTTGAAGGTCTTGCCGTTCTCCTTGGAGCCCTCGCCATCCTGATTTGCGAAGCGGCCGAGGCCGTCCTCTTGCTTCTGCGCTTGGAGCTCCTTCTGGTGCGCCTTCATCTTGTTGGCCGTGTTGAGGTCCATCTGGTCCCCTTTGTTGCGGCTCCTCAGCGTCTTGCCGCCGGCCTGGATCCCCTGGGGCTCCTTCTTCTTTGGGGAAGGCTTGTCGCTCGAAGTGGAAGCCATGGCTGCGCACGGGGTGGTGTTGGTAAAGAGAGGAGAGAGAGAGGAACAATGTCTGCACGCGCGTCATTTACAAATGCATTTTTCAGAGGCGCGGTGAGCCTGGAACGCTCACGCGTCTGTCCACGAAAAGCGATCTTGACGGTCGCTATTGCGCGCTTTCTCGTCGAAGTACAGTGAGCTACGAAAGCTTAAGAGCGCGAACTTCGAGCAAGCTGGCTGGCAAGACTGGACTGAGACTCAGCGAGTCTTATCCCTCTGACCTTCAAGGTCGCTTAGCAGGTAAAAGCTGCTGCCTTCGACAGAAGAGGTGTCGCGGGGTGAATTGGTCTTCTTCCCACATGGGAGCCGAATTTAAAGATCACGATTAGCCTCTCACGTTCCTGGTCAGCTATATGTTCGTGCAACAACACCGGGCCCTCCCGCTTCAGGACCTTCTCTTCGTGTCGACAAGATGTCGAATTGGTGGAGAATGAGGCTCTCGCCGAGCAGGGGCGGGGAAGATGAGCAAGAAGAGGGCCCTGCGAGGGCTCGTGCCAAAGGACAGATCACTAGGCTACCTGGGGGGAACAATGCGGTAGGCGCCTTCTGCCTGAGCCTCGTTGCCTTCACGATACAAACCGAAGCTGCTCAGTACGTGCAACAGACATTAGGTTATCGGAAACCATTCTTGTCGCTGTGAGTCTCCTTGGCCTTTGGCTGTCGTTAAAGGAGGTATCACGCTGACGACAGACGACTGGTCTACTGTAGCTACGTCGGCCACAGCGGATTCATTCTGCTCTTTCCCATGCATCTCGCCTACCTCCGCCTGACCCATCCCGAGATCCCCCTGTCTCACTGGCTCCACCTCATTGCGCAGAACCTGCATTGGCAGGTCTCGACACCCACCAATGCTGTGCCCCTTCCAGCGTCGGATCGAATTCGTCGGCGGATCAGCTCCTTGAGCTTGCGGCTCTCACAAACGCGCGACGATGACACGCTCCAGCAACGCCTCGAACAGGAGGAGGAACAACAGCGCTTTAGCAGCCGTCACCGAAGCAACAGTACACCGCCGCCTTTTTCGTCGTGGATCGAGGAGCGGGTGGGGTTCAACCTATGGAAGCTCCTCCGCCTCCTCGCCGTCTTGACTTTCGGCCTCACTGTCCCTGCTCTGAGCTGGTACTCGGCAGTGCCACTGACGACAATGGCGGACATCACAACAATCTACAACACCTACGCCGTCTGGGCCCTCGTCTTTTCCATCTGGTTTTTGGGAGAGTCGTGGGAGCGCAGAAAAGTCTTTTCGGTCCTTCTCGCATGTGGGGGTGTCATTTTGGTAGCGTATGGCGGTGCAGAGCACAGGAGAAGGCCGAGAGAAAAGGACCCAGTGTACGGCAAGCCAGGACAGGGCGACGATCCTGTAGCCAATGCGACCATGGCAGCTGCTGGGATGGCGGCCCGAAGTGCGCTCACACACCTGGCCGAGAGGAAAGAGGATGATCAGAGCGGGCAGAACCCTGTACTGGGAGACCTGCTCGCTTTCATCGGCGCAGTCACGATGGCAGCATACGAGATGGCGTTCAAGGTCGTCGGGACGCTACCTGATGAGCAGGGCCAGAACGAGCGATACTCTGCCGTCAGCCGGGACAGGACTGCAAGGGCACAATCCTACGCAGGCTACAACAGGGCAGGCTTGACAACGGAGGAGCAAGGCCTGCTTGGAGAAGAGGAGGAGCAAGGAGGAGAAGGAGATCAAAAGAAGAGCGGAGAAGAGGAAGAGGAAAATGGCGAGCCACAGCATATCCTCGGCGACGATGACGAAGACGACCAAGCAAGGGCACGAAGCACCGAGAGGACGGCGATCTGGAATGATAGCGACATTAGCAGAAATGGTTCGCCTTCGTCCTACCAGGCTATCGGCCCGCAAGCCAAGCCTGGTGATGAAGATCCTTTCGACGCAGGCGACCTAGGTCGGACTTTGACCGACGCGGTCCCGACGAAGACAGACAGCAAGCGCAAGAGCGTCAAGATCAACGAGGGCGAGGACGCCCCTCGCGTGACGGAAGAGGAGGTTTCGGAAGACGCATCGGAGGAAGAGAGCGTGGTCGAAGATGCAGACATCGAAGAAATCCAAAAAGGCAGCACGAGGCTGCACAGGACCAAGTCTGCCTCGACTGTGGGCCGCAGCAGCCTTCGCAACGTGTTCGATGTCGACGAGGAGGAAGACGAGCAAGGAGATCAAGATCAACTCGCTGGAGCGAGACCGCGGTCTGTCCGAGTGGGGTCCTCGATGAGTGTTGCATCGACGATGCACCAGAGGTGGATGCCACCGCCGCTGCCCTTTGGCTTGCATGCCATTATCATCACGAGCGGCATCGGTCTTGTCACTTTTTCGACATTGTGGATCGGCATTGTGGGTGTCTGACTTCACATCCTTCGCTTACCTCCTTTTACTGACTCCATTCCCCTCCTATCTAGCCAATCGCCCACGCCCTGTCACTCGAGACTTTCGAGCTGCCGCACAACTTCCGTACAGTCCTTGCCATCTTTCTCGTCGTCTTCATGGGCGTCATCTTCAATGGCTGCTTTTCCATTCTCCTGTCGCTCTGGGGCCCCGTCTTGGCCTCCGTCAGCTGCCTCCTTACGACGGTCCTAGTCTTCTTTGCGGACTTGGCTCTTGGAAACGAGTTCCATTGGATCTCGCTCCTCGGTTGCATCTCAATCGCTGCTGGCTTCGGCGTCCTGGTGTCGGGAGGCAATATGCATTAGAAATGGCTCTGTCGAAACGAGAACTCTGTATCATAGCAAGTAAACAACCAGCCAAATCACTCTTGCACATGAACAGCTGGAGAGAGAAGAACTTCTATTTGTTGGTCTTTGTGAATCATCGACGAGGAAGACACCAAGAGACGGAAGAAACATTTACAAGAAAAGGAGCAGCAAACAAAACTTTTGAGAAAACACTGAAGAAAAAGAAAAGGAGAATATTACTTTTGTGTGTGGTCGCCGACGGTTTGCCTGCAGACTCAAGCCTCGACGGCAAGGGCTGCCTGCTTCTTCTGGGCCATCTTGACGTGTCGGTTGTCGTAAGACCTCTTGGGGATGCCACCCGACCATGGGAGCCTGCTGCTTCCCTCGAGCTCGGAGTCAATGCTGGCTGCGCACGCCCTGCCCTCGTTGATGCCCCAGACGATGAGACTCTGGCCTCGCCTGCAATCGCCACATGCCCAGACACCCTCAACGTTGGTCTTGTAAGGGCTCTTTCCGTTGAGGTCGTCCGCCTTGATGTTTCCTCGTCCGTCCTGGTCGAGGTTGAGCGAGGCAAACGATTCGCGCTCGGGCTGCAGGAAACCAAGCGAGAGGAAGACGAGGTCGCACTCCCATCGCTTCTCGCTTCCCTCGACCTTGTTCATCTGCCATCGCCCACTTGCGTCCTTCTCCCACTTCACCTCCTGCGTGTGGAGCGCGATGAGCTTGCCCGTCTCCTCGTCCTTCTCAAACGAGGTAGTGGTAATCTCGTACGTGCGGGGGTCCTTGCCGAACTTCTCCGTGACCTCGTTGTGGCCGTAGTCGGTTCGGAAGATGCGTGGCCACTGCGGCCAAGGGTTGTCGCGGCTTCGTCCGTTGGTCGGCGGCATGGGCAACAGCTCGAAGTTGTTGACGCTCTCGGCACCGTGTCGGATCGACGTACCGATGCAGTCATTGCCAGTGTCACCACCGCCAATAACAATAACCTTCTTGCCCTTGGCCGAGATGTAGCGGCCGTCCTCAAGACCAGAGTCGAGCAGGCTCCTCGTGTTCATGCTAAGGAAGTCCATGGCGAAGTAGACACCATCGGCCTCGCGGCCGGGAATGTTGAGGTCGCGAGGCTTGGTGCTTCCCGTGGCGTAGACGAGCGCGTCATTCTGCGCTTGCAGGTCGTCGGCGCTGACGTCCTCGCCAACGGTGACGCCAGTGACAAACTTGACACCCTCATCCTCCATGAGCTTGAGACGACGCAGAACCGTCTTCTTGTCGAGCTTCATGTTGGGAATACCGTACATGAGCAGACCACCGGGGCGGTCGGCACGCTCATAGACGGTGACGGAGTGACCAGCGCGGTTCAGCTGATCGGCACAGGCCAGGCCGGCGGGACCGGATCCGACGATGGCAATCGTCTTTCCGGTGCGCGTCTGCGGAGGCCGGGGAACCATCCAGCCCATCTCCCAGGCCTTGTCAATGATGGCGCACTCGACCGACTTGATGCCGACGGGCTGCTCGTTGATGCCCAAGACGCAAGCACCCTCGCAAGGAGCGGGGCAGACACGTCCGGTGAACTCTGGGAAGTTGTTCGTCTTCATGAGCGAGTAGAAAGCGTCCTTCCACTGGCCCTTGAAGACGAGGTTGTTGAACTGCGGAATGACGTTGCTGATCGGGCAGCCCGTGTTGGTCTGGCAGAAAGGAACGCCGCAGTCCATGCAACGGGCAGTCTGGTACTTAAGCTCCGATTCCGTCAGCCTCGACGACAGCTCGTTCCAGTCCTTGATGCGCTTTGTCGGCGTCCTGTAGTGCTCGCCCAGGCGCTTGTACTTCATGAAGCCGCGCGTCTTGTCGAGCTTCGACAAGCGAGCCTTTTGCGTCTCGTCGTCGACCATCGAGTCCTCGACATCGACGACCTGAGGCTCGTGCTTGACAGCCCGTGCCGCGTCCTGCTCCTTGTCCTCAGTCACCGAAACGTCGACCTGGCTTCCGTGGCGCGAAAGGGTGCCCAGGAGGTCGACGTGGCTCGACCGCTTCTTCTCCTCGGCCGCCTTGGCCGCCTCCTCCTCAAGCACGCGCTTGTAGTCCAGAGGCATGACCTTGACGAAGCGGGGCAAGAGGTGGTGGAAGTGGTGAATGACGTGGTCGGCCACCGTCGAACCAGTGTAGTGCTTGTGGTTCTCGATGAGGTTGCGCAGCTCGGCGATGTCGTGGGCATCCTTGACGGGGCCAAGCTCAACCATCTCTGGGTTGCACTTGCCGGCAAAGTCGCCCCGCATGTCGAGGACGTAGGCAATGCCGCCGGACATACCAGCTGCAAAGTTGCGGCCGGTAGTACCAAGAATGACGACACGGCCGCCTGTCATGTACTCGCAACCGTGGTCACCGACACCTTCGACGACGGCCTCGGCACCCGAGTTGCGGACGGCGAAGCGCTCGGCAGCGATACCGCGGAAGTATGCATTGCCGCTCGTAGCACCGTACAGGCATACGTTGCCGACGATGATGTTCTCCTCCGCCTTGAAGGCCGAACCCTTGGGCGGGTAGACGATCATGCGACCACCCGACATGCCCTTGGCAACATAGTCATTGCAGTCACCCTCGACCTCGATAGTGACACCGGGGGCAAGGAAGGCACCACACGACTGTCCGGCGGAACCGTTGGCCTTGATGTGGATCGTGTCACGGGGCAGACCTTGCTCGCCGTAGATCTTGCTGACGCGGTACGACAGCGTGGCGCCGAGAGCACGGTCGGTGTTGACAACGTCGCACTCGATCTGGACGGGCAAGCCCTGGGTGAGAGAAGGCTCGGCCTCCTCGATGAACTTGTTGTCCAGACGGACGTAGAGCTTGTGGTCCTGCTGCCTGACCTTGTAGGTGGCGGCACCGGGACGCATCTCGTGTGCAGCCTTGAGGATGGGAGAGAAGTCCAGGTTGGCCGTCTTCTGCGTGCGCAGCGACTCGTCGACCTTGAGCAGGTCCGAACGGCCGCACATCTCATTGATGGTGCGCAGACCAAGCTTGGCCATGATGCCTCGGAGCTCTTCAGCAAACATGTAGAAGAGGTTGACGACGTTCTCGGGCAAGCCAGCAAACTTCTCTCGGAGCTCAGGGTCCTGCGTGGCGATGCCGACGGGGCAAGTGTTCAGATGGCACCTGAGAGGAGGCAGGTCAGCTTGATATTCTCCCATAATAAGTATCCGTTGAAAGACTCACTTCCGCATCATGATGCAGCCAAGGGCAATAAGGGGAGTCGTGGCGAAACCCCATTCCTCTGCACCGAGAAGGCATGCAATGGCAATGTCCCTTCCCGTTCGGACCTGACCGTCGGTTTGGACGGTGACACGGCCACGCAGGTCGTTGAGGACGAGCGTCTGGTGCGTCTCAGCGAGACCAAGCTCCCAGGGTGAACCAGCATACTTGATGGAAGTCCACTTGGCTGCGCCCGTACCACCATCGTGACCTGAGATGGTGATGTGGTCGGCCTTGGCCTTGGCCACACCGGCAGCAACGACACCGACACCGGGTTCAGAGACGAGCTTGACGCTGACCCGAGCACGCGGGTTGGCGCACTTGAGGTCATAGATGAGCTGCTTGAGATCCTCGATGGAGTAAATGTCGTGGTGAGGAGGGGGCGAGATGAGACCGACACCGGCAGTCGAGTGGCGGGTACGGGCGATGGAGGGCGAGACCTTGTCACCTGGCAGCTCACCACCTTCACCGGGCTTGGCACCCTGGGCCATCTTGATCTGCAGGTCGTCCGAGTCGGCAATGTAGTTGGACGTCACACCGAAGCGACCCGAGGCAATCTGCTTGATCTTCGACCGAAGCGAGTCGCCGTTGGGCAGCGGGATCGAGCGCTCGGCATCCTCACCACCTTCACCAGTGTTGGACTTGCCTCCAATGCGGTTCATGGCGATGGCGAGTGCCGAGTGGGCCTCCATCGAGATGGAGCCATAGGACATGGCACCCGTGGCGAAGCGCTGGACGATCTCTGTCCACGGCTCGACCTGGTCCACGGGAATGGGCCGGCACTTTTCAAAGGCAAAGTCGAGCAGACCACGGAGGGTGACAGCCTTTGTCGAGTTGTGCGCAGCCTTGCTGTACGTGTCGTAAGCATTCTGGTTGCGCTCGCGGGCAGCATCCTGCAGATTGGCAATGCTGACGGGGTCGTTGATGTGGCCTTCTCCACCGGTACGGTAGTGGTACTCGCCGCTTTCGGGTAGACCAGGGATGGAGATGGTGTCACGGGCGGGGTAACCACGGTCGTGGAACTCAAGAGCGTCCATGGCCAGGAGCTCAAAGGTAGAGCCCTTGATGCGCGACGCAGTACCAGCGAAGCAGCGGTCCACGACGGTGTTGTCAAGACCGAGAGCCTCGAAGATCTGAGCGCCCTTGTAGGACTGCAGAGTAGAAATGCCCATCTTGGACATGACCTTCAAGATACCGCCGTCGATAGAGTCGCGCCAGTTGTTAACGAGCTTCTCGTCGGACATGTCGACCTTGAGCAGGCCCTCGCGAGAGACCTTGAGCATGGCCTCGATGGAAAGCCAGGGGCAGACAGCGTCGGCACCGTAGCCGAGGAGGACGCACATATGGTGGACCTCACGAGCTTCGCCGCTCTCGATAATGAGGGCAACCTTGGAACGCTCCTTGCTGCGAACCAGGTGGTGGTGGACGCCACCGCAGGCAATCAGCGAGCTGATGGGGACACGGTCCTTGCTCACGCCACGGTCCGAGAGGACCAGGACGCGGTAGCTCTGCTGGATAGCCTGAGAAGCCTCAGTGCAGATGCGGTTGATGGTCCTCTCGTAGCCCTCGAGACCTTCGCCCTTGTCGAAGGTAATGTCGATGGTCTTGGCGGGCCAGTCCGAGTGGGCGACCTTGAGGTTCTTGATAGCATTGATCTGCTCAATGTCGAGCATAGGGCTCGAAAGCTTGAGACGGTGGCACTGCTCTGGCCTCATCTCGAGCAGGTTGCCCTCGGGACCAATGTACTGCTCGAGCGACATGACGACGGCCTCTCGAATGGGGTCGATGGGCGGGTTGGTGACCTGGGCAAACAGCTGACGGAAGTAGTCATAGATGAGGCGAGGAGCCTGGGCCATGCAGGCCAGAGGGGCATCATTACCCATCGAGCCGAGGGCCTCCTTGCCGTCGCTGACCATGGGGAGCATCAGCAAGCTGAGCTGCTCGGCCGTGTAGCCGAATGCAAGCATCTTCGGGTCTTCCTGGACCAGCGACTCGTCAAGCTGAGGCTTGATGTGGACACCTGCCTTGCGGACCGTCTGGACAATCTCGGGCAGCTCGAGAAGCTGAGCCTCGATCCAGGCGGCGAAGTCGGCACGCTTCGACGTCGACAGCTTCAGCTCGCGGTCATCGACGACGCGACCCTCGACAGTGTCAACGAGAAGCATCTTTCCGGGCTGCAATCTTCCCTTTTCGACGATCCTCTCGGGTGCAATTGTGACGGCACCCGTCTCCGAGGCGCAGACCATGATGTCGTCGTCGGTGATGCAGTAGCGGCACGGACGAAGGCCGTTTCGGTCCAGGTTAGCACCGCAGTACCGTCCGTCAGAGAAGGTAAAGAGAGCAGGGCCATCCCAGGGCTCCATCAGGCAGGCAGCCCACTTGTAGAAAGCAGCCTTTGCCGGGTCCATCTGGTCCTCGTTGCCCTGCCACGCCTCGGGAATCATCATCATGACGGCCTGGGGCAGGGTGAGAACATTGTTGATAACAAGGAGCTCGAGAACGTTGTCGAATGCGGCCGAATCGGACCCGCCGTTTTCGATGATTGGGTATAGCATCTCGAGCTCATCCTTGAACGTCTCCGATCGCAGCTGGCCCTCTCTGGCCCGCATCCAGTTCTTGTTGCCTCGGATCGTGTTGATCTCACCGTTGTGTGCCGCCCATCGCATGGGCTGGGCCCTGTCCCAAGATGGGAAGGTATTGGTGGAGAAACGCGAGTGGACGAGGGCAAAGTGGCTGGCGTAGTGGGCGTTGTTGAGGTCGTGGTAGTACTCGTACACCTGCCGCGGGCTCAGCTGACCCTTGTAGATGATGTTTGTGTTGGAAAGGGAGCAGATGTAGAACCACTTTGGCAGACCAATGCCGTGGGTAGCCGACTTGCGCAGGACGTAGAGCTGTCTGCTAAAGTACTGGCTGTCGAAGGGTGCGGTCTCGTCCTGGCACTGCCGCGTGTCCGCACCAAAGTGGTCGGTCAGGACCACAAAAGGCTGGAGGATCTTTGGCTCCTTGCTCAACGCAGCAGGGCCGAGGATCGAGTTGTCGACGGGCACCTCTCGCCAGCCGAGAACGCGGAGGTGGAGCTTGCGAGCGAGACTCTCAAAGTAGCCAATGTGCTCGTTGCGCGCCTTTTCGTCCCGAGGGTCGAAAAAGAGGTTACCGACAGCGTACTGGCCCATCGCTGGGAGCTTGCAGTCAAGGTCCCGCTCAACTTCGCGCCTGAAGAAAGTGTCGGGCAAGCCCGTCATGACACCGGCTCCGTCGCCGTCCCTGGCGTCGGCGCCCACAGCACCTCGGTGTGTCATGTTGCAGAGGAGCGAACGACCGTCCGTGACGTTCTTGTGGCTCGGCTTTCCTTTGATGTGGCAAATAAAGCCGACACCGCACGAGTCCTTTTCGTTGTCGGGGTCGTACAGACCCTGCGCAGCGGGCAGGCTGCCGGCCCACGACTCCATGTGACGCTCCACCGACTCATAGCCGTTAGCCTGGTAGTCAGCCGAGGTAGTGGCCTCATCGTGCTCGGGGATGGTGCCCATCAGACGCTCAATCGCCCTGGGGTTCCGTGGGTACTGCGCCGGCGTCGAGCCGCTGACAGAAGCCATCTTCTTCTTTTATTTTTTTTCTTTCCTTGTGGATTTCTCCTTTTTCTTCTCCCTCGGAGGATGCCTGGGTCTCTTCCGCGGCGCTCGTCGAAAGAGGTCCTAATTTCCTAGGAGGGGGCGTGTGGGGTAGTCCACCACTAGGGGCACCTTTTATCACCGAAAAGGTATTGGTGGACTAGGATGGCCGCTCTTTTCTCTTGTGTGCGTGTGTAAGAAGGGCCTTTCCGTGTGGTGGTGATGAAGAGGAGGAAGAAAAAAGAAGAGATGACTGGTCTGGATTCCGCTGAGTGCATACACTACCACTACTACTACTACTGGCGGTCTCCCGGATTACAAATATTTTTTTTTCTCTCTTTGCCTGGCCACCTGCTTTCTTCTCATTCGCACCTCCTCCTTCCGTAGCGGCAGCCGTAGGGCCAGTTCCGAGCGAGCCCTTTTTTCTCGACGGCTTTGTCAACTGTTCAGCCAACCAGCGACGTTGATTGAAAGATTAAAACCCGGCTTGGCCAATCAGACTTGACCCGTCGTATCTTAGTCTAATCATTTTTTTCTTTCCACATAACCCTTTCCTTTTCAAATCACTTACACGCACAGTCTTGATGCTGCCAAACCCACCCCCCACCGAGAAGGAATCTCCCCGGAAACGTTATGTAAGCCACAAAAAAAAGGTGCGAGAAAAAGACACAGCTACGGCACGGCTGACATTCGCGGGCCAAGAGCGTTGTTCGTTGTCAAAGCTCGTCGTGTCACAGGCCGCTTTCGGAAGAGCGCGTGACACACCCAAGACACGGCGTCGTCATCATGAGGCACTACACACCCATCAATATTGGTCATCCTTGTCTGTATCCGCATCGCAACCAGTCCTTGCTGGCCATTGGATGCGACCTGCGGCGAGGCCCTCGCTCGCCTCGCTATCCGGCCAAGAACATCTGCATGCATGAGCGTCAAATAGTCTCTCCGGCCGGGTTTCCTCAGCACAGGACTTGACTGGCCGTCAATTTTGAAAAAAGAAAAGTGAGAAAAAAAAAAGACCGGTCTGGCCCCGATGCGGCGTGCGCTTAGGCTCCGACTTGATCCGACGGTCGGAAAGGTCCTCGTCCACGTGCGCTCGGGTGCCGCTCATCAGACAAACGCAGCGGCATTGCTAAGGGTTGTAGTGACCAGAGAGTGTATGAATATTGTGCTTGAGAGTGTATTGAGTAAGGAGAAAATACAGTCCGATGGACATTGATGTAGAGGGCGGCGATGTGGATCTGGTGATGCTATGGCGGAGCAGGTGATAGGAGGCCTGAGAAATCCATTCAATCATTGGGAGAGATGCCCGACGACGACGGCAGCTCTTTGTCGATGTCAACGTGAGCAGAGATACGTCTACCTGCTCCCCTTCCCAGGCTTCGGATCATGCGCGAGGCTGCATTGAGACCAACTCCTCCGCCTGGTTGGTGAGAAATGGGCACTGTCTGGTTCTCTTGACGAGGAGAAGGTCCCTCGTTCGGGCTTGACATGGTGGCGATGGACGCTCGATGTTGGGAGCGGCTGCTTTGGCGCCTCAAAAGCGAGGAAGGTCGGGAGTTTTCCACGTCTGCTGACTTTGGCTCAGGTTCTGTCGTCACGGGACGATCAAACACGGTCCAGACCGTTCTCGAGGAGCCACTCCTTCGCGGCTCAGCAGGGGCATGGAGAGACTTGGGAACCTTGTCGTCGGACAGGGCTGCAAATTTGTGCGAAGGAGACTCTTCGAGCTCCCCCGCAGAGGAAGCAAAGGATCCATCGCCAACAGCCTCTCCCGTAGTTGCGTCGACTATGTCGACAGCGTTCCTGGCGAGGGCATTTTCGGTCGAGACGGAAGGAAACGACAGCTTTGGGCGCCTAGGCGAGAGGGACGCAGGCGGCTTCACCGTCGAATTTGATGATGTGTTGGATGTCTTGTCTTTGCGAAATTCGGTTGCTGGCGACCTCGGAGAAGGAAGCTCGGAATTGGACCGCTTGTGGCTGATGCCCAGAGTTGATCTCAGCCGCTGCGACGAGGCGTGGGCTGCAGTGGACAGTGTCGGGCTTTTGATGCCCTCCTTTCCTTTGCCCGTGTAAGGCGTTGGGGAATACGGCGAGGTAGCCTCTGCAACCGTACGCCGTTGAGACCCGCCAGACAGTTCGCTGGAGCCTTGGCTGGTACTGCTTGCGCTGGACTTGCCGGCAACGGAGAGACTGACACCCATGCGTTCGCGCTGAGAGAAAGCCCTCCGAAGGTCATTTGCGGGCTTGTCCAAATCGACGCTGCCGTTGTTGCCCCGCTCCGTGTCTGGACTTGCCAGCAGGGAAACCCGCGAGCCTGGTCGTCCTCCTACAGATCCCTGATCGCTTGTTCCGAGAACTCTTCTCATCCTGTCTCGCTCCCTCTCTGCGCGTGTGAAGACCATCAAGCCGTCGGTAAGGCTGCGAACCTGTTCATCGCTATCTCTGAGGAGGTGAGTCAGGCCCCTATCCAGGATCGAAAAGGCAGTCGACGTGGCAGACGAAGGAGCGTCGCTGTTCGCCAATTCGGCGTCTATCTGCGCCTCGAGTGTCACCTGAACTAGACGACGAAGGCCGGCATTGATCCTCGTCGATGAGTCACTAACTTCTCGGAAGCGATCGACGAGCTCCATCGATTCTGGCCCCCCTCGCATGCTGTTGGAAGAGTTTGGTGTTCCAGCCTGACCGCTTTGGCTAAAGTGCCGATCGAAAACATCAAAGGCGTTGAGCAGGTTGCGTTCGTGTAGCGGCATCGTCTCTGCCTGTTCGCTCGCCGCCCCGCCGAAAGAGGGAAAGCGACTTGTGCTAGTCGTTGGGCCTGTATGAGCCATCCTGCTGCCGCTGGATCGACCAACGGTCGTCGATGCCGACGAGATATCAGGCGTGACCGGAGCTCGACGATTGTCGTAGGTGGCGGAGGCATAGCGCCGAGCAGACTCATTCAATGTCCCGCTCCTCGAACGGCTTCCTTCCCTCGCTTGGGTGGGCGGCGGCAGTGGCGGCACAAAGACTTGATCAGACAAGGTACGATCATGATTGCTACCATGACCTTTTCGCGGTTCTGTCATGGGCCGGCTGCGGCGAAGCGTGTGCGAGGGCGTCTCGCCGACCTTTGATCGTGAACGTGTGCTGCTGATGGCCGAGGCACGGCTCGATGCCCTCGACTGGGACCGATGAGAGTCCATGGACAGCTCGTCAATGCGCGAGCGGAGATCTTCAAGCTCGTCCCACCATTTAGAGCCGCCCATCGGAGTGTTCTTGAGCTTCTCTTGGCGTTCTCGGAGTGCGTGTAACTTCTCTTTGCGATCCTGGTCCCGAGACGTGACCTTTGGCCCAAGTGCAGGCATGGGAGGAGGCCGTTCATCGTCAAAGACATCCCTGCCATATGCACGTCGCATGCTGTTCCGCGACGCCGAGCGATGAACATCAGAGGCTCCACCTGAAGAGCGCTGCGAGATCGACGAGCTCGTCGAGATTTTGCGCTGGCGGATCGCTTCGCTTGGCGATATTTGGTTGGGTTCCCAGTCTCTCGAGCTGCCGGAGCCTCCAGAAGGGCGAGGGACGGTCCGAGAGAGATGTCGAGAGACCGATGAGGCGTCGACAGAGATGCGGCTGTTCCTGGAGGGAGCGGCTAAGTCTCGCTCTCGCTCGCTCGACGGAACATCAGACGCTTGGGCGTCTGAGGCATACCTGCGTCGACGGTAGCTGTTGGTGCTGGACGTCGAAGAGCGGAATCGAGCAGAAGAAGGCTCTTCGCCTCGAGGCCAGACCTCGTCGCTGGCAGGGCCCTCTGCAGGAACTTGGCGCGGGTCTTCGTCGTCCTCGATCGAATCGCTCCGATAGCGCGACTGAGTTGTATGCCTGTCCGATCGAAATTCCAGGGGAAGACCGGCTCGTCTGGTCGAAGGAAATGGGCCCTGGTTGCTGACCGAGGAGCTGCCTTGGTGCCGTTCGACTTGAGGGCTCAACGACGCTCTGCGCTGAATATACTCATTGCGAGCACGAACAGACGCAACGCTTGCCGACGACCGCCTCTCCCAGTCGTCTTCCCCTTCTCTTCTGCTGTTGCTGCTGACGCTATCCTTTGTAGGAGATGTGTGGTGGCTCTGCTTGGCATGCTGTCGCGAAGACGAGCTTGTCGTGCTCTTCTTCCTTCTTCGCCTGTCAAACACGGGCCCTGTGCCCTCTGTCCCCGATGTGTCTTCGGTGCTCTCTGTTCCTCCTCCTTGTACCGCTCTTGCTGCTGCTTCTTCTCCACCGCCGCCGCCGCCGCCGCCACTGACTTGTCGGCTCGAGCTGCCCTTACGCGGACTTTGCTCGTCTACATCATCGCCTCGGTCGCCAAGCCGAGACTCGGATCGCATCTGCGAGAGCTCACGCTCATGCATGGCACTCCTCTTGCGACGCTCCTCCCTGTTCTTGCCCGGGCCCTTCTCCTCATCCCTGAGCGTTGACGTGGATTCACCGAGGGAGTTGTCCTCCTCATTGTTGGTGATTGTCGCCGTCGAAGCCTGTCGTCGAAGCGGGTTGAGGGAGCTCCGGCTCGAGACCTGAATTAGATAGAAAGGAGAAGCCTGTGTCAGTGATGTTGCGGCGTAGCCAGTCCGTCTCTACTCACGCTTCTCCTCTCGAGCTCGGGATATCGATTCCTGCGACTGGTGTTCCCAGCTTCGCGCTCCTCTTCACGTTGCTGCTGCTGTTGTTGTCGTTGCTGTTGTTGGCGTTGCTGCTGCTGTTCATGATCGTCATCTTCGTCCTCGAACATTTTATTGTCGTTGCCGTTGGCGCCGAGGGAGAGAGAAGGGAGGAGGTCCAGCCTGGCCGAGCTCCCGTTGCTCATCGTCTCGCTCTGCGGCGGCGTAGGCAGGGGCATCCTTTTCCTCGGCGTCGCTTCCGAGTCTGTACTCTCGGTCAGCGATGCGATGCGTAAGTGTGCCGCTTTTCTGCTGCTATTCGACAGCGCTGACTTGTCCTCAGCCAATGGCGGTGCTCCAGCGCCAGTCGACGACGACGACGACGCAAGCGAGACTCTCGAAGGTGCGCGAGTCGGTCTCCGGGGCGTCGAGTGATCGAGCTCCGGCATCGGGGTTGATGGATCGGACAGCCCAGCAAGCGACATGACCGGCGCCTCCTTGCCCTCTCAGTCACGTCTTCGTCTCCTCCTCCTCTCCTGCCCTCTTGACAGGGGCGGCGGACGCGAGGGGTGGTGGGCGAACCTCCTGGCCCAATCTTCTTTCCTGGCGCGAGAATCACCAGGAAATGTGTCCACTACTGCAGCTGCTGGGGTCGCTCCGTGTCAAAGAGCGGCTCATGCCGGCTTGTTCCCACTTCGCCCGATTGCTTTGGAGTCTGGATGCGCCGCGACGAGGGAAACGGCTGATGGTGGATGTCTGATCGCATGCGTGGGCGGGCGCACGCGCAAGCGTGTCTTTTTGGTTTGTTTTTTTTTATTTTTTATTTCTCCGTCTCAAGCCAAGACAGGGGACGGGGGACGGAACTAAGGTTACTAGTCTAATATAATGCAAGAAGGCAGGCTGTAACACGGCGAGCGACTCGACGACGATGGGGGATGCGAGAGGAGCGCCGACGGGAGAGAAAGACGTGAGTAGTAGTGCACACGTCGTGTCTACAAAATCCGCCAGGGGAGCGTGCTCATCATGCATGTATGCGTCTCTTCAACGAGGCAGGGGCAGCCGGCTGCGCACGAGCTTCCAGCTGGTCCGCCCGAGGGCGAGGGCGAGCTGGGGATCGGAGCGTACTTTATTCCTGCGCCAGAGTATGCCGTCATGACGTGGCCACAGATCCAGCAGACAATCACAAATGGCGACCTCGACAAGCTGTACCGCCACAAGCAGTGCGAGGAGCGCTACTTGGAGTGGGCAAAGCCCATTCGACAGAGGTATGGTGGGCTGGAGACGTACATTCGCCTCGTGAGGCTCCACTGGGCCGAGGCCGACGACGACGAAGACCGCGACGAGTCACAGCAGCAGCAGCAGCAGCAGCAGTCTCGCTTCTTTGATGACGCAGTCGCCAAGGACGCCGACCTGGCCAAGTGCATCCCAAACGACTGGCCCTATGGCATCCCCGGTGACTGCGGCCACTATGTCGTCTGGTGCGTAGCCCCCTTGCTGTCCCCCTACTTGTGCTCCGTCCGCCCCGACTCACATCCCGCGAGTGAATCGCCTTGCAGGTGCAAGCGGCCCATCATCCATCCCGGCCTCTTTGAAACGGCCGACACTCCGTTTCCGCCCGGACCCGAGCGCGAGGCCCTCTATGCGGCGATTCTCTTTGACGGCATTCGCGGCCTGACGGGCGCCCCGGACCCGCCGCCCAAGGTGCAGGGCTTCAAGACAAAAGAGGTGCTCCAGCGCACAATGTCCGACGACGACGCAGAGGCCATGGCCACCAGTGCCCACGCCTGGGCCGGGCGCTTCCTCCAAAGGTACGTCGAGCAGCGGTGGAGCCGAGAGCAGTGGGAGACGGCCTGGTTTTGCAATCCGCCGCACCTGCGAACCGTGCCGGGCCTCAGTCATTTCCAGTGAGTGTATCTTCCTCCATCGCCGCGGCAAGGAAGCGAAGATCTGAGCGTATCCCTCTCTTTACTCAGCGTCCTCGTGCGACGGAAGCAGAGGTGAAAGACACTCGAGCCGGGGTAGATTTAGACGGACAATTGCTGTATCACCACTACACTACTAGACCAACGAGAACAGATTCGTAGACACAAGGGCCACAGAGGGGGTTTCCAGAGACAAATTTGCTTTTGGCAGAGGAAAGCGGTGCTGGTTCATACATGGATACAGCAAAGAGGCGAGTCCAAGCACAAAGTGCGTGGGGAATAGCGTCCGTGCGAAGAAGGTGGCGCCTCCTAGGCGAGAGCATAGGCAGCCTTGAAGATTAGGCGTACTTGTGCGGCCACGCCCAACTGTTGAATCATCCCAAGCGCAGCAGCTCGTCGTTGTGAGCAAGGTGGGAACAACTATCAAGGCAGAGCAGCGACCCAGACTCACGTTGAAGACAAGAGTGCGGACATAGCTGAACTTGCGCGACGTTGTCTGGACGTAGAGGACCGTGTAGATGATCCTCGTCACGAGGTGGATGAACGTCGTGTTGGTCAGCGTCGACTGGGGCAGCTTGGCAAAGTTGCCGAGGATCTGGTGGGAGAATTTCATTGTAAGCCTACCCTACTTCCAAGGAGAGAAGGGAAAGCAACACCCACCACGGCAGCAGCCCAGACGGCGAACCACTCAAAGCCATTCTGCTGGCAGCTCTGGGCACGCAGGATCATCTCCTCTGTGTCCGAGAGCCTCTTGCCCTGGGCAGCGCGCGCATTGAGCCGAGCAACAAAGGCTCCTGCAGATGTAAATCGACGTGTTGCGACATGTGGTTAGTATGGATTGAATGGGACCTTCGTCTTTCTCTGACCAGTCGACACTCACTCGGGTTCTCGTTCGACCATCCACCCTGGATCTTTCGGCTTTCTGCCACGCCAATCGAGTACCAGTGGGGCAGCGCGGCGAGGAAAAGGGTGATGGGCAGCGAAGCCACCGAGATGTTGGGGATCATGTCCATGGCGGCTGGTGGTGCTTTACGGGTGCAAAAGTGGGAAGAAGAAGTGATGAAGAAGTCTCTGTGTGTCTGAAGATCAAGAGCCGATTGCGAATGTCATTTGAAGGGAAGAAATTCCCCACTTTCCTTCCCTCGCTCTCTTTTGGTGGAGGTCGTCTTAATTTTCCTTCTTTCACATTGTGCGCAGCCGAGCACTGCAAGAGCGAATCAAGCGGATATTCTTCTCGTTCAGAATACGTCGTCATCATATCAAGTTTCTCATAGACAATAGTCAAGGAAGAGGGTCTCGAGCCCCCATCGTATTCTGTTTCTGCCGCACTTGCAGTAATATATTGCCTATCTGTCCGCATGCACCTTTCAAGGGAGAGAGATGATGTCTGACGAGAGGGTGACTACATCACGAGCAGATCTGTCAAGATGACTAGCGGCATTCCTGGAGACGCTAGATGTCTCTTTGTCGACCCCTTGAATCGCACCCGCCATCGAGACTTGATCGCACAGGCAACCAATTAAGAGTGCGCCGCCACCAGAGAAGAAGTCCGACTGCGCATCAATCACTCAAGCGCCGCAGGATGATTGATTGATGAAGCGGCGGGCCGTCGTCGTCGATTGTCGTCTATATATATTTGGTATCTATCTCAAAAAGGCCGGAGAAAAAAGTTGCATGAAGAAGGAGAGGAAGACGACGACGTCAGAGCAGACGGCGTGTCGACGGCTGAGTCACAATTTGTGGGCCATTTCGGGAGAGAAAGTGTTGTCGCAGCACCGCACCGGCCCCCTTCTCAGTTGCTGGACACGGCGCGCGGGCTCATTTGACAGGAGGGACGAGCACCCCTGCTCACTACACTACTTCCAACACGCCACTAGCAGAGTCGTACTTAGTGCAGAAAAATACTAGTAGTAGTAGTAGTAGTAGTAGTGTAGCAGCCGGGACACGCGCTATCGCAGCTCTAGCTAGTACGTAGAGTAGTAGTGTGGTAGCGTATCTTTATTAGGACATTATTTATCTATCAACGAAGAGGCTAAGGGGTGGCAGGGTGCATTTTCGGTGCGGCCGGCCTTCTTTTTCCGCACCAATTTTCTTCCAGCTGTCTCCAGAAGCGCAACTCATCAGCCACACGAGATCTCGTCGCTTTTACCAACTGCATCCGCTCCCCCTCGCCTGCAACCACCGGCTACGCACGACGACGGCGAGCTCTGTCGTGCACGAAGACATCCTTTCATTGCAGGCACATCGGGCTTGAATACTTGCGTGCGCGCGCGTACCGACACGGAGGGACCCACAGGCGGCAAAACCTTGCTGCGATACGACGATCCTGGCCGCCGGAGGAGAAGAGGACGTGTGGAAAATGCATCGTGAGTAGCCCCTCGTCTTGCCTTGTCTCGTCAAGGAGTGAAGTCTGCGCGGCCGAGTAGGGGGGCTGGTGTGTGTGTACAAAAAGATGAGTGGGGAGGGGGTGAGTGGGCTGTCGTGGAGTTTGGTTGGCGATGTCGGTCGATTGCTCTCCGAATGAAAAGTCGGTCCAGCGCTCGGATTCAAGGCCCGCGCCCCGCTTCATCATCGAGGCCGGGTCCAGGGAGTGAGAGACGGGTAGAGTGTTGGCCCTCTCTCTCTCGCTCGTCTTTCCCTCTTGCTCTCCGTCTTTCTCTGCCTCGTTGTTACCCCTTGTGTCGCACAAAGAGAGCGCATTTGCTGAGTCGAGTTGTCTCTTGCTTCGCCATCGGCTGAAACAGCATATCAGCGAGGACAAGCCTCGCCTAACTCTTCGTCGTCCTCCACCTACCCTGCCCCTCCTGCTGCTCGGCCTGCCAGCAGCAGCGGTGTTGGTGAGTTGGATCGCTTCTGTTGCCTGGCTCCACAACAGACGCTCACAATTCCTTCCCCTTTTCTTTTTCTCCAAAAATTCACCTCACATCAGGCCGCGATCTGGAGCGCGAGATGCAGGACCGCGACCGCGAACGGAGGAGCGCATGGCTCGACCAGGAATACAACGGTCGCCCTGCATTCCATCAACACCACCACCACCAGCAGAGCCAGCTGCCACCACCGGCGCCCTCTTCCTCGTCGCCTTCTTCATACCACAGCCGGCATCATCACCATCGATCAGTAGGCTCAGCAACAGGAGCTGGCGCTGGAGCTGGAGCTGGCGCAGGCGCAGGAACAGGAGGCGCGCCATTTGAAGACCAGGCCTTTTCCCATCCCGCGTCGCCGTCGCGCCGCCCACGCACCCCGCCGCCGCCGACACCGCCGTCTGTCTTTGGTTCGGGCCGTCCCATGCCATGGGATCCAGCCTCTGCCGGGCCGATGTCTGCGCCTCCCTCGATTGTGCCTCGGCATCCAAGCGGCCTTCAGCCTGCCACGACGACGGCTGCAGGTGCGACGACGGCCGGCGCGGCATCGACATCCTCCTCCTCCTCTGCCTCCAAGGCCAACTCCTCTGAGCCTCCCACGCTGCCGCAGCCGGGCGGCGGTGGCGGCGGCCCTCTCTCGCACCGCACCTCGCCTGGGCTGCCCAGCCTGATGCGTGGCGACAAGTCGCACAGCAGGCTGCCCAGCTGGGGTCTCCAGTCCCAGCCTGGCTCTCACCGAGAACAGCAACAGCAGCAGCCGGCCCCGTCTGGGGGCGCCTCGTCGCCTCCGGGCACGAGCATACAGAGTGGCATGCCTCGCCTGCCTGCCTTTCGAGGATCCAGCGTCGGTGTTGGCGGCAGCAGTGGCGGAGGGGGAGGAGGAGGAGGCTTGGGCACGAGCACGGGCGATGGCTATTCTCGATCCGACGTCCTCGCACCACTCCCCATCGCACCGCCTGGCCTGGACAGCCATCGCCGCCGGCCAGCAAGCGAATCGCCGCCCAACGCAGGCAGAGACCGAGACAGAGACCATCGGGATGCCCTAGACCGGGAGCGCGAGCGGAGCCGACACCACCAGGCGGCCTCGTCGATGTCGTCGCCAGCACAGCGGGGCGACCCCATGAGCATGAGCTCCATCCTCGGCCCCTCGTCGTCCTCGTCGCCCTCTTCTGCGCGGCAAGTCGGCCAAGAACCTATGTCGCCAGACAAGAGGAGGAGGATGGAGCAGCAGCAGCAGCAGGGACCCAGCTCGATGCTTGCGCCAGCCAGCAGCAGCGTCGGCAACAGCAGCAGCAGCAACAACAACAACAACAACAACAGCAGCAGCAGCA
The DNA here is from genome assembly GCF_003144295.1 of Acaromyces ingoldii. Lineage (NCBI taxonomy): Eukaryota > Fungi > Basidiomycota > Exobasidiomycetes > Exobasidiales > Cryptobasidiaceae > Acaromyces > Acaromyces ingoldii. The sequence continues at coordinate 1,961,756 of NW_020290247.1, forward strand.
GCAGCAGCAACAGCAACAGCAATGCAGCCTCGGGCAACCACGCGAACTCAGCAATGTCGTCGCACGAGTCGGCCGCAGCCAACCTGGCCCGTCGCAAGTGGAGCGGGCCCATTGCCGAGGAGGCCGCACAGCAAGCCGCCGCCTGGCGAGTCCAGGAGCAGGGCCGGTGGCCTGGCCAGACGCGCAGTCCAAAGGTGGGCATGGTGCCCCTCGGAGGATCTGCGCCTGGCTTTGAGAACCGCAGCACGCCGCCGTTTGCGCCCCCGCCCTCCCACCATGCTCACCGGCCTGCCGCAGCAGGCGCCGGTGCCAGTGCCAGTGCCGGTGCCGGTGCCGGTCAGGAGGGACACAAGCGAAAGCGCAGCGACGGTCCTCAGCTCGACAGCAAGCCGAGTCCCAGCTTCCGCGGCGGTCCTCTGGCGAGGGAGACGGGACAGCAGCAGCAGCAGCAGCAACAGCCCTATCGAAGCCATCCACCGCAGCAGCAGCAACAGCAGCAAAGCCCCTACTCTCATCCAGCCCCGCTTCACTCGAGCAACGCACCTCCTTCCTACGCAAGTCAACAACAGCAGCAACAGCAGCAGCCGGCATCGCACCACCAGGCCCAGCATCAGCCTCAGCCGCAGTCTCAGCACTACGGGCCGTCGCCGGTTGCACGACACCATCCTCTCCAGTACGACGAGCCGCCCAGGTATCAGGGCTACGACGCCCACGGAAGGCAGGTGATGGAGATGGACGTCGACGGCCACTACGGTGCCCAGGCCGCAGGCCCGCCCCACCACGGCCATGATCGCGCATACAGGGCAGCGCCGCAAGCACCACCGCCGCCGCCGCCGCCGTCGGCCGCGCCACCGGTCAGCCCAGGGCCGGCACACATGGCCTACGACGACTACAGGGAGCGCCAGCAGGACTATGGACCAGCGACGCAGCATCGCAATGGCCAGAGCGGCCGCACCTCGTCGCATGGCAAGCACGGGGGATATGCAACTCATCAGCAGCAACAGCAGCAGCAGTCGCCTCCCGCCCCACCTGCTGGCCCCCTCGCTTCGCAGCAGCATGGCCACGGCCAGCTTCCACCCCACAGCCTTGGCCCACACCACCCGGCGCACATGCCCGGTGCCGGTAAAGGACAACCGTCGACGACGCATGCTGCTGCTGCCGCCAGTGCTGCTTCTCAGCGCTCCGCCCACGACGCCATGATCCAGCGCGGCGAACGGGAGCGAGAACGCGAGAGGGAGCGCGAGCGCGAGCGTGAGCAGCGTGAGCAGCGCATAATCGCCATCGAGAGGGAAAAGGCACGTCCGCCCACGCCTGTCGCTCCTGGCCCAGCAATGGGCCTTCTGCCGCCGAGCTTGGAACGCCAGCAGCTCGAGAGCCAAGCCACATCGAGGTCTGTGCGCAGCCGTGTGCCGTTCAAGGACTTTGACGCTGGGCCCAAGGTCGACAGCGAGGCCGTGTGGGAGACGCTCGAGGCGCTTGCGACGCGGTCTGCCAAGGCAGGTGCTGCTGGTGGCGCTCTCGACGAGGAGGCCGCCTCTTCGATGTCGATGTCGGCATCCGCAGCGACCGCGAACGCGTCCGACGAGGCCAGCGACGCCAAGCATGCCCGAGCGACTGCCAAGTCACAGGGACAGGGACAGGGACAGGGACAGGGACAGGGACAGCACCTCGGAAGCTGGCGCTACGACGCGACAAAGAGCCCCCTGCTGCCTGGCGAGCTGCTGGCCAGCCACGTCGGCGCCACACTCGAGGTGCGCATCAGCGGCGCCTGGCTCGGGCCTGGGCCACGCCGCGGGCATGGCGATGCGGCCGACGAGCAGCCGCAGGGGCGCTGGAGCCTGGGCTGGCGTGGCCGCGAAAAGGCAAAGGAGGAGGGGGAGGCTGCTATCACAACGACGACGGCGGCGGCGGTGAACGGCGCAACTGCCCAGGAAAAGAAGAAGAGCAGCAATAGCAGCGAGGACGCCCCCACGTCGCCGCTCTCGGCCTTCTCGGCTGCACGGGCCTTTTGGACCCAGCGCTGCCTCATGCGCCGCGCCCTCTGGGGCACAGACGTCTACACCGACGACAGCGATGTCGTCGCCATGTGTGTCCACGCCGGCTGGATCCAGGGCCCGGACATCGACGATGTGCCCAGCTGGGTCCCGCCTGGCCGGGCGGTGTGGGCGTGGAAGGAGATGCACGTGCAGGGCGAGGACATGGGCGGGGACATGGGCGGGGACATGGGCGGGGACATGGACGAGGATGGAGAGCAGCGGCGGGATGTCGACGATGCAAAGACAACAACGCCAGCAGCAGGCACGTCCGTCGATGTGGACGGGACCATGGATCTGAGCGTGACGCTGCGCATCGCGCCGAAGCTGATTGCCTACAAGGGCAGCCAGCGCAGCGGCGTCAAGAGCCGCAGCTGGGGCAACTCGCACGACGGCGTCAGCCTCGTCGTTGAGGGCGTCTCGCTCCGCGCGCCCGGCTATGCGACCGAGGAGCGCGGACTGCGGTCCCTCAAGCCGCGCATCGACCGGCTCGCCAGGCTCAAGACGCTCGCGACCATCGCTGGCGACGTGCGCGACGGCCACGAGGTTGACTTGGGCGCGCTTGGTAGTGGCGCCGCAGGCGAGAAGAGCTTCATGCTCGACGTGTGGGATGTGGCGAAGCAGGTCCGTCGCAAGCAGCAGCAGCAGCAGCAGCAGGACTCGACCAAAGGCAACGACGGTGAAGAGGATAGCAGCAGCAAACCGTTTTGGCAAGTCGACGCACGCATGGTCGGAAAGGCGTAGAGGGGGGAAAGAAACCGGTCGGCAAGGCGTGAAGGGGGAAAGAGCTTCGATTGCCATGTATGCGTGTATGTGTGTATCATTAGTGTTGTCCGTACCGGTCAGTACTTTGCCTCCGCTTGTCTGTAGCTTCGTACGCCCGCTCTGCGACCTATTCTCCCTACCTATCTTATTTGTATCCTGTTCAAGCAGAGACAACTGGCGAGAACGACAAAAACAACAGAATAAAAAAAAGTAATATTAATCACTTCACACTCAGAAGCAGCTGAGGGGCGCTCTCTCATCGAAGCTTGACTCCTCAAGCTCGACAAGCTGGAGCAGATGGAGGATCCTCACACGGTGACGAGGGGATCGGCGTCAGCCGTCGAGACGGCAACGACAAAGTCCGTCTTGCCAAGCCGGGCCAGTTCCGTCTGCAGCCGGTCGGGCAGGACGGTGCGGAGGTAGCCGCGCTCGCTGTTGCTGTGGTGCGTCAGGATGACGAGGCGGCCCTTGGCGACGGCGGCCAGGACCTCGTGCTGTGCAGGCAAGGCAAAGCAGGTGCGGCTTTGTTGTCAGTCAAGGGAGGGAAGAAGGGAGTCCTTCAAGGGTTGGATCGACGAGGGGAATACTCAACGTGAGACATTTCTCCGGTGACGTCTGGGGAGAAGCGGGGAGTAGGATCAGCGACGGGGTTGCATGCGGGTAAAGGACATGTGACGGGAGGGTCAACTCACATGCGTCTGCCTCGACGCCGCCAATGACGGACGAGCCCGAGCCGGCGCACACGGCGATGGTGCCGATGTGCTTTGAGTCCACTGTGGAGCTGAAGGTCAGCAGCTACATTAAAAAGGTCATGACTTGCGAAGCTCACAGCCTTCTTGGATAGTACGGTAGCCGGTGTGCGACGGAAGAGCAACTTGCACTGAAGGGGTGTGAGTCCGGGTCAGAAAAGCACCTGCGACGAGACGACGATGAGAGCGCAAGAAGAAACTCACAATGGTCTATTGACGTTCCTGTCTTCACTCTCGCAATGAGCTCGCTCCCCTTGATGGGCTCCTTGAGCGTGACGATTCGGCCCATCCCGGCGCCCTCGTGACCGGCGGGGACCGACGCAGGCTTGCTTGGCTGGGCCGGTCGGACGCTCATGCTGCTGCTGTTGTAGCCCGCGACGACGAGGGCGAGCCAGTCGTTGATACCTCCCACCGCTGCATCGAGGGAGGTGTGAGGGCAGTAGACGCTGATGTTGGAAGCCGCCAAGCGCAGGAGCGTGCGCTGCTGCGAGTCGGCGAGCGTAATTGTCTTGAGGCCCCGGAAAATAATGCTGAGAGGAGACACGCGCTGAGCCCAAGACGGCAGCAAGAGGGAACAGGTCAAAGACCTTCTCACGGATGGTAGATGATGGCCACCGCCACTTGTCCGTCGCCGAGGATCTCATCGGCCACCTGCGTCGTCAGGTCGTTTGCCAGAAAGATCTTGCGGCCCGTGTTCTTGGACGGCTCCGGCGCTTGGAGGAGCACGCCGACATTGTCCCAGCTCGTGTCGGCCAGCGACAGAGGCGCAATCGTGTTCATGCATTGCCACACTGCCGACAGGGCTTCGTCGGCCTCGATGTGAGCCGGTAGTGCCTCTGAAGACATTGGGGCCAGTCTAAGAGTCAAATGTCCATCCCGCAGGTGTGTTTCTTCTCAAGGTGGAGTGGTGTTGGTCCACGTGAGCGACTAGGGTCGCATCTCCCTTTGTCTGAACGCGCTCTTCGGGAAAAAAAAAAAAAACAGGCTTCCTCCTCGCATCTTCTGGTTCAGCAGTCATAGACACCATGGCCTTCTCGTTTGGGAAACCGCCGGGATCGGCGCCTGCTACGCAGACCAGCACACCGGGCTTCTCGTTCGGTGGGAACACGGCTCAGCAGCAGCAACCGCAGACGGGAGGAGGTAGTCTCTTTGGAGGTGGACAGCAGCAGCAGCCGGGGCAAGGGGGAGGAGGCTTCAGCTTCGGTGGCGCTCAGAACACGACGCAGCAACAGCCACCACAACAACAACAACAACAACAGTCACAAGCGCAGATGGGCCAACTCGGCGGAGGCTTCAGCTTCGGAGGCACTTCGAGCTCGCAACCGCAACCGCAACAGCAGCAGAACCAGCAAGCTGGAAGCGGAGGACTCTTTGGCTCGACGTCTCAGGCACCTGGTCAACAGAACAACAACTCCCTCTTTGGGGCGCCATCCACACTGAACAACCAGCCTCAACAACAACAAAATAGTTTGTTTGCGAGCAGCACAGCGGGGCCCCTGACGCTCTCGCAGCTCGGTGGCCAGCCCTCGTACCAGCTCAACAATCAGCAGCAGCAACAAAAAGGGCTTGGAGCTCCCCCGCAGGGAGGGCAACAACAGACACAGCAGCAACAACAACAGCAACAGCAACAGCAGGGGAACAAGAGACTAGGGACGCCCATGAATGCAAAGATGGAGGCTTTGAGATCGGCATGGAATACCCAAGACATTCAGGTCTGTCAATTCCTTGTAAGTTTGTCGCGGTGCTCGTCTCAAGTGGTACCAATTCGGATTGCTAATCCTGGGCAACGACAGTTCTACTTCTACAATGCACTGCCACCCAACGTGCCGGGACTTGCAGAGGCGGTGATGGCGAATTCAAATTTTGGCAGAAGGCAAGACGCCGTTGGACCACGGCATGAGGCGCTCTGGGCCCGGACGTTGCAGGAGAATCCAGATCGATCAAGGTGAGCTTGTGGATCCTTTCGTCTTCAGCTCAAGTGTCATGCTCACTCTTTCTTTACTCCTCTAGGCTCGTCCCCGTCTTGGCCGTTGGGTTTCAGGACCTGAAAACGCGCGTCGATCTCCAGCACGGCGAAGCTACACGCCAGCGAGCTCGCCTGACGGAACTCTCTTCGCGCCTTTCTTCGCTCTCGCAGAAGCATTCACTCTCCGACTCAGTCCGTCTCGAGGCCATCTCGAGACGCCAGACGACGCTGCACCACCGTCTGGTGGGCATCGCGAGGAAGTCGCACCTGCTCATCCCTGCGCTGAGGGGGAGGAGCGTCACGGCAGACGAGGATCGCTTGCGCGTCACGCTCGAAGCGTGCGAGGCTGAGCTCGAGGCAGTTGGTGGGGGAGCAGGCTCGAGGGGAGGCGTAGCACACGGAAGGCTCAGAGCGAGAGTAAACGAGCTATGGGCGCAGTTGGGCGCTATCAAGGCAAAGAAAGAGGCGCTGGGTAGTGAAGTGGGTGACGCAACAGAGTGGGCCGTCGTCGACGAGAACGGCCTCGAAGACGTCGCGAAGGTGAGCTCTGTCAGCAGTAGAGAAACGCCTGATTGTGATGCTCAGAAGGATTCCAAACAGATTCTCGGCTCGCAACAGCAAGGTCTCAACCACCTCAGCACAACGCTCGAGACAGACGAAAAAGGCCTCGATACCGTCGTGAAAGGACTCGAGGGCGTTCAACTGATCGGCGTCAAGGGCGTGCTTTCTGCAAGAGGCTGATCTACATCTAAATGGCATTGCAATGTACTACTTTTGATGAGCAGGAGGACGGGTCTCAGCGGGTTCTTTCCTCTTCCAAGCCTGACCCCGTGCCAAAGCTGCAAATGCTCTTGCCCGTTCTTTGTCCTCTTCTTGCTCTTCGTCCTCTTGTCCCTCGTCCTCTCGTTCGTCTTTGCCCTCTGCCTGCTGCTGCCGAACGAATTTCCTCTCCTCCTCCCCCTCCTTCGCCCATCGAAAGAACATCATCTTCCAACGGTCATCAATGACCCCATTCCCCGTCTGTCCTGCGCTCCTCTCCATCCACTCGATCTCCTGCTTCATTTGCGACAGCTTCCCCTCTCTTGCCAGCGTCGCGATCCCTGCCAACCTGATGAGTCTTTCCCTCTTCAGGAATGGCGTCTTGGTGGTGTAGAGATTGAGAATGTAGTGTGAATCCTCGTACCGACCAGCCCTGGCGAGATGAAGAATCAGACGGGCCACTGTATGGACCGACAAGACATTTTTGCGGGCCCACGACTTGGACCCGACATCGGCGTCGCTTGGGTCTGACGCTGCTCTGGGGCCGGTGTTCCTGGAGGCGCGACGAATCGCTTGGGCGGCCAGTTGCAGTGCACGATCGAGGTAGCTGTCGCCTTCCAAAGTGACAACCCCTCGTCCATCGTCGAGGAGATGCGACAAGATGGTGAGCCCGTACGATTCAGCGTTGATGCCGACGCTCCACTTGGTCTCCATTTCCGACAAGATAGCCTCGACAACTTTTGACATCGGTGAGGCTTCCTCACCGTCGCCAGCATCATCGAGGACAACGTCGTCCTCGAGGTCGTACAAGAGCTCCTTGGTGGGCGCATTGATCGTAGCTTTGCAAGCGGCATGAAAAGCAAACCTCAGCGCCTCTTGCTTCCTCTGCGTCATCTTCTGACCCTGGCGAGCTTTGCTGCTTTGCTCTTGTAGCGCCCACCGAAGCCTGTCGAAAAGCGATAGCACCTTTGCGCGCCTCGAAGGTCCCCAGCCAAGCGCCGACTGCGTGGCGAGCTGCATGGCTCTCGAAAACAGAGTGACTGTGGCCGTGTGCTGCTCGTCTATTGCCAGTAGATCATGAACTTCTTCGACAAAGTCCAGAAGCTCGTCCACGAGAAGGACGCCTCCGCCCGCAGAACATGCGCGCGCAAATGTCTCGACGAACCTGGACGCGTCCGTCGGCATGATCCGGCCAGTCTTGTACGAGGAAGCGTTGGATCGCGAAAGTAGCGTGTCGCGGAGCAGTCGCGCAAATTCGGGTCGTTTGCCATGGGTAACGAGGCGATAGACAAAGCGGTTGATGAGCTCGTTCGGAATCGCAAAGGTGGACCAATGCGGGTCTGTGATGATGTACGCGTGCAGAAGCATCGTGAAACCGGAGTCCGCTTGCTCTTCCTCGAGGGAATTCTCAAAGAGGTAAAGAAGCTGCTTGAAAGTCAAGAACGGCTCTGAAGTCGCCTGCAGCTCGTCTGCGATGAGAAAGAAGCGCTTCGCAAAGGCGTAGTCTTTGAGTTCGAGGTGCAAGCGGACCAATGTGATGGCCGAATTCTGATGCGACGATTTCCTTCCTCGAGTAGAGGCGACAAGCTTGGGCGGAGGAGCAAAGGCGGCGAGAGTGGGATCGATCGTCAAGATATTCGTAGAAACTTGACGAATAAGAACCGTCCATCTTTCTTCGGGCAGCAGCTCGGGCGATTGAGCGTGCAACTCTTGCAAGACTCTGGGGAGAAGAGAGACGACTTTGTGGGCACCTGCGGCCTGGTGCCAGTCGGTGTGAAAGAAGAAGCGCAAGGCTGAAACAACGTGCTTCATGGCGAGCGGATACTGCTGATGAGACATGGACTCTTGTGCCATGAGGCAGAGCGAGTCGATGGACCCGGCAAAGACGTCAGACTGACCGTCAGCGAAGACGAGTGGCGTTTTCCCTTGTAATTTTCGTCGAAGCATTGCTTGAGCAGCTCCAAGATGATTCCGTTTAGCCAAAGCAGATGCCACGAGGTGTACCATCTCCTCTCGCCGTTCAGATGAGAGATCGATCTTGACTGCCTTCGCCTCGGACGGTGCCAAATCGCTACTTGGAGATGAATGTTGCCGGAGCTGAGCAGGTCCCGCTCTCAAGGAGTCAGGGAGCATATTTGTCAATTGATCGGCGTCAAGAAGATCGAGAAAGTCTTGAACCGTGGCGGGATCGCTGTCGCTCGTCATGTTTGCCATGGCGACTCCGCCAGCCTGCACCGCTGTCATCGCCATCGACGTCGTTTTCGCGACTTTCTCTTCAGCCTGTGGAGTAGACTTCTGAGCCATAGCTCTCCTCTGCTGCTTGAGTCTTTTCACAGCAGCACCGAGCATGGCAGACCATGCGTACTGGTCCACCTCATCAGCCTCTTCGTCGTGTGTCCAAATCGGAGCTGTCGATCTGCCCATCCATCTCTCCTCTCGCTCTACTGAACGTGACCCCTGCTTTTTCCGAGTGGCCGACCATCTCTGCATGACCTCTAGTGCCTCCTCCAGTCGGCCGTCGATGCTCAACATTCCCATGACCCTGCTCAGCAGAGCGCCTTCGAGCGTATCTGCCAGTTCGAAAACGATCGTTTTGTCCCTTGCGATGACATTCTCCCGCTCTTCTACAAACTTCCCCCGTCCTCCTTCTGCTGAGTCTTCCATGACCCTGGTGTTGCCCGTTCCTCGGCGTAGAAGCTGCTCGCACAGGGTGGCATGCACATAAACGAAGCGATGTCGCTGAAGCTTAGTCGGTACGATGTTCTTCTCCTTCGCCCTCGAAAACAGTACCGAGCCCCTTCGAGCGAGCTCGCGATGCTGGTCCAGCTGACCCTTGCCAACGTCGTGTCCGAGAAGCGACCAAAAGACTGCATCAAATAGCGAGGGATGCAGGTCGACTCCTGTTGCTGGGGTCGACTCAAACGCGCGCCAGGCCGCCTCGACATCGCCATGGACAAGAGCCTGGTGCGCCGCAACGAATGCCTCGTCCACATCTGCCAGGGGAGGCAGCTGGACCCTGTCCGTAGTGAGATAGCGCTGTCTTACTTTCCTTTCCGATGGCGGCGTCTGGGCCTCTGTGCTGACCGTGGTAATGTCAAGCGCGGATCCTGCATCGATGGGCTCGGTCGTGCTCGCTTTCGCAGGCGCCTTCTTGACCGAAGGCAAGAAGTCTGGCCTTTGGGGAAAGAAGTACTGCCCACTGCTGTAATGTCTGTACACTCCCCCACCGACGGTGTCTCGGCGCTGTTGTGTTCGAGGGAGCTGCCGCGGAGGCAGGGCATGCCAGATGCGCTGGAGGAGAGGACCGCGTGTCGTCAACGAGGGCGCGATACAGCTCCCTGCGCCAGAGCAGGAGCATCTTTGTATCATAGTTGGCTGCACGCCCTTCCTCCCGACTCGAAAGACACCCCCGCTTCAGCCGCGTAGCAACATCTTTCCCCCTCTGCTGCTGGCCCCCTTCGGTCGCTGTGTCGGACAATGTCGAGCGGTGCACTTTGATATTGGCCGGTAGCCTCAGAAGAAAGAAAGTTACATGAGGTCACGTGGCTGCAATCACTTCCGTGTTCCGTTTCGTCAATCGAGAAGAAGGCCCTGATGATCCTCTCTGGTTCTGTTTGGAAAGAGCGTGTTTGCCATTCAGTGATGCACCACACCTTGCACGATTCATGTCCTGGCTAGTATTCTCTTCCAAATTCTCGTCGCATTTGTGTGATGCTGCTATCGTGTGGTCATGAGGCCCAAGAGCAGAAATTGGGAACCCTCCCTCCACCTACCTTCGACGCCAGCCCCACGTCACAATCTAGCGTTTCTTCTCGCATCCTGCCCACCGACCGGAGCTCACTTACCCTGTTCCTCAATACCATCAATTTCCCCTCTAACCTTCAAAGACAATCATGACTGCGCCATCGAAGCCTGAGCTCCTCATCGAGCTGTACACAGACCCCATGTGTCCTTGGTGTCTCATACACGACGCACGCCTCGAACAGACGCTCAACTCGTCTGACTTTGTCGAGCAAATCTACCCCTACCTCCGCCCCGTCGTCAAATTCCGGCCTTATATCCTCGACCCCCGCCTGCCCGCCACGTCGACGGAGCGGCCTGCAGACCGGTACGACGACCTCGGCTCGACCGAGTACACGGCGCACCAGCCCCCGACGAAGCGGCAGTACTATTCCCAAAAGTTTGGCGGGGGCCTCGACGCGTTTTACTCCAAGATCGGAAAGGCGGCCAAGGACGTCGGTCTGCCACCCTTTCAGTGGCTCACCGACGGCAAGGTCGGCGCTACTTGGGACTCGCACAGGCTGTTGTGGTACGCGGGCACGATTGACGAGCAGCGGGATTCCTCTGCATCATCGAATGGGGATGCGACTGGTAAAGTCTACGTCCCCGGCGTCCAGGCTCAACTGGCCTCGAGACTGTACAAGGCCTTTCACCAGGACTCTTTGGACCTCAGCGACTGCGACGTGTTGGCAGACATTGCCAACGACATTGAGGGCCTATTCAAAGACAAGCAAGAAGCCAAGCGCTGGTTGCAAAGCGATGAGGGCAGCGCAGAGACGGGCCACCTGGCCGATCTGGGAGTTATGAATGGCGTTCAGTCGGTCCCATTCACCATCATCCAGGACGGGTCGGACCACACCAGTGAGGTACTGGATCACAAGGGTCTCATGAAGATGTTTGACATGGCCACGGCCTTGCACAAGTAGCAGGTCTCCCATCACCTTTTTTAGTCTCTTCTCCAGTGTCAATTACTATTACATCATTGCTCGTCCGCTTCTACGCTCGTCGCTGTCGCTGTCGCTATCATCCAGCAGGCTCTTTGCGCTACGCTGGCTGGTGTAGCTCGCTGATCTTGACCCGAGAGCAGGCCTCTTTGGTAAGGCTGGTGTCGCAGTCGCAGCGTTGTTGGCAGACTGGATATGCGCGGGCTTAGAGGGAATCGGCGGTGGCGCACGGACCAGGACGGGCGAGGTCGCAGGGTCGCTCGGCGAAACAGCCTCGCTCATCGGTGAAGAGACGGACTGCAATGGCGAGCCAGCCGCGCGTCGCAAGGCGGCTTCGGTGCTGCCGTTCTCATCTGACACTCTGACGCCCGGTGAAGTCGTGTGAGCACCGCTCGAAGAATTCGAGTTGAGCTTCTTGGGAGGCTGCGGCGGTGGCCTCCGCTTTATTGTGCCACTGCCTCCTCGCGAGCGCAGAGGCGAAGCGTGTCCTGCCGTGAAAGGGTTGCCTCTCGCTTCCCCTGCCTCGCCATTCTTGACATTTTCAATTTCCTCCTCTTCGTCCTCGTCCTCGGATTCGGATAAGGAAGACGGTGATCCAACATCCCACCACTTCGACTGATCGCTCGACGGTTCAGGGAGCTCTTCATCCTCCCATTCGTCCTCGTCTAGCTCGTCGTCTTCTGCTGCCTCCTCGTCTTCGCTCCGATCGATGGGCGAGGAGGACGGAGAGGATGCCAGGTAGCCTCTCCGGGCTTGCGCCGTCTTCCTTGCCGCTATAAGCTCCTTCCGAATCGCATTGTGCCTCTCCTGATCAAATACCCTTGCTTCCGCGGCGAAGCGAGCATAGACGGGCCGATGGTCACTCGTCTTGAGCTCGGCGCGGTCGTAAACCTGAAGCGCAAGTTGCATGGGCGCCATCGCTCTGTACAAAATCCTGTCCGTCCACGCGGGCACCCGGAGCTTCTCCGAAGAGTCGTACCGATCCGAGTGGAAATCGTACTTGTAGGTAGGCAGAAACCCGATTGGGGCCTCGTTGAATCCAACAAAGACCTGATTCATCTGACGAGAGCGAGAGAGCTGATCGCGGGCATAGAGACCTTCAAAGTCATACCGGTCGCACATCGGTCTCACGACCTCGTTGCCCGAATCGATCCGATAGTTGAAGTCCCCAAGCCAGATGACGTGGTCGTGGTGATTCACAGTGCGAGCCCGTGAGAAGCCAAGCTCGCGATTGATGGTCCAGTAGTCGGCGTTGCGTTCCTCGACATTGGACTTTCCCGCGGCGAAATGGGCAGTGACAAAGCAAAAGGTCGTGTCATAAATGCTCAGTCGAATGGCTACGCCGCCCTTGTTGCCACTCATGCCCTTGAGCCCAGTCTTCTTCGAGGAAGCCTCGACGGCCTTTACGTGCGAAATGATGCTCTCGTTGACCAGCACAATGAGGGCTGTCCCAACGAGCTGCTCACTTCTCAAGATGACATATTGGCTCTTTCCTCCCCGGCGCCGCAGTGTGTCGTTGATGACCGCTTCCCAGACTCGGAGCTTATCTGGGTCCGTCATGAGAATCTGCTGCGGGGTCAAGGGAACGACCTCTTGGAAAGCAAGGGCCATGACGTCGGGCTCCTGCTGCTGTGAGCCGTCGTCGGGAAAGAGCCAGGGCAAGATGCTCTCTCCGCTTGGCCCGCGTCCTGCCAAGTTCCACGTCCCGACAAAGACGCTAACCTGCCGTGGTGTCGAGTACTCGTCCAAGCGATCGTGCAGCTCGGCCGTGACGGCGTCGTGAAGCGGGTCGAACACGGTGACGGGCTTCTGGTTGGCTAGATTGCCCAGCAAGGCATCGATGACCGTTTGCTTGGACTTGTCCTGGAAGTTGTTGATGTACATGCGCGAGGCTGATTTCGCGGCGTCCGAGAGCAAGCCCCCCAGCGTCTTTTTGCCGCCGCCCGAGCGCGTGTAGGTCGTATTGAGGGCGCCCGTGCCGGCGTAAATCTTCGACAGGGCGTCTCCGTTCTCAGCCCACAAATTTCGGTGGTGGCTCCAAATCGGACTGCTGAAGGAGGAGAAGGACTCGAATGATGCATTCTTCTCCATGTTTTCCTCGATGAAGAGCTCTAGTGCGGACTGCGAGAGCATGTCCTCGATGACATTGGTGCGATCGAGGCTGTCCGTTGCATCAGCACGCTGTACGAAATTCTTTCTCTGACTACAAGCTCACCAGTCTAAGCAATTTGTTCGAAAGACGCCCCTCTGCCTCGTCTGAAAGCCCCTGCCCTGTACATGGACAGAGAAGCCAAATGCCTTGCGCTTCAGCTGCACCGGCCCTAGATACTTGAGCTCGCTTCGAACGCCGTCGATACCGCCCTTTGCTCTGCTGGTAGCGTGAAAGTCAAAGTTTGTCAATCCCATTCTATCAACATCATCCTCGTCTTGTCCGTTCTCGGCCTTCTCGCCTTCCTCTGCCTCTGCTGCCTCGGTGGCAGACAGACTGGCGAGGTAGAGCTCTACTGCGTTCGAGTTGCGCATGTGCTCGGCATAGGCGGCCGACAGGACGGTCTCGGCGTCCCTTGTGCCCAAGAGGTTGAGGGCGTGAACACGATTGTAGTGTGAAAAGAGATCGGCAAAATGGCGATCGTAGGCAGGCTGAGATGCGATCCTTGGTCTGGTAACTTGGATTCGGGCGTTGAACGCCTGAAGGCCCTGCTGCTCCCAAAAGAGGGGCACAGAGCCGCGCACCTGGGTGTGGCTGAACGTGACCGCGCCCAGATGAAAGAGGGTCTCGGATTCGACGAAGTTGGCTACATTGCCGGAGTCGTCGATGCCCCTTGTGTTGTAGCGCGTCCCCGCCCTCTTCCAGCTGAGGCGGCTGACGAGCGAGACGATGGCTGGGCCACTGCTATCTTGGCTGGGTAGTGCAGAGATTCCCACGTACCCTTGAATGGCCAAGACGAAGAATCCTTCTGCGTCAAGGGCCTGTCTCTCGGGTGTTTCGAGGCGACTGCGAAACTCGAGCAGAGGCTCCAACATGTACGAATTCCACACGAACCGGTCGTCGTACTTCCACGGGTCTGCAACAGACGTCTGTTTTGGACTCGTCGCCGACAACTCTGCTGCAGCTTGGCCGGAAGGTGGGGGTGGTGGCCGCCTCCGGGCCTTTGTCGTCCCCGCGATGCGCTTCTCAAGCCTTCTCGATAGGTCGAATGCACCATCCTTCGCGTAGTAAAAGGTGCCGGTGCCCAAGAGCTTCTTGATGCTCGTGCAGGGGTGCTCAAGTATGGGTGCCGAGGGCGATGCGCTCAAGTCCTGAGACGGAGGCGGCAGGCCCTGCGGATCCAATGGCCCTGATCCATCCTCATCGACGAGGTTTAGCGCATTGTCGTCGTCCCACGAACTTTTATTAAGGCAAAAGAACGAAACGGACACAACCTTTGAGACGGCTTCCCCTGGCCTGATCTCGCCCACACCGACGGCCGAGGTGACGATGGCCACAAAGAGGTCTGAAGAAGTCGGGGTGTGGTCAGTTGTCTGTTTTGAGAGACGCGCATTCCAGCGAGCAAAAGGGGAAGGGAAGAGAGACTCACCGCTGCCTACATTGATGAGGCCCAGGCAGCCATGGGCCTTTGGGGCGAGCCTCTTCATCGTCTGCGTCGGCGGGACATCTTTGGCTGCCACTGCCTCGACGACAGCCCTGCTGCTGCTCGTGCTCGATGAGCTGGCGCCGCTCTGGGTGCTGAGCAGCAGCGCGCTCTTTCCCGGCCGATCGCTGCCATTGCTCCCTCTCGGCTGCTCGCCTCCTACCGAAGGAGGGTAGTGGTCCGAGGACGTCGACGAGAGCAGGAAGATGGCCCTCGGCGATTCTCGAAGGTAGACTTGCATCCTCGTTCGCCCTCTTCGCTCATGGGCTGCTGTTGTCCTTCTCCCGGCTCGTACGATCGTGAAAGAGCCAACCAAGCTGGGACGACGAACGCGGCTATTTAGACGAAACCTCCACGACCCACGGTCTAAAAGAAAATCAAAAGGCTCGTGCGAGCGCGGCCGCCGTGCACCTTCTTTCCAGACCGCCGCATAGCGACAGCGACGACGGGGTTGGCAAGGACAAGCAACATCAGAGGGCCATGGCTGCGAGCACAGATCCGCAAGAGGTCCAGAAAGAGCCGAGTGTGGCCGAGGCTGAGACAGCTGCACCGACCGTTGCACCAGCGTCGGCAGTGGCGGAGTCCGCCCCATCGTCAGCAACGAATGGAGATGACGCGGCCTCTTCATCGGTGCCAAAGCCAGCATCGACACCCTGGTCAGACGTCAAGGTATTTCGACCTCCCAACACTGCAGGCCCGTCGAGTGAGTTTCCAATAATAATACTTTCTTCAAGTTGCATGCTGAAGAATGATCCTCCGTCCTTTGCACACAGGATTGCCGCCACCGCAAGCCGACGACGAGGCCAAGCCCACAGCGGCCGAGCTCAAAGAAGCGTTCTCAAGTCACATTTCGCAGCGGCACGGCCCTGATGCGCCCCTCATGACCCAGGCGATGCGGCAGCGAGAGGAGGCGAGGCTGGGCATCAAGAAGAAGGAGTACCACGAGGTGAGTCCTCCACCGACGAGCCCATTCGTACTGGAGGATAATAAGCGACCACACCCTCTGCGGCGCTCGAGACTGACAGTCTTTCTATCAATAGATACGGATACGGATCCGTCTGTCAGATCGAACGACGCTCGAAGGCACCTTTCCCTCGACGGCCCAGGTCCCGACGCTGTACCGCTTCCTCCGTGCGCACCTCTCGCCGCGACATGCCAAATACGCATTCACCCTCTACCAATCGCCGCCGAAACGGGACCTGCCGGAAAGCACAAAGGATGCCAAGCTGCAGGGCAAGACGCTGCGCGAGCTCGGTATGGCACCCGCCGCCGTCGTGCTCGTGCGCTGGTCCGATGCCGCCATGAATGCCAACACCTATCCAGCGCCGCTCAACGACGAGACACTGGCCCTGGCGCAGGACCTGCCCACGCCGCCCTCCTTTGACGCCCAATCAGCAGGCCAGACGCTGCAAGATCCATCGTCATCAGCGGCAAAGGACAAAGACGAGTCGGCATCCAGCGGGACAAAAAAGGTCGGTGCACCGTCCCGCCCTTTTTGGTTCCCCTTTCCTCTTGCTGTTCCTGACCTGTTCTCTGCTCTGATCCAGGCAATGCCAAAGTGGCTCAAAGGTCTTCAAAGTGGGTGCCCCTATTCCTCGCAAAAGCAATACACTGCTGACGACATCACAATCCATCCATCCCCATCAGAGAAATGACCAGCAAAGTGCGGTATAGATTTAGCACAGAGTTGTCAATCGATCACCTGTCGTTCTCGTTTCAAAGAGGCTTAGAAGAGACACTATGGTTGTACATGAACGCTGAAGTTGCCTGCATCGGAGTGTTGCCTGCGTCGGAGTGGAGCGTAGTAGTAGAGGAGGAAGAGGTAGAATCGCGAAACGAAAAGGAAAGGACAATGTTGTGTTTAGAGAGAATAATGAAGGGATAGACAGACAAAAGGAACAACGGAAATCGCTCGCCTTTCTGGATTCAGACAGCGAAGACGCAATCAGACGGCGGGAGCAGCGCCTCTGGCTGCCTTGGCCCTCGCCTCTGCGACGAGGAGTGACTCCTTTGCCTCTTCCTCGACCTTCTCCTTGGCCTCCTCGACCGACATCTCGGTCCAGCCGGTCACGTCGACAATCTGGTCGTCGGCCGGGTAGCTCGGGAGCGCGAGGCTGAACTTTTCTTCGACGTCGTCGGGGATGAACCTTCCGCCGAGAAAGTGTCTGCCAGTCTGTCGGGCCAGGTCCCTGGCCTTGCGTACCGCATCCGCTTCGTCCAGGATGCCCTTGTCTGTGCTGCTGCTGACAGAAGACGAGCCGGCAGCCAAAGGCACCGTGGAAGGATCCTGGGAGAGGGTGAATGCGCGCACGCCCTTCTTGGGGGCCGTCAGCGAGACGAGGACCTGGGGCGTAAAGAATTTCCCCGAGGGATTGCCTGTGTCGACATCCCAGCCCGAGGGGATGTCGACCGAGACAATCGGCGGCACCTTTCGGCGGGCCTCAAACTCCATCCGCGACTGTTTTCGGTTTGGCGAACCAGTCAGTTGGTTCTGGGACTCTCCAGCGCATTTGGGTTCATGGCCACACCCACCTCATTCTTGAGAGCTTCGAGAGGCTCCCTGAACGGTTCCCGCGGTTCGCCCTTGAACGAAAAACCTGTGAGGTGTGCACACACGCGGGTCTAAGCCGTAGGCCCAATTGCGGTGCGTGACTGATGATGCAGCGCCGAACACTCACCGAAAATGGTGTCCAAGACAACGTCAGATCCCTCCAGTCCGTCTTCGAACTCATCGACCTCAAGGAAAGAAACTCGGAGGTTCTGTAGTTGCTTTTTGAGTCGCTGTGTAGGAGGACAAGGTTGAGTCGACAAGCTGGCGGTGGACTACTAGGTTGGAGGAGCATACCTTGAAAAGCTCCGTCTTTCCCTCCTTGGGGTACCACACGGAGACGGTGTAGCCAAAGTGGCTGAGGTGCCTCGCAGCTACGAGCCCGTCGCCGCCCTGGTTGCCCGGGCCGGCGGCGACGAGGACATTGGGGAATTGGGTGGGCGGATAGCAGGCGTGAACGGTCTGGGCACATGACAGACCGGCGAGCTCCATGAGCTGGTCGATGCTGAATGCGCCCCCATCGGGAGACATCAAGACCTCGTCGATCTGGGCCGCCTCCTGCGAGGTGATGTAGCGCAGCTTGCCTGGCTTTGGAGGCGATTCGCTCCGCAAAGAAGTGCCAGCCTCGAGCCCGCCCTGCGCTTGGGCTTGGCCCGCAAGGTGGGGGTCTGCCGCCGCCGCTGGTGGCGCTGCTGCTGAGGCGGATGACATCTTGGCTGTATGGGAAAGGAGGTGCCTTTGGTGGAGTGTGGGTAGAACGAGGTGGCCTCTATGCGCACTGGCGATGGCACCCGTGCAGAGGCGAACGGGAGCTCTCGATAAGAATAAAGGCACCGCTGTTGTGTTGTTACGTGCTGTAACGGACGCGGATGCCCACAGTGTCAAGCGGTGCAGACGGCAGAGGAGCGACGTCTGCAGCAAGACAACCACAGTGGGATTCTCGCGGTGGACTGAGCAGTCTAACCAGAGCGCGATGGCCGATGGGACCGGCTCGCCTCGCAGGTGAAAGACAGGGGCGAATAGCGGTGCTCGGAGAGACGTCACTCGCGCTCTCCGGAGAATAACCGGCTGTCAAAAGACCTTCGAGAGAGAAGAGAGAATGAAAGAAAGAGACCAGAGCGACGCTCTTGCTCGCTCGGCCTGCTTTCGACAAGCGGACAGCCGTTCTTAAATTTCAATACTGTTTCTGCGTCTCCGCGTCCATTTCTTAACCCAGAGGAGAGCAGAGACAGGCCAGGTGCCCAACTATGAGTAGCGTGGCGCTTGAGCAAAAACCGAAGGACCCTAGGGTCCTATTTGGCACGTGAAGAAGAGATCTCGGTCCGAGAGAGGTGAGAGGCAGGACAGGGATGGTTGACGGTGGAGAGGGGAGGAAATTGTGGCATTCAACCTGGCATGTGGTCTTTCCCATTGTTTGCAATGCTCCTACGGATGCAGAAGGCCACACATGGATGGTCGAGCTCAATCGCCCCTTGTCGGACAAAAGTGCCAAGCGGAGTACGACGCCGCCGCCGCTGCCTTTGTCCCTTGACCGTATAAACCTTTGTGCCTTTTTTTGTCTTTCGCTTTCCTCTGTTCTGCCCTGCGACTCCCCTCCCTGCGCGTCGACAGACGGGTTGGTGTACCATCTAGCTCTGGTTTACAGCGGACAGCATCATCATCCACGGGAAAGTCGCAATGGTTTGCTCGCCCGCTCCGCTGCCCTTTGTCCCTGCCTGGCGCTGGTGTGTTCCTCCGTCCTTGTTGCTGTTGTTTTTGTTGTTCGTATTTCTCCTTCTTCTTCTTCGACTTCTCTACTTCTTTCTTGCTCGCATAGAGACCTGGCTCTTTTCCCCATTGTTGAACAAAGGGCGTATTTGCCTCAGGTCCTCACAAGCGCTGCCTCTCTTTCACCCTCTCTCCCTCTTTTGCCCTTCCTTTCCTTGTTTGGCACTACAGACAAAGGCGAGGAACAATGGACGACGAACGACAAGGAGCACAAGGCGAGCCGGTCATCGTCGTTGCGAGTCCGAGCAGGCCTTGGAATATCATTGACGACGGTGATGAAGAAGCACTCCATCAGAAGCACCATTCTCGGCACGCCGGCATCGCGCCTGCCCTCTATTACCCCTTGGGTGCTCCGCCGGCCGCGTTCGGTGTTGCCAACCAGCAGCGACCCCCTTGGGAAGACGTTGGGAGGTCATCTGAAGCTCCTTTCCGTAAACGAGAACGCCCTACAAGTGCCTCGACGCCATTTAAGCACAGCACGGGTTCAGATCGGCAGCACAGCAATGAGGGGGAAAAAGAGGCTGCACCCACGCCAGTCGAGCATCACGGCGCGGCCGATGGCTGCAAAGAAGACGAGCGGCTCGCACACCCACGCTTTCAGTCCTTGGATCTCTACACGAGCAGTGCTCCCACGTTTGCCTCGTCATCATCCTCGTCTAGGCGACCGACACCCGAGAGTAGTAGCGGCAGTGGTGCGCTAACAGATGGTCATGAACGAAGAAAGAAGAACCACCGTCGAAAGCCTGACCCAGACCAGGAGTCAGCCCCGCCTCGACCGCCTAATGCTTTTATTCTCTATCGTTCCGCTCACTCGGCAGCTGCTTCCAGCGCACTTCCACCGTCAACAGGTCCGACGACAGGCTCGAGAAAACGGACGGGTGCCACGGCAGTCGATGTCGACAATCAGCTCGAAGCAGGCACCAACCATTCACCTGCGACGCCGACGCAGCAGCAGTCGCTGAGCAAGTCCATTGCAGAGCGTTGGAATTCGGAGCCGCAAGCAGTCAAAGATTTCTGGTACACCGAGGCGCAAAAGAAGAAGAAGCTCCACGAGCTCATGTATCCCGGCTACAAGTTTCAGCCTCGTTCTTCGGAGAAGGTCAGGCAGGAGCGAGAGGCAAGAGCCACAAAGAGAAACGAAGACGCCAGCAAGTCAGAGACGAGAACAAGAGGAAGGAGCAGCAGTCGGGCGAGCGCCGCGTCTGGAAAGTCGTCCGGAAAGAAGCCGTACGCAGACGAGAGCAGCGTCAAACAACGGGGCAGGGCACGCGCAGCCGCTGGTGCTGACCAACAGCAAAGCAAGAGCAGCGGCAACAGTAGTATTCGGAGCAGCATCAGTAGTAGTAGCGGCAGCAGCAGCGTCCTTCCAGCAGCCACTCCTTCGACGACTTCCTCCAAATCTGCAACGCCATCGTCTCCCGTTGTTGTGCATGGCGATGTGTTCTCGGAAGACGTGACACCTGCCAAGGCGGCAAGCTCGGACAGCAGACTCAACCCGAATGCTATTTCGAGCTCTATCCTTGCCATACCCATGACGAGCTCTCCCATCGACATGTCTGCCTTTGAGTCTCAACCCACGAACGCATTCCGGTCGGGCGACGACGCTACACCAACCTCAGATCGACAAAGTGCTTCTACAGAGGCACCTCTTGCTGATTCAACACCTTCTTTCTCGTTTCCCGTTCCTCCCAGTAACGGCCCAATTCGTGTTGAGGTCGACATTGAGCGCCTGCTTAGGCTCGACTCGGCAACCTTGTGTGAACTTCTCGGCATTCCGGCAAGTCCCTCTCCTCCTTCGGGGCTCAACACCGTTGTAAGTCACACATACTCTCTCTCCCTCTCTCTCTACCTTGCGAACGAAAACAAAATTGACATTTCGAGACACTATAGCTGACGCCACCAAACGATTCCGCACCTGCTGGTTACGGCGCCTCGCATCAATCCGGTCTGCCATCGCCGAGCCAATGGCGCTCTCTTGTCACAACGCCTTCCCTCTTCTCCGGCCAGCTCCTCCATTCCCCTCAGCTTCAGACTCTCGGTGTCGATCTTACTCATCGATCCTTGCCAATCCTCGAAACCGACGGGCAGACGACTCAAGAAATTCATCCTCCTCATCACCTTCCTTTTTGGCGATCTTCCTCTGCATCGACGACGACCACAACGACGACAACTACCACGACGACGCGAACGACGAGATTGACATCCTCGTCATTTATGGGCTCCTCTCCTCCTTCCGCGATGCCTTTATTGGCATCCTCCGACAACCCTCCTTCGACCGGTATAACTCTGCCAGACGCCTCGCCAGAGCCTGGAACGCTCTGGGAGGTCGTTGGGAGCATCGATAGCGACAAGAGCTCCTCCATGGATCACACTGGTGGCCTCTAAATTATCGTTATCGGTCAGAGTGGCAGAGAGAGAATGTAGCAGTGAAACGGTAATAAAGAATATGATTTTGATACAAGCTCAGCAAATATATGGTGGTGGCAGTAGAGTGCATCACGACTTTGGCGGACCGACTTCCGTCGCAATCGTCTCTCTCTCGCCCACTTCGGCCGTCTCGACTTTGTCATCTTGCTGCCCTTGCTCATCCTCTCCCTCATCGCGCTGTTCGTCTTGTCCTCCAGCTTTCTTGCGCTCGTCCACATCAAGCGCGTCGGGATGAGCCGTGCCGCCGTCCGCCTTTGCCCTCTTCTCGATGCCTTGATGGTGCAACTTCCTGTACGTGTCGTGCCCCTGCCCCTGTCCTTGACCCTCGTCTTCTTGCTCCTCCTCCATGAATTCTGCCTCCTCTTCCTCGCCGGCTCCTCCCTCATCACCACCCTCAGCGTCCTTTGACTGCCACTTTCTCCGAAAGATTCTTGTCCGTTGCCCCGCCCTCAACGCCGGGTCTCCCCTCCTGCGCTCGCGCAGCCGTTCCCTCTCCTCTGCCTGGTTGTCCTCGACCAAGAGATCCACGACGCCGGGCGGTGCCTCGCCTTTGCCTCCCTCGGCGTCCTTGCCATCTTCGGATTCTTTCCCCTTTCTGTTCTTCTTGTTCCCGCTCTGGCCCTGCTCCTGCTCCTGCTCCTCTCGGTCCTTGCTCTTCCTTGTGTCGCCTTCTGCATCATTGGCGCTGGGCCCGTGGCTGCCGAGCGCCCTGCTGATCTTCCCACGCTGCCCTCTCCTGACCTTGTATCGCCTCACTAGCTCCTCATCGTCCCTCCATCGCTTCCGTCGCTCCTCTTCCATGCCCACGTCCACGCTCGGAAAGGCATAGTCGCCATGCTCGAGCGCCCTCGCATTGGCAAAAAGCGCCTCGACTTCGTCGGACGCTTCCACGTCAGAGAACTCCACCTTGTCCTCCGATGCAGCTGCGTCCGAGGGGTAGTCGTGCCGGTGGCGGTTCACCTCCATGTCGTCAAAGTACTGTATCGAGGCATTCGCCCGCTTAGACGCCCACTGCCCTGCCCGTTTGACCAGGTCACCTGCGCTGCGCTTGGAGCCTGGCAGGTTGCCCAGCAGCGACGTCGACTCGGTCGGCTCCCCTTCCTGATTCGAGTCCTGCAGCGGGTGCCTGGATCCTTGCCCCTCGTCGGCATCGTTCTCTCCTCCCTCACCAGCCTCGAGATCCGGGTCACGATGGACGATCTGTGCTGCCTCGCTCCTCAGCAGCGGCGCATATCCCTCGTGGTCCATCCGCTTCCGGTCGATCCAGATCCTCAGCGCATTGGCAGGCCCCAGATGCCGCGTCCCTTGCCTCCCATCTCTCGGGTCATCGGGATTGCCACGCTGGGGCAGCCAGTACTTTGTCTTTCCGCCGGCCGAGTAGCGCAGGCCGGCCTTGGACCTCCTCTCGCGGCCGAGGCCCTGGTGCAGGACGCCTTCGGCCGGCTCAAATGTCTGGTAGCCGTAGCCGGTGCCGCGGATCGTGTTGAGGCTGTCGCTGATGACGTCGTACATGCCAATCGCATCTCGGACCGCATAGTACGCCGGCAAGCGGCTCTGGTACCTTGAAAAGGGGTCGATGTAGTCGCGCGGCGAAAAGGCGTAGGCGTGGCCTAACGCAAAGAGGGGCATCTCAAAGCAGATGAGCATGTCCTGCACGGCCAGCGAAATGTACTGCTCGTCGCGGACGGGCCCAATCTGCCGGATGAGGCCAGCGGCGACAAAGATCGAGATGGCGAGACCCTGCCAGAAGCTAAAGAAGATGATGCCCTTGATGCAGAGGAACTTGCTCGTGACGCGGAAAGGCTGCAAGTCGTCGTTGAGGCCGGCCCAGAACATGCCGAGACAGTAGAGGGAGAGAAAGACGGAAAAGTTGTAGACGATGCTGACCCACGTGTAGCCGTTGGACACGGCCAGCTTGCCCTCATCGTACTTGCCGAAGCTCTTGAGCACGACGGTGAGGACCGCCAAGGCAGGTTTGACCTGGACGTACTGCAGGATGCCGCGCTTGAGGCCGAGAAAGGTGTAAGGGTCGGATATATCAAGCGGAGTGAAGAAGAGATTGACGGGAAAGAGGTGCTTGGTGGGACGGCGGCCATGGACGAGTATCAACAGCGAGCGTTCGCCGCCGAGGTATTCGACGAGGAGGTTGAAGAAGCAGTAGATGACAAAGGCCTCGTAGATGTCCCGGACCAGGTCAATGACAAAGGCGGCGTCGAGACTCAAGAGCGAAGCCATCGATGATGTTCTAAATAGCCGTTGTTGGTAAGCTCAAGACGGCTCCCTATACACACAGACACACGCATACACGCCACTCACGAGTAGATCGGGACCATGAGGAGCAGCCGCACGACATGGCGCTGGAGGTGAGGCTTGCGGTAGTTTCGCAGCTGCTGATTGATCGAGTAGAAGGAGAAGAGCGTGGCAAATATGGCAGAAGCGGCGCAGGCGATGAGGATGCCATTGGGCAGCGAGCGACCCGAGCCGTTTCCAGAGGGCACATCGTTGTCATTCTGTACCAACATCGAGAGAGCGAGCGCGGTGGCTACTTTCCTTGGCCTCTCAGGGGCACGAGGCGGACACACAAGAAGGGCAGCAGACTATGTCGGTCTTCTGTTTGCCGATACAGTGGAATATACTGGCGGCCGCCGATGTAGGATTTTCGAAGTCGGTCTGCTCTCCACTCGACGAAGGAAGACCCATAGGGTTTGCAAAAGCGGAGCAGGGGCTGCTGAGCCTTGTTTCGCAGATCCAATTTGGACGCGCGCGCGCCTCCACAGCGTCATCGCGACATTTTTGTGGCTAAAGTCCCCATTCTCAGGGCTCGCGCGACCGACGGAAGTAGTGTGTGTGTCCCAAAGGACTTTCGCTGTGGCCGGCGAACTTTTCTCGTCATTGGGGCGACAGAGAGAGCTCTACGTATTTGGACGGCGGTCACAATGAGAGAAGGGGGGCTTTATGAAAGGATGAAGCTATTCTGGGCTCGGTGATCCAGCATGTCCGCCAGAAGCCGAAAACGCGCGAAAAGAACCAAGATGAGGGTGTCGCCTACAAAACGCCAGAGTTTTGAAGTGTCGTTTCTCAAAGGGTGGGTCATGAAGAGATAGTGCCTACAGAATCACAAGAGATTCTCTGACATACAATGGTGCTCTGCACGGAGTGCTGGATGCTTGAAGCTGGGAGAAGGCTAATCATGACAACTGACCCCAGTGGTCTCACCGCCACGAGGACTGAGGGTGATGGACTCGATCCGACAACGGAACGTACCGCCGTGGCCGACGTTGTCGAGCGGCCCGAGATCGTCCGTGCCGCGGTGTTTACGATGTTCGTGGTGACGCAGCTGCCTCTTCGATCTTGGACGGCTGACTCGGGCACCAGTGTCGATCCCCATGGCCCCGAATTGAGCATCGACATTTCCCAATATCATTGCGGTGCCCAAACTGCACCACGACGGGTCGTACTTCCCTTTGGCCCACACCTCGATATCCTTGTATCGGTAAAGCGTATTCTTGGTAGTTCCGCACCCTGTCTCGACTGTGAAGGAGACTGTTTCCGCACGCGAGTCAGCAAACTAAGAAAGAGGAGAAGACACAAAAGTTGACAACTTGCATAGGTTGAGGTGAGGTGGTCCATCACTGATCTTGTACGTAAAGGTGCGTTTGCCGTGAGTACTATGTGCGGATATATTCCATAGCGAGATGCTTTGAAGCAGACTCAAATCGGCATGAGCGAATGCGAGTCAGAGAAAGAGAAGAAGAACGGCGCACTCACTCTTGTGAATCGACATGCATCTCCCAAAGGACCCATTCACCTGCTCGGCAAAGAAGCTGGTCCGCACCATACATTTGTTTTCCATCCCATACTTCGGGAGTGACTTCCATTCCTTCGTTGCTCCAATGCATGTTCGGTTGCAGTAACGTCGGCTGCGCGGTCTGATCGGGCGCCATAATTCCCGGCCATGTACATGTTCTTGGAGGTAAGTTGTCCCGACATAGCACCTCTGTGCTCAGACTGACGATGTAGCCAGAATGAAGAACCCACGAAACCTGGTCGTATACGTAATCGGAGCTGGCAGAGCCAACGAGAAGTAGGAAGAAGGCGGCTAATGTCCACATTGGTCTCGGATGGTCACACTTAAGGTACTTGGCGTAGTTTTCGAATAGACGATGCCGGAAGGAGGACAAAGGATTGAGGATGTTGTGACATCGCAGACCGCACCTCTTGACAACCCCAGATATCTGCACAGTATGTGCGCTCTGCTTTCCTGTGCCTTGCCGAAACTATTGTCGCCGCTGTCACCGTCAGAACTCCGCTGGGGCGCCCCCATGGGAAAATAAGAGGGACTGCCGCCCAATTTCCCCGACCTCGTCTTCTCAGCTTTTGCAGCTCGATGTGATAAAAGGGGGTCCACATCCAACTGGACTTTCTTCTCCAGCTGTGGGAGCAAACACTCGAAACGTGCACTCGCACGCCGCCTTGCTGACATCGTCAGAGTAGAGAGGCACACATGAGCGAGGCGTCGGTCACATCCTCGCTCGCTGCCAGCGCAGTGTCATCCGCGACGGCATATCTTAGTTCGTTCGATTCATTTCAGTGGACATTTAGAGAGACAAAGGTAAAGGCCTCAAGAGAACAACGAGAGTAGGGAACCATCGCGAGAGAAAGAGAAGAAAGTGTGGTACAAGGGTAAGGGTAAGGGTAGGAAAGTGTGAGAGAGAGACAGATGAAAGAGAGTCCTTGGTCTATTCCTCAGTACATGCCTCCAACCGGCGCGCCCATGAAGCCTGTCGGTTGAGCGCCCATGGGCATGCCACCGTTCATGCCGCCGTAGGGCCCACCGGGAGGCATCATACCGCCCATGCCCGTGGGGGCGCCCGTGATGAGCTTTGGCCCGCCGGGACCCAAGATGGGTGCATCTTCCTCCTCCTTTTCCTTTGTCACATTCTTTTCCCTGAGTTCCTTGAGCTCGCGCTCCAGGGCGTTCATGCGCTCGTGCCGTGTCCGTGCCCTTTGGAGCTCGTAGGGCATGACGAAATCGCGCAGCGCGTGCCGCCACGACAGCTCAGCGATGACGTCTTCGCGGATGATGTCGAAGCAGGCAAAGGTCATGGCCGCAAACGCCTCCTTGTTGCCCACCGAGACAAAGTATGAGATGAGCTCCTCTGCCACAGTGGCGTCACCCGAAACGGCAGCCGTTTCGATGGCATCTCGGAACAGCTGGTCACTCTTGCTCAGGCTGATGCTCTCGTCCCATCGTGACTGCTTCTTGTACAAGTGAGCCGCCAGCCGTCGGAATTCAAGGAGCTCGTGCCGCTCCAGCCGCTGGGCGAGGGCGATTGCGTCGTAGTTCTGGAAGCCGTCAATCGAGGCGCGGAGCGTGTCGGCGTCCTCCTCCTCGATCAAGAGATCATTGTAGGCATCATTGACCGTCTCGATGTCCTTCTCCTGCACGCTGATGAGCCAGGATCGGATCAAGGGAATGTTGTCATTGTCCTTGCGCTTGAACATCCGCACCACTCGGCCAGGGTCCACGCGAGGAATGGCGGCCAGGAGGTCGTTGAGGAGAAGAGGGTGCTGCTCGAGGTAGAACGTCAGGGCACGGTAGAGGATTTCGATGTTGGCCACCTTTGGCAGCATCGTCTTGAACTCGTCGTGGTTCCATGCGTCGGCGGGGTGCTCGATCGTGTGCAGACTGGCATTGTCGAACTCATCGTACTTGGTGTAGAGGAAGACGGTGGCCTGGTGCAGGTGGGCTTGCTGGGTGGCCTTGATGAGCTGGGGAATGTTGGAGCGCGAGACGTAGATCTTGAGATGGTCCATGAGCCTCTCGGGCTTGTATTTTGCCAATGCCACACCAGCAGCCGTAAAGATGCTCATGTTGGCCCGTTCCAAGCCCAATGACGTCTCGAGAAGATCCAGGAGGGCGTCAAAGTGTCCACCAGCTTCATAGGCTCGCACAACCGAAGGCAGCTCCTCAGCCGCAATGACGACGTTGAGGCCGGCCACCTGGGCCAGCTTGAACTCGCCCTGGCTCAGGCAGGCAGCGTGAACCTGCTTCCAGACCGAGGTGTTGCCCGCTTTTCGGGCTGCCTCGACGGCACCGGAGAAGTCGTGGAGGTAGACGAGCGTGGTCGCCAACCTGGCGTAGTTTGCGATGCTGCTGAACAGAATCTTTGCCGCGCTGTAGAGCTCCTCGTTGAAGCACTTTTCTCCCACGTTGAGCACGTCGGCCACGTTGGTCATGGAGAGGAACTCCTCCATATCGCTGAGCCGGTTCGCCTTTGCCAGGCAGTAGGCGTACTCGGTGTCGATTTGAGGCTCCCTGGCCTTCTTCCGGGCCATCTGGAGGAACTTGATGAGCTCCTCTTCCCGACCGGCGTGCTCGGCAATCTCGATGACCTCGGCATAGTTGCTCGGGTCCTCGGCCTTGACGTACGAGTCAATTGCATCCTTGACCCGCAGGCCATCGAGCTGCGCCTTACCAAGCCTGCTCCAGATCTCGGGCTGGTTGAGCTTGGTGGCGTATTGCTGACCGCGCTCAATCGACACAATGTGTTCTACGAGGACGTTCATGGCATCGCCGTGCTGTTCCGCCTTGCTGAAGATGCGGAAAGCCTCTTCGTAAAGGCCATTGTCGATGGCAATCTTGGCAATCTCGTCGACGTCGTACCCGCTGAGCTGCTCAATATAGTTCATCACCTTGCCCTTGTCGGTCCGGATGGCAGTCAGCATAAGCAGGTTCTTGAGACTCGAGTTGTCGCTGAATGCCGACGGCTCGAGAATGATCTTTTCCAGCAGCTCAATGAGCTCATTTGGCAAGTCGGCGGCCATAAAGGCTTTGACCGTTGCCGAGACGTCGTCGGGATTCGTTGATTCGGGCACCGCCGTCGAGGTGACCTGGTCGATGAGCTGGCGCCGATGGACATTGTCGGTCTGCAGCACCGTCGCCCACAGGTCGAGCTGGCGACGCATGACGAGGTAGCGGGCCTGGTGCTTGAACATGGTGTTCTCGTTGGTGATGGCGATGAGCTCGTCGTCGCAGAAGCCCTTGGCGTAGGCAATGTACGCAAGGTAAGGGTCGCGCTTTTCACAGTATTTGCCGACAGTGCGGGGCTCGTACAGGTTGTTCTCCTTGAGGAAAGCCTCTGGGTTGTTGTTGGAGTCGATGTAGACCTTGGCCACGGCATTGTACAGGCCCTGATCCTGCTGTCCGGCGTCGATACGCGACTGAATCCAGGGCAAGATCAGCTTGAGCCTGTTCCTCTTCTCGACTTCCTCGACCAGCTCGTCGACGGGGATAGGCCCCGTGACGGACTGGAGGAGGTTCTTGATCACGCCCTCGTCACAGTCGACATCCAAGAGCCCACCAATGACCTGAGGGGTGCGGGACGAGTTGACACGCTGAACGTAGACTTCGATGAAGTTGATAAGCATGT
Source organism: Acaromyces ingoldii (assembly GCF_003144295.1). Lineage (NCBI taxonomy): Eukaryota > Fungi > Basidiomycota > Exobasidiomycetes > Exobasidiales > Cryptobasidiaceae > Acaromyces > Acaromyces ingoldii. Next base: position 1,990,559 of record NW_020290247.1, read on the forward strand.
TCTGGTAGAGGTAGAGGACCAAGTCGTGGACGAAGTCGAAGCGGTCGCAGACGATGATAAGCGGAAGCTGGTCCGACAGCTTGGCCTCTTTGAGGAAGTTCTTGACCTTCTCGGCGTTGTAGTAGTTGCTCTCTCTGCAAATGCGCTCAACCTCACGGATCTGGCCGGTGCGGGTGGCGGCCTGAATGTACTTGAAGTGAACCTCTGGGTCTGTGCTGAGATTGACGACGGAGCCGAGGTAGTAGTAGAGACCTTCGAAGCTCTTGAAGGACTCAAACATCTCGATCAGCTTGACGGGTCCAAGAAGGTCCGAGTACTTTGTCGCGATCTGCACAACAACAGAGAGATTCTGTCGGATGTTGACCTTGAGCATCTCCTTCATCGAGTCGAGGCTCTGTTCAACGGTGAGGGTGCCAAAGTAGTTGACGAGCCACTCGGAGTTGAGCAGATTCGAGTGCACCACGACGCGCTTGATGTCTGCCTGGTCCTCGTAGTGTTCGAGTGCACGTTGCAGGAGCCCAGCCTTTTCGCACAGGTTGGCGATGCGGGGTCGATCATAGTGGGTGAACATTTCGTTGCCCAGAATGGCGTCGGCGACCTGGGGAGCGTTGACGAGGTTCATCTCCAGGAGGCGCGTCTGCAGATGGGCCTGCTCGGGCTTGTTGTCCTTGAGAGCGTCGAGGAGGAAGCTCGTCGCCTGCTGGATCATGTTCTGGCTCATGAAGATGTCCGTCACTCGCTCCACGTCAACCAATGGGCCGCCCTCGTCCTGCACGAGGCTGCTGGCAAACTCTGCGCCCTGCTCTGGGTTGATGCGAACGATGTGCTGGAGCAACGCGGCATAGTCTGGCGTGTAGCCGACCTTTTTGGCATAGAGGACGATCTTGTTGAACTGTCCCGTCTCGGCAAAGCAGGCGACAACCTTGTTGGGCACGTTGGCTCGCAGGTAGACGCTCAGCGCGAGGTTCATGTCGTGCTGCCGGACAATGTCACCGAGCTCCTCGGAGCACTCAATCTTGTTCTCCTTGAGCCATTTCTCCAGCAGGTGCTTCCTGTTCTGCAGCAGCACCGGCCTGGCCAGCTCGAGCGACTCAAACTTGTTGAGTGTTCCCTTTTCCAGAAGGATGCCAAAGTACTGCAGGATGGGCGAGAGGGTGCCGGGCTGGTTGGGGACCTGCTTGAACTGCTCAATCGTCTGCGTCGTCCGCAAGATGCCCCGCGGTGAGTTGGCGGCGATCTTGGCCGCCTCGCCGTACTGGCCTGTGCTGAAGAGCGAGTGAAACTGCTGCAGGTAGAGGTCGTCGGCGCCGGGCAAGTCACCACGCGAGGCCAGCTTGAAGGCGAGCTCGGTGTTGTTGAGCGTCTGGAGAATGTATGGGATGACGGTGTTCTCATCGACAGAGACCGAAAGCACCTGTCCCTTGCGGTTAATGCCAATGATGCCACTCGTCGTCTCGTGCTCAGCCGTGACAAAGATCGTCTCGCCCGAGATTCGGTTCATGTAGATGCATGTCCCGCTCTCGAGGTCATAGAGGTGAATGAAGCCGTACTTTGTCACGAGGTAGACAATGCCATACCGCTTGCTGACCTGCATCGCAACTGGGAAATCATTTGTGGCTTCCGGCGGGAAGAAGACGTCGACGGCTTTCTTTGTGAACGTGGGGTTGTTGGCTTGGTGGTCAATCTCGACGACGTGGAGCTTGGCGCCCGTGGCCGTGCGGTTGGCAAAGGTGAAGAGCTTGTAGGGAGACGGGCCACTGTCCGTTTTGAGCTCGGCAAAGGCGGCAGCGTGGCCCTCGATGGGCTGGCTGACGCCTCGATCTCTGCTGTAGAGCTGCATGTTGCCCTTGACTTTGAACGCGTTTGGTGCTCCCGAAGTGTTGCCCGAAATGCCGACCAGGACGAGCCATTTCTCGTCGGGCGAGACTCGGTAGTTGATGATCTGGCTCCCCGAGAGGCTCTGATGCCGATCAAAGACCTTCTGCGGGCCGCCGTCGCCCTCCATGGACCAATGGTAAACCGAACTCTGAGTGACGAGGCCAATCGTTGTGTTGGAGACCCATTTCCAGAATTGCACATCCTCGGACATGGCGTGAGACTTGACTTTTGCCTTTGCCTCGATGTTGAAGATCTGCAGCGTCTGACCCGACTTGAGCGCGATGATCTTTTGCACTGGGTTCATGATCGCCGAGTCGGCCGTGATGGGTCTCCGCATTCTGTCACCACCACGTTCGTCAGCGAGCCGTTCGTTCAGGCGCCCCTGGCAATCGGTTCCACTCACACATTGTTGGCATCATTGAGGTCCACGATGCACACCTGGTTGTTCTCCCTCACACAGACGAAGCGCTCCGACTCAAGCGTCGTGTTGGCAAACGTGCAGAACTCTTGCGAGATGCCGAGCGCCTGCAGCTGGCAGTGCTCGGCAAAGGCAATGGGCTTGTCCGCCATGGTGTGTATGCGCCTTTTGAGCTAAACGTGTTGGTCCGATTCGTATCTCGAGGCGGGTGGCCAGTAACGGCTTTGCCCGAATCGATTGACGTCTACACCTCGACCTCTTCGGTAAGCAGCCTTACGACAAATGAGCCGATTAGGGGGGAGGGGCGAAGGTGTCTCAATCGAGGGGTGCGCAGTGGTCGTGAACTGAGAAGCGAGGAGGAAGAAATGGAGGTGTGAGAGCGGCACTGGCGCCAGAAGTACAGCTGTCGTTGTTTTCCCGCACGTGGCAACCTGCCACGCGCTAAAGCTTAATGAGTGGCCTCCGTCGACTAGCGATGGCTCCGAAGATAGATCCAAGAAGTACTACTACTACTATGTGTGGTATTGGTGGTATTTAGAATACAGTGAAAAGGTGACAGGGCCACTTAATCCAAGTTCGGCACCACTGTCCAATGATGGCCTCCAGCCTTGGCCCAGCTCCTGTTGCTCTGGTCAGAGAGGGCCTCTCCGTCTTGACAGCGCTCGACGACGTCGTCTGTCGTCGGAGGCGTGTTCCCTATGAGGCGCTCCCAGCACGTCTCGCACCAGGGCACGACGTCATGGGGGAGTCCTCCCAGTAAGGAGCCTTTTCCACCATCATCTGTGTGATGAGGCTGACTGACTTGCACACGTGAGCCTCCGCTGATGAGCAAGGCGCTAGGTCTGCGTGCGCAAACGGAGCACACCTCGAGGGTGTAGCTTTCAGAGTGACCCTTTCCAGGGTGAGACCATCGGACCGCTGCCCTCTTCGTCCATCCAAGCGGCAGGTGCGTGGTGATGGGAAATTCCCAAGTGTCGGGTGCCTGGCCCCCATGCGTCCTTGGCTTGTCGCGGGGATGAAGCGCTCTGCTCAGATCTGGGGTTAGATCCCCGGAAGCAATTGCTGCAGACCAGCGACTCACCTGACAGACGTGATGGCCCAGATGTGTTCGCAGCTGCCCTGATGCAGGTACCAGTATGGTTTGCCCGCACAGACCACCAGCTCCGAGAGCTTGATGTCGCCCATTATCTTGCACGAGTCAACCGCAGGAGGAGTCTTGCCGGCGGATTCCTTCTCCATGTGACTGGCTAGGAGGCTGTATGCAACAAATCAGTACAGAATCGCATAGTTTTGCTTAAGGCGTCACACTCACGATGCATAGCTTTGATTCCATCCGTCGGCATCATCTTTGTGGATTCGCTCCTCGCTGTAGAGCTGACCCTCGATGAGGAAGACGCTGTCCGTCCTGCGCTTCCTGCCGGAGAACAGAGGTGACCGATCTCTCTCCTCGGCCTCTCTTCTAGCTGCACTAAGGGCGTCTGCACCAGCGAGCACGCTACGATGGAGGTCCACCACTGTCTCGAGACGCCCCCTCGACTCGTGCACCTCTGGCATATCATCGAGGCGGCAGTACAGTGCGTCTCTGAGTTGCAAGAGCGTCATGTCGCTCCGAACCTCAAGCTTCTGCACCAGCTCTGCTTCTTCCTCGTAAAGATAGTTGTTTCCCTTCTCTTTGCCTCGCCTCGGGCTGACACCTTCATCGTCTCGATCTTCTTTCCCCTGCCTATCGTTGTGGTCGGCCTCATCTCGCGGTGGAAAGTCGGGGGGCGGTTGTTCTATGTCGCCTTCTTCGCTTTCGTCATCTCCATCAGCACCGAAGGGAAGCTTAAGCCTGTAGAGACACTGATCCACAAACGAGCTCTTTGCAGCAACGCGGTTGTGGTAGGACCGGCTAGGATACGCCCGAAGAGGACGAGCAAAAACGGAGATGCCGAGGACAGCGATCGCGTCCTCCTTTTTCCTATTCACTTCATCGTCGCCGTCCTCTGTTGCCGCTGTGCCTTCGTGCTGGTTCCTCGTCTTACACGCCTCGCCGTCGTCGTTTGCCTCGTCATCCCTATCCATGTGGTCGAATCGACGCCTCTTAGTTCGGATGTCCTTTGAAGGTACCGGCCTGCCAATGGCCGACACCTCCGTCTTGTTCAATCGGGTGCAGAAAGCAGTACCTACGCCGGGTTCGCGAAAGTAGCTGAAGTAAAGTCTCAGTTTCTTGATCGGTCCACAATCGCTCATCCGCCCACGAGCATACAGCACTCACCAAAAAGGCTCAGGGAGGTTCTTCTCCAACTTTTCGAACTGCCTCGTCGCTTCGTCGACTGGGTGTGGCGCAGAAGTCCCGTCCTCGTCAGCATCGTCGGTGGGCAGTGGAGACACAGAGGCACTGTTGACGACCGTGTTAGATCTCTTCGCTTGGTCTCGAATGGCCCGTTGCCTCTTGAGCGGACCATCTTTGCCCTCTGACCACTGGAACCAACGCCTACGATGCAACTGAGCCGCTCTCTCGTTCGCAGCGTGTCGAGATACGGCACCCTGAATGTGTTCCAACGAACACCGAGCTGAGATCCGGTCCAACGTGTTGGAGTCTAGATCTCTGGGAAGCGCGCCACCGACTTGATTGGGCGAGAAGGAGGTCGAGGCCAGCTCACCCACCTTGAATGGGCGTGATGGGGGGCCAATGGGGAGCTGCGAGATGCGACCCATAATGGCTCGCAAGCTCCAAGTGCTCGCTCACACGAAACTTGACCTACACCGTCCCTTTCCTATGAGACGAGACGAATCGGGCACACACCGTAGTTTAAAAAAAAAGAAAAAAAGAAAGGGCTAGTGCGGTCAAACCCGTCTTCCGAGAAGGGCGCTGAGCAGGGGATGCTGAGTTCCTCTCGTCCGACTCAAACAGAACGAGGGAGGTGGGGGAAGAAAGCGACGACAACGACGAGACCTCGGACATGGCAGTAGCATGACGGGCCTCAACCCATCACTGCCTAGCAATGTGCCATTGATCCTCAAGGCATCTTGCGATGAGCGACTGAAGCGCATCAGATTCCCGCCGGACCTTTCGTCGCTGCAATACCCCGACTTTCGCACGAAGGTTGCTGGTGCGCTGCAATTTGAAGATGTCGACTTTACCATCACCTGGGAAGACGACGATGGAGAACATGTAAGCATCGGACATTGGAAGTGGTGTGCGAGAGTCATTGAAGCTGATATTACGGCGCTTATCAGTGCGAGATTGCAAGCACAGAGGACCTTCAGGAGGCCTTGCTGTATTACCTCCCCTCTGATCCAGAAGCAGCTCCAGGCTCCATTTCGATGCGGGTCACCGTCCGCGTCGACACAGGTGTGAGCTTGAGCGACTTTGGCGGGAGCTCAGTCTATGGTGATGGAAGCGACGACGAAGATGCGAGCGAGCAAAGCTACCCGGTGCCAAGCTGGAGCGGCTCGGCACCTCACGGTAGAGTGCTCAGTCGTCAGGAAAGCCAAGGCAGCTACTCTGGAGCCTCATCCATGTCCTCGTCCTCCTCCAGAAGGAGCGACGGCCGCTTGGCCTTTCGGAAGGGTGAGGGCCAGCTCTACAACGATGGGCACCGCCAGAGCGGAAGCTCTAGCCAATCTTATTCGATACAAGGATCGTCAAGGGGCTCCCTTTCCTCTCTCGACTCAAATGCGGGCGGCCGATCACGCTCGCTCGAGGCCGCTTGGATCCGTGCACGCAGTGGGCCACACGTCAGCAGCCTGACCGGCTCTTCCTTACGCAACTCTCTGGACGTGCTGGATCTCAACCACACTTCCATGGACGGTGACTCAGGCAGCGACGCCGAAAGTGAGGCCAGCAATGTTACGCGGGGTCCCACCAAAACGTCACGGAAGAGGAGAGCAGAGCAGGTTTTGAGTGCCATCCACGAAGGCGTTGAATGTCGTGCCTGTCGAGTGCGGCCCATCACGGGCCCCAGATACCACTGCGCTTCCTGCGATGACGGTGCCGACTTTGTGAGTGTGCGCGTTTAATAAGGCCCGTGGAGGGGAATGCTGATGGTCCGTCTCTCAGTGCACCCTCTGCGAGAGGAGTGGCAAGGCCACAAGCGTGCCGTCTCACGATGCGACACACCTCGTAATTAAGATCTCGGTTCCTCTGGAAACGGAGCAGTCAGCAGCCATCTTCGGACAGTTGCTCAACGATGCCCAACGAAGGCTCGCCCGCGAGGCATCGAGCACCGAGAGCAGCAGCAGAAGCTTTGGAAGTAGCAGCAACTCGAGGTCAAGCTCGGCAACTTCGCTTCATCAAGAAGATGACGTCATGACGTCGGAGCCCATCCAGTGCTCCTTTTGCTCGGCAATCATTCAGTCGCACGAGTCTCGGTATCTCTGTGCAAATTGCCCCGTCGTCAACATTGACGCGGCGACGGGAAAGACAAACAAGGAAGGTTACAACCTCTGTGCAAATTGCGAGACGCACTCGCTCCAGTGCCACGATCCTTCGCATTTCTTCTTCAAAATTCAAGGACTGCCTCGCGGAAGGGGCAATCCGTCAAGCCAAAGGGTCCGCTTGGGAGACCGGTGGGAGATTAAGGAGCTCGGCGGAGGTCCTCTGGCACCGACTCTCTATGCCGATCTCAGCGAGCTGGCGGCGGCCCAGCAGCAGAATGGCTCCCACCAGAACAATGGCAACCAACATGTCCCAGGGAGCTATCGTTTCCCTCCTTTGCCATCATCCACTCAGGCTCCCAGCGAGTCGCACTGCCCTGGCTCGCACTTTCGACGCTGGACGAGCAAAGCATGCGCGCCTTCTTCCTCATCATCTTCGTCGTCCTCATCGAGCAATTCGAGCACAGCAAACACAATGATCCGCGGCGAGGAACTTCCTTTGTCGTCATGCCGCTCGACAGAGGGAGGCGTCAAAGAGGAGAACTCATACGAGCTCGAGATGCTGGGTAAGCGCAAGCTCCTCGTACCTCTGCAGCAGCTCGTCCACCCTTCCATTTTGTGTGACAACTGCTATGTTGTTGTCGAAGGTGAAATCTCCCCTTCCCCTACCATTGTGCCCTAGAATCAAGGCAGCTGAACGATAAGTCTTGTCTCCTGCAGGGAAATGGTTTCGATGCAGCCAGTGCACCTCTTCGTACGACTTGTGTGCACGCTGCGAGTCGAGAATCGCCCACGACCCTTCCCACAGCTTTGCCGTTTTCAAACAACCCGTCGATCTGGACCTTTTTAAATCTTGCGTCGATCATCAGGATGGTGACGCGGCAGTCGTTCGTGGTGCGACGAGGCCGCTACTCTCCTTTTCTCTCTCTTGAAGTGCGTGTCTACCTTGCCCCGAGCTGCCAAGTGACCACAAAAAAATGGGACTTTTTGTATAATAGGATAAAATGCCAATAAGATTGCTTGTGTACAGAATGATGTTTGCGGATACGCTTGTTTCTGCGAGGGACAAGAAGTTGTGTCAGCCAAAGCGTTCGGATTCTAGAAGCACTTGAGGAATCAGTCGGAGTGTAAGTTTCATCAGCCCGCGGCTTCCAGACCAGCACCGGCGAAAGTGGGTCCTTTTCCTTGGCAAGGAGGAAGCCGCGCATGGCAGGCGCAAATTACTCAAAAGTACCATCATGGAAAGAAGAGCGCTCCAGGTGCGTACTCACACATGGGAATTGTTTACGTGGAGCCCAAAAGTCGCAGTGCCAGCTCTTCATCGTTCTCTAGCGTCGTTGGGCCTCGCTCCGTGATCGAAGTCCGCTTCCTCTTCGCTGGCCTTTGCTCCTCCCTCGGCTCGTCTTCATCATCTGAAGCCACTGAGCGGCGATCTTCCGGCAGCACAAAGTCTGGCGTCTCGTACCCGTCATCGTCGTCAAAATCAGCTAGCTCGACTCCGCCTTCCTCATCGTCGTCCTGCCTTTCTCTCTTCTGCCCTGCCCTTCTGCCCTCTTTTTCTTTCCTCTTCTTCTCTCTTCTTCTCTCCCTTACTCTCTCCTTGTCGACCTTGTCCATTTCCTTCAACCGCTCCGCCTCTTCTTCTCTGAATTTCCTTGCCATCTCGTCTGCGTCGCCTTCACCCTTGAATTCCTCTTCTCCCTTGAGCTCGTACACTTTTCTCGGCTTCCCATCTTCATCGAACATGAGCTTCTCTCCCTGGCCCCGCATCCCGCTTGCAGCCATCTTCTTCTTCGACTTGCCCAGAGCCAGCTTTCGCTTCGAGAGATGCGCCTCGTCCTCTACAAACTTGGCATCGCGTATGAGCGCTTTGGCCTTGTCCAAGTCTGTGGGCTTTTCGCCGTCATTGTCTTCGTCGCCCTCTTCCTCTTCGTCACCTGAAAGGGCATGATCGGCACGTTTGAGTGTCATGAAGCCGTCATTGTCGTCCTCGTCGCCTTGCTTCTCAGCCTCGCCCAGCAAATCATCCTCTTCTTCCCCTTCTTCATCGTCATCTTCTTCTTCATCGTCGTCGTCTGCTTCGTCGTCTATATCTTCAGCAAGCAAGCGGCCGTAGTGCTCGCTCAGAACGCCTTGATTCCGACGCTCGAACATTCGATCGTACTTGGTCTTGACCTTGTCGGCCCCGCCCTTTTCTGCACTTCCATCTTCAACATTAGCTGGAGATTCAGCCACTGCCCTTCTGGACTCTGCAGCTAGCATCTTCTCCGCCTTCTTTTTGGCCGCTGAGGCTTCTTTGACGAATTTGACCTTTGGTGCACCGGCCAGGCCCAGCGACTGAGCATAGGGTTCGAGCGGTAGGGCAAGCACATCGAACGTCGTCTTGTCACGCTGCAAGTGAACCGATCGAACATACGAGACGAATGCCTTCTGTCCCAGGTATTTGAGTTCGGGGTCCTGGAAGAGAAAGGCTTGGAGCTGGTTCGAAATGTCTTGGATTTTGCTCTCCTTTGCCTTGATCTTCTCCACTTCGATACCCTTACGCTGGAGCCGACTAAGCACGCCTTCCTCTTCATTCGGCAAGACGAAAAGCAACGCGTTGCCTTTGCTACGGTATCGCGCCGTCCTTCCGACACGATGGACGTAAGTGTCCTCGTCCTCGGGCGCATCCACCTGAATGACCCAATCTACGCTTGGAAAGTCGAGGCCTCTGGCAGCAATGTCGGTCGCGAAGAGGACAGCGTGTTGAGCTTTGGTGAAGTCATTGAAGATCTGCAGCCGCTTCGTCTGTTTCTGCTTGCCATGCAAGCAAATCAGCGAGATACCCGGCCTCATTCTTCGGAAGCTTTCGTGGACGAATTGGACCTGTCGACAAGACGAGAGAAAAACGAGGACCTTCGATGACAAATGCGTCCGAAGAAAGGAGAAGAGCGTTGACAGCTTGCTGTCCAGCTTGACGACCATGTAATTTTGCTGCAGATTGGCTGGCGTCAGGCCCTTCTCTGCCTCGTCTCGGACGGCAACGTATTCCGGCGAAGCAAGGCTGAGCCTTGCCAAATCCTTGACCCTCTTCGTTTGCGTGGCCGAGAAAAGGAGTGTCTGCCTTCCCGTGCCTTTTGGTAGGTTCTCGAGTATGGCATCGAGGGTGTTTTCGAACCCCATGTCAAGGCATCGATCGGCCTCATCCAGAACCAGGACCTGAATCGTGCTAGCGTCGAAGCCAGTCGTTTGGTCCATGTGCTGAAGCAACCTTCCAGGTGTCGCAACGAGGATATTCATCCGAGTCAAGCGATCCTGCTCCATCTTCACGTCCTTTCCGCCAATAACGAGGCCTGCGCTGAAGGTATGGAACCCCCCGATCTTGCGAAGGACATCGAAGATCTGCATAGCCAGCTCTCGAGTGGGCGACAAGATTAGGGCTCCCAAGCCGTCCGAGGGTCCCCACTTCTGCCGATGGAGACGCTCAAGAACTGGGATCACGAATGCCAGCGTCTTTCCTGATCCTGTACGTGCGGCTCCGAGGATATCCGAGCCGCTGAGGGACAGGGGCAGCGTTCTTGCCTGGATATCGGTCATTTCCGTAAACGATGCCTTCTTCAATCCTAAAGTAAGATCCAAGAGAGGGTCAGCTCGCTGCAGAATTGGTCTTTCTGAGCTGCACAACACCTACCTTGCACAGTCTTCTTGGACAGGGGTAGCTCGTCAAACTTGACGAGATCCTTGACCTGCTTCCCTTTGCCCTTGGCGTCCGCCTGGCTGCTAACGAGTTGCTTGGCCCTCTCCTCCAGCTCTCGAATTTCTTCGTCGTCGTTCTGCCTCTTCTGCTTCCGGGCGCCCCGCGACCTCGACTGCATCTGAGCCTTTCCACGTCCGGACTGTGCCCTTGTGAGTCTGGGCTTGGCCCTTTGGCCGTCCATTGTCAGTTTGTCGTCTCGGGCTGTAGGGAGGGACAAGAAGGATTGACTTCCCAGAAAATTTAGAAAAAAATCCACTGGGCGCGCGACACGTGATTTGATCGTCGCTCAAGGTGTGGCAGAGCACCAGCCTTCCAAAGCTTCGTCCAATCACGACGACGCCAAAAGTCATGATCGCCTCGCGGATCCTTCGAGCGGCCTCGAGCGCAAGCACGATTGCCTCTGCTTCGGCTGGGGCTTCGTCTCTTGCGCGGAGTAAGGTCAGCACGCACCTGACTGGCTTGGCCGTTCACCCCAACCCGCTGCCAGCTCTCGTCGAAACGTATCAGAGCACGCTCTCGCTCCTCGAGACGCTCCCAGCACAGTCTGTCTACCGGCAGGCGTGCGCAGCTCTTACACAGAACAGACTCGACCTCGTCAAGAGGCTAGACACGCCCGCGAACAAGGACAAGACGGCGGATGTCGAAGAGACGATCAACGAGGTCGAGCAGGCCATCGATGCCGGTCAGATCGAGGAAGTTCTCATTCAGGCACAGGACGAGCTGAAGCTGGCAGCAAAGATGCTCGAGTGGAAGTCGTGAGTGATGTTGTCTGTCTTGGTCGTGAGAAGGCAGAGCCCGCTCGCTAACAGAGCTGCCCTTCATACCAGCCACGAACCGCTTGAGGTTACGCCAAACCCTGGACAATGGTCCTACTTTGATATGGCCGAGGAGGCCGGCGAGGGCGACCATTAGAGGCCCTCAGCATCCTTGCTCGAATCACAATCGAATCTCTGTCTTCTTTTTGGTGTGCAAGCGAAAAATGAAAGAAAGAAGGAAGGTGTATAAATTCCAAGGAAGTGGGGAGGGAGAGGAGGGAAGGGAGTTAAGATGGTCTCATCAGCTTGTCTTTGCCCAGGCATCATCAATCAAGGTGTCGTATCGCTGTGTCAAGGCAGCGAAACACTGAGCAAGGGATCATGCACGGGAGAGCAGAAGTGCGACTTACAGTCTCGCCGGTCAACATGCGAATGTAGGTCCGAACGCTTTTGTCGACGGAGTCGAGATCGAATTCGAAGATTCTTGCCCCATGATTCCACGGATCGTAGTCGTATCCACCAAAGCCAGAGTGCTTTCCGAAGCAGAGGGGCAGCACCTGTGCGGCGGCCGTCGTGACGTTTGACGGTGCGCACCAGTCATTTCCGTGGTCGTGGCCAGAGACGATGGCATGTAACCTCGATTTGCCTGCTTTCCCCTTTGTGATCGCATTGAGGAAGGGCAGGTCTTGCCCGTTGTACTGTCCCGCTTCTTTTTTTTGTAACGCACCGTCAGATGGCTTCTCTTTACCATCAGAATACTGAAGAGGGAATCAACTCACCGCCACCGTGTCCCTGGGTGTTGAGTGGCTTATCAACGTTGAGGCCCTCATACCTTTTCCCTTCACTTGTGAAACTCTCGGGCCTTTCGTCGGTCACGCCGCCAACCTCGTCACTGTATGGTGCTAGGTTCTGCGTGTAATTTGTAGATTGGATCGGAATGTGCACAAAGAGCAGCGAAGGGGGCAGAACAGATCCCCAGGCTTTCTCCTGCTGGGAAACTTCCGAGTTGATCCAGCCTGCCACGCTCGAGTCGACCCAGTCATCGATCAGTCCGTTTCTGGAGACCAGTGGGATCAGTTTGAAACGCCGGGGTGCACGAGTACAATTCTTCTCCACACTCACCCTTCTGACTTGAGCTGTTTACCCGACCGCGAGTCAAAGAACCAAAGGACCAAAGCCGGCTTTGAGCCCCTCGGTGCATCTTTGGAAGGGTAGATTGGAACCCTTGTCCGTCCACCAACCATTCAATTAGCACGGACGCCCTCTTGCTTTGACTTTACGGTATACCTCTTGTCACTCACCAATAGTTGTCTGAGCCTTCTCCGTTGGAACCGCCACCAACGCCGGCGGGTGCTTTGCGGGTGTACGTTAGCTGCGGTGCCAATTCGTGCTCGTAGTCGGTAATCTGGCCGTGGGTCGAGTAGACATCATTGTCGTGGTTGCCCTTCGTCGTCGAGAAGGGAATTTGCTTCTCGACTGCAGAGAAATTCGTTTTCCTCAGCATTCGTTTGATCAAAGGTTAAGGGAGAGAGAGAGAGAGAGAGAGAGAAATAGATGGAAGGAAAGGCCTCACCAGCTGGACCAAGAATCTGCCGAACGGCATCGCGGACCTGCGCCGAACTGTTGGCTACCTCTCCACTGACGAGGTCGCCCAGATGAACGACGTAGTCTGGCTTTTCGACCTCGAGATACTGCCTTACCGCGTCCGTCGATGCGCGCGAGACGTTGGAAGCGTTCCCGGGCACTGTCTGGTCATCGAGGAGGTGCGTATCGGTGATGATGAGCAGCTTGAACTTTTCGGGAGTCGAAGCACCGAATGAGAGGAGCGGCTGTGAAGGGTATGGATCGAGAGGGGCTGCTCTTGACGAAGCCGACGTGGTCGAGAAGGACTCCTGAGGGATGGAGAGGGACGAGGCGAGGCCAACACAGGCCAATAAAACGAGCAGCCGGGCAAACATAGTACCTTTTCGTACTCGCAGCGACCTCATCAACGCCGGAGAGCTTAAGCTGAAGATGGGATGAGGGATAGCGAGGCATCACGTTCCCTGCCCTTTTTGGAGGGCATTCTCAAAGAATGGCATTTCCGGGCCTGCAGTAGCGCGGTAGTTTATTTTGGCACCGAAACATGAGCAACGTCGTCTAAACCCCACTTGATTCCCGCTCCAGTTCAGGCACACAGACAATCAATGGTTGGAAAATGAAGGTATAAAATTGAAGAGACCCAGCCAGGAATAAGCATCATGCCAACTCGACGGGCACGCTCTGGTAGCTGCTTCCAACGCCACGGTTGCCGGCCCTCGCCGAGCCTCCGATCCAAGTGCGCGCTGAGGTCCACCACTTTGCAGCCGTGTGCGATTCGTCGTTGAGAAAGCCCATCGACTGGACATCGTCGCCTTCAAGCGCGCCCATCTGATCCTCCGCACCGTCGAGAGGCCGCACGAGCCAGCTTGGTCGCGCCCACCATTTGAGCGTGAGGCTGCTCAGGACGACGCTGACGCTGCTGAACGCCATAGCCGCGCCTGCCATCATTGGATGCAGGTGGACTCCCCACGGTAACCCGACGCCCATGGCCAAAGGAACAAAAACGAAATTGTAGGCCGTGGCCCAGACGAAGTTTGCGCGAATCTGGGCAAAGATGCGTCGGCTCAAGTGCAGGGAAGCAGCTACGTCGAGCAGATTGTCGCGCATGAGGACGATGCTAGCCGCCTCGATGGCAATCTCCGATCCTGTCCCGACGGCAATGCCCAACGTAGCAGCGGCTAGAGCGGGTGAGTCATTAATACCATCACCGACCATGGCGATGCCGGGCTTCTGCCGCCGAGAGGCACCTGTCAGCGGCAAACCGCGTCCACCATGGCTGGCACGAGTCTCAGCCTGCTCGCGCAGCTTGACGATGACACTTCGCTTGCCGTTGGGACTCATGCCAGCGTGGACGTCACTTGTGTCAATGTCAAGCTCCTTTGCAATGGCCAGAGCCGTCGCCTGGCTGTCGCCTGTCATGATGCCGCATCGGATACCCATCTTGCGAAGGCCATCGATGCACTGTCGAGCTTCTGGCTTGAGCATGTCGGCCAACGACATGGCACAAGTCAGCGATCCGTCGATCGTCGCATACACGACCGTTCTGCCGAGCCCCTCCTGCTGCTCTCGGAAGAGGTGTACGGCAGCCGGGAAGTCTGCGCCTTGGGTGCTGGAGACGAGATCGAGATTGCCGACCTTGATGCGGTGCGAAGTACTGCCGATGTGTTGCGAGAGGGTGACGCGGCAACGGATACCCTGGCCCGTAATGCTCTCAAACTCCGAGACCGACGGATCTTGCCCTTCAGCTTGACCCAAAGAGGCGCTCACAAAGTGCGACGTGGCCTTGGCTAGCGGATGTTCGCTCCGGCCTTCTGCTGCTCCTATGGCTTGCAACGCCTGCCGTCTCGAGAGCCCCGCCGTCGATGCCTGCTGCAAGTCGTTCAGGAAGACGACTGGGGACGACGCCTTGGCCTCGTCTCCGTCCGCGACGATGCGCTGTTCTGACGAACTTCCTGAAATCGTTCCGTCACCCCAGCAGAGGGCTGCCACACTAAGCTTGCCCCTCGTCAAGGTGCCTGTCTTGTCAAACATGATGTGGCCGATCGTCTGGCTGGCCTCCAGTGGTCCGCCGCCCTTGATGAGGATACCGTTCTGCGCTCCCACGCCCGTGCCAACCATGACGGCTGTGGGGGTGCTGAGGCCCAACGCGCATGGACATGCAACGACAATGACGCTGATGCACAACTTAAGGCACACCATTGTCTTTGTCGCACCCTCTTCCCGGAAGACGTCAGGCAACGCCTGAAGGTTAAAGACGTGGGCCGTGACCATCCAGAAAAGAAAAGTACCAGCGCCGAGCAGGACAACCGACGGCACGAAAACCCCTGCAACACGATCGGCATAGGCCTGGATAGGCGCCTTGTCTGTCTGGGCGTCACTGACCAATCGGACAATCTGGCTCAGACTCGTTTCCTTGCCCGCTCTCGTGACCTCGAAGTCGAAGCTTCCCAGCGAATTGACTGTACCACCGATGACTGCACTTCCGGGCGTCTTTGTGATGGGCACTGCCTCGCCCGTGACCATGCTCTCGTCAACGGTGCTCGAGCCTCGAACGACGATGCCGTCGGCGGCAATCTTTTCGCCTGGTACGACTTTGACAATGTCGCCTCGCTGGATGAGTTCAGAGGGGACCTTGCGCTCGGCTGTCATGGCCTTTCCGTCGGTGTATACAACGGCGGTGCTGGGTGTGAGGCTGATGAGCTTGCTCAGGGCCTCGCTCGTCTTTCCCTTTGCCGCGTTTTCGAGATAGCGGCCAAAGGTGACAAACGTGATGAGCATCGTCGACGTCTCAAAGAAAGTCGCCGGCTTCATGCATTCGCCCGAGCAGAAAAGGCCAAAGAGCATGCTAAAGAAGCTGTAAGTGTACGATGCCGTTGTGCCGAGGACAATGAGGACGTCCATTGTGGCGCTCTTGTGCCTTAACGCCTTGAAGGTCGTCACGTAGAATCGCTTGCCCACGCCAAATTGGACAGGGGTGGTGAGGGCGAGGCAGAGCAAGTCCTGCAGGTAGAGATTGGGCAGGAGTTGCCACATGAGGAGGGCTCGAGTCGAGTGGAACTTTGTCAGGATCATCGAGATGATGAAGACGGGCACGGCGAAGCAGAGGGAGAAGGTAAAGGCGCGCCGCCACTCGGCCACTTCTTTGACCCTGCTCAGGCTCTGAAGCTGCGTCGAGTCGCGATCGTCGGCCAGAACAGCATCGAAGCCGAGATCTTCAATGGCCTCGACAATGTCTCTCAGGCCGACTTTGGCCGCATCAAATTCGACGCGAGCCTCCTCGGTAGCGAGCGACACGACACACGAAACGACGCCATCCATCTTGCCAATGCCTGTTTCGACGGCAGAGGTGCACGAGGCACATGTCATGCCGTACACCTTGAAAACCTGTGAGTCCTCTCGCTGCTCCGCCTGGGCCTCGGCCTCGAAGCCCATGTCCTCGATCTCCTCTGCGATCTTGGCAGGCGTCCACTTTGAATCGTCGTATTCCACGACGCCCTTCTCGGCAAGGAGAGCGACCGTGACGCTGTGTATCCCATCCTGCTGACGCAGCATGCGCTCGATGGTCTGCGTGGCGAGATTGTTACTGTCTGTGAGCATGCGCTTTCTCATCTCGGCCCGACGACGACGACTGCGCGCGACTCACCTCGACACAAGACCCGCACGTCATGCCTCCGATCTTGAACTGTGCCGACATGATCGCAGCGTTACCCTTGCTCGTCGAAGACGAGGCTTTCGACAGCATGACCTCCTTTTCAGTGTCAAAGTCCGCCATCTTCTCTTCCAACAGAGGTCGCGGGCCAGGGTGGAGATTGAAAGTAAAATGGGACTGATTTTGAGCCCGATAAGCCGAAAGCCGTGCGCATCAAAGAGCCTCGTGAGGGTCCAGCGCCGCGCCACCACCACTCTTCGTCTATGGATCCAGGTGTTGCGTGCAGCTGCCCTTGCTGCCTTCGCCTCACAGAGAGAGAAACAATGCGGAGTCAAGGATGAGAGCAAGAGGAAGAAGGCAGGATGGGGGGGAGCATTTCGGATTTAAAAAATAATGAGAGCACCGCCGTCTCGGCGCCCGGCCGGAATGTGCAGGCCCGCGCTTTGCGCGAAATGAGAATTCCACGTGCTTGAACAGCACGTCAGGCTTCTGCAGATGGTGAAATGATGGCTTGCAGACGTTGATGAAAGAACCTTATCAGACATGGCTGCAATATGGAGGCTGCAGCCGAACTGCTTATTCTACTCCATTCTCGGCTTTCGAGCTTCTCTTTGACATCTTCTAGCTTGATCTTGTCTCTTCCTCTCGTCTTGTCCCTCCATGGTGGGAGGTCAAATATCTGACACATAAAATATACGCATGCTCCGTCCTGCACCACATCACAGCTCGTCAGGCGAGGGGGGCCTCGAGTATGCAGCAGACTGGGGTGCCGAGGTGCTGCCACCGTCGCTCTTGCCGTCGTCGGTGATGTGCTCGTCAAAGTAATGTTGCGCCATACTGCGAGGCGTCCTCGGTGTTCGGACGCTAAAGCCAGTGGTGCAGATGAGGTAAGAGATGAGACCCGTCCATCCGCATTGGTGGCTCGCGCCAAGGCCGGCACCTGTGTCGCCGTGGAAGAACTCGTGGAAGGGAACCAGGTCGCGGAAGTGGGGGTCATGGTCCAGGATGGGCACTCCGCTGTTGCACGGTCGTCGCTGCTGGACATGGTCGCGCTCAAAGATGGAAATGAGGCGGGACGAGAGCTCTTCTGCGACCTGAGCGAGGTGCATCATGTTACCCGATCTGTTTCGATTTCATGTGCGGTCAGTTGAATACCTCTTCGATGCTCGGCGGTCGATGTGCTTACCCAGTAGGACATTCAATGGAGAAGCTGTTCCCGTAGAATTGGTAGAAGCGCTGGAGGCTCTCGACGAGGAGGAAGTTGACGGCAATCCAGATTGGTCCTCGCCAGTTGCTGTTGCCTCCAAACATGGGCGAGCGACTGTCACCTGGCCAGTAGCCCACTTCGAATCGTTGTCCGTTGACATCGATGCCCCATGGGTGTTCGGCATGCTCCTTGGACAGACTGCGAATGCCGTAGTCAGAGAGGAACTCGGTCTCGTTGAGCATCCTCTTGAGAATGCTTGCCAAGCGCTCTCGGTCCACCATCGATAGCAGTCGGCGATTTCCACGACCACCAGAAATCTGGATATTGCGCTTCGAGATCTCTGGTCGATTGTCAAGGAACCACTTGACTCGCTTGCCAAACGACGGGAATCGCGTGAAGACGTGTGGCTCGAGGGCTTTGATTGTACGTGGTCAGTCTCCATCGAGAAATGTGGAAATCTGGTAAGGCCACAACTCACTCAAGGTAGGGTACAGGGCAATCAGGCCCAGCAAGCTCTTGACCCGAATCAATTCGCTGTGCCCTGGCGAGAACTGGATGGCATCGAAGTAGAATTGCTCCTCATCGGACCAAAGAGACAGCGACGACTCCATGTCGCTCTCCTGGTACGTCATAGCGTCGGCGATGAAGATAAAGTGTTCAAAAAATTTCGAGGCGATGTCCTCGTACGTCGGGTTGTGTTTTGCAAGTTCCAGGGCCATATTGAGCATCTGCAGTGCATAGAACGACATCCAGGCCGTGCCGTCCGCTTGGCGAAGCGTACCACCGGTTGGCAAGGGCTCCGACCGGTTGAAGGGGCCGATATTATCAAGGCCGAGGAAGCCGCCTTCGAAAACATTGGAGCCACTTGAATCCTTTCGGTTGACCCACCAGGTGAAATTAATGAGGAGCTTCTGGAACACACGCTCGAGGAAGTCGAGGTCTTCGCGGCCATACATTTTGCGCTCAATCTTGAATACTCGGAATGTTGCCCAGGCATGCACCGGAGGGTTGACGTCGCTGAAGTTCCATTCGTACGCCGGCAGACCTCCATCTGGTTTCATGTACCATTCTCGTGTGAAGAGGTCCAGCTGCTTCTTGGCGTACGTAGGGTCGACGACAGCCAGAGGAATGCAGTGGAAAGCGGTGTCCCACACGCAAGGGAAGGGATATTCCCACTTGTCGGGCATCGACAGGACGTCTTCGGCATGCAGATGGCGCCACTCTTTGTTGCGGACTTGCTTGCGCTCGGGAGGCGGAGGAGGCTGTCCCGGATCGCCGGCAATCCATTCGGGCTGGATAAAGCAGTAGTACTGCTTGTTCCACAGCATACCTGCGTAGCCCTGCCTCATGATCGACCTCATGTCGTCCGGAAGGGGGCCTTGGGCGATGCGGTGGTAGAACTCTTCTGCCTCGCCACGTCGAGCTTCGACGAGGGCGTCAAACTGCTCGTCATCGTTGATGCTCGGGTCGCTGTCTGGCGTGTTGGGAGTGAGCTTCATTCGCACAACGGCGCATCCTCCATTGGGAGGCACCTTTTCGAAGAAGTAATGGACGCCTGCCTTGGTGCCCTTCTTCTCCGGGTTGACATATTCGCGACGGGGGGCAAAGTCCTCGGGAGGGTCAAAGTATTCTTCCTCCTCCTCGACTTCCTCGGGCACCTCGACCTGGTCCTCGACCTCTTCCTCTTCATCCTCAACCGTAGTGCTCTTCTTGTCGGTCCCGTTCACCTTGGGTTCTTCAGACGCCTGACCGTTGACCTTCGCCGCCTTGCTGACCTTTCTCTTGACCGACTTGACCACATTGACAGTCTTCTTGACCATCCTCGTCCTGCGGACCTTCTGAGGCTGATCCTTTTCCAAGCGGTGCCAGGGGACAATGTGGTCGTGGAAGGCGTCCTTGGCATACGACTTGTTCTGCCCACCGTAGAGGCGTTCGAAATTGGTTTCGTTTTCGGTAAAGAGAATCTCGGGCGCCACCTCCTCGTCGGAGATGAGCTCTGGGGCCATGCCGCGTTTGCGAGGTGGTGCACTGGGGGCAGGGCTCGTCGAGCAGTAGAGATGCGTACGACCCAAGTCCTTGTGGTCGACTTGGATCGTGATGTCGTCCGTCTGCTGCAGCGTTGGCTTCTCGGGTGTCTCCTTTGGCCAAAACCAGTAATTCTTGAAAAAGAGTTGGGGGATGATGTGCAGGTCGGCGGGCTCGGGACCTCGGTTGTATGCGCTGATGCGCACCGAGATGGCATTCTCGTTGTCTGCGTCTTTTGCGTACTGCAAAAGAAAGAGTGAGCCAAAGACAGGTAAAGATCATGGCAACGGCAGCCCGATTAGCGACCCACCTCGATGAAGATATCCCAGTAGCGATTGTCGTCAAAGAGATTGGTGTCGGTGATTTCAAACTCGGCCACATCCCTGCTCCTCATTTGCGATTCGCGCACAAGCTGATCGTACGGGTAGGCTTCCTGCGGGTACTTGTACAGCATCTTCATGTAGCTGTGAGTCGGCGTGTTGTCGAGGTAGTAGTACAGTTCTTTGACGTCCTCTCCATGATTTCCTGTGCAAACGATCATTACCTGTCAGGGAGAACCAATGGGACACACGTTGAGCAAGTCAATCTGCTCACCCTGATTGTTGGCAAGACCAAAGATCCTCTCCTTGAGCATCCTGTCCTTTCCGTTCCAAAAAGCCAGGCTGAAGCCAAGGCGGCAGTGGTTGTCGGAGATACCTGCGATGCCATCCTCTCCCCAGCGATATGTTCGGCTGCGAGCGATTTCGTGGGGGAAGTGGGTCCACGGGTCTCCATTGGCGCTGTAGTCTTCCCTGACAGTAGCCCATTGCCTCTCGCTAAGGTAACAGCCCCACCGTCGCCAGTAGCGCTCCTTACGAAGGTCCTCGTCCAGACGCTTCTCCTCGACAGTGTAGATCTTGTGGGAATTGAGGTGGTCAAAGCCACGCTCTTGAAACGAGGTCGGGCCGCGGTGGTGGCCCATATCTTCGTGGCTGGCACTGGGAAAATGCGTGTGCTGGTTGTGGTGATGGTGGTGATTGAAGGTCGAGCCCGGCGTGGCTGATGTGGGCGTCATGGCAGAAGGCAGAATTAGGCTCTCTCCTCGAGAAGATGAGCGGCGATGGTACGAATCTGGTCTGGCCGAATAGTGGTTTGGATTCTAGGATGGCACAAAGTCGTCAGCTTGTCGTGCCTACAAAGAAGAAGGGCCCAACAGAAGTCCAAATACTCACAGCGTAGGGTGAGCTGGGGTCCTGGTAGTCGGCGACGTGGGTGTGCACCGAGTCGCGAGAGTGGAACGAAGACCTGCTGAGCGGATTTGGTCTGTGCTTGTCCTCCTTTTGCTGGACTGTCGATACTGTCGGCGTCGAGGCTGCGAGAAAGTTCAAGGACAAATGATTAGTTGATTGTCCCCTCGCTATCTGCAAATTCTCGACGAGACTCACTCGTCGAAGGCTCGCGTTTCTTCTTCTGGGGATGCTTTGCCGCGTCTTGGTCGCCCGCGCCGGGAATGTTGATGCGGAGGTCAGAAGGGACAGCAGGATCGTCGGGCGTCGGTGTTGTCCTTCCCGTGGAATCCTGCTCGCGGCTCGGAGCGTGCGATGAGGACATGACTAAGAAGTGGTGCTGGCACGATCTACGAATCCTTCTTGTGTCCTCCGCATGTGGCTTGACCCTTTGCAATCGCCAAATTCGCCCTTGGAGCGCAGAAGCCGATCAAATTCTCAATCGAACAACTTTGGAGAAATGCACAATTATCGCAAAGCGCCGATGGGAACCGATCGCTGGACTTGAGCTCGCTGATTGTTTGTCAAGGGAGCTGGAGTAGAAAAGTGGCCCTGGAAAAAGAAAAGAGATAGCAGCTGTCCGGTTAGGGTCCCGCCTTGGTCCGTTCGAGGACTTTTGGGCTGTTGCGTGAAGCTCACCGAATTCAGGCATCGACTAAGCAAGCCAGGCACTTGACCAGTCGGTCTTTTTTTTCTCCACCCCAGGCTGCGCGCGCGCCTTGCTGGAACCGTCAGGGCCATCCATTCATCACCTCTCGGTATCAGGTTGGTCTCATCTTTCCCCGATCATACCGAAAAGATCCCCTGGAAGTTGCAGAGAGTTCTTCAAAACAGACGAGATCTTCAGCTGAGCCATTTTCGAGCTCTGAGTCTGTTTATACTGCACATGTGATTGATAATGAAGAGAGCATGTGTGGTAGGGTGTGCGAGGCTAGGACGGCACCCTTTTTCGTCATGAAGAAAGAATCAAGAGTTACAAGTGGGTGAATGGGACAGAAAAGATAGCCATCTACGACGCGACAAGAGAGGAGCTGCGTGTGACGATGATTACTTCTTCTTGTTGGCGATGGTCCTGCCTCGGCGACCAGTGGTGCAAGTGTGCTGACCACGGACACGGAGACCCCAGTGGTGGCGGATACCCCTGTGCGCCCTGATCTTCTTGAGACGCTCAATGTCCTCACGCAACTTCGAGTCGACGTTGTTGGACAGGATCTGGTGGTACTTGCCATCGACGATGTCCTTTTGCCTGTTGAGGAACCAGGTGGGGATCTTGAACTCGGCAGGGTTCTGGAGGATCTGAACGATTCGCTCAAGCTCGTCCGAGTTGAGCTCACCAGCGCTGAGAAAGGAGATAGAAGACCAGTCAGCATGAGGCACCAGGAATACTCTCTAGCATCGAGAAATCCTCTCCTCCATTGCTTTCACTGTCTCCTCTGTCGCATCTGCTTTGGCCCTGGGTCTCCCTATTTTGCCCCACTTCCTCCCTTCTTTGCAGCTACGTTTCGTCTGAACAACCCTCCCAAAAGAGTTATCTCATCGTTTCGCAGCCGCAGCCGCCAACCAAGAGCACACCAGATGCGTTCTTCAATTCGCCTGGCATGCCCTGTCGTGACGCTGGCTTAGGCCGCAATGCGACCGGGTGCTCGGTGTGGCCTTCTGTTCTACGCATGGGCTCGCCCTTCATCGTCCGTGGCCCGCTGGTTCCAGTTGTCTCCCCAACCACCTCTAATCCCTCTTCGTTTACTTTATCGTGTTTCCTCCTTGCCGAATGCAGATCCACTCCATCTTCCCACTTCTTGTCCCGCCCTTCATGACTCCCCTGAAACCCTCCCTTAACCGTTCCACACAGAACAGATACTCACCGCTTGCCAAGGTCAACGTCAGCCTTCTTGCAGACGATGTTGGCGTACCGCCTACCGACACCACCGATCTTGGTGAGGGCGTACATGATCTTGATCTTGCCGTCGACGTTGGTGTTCAACAGACGCAAGATGTGGTTGAAGTTCTGCGAGGGGTCGGGAGCAACGAGAGACTGTGATGGATCCTTCGAGGTCAGCCGTGTCTCCAGAGCTTATTCTTTGCCAAAATTACCCACCATGATGGGCGGCTTCTTGTCGTTGGGGAGTCAGTCGAATGGACAGAGTTGATGGCGACCAGGCGGCTACGCTCAAACGCACTTGGCTCGGCCGGGACTGCGGCTTCTATCAAGAAAAAAAAATCTAACTTTCACACGTGGCAAATTAGACCATGTGGAAAAATTCAAGGTCCACTTCGGATCTCGGGGTTCCTTGGGCTCAAAATTTAACCTAATCTCTCGAACTTCTGCAGGGAGAATCACCGCGGCTGGTGAGTCACTACAACACTATCGGCCTGTTGGTGATCACACGGCTTGGGTCTTGACGACCATGACGGTAGACACTCCGGTGAACGGCACCCACGAGGCCATTAAGGCTGGCCTGGGGCTGGACCACAGGGCAATGCTTTCGAAGAGCGCGATTGCACGCCCGCCGTCGGCTATCCGGTCGCTTTTCCCACAGGAGCTGATCCCCGGCATGCTATCGCTGCTTGCGGGCAAGCCCAATGCGAGCACGTTTCCGTTCGAATCGATTTCACTGGGTCTCAAGAACGGAGACAAGATCGACATTACGGGCAGCGATCTTGATGATGCGCTCCAGTACAGCGCCACGGCTGGTCTGCCTCGCTTCATCGAATGGCTGGTCCAGTGGCAGCACAAGATCCACGGCAGGGACATTGTCAGGAAGGGTGATCAGGTCAAGGACGGAAAGAACTCCTGGCGTGTCACCGTAGGAGCAGGCAGTCAGGACCTGCTGACAAAGGTGAGAGACATTCCCCATCCTGTCGTATTCTCCTGACTCTGAAGACTCCATCCCTATGAAGACCTTCCACGCTCTGCTCAACCCGGGGGAGACGTGCCTTGCTGAGCGGCCCGCATATTCGTACGTAATCTTGCTTCGTGAGAAGTACAGCGTATGTCCCAGCTGACGCCGGTCGATGACACAGTGGCATTCTCCCGCCGCTGCAAACGATGGGCATCAACATCATTGCTGTGGAGGGAGACCGCGAGGGTATGTCGCCCGTCTCGCTTGAAGACATTCTCGCCAACTGGCACACAAATGTCTCAACGAGAGATTTGCCGTTCCCCAAGTTCGTCTATACTACGCCGACTGGCGCCAATCCGACGGGCACTACGGCATCGGAGCAGCGCAAGAAGGAGAACCTCGACATTGCTCGGCGCTATGGCATCTTGATCCTCGAAGACGATCCATACATGTTCATCAGCTTCCAAGGATTGGGCGAAGGCACACCCGAAACGAGGAGGCGCGTTCGCACCTATTGGAGCTTGGAGCAGGATGATGCCGAGCGCTACGGCGGCACGGGGTGGGTTCTCCGCTTCGATAGCTTTTCCAAAGTCCTTTCGGCCGGCATCAGAGTTGGCTTTCTCTCGGGCCCAAACACCATCCTCGATGCCATTGATCTCGACACATCGTCGGCCAATCTGCAGCCAAATGGCGCGGCGCAGGCCATGGTGCTCGCCTTGCTTGAGCGATGGGGTATTGACGGCTTCCTTCGGCACTGCGACACCGTGGCCGAGTTCTACCAGAACCGTCGCAACAACTTTGAGCAGAAAGCCCAAAAGGTGCTCGGCACAAACAACGGCAAGCAAAAGGCAGTCGCTGAATGGATCACACCCGTTGCCGGCATGTTCCTTTGGTTCAAACTCAAGCTTCCGCCCACCGATGAAGGCGTCGAAGAGGGCGATTCGTTCAGCCTCATTGGCGAAAAGGCTTTAAAAAACCTTGTGTTGGCTGTGCCCGGCGTGGCGTTTATGCCAGACTCAAAGACAACGTGCTACGTGCGAACCAGCTTCAGTCTGATTCCTGAGGAAGACGTCGAAGAGGCCTTTCAGAGGCTTCGAAAAACCGTCATTGAGGCCTGGCAGGAGAGTGGCCATGCGATGCCGTAGGGCCATACACTCGCCTCTGCCACAACTCGATCTCTTGACTCTGTCACATAGAAGTGTTCACCTCAAATTGCATCATGACAATGTGTCTGTGGATTGTGGCGAGGGAGGACTCGAAGATGCCGAGCAAAACCGATGCCCGAATGGTGTCACCCATCGGTGCGGACGGCCACCGTGGTAGTGAGCAGGCCTGCAGCACCCGTTGCATATATTGACGACGTCAAAAGCTTTCATACTCTCTAGACAATCCGGTCCGAAGAATGCCCTCTACCATGCCGAGATGCGTCAAATGCCCGACGGCCAACCACCAAATAAAAATTCATATGCAAAAGTGGCGGGCGTGCGTGTGTATTGTGTCCAATCAGATCGTGCACGGTACAAGGAGAGATCTTGGCCTACCAGTGCCCTTGCACACAACGGTGCCACGGTCATGCAATTTGAGCAATTGTGTTAAATTGTTCTCGGACGGAGACTGAATGTCCAGTTATCAAGGAAGTCCGACCGGCTCGACTCCTGCGCACGGACTGCGCAGAGGGCCAAGGATAAGTCTTCCATTCCACTGTACCTTTTTTTTCTGTTCAATAGGCTACAGCCAGTACGCAGTGTAGCCACACTGTAGTGTGGCACAGCTACAGTAGCTGCAATTATGAGACCGAAGAACAGCCTCGACAAGAAGCCCGTGAGTGCTTTTTGGGAGGTCTCTCCGACACGTACAGTGCTTGTAATTAGTGGTCTTTGGTGGTCGGCCTAAACACCTTTTACTGTGGCTTTTTTTTCTAAGTGACTGCTAAATGACTCAATTCTCATCGTCTGATTGTTCTTGGCAGCGCGCGGACCTTGCCTGACACGCTACGTCAAGATAGCTCGGAAGTGGCGACACTTGAAGGTTGATCAAGCTGTGCCGTGACGGGTGCGCCTTTCGAGGTTGCTTCGCCTTTGTCGTCCAAGTCATCTAGAAGACTTTTGACAGGCGCGGTCAGCCACGGACCACCCTCCCTGGCCAATCTGTTAAGAAAGAACGGTACACTAATTTTGGCCGACGATGTTTGCCGTTGATACGGGCACGGGCAACAAGCGTGCAAAAACAGTATTAGTAATATCCTCAACAAAATTCACATGCACCTGTTTCTAGACATTAACAGATCATAAATTGAGCAGCGACACGTACTAGCGACTTAGTCATATGTCAGGACTCACATGGATGCGAGGCACATCAGCAGCTAATTCTGTATGCAGTGTATGTACTAGTCTGTAGCGGAGTTTGTTCGATGCTGACCCGTTTCGCCCATTGTTTTACGTGGCCGGACCCGGCTCGTTCACCTGCGGTGGGGTTGATAGTATCGAACCATTGCTGTGGTTCGCTAGCTCGTCTACTAAGGGTCGAGACCACCCCACCCGAAGAGGTGCATGGGAAGAGGCCGCGGAGCGCGGCCTCGTAAGCAGAGCTGAGCGATTTCACTATTACGACTCGGTTCGCGGTGAAAGCGGGAAGTGGCCGTCGGATCATTGACTTTTGTCGTTTCCCCCACTCCCATAGATTGCGGCAAAGTCGTAAATTTAAGTTATCGTACGAAAAAGATCGGTTAATAGGCGAGGGGGTCCATCTCGAGCTCGGAACGGGACGAACTTCCGAATAGTGAGGATGACTGACGATGCAAGTCAGACAGACCCGATCGTTGATGATGTGTAAAGAGTCGCTAAAGGTCCCATTAGGGGTTAATTAACATCACATCTTACGGCCCTCATGCGGCTTTGGGGCGTGACCTGTCCATGGGAAAAGGTGAAAGCTTGCATTCAAAAAAAATTGCCGGCCACTTTTGAACATGGAGCAAGAACGAGGACGACTATTTACCCACTCATCACGTCAACATATTAAAGTGTGTCAGATGATGATAGTGTCAAAATGCGGTACAAAGTTCGATCGACAGCCTGTAGAGTGTAGTGTGTTATAAACAAGATTTAAACTTTTTGCGAACAGAGCCGATCAGAGATAGATGGGTGAAGGACGAAGGGTTTTAGACCGCCTTATCGCACCCCACCGAGTTACCGTATTCGTCAATTGGTAGGAAAGGTGCCCAAACAGAATAGAAGAAAATGAGGGCCTAGAAGCCAAAGTTTCGCTCAATTCCTTCGAGAGCAAGGCGGCACCAGCAGTGATCGCGCTTGACCTTGCCCCTGCTTTGTCTTCCGGTCGGATACGGAACCGCAAGAGAGTCTCAAGCTTTTCTGTTTTGACCTCCGATGCCCCTTTGAAACTCCGACAGGGTGGTGTGTTCATGACAAAAGCTTGTCCTTCTTGCTTTCAAAGCCACCAACGTGCCCAGCGCTGCAGACGGAAGCCTAATTCGAGAAATTGGTTGAAAGAAAAAGACGCAGATAATAAGGGCGGTCGTCGGAGGTTGAAAGCTTTTTCTGTCTTTCAGCAGAATGAAGGAGAGCGCGACAGTATCGTGAAGCAACCCGCAACCGGTGGGTGACGTTGCAGTGACAGGATAGGAGACAAGCTCGGTTTTGATTCAATCTCTGATTATGCATGCAGGCCAGACACCATCTTTCCCTTCCATTCAGTGCGAGAGGACACGAGAACGAATTAGAAGGTGACGAAGACAAAAAGAGGCCTTCGGTGTTGCGTTCGGCCCGACTTCCAAAGGACCTTCGTCAGGTGACGGTGTTACTCGAGAAAGACAGGGCCGACCAGATAAGTGTACGATCTGCGGACCCCGTACTCGCAAAGTAGTAGCTGAGAAGAAGGGCTCAATACGTCGGTATCGTTCCCACAGCAAGATACTCTCTGTCACCTGTGTATGACATCGGGCTAATTTGCCAATCGGTTTCTTCCCTCGACACAGGTTGCGAGTCATTGCGCTGCTTACCCCGCTGTGTCGTGCCAGACAAATAGGTGGCGCACATCCAAGCCCAGGAGGCCTAGGAACAACACCGAGAGAAAAAAAAACGTTCATCGCTTTTGTGCTCACCTTCCGTCTTCAAGCTCTCCACCAAGCTGCCCCTCTTTCTCTTTCTCTCTTTGCTACCACCAAAGAGTCGCGCAAAAGAACGAGAAAGAAGGCGTAATTCTGTCCTCGCCTGTCGACCACCGGTCATTGCGACGACGAGTTGTCAACCGGGTCTCTGGCGCCGCATCGTCAATTGGTGGATTCAGGCCGAGCGATCAAAAAATCCATAACGCGCATTTTTGGCGCTCCCGAAGTTTCCGGCCAACTATTTAGTTTCACCCTTTCTGTAAAAGAGGCAAGGGAGACCAATTCCTCACCCTCGTTTTCCTGACCCACCACAACTTCTTTTCAAGAGGATAGTTGAGAGAAGTCGGGCGGGGAAGGGGTGCCACTTCTATACCATGCGGAGGTTTGACCATGGCGCAACGTCGAGCAATAGTGGACCCTCGCAGGAGGGACACAATGAGCTTCGTGCGGGGCGGGAGGACGATGTAGACAGGGGGAGTCTAGCATCGCCCTCGACCAACCGCACCGGCCGTGCAAGGGTCAGCATGGCTTGTATTCACTGCCGACAGAGGTGAGCCTTTCCGGACTTTCAGATTGAAGATCTCTTCCGAGTCCCTCGAACATGTTCTTACCGTCGAAAACTCTTTTACCTTTGTGACCCCGCAAAGGAAAATCCGTTGCGATGGTGCTCAGCCCGTCTGTTCGACATGCATCCGACTTGGACGTAATTGTGTCTACGAGTCCGTCAGCGAGTAAGTATTGTGTGGGTATTGTTACATACCCTTTGAAGACGACCCTGACTCTGTCCCTTTGTCCGATATTTGCAGGCTGGAGAACACCCAAACCCGAGAACGGAAAAGAAGGAGCAAAGAAGCAAAGCAAGCTCGGCTGGCTGCTTTGGCAGGCCTCGGAATCCTAGAAGAGCCCTCTCACCAATCCTTCCAACCATCATCACAACAGCAGGTGGGACCGGTACGTGAGCCGGCACGAACAGCACGACAAGAACGGGCAAAACCGTACCCTCTCAACCGCTCGCCGAATTCCTATCCCTCTTCGTCTGCTGGTCACCATCGTTATCAGCAAGAGCTATCACAGCTTCAAGCGTACCAGCAATACCAACAGCCCCCTTCTGCAACTTCATCTATTCCAAATATTCCTGGACATGAGCTGGCGGGAGCAGGCATTCATCAACGACGAAGAGGAGCCACCTTCGGTGGACACGAACAACAGGCGACATCGAATGATACTTTCCACCCCTCGAACCGTCATGAGATCTCTGGTTCAGGTTCGACTAGCCAGTCCGACTTTAAGCTGACATCTCTCTCTCAGCCGACGACGCCGGAGACGGCGTACCAGATGCACGCCAGCCACCTCTCACACGATCTATTACGAAATGTCAGCGAGTCACCGACTGAGCTTTCTTTTGCAGGGCTCCCTGCTTGGGGTGGCAGTGAAAAGGAGGACCAGCCGCCACGGCCGGCGCCGCCGCCGCAATTGCAGCAGCAGCAGCAGCAGCAGCAAGAATGGCTACAAGGTCTCGAAGATCTCACTTACTTTGCTCCACGGGCCCAGAACCTGGCAACATATCTGCACAGCCCAGAGGCGGTATCCTCGACCACAACATTGCACGCCACTTCTTACCCGACGACAACGACAACGACGGCCTCGTCAACGACACCGGCGATGACGCCAAGTCGACGCGACGCTCCCTTGCCTGCCGTCCCGACGTCGACATCCGCATCGACAGCAACCTTTTCAAGCACATTACGTGGTAACCAGGCCTCGAGACCTACTTCGTCGAGCCGTACCTCCATATCACGCTCACCGGGGGCTTCCACGCTTCTCGGCGAGACCCTAGCTCTTGCCAGCAGGAGGCGGAGCTCGTTCGACACAGCTGACATTCTCAGAAGGACGTCGCTTACCGATTCGGCTGTGGCAGCCTTTTTTGACAAGGTCGTCGATCGCGAAGGCTTTCTGGGAGCCTACGGAGAGGAGCAGCTCAGCACCTGGATGCGACAGCAGCAGCACCTGCTCCTCCTGCAGCAACAAGGTTTACAGCATCGACAAGAGCCTGGAGCAGCAGCATCGTCAGAAGCAGCAACGGGGGTCGCGGATCAGCATCAGCTTGCGCAGCCACCACCGACCAGCTCCATGCAGCCACCGCCCTCAGCGCGTCGAATGGCGCTCGTCGACCCTTTCAGTGACACAGGCCGGCGCAACTCGTCGCCCGGTCTTCCAACAACCTCTCTTGAGACCCAGCCGCTCGCCCATGGCGGCTCGTCTACTTCCTCGGCCTCTTCCTCGTCGTCAGGATTGCACTCTCTCATACAGCAACAGCGGCAGCCTTCTCAACAGACTGGAGATCTCTATCTCGCTAGCCTACCGACATACCAAAGCTACCGGGGTGCACCTTCGACGGTGACGCCTCTCTCGGCTGCGAGCAGCAGTGGTCATTCGTCTCGCCACATCTCACCTTCCTTTGGTCCTTCAAGTAGCCAGCAACCGCCTTTTCAGCTTCAACAGCAAGGACTCGGGTCAGGATCGAGCGATTGGGGCGGAGGACAGCTGGGTTCACAACGTGAGGGCCAAGCCTTTTTCATTGAACCGATGGCCCCTCCGCCACCTCCCAAAGGCTCCGTTGGCGATGAGGAAGCAAGGGCACACCCGTCGACTTCGCCACAACCGGCATGGAGACCAAACATACTGACGCCAATGACTGAACTCTCATCTCATTTCTTTGACATGGGACGCCCTTCGAATCCATTGCCGGGAGGGATCGTGTCTGCGGAACCAGGAGCGACGGCAGAACGCACGAGTGGTCCAAGCCCGGGACCGTCGTCTTTCAGTTGGGGCACACAACCCGAGCCGAACTCTTTGGACAAGATTTTTGAGCACCAGTCTGAGCAACAGCAGCAGCAGCAACCGCGAGAGAATCCGAGGTGCCAAAAAGGGTCAGATAGCGACAAACCGCACTGGTGGCAGGCCTAAGAACAAGCGCTGCCACACTCAGCGCCGCAAGTCTTTGAATTGTACTGTAAACCCAAGTCTGTCCGGAGCAATTTGTCACTTTCCCCGTGCAAAATGGAAAGCAACCTGCAAATTCTTACCCTGCTGAGCATCGTCTCAGTGGCTCCATCCTGCGACTCATTGCCCTGAACTTCCTCTAGGACGATGAGCCTCTCTCTCCTTGCAGGGTGTCCCGTATAAAGAAGCAGGGTATGCGTCGGGGAATACGGACCGATGAAGGCCGATCCAGACAGGCGGAGCCGTAAATTATGACCTTGAAGCTCCGCCACTCCGCCGCATAGTCAGTGACCATTTTGGCTTGGCCTTGCTCCGGTATTAGATCTTGCCGGTCGAAGGCGTCATCTCAGTGCCTGGAGCGTCATCCAGGTGGTGGCTTCAGTCCTGACTCTGACACGGGCACGATGGTTTTGTGATGAGAGACTTTCAGGGGCAACACTCAAAAATTAGTCGCGACCCCGTCAACACCGGCGGAGAGAAAATTGGCATTACGTTGGGTGAGAGGGCAAAAACGTCACTTGACCCGCCAAGCCACCCAACCCACAGAACCCTTTTCGAGGGCATGCCCGAGGGCACATTCGGGCGTGGAACTTGTCAGCTTGCGCTCTTCGTCCTCGCCGGCCTCTTCTGGTGTCTGCAGCGCCACAATGCACCATTGCTCGCCTCGCGGACCAGGACTGAGCCAAAGCTCGAGCAGTTCCCGAATTAGCTCTGGTTCTCTTAGTTCGCAGACGACCAGAACCAGGGTATGATTGGGAACGGCGAAGAGAGCAAGAGTATGGAGTAGAGGTTGGAGTAAATGTGCGTTGAAGATGCAGTCTGTTGCAATGATCAGGTCCGGACGATTGTGCTCTTCTTGCTCCGTGCTGCTTCTTGACCACGTTTTCTCCCATCCCGAGAACAGCTGGTCTCGGTAACGTGCCAGCGACAAGGAAAAAGGGGCGGCAGCTTGCCAGATTTGTGATGCTTGGAACCAGTCGAGGACAGCGGCCTCCACGCGATGCTCAGAACCTGTGAGATAAGCCTGCGTCGAGCGCATGTTCCTTTCCAAGAGCCCAAATATGGCCTCCTGATCCGTCGCAAGCCAACGAAGAGCACCAGGAGAAGACATCGGATCGGCCGATAAACCCTGGAGAAGGTCGGGACGAGAAAAGAGTACGGCAGGTAAGACGCCCGTCCCTGCCCCCAGCTCTAAGACCGTTGATTGAAGCAGCCTCGAAGTCGAGAAGAGCTCGGAAGGCGTTTCGTCAGTCCTTTTCCTCACAGACAAATCTGCGAGAATCTTGGCTGCGAGGTAGACACTCGATCGCCAAACGACGCTTCCTGTGTCGCCGTTGGTACTCTTCAAGCTTGTCGAATCCTGACGCAGGACAACCGTTGTAGTCAGACGATCGTTCCGGGTCGCTTGGACTCTTCTGCTGCCTCGGCTTGTGCGGATGCTGCTGCTACTGCTGATGCTACTGCTGCTGCTGCTCTTACTGGTATTCTTCTGAGCCTTGTGTTCTACTTCATCAGCCCGCTGAGCAGTAATTTCTACATCTCGCGTTCCCTCGCTACGAAGCCGCACGGAAAGGGAGAGAAGGTCGTGCGAGCTGTCCACCTGTCCCAGTCCGACACGTCCCGTTGGCGCCGCCGTGACAGTGTAAAGGTAGAAGACCTACGTGGAGCGGTCAGCGCAAAAAGCTTTACAGAGATCTAGGGTAGGCTCGTCACGACATACCTCCTCGTCGGCATCCCTCACATGCCTGGCACATGATCTGTTGCCAAGACAAGGAATGAGCTTCCATGTTGGAGGGAGACTGACATCGTTCCCCTCCATAAGATGATTGAGGTCTCCGTGTGAACACCAAAAAAAAAAGCGCGCATCAGCTACTCCACAAGGCACGTGGCAGATCGCACAAGTGGCTTAACCGCGCTGAGCGATGGCTGACGTTGCGATGTTGCGTCGACCACCGCGAACGCGCCGATACATGATGGACGGTGACGACGATCAGTTTACTTCTGTGACGTGGGAATCAGATCCCAACGATGGACCGACGTCGAGCAACATGCCGGGCACGTCACTGCCGCGGACCTCGCATCCTGCCACACCAAGCGCAGCTTCGGCAGGGCCTAGCGCAGACGCCATCCTAGGTCGCGATCCAATCCATCTGGCATCAGCACGAAAGGGCCCTAGTGCCGCTGAGGATGACACACGAGATCCCAGATGGGAAGGATATCTCTTGGTACAGGTCACTGAACCGAGAAAGGAGCTTGAGGGGACAAAGGAGATGTTTGTTAGTTATGGGATCCGGGCAGAGGTTAGTCCTTCAGTCTCTTCTAGAGTGTAAGCAGACGGCCCTGTGAAGCTGATGATCGACCCCTCCTGCACCGCTACCAGACCAACCTCATGCATTTTCAAAGGACAAGACTCACCACAAGAAGACGTTTCCAAGACTTTGTCTTCCTGCGAGAGAATCTTGCCAGGGACTTTCCCGCGTGTGTCGTGGCTCCTTTACCTGACAAGCATCGGCTCGGTGAGATGTGGCACCCTCACGGCTGTTTCTGGCGGTTGAGGCTCACTATCTAGTTGCAGAATACTTCACTGGCGATCGATTCAGCAACGAATTCTTGGAGCGAAGAACACAAGAGTGAGTGGCGCCTCTCGTTATCGGATCGAATCATGGTGCTGACTTTCTGATCACGCCAGCTTGCAGCTCTTTCTCGAGCGAGTGAGCCGACACCCGACGTTACAGAGGGCTCAGCTCCTTCGAAGCTTTCTAGAATCCGCGGAATGGGTGCGTTGACTCTGAAGTCACATTGGATAATAGGTATGCTAAATGTCATTCCTTCAGCAAATCGACATGCACACGCATATCTCGCACACTTCGTCCGTCAACAACTCGGGCAAGGGTGACGAACAGGGAGGTGGGATATTGGACAGCCTCCAGGACACCCTCTTGAATGCCTTCGCGAAAGTCCGCAAGCCAGACGAGCGCTTCGAAAGCATGAGGGAACGTCTCGAGAGGCTCGAAGAGGGTCTCAGCAGCACCGAGCGCGTCGTCTTGCGGACACGGGCCAAGCATGGAGGTGAGTGAATCCTTTGCTGGTCGACACTACGCATCGCAACCATATTCCAGGATTTCCTCTGGTGCTGGCTCCTACCTGGCAATGATGATTGCCGAGAGTGTTTCGGTCAAATCAATTTTCTGCTTACATGTTGAAACGACTGACGCACTCCAGCGCCAACCCCTCCTCGTGCCCCTCTTTCTTCTTCTTCTTCTTCTAATTTGCCATTTCCTCTGTCGTCTCAACGGCGATCATTCTCGCCTTTCGCTCGCTTTCGTAATACCCCGGACGCGCCTGTACCACAACCGTCACCATCGCACTACCGGTCCTTTTCCGAATCGCACTCATCTTTGCGGCGACCTCCTTCACCCATCTCAACCATTGTGGACACTCCCGTTTCGCCTGTG
Source organism: Acaromyces ingoldii (assembly GCF_003144295.1). Lineage (NCBI taxonomy): Eukaryota > Fungi > Basidiomycota > Exobasidiomycetes > Exobasidiales > Cryptobasidiaceae > Acaromyces > Acaromyces ingoldii. The sequence continues at coordinate 2,024,856 of NW_020290247.1, forward strand.
CTATCGTCGCCGTTCTCTTCGCCGCAACTCTTTGCTCCCAATCTGGCCCTCGAATCGCAAGATCTCGCCACCGACTACGAAGACCTTGCCTCGTCTATCGAAGGACTGGGATTCCTTGAGAGCGGCATTACGGAGCCTCTCAATCGATTTGCGGCCACGAGCATGGAGTGGGCGCGATTGCAGCGAAATAATGTGAGGCCTTTGAAGTCCTTTTCCAGTTTCGTCGATCAGTCTTGCTGACCATTGGTACCAGTCGACGCGGGCGACGGACGACATGCTTTCGCACCTTCACGCCCTCTTGGCTTATTCTGCAACTCATCGAGGCGTGCTCAGGCTTCGAGATCAAAAGCAGCTCGACTTTGAGGAGCTGACCGATTACCTCAGCTCCGTGGTCACCGAGCGCGACCGGCTGGCGAGCTTAAGCAGCCCTTATGGAGCTGGCCACGGTTTGGGCGGGGTGAGAGGAACGGGCATCGGTGGATACCTGCGGGATCGAGTCGACAGCATTCGAGGCATCGATGAAGAACGGACAAGAGTTGAACGGATGGCGCGCCTTGATGGTCGCATCTCCGAGCTTCAAGAGGCCGTGACGACATCGCACGACGTCAGCGTCGCCTTCTCCAACGAGGTTCAGCGCGAACACAAGATCTTCAATATGGCAAAGGACCGCGAAATGAAGGATCTAACGAGCACCTACGTTGACGGCCAGATTGAAATGTACCAACGAGGCATGGACGTCTGGGACCGCTTGATCCCCCACCTCGAGAGAATCAAGGTTGACTGAATCGTGTACTTTCATTTCATCATGAGAAAATGCAATGTCCAAGAGATGCTACAGGGGTTGGCGTGGGGGGAAGTCCTTTCGATGGCGATTGAGCTTTCAGATGATAAAGAGAGCCGCGAGCATGACTACGGCAGCACCAAGAACGTGAGAAGGAAGAGAGGATGCTGATGATCCACTGCTACCTCCGCTAGCGCCGCCTTCCTCGCTGCTGCTGGGGGCAGTGTAGTTGACGCCGTTGAGCTGGGCCACGCCACGCATAAAGCTGTAGCTTGGTGTCGTGCTATAGTCGGTCAGAATGAAGTTTGGGTTGACGTTGTTGTGCTCCGAAGCGCAGGTGTACGACGTCGAGAGCGTCGTGTCAACCGAGTTTGTCGTGCCCAACGCGTCCGTGTCGGGCGTGGTAAGCGCATCGCCGCTGCTGCCGCTGCTGCTGCTACCGGATCCGCCAAAGAGAGACTGGTCCAAGAACTGGTTTGAAAGGTACATGAGCTGCGACGAGTCGGTGACGCTTTGGCCGATACGGTCGATGGAGCAGTTGAAGGGCGTTTGGGTCTGTCCGAATGGTGTCTCCCACACGTTTGAGAACTCGTCGAGGAGATAATTTACGCTCTGGAAGTCGGCCTCCGTCGAGAGAAAGCCTACGACGGTGCGACCAGAGTCCACCATGCTGCCCAGCGTCGGCCAGCTGTTACGAGAGATTGTGCCGGAGGAGGGTTGGTACATTTTGGAAACCAGGCCCGTGCTTTCAAAGGCTTGAGCAAACTTTGAGGGAGGCGAGCCGTCCGAATTAACGATGAGCAGTGTCACAACTTCGGTCGGGTTGGCATCAACCCAGGACTTGACTTGGCCCAAGTAGTACTCGAGTGATCCGCCTTGGAAGATGGAGCAGCTACAGGAAACCAATCGGAGTGAGTGAATCGTGCCTGTCCAATGGGGGTAAGAACACTCACGATGTGTGGCAGAGGTCAATCCCCGCTCCACTGGCTGTCTGATTGGTGCTGTTGTGCGCTTGGCTTTGCAAGAGCCGGATACCTGCGTTAAGCTGGCCTGCAAGCGATACATTCTGGTTGGAAGCCAGCCCACCAGCGCCATTGGCAATAGCGTACGAGTTGTGCGCACCGGCGAATGTCACGTTGGAGTAGAGGCGGTTGCACAGGTCCGACGAACCGTTGCATGTCGTCGCTCGCTTCTTGACGTTGATGGAGCTACTCTTGGGCCGGCCGGGGTAGCCAATTCGAATATATCGACCGATGTCTCGTTTCCAATGTGGGGTTAAAGGTTTTGCGCAAACGGACGAAGAAGAGACAATAAGGAGGATGCTGACCAGCAGCGCGGAAAGGATTCTGAAGGGCACCATCCTAGGTCTAAGGATCAGGATCGATGTCGGAAATGGAAAAGGGTAAGCGGATAGGTCCACTTCTTTGCACAGCCTGCTGATGGAACCACGAGCAATGCGCTTCATGCGCTGCACACACTCTAGCCTGCCAAGAAGGCAACACGGCCAGGCAGGTGAACACATGCACATGGACCCTAAAGTCTTTAAATTTGGCCGACATCGGCATCGCTATTCCTCACTCTCCAAATCATCGTAATTTTTCTCTGATTGGCCCACATCTCCAGATTTGTCTCTTCGTCTGTAAGTTTCGGGATTCCTAGCCAGGATTTGTGACCAAGTCATGCCCGACAGCACGAGCCAGGGGTGAGTGGCGGGAGCGGGAAGCCAAACGTGGAGCGAGAAGCCACGTGTCGAGCCTCTCCACGTGGCGTCTCCCGCATTCGGAAGCCGGATCAGAAATTAGCGCTCATGCACGCCCTTACCCCTTCTTCCTCCAACCATCATCCCAATCAGTCAATCAACCAGCACCAGCATCCGTCGCGACCTGTCTTCGTTCGGACGCGATTCCACCACAGCACAAATTTCTCTTCTTCCAGCTACATATTTTCATCGTCTCGCCAAAGATTATTTTGTTCTCTTGACTTGTCCTACTATCTTTACTGTACCCTTATCGACCATTCCGACCGCATACATCCGTCCTTCTCACTTTCTCAGCACACATCCGCGCCCGACAACCCCTCTCATTACAGAATCTAGCCTGACATCAACATGACCTTCGCGTTCGCCTCCAACTTCCCTCAAGCTGGGGCAATTGCAATTCCGTCCAACGAGCCTTCCGTGTGCCGCAAGCGCAAGGGCACCGACATGGAAGTCGAGGACGTCTGCGAGGAGCCTCGTCCTAGGCCCTCGCGACGCATGCTGGTGAGTGTGTGCGACAGATCAAATTGTATGCCCAGTTGACTGACAGAACTTTCTCCAATAGGCCAAGCTGCCTAGGTCGAACGAGATTGCTACTTTCCATGCGCTGCCTCCTGAGCTCAACTTGAAGTACCTCGCTGCCATGGGCTATCAGCCTGGCCAGCAGAACGGGCTCTTCAACACTGATTCTGCCACTATGGCTATGGATGACGTCTCCTCCGGCGGTAATAGTGAGTGATGACATCCCTCAAGGACGATGTCAGCATCTGGATTGACAGGTACTGTATAGACTCGCCCAATTCGTCCACCTCCGACTTCTTTCCCAGCACACCAACCGACGTTCAAGAGTCCGAATCGTACTTCACCCAGCAATACCGCCAGAACTTTGGCGAAACAAAGTCTTGCACATCTTCGGCCAACAATAGCCCAGGCGTGTACCCGAATCTGGACCTCTACCCTCACGCGGTTCGTGCCCCCGGCCTGATGGGCATGGACATGAAGCCTTCCGAGAATGATATGGAGATCGACGGTGGGAGCGCCGGTAGCTCTACTGTTCACGGACCTCAGTGCCGTTCGATTCCTCAGCTTCATGTCAGGTCAGAACCGGGCATCTCTTCGGAATTGTGGGCCAGGTGCCCCGACTGCAATCAGATGTCCAAGATCGACGCACCGCCCTCGAACACCACGTCGCTCGCTTACTCGCCCTGATCTCGATGATCATCAGTACTTTTCAGCCCATCGCTTTCCGACCGCTTTTGTTTCTACCTTTGTACAGTACCCGCTTCATGTCCACCTCGAGCCCGTCCCGATTTCTTAGTACCTCGAAAAAGTCCGGCTGCCCTTGTATCTCTGCTACTCTACACCATCATCCACCTGCATGTGGGCCACTGTCGCCCTACCCATCAAGGGCTTTGCACTAGATCATGTACCTTTACCATCACGCCCTACCACTCCATGTATCTGGTCTCCGATATCTTCAGAGTAGGGAATTCAGAAAAATTCAAAGCTGTTCCCACGCAGAAGGAAGCGACGCGTCAATAATGGCTGACGAGACGTGTTTGCCATCGTCTCCTCGAGCAAGTAGTAGAGAACGCGGACGGCTCGTGCTTTTGGTGGATTGGTTATTTGCTTTGTGCTGCTTGATGTCAGGGAGTAGCTCATTACTGTACACATAAGTGATCAACCCCATGCCTCACTGCCCCTCATGGACACCTCCCACCCGTGGCCCCGACCTTTTATCGTACAAAAGAGAATACAATCGTCCCTTAGGCTCCAGGGCTAGACGCGCCGCGTCGGGCCTGCGACTGGCCCAGCGTGCCTGCTGCTCTCTTGCCCCTGCTGGTTCCCCTGAAGTTGGCCCTGCGAATGGTGGTGAGACTGTTGCTGACCGACGAACGAGTACCTCGGCACATTGGAGAAACGTCCAAAAAGCGCATTCGTAAGGTCTTCTGTTACCGATCGCGACAGTGAGCCTTCTTCGTTTCCGTACCCGCGGAACAATGACCAGGACGAAGGTTGATCATGCTGACGCCGACCCTGAGAACCGACGAATATATTTCCTCCCTCTCCTGGGTTGCCACTTTTTGATCGAGACTGAGGAGGAGAAAAGGTCGAAATCCTCGTGGTCGAGCCAGTCGGGCCGATGGATCGATAATCGATTGGCGCCATCAGGTCCAACGGGAGAATCTCCGTCATGGTGGTCGGCAGCGACGAAGATATGGAGGCAGATGAAGAGGACAGATCGTTATCCGCGACCATGCCGTGGCTTCCCATTGAGGATGAAGCTGCATTGCCGTTCTCGTTCATGAATTGTAGTTGCTGCTGGTGTTGCTGATGTTGATGCTGTTGTTGCTGCTGTTGTTGTTGTTGTTGTTGTTGTTGTTGTTGTTGCTGCTGCTGCTGCTGCTGCTGCTGTTGTTGTTGTTGTTGCTGCTGTTGTTGCTGTTGCTGTTGCTGCTCCCTTTGCCGATCTCGCTGACCCTGCCAGCTGGTCCCACCTCCAAAAAGAATCTCCTCGAGCTGCATCGTGTTGATGTCGATGGCGAGCGCGGGCTGCTGCAGCTGCGATGGAGAAGGAAGGGCAGGAGGCTGCATCGGTGTGCGCCCTGCTCCTCCTCGAGCATCAATGAGCGGCCAACTGGGCGAGTCCAGAGAAGTTGGATGATATGGGTCGCCGTAGGTACCTCCCGTGGAAAAGTGCTGCTCCGAGGTCCAAGCATCCAGCAGAGATTGGATGTCAAAGTCGGTCGCGCTAGCGCCCAGCGAGCCCGAGAAGCCAAAGCCGGACTCGAATGGCGACTCGCTCGGATTCGAAGATGTCGATCTGGCAGCAACAGCGGCGGCCGCCAAGTCGACGCCGTTGAAGTGCGAGAGAGACTCGCTCGCGTCTAGGGTCTCGATGCCTGTTGCATCCTCGGACCTTTTGCCACCGGTCGTCGTCGTTGGTGCTACAGCTGAGCTCCTTCTCGAGGCAGCTTTGGCTCGCTTGACCCTTGCTTTTGCCCATTTGAGCACCATCTCGACATCTCGAATCGGTGCTGGCTGTGCATCCTCATCTTTTCCGTCCGGCCCGACAGTGTCTTCGTCTTGCGAGCCTCCTTCCTCGGGTCCCATGGCGCCCATCGTCTCCTGCTCAAGGGCCCTTGCAGGCCAACTAGCCCCACTCCACCACACGGCAATCTTTTCCAAAATCTCTTGGCATGTGGCCAGATTCGCCTCTGCAAATTGCCTCGACCTTTGCAGCGGATCGGCAGGACCACCTGCGCCCGCGAGACTATCTCGCGAAGAAGCGTCCTGCTGGTGTGAAGGGCGCCTCTCGATGCGTCGAAGCGACTCTCGAGCCGCCTCTCGCTCCGCTAGGAAAGCCCTTCCGGCAGGCAGGATGAGTTGGTCGAGGTAGGGGTTGCAGTCGGTGAACGGGTTTACCTCGCGATTCACATCACTGGGCATCAGCTTGACACCAGCAGCTGCGTCGTCATCGACCACGCGCCTTTCCCGGCTGGCATCTTCCGCAAAGCGAAGGATGCTGACAATGGTCCCTGACGCCTGGTCGGCAATCGACGCAAGCTTGGATGGTGGGTGGAGTGTCGTCAGATCGCGATTGAACCTTCTCAGTAGCGCCGGACGGTTGAGCAGACTCATGGTGCTCTGCAGCAGGACGTGCAGGTAGACAAAGCCAGCTCCTTGGTTGGCAGCAGCTGCCCTTCTGAAATTGGCAATCGAAAAGGAAAGATGCGCAGGTAGCGAGTCGTAGTACTCGGCCAGGTCGATCCACATCGTCCTTAGCTTCTGTCCGCGCTCCTCGGGCGACAGGCCATCTGACCTTCGATTGAGCACCTCGCCGATTCGGCCGCGCTTGAGCAATGTACGAATGACGTAGCCAAAGACGTAGTCTTCGGCTCGGAACTTGTCCGCCTCGTCGCCTTCTTCGTCATCGTGGCTCGGCGGCAGCGCACAGTCGAAAGAGTCTTCCCGAATCGACACTGGCCTGCCGGTGCCAAAGCAGGTGATCCGATCAAGGCCGACGATAGCCCAAAAGAGGAGCCTGGCTCGTTGCTGCTGCTTTGGGTTGGCCATGCTCTTGATCGTGGCCTCGTGTTGCAGGCCGAGATCCGTCGCCATTCTCTGGGCCATGCCAATGTACATCCACAGGCCGGCATCAGCGCCTGCGCCAAACTCTGCGTAGCTCAGTACTAGCAGTGCCTCGATGACATCAATCGAAGGCCAAGAGAGCATGGGGACCAAGAGGACCTTTGCCATGTCGCTAAAGGGGTCGCCCATTGATCTGGCGGGCACTCCCCGTCGCAGAAGATCCGGGCGATTGGAGAAGCGAGCCGTCATTGCGCAAATCGCGTTGGCCAGGAGCGCAGGCAACTCTCCGGACTGAGCACCACTCAGGATCTCCTGGCTGTCGAGCCAGGGAAAGCAGGATGTCTTGAAGTAGTGCAAGAAGAGGCGTACGAGGTGTTGCAGCAGATCGGCCTTCGGGTAGCGAGGTCTCTCCGTGTCGAACAGGTCTCGCGTCGCCGACGACAGTGAGGAAGCATCGCCTTTTCCATCAGCTTCTCCCTCCCCGTTGGCGACCACCACCGAGTCGCGAGGCGAGTCCAAGTTACTGACCCCGTCGTGATCCTGAGCTTGACTGTGATCTTGACTATGGCTTTGACCTTGACTCTGACCTTGGCCTTGACCTTGACTCTGACTCTGACTCTGACTTTGATTCTGGCTTTGACCATGTCCTTGTCCTTGACCGGTACCAAGACCGAGACCGAGACCGAGACCTAGACCAAGACCTGGACCTTGACCTTCTCCTCGAGCACTTGGACTTTGAACAAGTCTACGTCTGTCACTTTCGTTGACCGCGGGTGACTCGGTGTCTTGCCGTTCGCCATCAGCCTCGTGGTAGACGCCCACCTTGATCCTCTTGATCCCAGGCGTGTTGGCCGTTGCGCCAAACCACCGAAAGAAGGGAAGAGCGATCCTCTTGAAAGTCGGCGGCGGCCTGCTGGGCGAGCTGGCCTGAAGTGCTTCGCCCGTATTCACGACCCCTGCCGGCGTCGTAGAGCCTGCTCCCTCGCGACCGACGGTGGTGCTGCCGGCCCTACTACGAGTGCTGGGCGGGGTAAAGGAGGACATGTTGCGATACGCGGCCGGATCCGTGGTGCCAGACGATGGCGAGTTTGCCTGCCGGTATCGTGACGGAGGAGGAGGCAGCTCCGGTCGAGGAAGAAGGCTCGATGATCGACGCCTGTTCGCTGAGGCATCGTCAACGGCGGCTCTGCCGTGTTGCTGCATCGTCGGACTCCAGGCCGTGGTTGCTCCCAAGACGGACACGGCAAAGGTGGGTGACTGAGCGACTGGAGATGACGGCCGCGTCCGCGGTGACGGTCTTGCGTCATAGTAAGGCTCCTGGATCGGCCGACCGTCGTGTCCCTGCGAATATCTTGGACTCGCGCGTTCGTAGCTTGCTCCACCACTGAAGGCGTGATGATGAGACGAGAGAAGCTGCTGGTGCTGACTGTAGTCCTGATGCTGATGGCGAGGAGGGTTCTGCTGCTGATACGAATTGGGGGGCTGTTGGTGATGGTGATGACGGGATTGTGGGTGATGCTGTTGCTGATACCCTGCATACGCAGTCGGACGTGGAGGTGATGTTGGACGGTGTGAAGACGTCAAAGGAGTGGAAGGAATGCCAAATGCTTGCGCGTAGTGGGGCGAAGGGGCGTTGTGCAGCGCTGATGGTGGCTGAAGAGGGTATTCAGACGGGTATCTGGTGACCGGCAGAGGTGGTGGTAGCAACGTGTGGTCTGCTGCTGCGGAAGGCGGAGACTTTTGCGATGCCGAAGGCCCCTTGGATGACGGCTGCTCGCTCAACGGAAGCGGAGGTCGGGTGAGAGCGACGAGCTTGGTAGGATTGGCAAAAGATCGAAAAACGGCCTTGTTCTTTGCCCTCTTCGCCCTGGTCGCCTCGTCCTTGGAGTTATCCTCATCGTCGTCCTGCAGCTGCAGCTCGTCGTACTGGTCGGATGCCGCAGACGAGGGCGATGCAGGCCTCTTTCTGCCGCTCATCAGCGACGTCGGCCTCTTTGTGGAAGCTTGATCGATCGGCCTGGGTTCCTCGACATAGTCAGGAAACCACTGCTTGCGAAGGGCCGGCGACAGGTCGTCGATGCGAAAGAGACATTGCTTTCCCGATGCTGTACAGCCCTCACAGACGATTTCGCCCGGCTTGAGATGGCATTTAACCTTTTTGGATCGGCTGATGGGGGGCAAAGGAATAGCGTTGCACCGTGGGCCTCAGCTGCAAGGTCATCATGGAAAAGAGCAAACGTGGGGCAGTCTCACCAGTTCTCGCACGCGGAAATAGGCCTCGTCTTTCGCTTGCGCGGCGCCAGCGCGTCCATCGACGTCGGAGAAGACGACGAAGCCGCGTCGGTCATGGTGCGCCAAGAGATTGGGGTCGGTGTGGAAGGGGGGGGAAAGAAGAGAAAGGAGAAGGGGGGCAAGGGGTCGTCCGGGTGTGCACACACGCCGGCCTTGAGAGGTGGCTGAATCGGGCCAGGATTATTTCGAGGGGTGCGTGCAGCAGCGCCCGTCACTCATAACCTCGCTCGTCGGCTCGTGTCGCTTCAGCTCTGTTCTCTGCGCCTCTCGTTGCTGTTTCGCCGCTCCACCGCCCGTTCAATTTTGATTCAATGCCTCCGCTCGTCGGGCCCACGAGGCCCCAACTCCATTTCCGTATCCCCCCTATCTCTTCACTCTCCTCTCTCTCTCTCTCTCTCCTTGTCTCCTTGTCTCCCCTAGGGACTATTCTTTTTCCGTCCTCGCAGAAGTCTCTCCGCACGAGCGTGTGCCTGGGAGAGGGGATGCCGTGCTGGGCCGTCGGCGAGGGTGGAGAGTGAATCGAGTTGACGAGGAAGGAGACACAAAGACGCCCGATCGATGACGCACCAAAAAAAAGAAAAAAAGTCAAAAGATGACCCAGACAGAGAGCCTTCATTACTTGCCCCTGCGCCGCGCTCCCTTCTTCTTTTATTCCCCCCCTCTTTTGTATCTATTTATTCCGGCCGTGACATTTTGGGCGTGGACTGAAGTGGAAAGCGAAGCGCGGCCGGCCTCTTTTTTTTTCCCCTCCTTTCTTCTTCCTCCACGAACATCGGCACGCGCACGGCCACGACGAGGCAGGACTAGACAGAAATGGGCGTCTATATTCCCGAGAAGCGGCTCAAAAACCTGCATACGTACGCCTATTCGGGCGCCGACGATTCGATCATCTCAAAGGCGATCCTGGGCCCGTACTGGAACTGGCTCGTGACGCTGGTGCCCACCTCGATTGCGCCAAACACGTTGACAGTGTCGGGCCTCGCCCTCGTCTTTCTCAACTTCATCACCTTGGTCTATGTCGACCCCGGTCTGGATTGCGCTGGTGCCAAGCTTCGGCCTGGCTACGATGCCAGGGGACCCTCAGACATTCTCGCGCCCGTCCACGTTCTGCCCCGATTCGGCTACCCAAAGGACGCCGTCGCCGCCGACGAGGGCAACGAGGGCCGCTGCCTCATGCCCTGGGTCTTTCTCACCTGGTCCCTCTGCCTCTTTGCCTACCAGTCCCTCGACTCGATCGATGGCAAGCAGGCTCGGCGCACGGGTATGGCAGGACCCCTCGGCGAGCTCTTTGATCACGGCTGCGACGCCATCAACACGACGCTCGAGTGCCTGCTGGCATGCGCGGCCCTCAACGTCGGCAAGAGCTACTGGTCCATCGCTGCACTCGTTGCTACCCTCTCCAACTTTTACCTCACCACTTGGGAAGAGTTCCACACGGGCACCCTCTACCTGTCTGCCTTTAGTGGACCGGTCGAGGGCATCCTGATGATCTGCCTCGTCTACCTCATCACCGGCCTTGCGCCCCAGGGCGCCCGGTTCTGGGACCGCGGCATTCTCAGCGTCACCGGCCTCGAGACGATTCCCAGCATCGCAAAGTCGTACAGCCGCTACAACTTTGCGCTCAACGATGCCTTCCTGACCTTTGGCGCCGTGGGCCTGTTTGCCAACGTCGTCGCGTCCTACTCCAACGTCGTCAAGGCCCGGCGCGCCAACAAGCGCGACCCCATCAGCCCACTCCTCGGCCTGGCCCCTCTTGTCATCCTCCTCGTCTGCCTCTGGACCTGGTCCACCGCGAGGGGCGCCGCCGTGCTGCGCGACGGCCAGGCCTACGTCGCTCTCGTCTGCGCATTCGGCCTCATGTTTGCCTACACCGTCGGCCTCCTCATTGTCGCACACGTGACAAAGGCGCCCTTTCCCTACTTCAACGTCGCCCTGGGCTGGGCCATCCTCGGCGCTCTGGACAGTGCCGCTGAGCAGTGAGTACTTTTGGCTCTCTTGCCTTCTTCGATCGATTGAGATAGACAGAGAGAGAGAGAGAGCAGGATGTCTGACTCAGCCAATGCTTCATCTCTCTCTCAGCCCCGTGGTGCAGAACTCAAAGGCGGGCACCAGGACGGCGTGCTACTTTGTCTTGGTCTTCAGCTTCCTCCTCTACGGCCACTTTTGCTACGACGTCATCACCACCATCACAAAAGAGACAGGCAAGCCCTGCTTCTGGGTGCCTAAGGACGTCAAACCTGCGGTCGTCGATGGCAAGTCTGCCTCGACGAGCAAGAGCAGCAGCAGCAAACCAAAGAAGAACTAATAATATCTCCTCTATCGAGCGCACGCATCACGGGGTCTATAGTACCATAATAGTCTGGTATTTATTCCTTGCTTTTCACTCCTACTCATCGACGTCGCTCTCTGCTTAAAATACTCGCAACGGAATAGTCATTTACTGTACGCAACGCAAAAGCAGGAGTCAGCCTGAGAGGACAATGGTAGGGTGAAGGAAGGGGCTCGGATGAGAACGGGGTGTGACTTACCAGGCGAGCGTTGACAATCTCGGTGAACTCTGGCTTGAGCGAAGCACCACCGACGAGGAAGCCGTCGATGTCGTTCTGGGTCGCTGCGAGGGATTTTGGAGCATCAGTCAGCGATCTGCGCAACAGAGGGACATGCTAGTGCATGGGTAATCTAATCCTCACCCAGCTCCTTGCAGTTCTTTGCGGCGACGGAGCCGCCGTAGATGATGCGGAGGCTCTCGGCGGCGCTCTGGCCGAGCTTGTCCGAGGCCCACTTGCGGATGGCAGCGTGCACCTCCTGCGCCTGCTCGGCGGTGGCCACCTTGCCCGTGCCGATAGCCCAGACGGGCTCGTAAGCGACGACGACCTTGCTGCGGTTGGAGCGCAAACATGTCAGCTTTCAAATACAGTGCAGCAGAAGGATCAGGAGTAAAGAACGCACGTCCAGTCCTTGACCTGATCAGCCACGGCGTTGAGCTGCCGGACGACGACGTTGACGCTCTCGTTCTTTTCCCTCTCGTCGAGCGTCTCACCGACGCAGACGATGACACTGAGGCCAGCGTCGAGGGCTGCCTTTGTCTTCTCGGCCGTCTGGTCGTCCGTCTCCTTGAAGACGGTCCTGCGCTCCGAGTGGCCCAGGATCACCCAGGGGATGCCGGCGTCCTGGAGCTGCGTGACAGAGACCTCGCCCGTGAAGGCGCCCGAAGCCTTGTGGTAGGCGTTCTGGCCAGACACCTGCACGTGCTCGACGCCCGAAAGTGCGTCCTTGACGAGGAGCAGGTGAATTGCCGGAGGCGCAATAACGACCTCTGCTCGGGGCGTCGTCTGTGTGAGCCATCGGCGAGCCTCGGCGGGGCTGCTCTGCCCTGGTCTGTGTGCAACTTACCCGTGTTGGAGTCAAGCTTGGCAGACTTGATCGTCTCGACGAGCTTCTTGCCGCTCTCAATCGTGCCGTTCATCTGGGTGAGAAGGTCAGACGTGTCAACCAGCAAGCATACAGTGAAGGAACCGGGAATTCTCACCTTCCAGTTTCCTCCGACTGGTGGGCAAAAGCATTCAAGTCTGGCGTGTCAGCCACCCTGTCCCCAACCTTTGACAAGGAACATCGGTCTCACCAAAGAACTTGCGTCCGGCCATGGTGTGCAGATGTTGAAATAGTGCAGCGAGAGTTGGTAGTCGTTGTGGTAATGGTGATGGTAGTGCGAGATAAAGGATTTGCGAGCTTGGATCTTCGCAACACACCGCGCGAGCCAAAACGTCATTCGGCAAAAATTGGGCTTTCCGTTCCCTCCCAAAAGAGGTGGAGCCCATTCTCACTAAAGCTTCACGTGTGTTTCGCCTAGAGGAGGGAGAGACACAGAGGGATACATCTACTACTACTCTAGAGGCGGGCCGCATTTACATTTCTCCAATCCTCTCCTTCCAATCCCCTCAGGCAAGGCAAAGTCAAACCAACACCCTCGCAACACGCGCGCAGACAGTCATACAAGGACCTCGTAACCATGTCTTGGCAAAGCTACGTCGACACCAACCTCGTGGGGACGGGCAACGTGACGCAGGCGGCCATCATTGGTCTCAAGGGCGGCGTCTGGGCGTCCAGCTCTGGCTTCACAGTGAGTAACTTCCCCCACTCCTCACACCTTGAGCTCTCACAGGCCCTTCTCTTTTGGGCTGTAGGCATATACTGACCCCCCATCTCCCCCTCCCTCCGGCGGGCTTTCTAGCTCACTGCCGAAGAGCAGTCGGCGCTCATTGCCGGGTTTGACGACGCCAGCAAGCTCCTAGAGGCCGGCATCTTTATTGCAGGCAAGAAGTACTTTACCCTCTCGGCAAATGACCGGAGCATCTACGGAAAGGCCGGGGTGAGTCGGAGTCACACGGTGTTCTTTTTCTTTGCGAAGCCTCGTTGTCTCCCTCGTCGGGGAAGGGGAAAAGAGCTCTCGACAAAGGGAAGGTAGAGGTGGGCAGGAGGCTGACAACAGTGCTGGGCTCATACAGGCCGATGGACTTGTATGCGTAAAGACGAATCAGGCTGTCCTCATTTGCCGGTACACGTCGCCAATCGTGCCGGGTCAAGCGACCAAGACGGTCGAGGACCTGGGCGACTACCTTATCAACCAGGGCTACTGAGCGCAGCGGATCAAGCTGCCGGAGCCACGGCAGAGCGCTCGCATCACCCAGACACTTGCAACAAGACGAGCGCTCTGCCTTGAATCACTCTGCAGTTGCCCAAAGGAGAGAAGGAATGAAGCTGGGAGGGCACTTGACTAGAGGGAAATTCTGTTTGACAAATTGTCCGTCGAGAATCAACAGCAGACAATCACGCATATACCAGAAAACCTGCGGGAAGAGGGAAGAAGGGTGAAATGGCTTGCAGGAGGTTAGATACAAGTACAGTACATGGACCGAAGCTACTATTGCTGCCTATTCTCGGCCAGCGTCATTGATTCCGATGACGAGGCAGTCTGCAAGCGACTGGCCAGCGAGTCCCGTACGAGGACGGCGGCTTGCAACGCGTTGTCCATGGCCAGCTTGAGCCACCACGTCGAGACGCTCCTCATCCTCTGGCCGTTTGCCCGCTGTGATGTCACATGGTTGGCCAAGGCCTGGTAGATTTTGTCCGAGACCACAGGGAGCAAGCCTGTCTGAGCCAGATCCATGGAGCCGTCAAACTCGCTCAGATCCATGACCACGCGGCAGTGGACGGGAATCAGGGTATGGTTGGCGTTCATGAAGGCCACAATGGGCCGCACAAATGTCTGCGTCCTATAGGTGAGATCGCTGGAAAAGAGGGGTACGGCCGCCTTGATGTCTTTGAATCGCACTTCGAGGTCGATGATGACGCTGGCCGGGTGCATAGCATGGCTCTTCGTCTCCGAAGTCTCGACATGCCCTCTTGACGCTGTCGACGGCGGAGCAGACGGGGATGGCGATGAGGAAGGGACAGGGGACACTGCCAAAGATTCGGCGTCTGTCTGAATTTTGGTGTTTGCGGTGGTGCCAGCTTGTTCCGCCGCCGCCACTGCTCCTCTCCGCCGCCTCTCGCCTCGCTTCTTTCTGCCCTCTTCGCTCTTTTGCTTTTCCATCTCCTCGGCCTTCTGTCGCCAAGCTTCCTCGGCAGCAGGTCCTACGGTCGTCACAGGCGCCTCGATCGCTGGTCCACTGAGGCGGTGTTGGCCGGGAATCGGCGCATCGTCGGGCACAGGGTTGCGATCCCAAGGGTCTCCCGAGACGGCATGGGTGATGTTGTCAAACATCTCGGAAAGGATGACATTGATGTCAATGTCCGTCGAAATGTCGCGGGGAAACTTGATGTCGGCCACGACATCAAATTTGCCCGAAAGGATCCAGGAGACGGGTCCGTGGAGGTCAGACTGGTTCTGGATATGGTCAAAGTTGACACCGTCGACTCTCAGGCGAGACAGCGTCTTCCACCGTCCAGACATGATCTCCCGTTCTCGTCCCGTTGTGCGGCCAATGCTCTGGGGCTTGTGCAGGCTAAAGAGGCAGCCGTCGATCTGGCCAGTGATTCGGTCTGCGCTGAGCAGGTCGTAAAAGAGCCACTGCTTGCGAAGACGAGGGACAGCTGCCTCGAATACGCTGAGGTTGAACGGTCGGAAGTCCCCGGGCTGGTAGACCGTGACGAGAAAGTCAGACACCATTAGCGAGGCGAGCTCAAAGTCGCCATGCTTTGCCTGTCTCCGGGCTGCACGCGGGTCATAAGGCTTTTCGGGGTCCCAAAAAACATTGCGACGGTCTGCAACGAGGTAGGATGAGAGAACGTCACCCAGACTACAAGTTTTGTGGGGCGCGCACACTCACCTATGATACCCCGAACACCTTGCACGACGGCATCTTCGATGAGACCCTTCCCATCGAACCACCGGCTGAAGCTGAGCTTGACATCGATGCTGTCGACGTTGAGATCGAACATGGTGTAATTGTTGCGCACATCCAGCACCTCGCTCTCAACCAACTCTTCGCCACGAGCCCTGTCGGACATGGGCGGTGCCACCTCACTATCGTCATGCTGGATGCCGTAGCGGTCTTCAATGTCGGTGCCCTCCCAGGCCATGCCCTGGCCGGCTGTGAATGCCGTCATGCGACGACGTCTCTCCTGGCGCGAGCCGCGACGGAGTGCCAAGCGCTCCTCTCGCAGCGTCTCGACATCGTGGCCGTATGCCCTTCGAGAAATAAAGACATTCTGGAAGCAGATTCGCGAGTCCTTCCACTTGGGCACGATTGCGCTCTCAAAGATGACGGTGACACCCGTCTCCGAGGTGAGGTAGTCTGCGATCTTGCGCGCTATCCACTCCTGCATATTGAGCGCATTCAAGGCGGCAAAGACGACAGACACAAACGTCGTTGTGCCAATGGCGATCCAGAGAATGGTTCCCAGCCCTCCCAAGGTGAAGAAGGCGCTGATGTCGTCGGCATTGAAGCGCCGAAAGCCGCGGATGGTAAACCACTTGAATCGGATGCGCATGCGGGTCCAGAAGCCTTGGGTGATTCGCAAGAGGTCCTCCTTGGAAGGTGGCCGCGGCCGTGTCCAGCGCGAGGTCGAGCTCGTCGACGTTGGAGAAGATGGACCGGTGGTATCGTGCTTGTCGTGTTCAGACGGGTTATGAGCCGGATCCACCGGTGGCCCTTCACTACTGCTTCCTTGTTCATTCTGCTGAACCTCGCTCCTCGCTCGCATCGCGAGCTCTCGGAGTGTTCTAGGATAGTTGTGGAAGGGTGCAGTATATCTATGGTCGGGCTGCTCGATCTTCTGGCCTTTTTGTTGGTCTGCATCGCGCGGGCCAGGCGGCGGCGGCGGCGGCTTCCCATCGCTTGCTCGGAGGCTGGACGAGGAAAAGCCTCGAGACCGTAGCGAGACATATTTGGGGACTCGCTCGTTTCTTTTGATCCCATCAGCGATGCCCGAGAAGAAGGATCTAATGATGAGATATCGCTCGTCTCCCTGGCTACCTGGTGCCGACTGCCTGTAGCTTCTTCCCACGGCCGTCGTCAATGCGGCGCCTCCGTAAGAGCCTTGGAAGCGCCTCGGGGGCTCGTAGCGCCTGACAGCATGGCTCGAGCACTCGGCGAATGGCTTGTGCTGTCGCAAGAGTGTTCGGCCCGATGCGGCGACCATGGTGGTTGACGGTCGCCAGCAGCTTTCTACGCCTCGCAGCAATGGGCCAAGGCAGCACCCAACTTGGCACTCGAGTTGATGGAGATGCCAGATTGGTGAGGGTCCTTTTTTCTCTCCCTTTTTTCTCCACCCCGAATTCGTTCTTAGCCTTCTCTCTGTGTCAGATAGATCAGGCTGACAGACTCAAAGACTCGAGAAAATAAAAATTCAAGAAATGCATCCGTTAGCCCGACCTGAAGAAAACACACGTGAGCGCCCTCGGCGGGATCGAGCGCACTGAAGGCGCGAGTTTCCAGGCAATCCCTGGAGGCCGGCGAGTTCGTTGTGTCGTCCTCCTCCCCAGCCACTACTAGTACTGTCTCCAGCTTCTCTTCCGGGCCCAATCGCCGCGCGGCTTGGCTCGCCACTGCTCTACACACCGACCGCCACTCGGACTGCATCACAGTGCCCGCGCCCACTTCATCGCAACTCTACCTTTCCTGCCCTACAAGGCCGCACTGCACCTTATCCCATCCACCACTTCCTTTTTTTTCCCTTTGTCTCAGTTCGCCTTGCCCCCTTTCAAAGCTCACTCCCCCGCCTCTCGGCCACCACCTATCGCGGCAGACGAATTAGGTAGAGAGAAGAAGCGAAAGCGACCAGCACAAGAAGAAGCCAAGGCGCCGGCACCATGGCGGGCTATCCACCTCAGCGTGAGTCGAGCGAACGGAGCGCGTAAAGGCGCGTGAGGCTGTATGCTGACCCACTTCACCTCGTTGGCTCGCACAGACTATGCTGCTGCCGCTGCTCCAGCCCCACACTATGCTCCCTACCACATGCATGCTGGGTCGGTGCCCAGCCACCACTACGCTTCGGGCTCTGCTCCCTATCCGCCCTACCAGCCCCCGCCCAACAGCGGGGCCGTCCAACAGCAGCAGCAGCAGCAGCAGCAGCAGCTTGTTGCCAATGGTATCGCAGAGCAGCAGCGCTACGAAGCACAGCTAGCCGCTGCCCATCCCAGTGGTGGCTTTGGACCTGGCCCTCTAGGCCACGGCCCAGCAGCATCTTCGCAGTCCATCCACGCACATCATCACCAACAGCAGCAGCAACAGCAGCAGCCGCAGTCACAACATCAGCTCCAGCACCCGGCTAACTACGCACCCTCCCATCCCCGTGACTACGCCGCACAACCGCACCAGGCTGCTCCTCGCCGGGGAGGAGGAGGGGGAGGGGGAGGTGGTGGTGGTGGTGGAGGAGGAGGTGCAGGAGGTGCAGGGGCTGCCGGGACAGGCGCATACGCTCCCACCCACCCCGCTTCGCTGCCACCACAGGCCCCTCCACTGGGCCCCCACCCCGGCCAGGGCGCCGCGCCAGGCTACAAGCGCAGCACGGCAAAGGATCGCGACCAAGCTTCCACCTCGGCCCGGGGCGGCGCCACGGTTGCCAAGAAGCGCACCAACGACAAGCAGGCCGCCGGCCCCTCTGCCCAGGCCCAGGCGAGCGCAAAGGCGGCTGCCGCGGCCGAGAAGGCGGCCCAGGCGGCCCTCGACGAGCCACTGCAGGAGAGCAAAAAGGTCAAGAAGCGCAAGGAGGTCGTCGACCGCATACACCGGGTCCACTGGGACACTATGGAGAACAGGGACATGTGAGTCTCGCACGCATTTAGGGCTGGTAGGAGCGCCCTCTTCTCCCACCTCTTTCGGGCAGGCAGCAGGCCACTGACTGACAAGTCTTATTCCACAGTTTGTACAACGACATGCAACACGTCTTTGCCCACAACTCGTCGGTGCTCCTCCTCTCGCCCTCGCTCTCCCGCAGCTATCTCCTCGCCCTGACGCGGCTCACTCTCGAGCGCGACGCCCAGCTTCGCCAGTCGGCCCTCCTCCACGCGCACCAGGTCGAGAGCGCACGGAGCGCCTACGAGCAGGAACGCCAAAAGGTCGAGGACGAGGCCAAGAGCGCCAAGAAGGCCGTCCGCGAGAGGCTCCTCGCCGCCGTGCACGAGCGGCGGACTCGGCTGCGCGAAGAAAAGGAGGGCGGCGAAGGCAGTCTGGCCGGTGAGTAGTCTAGATGCAGGCGCACCTCTCCAGCTCTTAGAAAGAGAGAAGGATGACGCTGATTTGCGTCCTTTGTTTTCCCTTTCGAATCAGACACATTCTTGGACGCTTCGAATCGACCCCATGCTACGCGGAAACTCAGGAACAAGGGCACTGCAGCATCATCCAGACGCGGCGGCGGCGGCGGCGGGGTGGGCGGAGGTGCAGCTGGCGGCAGTGGCGGAGACACCGGCAACGAACAGGACGCGGCGGGGCCACTTTCGATGGCCGCGCGCGCTGGTATTACCCACCGCGATAGCCCTGGCTCCTCGCTCGGACTCATGCTCGCGGGTGCATCGAGCGCCGACGGCACCACGACGCCCAACAGCCGGGGCGGAGGCGCAGACGCGGGGCAGAGCAACGGCCTCGCTGGCTCCCTTGCGGAGCTGTCGGGCTTTGCCTTTGGAGCGGGTCCATCAGCGGGCATCGCATCCCTGCCGCCTTCCAACTTTGACATTGCCGGTCCCGGCGCGGGCATGCTCCACCTCGCTGGTGTCGGTGGAGGCATGGGCGACAGCTCGTACATGTCTGGTCTCCGCGGCCAGCTGATGCACCAGCAGAACAAAAACAAGAAAAAGGCCGCAAAGACATCGGCAGCTGCTGCTGCCGCTGCTGCCGCCGCCGTCAACACAGCCTCTGGCTCGGGCGCTGACGGCGACGGTGGCGACGACGACGGCACTTCACGCGCTGCTGCATCTGCGGCCGCTTCGGCTGCTGCTGCTGCCGCTGCCGCTGCAGTAACCAGCGGCGCAGGCCGCCTTCGGTGGGATCAGGGCAAGAGCGTGGGCCAGTTGACGAGCGCGCGCGACTTTGAGATCGAGGCCGACCTCATCAACATTCGCAAGAGCGGTTCCAAGCGACGAAGACGGTAGCATTGCCCCGTCGTTAACTTCTTCTTTTTCTTCTCTTCTTTACCCCCTCCCCCGGTCCATCGCTCCACCGTCGTAGACACTTTGTATTCAATCCGTCCGTTTCTAGTTCGTCTCATTCTCTACCCACCTCTACGTCAGCCTTTCTCCCAATTATGATGCCCACGATCGTCGCGCGCTTTTTTTTTTTCTTCCAGCCAGTCGTGTCGTAGATAAGGCCTTATCGAGCGCGGTCGATCTGTAGACACACAAAAAAGAAGAGAAATATGCAATCCAGATATCATTGTTGTGTATGACAGGCCAAGAAGAAGAAAATGCTCCTTATCTGGGAACCCATCTTTCCGCTTCTCTTGTGCATCCTTGTTCTCTTCTTCTTCACCTTCTTCTCCACTCCACTCACGAGAGAAAGGCATCGCTCAGCACGTCTTTCTCTCGCTCGCTCGCTCAACCCTTCCCCCTTTTTGGCACCGGTATAGGTGAGTTGGTGGCTTGCTCTGGCGCATGGCATCGGATGAAGACGGGGGTTGTGTGTGTGGTGGGTGAGGGGTCTTCCAGATCGAGGCGACGCGCTAGTAGTGAGGCTAGGTACTTGCGCGTTTCTATTCTCAATTCCGGTTGTGGAGCTGTTGTTGGACGGAAGTGCTACACAACCACACACGCCGGGGCGATGCCGGCTCAGAGGTCGGGCGAGTACCGGGTCCGGGTCACGCGCGCACCGCGCCTCCCTTGGTCTTCCCCATCTTTTTCCATTCCCGGATCATGGCCAAAGCATGAATGGGTCGATCTTCGCCGGATGGAAAAGTGTCCGTTCAGAGGCCCCTCGTTTGGATTCTTGGCCGGCGAGATCATTTTCACGGCTGAACTCCACCAAGTCATCAAGTTGTCTTGGGGGGGAGCCAGGAAAAGGACAACGGATTGTGAAAAGGATGCCAATTTAAAAATAGGGAAGACAAATAGGGAAATGCGGGAGGATATAAAGTAATAGCGTGGCTGTTTTGGGCAGCAGTCTAAAGAGTCAGCTGCTAGTCAGTAGTAGTAGTAGTACGGTAGTAACCGAGAGATTCGTCCGGGCGAAGCAAAGAGCGCGATTTGGAAATGCACGGCCTTTTCGGGCGCGAGCCCAGGACACAGACCTCCATCTTCCTCTTCCCACCCGACACTGTGGCTCATCTCCATCCCCCCCAACCTCTTTCCTCCTCCACTCCTCCTCCAGACAGCGCAACCCTCTCCTATTAGTATTTCCGTTCTCCCCTGATAGAGAAGACGAAAGGAAAGGATGCCACCCCTCGAGCCAGAGACGGCACAAGCCCCAAAGGGCACGTCGAAGAGCGTCTTCGTCGACCCGAGCTTTGACAGCACTCCCGGCACCCCGGGCACCCATACCGCCCATGGGCTTCCCCCGACGATTAACCGCATCAGGCGTGGCATGCATGGCGAAGCCTCCAACGATGGCCAGCTCAAGAAGCTCATGGTTGCCAACCGAGGTGTGAGTACGACCGTCCAAGTACACCATCTTGATGTTCTTCTGAAGTCTTTCTTCTCCATCCCATAGGAAATCGCCATTCGTATCTTCCGCACAGCTGTGAGCAGGCCCACTTGCGATACGATTGATTTACAGGAAAGAAGCTAACAACTTACGTCTCCACAGCACGAGCTGGCCATGACGACCGTCTCGATCTACAGCTTCGAGGACCGCATGACGGCGCACAGGTACAAGGCCGACGAGGCCTACCAGGTTGGCAAAGGCCTCAACCCGATCCAGGCCTACCTCAACATTCCCGAGATTGTTCAGCTGGCCGTCGACCACGGCGTCGACATGATCCACCCGGGTTACGGCTTCCTGTCGGAGAATCCAGAGTTTGCAAAAGCTGTGGAAGAAGCCGGCATCGCCTTCATTGGACCCCGGCCCGAGACAATCGATGGCTTGGGAGACAAGACAAAGGCCAGAGACTTGGCCAAGAAGGCCGGTGTGTCTATCGTGCCTGGTACGCCGGGCCCGATTGAAAAGTACACCGATGCGGCCGGCTTTGTCGAGGAAGTCGGCTTCCCCGTCATCATCAAGGCCGCCATGGGAGGTGGTGGCCGCGGTATGCGTGTGGTGCGAAACCAGGAAGAGTTTGAAGAGTCTTTTGCTCGCGCGAAGTCCGAGGCCCAAAACGCATTTGGTGACCCAACCGTCTTTATCGAGCGCTTCCTTGACCGGCCAAAGCACATCGAGGTCCAGATTCTCGCCGATGGCCAGGGCAACGTCGTCCATCTGTTTGAACGTGACTGCTCGGTCCAGCGTCGCCACCAGAAGGTCGTCGAGGTGGCGCCCGCCAGCAACTTGCCCGACGAGACGCGCCAGAACATCCTCAACGATGCCGTCAAGCTGGCAAAGACGGCAAACTATCGTAACGCAGGAACGTGCGAGTTCCTCGTTGACCAGCAGGGCCGTCACTACTTCATCGAGATCAACCCTCGGTTGCAGGTCGAGCACACCATCACCGAGGAGATTACCGGCATCGACATTGTCGGCGCCCAGATTCAGATTGCCGCCGGTGCCACCCTCGAGGACCTTGGCCTGTCGCAGCAGACGATCCAGAAGCGCGGTGCTGCCATCCAGTGCCGTATCACGACTGAAGACCCAGCGCTGAACTTTGCCCCGGACACGGGCAGGATCGAGGTCTACCGTTCGGCTGGTGGTAACGGTGTTCGTCTCGACGCCGGTTCCGGCTTTGCTGGTGCCCAGATCACGCCTCACTACGACTCGCTGCTCGTCAAAGTCACCTGCCGTGGTGCAACCTACGAGGTGGCTCGCCGCAAGATGCTTCGGGCTCTCGTCGAGTTCCGTATCCGTGGCGTCAAGACCAACATCCCCTTCCTGTTCCGTCTCTTGACCCACGAAGCCTTTGCTGAGGCCAGGACCTGGACGACGATGATCGACGACACGCCCGAGCTCTTCAAGCTGGTCCCCTCCAAGAACCGTGCTCAGAAGCTGCTGGCATACATTGGAGACATGGCCGTCAATGGCAGCTCCATCGCTGGTCAGGATGGCGAACCGGGCCTCAAGGACGAGATCCAGATCCCTGCCTTTACCGATCCAAAGGATCCATCAAAGCCCCTGGACACCAGCCACCCTTGCCAGGAAGGATGGCGAAACATCATCGTCAACGAAGGCCCCGAGGCCTTTGCCAAGGCTGTCCGCGCATACAAGGGCACCCTCATCATGGACACCACCTGGCGTGATGCCCACCAGAGCCTGTTCGCCACCCGGCTGCGCACGATTGACATGGTCAACATTGCAAAGGAGACGTCGCACGTGCTCAAGAATGCCTTCTCGCTCGAGTGCTGGGGCGGTGCTACCTTTGATGTGGCCATGCGCTTCCTGTACGAGGACCCCTGGGAACGCCTCCGCAAGCTCAGGAAGCTCGTCCCCAACATTCCCTTCCAGGCCCTCGTCCGTGGTGCCAACGCAGTCGGCTACACGTCCTACCCAGACAACGTCATCTACGAGTTCTCCAAGAAGGCCGTCGAGAACGGTCTCGACATCTTCCGAGTCTTTGACTCGCTCAACGCCATTGACTCGCTTCGTCTTGGTATCGACGCTGCCAAGAAGGCCGGCGGTGTCGTCGAAGGAACGCTGTGCTACACGGGCGACGTCGCCAACCCCAAGAAACACCCCAAGTACACTCTCGACTACTACCTCAACCTCACCGATGAGCTCGTCAAGATGGGCATCCACATTCTCGGCATCAAGGACATGGCTGGTCTGCTGAAGCCCGCCGCGGCCAGGCTCCTCGTCGGCGGCATCCGTAAAAAGTACCCCGACCTGGTCATCCATGTCCACTCGCACGACACTGCCGGCATTGCACTGTCGAGCATGCTGGCCTGTGCCGAGGCTGGTGCTGACGTCGTCGATGTCGCCATCGACTCGATGTCTGGTCTCACTTCGCAGCCCTCCATGGGCGCCCTCGTCAGCGCCCTTGAGCAGACTGGCCTCGGTCCCGGTATCCGACACGAAGACATCCAGAACCTCAACCTGTACTGGACCCAAGTTCGCAACCTCTACTCGTGCTTCGAGGCCAACCTCCGGGCATCCGACTCTTCGGTCTTTGACCACGAGATGCCGGGTGGCCAGTACACGAACCTGCGCATGCAGTGCGAGGCAAATGGCCTGGGCGAGCAGTGGAACCAGATCAAGGATGCCTACATCCACGCCAACCAGCTCCTCGGCGACATTGTCAAGGTCACGCCTTCGTCCAAGGTCTGCGGTGACCTTGCCCAGTTCCTCGTGGCCAACGAGATGAGCCCGAAGGACTTTGTCGACAAGGTTGACAAGCTCGACCTGCCTGAGTCCGTCTACGAGTACTTCCAGGGCAGACTGGGTGTGCCCCCTGGCGGCTTCCCTGAGTTCCGCGACAAGCTGCTCCGCGGCCGCAAGAAGGTTGAGGGCCGGCCAGGCGCCGATCTCGAGCCCGCAGACTTCGTCAAGATCAAGAAGGACCTGGCCAAGCGCTACAACCGCAACTTCTCGACGACGGATGCTATCTCGTGGGCCCTTTACCCCAAGGTCTTTGAGCAGTTCCAGGACTTTATCGAGCAGTATGGCGACCTGTCGAACCTGCCCACACGCTACTTCCTGGGCAAGCCAAGGGAGGGCGAAGAGATCCACGCCTACATTGAGCGCGGAAAGCTCCTCATCGTCCGACTGCTTGCCGTCGGTGTCTTGTCCGAGACGGCGCAGCGCGAGGTCTACTTTGAGCTCAACTCGGAGCCCAGGTCCATCGTCGTGGACGACCGCAAGGCCTCGGTCGGCACCGAGCGAAGGGAAAAGGCGTCGGCCGACCCCGGCTCGGTGGGCTCCCCGCTCTCGGGCGTCTGCGTCGAGGTGAGGGTGCAAGAGGGTGGCAACGTCAAGGCCGGCGACCCCCTCGTCGTCATGAGCGCCATGAAGATGGACACTGTCGTCAGTGCACCCGTCTCGGGCAAGGTCGAGCGCATCGTCGTCGCCGCAAACGACTCGGTGAGCCAGGGCGACCTCTTGATGGAAATCAAGCACGAGTGATCGGCGACCGCAATCTCTGGCACCTTATATATCTTGTTTCGAGTCGTGTGATCCGTAGCTAGCAAGTGATAGTAAATAAAGTGGCTCTCAGGAAGGAAAGAAGAATGATGATCCAAATGTTCCGCCGCAGAACTGTGGGGAGGGAAGGGGTGCGTGCGCTGATGCATCAGAAGATGAGATTTTGAAGGGAGAAATACGGGGAGACTTGGAAGGATTATATACAGACCCCTCACCGTAGCGTAGAACCATGGGGATGTGGCGCAATGGTAGCGTATCGAGTTTCTACTTTCTAAGTAGGATTTTTGTTCTTTGAAATATTTCAAAACCTCGAACGTTGCGGGTTCGAGCCCCGTCATCCTCTTATTTTTTCGGCCGAAACATGCAGAATTCAAAGATACCTCTCAGAAACAAAAACAAAAACAAAAAACAGCCGAAACAGATTTCCTTCCGTTCGCCGTAAGGAAGTCAAGGGCAGCCATCGCGATGTTTCTCGTCTCACGATTGGCTTGTCCAAGCTCCGAGGGGTCTGGAACGAGTACTGGCGCGCTCTGCCAGAAATGCTGCGGCTCCGAGCTTACGGCCATTGACGCCTGCTTCTACCCATCCAGAGCTCCGGGGGTTCTGTTCGCCCACTCCACGGTCTTGATTGTTCGACACAACTTTGAGGAATATCCTCGCCTAGCTTGCAACAGCTGTGGCCACATTCGCTATACTGAAGCTGACTGCCCTGAGCCAGCTCATGCCTCTGAGAGCGGAGAAGACACCTCCGATGCCCCACGTTTCTTTAAATTTCCTCAAAGGCCAAGCGCTGCCACCACTGGCACCCCACGAGACCCAAGCCGAATATGACCCAGGCCGGATAAGGCTTGACCAAACTGAACGCTGTGCACGTGGGCCCTATGCCCGCAACTTTCAAAGCGAACTGCTTGAGCTTTTCGCGGAATCGACGGGGCGAGGTTGCTTTCCTTGTATCCACCTCCCCCACTCCCGGGGACAGCTTCCATTCTACGCGACTGTTCAGGAAGGTGGCTTAACTGCTAGCGTCTTGCCTCGGATTCATGAAGCAGTGGACGGACTACGCATCCGTGAGCCCGGACATCCGCGAAGACGTCCGCGCTTTAAGCGTGGCGCTTGCCACCGATTGAATGCTTGCTGATACCTTCGTGGTGCCTCACAGCAGAAAGGTCTTCGGCCGCCCCTCGCGCCTTATCGATGGTCTCAAAGGGGCCGCACTTTGAGTTCCTCGAGGTCTAGACTTCGACCGGTCTTGCTTGTTCATGTGATTATCCGAACTTCGTTTGCCTTGCTCGGAGCACCTTCCGGTTCTCTATGCGTGCAGAAGCTCCTTCCCTGAAGTGACGCCCGCGGAAAGAAGAAAAAAAAAGGTTCCGATTTCCAGGTCGAGAGAGAAGTGCGCTAGAAGAAGACGGTTAATTGACCACCCACGGTCTCGCGTTGACAAATTGGCCTCACTCTACACACTCTACGATAAGGGACAGGAATTGGGGAAAGGTTCAGTTCCTGAGTTATAAATGCGATCTTCTAAGAGATCTTCTCGGACAGTGGCCCGTGGACACAGCCCTTTCCCACCTTAATGACGAGATTGGCATGGGAAAAGGTATGGAATCTGAAGGATAACCTTGAGTTGGCGGGCGGATCTCTAGTGTAGGAGTGGGGTTGCTGCGTGCAGAAAGAGAGAGAGGGGACAACGCTGTCTTGCACCATCGAGGAAGCAAGGGCAAGGGCGGTGTATGATGATAGCGACGGCCGCACGTCCGTCGGTGCCGTAAAAGCGAGGATACACCCGGAGACACACAATTAAGGCGCACAAGGATCTTGTTGCGTACGATGATCAATTGTTGTTATTCCGGGGGATAGAATCGACCACGCGGTCCAGCGGACCGAAGGTAGAAGCGGATTGATAATGACGCATCACGCTAGCGCTCGCAGGTGTCACAGACACGCCAGCAAATTACGCGGCTCTTTCGCCGCTCGTCCGCTGCAAGGCAGGCTTTGGCCGTTATCTCCCAAGCAAGTTGATGTATCATTTTGTGTGGGTTCTGTTGTCCTGCCCTTCTGGGATGGCGAGACGCGGGCGTCCACGCAGTCCCACCTTAGCGCCTTTGGCTGCAAAAGGGCATACAACAGGCTGTCTTCTACTTAACCTTCCATGATGCCTGAAGAAAAGAATTTCAAACTCCCCTGAGGCGCCATCTCACTGCAGACCTGTCCTAGAATGCCCTGCGCTGCATCCACATTCGATGGGAAGAAGGGAGTCAGTCGGAGTGTGTATCGAACCCTTTTCGCTTCCATGTAGCCCCCGGCCAACTCGCTCGGTAATTGTCATCTAGAAGAAGGCACGCTATCTCGGACAAACCTTCCTTTCTGAGCGTAAGCAGGGATTGAGTTCTTAACCTAGTCTAAAAGGGATCAACTGGGAAGAGGAAAAAATTGGGTCAATTAATGTGCGGTGAAGCGACGCTAGTGTTCGTGAGCGAGACACGTTGGAGATACCGGCCGGACGACCGAGCCGCCGCAAGAGTGACCCAGGGTTGCTTCTGGGAGGCACGGGTCTGCGGAAGTTGTTCATTGACAGGCTCCGTTTCTGTTTGTACTAGCTCAGACTTGGCAGCTATAGGTCAGCGTCATGTGGTCCTCCAGGGACGATCGCCACGATAAGCATCCTCTCCAGAAAGGCATAAAAAGGGGCTGGAGGAGCAATCCGAGACGAGACCAACACTCATCCTCCCTCCTCTCCAGTACATCTCCCTTGGTCTCCCCTATCCACACTTCCCCCTCCCTGACTTTCATTTCCAAGTCTCATCACCATGTTCGGTGCAAAGAAGCTCTTGGCGAGCGTAACTCTCGCCATTGCCTTTGCCGGCTCCGCTCTGGCCTACCCAACGCCAAACACCGTTCGTCGCGCTGATGGATCCGTCGTCAAGAGCGCTCCATCGATCATTCCCCAGATCTGGCAGGAGATCGGCAACGCCATCGATACCGACGCCTTTGAGTTCACGATGGCCCTCTCCAGCGCCAACATGGACGGCCTTACGGAGCGCATGAACCAGATCGCTGCCACGAATGGACAGTGGCTCACCGACGACGAGCTCGCTCAGTACGCGCGCCCCTCGGACGAGACGACCAATGTCGTCAAGAGCTATCTCAAGGCTCAAGGTATCGCCGATGATGCCATCACCGCGTCCAAGTTCGGCGACCAGCTCACGGTCAAGACGACGGTTGCGCAGACGGCCAAGCTGTTTGCCGCTCAATTCCAGAAGTTCAACGTCAACGGTGTCACAACCGCAAGGACAAAGTCGTTCACCATCCCCCAGGAGATTGCTGCTGCTGTCAGCGACGTTTTCCCCCTGGTTAACTTCGGCTCGGTGCGTCACATGACGGCTGTCATCGAAGACGACCACTTCAACTCGACAGTCGCCGAACGCGCCTTCCAGGAGAGCGTGGAGCTCCTCGAGAGCCGTGCTACGCCCTCGTCATGCAGCACCTCGGCTGTCACGCCTCAGTGCCTCAAGGACTACTACGGCAGGTCCAGCTACTCTCCCTCGACCGGCTCTTCTCGGCCCGACGTTGGAGTCATGGGTTACATTGACCAATACGTCTCGGTGTGTATTCTAGCGCCTCATCCGAGCTGTCCAAGTTTTTTCTTTACTGACTTTTTGCCTGATCTCCAGCAAACCGACCTCACCAACTTCCTCAAGTCTTACTCGTCGAACGCCGCCTCGTACAAGATTCCCATTGTCCTCCGCAACGGCGCCACCAACGACCAGAGCAACGCCGGAGTCGAGGCCATGCTTGACGTTGAGACCGTCGTCTCGCAGACCTACCCTCTGACGAGCAACTTTATTGCTGAGGGCAACAGCCAGACGGCAGGCGACATCTTCCTCCTCACCTTCAACGACCTCATCAACAACTTCGACTCGACCAACCGGCCAAAGGTCATCTCCATTTCGTACGGATCTGACGAGAGCGAGTTCACTTCGAGCCAGGCTCAGTCGATGTGCACCGCTGCTCAGAAGCTCACCTCGCTCGGTACGACCATCGTCGTCTCTTCGGGAGACAACGGTGTCGGTGGCCAGGATGGCGACACTTGCCGTGAGTATGGCTCCTCGAGGTCGCCTTTGAAATCACTGCAGCTGACGAGCTTTCTTTCATGCAGCTCCTTTCGTCCCCACTTACCCCGGCGGCTGCCCTTACATTCTTAGCGTTGGTGCCACTCAAGCCTTCTCACCCGAGGTCATGGTCGACACGAGCCTGGCTGGCTTCTACTCGGGTGCTGCTGCGTCCAACATCTTTGCTATTCCCTCGTACCAGTCTAGCCAGGTTGCATCTTACGAGAGCGCCATTGGAACGATGGGCGGCAACTACAACACCAAGGGACGAGTGTTCCCCGATTTGGCCGCTCAGGGTTCCAAGTACCGCATTATTTACAACGGAAGGAGCGCCACCGTTGGCGGCACCTCGGCCTCGGCTCCCCTCGTGTCCTCGTTCCTTGCCCTCGTCAACGACAAGCGCACCAAGGCCGGCTCGGGCCTCATCGGTTGGGCCCAGCCCAGCCTTTACAAGACGATGCTCAACGACATCACCAGCGGTGGCTCGTATGGCTGCGGCAGTTCGAGCGCTGGCTTCCCCGCTCGCTCGGGCTGGGACGCCTCCTCGGGCCAGGGCTCGCCCATGTTCAACCTCCTCTCTTCGGCCTTTGGCGTCTAATTACTTTCCCCTCTAAAAGAACATCAAGACCCTTGAGCCGCGCCTCACCAAGGGCAGCTGTGCTCGGGCCTACTCTCCCCCCCAATCCCGCAAAAGCAAATGTCATCACGACGAAGAAACGAAATGAAATGATGTGAACCCGCTCGTCTTCTGAACTCTAATGTCTTGCGCGCTCGAGCTTTGAAGAACCGTGCGAAGAACAACTGTTAGACACGTGACTTTCCGACGCGCCTTGACCTTGTTTTCGTCTCGTTGCAGCCGCCGCCGTCGCCGCCGCCCCGAACTACAAGCTCTTTCCTCTCTCGCAGTGAGACGCCACATCACGTCGATGTCGTACGCTCAGCAGAGTAGTGGAAGCGGCAGCGCATCCGGCCCCAGCAGCCATGAGCAGCTGTCCTCGACCTACGCTGCCACAACAGCCGAGCCGGGGCCCTACACGGCTCCTTCGTCGTCGAATGTTGCGTCTTCCTCAAAGGCCGGCCATGGTCACAAGACCAGCAGTATGACTAAGAGACAGCAAGCAGCACACCGTGCAAGGATACTTGCGGTGGGTTGCGTGTATGAAGTGCGAGAAACCACAAAGCTCATTAAATTCTCGCTTGTACCAGCTCTCGAAGCAACTCGCAACTCGGCTACAGTATGGCATGTTCAAGGTCGAGCACGGATGGGTGCGTTGTCTGTCGGTGCCCCTGCTTCACTACACAAGACTGACCAATTGGTTGCCCCATGCAGTCCAATCAGACGCACTCCGAAGTCGAAAATCTGTACTATCGGCACAAGCGCAGCATATCCTCGGGTCCTTCGCCGGCACCTGCGAGGAAGCTGAGCGCTCCTGGCTCGTCCTCGACCGCGGCCGCTCCTCCCAAGACCCCTCTTGCTCCCAACCGACCCTCCTTCAGTGCAGGTGGCCCAGCAGGGGCAGGTGCAGGAAGCCTGGGTGCTGTGATCTCCACGGCAAGCATGGCGAAGAAGCCAGCTGAGCCAGTCGCAGCAGACGTCTTTGGAGGTCTCATGACACCGCCAGCATCCAACGGTGCTCTCCCCTCTTCCAGACACAATGATTATAGAGCGGCCAATAAAATGAGCCCTGTCGAAAGCAGTGCAAATGCACCAAGGATCAACGGAAGTTCGACGTACGACGACTTTTGGAGCAAAATTGGCAGCTCCGCCGTCGGCTCCGGTAGCGGCAGGTTGAACAAGGAGTGAATGGGAAGGCAGCACTCGAGGCGACTCACATACCAGATAAGTTACATCACATGTAAAGCACTAGGTTCTACAGTACGACAAGTTTATATTGTACAGAATGCTACACATCTTCCGCGCTCTCTTCGCTTTCTTGAGAGCCATCGTCAAACTTCTCTCTTTCTGTGCCCTCGGCATCACCGCCACTGTCTCTTTTCTCACTGATGCGATCCTCTCCTTCAACGGTCTGCGACACGCCGTCGGCCTCTTGACCCTCATCTGAAGCGGAATCGAGCAACAATGTTGGCAGGGCATATTTGCGCTTCGTTGCCTCCGTCCTCCAATGTCTATCGCCATACCTCGTCCCTTTTCTGTGCGACCTGTTAGGTCGAGGCAAGAAAAAGGTTCTGGTTTGCCTGAGCCTTTGAAGATCCTTTTTGATTTGGCCCTCGATCTCCTTCAGGGCCTCTTCAGTCCCTTTGTTGCTAGCCACAGCTGCAGGAGGAGACCCAGCAAGGTGATATGCCGTGAATTCCTCGAGAAATACGCCCAACGCAACGAGAGAACTGCTTTGGTGTTTCTCGAACCGGTCGTCCGACCTCGAAGCATATTGTTGAGCAGCAAGATAGTGAATTGTTTCGAGGAAAGACTGTTCTGTCTTCAGCTCTCACGCGTGTTGCGTTGAATGAGTAGCGAAGCTACTCACAGAGTCTGGTATTTGAAGAGACGAAGACATCGCCCTGTCGTCATCATCATCTGAGCTTGACCGGTGGTTCAAGCCGCTGTCGCCTTCATCTTCGTCTTCTTCCTCGTCCAGCTCGATTGGCATTGCCTTCCTTTTACCCCCCACTCCTGCTGAGAGTGGCATGGAGCTTTCACAGAACCACTGCAATGCCGCTTCTTTGCTTGCTCGAGGTTCTTTGACGAAGACGCTGTCTCTCGGCCCCGACCGCCTCAGCCCCGCCCTTGCCGCCGCCTTGCTTGTGCCCGCCGTATCTTTGCCAGGGCTCTTCTCCGCCCAGCGAGCCGTATTCGGAGGCTCAAAGACCCGCTCGGCGTCCTCGAATGGATCCATTCCGAATGTTGTACATCGACCTTAAAGCACGTAGCAAGGGGTCGGGAGGAACGTTTACTTCGAGTACGGTATTTGGTGACCAGGTAGAAGAATAAGAATGAGGGTCTGCACGGACACCCTCACGTGAGATTCCGACGTGTACGCGCCACACGGAGTTCCGTGACGTTTGGTCTTTAGACCTTTTTTGTTATGCTTCGTGGTTCTCCACGAGCGTTAGCGGGAAGGAAGAAGACGAAAGAGTCCAAGGCTGGGGCGAGAATCTCGAGGGCTCATGACCAAGAGAGCAGAAATTCAGAGTTTGGATCGAGAGCAATAAGTCACCGTGCAGGGCATTTTGTATCGATATCTCGCAGGATTAGAAGATTTGAAAGGGGCAAGGCAGGGCAAATATCAAATTTAAGGCCTAAATTTTGCTGTCCACCCTCCTCCAGCGATACGGTCCCCATTTTTAGACGGGAAGCCACCCCTGTCGACGTGCAGTCGCCATCGATCATACCCGAAAGTTCGACTAGCTGGCTGGCTGCCTTCTTTCATCTTCCTTGCCTCCTCGCTATCACCACCGTCTTCGCTACTCTCTGCCCTCCTTTAGGCTCGTATCTACCGCCCTCATCGCGGTGTCTGGGCAAGAGCCGAAGCGCAGGAAATCGATCTGCTTTGATAAAAGGGTAAAACTGAAATAAAGGTCGACATTCACAAAAGGATAAAGAAGAAAGCGGCCTACCGCGCGGTGACGCCCAGGAGATTGCGACTTGGCCATATTCGCTCCCAACTCCCTTTGTGCAGCCCGGCTTTCTGTCATTTTTCGCCTGGATACTCAGCCCCTATATCGCATCTCGGCCAGTCTCGACAAACGAAAAGGGCGAGGAACCAAATAGAAGACAAAGGGAACCGATCGCGCGCGCACTCTGCTCATCCGGACTGAGTCGATCCAACAGTCGCCCTGGTCCTCTGCAATCTAAAGAGAAGGACTTTCGCACATCCTTTGCACGTTACCGAGACAATCGCTACTTCTTCTAGACTCATCTCGACTCCGGACGGCTGGACCGATCTCGGCTTTCAACGTCAAAGCGACGACAGCAAGTTTAGCAAATTCAGCAACGAGAAGGCAGCGGTGTGTGAAGTAAAGGGGGAGCAAGGGCTATCACTGTATCAAAATGTCGAACAACCAGGACCCAGAGACGCTCGTCGCTGACGCATTGGTGAGTATCGCTGATCTGCAAACCTGAGCGGTTAGTGCCTCTGGGCTAAAGCGGGATGGAAACGAAAACAGAAAGCTTCGTCGAGCGCCGATGCCACCAAAGTGGGAATCGCCGTGGGCGTCTTCGCTGCTCTCGGTGCAGTCACCCTTATTGGCTTTGAGATCCTGAGACCGAACAATAAAGTGAGTCCCCCTTTTCTCACAGCAAGCATCACAACGATTGCTAAGTGCCGCCGCCTTATTCAATATCTCTCGAAGATCGTCTACGAGCCGAGAAGAAAGTATCACGAAGCAGGCAAAGCTGAACCACCAAGAGTAAGTGCATGCATTTCCCGCACATGCGTTTGAAGGGTAGCTGATTACCTTTCAACAACAGATAAGCTACTCGTTCTTAGGCTGGATCGCACCGGTATGGAGGGCAAAAGAGGAGGAATTGCTGCCATTGATGGGCCTCGATGCCATCACCTTTCTCCGCTTCATTCGCATGTGCTGCTGGATCACAACGATCCTCGGCATCGCACTGGCCGCTGTGCTTTTCCCTGTCGATATCGTGGTCAACTTGCACAACAACAATACCGACACTGATGGCAGCTCAAAGAGCTCTGCGCTGAGTTATCTCAATCTTTCGCAGATCTCGGGCTCGCCGTTGTGGGCCCATGTCATCATGAGCTACGTCGCCTGCCTCGTCTCACTCTATTTCGTCTACCGGAATTATAAGCGCATGGTCGCCCTTCGATGGGCTTTTTTCCGATCCGACGCCTACCAGACGAGCTTTGCCGCCAGGACGCTGATGCTTACGGGCGTGCCCAGGCCTCTTCAGTCGGACCAAGCTTTGGCATCCTTGCTATCTTCTACAGGCATGCCCTACCCCACGACCGAGGTTCACATTGGTCGCGAAGTAGGATCGCTTCCCGATCTCATCGAAGCCCACGACGATACCGTTCGCAAGCTGGAAAGGGTATTTGCCAAGTACCTCAAGGACCCCAATAAGGTTGCTGCTCACAGGCCGACGGTACGTATTGGGAAGTCTCTGGGCATGTTTGGAGGCGAGAAGGTCGATGCCATCGATCACTACACGAATCAGATCAACAAGATCGAGGCGGCTGTCGAGACTTGGAGGGAGAGAATTGCGGAGAAGAAGCCGCAGTCCTACGGATTCGCTTCAATGGCTGCTGTGCCTTACGCCCATGCGACAGCCAAGGCTCTCAAGAACAAGAAGCAGAGGGGAATCACAATCGAGCTCGCGCCAGAACCAAAGGACATTCTGTGGGGCAACCTCACGAAGACTGCTGCCCAGAAATTCAGCACGAGCGTCACGGGATGGGTTCTCCTTTCTGTGCTGCTCTTCGTCAACGCCGTGCCCTTGCTTGGCGTGGCCTTGATCTCGCAGATGGCTTCCTTCGTCAACGTCCTGTCTTTCCTCAAGACTTGGCAAGACCTCTCTGGCTGGACCTTTGCGGCTGTCGCCGCCCTAGTTCCGCCTGCCATCTCGGGCATCATGGGTTTCTTCTTGCCCATCCTGATGCGCAAGCTGGCAAAGTACAGAGGCGAGAGGACGAGGACGCAGCTGGACAAGGTCGTCACTGGACAATACTTCGCGTTCCTCATCGTGTCTCAGTTCATTGTCTTCACCCTCATCGGCGTCCTCATTACATCGGTGGCCACCCTCGTTGACCGCATCAAGTCGCACACGAGCGCCAGCGACGTCTTTGATGCCCTTGGAGACCAGACCAGAGTCGTCAAGAAACAGTTCCTCAACATGAGTAACTATTGGCTCACCTGGATTCCCCTACGTGGATATCTAGCCTTGTTCGACTTGGCCCAAGTAGTCAAGCTGCTCCTCGTCTGGTTCCAAAAGGGCTTCCTAGGCAGGACGCCGAGAGACGTGCGAGAGTACACCAAGCCGCCGGACTTCCAGTACGCCATCTACTACGGCAACTTGCTCTTCCTCTTTGCCGTTGCCGTCATCTACGGCTGCCTCTCACCCCTCGTCATGATCTTTTGCGCAGCCGCCTTCTGGGGTTCGCTGGCCGCCTACAAATACCAGCTTATGTACGTCTCTGTTACGAAGGTCGAGTCTGGCGGCAAGCTTTGGCGTGTCATCGTCAACCGGATTCTTGCTTGCCTCATCTTCATGCAGCTCATCGTCATCTTTGTCATGGCGCTCGACCAAGTCGATCTGACCTCACGAATCATCAAGATCGCTTGCTCAGTACCGCCAATCGTCCTCGTCCTCGCCTTCAAAATCTACTGCCGAAAGCGCTTCGACGAGAAGTTCGACTGGTATATTCCAGGTGCCGAAGAGCTGTCGGCGTCCAAGGTCCACGGTGGCGACGCCCGCCACCACCGATTGCAGAGACGCTTCGGTCACCCATCGCTACACCAGCGCCTCTTCACTCCCATGGTTCACGCTCGTGTCAAGCACCTCTTGCCGCAGGTCTACCGCGGAAGGCTCGAGCAAGCTGGCGTACAGGACATCGACGGTCGCAAGGTCGAAACGGAAGAAGTCACCGGCGGGCTCAAGATTGCAGCCATCGAGGAGGACCAGCTCGAGTACGACCCCAAGAACGACTCGGATATGCAATCGATTATTTCGGCCACGACAATGGCTGGGCCATTTTCGTCCGGCGGGATGGGCACGCCTCGGGGACCACCGTCTAGGAACAATACATATGACTTCCAGAACCAATACGCTGCTTATCTCGCTGGTGGTGCCGCACAACCACCTCGGGGCTTCACAGGCGAGGAGTATGAGCTCAATGGGATGGCACGGGGAAGCCAAGAGAACCTGCTGGAAAAGGCGCAGCCACTGAGCATGGTGAGCGACTCAACGACAGTCTTTGGAAGCGGCGGCCATGGACGCAAGGCCTCGGCGGGCACCTATAAGACGTATGGCTCGCCGGCAAACACGCCCGGTCTTGAATACCCTCCCGGGAGATCACCCGGCGTGGATCTGGGCTATCAGCAGCCAATCACCCATCACCAAAACGATAGCCAGATCAGCATTGGAAGTGCTGGAGGCTATTTTGGGGGCAATGCTTCGGCTTCTCCTCAGCAATACCCTCCTCGCGCTGGATCGAATGGTGGACCACGGGGTGCCTACGGCCCCACCCGTCAGACAAGCCAAAATTCGCTTCAGCAGCAGTACTACAATGCGGCTCAACCGGTTCGCCAATCGCCACAGCAAGAAGCCCAGCGCTTCTACGGCCACCAAGGTCGAGGCAACGGCTCTCAGACATCGTTCAACGCCTACACACAACAGCAACACCCGCAGGGCCACTCGGCCTCCTACTCGGCCGCCGATATGTACGGCGGAGGCGCGCCAGCCCCTCAGCAGCAGCAGCAGCCGCAGCAGCAGCAGCAGCCAAGGTACCCCGGCCCACAGCAACCGCCGCCGCGTGGAGGGTACTACCGCTAAATCGTTCCCATGTAGCCAACGAATGGTCATCAGCAGCATCTTCAGGATTCTCTTTCCTTCTCTCTTTAACACAATCTCTCAAACTCTCACTCTCACTCACACACTACTTCCCTGTGTTGTATCAAATGCTTCATTCTTTACACTATAAGTCTCTGTGCACCTGGATTTCTCTCAAAAAGACAGAACTTTGTCTGAGCCTGTTTCGAACAAGGACGAGTCGTCAAAATGTTGCCTTAGGTTTAAGAGTCTCCGCGCACATCGAATGCCTGGTTCTAAGTTTAATTCTTTTTTTCTCTCTTCGTGTCGCTGAGGTTAGTCCACACGAAGATCATGTCAACGTCGACGGGAAAAGTCGCCTTAGGGGCGGCCCACACGTTTCGACGCCAGTGGGCTCAAGGCCCACCGCCAGTGCTCCGAAACAGCAATAGAAGACTGGACCATGTGGTCTTGCTCGAGAGGCTGCCGCTGTCGACGACGCCGTCGGACGTGGCCCGTCTGCAGGACGCGCTGACGCCCTTCGGCATGAGCAAACGCTTTCCCTCGGAAGTTGTCTTTCTCCGCACGAAGCTGCTCAAGCCTTCAGGTCGCGCCCTCTTTGCGTTCTCGAGACCTGCTCATGCCGACAATTTTGCCAAACTGGCCAATGGAAAGTCGCTAGGCGGGCAGCAGATCTCAGCCCAACGGGTGAGCTCTGGAAGAAGGGGGTTTTGGAGTGAAGACACTGATTCTTCCCTCACCTTGCAGATCGCCGAGAGACCTCCAGCCACATCACCAAGGGTGGCACTCCTGTACGAACTGCAGTCCCAGTCGCCCGGTCGAGTCGTCTTGATCCAAGGCCTGCCCCGTGCGATGGATGCCGACCGGCTCTTCCGGATCCTTTCGCGCGACTATCAGCTTGCAACGGACCGCATCGAGATTGATTTGCAAAGATATAACGTCGAGGAGACGGAAGCATCGATGGAGGGGCGGGGACCGAGTACAGTAGGAGCTATTGTCAAGCTTCAGGAGGCGGATGAGTCCCCCTACTTCTCGACGTTCTTCGTCAGACTGCAATCGGTTTCGGATGCCATGAGGCTCGTCAGAGGATGGCATCGGTCAGTCTGGAATCATAGAAGAAGAATCGCGCAGGATCAGGAGCGATTGGGGCCAAGTGCCGAGGACGATGAGGGGGAGGCAGCGGTGACGAAGGAAGAACAGGGGGTTGAAGACGAATTGTGGGCAGATGTCGAGGAGGACCGTCTGCTCTGGGCAGGCGCGAATGAAGAGATTGGGAGTGGCCATCAACGCCTGCGGGAGGCCATGGAGGACGGCGAGGCCAGACCGCTCCCCGCAATGCCAGGGCGACACATCATCGATGCTCGAATCATGTATTAATCTATTGTCACTTTGAGCCTCTGCTATTTGTACTACTACTTCCTACCGCCGCCGACTTCGGTGATGGTTTCTACAAATTGCTTCGGATCGTGCGCAAATCTTCCCAGGAAGAGACCATCGACGCCCTCCTCGAGCTTTTGAAATAGGCCGGGACCAGCGCTGCCGCCATAGAGGATTCTCACGAGGCCCGGCCGACCCAAATCAGCGGCCTTTTGACGCAGCAGCTTGGTGACGGCTACAACGTGTTCTGCGCTCGCTGGCTCGCTCTTTCCAATGGCCCAGACGGGCTCGTAGGCTAGGATGACCTCGGCATCCTTTGGAAAGTTTGGGTTCTCAAACACTCGATAGACCTGAGTCCAGCATTCTTCGACGGCCTTTTCCGCTCCGCCGCCTTGCGAGACCTCGCCGACGCAAATGAGGGGCACCATGGCATTCCGTGCTGCACCAAGGGCCTTCTGGGCAACCCATTCGTCTGTCTCGCCAAACAGCCTGCGCCGCTCCGCATGGCCCATCTCGACTATCTTTACGCCGGCCTGGGCGAGCACCTTGGGTGAGACTTCACCGGTGTATGCTCCGCCATCGTCGTGGTGGGCATCCTGTGCACCAAGCAAGAGTGGCGCCTTGCCAGCAGCGATGCGCTCGGCGTAAGGGATGATGTTGACAAAATCGGGAATGACAAAGACATCCGTCGGCTCGCGCAGCTCGGCGAGGAGCGAGGGAACGGAGGAAAGGACGGCGTCGAGGTATGACTTGGACTTGGCCAGATCAAAGTACATCTTGGTGGACACGCCCACCAGTCGGCGGCGCTTGCCGCTCTCTGTCGTAGTCATCCTTTTTTCGAAGAGTTGGTCTGGGAAGCAGCAGTTGCAGAGTCGAGATTGGGAAGATCGGCGATGCTCGGAGTGTGTGGAGGACGAGCGACAGCGCGGTGAGAGACCACACGTGTGTTCGTGTGAGTCTGTGACTGAGTAGATGCCAGGCACGTCTAAGCAGGCTATCCATCCGTCGGACATAGACGGCGAGCCGAAGGAAAGGCAGCTCAACCCATACACTATTTCCGAGAGTGCAAGTCTCTGAAACATTTACGCAAAGCATGGGGAGCACGGTCCAATACTGCGTTGCCCAATTCCCCCTTCCCTTCTTCCACCATTGCTCCTCCGCCATCGTACCTCTCTCAGTTCAACCCAAGAAAGCTAAGAAACCATTCGCAGACATGTCAGCTCCGATCTGCGTCCACTGTGTGACCGGTGATCGTATTCCCGGCGAGCCTCGCGGCAAAATCGAAAAGATCGGGCCTTTTGAGACCTACATCGCGACGCCCAAGGAGCCTCGCGAAGACGCCAAAACGCACGCCATTGTCTCCTTTACAGACGTCTTTGGGCTCGGTCTGGTTAACAACAAGATCTATGCCGATCTGCTCGCCGATGACTCGGGCATCACCGTCTACGTTCCTGATGTGAGCTGATCCTAAACTGACCCGTCGAGCAAGACTAGCCGTGCTGAAATCATGAGAATGTGGCCAGCTCTTCAACGGCAAGCCTCTCAGCAGCGCAGACATCAAGTTGCCTCAGTCGACCAAGGAAGCCGAGTCTCAGTCCTACTTCTCGAAGATTTCGGAAGGGCTCAAGCTAATTACCGTCCTCCCTTGTGAGTGTCTCTTGCCCCAATCGCTTTTAAGCGAAGGTCCTCACCCGCTTGCTCCTGCTTTTCATCAGGGATCGCTCGCAACTGGCCAACTGGCAAGCATGCCAACTCCGAAAAGTTCATCGAGGCTCTGCGGAAGGACAAGTCCGCCGAGAAGATTGGCGCTATTGGGTGAGTTTCCCTTCCCCTACCATGGTCAAAGCAGCCTCGCTGACGGAAGAAGGCATAATGTCACAGCTTCTGCTATGGCGCCAACATCTGCGTCCATCTAGATTCGACCTCCAAGACGAACGCCTCCGTGCTCAACCATCCCTCTTTGCTGAGCTTCGACCAGTACAAGACACTCAAGTCGCCTACCCTTTTTAATTGCGCAGAGACGGACACGCAATTCACGCCCAAGCTGCGCGGCCAGGTGCAAAAGTTCCTAGACGACGAGAAGAGCGCTCCCGCGCACGACTTTAAAGTGTTCGATAACACGTTCCATGGCTTTGCCTGCAGGCCCAACTTCGCCGATGAGCAGGTTCGTAAAGGATTCGAAGAGGCTCTCGGCAGGACCAGCTGGTGGTTCAAGAGTCATCTCTAAGCTTCCTCACTTACTTCTCTTTTGTCCATACCCCACCTTTCAGTCCTGTCATCGGGAACTGCATCGAATGACCATTGCGATTTAATTTGCAAGAGCTGAGTTGCAGGAGCGCTTGGTACAAAACAGAGAGGAAGGCAGCATTAATTTCCCGGCCCTTGGGTCTGACCTGGGCCTGGAGCACCAGCTAGTACCCATTGTGGAGCGCAGCGCCTGTGCCAGACCTGGCCATTGACAAGAACGACGATTTGACCCTTCGCGTCGCCCTCTTCTTCTTCATCGTCGAGATCACCCTCGTCGCTGTCTTCCTTGCCCTTCATCCCTGCATCGAGTGACCAGTCCGACGAAGAGGCGAGCGAAGCCGACGCTCCTTCGATTCCAATCCCTGGAGTGTTTGAGGCGCTACCAAAGTAGTCCTCGCTCGGCCTTGTAAGCGAGTTCCAGTCATTAGTGCCAGGAAACACTGGCCTGGGTGTCATCGGTGCCGTGAAGCTCTCGCACGGGTCAGTCGTCGGCTTCCTCTTCGTCCGCGCTGCGCCGCTATTGCTGCCGGATAAATCAGCATTGTCATACTGCAACCCTTCTTGCTCCTGCTGCTGGTCGCGATCCCACGCAGACTCGTATCCAAGGGATAGCGCAGACGGTCTCCTTTCAACGCCCTTTCCCTTGTCAGGACGAGGGCTCACGGCCGGTTCCAGGAACGGCGAAGGAGTCCTTTTGGGCAAGTCGTCTAACGAAGGAATGATGATGCTGCCGTCTCTACTATTCATCATCGTCAGGGCTCCCGCCGCTGCTACTTTTGAGGAAGCACTGCCGTCAACGAAGATGTCGTTTACGCTCGCACCCCGCTTGAACCCCGGCCTTCTCGTAGCACTCATCGACGAGGACTGTGTGGAGGAACCAAAGACGAGCCTCTGGCAGCCCTCACATCGCGTGCCCGTACCAAAAGTACCTGGTCTCCAACCTCGCCGTCTCCTGGTGGCTAGATTCTGCATTTCGTAGAAGACGTCGCGGTCAAAGAGACGGTTCGTGATCCCCAAAAGGCCTTGTCGAAGCCGATATGCCTCGACCATCCCGTTGATGATCGGTCGGACCTCGGCATAGTAACGTGAAGGAGTAGTCGGCTGCCCATCTTTGTCTCGAGGGCTTTTCTCCTCTTTCTCGTCCTCCAACAGCCTTCGAAAAAGGTCTGCGAAAGGCATGCTATCGGCCGACGTCGAAGAGACAAGCGCTGAAAGGGAGTCTTCTACAAATGACTTGGCCAACGACTGCGATCGTGTTGCCATTTTGCCTCCTGTGGTTGTGACATCGTGGACGAGATGGATGAGGATCTTCAACAATCTTACCCAGTGCTTCTGAGCATCCGGATCGCTGAGCTGTCCATGCTCTCTGCAAAGCCTCACAGCCATGCTGACGCCCTGTTCGAGCTGCTCCTTTGCCTCTTCAAATTCTGCATCTGCCTCCTCGTTGATCTCGCTTCCTCGACTATCGTCCTCTTGCGCTTGATCGCGAAGGACAAAGGCACGTTGAGCCACGCTTCGCTCAAAGGCATCAAGTCCCTTGTCCAACTGCCCTTGCCGGTCAAAGGCCCAGAGGGCACCATCGATCACTCCTTCTTCTTCAGCAACGTTGGCTAAGTGCTTCAAGTCAAAGAAGTTCGCGGGCATCGCGTCGAGCGTCTTGACGAGTACGTGTGGCTCCATAGAGCACAGCAGCGAAATGTACAGATCCCTCTGCGGCTGATCGACGCTGTCTCGAAGCTTCGAATTTGTCGACTTTTTGTCCGTCGCGGCGGATGGTAGAGAGGTGTCGGACCTCATCTGGAGAGGAAGCTCTTCTGAGTCTTGCCAGGGATCAAGCAGCACGCCGAGATAGGCCAGCTGTCGGTGCGGAGATCGATCCAGCAGCGAAATCGCTTCAGCTTGTCTTGCCGGAAAGAAACGGCCCATGAGCTCCGCTGTGCGGCCGACGTCCACGTCT
This sequence comes from Acaromyces ingoldii, assembly GCF_003144295.1. NCBI lineage: Eukaryota > Fungi > Basidiomycota > Exobasidiomycetes > Exobasidiales > Cryptobasidiaceae > Acaromyces > Acaromyces ingoldii. The sequence goes on from NW_020290247.1 coordinate 2,066,591, forward strand.
ACAAGGGCCGGCAATGATTGTAGGACGATTCTTTCGACATTTTTTAATACCGCGGAAGGTGCACCCTTGCCCATTCTGGCGGAAGAAATGACCTGGGCTAGCTCGTCGAAAGTCTCTTGACCTTTGCTCGGTGCTTCGACGATGACCAGGTCTGCCAGCTTGTCCCACTTCGACTCCGACCGATAGGCACGGTGAAGGATTCTTGTGAAGCTCGCGCTTTCGAACTGAGCAAGAAGTTCATCACTGTGGCTAGGCCTATAGGCCGACAAAAGACATTCGGCCGCGAACTGTCGGTCCTCGAGCGTCTCCGAATCTTGGACTGCTGCCAAGTGATGAAGAAGCTGTTTGACATCAGGTTGAGAAAGGCGCACGAATTGTGGGTATTTGGGAGCGTTGCGAGCGATAAAGATGCAGACGAAGACGCGTGCAGACTCTTGCAGTTCGCTGCCCTCCTCAAAGGTCACTTCACTGAGAATAGAGACGATGAGTTGACGCGTGAAACGGGGGTGGTGCTTGCGAACAGCCGCAAAATCATCGTTGTCGTCAACCTCATCCTCCTCCTCGTCGTCGAGGTAGCTGTCCTCGAAGGCGATATCGAGTGCGTCAAGAAACGCTTCGGCATCGAAAGCGAGAAGCAGACGCAAGTAAGGATAGGTGGGCTCCTGCTGCTCGTCGGCAACCGTCAACACGAGCTGACCACCAGGTCCTTCTGGCCACATGACGCAACGGCCCGCAAAGAGAAAACCATAGATGCTTGACCTGGCCTTGATGCCCTCGCCTCCTTCAAGCATCTCGTGATTGGGGTACGTATGTCCTGTGAGGGCAACGGAGAGATAGGAGAAGAGCCTATAGCAGTCTGCAATGTTGTCCTGTGGCTCCAAAGAATCGCGCCTCTTGATGATGCCGAGTAGCTCGACAATGGGCCCAACAAAGTCATGCAGTGCCCTCGTATACACGTAGATGAGTGCGTCAAACAATCGTCTTTCGAGGCACAGGCTCAGCGCTTGATCGAGATCCAAGCTCGCCGGGTCGACATTCCAGATGATGCGTTCGGCCAGATCGTACCTCTGCTGCCTCTTTCGAAAGGAAATGAGGCGTTGTACGACGGGGATCGGCAGCAACCTGAGCTGACCGGCGACGATAAAGTGCTCCATCTGGTCGGCAAAGATGGCCTCGATACCGGCGTCGGCATAGGTATCGTACAGCTCGTCAAAGAGAAAAGTCTGGTCTTCGAGGGCCAGGCAGGCTTCTGCGCAAACCCTCGCCAAACCTTCGAACAATGGCGTCCTGTCCACGCCTCTAGGGTCAGCGTGGGTTCCGTCGTGCATGCGCTCGTCAGAAAATGCGTATGTCGTCGAGGCACGCATCAGATCGAGAAGTCGTTGGGCCACGATCGGTCTTTGAGCTTCCCTAGATTCTGGCAGTCCTATGCAGGAGCCACCGGCTCGGCCTTCTAGGTAATCGGTACTGAGCTCGATAGCGCCGAGAAAATCACCGCCTGAGACATGTGCCAGAATCCTGTCCGCCCAAGTAATGAGGGTGCCTACGACGATGTCGCCCGGTGTCTGTGAGACAATGTCAGATACTTGTGTATCGGCCAAAATTTCCCGTGGTCTGCAAAGCGGACTCACCAGAAAGAAGACTTGACCCTTGTAAGCGCGCACGCTGTAGGCGTTGGAAGGGTGGATGTGCTTCTCCTCGCCAGCTCTGGACTTGAAAGTGACTCCGACAAGCCAGTCGTTGGAGACGAGTGACGACACGAGGCTGATGACGGGTTGCGTCTCCGTCACCTTTCGGAACCGAAGGTCAAACAAGGCCAACTTCGAATCGGATTGGAGCAAAATCATCTCGTGAGAGAGCCACTGAAGCGATCGAATCGGTTCATCGTGTTCCCACCCTGGCTCCTCTCCCATCGTCAGCTCCTCCCGAACAGTGGGCGCCTGGGGCGTACCGCCGTGGACGCGTATTGTCTTGAGGCGCACGAGGACAAGATGTCTTCCGAAGCTCGTAGCGAGCACCGGTTGCACTCTCCCGTCCGCTTCGGTGGCCGACGACCTGTCGTTGGCCGTCATCGAAGGGAACCAGACTAGGCTGCCACACGTCTCAATTGTTCGAGAGGGCGAAAGGAGGCGGAACCAGGTTCTTGCTGCTGGTTTCAAGCCGACCACAACGAGCTTGGTGGGCGTCAGAATTGCCACGATGTTGTGTGAATCTGACAGGTGACGCATGGGCCCCAACGGAAGAGGTGCCATGCCGAGAGCCGTCGCCTGTCGGTATTTTGGTGGCGTCGGCTCGTGCTCCTGGCCGCCATTGTTGAGCGCCTCGACCTCTGTACCTTTCCCCTCTCTCTCTGCCTTGCTGGGATATCTTCCCAGTAGTCTAAGGGTATCATTGCTGCTTACGCCGAGAATCTTGCCGAGGCTGTGGTAGAAGCTGAGGCCGAACTCGTCTGCCGAGACGATGGCAGTATGTCTGGCTCCCACAAAGCCGATATGGAGAATTTTTGTCCCTTGGAGATGACCCTCGTTCTTGCCCGTCGTGACCGCCTTTGGTGTGGTCGGTGCGACGTGACGAGCAGGGTATCGCGGTTTGGAGACGTCGTAGAGGTAGATATGCCCCTGATCCGTCCCAATGGCTATGAATGTCCGGTCGGAAGAAATGGAGAGTGCCGTGACCGAGTCCGTGGTCGTTGTAGGTAGAGCCAGCCAGCCCTTAAATCTACCGTTGAACTCCCACATCCCGACCCGAGCCTGACTTGTTCCTACAGCAACGAGTCCGCCGGCGACAGCCATGACTACAGCCTTTTCGTCGTTCCTCTGGCTGAGCTCGAGCTTTGAGACTTTGGAGAGCCTGAGAATGGATCGTTGCACGGCGTCATCGTTGCGCCGCGTCTGACCATTAGACGCATATATCGGCTTTTCAGGAACGCCATACGGCATCATGTGAGCAGAAGGCAGCCCCTCGATGCTGCTGCCGTCATCATGGCTCGAGGCGGGCAACATGGGCGAGGATCTAAAGTCGAAGCTGTTGCTCCCACTGTCACCGGCCTGGAGGGAGAGGCTGGGACTGAGGCTTGCGTCATCTGTTACGTTTGCGGTAGAGGCCAGCGATCGTAACCGCTTAGGCTTCGGATACTGCCATGGCCGTAGGAGCGAATAGTCCAATGATGACGGCAGCAGCGAGGAGGTGCTTGCAATGGAGTGCCGACTTTCGTCTGCTCCTCCTACCTCTGTTGCTAATGACTCATCGCCAACTGTACCAGAGCCAGGCCTCAGCTCATCATCATGCTCCTGCTCCTGCCTCACGTCCTCGTCCTCGTCGCTGCCCATGATCTCCTTTAGCCGATCGGAATAGCTCGACACGTCGCCAATTGTTGCCCCATCATCCTCTCCGCCCTTCCAGTCTTCTTTCTCGTCATCGTCGTCGTCGTCATCGTCATCGTCATGAGCAGTCCCATTTGGCCGTCGAGCTTCGACAGCATGCCCCACCAGCTCGTCTTCGCCATTCATGAGCTCGTCGAAGCTTTCCTGATACCGACGATCGGGCGCAGGGCTCGACGTCTCCATTATGGACAGACTCTAGATCTCTCTCGGGCCAGACATCAGTCCCTCGCTTGCCGCCCCTTCCTCGGTGTCTTGTTGCTTGCTGTCGTGAGAGGAGCGTCGATGAGGGGGATCTTCGTTCGGCGCAAAGCGTTCAACGACCGTGCGAAGCGCACACCACGTGGTGTTTTGGAAGAGGGAGGGAGAGGAAAAAAAGTTTCATTAAATTTTGGAGGTTGTTCGATCAGGCGAGCCACCAAGCAGCTGCAGGCAAGTCACGACGTTGGAGGCGGAGGTGGTACACAGAGAGAGAGAGAGAGAGAGAAAGGAGAGCGATGGTGACGGCGCTCGGACCAACACCGCTTGTAGTCAGCACCAATAAGGACTCTCCAACCACTTTCCATGCTCCTGGTCCTACGCCCGCGAAACGACGCTCGGCCTCGTCCGTGCCCAATCCGTCGAAGCGGCATAGCACCATGAAGCGATACTTGAGCGACGAGGGTTCCGACGAGGACAACAATGGAGACGAGGGCGGGGTCAAGAGGGGCACGCCGCAGGCCAGCGTTCCAAATTCCCCGCAGAGAATAAAGAGCAGTCTCAAGGGCGGAGCGGCTTCACTCCCAGGCGTGACATCCTCGCCCACGGATGGCTATCGAAGAGGAATGTATATTTCCTTTGTGGACAATGCGCTGGCTGAGCGCATGAGAGGTAACGAGGCTTCTTACAACGAGCTCGTCGCTCAGTTTAAGCTGTCGGACCCATCGAGGGTCAGCACGGGCCCGAACCCAACCCAACTTCTCTCCTGGCTCGGCGCATTGACGCACGTCGTTTCTTCGCTCGACAAGCGCTCTCACTCGCTCCTCATCGACTCGATCATATCTCTCCCTTGGACGACGATGGGTGGCGATGTCTTTGCCAGGACCTGGACTCGGTTCGTGTGCGCCTTGTGCAGTACCAGAAGCGAGTGGCTCTCCACTGTCCTCAACCGTGCGGTACAGGGTCTTACCTATCGTGAGTAGGGTTTTCCCCCTTGTCAGTATGAATGTCGCACTCATCCTGACTCGTCCCACCAGGATCGGATTGGAGAGCATTGGCATACGCAAGCGCAGCTGCCACGACGTCGCCCTCGACGGGCGCACCCACGCGTCGCGTCATCTACGGCCGCATTCACTCGTTGCTCCGTTCGCTGCTCTCGCTGATTCCGACGATGCCCTCGGTCCTGCAGCCGCTACTGCTGCGTCATCTCCCTCGAAAGCGCGACGGCGTCAAGCACTTTACCGTCTACGTCCGCAACGCGCTGCAGGTGTGCGAGTACGCCGACGAGCTCAAGCAAGGCGTTCTGGCCGCCATTGTCAGCAAGGCCATCGAGATCGACGTCGAGATCCAGATGGACTACGAGGAACTCGAAGATCTCGAAGGCGACGACGACGGCGACGACATGGATAGTGATGCAGAAGAAGAACATCGGGCGGACGAGGAGGACCCCTTCGATGGCGCCCTCGACGATGAGGACGTGGATGACAGCGAATCAGAGGGCGAGGACGTGAATCTCGACGACCTCGATTCTGGAGACGAGGACGGAGAAGAAGAGGGAGAAGAGCAAGAAGAGGGCAAGGGGAAAAGGAAGCCGTTAAACCGCAGCAAGGAGGCAATGGCAAAGGTGGCCAACGCGAGAAAGCTTAGCGCCAAGCTCGACGCCATCATGACGGAGGTCTTTGCCCATCTCGAAGGTTTCGACAAGCGCTGCATGAGCGTATGTATGGGTGGCAGCGATGTGAAGACACCCACGCTGGAACGCTCCTCGTCGACGAGCTCGATCACATACGCACCTCTGTCCTTTTCGAGGGCCTCGGTGCTCCGACAGGAGCAATTCTACCTCCTGGCCGCCCTCTTCCAGCGCATGGTGCTGCCGACATTCAAGTCCCGCAACGTGCAATTCCTCCTATTCTGGGCCTCTTCCCTCGATCAGGAATTCAGCGACGTGTTTTTGGGGCACCTCATGGAGAAGGCGCTGGTCGGCCGGGGAGAGGATTCAGACTATGCCACGGTCCAGGAGGAGCCAGCCATCATTCGGATAGCATCGGCATCCTACGTCGCCAGCCTGGTGTCTCGAGCCAAATTTGTCCCTCGCGACCAGGTCCGAGCCGTCGTCGATCATCTGTGCGTCTACTTGGACGCGTACCTGAGCGAGCACGCGTCGGCGTATGCGGCCATGGCCTCGTCTACCACCCACGGCTTTGGTGCTGCCGAGGGCCCTCATGCCGTCTTTTACGCCGTGGCGCAGGCCGTCTTCTACATCTTCTGCTTCCGATGGCGGGACTTGCGTATACCCACGCCTGCTGGTCCTACGCCCAAGGTGAGCGTGTCGATGTCGAGCTCGAGCGAGGCCGACGAGATGGACGACGAAGGTGCGGGCACGCCCTGGCGGTGGGCCGACAGCCTTGCCATTGTCCAGCGCGTCATCATGTCGCCATTCAATCCCTTGGCCAATTGCACATCGGCCGTTGTTAACCAGTTTGCGAGCATCGCCCAGCACACGGGCTTCCTCTACTGCTACAGCATCATCGAGCGAAATCAGCGCTCTGCCACGACTAAAAAAAGCCGAGACGCCTCGTCGCCGTCGTCGTCGGACGGTTCCTCCACGTCGAGCAACGAGGACGGCGAACAGAAGAAGCAGGTTCAGACGACGCAGACGGCCGACCGGCTGGACACCTTCTTTCCCTTTGATCCCTATCGCCTCCCGTCCAGCTCCAAATGGGTTGAGCCGCTGTACCGTCCCTGGTCCGAGGCTGCACCACCGGGACTTGCCGGCGAGGAGTCCGACTCGGAAGACGATGACGACGAGGATGACGAGGAAGAGGAAGAGGAGGAGCCTCAGGGACTCAAGATCCCAAGCATGACTTCTTCGCGTCCGAGAAAGCGCGGCGCTGCCGAATTTGGCAGCTCGCTGGGGACGAGCCAGAGCGCCTCGACATCGACGGACCAGAGCGACATCTCGCAGAGTCTGGACGCCATGAGCATCTCCCAGTAGCCGACTTCATTTATACTGTACATTCACTCCATAATTTCAACGGCTCATTAGTTATAGTTTGTAGACAAGCACAGCTACTATTGTTACAATGGCACTTGACCAGCACGGATCCTTGTTGTCTTCATTGTCCCGCTGCTCTCGCTCTCTGCCTCGTCGACTGGAGAAGGAGGCGCCCTCTCCCAGATGCCCTCGACGTCGTAGGTGGAACGCGCTTCGGGCGTCATGACGTGCACGACGCACCATTCTGCGTCGACGAGGCACCAGTCTCCGCCCCCCCTCCTGGCTCGGCTGCTCGACTGTGCGTCATCCAGCCCCTCATACCGGACCCTATTCTTGCCCCGCGGCGCCCCTTCCTCGCCTTCAAGTGCCCACGCCACCTCGTCCTGGTCCTCAGCCTCCTCCTCCTCCTCCTCTTCTTCGACGCTCTCCTCCCTCCCGGAAGAGGCAGAAGAGATGCTCTGCTTGATCTTCTCCAGCTCCCTGGCCTCGTCCAGCTTCCAGCCCGGTCCCTCGAGCATGCCTCTTTTCCATTCGTCCTCGCGCTCCTTTGCGCGCCTGTTCTGCCGCGAGACAACGGCGCCGTCGGGCCGGAACTTGGACTTGAGGATCCGGCGCACGGCCTCGACGGAGATCTTGAACTGGGCCGCCAGGGCCTGGCGGGAGTACGTCTCGGGGTCGTGCGCGTGCAGCAGTCGCAGCCCCTCCTGGGCCTCGCGCGACAGAATCTTGCGCGGCCGCCACGGCTGCTTGTCCAGCGACGCCGAGCCCTCTGTCGATGCTGAGGATCCTCTCAGACGCTCTGGTGGTCCCACGGTGTCGCCTTCTTGCAGAGAAGAGGGAATAGATCCCAGCGAGGCAGGGCGGGGCGCGCGCTTGAGATAGTTGCCCACGTCCTTTGCCACGCGTGTGATGCCGCTCCTGGCCTGCACCTCGACGACGACGATCCAGTCGGCCCACGCGTCGGCGTCGCGTGCCTTGGCGTCAATGTACACGATCGGCGGCCGCTTTGGCTCCCGCTCAAACTCGGCCGTTTCTTCCTCGTCGTCCTGGTCGCTGCGGCGGCGGCGGAGAAGAGGAGACGAAGGCCCAGTGGTGAGGAGCTCGTCGAGCTCGATGAGGGCATCAGGCAAGGCCGAGCCAGCCGTCGAGAGCGGCAGCGTCTTCTCTATTAGTGCTGCTGATGCAGTCTCAACGGGAGCAGCAACGACTTCCTCGGCCTGGTCCTGGAGGAACCATGGCAGGGTTGGTTTCGCCGAGGAGGAGGAAGAGGAGGAACCGGCCGAGGGCGTCGTCAGCGGCGTCGTCGGCGTTGTCGCCGCGGGTGCCTCGTCGGTGTTGAAACGCGGACGGATCTGGCGCGGAAATGAGACGAGCCTGGAGGTAGCCAGGCCCCTCGAGGCCGATAGCGGCGATCGGCTCGTGCCTCGCACCAGCTGTAGCGTCCGTTGTCGGGCCGCCATGTTGGAGCAGGGGTTTGCAGAGCAGTGATGATGATCACCAAGCGCCGTCGTGACCAAGAAGCTCCAAAAATTTCCCTCACGTGAGCGCAGGCGCCCCGTCGACCAAGTCCCGAGTGCCGATCTATCGGACTCTATAAAGATGAGCGCAAAGCAGTGCAATTTTTTTCTTCTTTTCCCACAACGTCTCGATTTCAGGCACTTCTCGTAGCTCGCCTCTGAATCACGCCTTTTACTTGATTCAGCCAGGGAAGCGCCTGGCTATACGATCGATGATAGACTTTTTCAACATCCTCAACGTTCCCTGAACGTTTTCCGACTCTCACAGAGAGGCAACCCCCCAGCATTGCAATTTATTAATTTATAGAACATCCAAGGGCGGGGCGTCATTAGAAGGAGATGAAACAGACGGTTTGAACACAGAACAAAGAACACAAATAGGAGAACGAGGATGAAGAGTGGGCCGTGTAAAAGGTGGCTCGATGTGTGGAAGCAAGACATCCGCTGGAGGATGGGACGAAGCCGAGATTCCGCAGTACCATCCAGAGGTGAAGCATTGCTAGAATGCCACGTGTACTACCTACGCGTTGAGCCTTCTTCACCCCTTCGCTTCGGCGGAGACAACGCGCAATTCTCATGAAGTGACAGCAAGGCCCGCCATCGGCTTGATGGGCCGAGCAGCCAACCCCCCTTCCACAGTATGTTGTTGCTACATCTTTGATACATCAGTCTTCTCAATCGTTTGGCGTTATGTTATCCACTCATTCGTCAGTGCACTGACGAGGATGACAGAAGCGAATGAAGCGCTCGTGAAGAGAAGGGCAGGCGACCAGCATGAAGAACAGTGCTGTGACAAGCAAGACCAGAACAGATAGATGGTGAGATGCATTCATTACATCGACGCTGGCCTAGACGTAGGGGAGGACTGGGCGCGCCACTCTCTGTGCGACATCGTAAGAGGTTGGGAATTAATAATAGCAGTGTGTAGTACAACGAGGAACAAGAGAGTAGTGATTAGTGCGTAGCTTTTGTTTGGAGGTCGCCTTTCTCCATTTTTTGGTTCTTCATTTGGCCGGCGGCACAGGAGCTTTGCTGGGAGAAGAATTAGTAGAAGAAGAAGAGGTCGAGGATTGCTTGCCTGCCTGGTGGAATGCTTCCTTTCGCAACGGTCTCGCCAGCCCGTTCCAGTCGCCCTTTGTCTCGAGAACCCTCCCGCCGTAGGTCTTGAGGTACTCTTGACGCGCGGCTTCCTCTTCCTCGTCGTCGTCTTCGTGGGTCCTCCGCCTTTCCGCTTCCGGACTGGCTTCATTCTTCGAGTGCGAAGTCTCGCTGCCCATCGAGTGGCTCGAGGGCGGGCGCTGCGAAAGGGCACCCTTGCCGTCTACCTCTGGGCTTGGGGCAATCAAGGCATTCCTTCCCCATCCCTTGTTGGCAGCGCCGTTCCGTGACGAGGATGTCGACGGCGAGGAGTGGTGAGAGTCTTTGTTCAGCCGATCGGGAGGCAAGGCGCCCCACACAAACGACTTGGATCGGGAGCTGTTGCCGACGGCGCTCTTGAAGCCGCTGCTGCTCCTCGCAGACGCAGACCCGTTGCTCGTCGTGGTGGCCGTCGTCGTGGTGCTGCTAGCACCGGGCGACTTGGGCGCATTCGGCGCCGTCATCTTGGTCATACCCACGCCGCTTCCCGTACTCGAGACACTGCTGCTTCGATTGAGGGGCACAGCAGCCTTGACGGGGAGCTCCGACATCCTGCGATCAAACGAGCTCCTGCGTGTTCGGCTGCTGCCATTCTTGCTTTGCTGGGGGGGAACAGAAGGAGACGCGTCATCGGTCTCCATCCGAGACAAGTCCCTCTCCGACAAGGCAGGTGAAGTAGCCAATGTCGATGGCACAGTCGCAGACTCCTCGTGGGCCTTTGGCAGAGTCTCGTCGGGCCGCTCGCTCCTCCCCGATGGCGGCCACGAGGAGCCACTGTCTGCTGCGGCGAGTAGGGCCTCGGTGCGAGCGATGACGTCGTCCAAGCGTCGCCTCTCCAACATGAGCTCGTTGCGATGCTTTTCCAGCTCGGCCACCCAGGCTGTATGCGCCATGGCAGGGGCGGGAGCCGTTGAGGACGCAGGCGCCGACGAAGAGCCGACGGCGTGGTGATGATGAGGATGCTGGGGATGGTGGACATGGACGTGAGGATGCTGGTGCTGGTGCTGGTGAGGGTGTTGATGCGTGTGTGGGTGGACGTGGTGGTGATGAGGGTGAGCGGTGTGTTGGTGGCCATGGCTGTGGACATGCGTACGGGGCACTTGATGAGCATGAGCATGATGATGCGCGACGGGAACGACGTGATGGTGGTGGTGGTGATGATGATGCCCAGGGGTCGTCGCCGAGGAGGCTAGGGCATTGCTGCTCGAGGAAGCGGCCGTGGGCAGTGGCGAGACGCTCCGTGCCGCTGCACTCGGCGGTCTTGCGTGCTGATGATCTTGGGGCAAGCCCTCGTCGTCGACGGGCGTGAATCGCGTGCGCTTTCCTGGTCTGTCTGGTGACGATTCGTCGTCGTCAATCTCATCAACTTCCACCTCGTCAATCATCGTGTCCGCGCGGCGTGCTTGGGGTGGCTGCGGCGACCAGGGTCTCGCCGACAATGACGATGTCCCCGCACCATTCTCGCTCGTGCTGCCCCGGCCGACCTCGATGAGGGCCATGGCGGCGTCTCGGTGGGCCTGGCTCATGGGAGCATCGCCCAAATCAGCCCGCTGTGCATGCGAATGCGAAAGCGCGTGCGGATGCGCTTGTGCTTGTGGGTGCTGAGGCATGGACTGGGCCGCCTGCTGCTGCTGTTGCTGTTGCGACGGCGTTTGGGCCACAGCAGCCTTGGCAGCCTGCTGACCGAGGGCCAGCGAGCCCGCGGGAACACGCTTGCGGCGCTTGATGACCGTCTTGCGCATATTGATGGGCCGCTGCGTGCCGTGCAGCTTCTGGTACAGGCCACATGCGTTGCAGATGTTGTTGCCGTTTTCGTCGCGCCTCCAGAGCGGCGTCGTGGTGGTGCCGCAATTGTTGCACTTGAGCCCGCCGACGGCCTCCTCCTCACCGCCAGCAGTGCCACCGACACCGCCGCTGATGCCGGCGCCATTGCTGCTGCTGCTGCTGCTGCCCATGCCTGTTGCGACACCCGTGGTGGAAGGATGGGCTGGTGGATGCTTGTCCTTGTTGTTGGACGCAGACACACCATCAGAAGCTCCGCCCGCCGCCGCCGCCGCCGTCGACGTTGTCGTGGCAGAAGCGAGCTCGTCGGCAGAGGCGGCAGGCGAGATGGAGTCTCTCTCGATTTTGGCATGGCTCCCGTTGGAGGACTCCCTTGCAGCCAGCGCGACGGATGCCTTGCTTCGCTTCCGTCGCACACCGTGGCTGAGGTTGTTGTTCAGCGCAGGACAGCCGTTGCAGGCCGCGTGGCCACCGGTGCCGTTGCAGTAGCCGTCGCCGGGACACGAGCCCTTTGCCAGCTCGTGCTCCGACAGCGTCGACGAGGTGGCCCCTGGTGCGGTGCGAGGGGCCTCCTCGTCTGAGAGCGCCTTTGACGGCGGCTGCGATGGGCTGACAGGAGCCCTCTGGCCCTGGTGCTGCTTGGTGTAGAGGCCTGGAGGGGAAGAACAACAACAACAACAAAGTCAAAAAGTCAGCTTCTTGCTGCGCTGCTGACGTTCGCTCAGCTCTCTGGAAATGTGGGATGGAAAGACGCACCGCACTTGTTGCAGAGACTGCTGCCGTCGGGCGACCTCCTCCAGAGTGGGGTGCGCATGGTGCCACAGTTGGAGCAGCGCATCGCCAGGCCGTCTGCGGCAGAGGAGGCAGCGAGACCTGGCTCGTCACCGTCGCGTCTCGCCCGGGCGGCTGCCTCGCTCGCGCTCGCGTCTCGTGATCGTGGCGTCGACTCAGCAGCATAGCCCGGTCGAGGGTGGAACGGAGGGGCTGCCTGGTCGGGCACGCCCCTCGACGGCGAGGCGAACCAGAGCCGAGAGGAAGGAGGGCCTGATGTCGAGTCAAACGAGGCAAACGATGGCAGCGACGTCGGCTGTCGATGGGAAGATGCCGGCGGCCTGGCCCCCTCCTGCTCATACGACCTTGCCGGCTGCTGCTGCTGCTGCTGCGTCCGCATCGTCGCTGCCGAAGACGTCGCCATCATGGGCGATCTCTGCTGCTGCTGTTGGCTGTAGTGAGGGCTATGCGCGTGGGCCTGCGATCGTTGGTGGGCGTGGGAATGGTGCTGCTGCTGCTGCTGCTGCTGCGCGTTGGTGCTTGAACGGATAGGTGCCAGTTCGAGATCCGAAGGTGTCGAGGAGCGGGGGATTGTCATCGTACGATGACCCTCACCTCCTCGACGGTGACCAGAAAGGCTGGAGACTTCGCCCTCGCGGGGGAGCGCCAGGCTCAGTCGCCTGAACAGCCGATGGTCTGACAGAGGCGGTGGCAAGCCTGAGAATCACGTAACGCGCACACGGACGTGCTTGGCCAGTCCAGTCCCAGGCAGAGAGGGAGAGGGAGAGGGAGGAGACAGGCCGGTGGGGGAGACGTGAACGGTGGAGCTTAGTGAAGTGACGAGCAAGAGGGGCGGCGGCGATAGGAGAGAATAGAGGGAGAACAGCGCCGAAGAAAAGGGATTGAGGATGGTAAGCAGTACCCGCCGCTGGAGCTCCGGCCAAGTCTGATTGATCCCTTCTCATCTTGAAAGCCTTTTTTTTTTCCTAGATAAAAATTTTCCAAAAGGGCAGCAGAAAGAAAGGCCAAGGGTTATCAATCGGTAGGCATTTCCCTCTCGTTTTTAATCTAGATTGATTTTTCCTCCTTGATTGTTTAAAACGGGACAAGATCATCTCTCTGTTCCATCACCTCACCTCTGCGAGCAATAACGAACCGCCCTATTGTGTCACGCAGCTGTGGAGCAAGCGGAGCATGCGGCTAGACAAGCTCTCATATCTTCAAAGTGGGGAGAAATAGCGAAATGCGGGCAAGGTTAGAGAGCTCTCTCTATCGTACAGAGACACACCGCACCCCCGCCTTTGAAAATTCTCGTATCTTATCTCACGCCATCCGACGCGCGCAGTCTCTCTCTATCAGGAGCACTGCCCCCCCCCCCTCTCCTAATCTTCTCTTTTCTCCTGTAGAACAGCGAAATGCTCCTAGACAAGAACCTAGACGTGACCATGTGTAGATCTGTCGTATCGGGGCCCGGGTCGGCCGCATCCATATGCTCAAAATGACGAGGGAACGAGCCCGGAGACACTAATTGACCGATGCGTCGCTAGTTCGCTTCTTGCTATCTCCTCAAGTAGGCCCTTAAGGTTATCGGCCATTCCGAGCACCATTCCCTTTTCGTCTACACCGCACAACCTTTTTGGGTACGTCTCTTTCGCAATTGCGATCAAAGTCAACGTCATTGCCATTCGGGGCCACACCTCGAGCTCCAGGCTTTGTCGCGGACCCTCGATAGGAAAGAGAAGAGGCGGCTGCACTCCAAGATGATTCGCCCTTTGAACGAGCCAATCAGAACGCTTCCCCTTTTTCTGATCTGTCCACGTGTAAATTTTCGGGCCGGAAATATCACCGCGACAAGAAAAGGTAGGGCGATCCAGCGCGCAGCTCACGGGGGATGCAGAACGGGAAATCGGGCGAGACGCCCGTCCAGTTTTGCTCCGTCTCACTTTGGAGAGGTCCAGGCTTGAGGAACATTGGCTCCGCGGCAACGACAGCAGTAGTCTATCATAGAAACAAAGAGAAAGTGACGTAGTGAGAAATTACAGAGAGCAGGCTGAATCAGCAAGAGCCCATGCTGCCATTATTGCAGAGGCACATCTTGTATTCTCCGTCGCTGTCGGCTGCCTTCCAGTCCTGTTCCACTCCACTCCTCCAAGTTTGAAGATTGGGCCCTGTATGCGATCCGATCCGATCCGATCAGTCATTGATGAATAGACAGAGGGAGAGACGGGAGATGCATACCATTGCAGTGAATATTGGCGTTGTTTGCCCAGATCGACAGCTTGCTTTCGGTAATGTCGTCTGTGCCCTTCTTGTGGACGGCAACGGCACAGCAAGTCTTGTCGCACACATAATAGCGGCCCTTGTTGTCCTTCTGCGGAGTCTTGTTGGACGTCACAAACATGTCGTCAATCAGACTGCAGTCCGAAGACCAGCCGGCTGTTCATTTGGACCATGAGAAAAAAGGATCAGGACCCCCCATCGTATGGTTTCTCCAACGTCAAGATGCTCACCGTGGTTGCCATGGCATGCTACATTGGGCCCAGAGGGATCGGGCACCTCAGCAATCGGAATCTGGGGAGCGCTGTCGGCCTGCGCGCGCTCTGTCAGGGCCACCACTGCGACCGTGGCGACAAAGACAAAAGTAGTCGTGACCCGCATGACAGTCGAGACTGTTGTTGAGACGCAATCGAAAAGTGAAGGAGAGGTGCGGTACCGTGATGCTTCTCGACCGGCGAGAACGGGTGAGAGTCAGAGAGGGAGCTGTTTGGTATGACGGTAAAAGTGGGGAGAAGAGCAAGAAGTGGGTGAGATCGAGGCTGGGTTTTTAGCAATAATGGAGATCCAAGAGACACCCTCTCTCGCCGACCACCCAAAGGAACAACACGAGTGTGCGGTCTAGCTGCAGGAACCATAGGTCCTTGTGCCCAAACAAAGAGGAACAAGAGCTGCCTTCAGCGTGGTCGCTCGGCACCGAAGTTCGAAAAATTACACTTACCTTGTGGGCGTGAATTGTTTTGTGGGCGTAAATTCGGCCGGACTGTTCCTGCCTCGGAGCGAGCGCATCGAGCACCATTGCAAAGGGCATTACCTGGGAGAACCAATCAAGCACTGTTCGGGCGACGGAGCGGTGAAGGACACCAAGCTATAGAGACAGAGGAAGGACAAGATGTGTATTTCAAGCATTTCTTTGCAATTGACGGTAGCAATACATAGCCTAGAGGAAGACAGCGCCTCCCAAAGCGAAGAGGGCAAGTGAAGACATGACCAAATAGGCCATCTGTGTATTGAGGTTGGGCGGTTCAAGGACCAAAGCACCGTCCTTATCATTCTTGGAGAGGTACGAGCCCGAGTATGTTTGGTAAGAAGCCAGGGATCCCGTCGATGTGCGGTAACAGGTCCCGCTCAGGACGACACCGGGGCAGCATCCCTGCTGCTGGACGCCCAGGAAGCCAGACGCGCAAGCTGTGACAGCAGAGATGACGTTATCGCGAATGTCAGTGGTAGTCGAGACCGACGGCTGTGCAAAAGCTGCCGTCTGGTTGATGCTCGTGGCGAGTTGGCTTGCGTGAGAGAAGGCAGAGACCTGCTCTGCGTCCAGCGTGTTGGGAATACCCGGGTAGTACTCGATCGTCAAGGAGGTGGCTGTGAGATATCGTGTCAGTCACCATCTCTGAGCAGGCTACTTCTTCCAGTAGCACGCGCACCTTGGGAGCTAGACGATGAGCTAGAGGGCGATGGAGAGGACGAAGTAGACTGAGAAGACTGTTGGGCCAGCGACAGACCAGCTGCAGTGCTGACAAGTGCGACGAGGGCGAGCTTGGACACCATATTGTTAGGCGGTGATGGTGGACGGATGCGATGTTGAGCTATCCTGGTCTATCCCTTCGTCTCCCCACTTAGCTTCGGCTAGGCGACTTGAGCAAGTAGCGCCTTCTTTTCGATTGAACCGAATTTCTAGCCATTAGACTGCAGCCCTCTGCTGAAGCCCCCTGCAGGAGTTTCCTTTTATTGGGATCTTTTGGGCGTTCCGCGCTAGTGCCTAATGGACTGCATAAAACTGGTTTACGGACCTAGGCAGGTCCAGGATGCTGACCTCACAGTACCATGTGATGGACTGACCTCAGCTCTCCTGAGCACTTGTGTCCCATACGTTCCATATGATCAGGTACAAGCTGACCCGCAAAAGTTTCGTCGCCAATCCAGGCACGGGTGACCATATGGAAATGACGATCCTCCGGACACGGCGCCCAGAAATTGCATTATTCGGCAGGAGCAAAACAGTCTTAAGATCGGAGAGTTTGATCTCCTTGCTGTTCGCAACTTTCTCCTCATCGTCTCCTATCGCTTCCTTTCCTTGTTGGCAACGATCTGAAAGGCTGGTTCCTTTTAGATAAAGTCGTTCTCTTCCGCCAAAAGCTTCTTCTCTCAGACAGTCGCTCGAAGCGCTAGCTCAACCATGAAGCTGAACTCAGCCATCTTTGTCTTGGCCTTGACGGCTGGGCCCGCCTTCTCGGTTCCTTTCGAGGCTGGACTCTCGAATCGCGCCAAGATCAACTCGACTGGCTCGGGCAATACCAGCGTCAGCCACCATCATGTGGGAACCACCGTCAAAGACGGCAACAATAACGCAACGGACATTCAGAACGGTAGCAAGAATGCCACCCTGGCTGGTGGCAGAAACTCGACCTACCACCACACCGGCAATACCACCCTCGCCAGTACCATCAACAGCACCATGGCCACAGTCAACAGCACCATCGGCGCGGTCAATGGTTCCGTGGGCAACAACAAGACCAGTAGCAAGGTTACTTCCAGTGACGGTAAGAATAGCACCGCTCCTTCCTGGGCCATCAGCACGTGCAAGGCCCTGGGTAGCAAGATCTGCAGCTTTGTTGATGGCGTCCCCAAGCTCAACGTCCAGCAGAAGCAGCAGAGCAAGCGTGATGGCTCGCCCGCTGTCAACGGCACAGGTACGCCAAATCAGAGCAATACGACGACGGGCGTTGATGGCAACCCCAATGACTCCTACTCCGTCGTTCTGGACCCAACCTATGTCGCAACCGGCCTGTGCAACCCTTCGGTGTTCATGGACCTAATGTGGAACTTGTCTTGCCCCGTTGGGAACAATCAGCTGTCCTGCGGTGGGTACAAGACGTGGGACTGCCAGTATCACGAAGACCGCACCGGCGACATCCTACCCGCTGCAGATCTCAACGTGACGCCGCGCAAGCAGGTCAAGCAGTGCACGATGCGCTACCAGGCGTTCTTTGACAGCAACAGTCCCTACCAGGGCGTACAGAACCACACCCTCGCCGACTTCATCAAGCGCAGCACGGTCAAGATGTACCAGGCGCTCATGGACCAGGACGGCGGCACGATCCACGGCCAGCTGTACCCCAAGGACGAGGAGGGACCCGGCGAGCAGAACCTGCCGGATGTCGACACGTACAAGGTGCCCTCTCGTATGCTCGTCTTCGGTACCCAAGGACACCAGGACACAGCGCAGGACGGCGGTCACTTCCTCCAGGTCATAACCGAAATTGACTGTCCGGCGCCCAACGACTCGCTGTCCTGCTCCAAGCTGGCCGGCATCTCGTCGGCGTTCCTCGGCATCCTGGGCGCCATGGTACCTGCCATTGCTGCACCTCTGTCCATCGGAAGCAGTGTCACGAGCATCGCTGCCAACGCTGCCTGCCCTTCTTAATTCAAACCTTCTCCTCCCCCCCCATTCATCTGTGCTAGTCTTACCGTATGCCTGTCGCTGTATGTTCATCTACATCTGATTTGCATGCATTCGAGCGAAGGAGAGGCAAGAGGAGTTGTGCGTCTGAGTTCTGCCTTCTGAACTCCGCTCGTGTTGGAGGCTCCGTACTGTCTCGGACTCAGGTCGCGGCGAGAAGTTCTTATGCCAAACACACGCGCACTTCAGAGACATAGCATCAACGAGAAGTTTGCCACCACCACCACCTTGTGAAGCAAAGATGTTGACGAGCAGCATCTCGATCAGACTTGGCGTCCTCGACGAACAAGGGCACCTTCACTACGTCCGCGAGCACCGCCTCCCGGAAAAGTTCAAAGAGAGCACGGCTGCCTTCTACCTGCCTGTCCTCCAGACCTTCTACCTGGTCTTCCAGCAGACGAGGCCAATGAACAATGTCACTTCTTTCGAAATAGCAACCGCATACACTGAGTCGCCCGAGATCGACATCAACGGTCGGGCCGAGCACACACAGACAATCGCCAATATCCCCTTCCAGATCATTGCGCTTCCCTCAACCGTCGACGGCGGACCACGACGTCCCTTTGTCGCCTTTGATGCCGAAAAGACGACCGTGCAGATCGTCGCAAAGACGAAAGAAGGCACGAAGATGGCCTTGCCCGCAGTCACCTTCCAACACATCAGGGACATCCACCTGCCTCGCATCCTTCCCGGGCAAGACCCTGGCAAGCTCGACTTGATGGAGGAAGAGGTCGAGCCGGGCGAACTGCAGCGACTTACAGACTCCACCTTTTCCATCGAAGAGCTCAGCCAAGAGGAAGTGGGAGAAGGGGCCTCAACGCCGTGTAAGGTCAAGGACGAAGGGCACGTTCACGAGCGAGAGCTCGTCTCCAGCATCGAAGACGACGACGACGAAGAAGAAGACATTGAGATCACGCAGGTGATCATGAGCCCGTCTTCCAAGAGGGTCATCCCATTGTCGAATTATTCTTTCCAGACGCCCAGCTCCTCTCCCCTCAAGCGGGAGAGAGCAGACAGTCCTCTCAACCCCAGCTGGCGCTCTGATGAGAAACCCTTCGCTAGCCCAAAAAAGTTCTGTCCCAACGACGTAGAGCTCGTGATCGAGGGCATCAAGTCTCCAACACCGGCCCCTAGCTCGGAGCCAATGATCAGGGACGAATTCAGCAGCGGACAGAGCTCAGTCGTCGAGGGTGCCGGTCGCCTCCTGACACCCCCGTCGTCTCAGCCTTCGGCATCGACAGCGTCGTCATCATCGCCTGTAGAGCAGAAGCCAGCACGAGCGGTGCGCACCGACACGCGAGTGGCAGCCCACCGCCTCCGCCAGGACTGCACAATCCGCATCCGGGCCATCGAGGCACAGCTTGCCCAGATTGACGCAGCAGTGGCCCGGACGCCGGAGCGCAAACGGCAGATATTTATGAAGCTCGACGTTGACATGGAACGCTACCGCCTCAAAAAGGAGAAAGAAGCGAAAAAGAACGCAGAGGAGGTGGATCAAGAGGAAGCAGCATGGAGGGACCAGAGGGCAAGCCTCGTGGCAGAGAAGGGCATGAAGGAGATGGTGAGTTGGAGAGCGCCGGCAAGAGGATGGAAATTTGCTAACATCAAGCCGATGTGTACAGTTGCGTAGCCTCGCACAGGAAGCAATCTCAAAGAAGTTCTTCCCCGACAAGGCTGTTGACGTTGTCGAGATCTCCGACGAGATCGACTTGGCGGATGAGGAAGCAGTCGACGAGAGCGACGATGACCTGTAGGATGGGGGATACTTTGTCGTTGGCGAAAGAGTTGCCAAATTGATATTATTACATCGGAGAAATGACATGCCAAGGCTTGCGAGAAATGACATCGAAGGGAGTGACGACGGCTGATCTAGATATGGACGTCTCTGCTGCAGATAGACGTTCGAAACAATGAGAAAGTGCAATCACCAAGAGACATCAAACCTCGATAGGGTCTTTGAAGCCTCTTCTGCGTCCTTTTGTGCCCTCTTTCGTCGGAAGAAGATGACGCAGTCCGAGTTCGTGCACAGCACGTCCGTCGCTACAGTGCCTGCGCATCGCTGACACGTTGTCCACATGCGCGCCCACTCAATGTCCGCCTGCGACGAAGCCACGAGCTTCTGTGCGTAAATTTCGTGCACTCTCGGTCTACAGCGATCGCACACTGGTTGTTCTGGCGTAAAGTAAAGGGTTAGTCGCCCTCCATCTTCGAAGCGCATTGTTGGTCAACACTCACTTGGATCTTTGAGTGGAGTTCGGCAGCCAAGACAGGTCTCTTGCTTGACTGCAAATTTCATCAGGGCGCCGACGTTGCTCGTCGCATTTTGCACCACCCTCGTAT
This sequence comes from Acaromyces ingoldii, assembly GCF_003144295.1. Classification (NCBI taxonomy): domain Eukaryota; kingdom Fungi; phylum Basidiomycota; class Exobasidiomycetes; order Exobasidiales; family Cryptobasidiaceae; genus Acaromyces; species Acaromyces ingoldii. The sequence continues at coordinate 2,086,451 of NW_020290247.1, forward strand.
GCGGGCCATTGAGGAGCGTATTCGCCTTTACACCCATGATGGGCTCGAAAATGCGCATCAGGGGCTTCGATAGCTGGTTGTCGAGGTAGTAGCGACTATCGACAGGCACACCGTGCTCCAGGACATAGAGGGGGTCTTCAGAGCGCTCGTATGCTGCTGCGCCTTTAGCGCCCTTGACGATGACGAAAGGCACTCGATCGCCCAGGGCCGGCGCAGAGCCCGGGTCTCGCTTTCGCATCCTCTCGGCCAGCTCAGTGTGCGCCTGTTTCGCAGCGTAGTCGGCCTTGGCAAGCTGCTTGCTGATGACGAGCTGCGACATGTCGACTTTGTTCTGCAGTAGGTCGGAGATGGTCCTCTTGACGAACCTGAAGAAATAACAGGAGTGAGCGAGCAGCAACGACAACGTGGGGAAGCTAAGAGACGCACTCTTCAGCGCCCTTGACGTCGCGATCGATGAGCATCTTCCGTAGACACGTGTCAATGAGCGTCTGCACCAAGCGACAGTTGTCTCTTCGGACGGTCTCGATGCCCTTGGTGTCCATCTTGTCGTACTTGTCGGCGTTGGTCCAGTAGAGACCGGCGTATCGCTTCTTGGAGATGAGGAGGTAGGGGAAGTAGCACTTTTCGAACTCAAGCTTGATAGGCTTGGTGAAAGTGTTTGACACGTTGGCCGCAGCTTCGGCACCAAGTTCCATGGCTCTCTTCAGATTGTCGGTGCCAAACTTGACCATGACCGAGTCTGTGTCGCCGTAGATGACCTCGGCGTCATTTTCGTACCCATTGGCGATGGTGTACTGCGACTCGACTTGTGCCTTGGTCGCCTCGATCATTTTTCTTCCGTAGGCTGTGACACTCATCGAGATCTCCAGACATGGCAGCTTGCCAACGGTGGCACCAGTGAAACCGTAGACGGAATTAGCGCTGATCTTGAGGGCCAGTTGTCGACCGTCCAAGACAGCGCGCTTGAAGGGATCCGTCTCCTTCTTCAGATCAGCCTTGGCCCGTTTTCTCGCCGACAGCAGGTCTTCCAAGACAATTGGTAGGAGGCCTTTTCGGACCTCCGACTTGACGAAGTAGTCTGGCATCGTTGTCAGTGTAGAGACAGGCAGAAGTCTCAATGCTGCAACTCACTGTTGTTGGGCGTCATCACGTAGTCCTTGTCTTTGACCAGACCCAATCGATCGATAGTGGCCTTGTTGAGGAGAGTCGTGTAGCACAAATTATGCGCCATCATGATAGATGGATAAAGCGACGCAAAATCGAGCGTGGCCACGGGCTTGTCGTAGTAGCCTTGCTTTGGCTCCAGGACAGTGGCGCCTTCATACTGATCGTCGGTGCCTTCGCCCTTTAATGAAGGGACCAGGTAATTCTCCTCGTTAGCTTTGCGAAAGAGCTGAGAGACGACCTTGATTTGCTGGCCTCGAGACAGGAGGTAATTGAAAGGCACGCCCGTCACACGGGCCATCTCGATGTAATTGATGAAGCACATGAGCTTGTCCATCAATCTTTGCGGCAGGTAAGCGTCCTGGGTGGAAGCAGAAGCAGGTCAGAGTCATGCTTCAAGTGAAAAGACTAAGGAATGGTTCCTACACACCTTCAGGCAGTACACTGCCAATCGTCGTCTTGCTTCGGGCCCACCGTTTTGAAGCTCAGTGATGAGCGAGTGGTGTACGTCCTCCTTTTGTTCACCCAGAAATTCGAATGAAACGGAATTGAGGGAGTAGCTGCGCAGCTTGTGGTCTCGCCGCATGACATCAAGAAGATCGAGCTGGATGCGCCCTTGAAGCTCGGTGTGCTTCGAGTCTCGGGTGCCGTATGCCTTGGACGAAAAGTGCGTGTCCTTTGCCTCGGTCTTGGTGCCTGCAGCGTTCATTAGCAGCTGATCAACTCGGTTATGACGAATAGCTTTGCTCACCTTTCTCTCTCCCAAGGTATGGAAATTTTGTCGCTTTCAGCGCCTTCGCTCGGTCGAGAAGGTACGGGAAGTCGAAGTTGGCAATGTTGTAGCCAATGACGACATCTGGGTCGCAGATCTGTACGAAGTGGGCCCACGCCTCGAGCAGGTCTACCTCGCGATCAAACGACAGCACCTGAGACCCAACGATGGGCGAGCACGAGTTGAGTGTGAAGACGTTCTTGATGAACGGAGCCGGCTCCCCCTGTCGGGTCACCATAGCCGCAATCTGGATGACGGGGTCCTCTTGCGGCTCGGGAAAGACGCCCTTGCGCCCCGCGCATTCAATGTCGAAGCTCATGATGCGCAAGGGAGCAATCTTCTGCCACTCGCCCTCGGGGGCGTACGAGACGATTGCATCTGGCTCGCAGTCGAGCTCAATTTGCGTCAAAGCCGTTTTTCTCTGCTCCTCTCTCAGCTTATAGTGGCCCGCTTTGATTTCCAACCAGTTCATGCCGACGATCTGAAGAAGAAGTCAGCATGGTGCCTTCTTAAAGATCCCTGGGCGACTGACCTTGAGATCGATCATGAAGCGGAGCGAGTAGGCAATATTCTCATAGCTCAAGAGAGACTCTCCTGAGGTGAAGAAATCGCGGAAGGACACCTCGCCCCTCTCGAGAGCCCGTAGAGGACGAGAGCTAGGGTGTCAGCTGGTTTCGTCTGGGGGCTCGAGGGCAGATGCTACTCATCTCTGACTTTGGGCAGGCCCCTCTGGTCCGACACTGTAATCTTGAGGAAGGCGACATTCTCGCTTCCCGTGTAGTTCATGAGACTCTTTTTGCTGCACAGCGATACTTCCTGGACTGCACGATGACCAAAGAGGGTCTGTAAGAGGAACAGACAGATGGTCAGGTGTATGCCCGAAAAGATCCCACCCTCGTCCACCATGCTCACATTCAGGTGATTTTGGAAGTCTCTGCAGTGGTTTTGTTGGAAGTTCCGGGGAGCGTGGATGAAAAAGTAAGGAAGGAAGCCATGAACGTGAGCGCGAACGGAGTTGCCCTTTGCGGTGACACCATAGATGCTGATGGCCGGCACCTGACCGGGCATGCCCGACTCTTCAATGTCGATCTGCTGAAAGACAATTGAGTCGATCTCTGGATCTATTCTGTCGAGCTCGGGTCGAGGCCACAAATCTTCGCTCGTCCCGGAACCTGTCGGGGCGCAGTCAGCACGAGCTTCCTCAAATCGATTGGAACACCGACTCACTTCCCGCAGCCTCGGCCTCTTCCTTGAGCTTGATAAGTGTTTCTGCGAAGGACACTGGCTCTGCAACATCGGTCCCGCCCTTCGTAGTAGTCCTTCGCTTCTTCGTCACAGGCTTCTTTGCCGACATGACCCCATCAACCATGTTGGTGCTGCGCGACGAGCCCGTCAGCGCGTTGCATCACGGCAGTCTGAAGAAGAGGGCACTTACATTTCCGTGGGAACGGGCACCATGGTGAGCAAGGACGTATGCGACTCGACCGCTGCGTTGAACAAGTCGCTGTAGCTCACGCGGAGAAAGGCCTGGACGGAAGGTGTTGGTCGGTGTCGAAAGAGGCGCGTCGCAGCGCTTTGCAGCTCGATAATTTCGAGACGCGACTGTTCGTCGCGTGGAGGACGAGGCCCTTCTCTGAAGTCGCCTTCTCTGTCACCTCCCCACAGCCTATCGAGCTGCAACACTCCCAAGACAGATGATGGCAGCTTACCCCTGCTCTGCACTGAAGAAGAGGCAACGGAGGCCTCGTCACGTTGCACCAAGGATCGGGGTCTGGTGCACAATACAAAGGCTATCACAAGGTTGCGGCATTGCTTCTGTGCAGGATGAATGGTGGCCACAGTTGGTAAATACTTTCTATGATGTAGTTCCGTTCTTGCACTACAGCACTACTTGATTTGCCTGTCCGAATGGAAAGAAGAGGCTGTGTGAAGGTCGAGTGGAGTGCTAGCCAGCTCACAGAAAGAGAGCTTCATGAGCCATGAGTGGTCTTGGCTCGCTCGCTCGACAAATGACGCGTCGGCGTCTTGTGGAGTGCAAAGCTTTCTTCTCACCTGCTCATCGCACCGGAAGAACCGACTCGGCGGGGATGGAGAAGTTTTCAAAGTACAGGGACCCTGCAACTGGGATTCAGGTGTGTGACTGCGTCTACAAGAGACTCTAGTACTCTGCTGATATGAAATGCACACTGCGACTAGGTCTTCCTGACGCCGGTGCCGGTATGTGTCCTTGTGATATGAAGAGTGCTTGTTCGAGCTTATTAAGGAAACTGCCTTCCTCAGCCTGCTGGCTCCAGCTCAGCAGCAACGTACCTGCTATCGCCGCTCACCCTGGTCCTCGCAACCCTTCGCGCTGCTCTTCTGATCCTTGTGGCCGCCTTATGGAGTCTCCTCAGCGTCACAGTGGGGGCAACCTCAGTGAGTGTGACCACAAGCGCAAGGGATGACTTGCCCTTCTGACCGAACAAGCGGCTCAGGTCTCAATACGTGGGGGGATCAATAGCATCCTAGGACGAATCTCGCTCCTTGCCCTTGGCTTCACATCAATCCAAGAAGAGATCGTCTCTCTTCGCAGCCGAGGGTGCGTCAAAGCATCGTACTTTGAAGACCATTCTCAGGCCTACAAGCTTACCGCGTAATCGCAGCCGGGCGTCTGCTTCTGCAGTCATCGAATCCTCTCGCTTCGATCCAAAGAAGGGGGACGTCATTCTCTGCAACTGGTCTTCCTGGGTCGATGTCCTCTATCTGGCTTCGCGTTTCAATCCCATTTTCCTACAGCCCATCGTGACGATCAACTCGGCGCTGGAGCATGCAGAGGCATCCTCTCAATCAAATTCTCGATCGTCGGCGACACGGAGAAAAAACGCGACGAAGGGACAACAGTACCACGATATGTCCTCGCATTCGCAACCGGCCGAAGAAACCAAGCCGCCATCTGAGCGACTGCTCGGATGGAAGAGGGCGACAGCGCTCCAGATGGTCGCACAAGCCGGCCAAACGCCCACTGCGGGGGACAAGAGCGAAGCTAGCGAACTGGAAGCGATTCTCAAGCAAGTCGATCGGCCGATCGTTATCTTCCCCGAGGTTCGTGCCCCCTTTACACGGTATGTCACTTCACTGACATCTCTTTTCTCCTCTCTGCATGCAGCTGGTCACATCCAACAACCGCGGGATTCTCAAGTTCGACACCAGCGTCTTTCCCCATTCTTGGCGCTCACTTTACAAATACACTGGTGCACTGCGAATGGGCAAGGGCCAACCGAACATCTTCATCATGTCCATCAGGTAGGCTCGAGTCTGGAGTTTAATCGGAAACCAGACCCGTCGTAGCGCCTTGCGCCCTGTGGCAGCTCTGCGGCGGGCCGGTAGATGATATACCCAACGGATTGACTGACATCAATATTTGCTCCAGGCATGACGCTCCAACGCCGCTGACGCCGACGTCCACGCTATCGGTGCCCAGCACCTTTGCATCACCGTTGCCTCACATTCTTTCCATGATAGCCACGCCGTCTCTGACGCCCAGGACCCTGTCTGTGAGAAAGCTAGTCGGAGATGAGAGCCCCACAAGTCAGACGTTCGTTGCCGATGCGGGCGCCTCGATGCAGCAGCGTGAGGGCGCACTCGTCAACAAGTGCGCGGAGCTGACGAGCTCACTGTAAGTTTCGAACGTTGAACCTCAGCTTCCTCCGCCGCGGGCTAAGTCAAGTGCTGACATGCCCCTCCTCTGCTAAGCTCGCGGCTCAGACGGACAGGCCTTGGGTGGGAGGACAAGGAGGGCTTCCTGTCGCTGTACAGGCGATGAATCTACGTCGAGATAGAAGGCTGCCTTAAGCAGGTCGCCATCGAACCTTGTGCCCCCACGGAGAGCGCACAAACCTTCATCGGCCCACGGCTGCGAAAAGACCAAGCCACCAATTTGAGATTAGGGGGGGCGGTTTGCACTTCCGGCAGCCGAGAAGCTTGTGAAGCAGGTGTGATGTCAGGCCGCGAGCACATTTAGAAATTGAAACCCCTTTTCGAAAAGGAAATTGTATTGGGGCTGTGATAAGTCCGCGCCTTTCGAGGGCTTCGCGTGCGCTCATGCCCGCGCCAGTCTCTGAGCGAGCTCGTTCAAACCAAATCTACATTTTCCCCTCTGCCTGCACCTCTCCTCTTCTCCAACACCATCACCACACGTCTCCCTCTTGACCATCTCCAAGTGGCGACAAATCAAAGTCACACTACACGCAAACAAAGCACAACAGACAAACCTATCTAGGCATCCCTCCCCCCCCCCCGATACATAATTCAAAATGGTGAGTAACGGCGGGGGCCACGCATCGAAGTCCACGGAACCGCTCTGACACAAGGTGGACACGACACCACAGGGTAGCTGCATGTCCATGTTCAAGGGCTCCGACAAGGAGATGAAGCGCACGGGCACCAACCGAAGCGACAAGGGCAACGGGCTTCAGCGCACCACGTCGTCGTACCAGGGCGCCCAGGCCGACCAGACCCGCTACTCGGACAGGCAGCTCCACGACCAATCGCGCATGACGGCCAGCCAGCTCCACAAGACAAAGACGCTCGAGGAGCGCCTCAAGCAGGCCGAGGCGCAGAACGCCACGAGGAAGTAATCGGATAGCGAGGGAGTCCGAGAAGAGCCCGGGGTGAAGAGAAGTTGAAGCGCGAGCGAAGGAAGCATTCTCTTTCGGTAAATGGGGAGAGAGAAAAGGGGGATGTTGGGGGAATGAGGCGAGGAGATGACTATCCCCGTCTCTGCGACCAATGGCTGCGTCTGCTGCTTGTTCTAGCAGTCAAGATAGTGAGTCGCTGCCGTGTCGCCAGCCGCCCTGTCTCTATGGATGGTCATGGATGGCTGACGTAAAGGCACGCACGCCAGTCCCGCAGTCCAACATAGACTCATAGGTCGTCCTTCGCATCTCCTCGACCTACGTTCATCCTCTACCCTCGTTAGTCCTCTGGTCTTGTTCAGCGACAATAGTTGTTCTCGTTCCCATTCTTTCGCACTCGATCTTGGTCTTCCCATGCTGTCCGTTCAACTCCTCCCATCCAAGCGAGCCTCTTCTTCTCTCAGTCCTCTTCTTATTAATCTACTCATCCTCATCATCTGATTTCTCTTTGGCCCCGAATCCACCCCTTCCTCCCCCTCGCACGCAAGCTTTCGGCAGAAGTATGATCTACCCCGCCGACTGATTGACAAAGGTTCATTCCATTGATCTCTCCATACTAGCAATACAAGTCATGCTCCTCTTTCTCTCTGTTCAAAGTTCCTCCGTCCTTGTCTGCCTTCTTTCCTCTTGTCGTCCCCTTATAGCCCACCGATGACCACCGGCTCGTTCTCAAGTCAGGCTGATTAGGGAGGAGGTTCTTTGCAATTCTGGATCTCGAAACGATCGGTCGGGCACGTGTTCAGTAGCAGAGAGGAGCCCGGGCCCAGACTTGGCTAGAGGGCAAACTCCACACGAAGATTGAAATCGCCTTTCCGGTCGCGTCGACGGGCGATTTAGCGTCGGCAGCTTGCTGTTTCTTCCTCTTCTTCCCTCCCACCTCTTGCACCCCTTGACTGGCACCGACGCAAGATGTCATCGTCCAGCGTCGTCCCATTGGTCCCCGCCGCCGTCCTTGGACTGTCGGCGCTGACGTACAAGCTCACTTGGCTCGACGATGCTAGGGTGAGTTTGCCTGGTAGCGCGCCTCTCTCCTTCATGATGCCCTTACTGACTTGCATTGACAGACGAGTGCGCTTCCCTCGCTCCTCAACACCTGCATGCGCGCATCCAAGAAGAACCCAAATCCGTCGCTGACGTCGATTCCTTCGCTGGACGATACTCTCTGTGCTCGTCTGGCGTTCTTCAAAGAAGTGACGGAGAGCAGAGCCGGCTTCGGCGTGAGTCCCATGAACATCGCCATCTGCACATCTTTGCACTTGCGGAGCGACCGACTGACACTTCTCATGCAGGCATTCTGCGTCTTTGCCGCCATTGTGGTCCCCTATCTACTCCGGGTGTCCTACGTGGCCTCGTCGCCCAACTACCGCCCCTCGCCGTTGCCGAGCATCGCCCTGCCCCTGCTCGCTTCGATGCTGACAAGCATCAGCACGCTGCTCCTCGGACGTGGTCTGGGCCTCTTTATCCCCTCCATCATCACGATCCTCTACACCGTCACAGCCCTGACCAAGTCGAGGAGCCAGGGCATCCCTCCTCTCCCTGCCCCTGCGGCGGCCATCTACGGCGCCAACCTCGTCACATTCATCTCGACGATCCTCCTCGCGCTCCAACTTTCTGCCAGCTCGCCCAGCGAGGCTAGGGCGCGCATCCACAACTCCTTCCTCGCTCCTTATATCGGCAAGGATGTTGCCACCCAGATTCCCCTCGTCACGTCGCTCCTCTCCGACTTCTTCCCCATTGTCGTTGCGCTTCCCCTCCTTGTCCTCGGCCTCCGCAGCGTTTCGAGGCCCAAGAACGAGGCCGAGGCTACGGCCACCATGAAGGGCTACCTTGCCGAGGAGATTGCCTACTGCTTTGAAAGGACGTGGTCCTAGTGAGTGCAGCTGCTTTTACCTTTAATCCCCTTTGGCCGTTCTTCTGTTGCTCATGCCAGTCCTCGACCTTTCTTCATGCACCAGCTACCGCCAGGTCGGTCTCTTCTGTGCCGCGGCCCACATGTATGGCGTCGTACGCATGTTCCGAGGCTTTGTCTATGACAAGGCGCCGCTGACGTCGAGCGTGACGCTGCTACTGCTCCTCGCCACCACCATTGGCGCGTCACTGCTGTCCATCGTTGCCGTCGACCACCTGACGGCTCGACGAGATGCCATCGACGAGGAGTGCTCCACTGCCATCGCACGGGCCCCCGCCGGCAACCCGGGCGTCGAGGACAACTTCTGGGTTCTTTTCATCCTCGGCCTCATTTGCGGACCGGCCTTGCCCGCCTGCCTTAGGTTCGCAGTCGAGGAGGAGAGGAACGGATGGAAGGGACGGAGGGCATGGAGGATGGCCGTTGCCAAAAAGTAAAGCAGCTTGGCAGAGGTTGCAAACATCGGAGATGAAAGGGGGCAGGTGGAAAAAGATACCTGCCTGATCCCAAAAAAAAGGAAGGATTGCCTGTAGATTGCTGCTGAGATACAAATACATGATTGCATGATTGATGATGCGATGCCCCCAGACCAGATGGGGTTCGTGGCGTCTATTCGGCCATGGCTGCCGCCTCTCGCTCCTGTCGCTCCAGGGCTAGCTCCTTCATCAGCCCTTCGCGCGTAGTGACGTACTGTTCTCTGTTTGTGCACGCAGCAGTCAGCTTCGACAGGAAGTCTCTTAAGGTTACTTTGCGCAACGAGGGTTGAAGCTCACTGATCATCACCGCTCACGCGTACGAATCTGAACTGGCCCAGGGCCTGTCGATCGCCGTTCCACTGCCTGAGCTTGGCGACATTGTGCTCGTTCATGAGGTCCGGAATCTCGATGCCGGCGCTGTACTCTCTCTGCTCGCGATCGCGGAGTTCGCGCAGCTCCTCCTCCCTCTTTGCCATTGGCCGGCCCTTTCGCCGCTCGGCGCCCAGGCGCGCAATCTCATCGTCGTGCCGCTTCAGGAAGCTGTCCTGCAAAAAGGAATGGAGAAAGGGCATGTCCGGCACGTAGTCGAGGTCCGGCGGGAGGAGGAGGATGAGGGTGGAGACACGGTCGACGTGCGCCTGGCCCGCGCGCGACCGCACGCTCTTGGCCGCTTGCAGCTTCGACGTGCGGTGGTTGATGCGCGCCACCTGCGCAGCTCGCCGCGAGTTTGGGTGCGTCGGCGCTGTGGATTTGCCCTTGAGCGACCGAGCGGTAATCTTTTTGCCTCCCATTGTCGTCGTCGTCGTCGTCGTCGTCGTCGTCGTCGCTTCTCCCTGTGTAATGAGGTTCCTTCCAAAAAAAAAAAAAAAGGGAAAGAAATTTCGACGGCCAAAATCTTAAAAAAGAGGGACATACGCTATTGCTCAACCACGTGGGCGGGCTCGTTCGATATCCCGGTCCCGCTAGACCTAGAACGACACCCTTGAAAGCGAGGAGCTTGGCATCAGTCGTCGTCGTCGTCGCCGCCGTTGCCGCTGCATCTCCTGAGGCAAATTCCGGCCTTTGTCTCCTATCTTTGGCGATCAAGCAGCGTTTTCGGGCTTCCACAGTATATACCCCACCATCCCGACGTCTTCATTGGCACGGTCCCCTTTGTTTGGACAGCCTCCGCTCCGACATCTGCGGGGAAGGACACGATAGCACTTTGAGCCCGGAGTTAGCAACGAGGGCGAACATCAACGCAAGTACAAAGCTAGGACGAACAGCAGCGCTTGCGACGAGGGAAAAGAGCCATGTCGGCACCCCACCTCCCTCCCAGCACGCGGTTGCCGAGCCAGCGACAGCCGAGCACTGCCTCGCAGCAGCAACAGCAGCAGCAGCAGCAGCAATACACCCGATCGCCATCAGGGCAGCATCGGCAACCGATCGTGCAGGGCTACTATGCCGACGACGGTGCCAATCCTGCGCGAATGGCCTACGATGACTCGCGCTCCAGCGGCAGCTCCACCAGCACCTCGTACCAGAACTACTACGGCCAGAGCCAGCAGAGCCCATCGACGAGCCGAGGAGGAGGGAGCAGAGCAGGCGGCGGCGGCGGCGGCCAGGATCGCTGGTCCAACAACACGGGCGCAACGTCTGACTACACACCCACGTCGAGTCCCGGCGTCTCCAAGATTGACGACCTCATGCAGGACCTCGAAAGCACAATGAGGAACTTTGGCGAAGCTCCTGTCGCGACGCACGATGACGGAAGCAGCCGCGTGCGAGAGGCGCAGGCTCGTGCGCAAACGTCCACAAATAGTAGCAGCAACAGCAACAGCAACAGCAACAGCAACAGCAACAGCAACAGCAGCGGCAGCAGCAGCTACACGGGGAGCAACAGCAGCAATGGCCGCCTGGGCCTCATGAACAATGGCGTGCGACCGAGCTCGTCTGCGTCGGGCATCATCTCTCTGTATGCGCACACGGATCACGACAGCTCATCAACGTACGGCTACGACGGCTCGCACGATTCTGCTGCTGCTGCTGCTGCTGCTGCTGCTGCGCCCATAGCGACCGCCATGTCGGATCCCCACGATGTCTATGCGCCCTCGTCCTCTTCCTTCTCCTCATCGAGGAAGGGGTACAGGCCACTGCCTCGACCACCGCCGCCGGCTGTTGAGGTACACAGGCCGCCGCAACCTGTCCAGCCCCCACCGCAGGCTGAGCCCACCTCGTCGAGCTCTTCGTCCTCGTCGTCTTCTTCCAGGATTGCTGCAACCGGCTATGGGCACGACCGTATGCTCTCGGCCAGCTATGGGCAGGAAGGGCCGCCTCCGAGCTGGAGCCCCTCGACGAGCACTTACCATCTCCCATCGGGCTCGACGACGCCAGTCATGGGCCAGCGAGCTCAACTCACCTCCTTTCCAGGCGACGATGGCACGGGTGTCGCCACCGCCAGCCACGCGCCTGCTCTTGGCGAAGGCTACAGTGCAAGCGACTACTACGCCCAACAGCAGCAGCAGCAGGGCTATGGCCCCGATGGCCTGGGCCTGCATCACTCGACGCCGGATCACACGACGAGCAGCAATGGCAATGGCCACGGCCACGGCCAAAGCACGCGCGATTGGGACACCGATCTCGCCAGACGGGCCTCCCTTGCTGGCTGGTCCGCCGCACTGCCAAACTCCGCCAGCCAGGTCAACGTCTCGTCGATGACGCCGGACTCGGACGAGCGCGAGAGGCAGTCGCCCTGGCAGGACTCAGCAGCACGTGCGACGACGACGACGACGACGACGACGACGACGTTCTCGACGCCGGCCTCGTCATACCCCTCTTCTTCGGAAGAAGGGACGTCTGGGAGAAGGAAGCCGCCGCTGCCACCAGCCCCGGCCCAGGCGTATCTCGAGAGCCTCCAGGAGCCGGACCGGAACAGGCACGCGGCACGCGGCAATTATGGAGCCAACGACGGCGCGGCGACGTCGAGTGCTTCCTACTATACCGAATCGCCGTCGTTGTATCAGAGTGCTGCGGCCACTCAGCCATTTCAGCAACAGCAACCCCAGCAGCAGCAGTCCGGCTACGGCACCCCACCGGCGTGGGACGAGCGCGCAGACGAGGCCAAGAGACGGGCTCGACCGCCGCCTCTGGCGCACCAAGCTACTGCTGAGAGCCAGACGTCGTCGTCGTCATCATCGTCGTATGTCGCCCCAGCGCAGCGGTACGGGGCTCCCTTGTACGACACTGCCCTCCTGTCGCCGAGCGCAATGTCTGCTGGGGGTGGACAGTCGCAGTCGGCGAGGGGCATGACCGATCGGCGCGACATCCTGGTGGGGACCCGAACCAACGAGTGGGGCGAGCAGGAGGAACTGGATCTGTCGCTGCTCTCGACGGTCGCCCTGCTCCTGCGCGACTCGGTGCCGAGGGGCGTGCAGATCAAGGGAAGCGTCAGCTACCCGTTCAGCTTCACGGGCAAAGACGTCGTGTCGACGATCCAAGCCCTCGTCCCCCGCGAGCACCTCGCCTGGGCCGCGGGCCTGGCCTCTGGATCGTTGGACGAGGCACGGGAACGCAGGATCGCGCTCCTCATTGCCAAGTCGCTCAAGTCTCAGCTCTTCTTCCACGAGGTCGACTGGGGCACAAACGACCTCTGCGACGGTGTCGAAGAGGTGTACATGTTCCTCGAAGACAGCCTCGCGGGGCCCGAGGGTGCCGATGGTCGATCGACAGGCGGCAGGGGGGGCCGGCGAGGCGCGGCCAACGACTTTGAACGCGAGCTGCAGCTGGCCATGCACGGTGGCGTCGACGACTCCAAGGGCAAGGGTGTCGCACAGACGAACGCAGACCTCGACGAGCTGCCAACGGGCATCTTTACGCCCCTGACGGCGTGCTACAGCCCCCTGTGTGGCAAGCCTGGCTCGCCGGCGGGTGCGAGCTGCTACAGCGGGGCATGTCCACGAGCGAGATTCAGCCCCTTGGACAGATCCATGTCGTCGTCACTGAGGCATGCCGACGCATCGCTCTCGCCCGCACTCGCCTCTGCAGCCGAAGGTGCGGCGAGCCGGGCAGCGGGCAGCGGCACCGTTGCGGGCGCCCGCGCGCAGGCGGGCGCATCCCACATGGCCGTCGCATGGGCCGACACGGTGCCCAAGGAGCTGCTGTCCAGCATCCCACGGCGCGAGGTCAAGCGGCAGAATGCGATCCTCGAGACGATTCAAAAGGAGGAAGAGTTCCTCCACGACCTCGAGCTCCTCGACTCGCTCTTCCTCCACCGTCTCCAGCGGCCCAGCGTCGCTGGTGATCCTCCGCCGATAGCGATCGGGCCTGCGCGGGACCACTTTATCGCCGAGGTCTTTTCCAACCACCGCGAGCTCGTCGGCCACATTCGCAGGCTCGTCGAGAGGCTGCATGTCCGCCAGAGGGAGGAGCACCCCGTCGTGCAGTCCATCGGCGACATCTTTCTCGATGCCAGTCTCGAGTGGGGTGGCGCGTTTGACACCAACATGACCAATTTCCCCATTGCCAAGAACCGCATCCAGCGAGAGGCCAGCGTCAATCTCCGGTTCAAGGACTTCCTCGAGGAGTGCCGACGCGACCCAGCGTGCCACCGACTGCCGATGGACAACTTCTTGCAGAGGGCCACGACGAGGCTGCCCAGATACGGCTTGCACTTCAAGTCGATCCTCAGCGACACGGAGGAGAGCAACCCGGACCGCGAGAGCCTGGCGAGGGCGATTGAGATTGTCGATGAGCAGTGCAAGGCGATCCAGAAGGGCGTGGCGGCGGCAGAGGTCAAGGTCAAGATCCGAGAGTATGCCTACAACCTCGCGACGAAGCGAAACAAGGCAGCGATAGACATGGACCTCCTCAACCCAGAACGGCAGCTGGTCCATCAGGGTAAAGTCAACCGCAAGCCCGACTTTACCGACTTTGAGTGGCAGGACCTCTTGGCCGTCCTCTTTGACAACTACCTTGTCGTGACCAAGACAAAGACGCGGCAAGAGGGCGATCAGTCGTCGTCGAAGTTCGTCCTTGCGAAACGGCCTATTCCCGTCGAGATGATGGAGCTGTCGGGCTTCAACGAGCCGTCGGTGTCCAAGTCGATTGGGCTGTCCAACTTTCCCCTGCACCTCCGATCCACCACGGCCGAAAGGGAGTCAAGGGATGTCTTTCCCTTTACCGTCCATCACATCGGAGGCAAGCTGGAGCCCCTGACGCTGTACACGCCCTCGAAGCAGGCCCGAGACGAATGGAAGCACAAGCTCGAGGAGGCCATCGGTCTTCGTGCGGCCGTGCAAGAGGCCAACAAGGTCTTTGACACACACACGCTTAGCGAGGACGTCTTTGCCATCCCCACGGCCAGTGCGCTGGACCAGGAAAGGCCTCCGCCGGGTGTCGACCCGAGTGCCTTCCACGGCAAAGTGACGTGCGCGGTTCCCTTTGCGACCGCCGACGGCCGACGCTTGGTCGCCATCGGGTGCGCCGATGGCGTCTGGATCGGCCTCCGCAGCGACCCGCGTTCGCTGAGAAAGGTGCTCCACCTCAAGCTCGTGACGCAGTGCGCCGTCCTCGAGTCCTTTGGCATCTTTGTCGTCCTCGCCGACAAGATCCTCATCTCGTACAGCCTCGAGGCCCTCGTGCCCAGCGCGGGGGCCACCACGGCGCCGAAACCGCCACAGAAGCTGAGTGGGAACCGCGACGTGCTGCTGTTTAGCGTGGGCACCTTGAAGGATCGCACGCTGCTGGTGTACATGAAGAAAAAGGCAAACGAGAGCGTGTTCCGCGCGCTCGAGCCCGTCGTGGCCGGGACAAAGTCGGAGCACGTCAAGGGCGGCTCGGGTCTGTTTGGCAAGTTTGGCAAGGAGTCCAAGAGCTCAGACTGGTTCCGCATCTACAAGGTACGCTGCACCTGTCATATTGCCATGGAGAGAAAGAACTGTGACGAGGATACTGACACAAGCACTCGGCCCTCTGCAGACCTTCTTCATCCCGTCGGAGGCGTACTCGATGCAGTTCCTGCGCTCCAAGCTGTGCATCGTCTGCGCCCGTGGCTTCGAGATCATGAACCTCGACAGCCTGCTACCGGGCACCATCCCCGACTTTTCGCAGTCGCCGCGTGACGACCCGCGCATTCAGATGCTGGCCAAGCGCGTCGAGACATCAAAGCCCCTGGGCATGTTCAAGAACAGCGAGAGCGAGTTCCTGCTCTGCTATGACAACTTTGCGTGCTACGTCGACCGGCAGGGTGAGCCCATCCGGCTCGACAACATCATCGAGTGGGAGGGCACGCCACAGAACGTCGCCTTTCGGGCGCCCTTCATCCTGGCCTTTGACGCTCGATTCATCGAGGTGCGGGATTCGAGCTCGGGCAAGCTCGTCCAGCTCATCAAGGCCACGGATCTGCGCTACGTCTCGGGCTCATCGACGCTCGCCTCGACGACGTCTGTCGGGCACGGCATCGACCACGAGGACAGCATCATTCTCGTCCAGCGCAAGAGGTCCTCGGGGTCAGCAAGGCACCTGTACGACTACCAGCGCGTGTTTGAGATTGTCTCGATGTTCCCACCGTTTCAGCAGCCGGGACCGAGCGCGAGCGCGAGCGCAATCACGACGCCTACGACGACGTCGTCTTCCGCTGCGTCAAGCTTTGGCCAGCCATACTACCAAAATCCGTATCAGCAGCCAAACCAG
Organism: Acaromyces ingoldii; assembly: GCF_003144295.1. Lineage (NCBI taxonomy): Eukaryota > Fungi > Basidiomycota > Exobasidiomycetes > Exobasidiales > Cryptobasidiaceae > Acaromyces > Acaromyces ingoldii. The sequence goes on from NW_020290247.1 coordinate 2,102,111, forward strand.
TCGACAGTCTCTTCGCTGACGAGGCAGGGCACCAGCATGACGACGAGGACATTCAATTCCGGCGGGTCTTCAGCAGGAGGAAGGCCTAGCAATGTCTCTGGGTGGATCTGAGGCAGTGAAATCCAATGGCTTTATTTTATTTTTTCTTTTTTTTTCCCACGTGATTTTGCAGTTTTGAAAAGATGACCACCCCCCCTCCTTGAGTACGTCTCTCGAGCGTTTCTTCGCAGTCTTCTTCTCAAAGTGACGAGGGTCGCGACCAGGACGAAAGGACATAGACTAGCCATGATTGCGAGACGAAGCGGCAGTGCGCTGCTTGGGCTTTCGTCTTCCTCCTCCTCTTCGGCATCTTCGGCACCCTCCTCTTCTCGGCTCTTTGCAACGACGGTTCCCGTCGCGCAGGCGCCACGACCGCCGCGCCTGGTCCCCAAGTCGCACCACCTCGCCAAGACGCCGACGCCCGACAGCGTCTACACCCAAGTGCAGTCGTACCCCACACACCCCTTGCTTGGCTTTTTCGCCTTTGACTCGCGCAAAATTACCCGGCGCAACGCCGAGGGCGTCGAGGAGGACGTCGACGTGAGCGTGCCCGTCGCGCTGAGCGAGCGGGACCTGGGCAAGGACGGCGTCAGCTCGCGCGCCTGGCTGGCGCCCGAGCTGCGCAAAAAGAGCAGCGTCGAGCTGCACCAGCTCTGGTATGCGTGTCTCAAGGAGCGCAACAGGCTCACCAGCACCCGCGACGAGCTCCGGCGGAGTGGGGCTAGGGAGCTGGCACGGTACGCCAACCTGAACATTTCCTTCATTGACCGGAGGGTGAGTGTAACCGAGTCAGTGTGTGCAGAAGAGGGAGAGGTCGCTGACGGCAAGGGGGAGCAACAGGTGCGAAAGACGATGGCGAGGACAAAGTTTGTGCTCAACGAGAGGAGGCTGGCGCTGCTCGAGGCGCAGGAGAGGGCCCTGGATGGCGTCGAGGTCGAGGAGGAAGGCGCAGACATGCTCGAGGAGCCGTACGAGGAGGAGGGAGCAGCAGCAACAGCAGCAGCGCAAGATCCAGCATCGGCAATGCTCGAGAGCGGTGGCAGCGCCACGGAGAAAGCGCAGCTGCGATAAGAGAAGCTCCAATTCTCTGTGTGTGTGTGTGACTACAATACAATATACATGCATCCTTGCCCTCGTGTCTCTTGCCTTGTCCCCTTGTCCCCTGTCTAGTCTTGCATCTCATCGTCGCCGTCGGACGAGTCGGTCAGCTGCGATCGCAGGACGGCATGAAGTGCCTTTGCATGCTCTGTGCCAGCCTGTCACGAAATAAAGTGTCAGCATCGGACTCCTCTCACCACACAGCATCTGTAACAAAAGACACGCACCTTGATGGCCTCTTTGAGTCTCGCATAGGGCAGCGTGCCCGTCATGCTTTCCTCCTCGTTCACCGATGCCTCTCCACCGACACTCGCAGCCACGTCTATCGTGTTGGGGACTGTCTGCACCGCGCGGACCTTGCCCGTGGGACTGGACAGCACCAGTATCCGCCTCGACGGCGGCAGACAGGCCTCCTCGGCAAGCGTCGCATCGAGCAGCGTGCTCCGGGGCAGCACATTGACCGTGACGCCGACGGGGAACTCGGACCGGCCGGCCCATGGCTCGCCGCCGTCCCAAACGTCCTGGACCTCAAAGTCGACGCCGGCCTTGTCGACGCGGCCGTGCGCCTTGTCCTTGCTCTGCTGTCCCTGGCCCTGACCCTGGCTCAGACCCTGACCCTGGACCTGGACCTTGTGCCGCGAGAGGGGCCCCTTGATGCCCGTCATGGCGTCGATGCTTCCGCCGGCGCCCGTCTGGCCCAGCGAGAGGCCGTGGACGCCCATCTTGTCGCGGACCGAGTCGACATCCTCAACGACGCCCACGACGGTCGTGCGCGGCAGTCGGAGGTCCCAGAGGGCCGCATACAGCGTGGCGACGAGGACGTCGGCGACGTTGCCGCCGGCGTGGCTCTGCAGCGTTGCATCGACGTGCAGCCGCCAGGCGCGCGTGGGCCGGCCCGTGTAGGGCGACCGCAAGATCACGAGCTGCTCCGACGATGGCTCGTCGGGCGCAGCGAGGAGAGACGACATGAGCGTGGAGAGGTGCGTGAGGAGGGCCGTCAGTGTCGGGCCTGGCTGCATGGCCGGTGAGCTGCGATTGGGTTCGATCGTCGTCGTGAGCGGGAATGCAAGAAGGGAAGGGAGTTTTGGCACAACTCACCAGTCGAGGTTGCAGCTGATGCGCGCGGGGCTCTCAGCCTCCTGGTCCTGCATGACCTCTGTGCTGACGACCACGACGACGGACGTGCCGCCAAGCTCGCAGCGTGCACTGCCTGCTGCCTGGGGCGCGATGCCCGTCGCGAGGCTCAGCGGGCGGAATGCGAGCAGTGCGCGGTCATCTTGTCTGTGCGGCGGCGCCGAGAGGAGACCCGTCAGGGTGTAGCTCAGCTGCGAGCGCGAGAGCGCCGGCGGTGCCATCGTCTGCGGTCCAGTCTCGAAGGGAGGAGGAGGATGCTGATGCTGAAGAGGCGCGAAGAAGGACAAAACTTCCTCTTTCTTCGGACTTTTTTATTTTTATTTTTTTAGTTTTATCTCACAGCTCTCTCATTCGAAGCACCCAGCAAGACGCGGACGGGTCCAGTGGGAGCAAGCAACTCCTCCACCCGTATCGACGAGGAAGCAGCAGCCATGTCGCGCGCATCTCGACAGGACATCTGGGAGCCGTCGCCTGCCGAGCTGCGCGACATCAACCCATACGAGGAGGCCCGCCTGTACACGACCAATGCCGAGCGCGAGCGGTGGGAGGGCCTGGCGACGCTGTTTGGCATCATTGTCAGCCTCGATGCCCTCGAGCGGGCCTATGTGCGCGAGGCCGTCAGCGAGGCCCAGTACGAGCCGGCGTGCACCCGGCTGCTGGCGCAGTACAAGACGATTGCCAAGCTCGTGGGCATGGCGGGCGAGTTGGGGGGAGACGCAGGCCAGGCGAGGACGGCCTCGACGGCAACAACAGCAGCAGCAGCGGCGGCGGTGAACATGCCGACGACGACGACCAGGGATGGCCTGCCGACATTCAGAGATGTCTCGGACTTCATCAAGACGTATCATGTGAGAAGGACTCCAACCTGCTCCTTGTCCCACGCAGACTGACAGCTGCTCTGAGCTCCAGATGGACCACCAAGCTGCCGCGTACCGTCTGCGCGTGGGTGTGCCTGCTACCGTCGAGCATGCCTCGTCGCAGTCGACGCAGTCGTCGAGCGAGCGCGCCAAATGGGTGGCTGAGACCACGCAGGGCTTCATCACCTTCATGGACGCCCTCAAGCTCAAGCTCCGCGCAAAGGATCAGCTTCACCCGCTCCTCAGCGACCTCATGAGCTCGTACAGCCGCTTTGCGCCGACGACTTCTGCCGCGGGCGGGTCCAACGGAGCGGCGGGTGATGCGATGGGCGAGGGGAGGGCAAAGGTCCTGCATTGGTGAGTCGGCGTCTTCCTCATTTCCTCTTCAATAGCCCTACCTCAAATTCCCGTGCTGAAATCTCTTCCTATGCAGGCTCATCACTCTGAACCAGATGAAGGCCAGCGATGAGGTCGACGATGACCAAGCGAGACAGGTCAGTGTTGCCTCTTCTCACTCCTCCTCTCCCTCTTTCGATCTGTGCTGATCTCCCCCTCTGGCCCAATACCTGCAGATGCTCTTCGACGTCGAGGGCGCATACAGCGCCTGGTTCCGATCCCTGCAGGCATGAGCACCTAGCAGCAGCAGTGTGGCACCCGCGTCCATCCCACCCATGTACAGTACCAATACAATATTGCATTTGCATCCACATCTCTCTATGCAAGTGTTCCTAACCTGCCCTGGCCAGTGACCAGAGAGGTGCTGCACCCGCCCCTCGTTGGACGTGGTTACAGAAGGACTCGAAGGCCCTCTCTTCAGACGAGACGACCCAGTCAATGGCTGCCTTTGAGCTGCTGCTGCTGCTGCTGCTGCTGCTGCTGTTGTTCGTCGGTAATGCCTCGCCGCCGAGCTGGAGCGTGCTAATGCTCGCCGTCGTCTTGGTTGCCGACGATGCTGCGCGGTTCGAAGCAGAGAGGTAGAGGAACCGCCCGTCAGTCTCTGGAGATGCCGCGAGTGCCGTAAGGCTGCGGACGGATTCGGCGTCCATGTAGGGCCCTGCCTCAATGACGAGGCTCTCGAGCGTCACACGGCCCCGATCTAGCGCAGCGTCATGCTTGTCGTCGAGCCCCAGCAGCGCGCGGACAGCCTCGACGAGCCTGGTCTTGCTGCCGAGCTGCGAAAAGGGCCGCGAGAGCTTTAGATGGCGGAGCCTGGGCAGATCGCGGAGCGCCGCGACGAGCGCACGGTCCATGTTGGGAAAGTTGAGCGTCAGCGTGCGCAGCCGCGTCCAGGGAGAAGCCCAGTCTGGCCAGTCGGGCGGAACGCGGCCGGCGTGGGGAGCCGCAATCCGCCGGTGGAAGGGTGACAGGTCGCCGGGTTTCATGGCCATGGCCGTGATTGTCACTTCCTCGGGGGCGGCACGGGGGCTTCGATGGAGGCAGAAGTGGGCGTGACGGTTGCGATTGAGCTGATTGCACAGGCCATGCTGGCCACCGTCGTGCTCCTTGATGAGATGTCGGTCGCGGCGCTCTTCATCGTCGTTGAAACGCTCTTCCGTATCTCCCTCCTCTTCTTGTTCATCGCCAGCTTGGACGCGGCCACGTTGAGGGATGGAATCGCTGCCGGGGAACGCTGACCACTGGTCGCGCACGTGTTGCACGATAGAGGCAAGCGGATACGCCACGATGGGTCTTTCGCTCTGCGAGTCCCACCTGTGCACCCCAGCGATCTACCGTGAGCGTCCATGTCGGTCTGATTTTGTCTTTCAGCATAACTCAGACTCACGGGTAGTTGACGGACCAGAACTCCTCAACGTGGAGCACCCTGGCCCCGGACAGCAGCTTGAGGACCCGATCGGCCCTCGCCTCTGCTGCGCTTCCTATCGCAGCTGTATCGGCGGCGGAGGCAGTATCGCTGCCGCCAACGAGGTCCATGTCCAAATCCTCAGCGTCGATCTCCTGGCGGTTGTTGTTGAGGTAGACAAACTCGACGGCGTCGGTGCGCAGCCGCCGGTGCTGCTGCAGCTTGCCGTCTTCAGCAGCCTGCCACGCCTCGAGGAGCGCGCGGAGCTGCTGCCGGTTCCGCAGCGCCACGACGCGGAACAGGCTCGGCCCGCAGCGTCGGTGCGCGGCGCGGCACACCAGGCAGACGTTTCGCGCGTGCCGCGTCGACGCGGACCAGGCCGACAGCGCGAGAATGTCGAGCACGAGCTCGGGAGGCAGCGGCATCATCGCCGCTGTCCCAGACGGTGAAACTCCACCCTCGCCTCGCCCTGGAGATGACAACATCATCGACGACGGCGACGGCGACGGCGACATCGCTGCCACTGCCACTGTCGTCATTGGGTCGAGGTGGAGGCCGACAGGCGCGCGCGCTCACACGCACACACTACTACTCGAGTGCAGTCCATTTTATTTAAGGTTGTGCTCGCATGGATCAAAACGCCGTAGCTAAGATATAGACTAGAGCAGAGACATGCTAGCAGAGGATGCACAATTTGTAGCCGCAGAAGACAGAAGGATGATGAGAGTCTACTCCCAGACGATGACGGGCTTGATGACCTGCCCGCTCTTGGCGTCCTCCATGGCCTGGGCAATCTCGTCTGGTCTGTACGTCTTGACGAGGTCCTTCATAATGTCAAATGCGCCCCTCTGGAACTGGGCGATCATGTATGGAATGAAGATTGTGGGATCCGAGTCGCCCTCGAGCATGGGAATGACGCTTTTTCTGTTGGGTTGGGAGACAAGCCGACGTGTCAGCAGGTGTGTGAGTCCTAAGAGAAAAAGTGTGCGCGCTCGACTCACTGGAACGACTTTTTTGAGACAAGACAAGAGAGCCAAGTGAGACAGAAAAAGGCAAGTGAGCGATGAGCGGGCTTGCTGCTATGACTAAGGTCGTGAGAAAGAGCACTGTGGACTCACCAGCAAGTGGTTGATCTCCGCGTCGAGGTTGAGACCGGGCGGAGGGGCGCCGACGAGGGCACACCGGCCCCGCGGCGCCAGGGACATAATGGCATTGTGGAGCACGGCAGGAACGCCCGTAGCCTCGACGCACAGGGTGGAGCCCTGGCCATTGACGCTGGCCGCCTGGACGGCCTCGACGATCTGCTCGGTCGTCTTGCCCTGCGCATTGATGACGTGCGTGGCCCCCGCCTTGCGAGCGAGCTCGAGACGCGACTCGATGAGGTCGACTGCGACGATGTGTTGGATCCTCGTCTTGGACAGATGCCCCGCAACGATGGCGCCAATACCGACGGCGCCCAGGCCAAAGACGGTGAGCGTGTGGGGCTGCTGGGGTGCCTTTGCCGACGGCGTCGACACGGGGATGCCAAAGTCGTTGATCGAAGGCAGGTGTGCAAAGGTGCGGGGCACGGCCAGCGGCAACAGCGTGTTGAGCACCGTGCCGAAGCCCGACTGGATGCCGCCTGTGAGGGTATTCATATTTATCCATGGGGGAAAGTCAGCCAATATGCCGTCGAGAGTTATGAGAGGGAAACATACAGCCAAAGGAGCAAACGAGGTCGAGAGGAATGCTGGCGTCGACCTTGGCGAGCTGTTGTGGCGCTAGATCAGCGGTTGGCCCGGGACGGCAGCTGCCCAAATTTGCAGGCAGTGACGGCAACATAGAAACTCACGCAGCGCTCCTGCACCACGCCGTGGCTGGTAAAGCTGCTCTGGCCGAAGAAGCCGCTGACAAGCTCCTTGTCGTCCTTGGTGGTGCTCTTGATCGCCGATCCGTCGGATCGCTGGCATAGAATGTCTGCAGGATTCCCGCCAATGAGCAGGGCCAGGCAAGCACAGCGTCAAGTCGTGCTTTCTTTTGACTCACTCATGAGGAGAAACTTGTCGCAGCCGGCCGGGTAGCCGTCTTTGCACAGGTTGCAGGCGCCGCACGAGTTGAACGTGCAGAGGACCGTGTCGCCGACCTGGAAGGCGCCCCGATACGCAGGCGGAAGAGCGGCGATGGTGCCCGCGCCCTCATGGCCTAGGATGCAGGGGAACGTGCCGGGGAGCAGGCCCTTCCACACCGAGACGTCCGTGTGGCAGATGCCGGTGGCCTTGAACTTGACGACGACCTCTTCCGGCCCCAGTCGTGCTGGGTCGATGACCACGTCCTGCAGCTCGAATGGCGCCCCGACGGCCGGCGCAACGAGGGCCTTGCCCGCGATGACTGTCATGGTGATGTGGTATGTGCTATGGGTGAGGAGGAGTAGTAGTAGCAAGAGTTATGGGGCGAGTAAGAAAAGGCGGATCAATAGAGGAGGGCGAGGTTGATTTGCGGGGAAGAAGGCAAGTCGAGTGGGGCGAAGGGAGCGGAGGGCGGAGAGCGGATAATGATGGCCATTATTGTCGCGAGAAGGAACACCGACCAGGCCTGTGGGACGACACCCGGTTAGGCTACCGGCCGCGCACAAGTGGACCGGGAAAGGCGGGGAAGCGCGCCTGCAAATTGCACGGGCCCCTACCCGTACGAAAAGGCCAGCCTTGGTTCCTGGCTTTGTGGAGAAGCTTAAAAAAGCACGGTGGAAGCCACGAGGCAACTGAGTCCCACGTGGTAGAGTTTAAGTTCCAATCCACGTGCAAACAAATAAGCATGCGCAGGGTCGAATGCCGATCGCATATTCCAGGGCGCCCTTGCGTCTGCGATGCGACGCGCCTTCTCAATAATGCAACACCTCCTGGTCTCAAGCTTGCGCAGGTGGATGGATACGCAACAATTATAGCAATCCTTGCCTCGAAATAGGCAATTTGCCCTCTGTGTAACGCGGCAAATCAAGGTCATAACACCTCCTCGCTGGGCCGACATGTAGGAACGAGCAAGGAAGCTCCAAGTCTTTCTGTTTACTTGCCCATTCTCACTGCCCCCCCCCCCGCTTGCTGCGATGCGCTCGATGAGGCAAGATCGAAGATCATCGACCGAAGCAAAGGCTAGGGGTTCACTTTAATGTCTTACCAAGCTGCTTTTCGCCGACGCTTTCTGTTTGGCAGAGGCAGAGCCATCCGCGGCGATCTGCATGTATCGGCCGCTCTTCGGGTGCTGCAAATTACCTCTGCAAGCAGGACCTCCTGCCCTTGCCATCGCTCGTGCGTCGGTTCGGTTGATTTTCTCGTGATCATGACCAAATAAAATTATAGAAGCAGCCCCCTGCTTCGCCATGGAAAAACAAGAGGGCAGGTCTAGCCTAAAGTGGTGGCGCAGATCAGCAGAGGTTTCGCCGGAAGACGACTGCTACAGAGGCAGCGCCAAGGGGGGGGGGGGGGGCCGAGGGATGCGCAACGTAGTTTTGTGCGACCAAGCAACGTTCCGAGGTTTCAGGGGCAAGAGACCGAGAAACGACAAGCTATAAGAGCGAGACCTTTTCCGCCCTCCTCGTCTTTCTTCTCTTCACTCACTCACTCCCTCACCATTCTCCCTCTCCCTTGTCTCTTCTCCCCGGTTCGTCTCTTCCCTTTGTCGCGGCACCTGTAGCTCTAGCTCCCCATACGTTCGTTCCAGCACACAGCACACCACAGCACACATACACACTCTCTTCAGCAACCAACGAACCCAGGACACCTACTCCTCCTCACACCCAACACAAGCTAGACATTCCCACCCAACACAAAACCGCCCAGTAAAGACGAATCCAAAATGACCAAGATCATCTCGCTTTCCGTCCTGGCCCTCGCCATTTCGATGGCCAACGCCGTCCCCACGGGCAAGGGCAACATCGTCCAGTACTCGGACCCTGACGTTGTCGACGCCAAGAACCTCGGTGTCGACGTCAACGTGCTCAGCGACAAGGAGCACAAGAAGCCTGGCCACCGTGGCGGCCACAAGTGGGGCCACAAGTCCTCGGACAGCGGCAACATTGTTCAGTACTCGGACCCCGACGTCATTGACGCCAAGAACGCAAAGGTCGGCGTCGACATCCTCAAGCGTCACGGTGGCAACGTTGTCCAGTACTCGGACCCCGACGTCGTCGACGCCAAGAACGCAAAGGTTGGTGTCGACATCCTGAAGCGCCACGGCCACGAGGGTGGTGTCTACCAGTACTCGGACCCTGATGTCGTCGACCTCAAGAACCTGGGCCTCGGCATTGACATCCTCAAGCGCCACAACAAGGAGGGTGGTGTCTACCAGTACTCGGACCCCGACGTTGTCGACCTCAAGAACCTCGGCGTTGGCATTGACATCCTCAAGCGTCACGGTCACGAGGGCGGCGTTTACCAGTACTCGGACCCTGACGTTGTCGACGCCAAGAACGCAAAGGTCGGCATTGACATCCTTAAGCGCCACAACAAGGAGGGTGGCGTCTACCAGTACTCGGACCCCGATGTTCTTGACCTCAAGAACCTCGGCATCGGCATCGACGTTCTCAAGCGCAACCTCCCCAACGTCGAGCAGTACTCGGACCCAGACGTCGTTGACGCCAAGAACCTCAAGCTCGGTGTTGACATCCTCAAGCGCCACGGCCACGAGGGCGGCGTCTACCAGTATTCGGACCCCGACGTTGTTGACGCCAAGAACCTCAAGGTTGGTGTTGACGTCCTCAAGCGCAACCTGCCCAACGTCGAGCAGTACTCGGACCCGGACGTCGTTGACCTCAAGAACCTCAAGCTCGGTGTTGACATTCTTAAGCGCAACCTTCCCAACGTTGAGCAGTACTCGGACCCGGATGTTGTTGACGCCAAGAACCTCGGCGTCGACGTCAACGTCCTCAGCGACAAGGAGCACAAGAAGTCTGGCCACCATGACGGCCACAAGTGGGGCCACAAGTCCTCGGACAGGGGCGACGGCAACATTGTCCAGTACTCGGACCCCGACGTCATCGACGCCAAGAACGCAAAGGTCGGCGTCGACATTCTTAAGCGCCACGAGGGCAAGGTCGTCCAGTACTCGGACCCCGACGTCGTCGACGCAAAGAACATCAAGGCTCTCATTGACATCCTCCGCCGCAACGACTACGAGGTCATCAAGCGCTCGTCGATCTCCAAGCGTGGCAACCAGGACATGTGGCAATTCGACGAGGGCGACCACACCTGCTACTGCTCCACCAAGAAGTCGTGCGGTGCACCCAAGTCCCAGCCTTCGCAGACCTCGACGCCGCCTGGTGTTCACGTGCCCTCGCCTACTTCGACTCCCTCCTCGACCCCTACCTCTGCGCACAAGCACCACCACCACCACTCCTCGGAGCCTGCCAAGTCGACGCCCACCTCGAGCTCGCACAAGCACCACCACCACCACAGCAGCGAGGTCCACACCCCCTCGTCGACCACGAGCGCGCACAAGGACAAGCCCACGCACACCCCTTCGTGCCCTGCCGGCTGGAAGCACAGCAAGGGTGGCAGCATCATCCAGTACAGCGACCCTGACCTCATCGACCTCAAGAACCTCAAGATCGACATTTCGATCCTGAGCAACAACGGCGCAGAAGAGAAGAAGACTGTGCCAGCCAAGAACCCGCCAAAGTGCGACGGTGACTACTGCTGCTACAAGTGGAACGACGAGTCGGTCAAGCAGATCAGCGACCCGGATCTCATCGATGCCAAGAACGCCGGCATCAACATCTCGCTCCTCAGCGGCAACGATGGCAAGAGCGGCCTCATCAGCGGCCTCCTTGGCGGTCTCGGCCTCTAGAGAAGATGTTGTCTCCCCTCCTCACGCACTCGCGTTAGACGTACAGCTGCAGGATTCCCCCACCCCTTCTTCTTCTTTTCTGGCTTCTGGATCACATGTGTTGCTTCTTTCCACCTCTCTCTCCACACTCCTCTAACCTTGAGCGAGCTCAGTACGAGACTAGGCGAGGCTTTTGCTGAGCACGAGGCTCGACCTATTCCTTGCTCCTGCTCCTCGGACATTGGTTTCTAATCCCATCTGGTCACCACAATCTGCTTTGGTGTGTTTGGCCTGATTCTTGAAGCTTGAGTGTGCCCTCGAGCCTCGTGAGCTTTTCACAGAGTGTGCTCAGAAGGCATGTTTCACGCCTTGAAGCGCTGCTCAAGGCTTGCCAGCTATCGATCACCTCTGTATGCGCTCACGCGTGCGCGGGCCAATTCGCTGAGAATCTCGTCTGGGCCACGGTGCGCCGCGTCTTCTCCGTTGTTCCACCATCACTGATCTCCTTGTGTACAGTACATCCTTCAAAGAAGAACAAGAGCATTAGAGAATCTCTCCTCTCATCAGCCTCAGCCTTCTGCGCCGACCAGGACGCGACGTGACAAAGCATGATGTCTCGTTCCTTGTCCCGGGACGTGACGCCAGTGGATGAGGGACGCCCCAGACAGGTACCATCTCCGCTGCTAAGCCTTTTGAAAGTCGCTCTTGGACAAGCAATAGCACTAGTGAGCTGAAGAATGTGTCTGACTCTCTTGATGTTTTGTTCCTTCAGGTTTCACTTGAGCCAGCTAAGAGGCGAGTCGAGCGCATGGTTCACCTCCGACGCTCGGAGTCGGTGCCATCGGTCATCAAGGATCCTTACTACCGGCTCAAGGCCAGGGGAAGGCGTGCAGGGTTCAATAATGAAGCGAAGCTCAGCGGCCAATTCATCCCTCAAGTTCCCAGAAAGAACGCATACACGGACCCGGAACGTGAACTCCACTGCCAGATCGGCCAGACAAGGTATGCGAGCCGATACTTTGGCGCTTCTCTCTCCAAGACGCTCGACAGGACCTATGAAGCCGTGTGAGCATGCCTCTTCCCTCTCTTGTCTCGTCGGTCACAATGCTTGCTCGTTGGATTCCGTTTGGATCAAGAGCGCATACACAGAACTTCCTCAGACTGACTCTGGACATATCCCTCTCTCCAAGCAGCTTCATCAAGAAAAGGGCGTGCAAACGCGAAACGGCCCAAGAAAATCCCTTCTTTTCGCCTTCTCCGGTAGTGGTTTCGCTCACAGAGCTGGAGAAGCACCGCTCTTCGCCAGTATTAGACATCCACAGCCACACTACGACATGCAAGCAGATGGCACTCAACGCGTTGTCACAGGCAGCAGAACAAGAGACCCTGGAAGGTCCCAAGAATGGACTGGACGAGGGCCGAGGACAGGAGCTTGTTCCTGAGGCTGAGATCCGAGAGATTGTCAAAGAAGACTTCCGGGCGAGGCAACAACTAAGTATTCGAAGCCATTCGATCCAAGGCAGCCAATCCCCTCTGGAACATCCGCTGAGAAAAGAAGAGACGTATGTCGATCCCTTCTCGCTCGAGAAGGAGCGCGCCCGTAGGATTGAACGGGACAATGCAAACCTCAAGCAGCGCAGGGATCTTTCGCGCGAGAGGCGTCGCCGTTACGCTGAGCAGCGGGGCGAGCCTTTCTTCTCGAGCGATCAAGACATTTTTGAACAGCTCAAGAAGAGAGAGTCCGAGAGGGAGCGAGATGCGCAGCAGCACATGCGCGATCTTCACGATCTCGCAAAGTCAGAAAACGACCCCAACGTCAGCCGTCGAGCGTACGAGGCATTACAAAAGCTGTCCAGTCCCGGAAAAAGTCAGTAGCTCACTACTCTCTAGGGGTTGATCACATTCTGATGCTACACTTTCACAGGCTCCATTCTGGACCCCACCCAGCCACATCGACGTAGAAGGGAAAAGAGGAAGTCCTCTGCCATCGAAGACTACCAAGAGAAAAGCGGCCAGTGCTCAACTTTCGGAGTGTCTCCTCAATCACAACTTTTCCCTTACGAAAACGATAGCGAGACTTTGGAAGGCTTCCAGTTTTACCCAACCTGGATGCACGAGGAACATCCAGTCGTAGAGCCGGTAGGATACCGCAACGAGAACGATGTCCTTCAGCAGAATGAGGGCTTTATGACGAGCGCGATCGATGACCTCTTAAATCAGAGTAAAGAGCATGGAAACAATGACCTAGACCGGGCTCTCCTTGATGGAGATGGTCCACCTGCTTTTGAGAAGACAGGAGGAGACGAGGTGTCTGGGACAGAAGAAGGGTCTTTACAGACCGTCACCCATTCACGAGACGATCGCCAAGCCGCCATCGATTTACCGACAATCTCGGATACACACCCCGAGCGTACAGAAGAAGCTCTTGGGATTGAAGCAGATCAAGGATCAAAGGAATCGACTATCGATCTAGCAAACGATGAAGACGATTTCGAGGAAGAGTTTCCAGAGGAAATGAGGCGCAAGGTGGACGCCGAGCTTGCAGAGAAGAGACGCATTCACGCCTTGCAGCTGGAACCGCGGTCAGGCCTGACGCATGAAGCTGAACAGCCATTGGAGAGGTTCGCCGCGGTTGCGACTAAAACACAGACTGGCGAAGCGATTATTGCAGACATGATGGAGGTCGACGAGTGTCAGTCCGAATTGACTTCGACGGTGGCAGAGGAGGAAGCGCAGAAGGGGCATGCTCCGAGGCCAGAGGACTTCGACCACAAAAAGTCCTCGGCTGATGAGCAAACTCTGGTGGTTAGTGGAATGGCCCGTAAAGGACAAGAAACCCTTGCTTTGCAAGGGTGGCCGTCTCTGCCTCTTTCAAGAGCACTCACGAGAGAGTCGCAACTGGAAACGGCAAGGTCTAATCAAGTGGTTCGTCAGCAACAGATGGAGCATCTGTATCTTGCACATAGTCCAGACGCTGCGCCAGCTCAACCTATGGTGCTTTCCGAGCGAGACCAAGGTCTTTCTTCTGTTGAAGAGGCGTTATCTGGCGCGGTCCACCTCGCTGCACAAGACGACGTGGGAAAAGACAGTCGGGCGGCAGCGGAAGAAGAGAGCGCCTCGAGCAGGAAAGCGAGCAGCGATGACTCTCAGACCTCCTTTTACAGATTACGCCCAGATCAGCAAAATCCACACGAAGGAGGTGCGCTAATTGCAGAAGTATTGCAAATTCTGGTCGACCCGAACGACGAAGCGCAAAATGTCTTTTGTGAGCAAGCCGATCTCAACCCGAAGCAAAGAAGGGACAAGAGCTTAGATCATGCGAATCGGCACGCCCGTGAAGCTGATGTCGAGAGTCGGCGGACCGAAGATGAGCTGGGGAGTCGCAGACGAGAGGATATGGGAGGTGGAACGCGAGCCTCACCTCACCTCGAGGTTTACAAGCCACCGCAGCAAGAGGAGCAAGAGGATACGCATCACATTAGTGTACAGCAGATTGAAGTGGGCAGGGAGCGCCATGCAGTTACAGAAAAGGAGCAGCGCGGCCATGTACAAAGTCACAGACAGCCTGAGCAGGATCAGATGAGGATTCCAGGGATCACTTCGACGTCTAATCCCACTTCACAGACTATGATAACCCTCTTCAGCAGACGGACAACCTTCTCACTTGCCAAGAACTCATCCCCGCAAAGCACCAATAATCTACAGCTCACTCGAGGGAGGAGGATGTCGCAACCAAAAGGCAGTCAGGAACGTCATGTTCAGGGCGTTGCCGGTCAGAGTAGCGCACAGGAAGTTTTCGTTCCCGTCACTCGAAACAGTCCGGAGACGGACCAAGAGAAAGATGAGCTCGAAGATGGCTCTTCCCTGCAGACGAGCCAGAAGGCGGCGTCGGCATCGCCTTCGAGCTCGAGGGATGACACTGCAGGAAGCAAGACAAAGACATCAATACACCGTCACTCTTCGCCAAGGCCGCCCCTTCTCGAGAAAGAACTCCAAGCAGCTCCTTTAGCTAGCGATGTTTTTTCGGCGAGTGTCTCAAGTTTTCGGCCTCTTCAGACATCGTCCAGCTTGTCGTCGCGTCAGCGGGTACCAGAGAGACCTCATTCACCTCTGCTCAGCCAAAACCCTCCTCGTGCCAAAATGTCGACACCAAAGCAAAGTGCAACAGGACGGACAAGTGAGGCATTGCAGCCCTCTCTGGGCAAGCCCGTCTACGGCAGCTACACGTCTCTTTGCGAAGGTGCAGCTGAAGCCAGTAGAAGGGAGTCAGCCTTAGCCGTGACAAGATCGGTGGCCGTAGAAGCAGGCTCTCCCGCAAGTGCAGGTCGATCGCCTCTTCCTGCGATGTCTCCAGCTGGCCAGACTCCTGGCTCCAGACCCAGCACGGGCGCAGCGACAAGCAACAGTAATGAGACCACTCGTGGTAGCTCCGCTTCCAACAGAAGCGGATTCGACGCAACACCTGCTGCACTGAGTGCAATGCTGCAGACGGGGACCTGAGGAAGAAGACACATGCTACGGGACCGGCGAGGGCACTGCACCCTTTCAAAGACGACATCGAAATGTCACCAACGATAGATTTCGATCGCTCCAAGTTGAACCTCAGACCACTCGATCGACCACTCAAGATAAGCTCACTCATACTGTACTTTGTAGCATATAGACCAAAATATACACAAGAGAACAAGCTTGATCCTTCAAATCCGGGGCTGTGGTCGTGGGATGCATGGCGGAACTACTGTTACAAATGCTGAAGGAGATCTCACTATTACATCAGGCAGAAGCTGCCAGCAGAAGCGCTGCTGCTGTTGCTTCCTCTTCTTCCTCGTCGTCATCGGCCAGTTGCAGGGCAAACCAGTCCGGAAGTCGATCAGCCCTGGGCAAGGAGATCAAATCTGTGTCGAAGCTCTCGATGAAGCGTTCGTGCGACGAACGCGAGCGGCTAGCAGCAAAGTTTCGATATTCGAGACGGATGCTGGCAAAGTTGCGACGTTGCATTCTGCGGAGGCAGCCCACGACGACACCGGCTTCGCTCACGCCAGTGCTATAAGGAAGAAGAATGCCAATCATCAGTCTGGGAGTCAAGGAAGGGAAAAGGACAATGATGGGAAAGACAGGCGAGACTCACGCATCGCAGACGAGGCAGGGCAATGAGGATACATCAAGCAAAAGCTCAAGCGAGTCCTTGACGATCCGTTCCAGGCTCATGATACTGGAAGCTGCATTCCCGTATAGATCCATGCCCGAACAGTTGATGTTGGAGCCTACGCTCGCTCCCTCGTCGGCCAAGGCACCGAGGCCAAGATGGACGAGTCGGATATGGCGCGCTTGGCACCAGGCTGCTAGCGCTGGCGGCCGCCGTTCTGGTGCTAAGAGAAGGATTGTTCTGAGTCTGAGTGTCGAAAGAAAGGTTTCGAGAGGCAAGGTGGGTGCCGTCGTCGACGATGCCGGAAGAGAGTTTGGCTGATAAGCGAAGAAGGAGGAAGAAATTGACCTGACCTCGTCGGCCTCTGAGCTGCGGTCGTGGGCACCGTTGCCATTGCCGTTGCCATTGCTGCCATCCCCATTTCCGTTGCCATTGTTGGAGTGAGAAGAGGACGGAGGGACCCACTCCTTGGGCGCAGGAGGAAGGCCAGCGGTGAGCGAGGACGAGGAGCATCGGTATATGCCAGGTGCCACAGTCGCAAAAATTGCCGGCGGCTCTAGCACAGGCGCAACGGGAGCGGAAGACGTGGAGCTGATGCTCGTGTGATGAGCAGTGCTACCGCTCCCCGTCGGCCCCTGTGTGCTCATGGTTGCGGCCGACGTCGTCGACGACGCGATACTCATCGTCGAGCAGACAGACGCCAGAAGCCTGTCTGTCCTCAGCATGGCTCGACCGCCGCTTGGTCAATTCTCGACTCTAAATTTCACGTGCCCCGCGACGTCGTCGATGTTCTCAACTCTCCCTCCCTCCTCCATCTCCCTCTCCTCCTGGTCGATCCTTCTTACCCATGGTGAGTCCAGACTTTTACCCTTTATCGTACCTGTCGAGTGGTGGCTCATCTATGTCGTGGTATACGGCCTTAACTTAGCTCATCTTCAGCGCATTCAAGACGCTGACGGGCAAGGTCGTGACCGTCGAGCTGAAAAACGACGTGTCGCTCACGGGCACCCTCAAATCCGTGGACCAGTTCCTCAACTTCCGAATCGACAACATGAAGGTGGCAGAGGGAGAGGAGGCGCGATGGCCACACCTTGTGAGTGGTCTCTTGATTTGTCTCTTCTACACGTCCTTCGCCCGCTAGGAAGGATTCGACCCGGTCCTGTTCGCAAAGGTCGCACGACTGACCATATCTCCTACTGAATCCTTAAATAAGGCCGCTGTCAAGTCTGCCTTCATCCGTGGATCGGTCATTCGGTACGTTCACATTCCCGCATCAGCCGTCGACACGCAGCTCCTTGAGGATGCAACTCGGAAAGGTGAGTCCAGGACGGAAGCTTTGGGTAGTATTGCTTGACGCTGATTGCGTGCTCTGCATCTCCATCTTAACTTCGCCTTCGCTCTCATATTCGCGGCTTTGCAGAGGCTGCATCAGGCAAACGATAAGAATGCGGAATACATGTCCAGATGAACGAGCAGAAAAGCGGGTAGATCACACGAAACATTGACATCCCACCTTTGTACCAATAATAAACGCAAATGACAAGTTCTGAGTCAGGCTTGCAGGTTAGGGAGGAAGAAAGGTCATGAAGGAAGATTGGCCTGCCCTGGGCATGGTCAATGAGCTATAGGGATCATCATCGTTGTCGTGGCCAACATCATCCTGCACATTCACGTGGTACCTCCACTGCCAAAAAAATTGCTCAAGCTCACCAGAAGCTTCACGTTGAGCACTTTCTCCGGTCTGAGGGGCGCTCGCTGGGTTCTCAGCAGAGGGCGATGTTCCCCACAAAGGCGCTTCTAGCGCATGTCGACTGCCCAGATCACCTAGAGGGCCGCTGCCAACGTCCATCATGTCCATTTGGGCACGTCGCAAGGCCGCGTGCACTGCCCGACGACGATGATGAGCAGACGCCGGAAGAGGTTGCTGGCGGCGGCAGCAGTAAGAAGGCTGTATCATCGAAGGGAGGCATCTCAGCCTCTTCCTCAGCATCCTCCGCATCTGCCTCGGCACAATCGTCCTTCCTCAATGCAATCTATGGCGCAAAAAGCAGCGGCCAGGCGGCCAATCAACCTCGGAACGCATATGCTGCCAAAATGGCAGCTGAGCGTAGCCGCCAACCTGCAGCGCAGACTGCCAGCTCACGCCCCTCCTCAACTGCGACCGGTCTACCGTCATCATCACCTTCGCCGTCGCTGTCACCGTCGCTGTCGTCACAGTCCACAGCGCATCCGCGAAGAGTCGAGTCTGCGACTGCGACAACAAACGGCATCCTCACACCACCCACCATCCCACGATCTTCACACCCACTCCAATCCCCCACGGACCTCGCCTCGCGCCAAAAGACAGTCAGCTCCTTATTCACCGCCTTCTCGTCCCTGTATGCAGGCCTCATACCGCAAGCACCCAGTGTCTCGGTCGCTTCTTCGGCCTCCTCGAGCAGCTCGGTCGATGTGGAGAGGCTCATCTACGAAGCCATGAAGAAGGTGATGCATCGGTATGCGAGCGACAACGCGCTGGAGGCAGAAAGGAAGGTCTTTCGGGCAGCTGGTGTAAACAGGCTGACGTATAGAAACTCGGCTGTGACGACCATGGTGGGGATCAACAAGAGAAAGACAGCAGAGGCCAACAAGAAGGGAGCGAAGGATGAGGAAGAGAGTATTCGAGAGCTGGGCAAGAGAGCCTGCTTGGCAGCAATCGGCGACCAAGACAGTATGGAGAGCTGTATTCGAGCTGTTCTCGATGCGTCAACTCTGATTGGAACGGGCGACGAGGTCGAAGCCAAGGTCAAAGCGAAGGAGAAGCGAGCGCAGGGCAAGCTGACTAGGCAGCGGCTCGTCGACGCAGGCTTCTTGGCACCGATCGATCTGCTACGCAAGCAAGGATATCCTATACCGCCGCGGAAAGATGACCAAAGTGACATTGAACACGACATCGAGGAAGCCTGGGGTCGAGGTGGGATCGAGCCGAATGGTTCAGGAATGAGGACAGCTTGCGACCGTTGCCAGGCGCTATTTGAAGTCAGGTCGCTCAGCGAGGACGATTTGCCAGACATTGTCGAGGAGGGCATCCGGCAGAAACTACGAGAGAGCAAGCGTGCATGTATCTATCATTGGGGGAAAAAGGTTCGCATCACTTTCTCTGATGGAAGAGAGACCGATCATGCTGACCTTTTCGATCCAGCGTTTCGTCAAGGAATCCATGAGAGGTCCGAGGGTGCCACGGTGGACATGCTGTAACGCATTGGATGCAGCCACGACGAACCAGTCTCCGAGGCTGTCCGATGTCGCACAATCCGCTGGGCTTCTTCCCACTACCTCATCTGGCGACATCGGTGGAGGAGGCGAGGGAGGCGAAGTCGGATGCTCTAGAGGCCCTCACGTCTTCAAAGAGGAGAGAGTCGAAGATCTCCACCGTCGCGAAGCTTTCCATGCTGCCAAGATCCCATCCTCTTCCCGCCCGACTGGACGACATGACATTCTGGCCCTGGACTGCGAACTGGTTTACACGACAGCTGGTATGTCACTGGCTCGTGCGACTATTCTTGACGAAGCAGGAAAAGTCCTCTTGGATCTTTACGTTCTTCCGTCAACGCCTGTTCTCGACTACAACACACGCTTCTCGGGTATCAAGGAGTCAGACCTGGCCTCGAACAAGGCCGTCTCGCTATCGCAAGCTCGCGCGCAGCTTGCGGGCTTGATGCACAAAGACACTGTCCTTGTTGGGCACGGCCTCGAGAACGATCTGGCAGCTCTCCGGCTGGTTCACGGACATGTTGTCGACTCAGTCTTTCTCTTCCGACACCAAAAGGGCCTCCCTTTTCGGATGGGTCTAAGGGATCTAACAGAGAAGAAGCTTGGCAAATTGATCCAGAGGGGAAATGCCGAACAGGGCCATGACGCTGCAGAGGATGCCAATGCCGCCCTAGAGTGAGTCGATGGCGAGCTATTATTTTTCTTCTCTTGTCTCTGACACAATCGATTCCGCTTAGGCTTGTCCGTTGGAAGCTGCTCAATGAGCCTACAGACATTCCCATTCTTCGACCACCAAAGGAAGAAGCCGCGCCTAATGCAGATGAAAATGCCTCAGGCAACCCTCCGACCGGAGGGTCTGAGAGCCTAGCAAGCGACAACAACAATAAAGCAGGAAAGGCTCCCGTCGCCACTACCGGCCCGTCGGCAAAGGCTACGGCGAGCCTGTTTATGCCTAAGGCATCAAGCACGATCATCAGGAGAAATTGATATTTCATACGGGTATACGACAACAATTGTACTTCTAGCCACTTTCATCACTCACAATCAGAGAGTCATCGATCAGTCATGCTGCCCAGATGTAAGAGTGAGTCTATCACGAGTATATATTGCAGTGGTCTCTTGCCAACAGTGGAAGAGGGAAATAGGTGACGCTGGTAGCCCATACACAAGATAATTGAGAGTCGTAATTCTAGCTTAGAGCCGCGCGAATGTCCTTCTTCTGCTGCTCGGTGATGCGCTCAGGTAGCGAGACTTGCCATTTGACGACAAGGTCACCCTTCTGCTTGCCGCCCGTCTTGCTCAGTGGCATTCCTTCGCCAGCAACGCGCGTGGTCTGGCCCGTCTGGATGGAGGTGCAGCCCGGCTTGGGGCTCGGAAGGGGCACGTCGATTCTTCTTCCGTCGAGCGTGTTGATGAATCGCTTCGAGGCTGGTGTTCCAGCTTTCGGAGGGTCGAGTGCATCAATGAGCGAAATGGATTGCTCGAGGATGAGGTCGTTGTCCTCTCTCTTGAATTTATCGTGTGGCTTCTCCTCGATGATGAAGACGATGTCTTGGTTTCTACCGGGCTGGACCTCGTTTCCAGAGCCGGCGAAGCGAACCTTGGTGCCCTTCTTCCACCCAGGCTTCACTTCGATTGCCAACGTCTTTTCCTCTGATGTGCCGTTGAGGTTACGACGTCCGAGTTTGAGCCGCTTCGTCACGCCCTTGTACAGGTCCTCGAGGGTGATGGCCAGAGGTTTCTCGATGTCCTTGATCTCGACTGGGGTTTCGCTCCCCGGTGAAGCTCGCCCTCCCCCGAAGCCTCCACCGAATCCTCCAGGCATGCCGCCACCACCACCACCGCCGCCGCCGCCCATGTCGAAGCTCATGCCGGGCATTCCCCCCATACCTCCCATGCCTCCCATTCCCCCCATGCCGCCAGAGCCCCTTGCTCTTCTTGCGCCCTTGGGTCCTCCTGCGCCCATGCCGTCCATATCGTCAAAGAGGCCGCCTGCGCCCATCTGCCCAAAGATCTGGCTGAAGATGTCGTTTGGATCCGACGGCCGGAACCCTCCGCCCATGCCAGGCCCTCCCGTCGAGAAGCTAAACGTCTGGGCACCGCCCGGCCCGCCTGCGCCTCCGAAACCTGGGAAGCCGCCGGCTGCGAAGGGGTTCCCACCGGGCGACGGCCCAGCGCCCCCGCCCGCCGCACCGCCCTTGAGGCCATCCTCGCCAAATTGGTCGTAGATGGTGCGCTTCTGCTTGTCCGAAAGCACCTCAAACGCCTCGCCCAGCTCCTGAAACTTCTTGTTGGCCTCCTCCTGCTTGTCCTTGTTGCGATCCGGATGCCATTTGAGCGCGGCTTTCTTGTATGCTGCAACGGGCAAAAGGGACTGAGATTAGCTGGAGCATAAAGGGATGGAATGAGATGAGACTCACCTTTCTTAAGTGTGTCTTCGTCTGCGTCCTTGGACACGCCAAGGATCTTGTAGTAGTCTTTTGCCATGGTGTGAGTTGGAGCAGAAGGAGTCCGGGGCAAGGTGATGGAGCGCTGGCTCTATATTGATATTCCTTGGAGTCCAGCCTGCAGCGTCCTGCGCGCAGATGCCTCCACTATCGTCTGGAATCTTCGAGCAACTTCCGTCATTTCAGTCACAATCCGTCATTCCGTTGCGTCATGATATAAAGAATGGGGCACGGTATCGAATTAGCAGGTGGCAGTCAGCGATGTGAACGAGAAGGGATATTTGTACAGATGAAGTGAGTGAGTGCTAAAGATGCCTGTCTGACTTCACAACGTCAAGTCGTGATAGTCGCTCAAAACAGAGAGCCCAACCATGAGCTTCTCCTTCTCTTCTTCGGAGTTGGTAGAGAGAAGCACAGATGTGTCCTCGTGGCCGCCTTGACCTTTGTGCTCTTCATTGAATGTAACGCGAAACGAATGTGGGGTTTGAATCTCTTCGAATGTATCGGTCAGCGAGAGGATGCTGTTCCTTGTCACCTCGATTGTCTCGACGGGCTGACTCGGTATCGCAGAAATGTCCTGTACAGGGAAGAATAAATCGAGTCAACGAGATTGGCAGGAAGCCTGGGTCCGATCAGGCACTCACGCCATCGGGAGACCTCAGCAGCATGGTGCTTCCCTTGAGCTCAAAGGCTTTGCGTCGCCATCGCTGCAGAACATATCAGCCATGCATCTAAGCGGGAAGAGGCAGGAAAGGGGGGAAGGCCGCAGTACTCACCAATTGCCCCTCGAACTGCACATTGACGATGCCTTCGAGGACGAGCTGGTCTTCACTTTTGAGCGTCTCGAGTCTACTCCTGAGCTCCTGTCGCGTCGCCTTTCTTTCCTGGTCCTTTTTCTCGCGCTCCTCCCGCCTCTTCTTCATGGCGTCTGCCTCTTCTTGCAGCCTGAGGGCCCTCTCCTGGGCGTCCTTCTTCCTGCGCTCGTTGTTCGCCACCTCCTCCTCGTAGCGCTTCTTTTGCGCTTCGGCCTCCTTGACCAGCTCGATTTCTTTGCGCTTCTCCTCATCCTGTAAGCTCTGCAGCGCTGCTTTCCTTCGTCGTTGCTGTTTACGCTTGCAGCAGAGTGAGCTCAAGATCGTCAGAGGAAGTGTTATATCGGAGCAATGCGCTGCGAACCAAGTCTCAACGGGGCTGAATGATACTCACCTCGGCCTCCTTTTTGCTCCTCTCAAATGCGTCGAGCTGCTTGAGCTCGACCTGCTGCCGAGCCCACTTTGCCCTCGCCAGAGCCTCGAGCTCGGTCCGCTCCTTTTCGCGGCGCTTGAGCTCGGCAATCTCGAGCTCCAGTCGCTTCTGCTCGGCTCGCGCAATGTCGACCTGGGCTTGGGCCAGCTGATCAGTGACAAAGGCCCTCCGCCGCGCCTCGAGCTGTCTCTCTGACTCGCGGTTGTGCAGCCGTCCCTGCTGCTGCTGCTGCTGCACTCGCAAATCAGCGCGAGGGATGCCCTCGAGGAGGGGGGAGGTGGGCGACGGGAATGAGGGCAGCTCCTTGTTTCTCCCAACGGTGAGCAGCGGCGACTGCCACCGGCCATTACCGCGGTCGAGATTGCCCTCCTCGGACTGGCGCTTCGTGTGTCTCGTGATCCATGACTCGCCTTCCATGCCCTCGGCAAGCATCTGGCTCCATTGCTTGCGAGCGAGAGAGATCGTCGGCGAGGAAGTGGGTGAAGGCGTCTTGGGGACGGCCTTGTTGTTATTGCTGCTGCTTTTGTTATTGCTGCTGCTGCTGTTGTTAGTATTTGCTGCCAACACGGCGCTGTTGTCCTTGTGCTTCTCCAGCGACGAGCTTGATCTGCCGTCGCCCACAGCATCGCCATTGCCATCGTCGTCGTCATCGTCGTCGTCGCTGGGGCCTATATCAACGCGCTGCCAGCCTGACTCAGCAATCGAGGCGGCCAGCGAGCTGTTGCGCGCGCTTTCCACGGCGAGGTTCGATGTTCTGATAGAAGAGAGCACGCCAGCACTTGGGGTGTGAGAAGCGTGACGCTGGTGGACGCCCGGCGCGCCGGCGGCCTCGGCTGCGTGGCTAGTGGCATCAGAAGGGCTCGGCTTGGAGGCCATCATGGAGCTCAGCGGCGCGGCGTCGGACGGGAAGCCGGGCGATGAGGGCGACTTTGGTGCCTGGCCGGGGAAGCTGACTGTGCGGCTTCTCGCAGAAGACGACACCTGTGCGCGCAGATTCGTGACGGCAAGCGTGGTGCCATTCGTGCTTGCCAGGCCCGGGCTCTTTGGCGGGGGCACGCTAGGAGGCGGGTGCAAGGGAGGAGGCGCGCCCTTTTTCTTTCTCCACTTGTCCTTTTCTCCGCTGGCAGTTCTAACCCGCGGCGTTTTGGCCCCCTCTTGTCGTGGCCCTGGCGATCGTGGCCCTGGCGAGCCCGGCGTGGCCGGCGTGGCCTTGAGCAGGGGAGAGTCGAGCGACACCGGGGGCGAGTCGGTGTCGGCAAACTCCGTCTTGGCGATCCACTTGTTCTGCTCCTCCATGAGTTTGCGCATCACTCGTTCTCTCTTTGCCTCGTCTGCCAGCCGGATCCGCAGCTCCCTCTCCTTTTCTCTCTGTCGCTCCTTTTCAATCATCTTGGCCTTTTGCTCCTCTTGCCAAGCCAGAAACTCATTTCTCTCCCTCTCCAGCCTGGCCTTCTCTTCGTCATCGCTGCTGCTCTGGGCGCCTTCCTCGGTCCTCGGTGGGAAGCGATCCTTTTCTGGCACCCGAGGACTCGGGTCTTTGGGAGGCAAGGGGCCCGGAACTTCATCGATTTCGCTTTTCTTCTTTGTCTCTGCAAAGGACTCAATTCCAGGAAGAGGCCGATGATCTCGTTCGATGGGAGCCGGCGCTGCGTCTGTCGAGTCGTCGGCGGCGGTGCGACGGAGCTGGCTGAGCTTCAACTTGGGCAACGAGGGCGTCGAGGCACTGTGCTTCATAAAGTGCACTGGCCTGGCGGACTTGGTCTGAGCGGGAACGATGCCATCAAACAGTCGATTTGGCCCTCGCAGCTGGTACGGCAGTTCCGATGGTGGAAGAGAGTCCCGATGTGGGTTCGGCCAGTGGCTCTCAGACGCTGGACGGTGCAGGTCCGGCGAGGCGGCAGAGGGCGACGAGTGGCCGGCATTGAGCGAGGCGCTGGACCCAGTGAAGCGGCCGATGTTCGTTGGCGGTGGGCTGCCATCGTACTTTACCAGCGTGCTAAGCGAGTTGGTGCTGGAGTGATGGAGGGGGTTCTTGGTCAGCGACACGCGCGATGCCCTGAGGATCTTGGTGCCAGGCTCCGTGCCCGTCACGTCGCTCTTCGAGGGTGGCATGGGCCATTCTGTGCCAACGTCGAGGGGGGATGAGGATGAGTACTCGCGCAGGAGGCTCGAGTCGGCAGACTGGTCATCCTCGATCACCCCGCCGCTCGCTGCGAGATCCAGCCTCTTGGTCTGTTCGGCAGTGGCTGACCTGGTGACCCGCCGGATCTCTTCCCCTCTTCCCTCTTGACCGTCCTTGAGCGAGCCCTCGGCGGTGTCGTCCTCTTCGATCTCTTCCTCCTCGTCGCTTCCGTCGGCTGTCTTGTGCTCCTGAGCTTGCCCCAACGTGTCTTGATGCGCATTTAGCCCGTGGTTGTCGCTACTCTGAGCTTCGATCCCTGACGCGGCCTGCGGAGACTCGGCTCGTCCCTTACGCCGTCCATGGTCTGCTACCGGCTCAGCTTGGCCTACCTCAGTGCTCCCATATGATGGTGTTTTCGCTGCCGCAGCTCCCATCCCCTGCAGCGCCTGTCCTTCGCCAGCATCGTCGTTGTCGTCTGCTTCTTCACCACTGTCGTCTCCCTCCTCGAGGGCCAGGCCTTCGTCCTCCTCGAGACGGAGCTTGCTCACGATAAAGTCCCGCGTCAGCTCGGCGGGGTCGGTCAAGACAATGGGCGAGGGTCTGCTCGGCAGCTCGTTGGCCATGCTCCTGCCCTGCACCATGGCCTTTGCTCTCTTGACGCCGCTGTGGAGCAAATGTGAGCGAACCACAAAATAACCCTAGTAGCTACTAGTAGCTAGTCAGCTCGTCGAAAACTCACCTCAGCCCTGAGCCCAAGGACTGGGCAAGCAGAATGCGTCCGTCGGCATTGAGGACGAGGTAGGTGGCCTCTTCGCGGACGAGGAGCCTCCGTATGCGCCCGAGCTTCCCTCCCCTTGCTCCCAGGTTGCCCTTGCCGACGAGCCAGACGCACGATTCGCCTCCAGGCCTGCTGTTGCGAAGCGGAGAGAGGGGGGAATGTGGCTGCGATCTATGCTGCTGCTGCTGTTGTGGTGCTGCTTGCACGCCGCTGGCCAAGACGAAAAAGTAGTCGGTGGTGAGCCCGTCCCGGACCTGCGCAAAGGCCTGCTGGACGTGCCCGTCGGACAAGTTGACCGACATGGCTTGATCCGGACCCAAGGCGCAGGATGGCGACGCAGGGCGACGAGGATGAACGTCGAAGCCGCGGTCTCTATGAGTTCTGAGGCGCAAGAATATGTAGGCGGGCCCTTGCTCTTTTGCCTTGCTCAAATCTGCGAGCGCTTTGACCGTGCCGTGCCCTGCTTCTTATGCTGCTTCTCTCCTGCTCAAAATAGCTAGTAATACTCGTACTACTAGCTAGACTATCTCTAGTAGTAGCTAGTGTACGTGTAGTAGTACTACTAATCTTGAGCAGCAGTAGGGAGATGGGCCGGATCAATTTCGAGGGGAAATTGAAGGCTTCTATCGCGCTAGCTCGCCTCCCTCTGGCTAGCCTGGCGCTAAGACTCGCAAGAAGGTCTCAGTCGGAAAATTAAAGATCGGACGGGGCAGTCGACGTCGAGCAGCCCCGTCGCGCGGATGGATGATGGATCAGGCAGTGCTTCTTCCAAGACGTCGTCGAGGAAAGAGGATGCGCTTATCAGAGTGTGGGAATAGATCTCACAAATCCTTCGTTCCCGGTCTGTCCCCGAGGACAGTGATGCATATAGTGGTGTGTGGCTTACCTCAGATTGGCCCTTCTTTTGTTCTTGTGCGGACTTTAAAACCCAGACGTGGTCCGACGACGAATGAAAGGCAAGCATCTGTCAAACTCCCGACGGTGATGACGATGATGTTAATGATAATGATAATGATGGCAACAGTAATGGCGATGCATAGGGGTACAAGTACAGAACGTAGTTGTGCAAGAGTGGCAATCATTGAGCATCTCTCCTGACGACGATGCAAAAATTGTTGAGTGTGGCACCGACTTTGATCTCTTGCTTCTTCCATTCGGTGCCGTCCCACTCGGCCTGGTCGTTGTTCCGCTTGCCCTTCTTTGCCTTTTTCCCTTTATTTGTCTCTCCAATGCTGCCACTTTCCTCGCTGGAAAGCGCGCCCTTTCGCTGACAGAGCCACCTGGTGAGCCTCTTGGAGTCATCCTGCACAACAACGTTCCAGCCGCACGAGTCGAGGATGCTTCGGAGACGCTCATGGTCCAGATAACGGCTGTTGGTCACGCATGCAAGCGGCAACACCAGGTAGAGGTAGCCGTCCGGCTTGAGGTAGTCGTGGGCATGGATGAGCATCCTGCCCCGTTCCTTGAGGTCGCCCACAAAGTTGACGACGAGGCTTTGCGCCACCACGTCGAAGCGGTCCTCGTCGCTGGCCGGCTTGGGGTAGTCGAGAAAAGCGTACTTTTCCACATGGTCGCCGCGCGGGTTGATGTCGATGCTCGTTGCCTGGATCCACGACGTGTACTTTTGGTACGAGGTCCCGCTCAGCGCGCCCACGTCCAGCAGCCTCACTGGCCTGCCCTTTCCACGCAGCAGCTCCAACTTCTCTGCGCACCACTTGCCGCTCTCGCCCCCGCGCTGCCGGTCTCCGCCAAATAGACTGGCATCCTGGTATGCGTCCAGTCCGCCCTGCTCTTCGCGGAGCCGCGCCTTCTCCTCGGCATCGTCCGTCTGAGCAATCTTCTTTTCGAGGGCGTGGAACTTTGCAATCTTTGCTGCATGGTCCGATGGCGGCTTGTCGTTCTTGCCTCGCCCTTTGCCTTCACTCTTGCCCTGCCCTTTGACCTTGCCCTTGACAACAGCAGCAGGCCCCTTGCTCGACGACGTCGACGATTTCTCCTTTCGCTGGTGCTTAACACCGCCTCTCTTGCCCCTTGGGCGTCTTAGCGGCTCTCGCTTCTTGCCCTTCGACCCATCTTTTCCCGCTTCCGTTTGCGCGACCGGCGCGAGAGTCGTCTCTTCCTCCATGCTCATCTTCCGTCTTGAGGCACACACTCTCTCTCCTTCTCTCCAGAAGTTGAAAAAAAGGGCGAGGACACTGAAGACTTAAAGTTTTTGAAAAAAAAAAAAAAAAGACAGTGAGCCACGTGACTCACCTCCACACGCCCCGCTTCGATCCCCAACGAGGGGAAGGAGAAAGGCGCGCGCGGGCGGTCTTTTCGCAAAGCTGCGTTTTCAACTAAGGAAGAGGGATCTGGCGCAGGCGAAGGGCATCCATCCACCTCCCCTCTCGAGGCGACGTCTGTGACGATCATCACGTCCACCAGAGAAGAGACGAGGGGTAGCCCATGGCTCGCTCATCGACCTCCCCCGCCTCTTCGAGGGCCAAGGCCAAGTCGACGGCCACGGCTCCTACGACGCCACGGCGGCCACCAGCGACAGCGACAGAGAACACAGGCGCAAACGCGTCGCCGTTTTCTTCGCTCCAGTTCAGCAGCATCTTTAATCGAAGACAGAAGCGAAATTCCGGTTCGGGAATACCGCCCGACGATCACAACCGCTCCGAGAGCGGCGGCTTTGAGTCGGCAGCAGCAGCAGCAGCAGCAGCAGCAGCGGATGCGCCGGGGGTGAAAGAGAAGCCAGCGCTATCGTCGTCGTCTTCGTCATGGTGGGGTGGTCGTCAGTCTCGGAATGGGAGCGTGCACGAGCAGGGCGATCCAACACCTCGGGCACCACGGTCACGCAGGACAAGCGCCTTTGCGTCCATCCTATCGCCCCGAGGCGAGGAAGAAGAGGAGCTCGACCCTCTCATCACCATGGTGTTTTCCAACCCCGACGATGTGGCTGCCTTTGCCGAGGCGCTCCGTGACGACGCAGGCCAACAGGAGCCGGCGGCGGCGACGAGCGCACTGGCCATCCAGGCCACTTCGAGCCTCTTCAGACTCGGCGGGCAAGGGTCCAAAGACAAGACGGCCGAGAGGAGCGAGGTGCAGCCCGGGGAGGCGACTGGCGCGGCTGACGACGACAAGGACGCCGAGCCGACGGCCACCCAGCCCACCCACCATCCTCGAAAGGTGGGCCGCATCGCCGCCGCATCCGACTTTGCTCCCGTACGCGAGAGGACAAAGAGGCGAAAAAAGCGGGGAGCAAGGGGTGTCAGCGACGGTGGCTCCCGAGAGGGCCTCCTCTACAGCCTCTTTCGGTTCCCCCTCCTGCTCGCCATCTTTGTCACCATCGCCCTCGAATTTTTCGCCTACGTTCTCATTCGCCAGATTGTCAACGTTGTCGAGTACTTTATCGCCTGGCGTGGCGAAAAGGGCCGGCTTCGCAAACGCCTGCGAAAGGCTCAGACGGGCGAAGAGTGGCGCGACGTCGCCCTCGAGTTTGACGAATACCTGGGCTACGAGGCCTGGAAGCGGGAGGACGCCAGCAGCCTCTACGACTGGATCCTCGTCAAAAAGGTCATGCACTCGCTCCGGAGCTTCCGGGAAAAGGACGACGCCGACAATCTCATCGGTGTGCTCGAGCTCTGCCTGCGAAACAACTTTGCCGGCACGGAAAACTTCCGGCTGTACAGCGAGACATTCTACGGCACAAAGTATCTGGTCGAGAGCTACCTCACCGAGCTCGAGGCGGCCCTCGAGTATGTGCAGAGGACGAACAGACTGAGCCTTGAGGCCAAGAGGAGCTTCTACCGGGGTGTCCAGAAGAACATGGGTCGATCGGCACTCTGCCTGTCCGGTGGCGGCAGCTTTGGCTACTATCACATTGGCCTGGTAAAGGCGCTTCTCGACGCTGGTCTCCTGCCCTCTATCATCACGGGCACCTCGGCCGGTGGGCTCATCGCAGCCCTGGCATGCACACGCACAAACGACGAGCTCAAGAGGCTTCTCGTCCCCGAGCTCGCCGACCGCATCACGGCATGCGAGGAGCCATTTCGCATCTGGGCTCCACGTGCGTACAGGACCGGTGCCCGCTTCGATCTCATCCAGTGGGCCGAAAAGGCGCAGTTCTTCACCATGGGATCCCTGACCTTTGCAGAGGCCTATGCTCGCACAGGCAAAGTGCTCAACATCTCCGTCATTCCCTCGGACCGGCACTCGCCCGTCAAGCTGCTCAACTACCACACGGCGCCCAATTGCATCATCTGGAGCTCCCTTCTGGCCTCGGCCGCCGTCCCGGGCATCCTCAACCCTGTCTGCCTGATGCAAAAGACAAAGTCGGGCCATGCCGTACCCTGGAACTGGGGCCATCGATTCAAGGACGGCAGCCTGCGCGTCGACATTCCCCTTCAGGATCTCCACTCGCTCTTCAACGTCAACTATCCCATTGTGAGCCAGGTCAACCCGCATGTGCACTTGTTCTTCTTTGCTCCAAAGGGCATGCCGGGCCGTCCCGTGGCCCATCGGAGGGGCAAGGGATGGCGGGGCGGCTTCCTGCTGAGCGCGAGCGAGCACGTGCTCAAGCTCCACCTCTCGATGAACTTCAAGATCATCCGCGACCTCGACCTGCTCCCCGCCATCCTGGGCCAAGACTGGTCCTCGGTCTTTCTCCAGCAGTTTGGCGGCGCAGTGACAATCTGGCCAAAGACGCGGGCCTGGGACTGGGTGCGCATCCTGACGGATCCCGACCGAAAGGAGCTGACGAGGATGATGCGCGTGGGTCTCAGCGTCACCTTTCCCAAGCTGGTGAGTCTCCACGTTTCTGTCAGCTACCAGAGAATAGGAATTGATCACTGACGTCGATGGCAGCACATGATCGAGAACCGGGTACGGCTGGAGCGAGCCATCGAGACGGGCCGGCGGGCGACACGAAGCGCATTGCGCAGCAGGAGAGCAAAGAATGCCGCTGGCGCTTCGCTTCCCATGACGCCCTCGTCCATCAGCAGGGGCCCCCTGTCGGCGGCTGCAGAATCATTTGGAGGCGTAGAAAGCGCGCCAATGTCGACGTCCACTTCACAAGAGCAAGACGCCAAGCGGCCGAATCTGTCCGACACCGACGGAACAAACGAGGAGTCGTACAAGCCCATGCGCGGACCGCTACAGCGTCTGCAGACTGGGGCTATAACGCCGGGGTACGCCACGACTCCAGACGAAGTCGGCAACGGAGGGTTCGCAGAAGTATCTACGCCCGGCGAACTACTTCCAAGGGACATCCGAGCACGGTCGCTTGGCATGAACGACGGCGTGGATGTGCGAGACGGCGGAAGAAAAGCAAGACGATTCCGCGAGGAAGAGGAGGGAGACGAGGATGACGCATCCTCGGCTGGCGGCGAACTCGTTACCAACGACTTTGCACTCACGCCGAGGAAGCCTTCAGCACTCGACGAGCCCTTGACGGCAGCGGCTCTCAGCCCCATGCGCAGCAATACCCACGACAAGAGGCAGGGCTCCAACGATGACTGGAGCACGCGGGGAAGCATCCGCAGAAAGGACGGCATGCGGTGGCTCAACGACCGCGCCAACATGGACGAGCTCGACGATGGCAACGGCTCTGATACCAGCAGCAGCAGCGATGCCGAGGACTAGGACTCCATGTACTGTACAATTACCGTAGTTTGTTCTAATTTGGGTAGGCGTACACATCGAATCTATAGATTATTATAGGAGTTGCTGCTGAGCAGGCGTCGGGGGTGCATGAACAGGCACATCAGGTATGCTCTTTGCCTTTTCTAGGCACCGCTTCTCACTCCTTGGCGAACATATCCTCTCCCCTTGTCTGACATCCTCCCTCCATCACACACACTCACCAGCGACTGACCTGCAAAGACTCCTCAACTTAGAGATACCTTTCGACGAATAAACCTACAACATGACGCTTCCAGAAGCAAGACCAACCTCCTTCTTCTCCTCCCTTTCCCTCTCGTCGTTGTGCGAGGCCCTGCCTTCCCAAACGCAAGACGATGCGCTGCCGTTCCCGCCACTTCCTGGGGAGATTATTCTACGGATTGTTCAGCTCGCTACTCGTCAGGCCATGTACAGCTACAGCACCCGCAGCCGCAATGGGCAATTGATGAGCCCCATCTACTCGTACAGGTATAATTGCCAAGGATGCCATGGCGCCCTGATCCAGCAGCTTCCCGATCCCTTGGACGACATGTTCCGGACTCCGCGCGATTCGTCCGACACGTCTCGAGAAGAAGAAAGGCAGCAGCGGACGCTCAAGTCGCTCTGCATCCCCCCCGATGAGCGATATCAGCACCTCTGCCGAGCGCCGGCGCGCGACACGTTTACGATAAAGAGCTTGCTTCGGGTCTGCAAGGACGTGAGGAGATGGACGTTGGAAGAGGCACTCCATACTGTCATATTGAGCAACGAGCGGACATTTGGCAGTTTTGTGAGACTTCTTCGGCGCGGTGGAGAAGACGGCGGCTGGTTATCGCTCGATCTCAGAGAGAGGGTCAAAAGACTGTGGATTTCTGGTGCGTCGACGGAAGCAGATTCAGCGGATGAACAGGGAAACGTACTGACAGATTTCTTGACAGGCAAGTTGCTACAATCAACCTTTGTCTCGACGCAACTCTACCAATTTATACTCCCGCTGCTGTACCGACTCGAAGCATTGAGCATCTGCAACGCCTCAACCGCCAATACTTTCACAGAACGCGCCGGCGTCCGCCAGCCGTACCACAACTTTGTCTTTCAGGAGACGTTCATTCCAAGCTTCAACACAGGCAGGATCCTCGGCTTTCCGTGCGAACGAGTCGAGGCCGACGTGAATGATCTGGTCGCAAGACAGGAAATTATGGATTTTCTCGTGGATGAGAGTCCTGCGCCTCCTTCGCCAGCACGATTCTCTGACAAGAACTTTCCAGCACCGTTCGGGACATTCTTACGGACGTTGACGCTCACGAACACCCTCGTGCCTAATTTTGAGGAGACGTTTGAGGAACGAGGCGGAAGAAGAGCAAATCCTTTTCTCAATGTCGAGCATCTGCGACTCATCATGCCTCTTGTTCCGCTACGCGGAAGTCAATATCAACGAGGTCCGCCGAACTGGAAGCTGCTCTCAAATCTTGTGCCGAAGCTAGGGTCTGGACCGGGTCAGGAAGGGATGCTGAAGACGGTGGAGCTGATCGAACCGTGGCCGTCAGCTCTGGGCGCAGTTCCCAATGCGACTGGCCTCGAGACCCAGAGGTCTCTCTTTGACGCCCTTGTCGTCTACCCGCATGCAGCAGGAAAGGCGACTAAAAACGTGAGGCCCATCCGTGTCGTCGTCTCGTCCTACGATCCCGAGACGTTCTCTGATTTCTACGTCGATTGGCAAATTACGAGGGCCTACTACAACGCACCCCTGTCGAGTGCTTCGATGCCAGGCGCGCCCAAGAGAAGAACGGGCGTCCCTCCCACCATCGAGATCCGGTCGTTGGCGCACACAATGTCGCGCAACTGGGTTGGCCAGTGGGGTGCAGAACATCAGCAAATTATTGCGAGCTGGAATCTCGAGGCATGGCTCGACGAAGATCGCTCTATCGGGCCCAGTGACCCTTACTTTGACTCTTCCACCGACTCATTCACCGACTCGTCCCCCGACAAAGCCGACAACGACCCTCGAACTGTCATTCTTTAGCCCTCTTCCTTGCTCTTTGCCTAGATCTACTACAATCGTTCATGTATCGTGATTATATTGCTGCAAATCTAGAGATAAATGCTTAGGAAAAGGAGTAGGTTGAGTTATGTGTCCGAGCGGTGATATGTGGTTTTATTGTCAAGTTCCTAAGAGTCGGCATCGGCATCTTTAGCCGTAGCCTCATCATTCTTCTCCTTCTCTTCCTCCTCTGCAGAGACAGGGGCGCTGCCTTGCATGACCTCGGATTGAACCGGCTCTGTCGTCGACTGCTGCTGCTTCTTCATCAACACAATTTTACGGCTCCTTGTCGCGCCGAGAACTGGGTCCTCTGCCGCGCGCGATTGCTTTTCTTGGTCGTCGTTAGGAGTGATGCCCGTCATTGTGGCCGCGTACCTGCTCTTCGCCCTGATTCTTTCGCCGTACTTGATCAGGATGAACGGCAGAGGAACAGCGAGCGCCAGAAGGCAGGCAAGGAGAAGACCGGCAAATGGAATCGTAAGCGTGTTGAACATCTGCGTCGTAAAGAGCGGGAACGAGGCTGCCAAGAGATTGCGGACAAAGCCTTGGGCAGAGATGGCACTGGCGCCGTACTCAGATCCTGTTGCAAGGACACCATTGTTAATTTTCTGTTTGGTAGCGGGAAAGGGTGACGTCAGTGCTCACCATATGCGTCGCTGAGGTAGTTCTGAACGGCGTCAAAGACAAAGTAGATTCCCATGATGAGAAGTACGAGGCCAATCTCGGGACCCATCCAGTGGACGTGCTTGTACGAGGTGAAGGCGAAGATGAACATGCCGATGGTGCTGAGGATGCCCCCAACGGTGGCGTAGTAGAGGCGAGCCTCGGGGACGGGAACGCCACCATTCTTGGCCCGTGCGTTATCGTAGAGCTTGACGGCGTGGAAGTTGATGCCCCAGGCGAGGAAAGTGCCGATGATTGGGCCGATATAGGCCAGGCCTCCCACACCCGTGCCCCAACGGTGCAGGCCCTGGAAGACCAAAGGGATACCGCTGAAGAGGGCAAAGATGAGAGCCCACTCATAGGCGAGCCAGAGGCTGAAGGTAAAGACGACCGGCTCGCGAACAAGGAGGAGTGCGGCACGCGTAGTCGAAGCATGGAGGAGAGCCTTGAGCGAAGGCGCCTCGAGTTCCGTCGGGGCACGGTAGCGCTGGTCGCCCGTCTGCTTGCGGAGCTTCTTGGCCCTACGAGTCAAAATAACGCTTCCTCGCGTCTCGCGCAGGAAGATGAGCTCGATGATGAAGACGGCGCCATTGACGATGAGCTGCACCCACTCGATCCAGCGCCATCCCTTTTGCTGCTCGATGAAACCATTGTACAGGGGAGCGCCTACCGTTCCCAGCACAGCCACCAACGAGAAGAGTGCGACTTTGTTGCCTCGCTCCTCTGTCCGCCAGATCGACGCCAATGTTCCGGGAACAATGGTCGTTCCTGTGGCGCCAAAGGCACCGAGGATGAAGCGCGAGACCAGCACCGTGCCGATGTTCTTGGCCAGAGCGATTGGGATGAAGAAGAGGACGAAGCCGGCGTACGAGAAGAGATAGACGGGGGCTGCGCCGATGAACTCCGAGAGCGGGCCAAGGAAGAGGGGCACGATGGAAAAGGCGGCGTTGAACAAGAACAAGCCAACCTGACCAACCTCTGCGCTCACTTGAAACTCTCTGGTCATCTCCTGCAAGCCGCTGGCGTACCCTGCGGTGGCAAGACCGATGAAGAGGCACATGACGCAGAGCATGGCCGTCATCATGTTCTTCTTGGCCTTGGGCCAATTGAGCGGGTTCTCTGGGTCATCGTCTCCGTCCCAGGTCACGAGGATAATGTTCCCATCTTGAGCGCCGTGTGGAAGTTCGAAGCTAGGCTTCTCGGAATCTCCTCCGTTCTTCTGAGACAATTTCCTTTTAAAGAAGCCTCGTGGAGAGGAAGCGCCAGCCTTTTCCTCCGTCGAGGGACGTCGGGATGCCGCTGGTGTTGTACCGGACGGCGTCGGTCCGCCGGCAGGCGTGGTGCTCGCTGTCACGTCGGCATCCCCGTCGTTGTGGGCATCGGCGGTGGCGTATCTCTCCCCCGATGGGAAGAAGTTTGAGTGGATCGAAGTGGCCTTGAGCACCATCTCTCCGTCTCACTCGCAAATGTAGGAGGATGTAGGGGTCACACAGTCGTGTGAGCCGGTGAGAAGAGAAATTGTCAGGGGCACTGCTCCTTCTTGTACTTTTCTATCCAACACCCCTTTCCTCTTCGAAGCTTCTTGGGGCAGAAAAGTCCCCGGTCTTTATTGGCTTCTGGAGCTCCCGGGGCCCAGCCCGGGGCTCCCTTTCCGTGCCGACAAGGCAATAGCAAACAGTCATTCAAATGCTTCTCGCCCTCTGATGCATCCATGTCTTCTTAAGCCTTTTCTCCGATCACGAAACGATTCAATTGCCTGGCCTTGACCTTTCGACGGAAGGAGCTGACGAGCATCTCGTTGAGGGAAAGAAAAAACGCCGGAACGTCTAGATTAACCCGAGGGTCTCAAAAAATTCCACATCAGATTAATTCCGTGGCTGCAGCCTTTTTTTTTTTTTTCGTAATGACAACCGACAAGATCCGACTGGCCGGGCTTCTTCTGGGTTGGAAGTCCGTTGATCTTGGTACGCGCGACGTCATCGGAACTGCATCCAGGCTCTGTCAAGGAGGAGGAGGCTCTGGCTCCTATCGTAACTGAACGTGCCCTCTGTCATCTTTGCCACTTCCACTCTTCCTTGTTTGGCATTTCTGGCTTGAGACGGTTTCGCTAGCTCTGCTAGAATCGCTAGCAGCAAGCCTCGTCCTTGACAGTAGTGCGTATGTGATTCAGTTCTGCGCGTTTTGCTCTACATCATTTACGACAGGGTGGCTTTGCTGCAGACCCTTGGTCCTGGCTGCGCTAGGCTGCCGGCTTGCCTTGATCGGTCGCGTGGTTTGTGCAGCGTGAGCATCGTCTGGTACGATGTTGGCAGATTACTTGAACAATAGCAAAAGGTGCGAAGTGGCAGAAAGTAAGTAGCACGTAGCGTACTGTACAGTAGTAGTAGTACGTAGTAGCTGCCGTGTTCGTTGCATCGTTGGGAATTCGACCGCGACCAAGATTTTCGCCGCACAGCTCGTCTGCTGCTCTCTCTATTCTTGGCCACTAGCGGCGCTCTAACCTCGGTCCAACTTCGGGCGGAAGAACGTTTTTACTTTTGTTTTCGCCTTTCCAAAAAAAACCAACCCAAAATCGACTTGAGTAATCCGGCAAAAGCACCGCTGTGGGACAGCATGTCGAGGCTTTCGAGGAGAGGCGAGGGGATATGTCTGTGTATGCCTAGCCTTGTTTTTCGGTCCTGGCTTGGTGTGCCGGAGAGCGGCTGGTGTGTGTAGCCAAGAGGCCAGAGGCGAGGAACACACCGAGGGATTCCGGACAGGCGGGGTGGGATGACGCCCGCTTGTGCTGCTTGGCTTGACGTTCGCAAGGTACCGAATTGAACGAGGAGAGACAATAATAATGTGGTGCCCCAGATCGAAGGTTCCTTCTTGCCTGATTCTTTCTTTCTTGACCCTTTCTATAAAGGCAGGAGGAGGGGCAGCTGAAGACCCATCACTTCCCCGCTCTGTCCCCCTCTCTTCACATCCTCACTCAAAGCACCTCGTTCGCGGTAGCATCATGGGTGGAGCATCTTTCGCAAAGCCGCCGGGGCCTGTCGTCGGAGAGACGAGACTCTTCTCGAAGGCCAACGTTCGTCCGCTTCGTGAGTTGACGAGGCAAAAGCTCCAGCTAGTCTGAACGAGGAAAGGGAAACTGAACTGTTCCTCCACCATCAGTTTTGTGCTCGATTGCCGTCTTTGGCGCTGTCCTCTATGGCTACGATGGAACGTGAGTGACGAAGAGGTATCAGGCGGCCCGCCTTGTGCTGACACCCTCCTCGTAGATACTGGACGGGCCTGCTTGAAATGCAAAAGTTCAAGGAAGACTATGGTACCCCAGGCGTCGATGACCAAGGCCAACCAACGATCGACATTACCTCTTCGCAGAGGGCTGTCCTGACGTCGATCATCCAGGCCGGTGAAGTGGTCGGTGCCCTCCTTGCTGGACCTGTCGGCGATCGCTTTGGCCGACGCGGTGGTTTCTTCTACGCCGTCTTCCTCCTCACGCTCGGTTCCGTGCTTCAGTTGATTGTCGCCGGCAGCATTCCCCTCCTCGGAGTCGGACGAGCCATTCTGGGCATGGGTGTGGGTGCCGTCGCAAACAGCACGCCCCTCTACCTTGGTGAAGGTGAGTGTCAAGGTGTCTGCTTGCAGTGATCCAGGCAGCTGACCCAACTGTTTCTCTCAGTATCACCTAATGCTATCCGAGGTGCCGTCGTCGGCTCATGGCAACTGCTGCTCTCCATCGGACAAGTCATCGGAGCTTGTGTCTCGCAGGGAACCAAGGATCGGACCGACACTGGCGCATACAGAATCCCGATTGGCATCAACCTTGGTTTTGCCCTGGTCCTCTTTATTGGTATCTTCATTCTTCCCGAATCACCTCGATGGCTCGTCACCAAGGGCCGCGACGAACAAGCTCTCAAGTCACTGCACCGCATCAACTGTGGACAGCCAGACCCAACGGCGGTCATCGAGGCGGAATACAAGAGCTTCGTTGACGCCAAAAGGGAGGAAGACGAGATGGGAAAGATGGGCTGGGGCTCGCTCATGCACGGCGTCGAGCGTCGCAAGCTCCTCATTGTCTGTGGCACCCTGACAGCACAGCAGATCTCGGGCGTTCAGTTCATCTTCTCGTACACGACCACCTTCTTTGCCAACAGCGGTGTCGACGACGCCTTCCTCATCACCATCATTGTGGACATCATTCAGGTCGTCGGCGTCCTCTGCAGCTTCTTCCTCGTCAACCGATTTGGCCGAAGACCCCTGCTGCTCTCCACGTCGGTCCCCATGTTCATCGCCCTCTTCGTCTGCGGTGGCCTCGGCACAATTCCCACACTGGAGCGGAACACGGCGCAGAATCGCTGCTTGATCGCCATGATTTGCATCTACGTCTTCTTCTTCAACCTGGCGTGGGGTCCACTTGCGTGGAGCATCGCCTCTGAATGCGCCGTGGGCAGCAATCGGCAGAAGCTCATGTCGCTCGGCACAGCCTGCTTCTTCATCTCTGCCTTTGTCGTGGCCTTCACCCTGCCCTACCTCTTTGACGACGACGAGGCTGGCCTTGGTGCGCAGATCGGCTGGATCTATGGAGGCGGCATGCTCATCGCCATTGCTTTCACGTGGTTCTGCATCCCCGAGACGCTCGGCAGGACCCTCGAGGAGATCAACGAGATGATCAACCGCAGGGTGCCCGCGAGAAAGTGGACGAGCTACATGACCGAGGTCGAAGCCGACGGCGCCTTCTCGCCTGACATGCACAAGCAGTCGCTTCCAAGCTCGGGAGAGGGAGAAGACGACGACGACCTCAAGGCGCGAACAGACGGCAAGAAGTCTTCGACGCCCGGCGCGGACGAGACAACAGCTGACGTCAGGGACGCGGAGGAGCGTCTATAGATGAACTTCCTTTGGTATTTACGCTCTCGACTTTCCACGACTCATTGACGACCTTTTCTTCGCCACTCTTGTATTCCACCCGTGCAATTATCACTCTTGATTGCCTTGCATTGTTTCATGGGTGACAGTACAGCGGTGAGCATTCACAATCGTTGCCAGGAATCGGACCCTGCTCCATAAAATTTGTCCATAAAGTGAGGGCGCCTGTCTCTACTTGAGAAAGGGAAAGGGATGAAGGACATCTGCGGTATTTGCCAAACATCCTATCCATCCAGCGAAATGCTCATATTGCCTTTGTCTCTCGGGACGTTGCTTTCTTCGGCAACCTGCTGGTGCTCCTGCGAGGGCGGAGCGCCGCTCTCCTCGTCGACGCTCTGCTCCCTCTTCTCGCTCAGCTTCCGCAGCGTGCTGACACCTCCTGCAGACCCGAGGCCGATCATGCTGCGTCGCTTGTCCAGAGCACTACGTCTGGCCTCTGCCGTCGTTTGGCTCGGTCCTGTCGCGCCTGCAGCGGCCCCTGATCCGCCCTGCGCATCTGTCAAGGACAAGGACGAGACGCGACCCAGATGGACGATGGTCCAGAAAGTAAATGACTTTGACGAAGACTTGTCGCCCGATGCGCTGTCTGCCCTCTTCGTTCTGTCCTCTTCCTGATCAGGCTCAGGCGAGTAGGTATAGGTGACCTGGAGAGGAAACTGGATCTCGCCCTTTGCCTCTTTCCCCAGCACGCACTCAAAGGCAATCGTAGTCTCGTGACCCTTTCTCTTCAGGATGCCGTCGCCCTTCCTCCTCCTCTCCTTGTTCCCACCCATGTCTGTCCTGCTTCGCTTCTGCTCGCGATCGTCGTTGAAGTCGCCGTCATTGTCCGTCGAGACGTCGTAGTCCGCATCTCCTCCTCCCGCTCCTCCGCTGCTGCTGCCGACTCGAGTTCGATCTTCGCGATCGGTCGCCTGATCAAGGAGCTCGGAATCATCTTCTTCCAGCTCCCAAGCCTCGTTGAAGGCCGAAATGGGGAAGGTGCTCGTAGAAGGTGACACCTGCCAGTGTGGTCGAGCGGATGAAGAGCTCTGTTTGCTTGGCGATACTGGCACTTGCGCCTCCACTTCTGCTTTGGGATTGGTCCTTTCGCTGTCGTTCGAGTGCCGCCCAATGGCGAGACGCACGACCATCGCATCGTCCAAGGGATTTGAAAAGATGGCTTCGTAGAGGTATGACCGGCCTGGAACCAAGCTGTCCTCGTTGACAGCTGCACTTGACCCAAAGAGGCCGCTGACGGAGCCAGCCACGAGCCTCCGACGTGCTAGCGTCCCTCCACTGCCACTGCTCGAGCCACCTGCGAGGACGCTTCTCCTTCTCTCCTCCATCGTGGCCGGATTGCTATTGCTTTGTCCCGTCGAGAGCGGCACAGGAGGCTTGATCTGGATCTCTGGTAGATAGTTGAGGGCCATGAGCTTGATCTTGAAGCGATTTGACGTCGCCTTTGGATCCGGCTTGACGATGATGTGTCGGCAGGTCGGGCATCGCTTCGTCTGCTTTGTCTTCAGGAGAACTCTAGTCGGTCGCAGATCGCTAATCGCAGGATTTGATTAGTCCCAAGAGCACTTGCCGTCAAACACTAGCTACGGCACTCGACATACCTAACTTTGAGACTCTCATCCCATAGCGAGTCCCACCGCTGTGCCAGACTGCTGAGCATCGTCTCGTCCGTCTGCTTGCGCGCGAACTCGAGCCTGTTCTGTTCCTTTCGCCCCACAATGCCAAGAGCCCTGCCATCATCGAGGTCTTGCTGAGGTCCTGCGAACCTCCTCGCGTCTCTTCCGTGATCAGGCGACGTGAGGGCCTCGTACGGTCTGAATTCCTCCGTGGCTTGCTTGGCCACCGTCCTTCGCGTCGACCTTGAACGACCAGAGTACGAGGGCATGAAACGAGGGTCATTGGCCAGCGAAGGGACATCGCGGAGCAGACGACTGGACCTTGCCGCGGCAGCAGCTGCTGCCGTCTGCGCCGCCGATGTGCTGCCTCCTGTCTTGTCCTGCGTCGACGAAGCTGGAGCCTGCGTGCGCACGTAGGTCTCGAAGTGTGCCCGCAGCTGGTTGAACTCGATGTTTTCGGTTGCGCTCTCTTCAATTCTCTGCAGTTGCACTTTGTCACGGATCAGTCTCGTTTCAATGGCATGGACAAGGATGCAAAAACCTCACAACTCAGTCCAGTGGGCTTCTCAAAGGTCAAGCCGACTTCCTTGCTGTCCCATCTGCACACCGTGCAAGTGAGGTAGTATGGCGGCTCTCCCAGACTCGCAGACGGTGATGTCGGGTCCCAGTCATCGTCTGGGTGTCCTTTTGGGTCCGAAGGGACGACGTTCAAGGTATGGGTGCATACAGGACAGGTGAAGCAATTGCGAGCGCACCGCGCCCTCTCCGTCTTGACGCTTGCTGCAGGCACATCAAAGAGACAGTTGGGGCAGTAATAGCTGCCCACATCAGCAGTCACGCAGAGCGAGCATCGGATCGAATCACACTCTTCGCAAAAGTAGAGTGAGCTGAGTGGGTAGGCGCTCGATGAGGGAATGGGTGGCTTGACCTGCGACAAGGCCAAGGGTGCGAGCGACGGTGCCGAGGAGGAGGACGAGGATGAGGAGGAAGCTGAAGTGTGCTGGAGATAGGCCGGAGTGGTGCTGCATGGGCAATGATAGAGGACCCTCGGCGCCATGGCGGCACGGATCGTCCTGCGCCGTGGCTGGGTGTTGGTCTTCTCGTCAAAAACTGCATCGCGCACTGACCCGTCAAGTTTGAGTTGATCGACCACGTGTCGGCTCATGCACCGACACTCGAACCAGGGCAAGCCGCATCACTGGCGTCCATTGACATCTTCTCCCCCCCGCGGCACCCCCCGACGTTGCAACTCCGACTTGGAAAGAGGGGGCCAAAAGGTAGACCAAAGGGCACTCCGGCTCGCTCGCAGAGATCCTCAAGAAAGAGGATACGCGCTCAGCTTGCCCGCGCGCCCTGGCCGCGTGACAAGAGGCAGTCGGACGAGGAAGAGCGAGGCAGCTTCGGATTCGCCCATCTATCGACCAGTCGAAGCACCTCGTTGCGTCTCTGCAGA
This sequence comes from Acaromyces ingoldii, assembly GCF_003144295.1. NCBI lineage: Eukaryota > Fungi > Basidiomycota > Exobasidiomycetes > Exobasidiales > Cryptobasidiaceae > Acaromyces > Acaromyces ingoldii. The sequence continues at coordinate 2,144,153 of NW_020290247.1, forward strand.
GGTCAGAATGCTACCAGGGCTGAGCAACGTGCTTCGGCGTGATCGCGAAAAGGCGCGAGGGGCCCAGAATGCGGAAGGCCAATCGCAACACCCGGCAAGCCCGCCATCGGGACCTTCGCCAATCCGACGAGAGGGTAGCTTCAGTTCTTCCTCGGGTTCGATCGGCTTCAACGGCGCCTTTGCTCCAGCGGGCACCTCCCCCTACAACTCGCCGTATGGAGGTACTCCGCCGCAGAGTGCTGGCACCCTGCCACAAGGCAGGAGACCGGCCGTGCCAGCATCTGGCTCGGTGCCAGCGATGCCTCCCCTTCCAGCCGGAGCGTCTTCCTACGGGCGACCGCCGCCGCTTCCCAGCCCACAACACAGCATGCTCCCCGAGGAGCACAGAGCGATGGAAAAGGAAAGGGAGAGGCTAGCGAGGGAGAGGCTTGTCGCCGAGACTTCTGCCACCTCGCCGACCTCTTCGACAAGAACGACGCAGCAGCAACAGCAAGCTACTTCTCCTCAGTCTGTGCAAGCAGTACCCCTGCCTTCCTCCACCTCTTCTTCAGCATTGGGTATGCAAGATCCGACAGTGATGCGGGTGAGTCTTGGTGCCGCGCTGTCGTTACTCTTCCCAGTCAGAGGCAATATACTGACATCACTCAAATGACAGTACTCTACTTCGCATATGGAATCATCAGTCACACGGTTGCTGGTAGCTACCAAGATGCTCCTGGAGTCTTTGACAAAGTGGTCCATCGGCCAGCGGACCGAGTCGCAGGTCTCTGATGTCTATGTGCGGCTCGGCAACGACTTTGGCGTGGCAAAGGTGGCATTTGGGAGCTACGGCATCGACATGAGCGACTTGGCGTCTGTGCCTGACGACCTCCGAGACTGCCTGGAGCAGTGCCTGTCCGAGGATGCCTCGCCAGCCGTGCTGGATGTTCACCTGCCCCGGATCCGGCAGATTGTCGTTAGCCTGCTTCAAGGCCTCAAGGCCAAGCAGGCTGAATACAAGGCCGTTTTGCATCAATCTCGATCCTCCTCAAAAGCAAGTCGGGAGCAGAGCAGCGGCCACGTCAAGAGAACCTCGAAGCTGAGCCAATCAGAGTCTGCTCCAGCCCGTACAGAGACAGAGGACGGAGATCCACAGCGATCCAAAAGCTCGGGCCAGTCTTCGAGGGGCTCCGTTGGGCTACAGAGGAGGCTCGATCAGGAGACAGCGAAGCGGCCTACAGCTGCTCCACCGATCGATGACATTGTCAACAGCGCCGCCAGAGGAGGCGTGTCGTCAGTGCCCGCTCAGAGGTCAGATAGCAGCTCTTCGCTGCCTAATCGAGATGCAGAGGCGACCTCTTCGACGGGAAGTCACCCTGCCGGGCCCCGAAAGCGAAAGAGCCAAAAGGACCGAGGTACAGAAGAGGCTCATTCGAAGACGCCCTCGACATCAGCCATTGAGTCTGGTGATCGACCGGAAGAGGCGAACAAATCTGCTGATGGCCTCGTGCGCCACTCCCTCGTCGATGCGCCAGCTTCAAGCGAGCCATCGTCGACGACAGCACTGCCGCCTCCCTCTTCGTATCGGCCGAGCGGGAGCATGTCGCGGCCCTCCCGCAAGTCGCCTCGCAGCGGCTCACGCGAGCTACCATCCTCGTCGGCGGACGTCAGCACGGAAGAGGTGGCCGATCCAGCCGACCCATCCCTGCGAGCTCTGAAGCAGCGCGATGCTCTCGAGCGAAGGGCAAGCAAACGCTTCAGCGCATACACTTTCAACAAGATGGGCGTTGGGCTCAACCAGGGCTTTGGCATGAGCTCCTTCAATCTTGGTTCGAATGGTGCTCAGAGCCCAATGCCAGAGAGCAGGAGAGATAGCCCCAGCCACTCCCGCGTTGGCTCGCGACGCCTGCAGATGCGGGCAGGCAACGAGACGCCCGACGACTTGACGACGAAGAAGGGAAGCGTCGACTACTTTGGACGGACGCCAACGGCCCAGCGACACAAGGGCGGTGCTTTGTCGGCATCAGATGCGATCCAGGAGGTCACATCGCCCGATGTAGGCGCAAGTGATGACGGGCAATCACGTTCAAAGTCACATTCTCTCGATGACAAGGCAAAGAAAGATCCCTCTCCTGAGCAATCGAGCGTGACAAGCCCAAGAGAAGGCAGGCTTGCTCCTCCTACGGTGCAGCAGCAGGCCATGAGCAGTACCGAGTCGCTGCCCTTTGTCGATGCTCAAGGGACGAGCCCCGACCATGAGCCTCAGGACATGCCACCAATCCCCACGTCTTCGCTGCACAACATCAATGGCCCGCAGCCTGCCATGCCGCCGCTGCCTACTCCTGCAGAGCGGGCCAAGCTGGATGCAGCGCAGAACCTGGGCTCGGCCTCGCGGTGGCTTGCCAACCCAGCCTCCCAAAAGGGCATCACCGACGCGGCTGACGGCTCGACACCAAAGGTCTCTTCATTTCCTCAAGCATCCACCTCTTCCAATACCTTGGGCGTCTTTCTGCAGCTGGGTAGGCAGACGCGAAGGGCAACGTTGGAGCTAGACCCTTCGGCTCCTTTGGGTGGTTTGACGATTGGGAAGCTCAGGATGCTCTTCATGGATCGTTTCACCTACTCGCCCGGTAAGGACGACTTTCCCGCCATCTACATCAAGGATATCAGCAGCGGTGTCTCGTACGAGCTCGAAGACCTGGCGGATGTAGGCGAAGGATGCGTTCTGACGCTTAACATCGAGCGTGAGTATAGCCTTTCCCTCAAAGCTTTATGGAAAGTAAAGCGACTGACATAAGATCACTTTCTCCTTCTCCAAAGCCCTCGACCAAGTCAAACAACATCTTGACCTTTCGCTCGGGACCATCAGCCGAGAGCTGCGAGAGCTCAAGGCGGCCGTCTACGATCGAGAGCGCGACTCTGCTAGGGCTCTTGCGAATGCGACGAACAACTACGCAGGAGGGACCATTTCGGCTCAGCTGCCCCCCACGACGCCAAGCAAGATAACTGACGCACAATTCGCCATGGCGGGTGCACGTGTGGCGCAGTACAAGCGTCAGACAATGATGCCCTCTCGAGACGAGGGTGCCGTCAACGGCGGTGGCGATCACGCTACCTCTTCTACGGGGGCATCGACGCCCAATTTGGGAGCAGGCCGCTTTGCTGGTGACCTGAAGATGCAGTACGAAGAGGTGCAAAACGTGCGGAGGGAGTTGGCCATTCTTCGCCAAATTCAGGGCGACTTCAATGGCGACATTGGAGCTCTACTTGCGAGTCTCCGCGAACAATCTGCCAAGGTCCGAGCGATTGCGGCCACGGAGTTACCGACGGAACGAAACTTTATTGTTGCGGGCAAGTCTCGCCTGGACACGTCCAGCCAGGAAGTTCTGACGCTCGTCGAGGATCTGTTGGATACGGTGGACGATCTCAAGCTCGATGTTATCCAGCGCGGCGTCAAGCCTAAGCCTGCGACGATGAAGTCGATTTCGCAAGACATTCAGAAGGCGACAAAGGGACTCGAAGACCTCGAAAAGTACGTGGAGACTGTCAAACCGTCCTGGAAGAAGACGTGGGAGTCGGAGTTGCAAAATATCGTCGACGAGCAGGAGTTCCTGAACCACCAAGAAGGGCTAATTCAGGATCTCAGAGAAGACCACGGCGCACTCATGGAGGTCTTTGAGAACATTACGCAGGTCGTCAAGCTCCGTGGTGTGCAGAGGGGCGTCATGATGGGCGCAGATGAGAAGCCAGACCGGAACGGTGGCGCGATCCCAGGTGTCGCCGCGCTCAGACCCTATCACCCGCCTCCGCCAGAAGAAGGCCACGAGGGCCTGTCTACGGTGATGCTCGAAGTGAGATCACAGGCCGTTGACCATGAGAAACGGTTGAGGGCTCTTCAGACCGCTGAGCGGAACCGGCAAAGGGAAAAGGCAACCAAGACGGACGAGTTCGAGAGCGCCTTGAAGGGCTTTGTGGATGGCAAGGCACTCAGAAAGACGGGAGGGCACGAGGAGGCTGAGCGGGTCCGGCAGAAGAGGGACAAGCTCACGATTCAAGCCATGTTTGGAGGTGGAGGGAGTGGAGGCGCACCTGCCGAGGTCAGCAGCCTCCCGCCGCCGGGCAAGCTCGTCTTAGGAAAGCAATCGCAGCAGAGTGGCAGTGGCACAGGAGACGAGGATGAAGGCCTGGGGAGCTACGAAGTCGACGACAATGATGGTGGAAGTGGATAGTCTTCATGTCTAGTATTTTTCTCAAGGTGCTCCATCTCTCATTACTCAATCTCAAGCTTGGAACACAGTAGTATTGATGGCATGATTCTAAGCGAAGGAAACACAGCGAGAGAGATCAATGCATTCACTACTCGTCTTCATCGTCGTCGACAGGTGAGGCTTCCATCTTTTGCGACGAGCGCCGCCGCTGCTTCACTTTCTCTTGTCGCTGCTTGGTCTTCTCCACCAGCACGGCGTCTTCATCGTCGTCAAAGACCGATGCTGAAGCGTCTTTGCCCTTCTTCTTCTGAGTCCTGTCGGCCTGAGTTCCATTCTTGAAGGTCGACGTCTCTGACCTGCCTTCTCTCTCCTCGCCCGCCTTGGTCTTTGTGCTCTTGTGCGGCTCGACCTTCAGCTTGCAGTAGAAGAAGCCGTCCATGTTGTGCGTGTGGGGATAGACGCGCTTCGCCAAGTTCATCCTCGCATCGAAGCGCCGCTCCCGGTAGGCCGTGAAGCCGTCCCTGCCGACCTGCACGCCACTGTCAACAATCTTGACGTTGGGTCGCTTCTTGAGAGCATAGTCAACCACGGCTTCGTCTTCGTCGACGAGAATCGAGCAGGTAGAGTAAACCACATAGCCACCCGTGGCGCTCTTTGGGTTGACCGAGTCGATGGCACAGAGGAGCAGCTGCTTCTGGAGGTGCGTTAGAAGCTGCAGATCCCTCTCAGACTTGTTCGCCTTGACACTGGGGTCCTTCGAGACGACGCCAGTGCCGGAGCAGGGCGAGTCGAGGAGCACACGGTCGAAGCCTCCGATCACTTTAGGGAATTGTCGCGCGTCGTAGTTGCAGACAACGACGTTCTTGCAGCCCAGGCGATGAACGTTTGCGCTCAAGCTCTTCGTTCGCGCCTTGTTGGAATCATTTGCGAAGACGACGCCGGTGTTCTGCATAAGCGCAGACAAGTAAGTCGACTTGCCGCCGGGCGCGCTAGCCATGTCCAGGACCCGCTCATTGGGCTGCGGAGCGAGTGCGATGCAGGGCAAAAAGGAAGAGGCGGCCTGGAGGATGTAGTGACCTGCGAGGTACTCTGGCGTCGCACCAATCGGCACCGTCGACTCGAACACTTGCAATCCGACCTTGGTCCACTTGCCCGCAATTGGCTCCAAATTGACACCTCGGTTAATGAGAGCCTGCGCAAGGTCACGGCGTCGGGTCCGGAGCGTGTTGGTGCGGATTGTGACGGGCCGCGGTGTCTCATTTGCCTCAAAGAGCTCGATAGCTTCTGATGGCGTAAACATGTTGAAGAAGCGCTCAGCCAGGAAACGGTTGTAGCCGTAGTAGTTGCAGACATCGTCGAGGAGCTGATCCACGTACTCGCTTCGGCTCCGGCCGTCGGTGGCGAGCTTCTTGAAGTTGTTGAGCACAGCGACAACTTCGTGAATCCGCATTTGCACAACCTGCAGGTCCGCGCCCTGCTCCTTTTCCCGCAGTCGGTCCTCCAGCGTCGGGAGAATGAAGTCATCTTTCATGCCTTCTTCATCCTCATCCTCCTCTTCTCCCTCGCCTTCCTCTTCATCATCGTCCTCTTCATCGTCGTCCTGCTCATCAGCGCCGCCTTCTTGGAGAGCTCCCTCGAAGTCGTCGGCATCTAGATCCCCTGCCTCGTCGTCATCCTCGAGCGAGTGACCCTGACTCTTGAGCAACTCTTCCAGCCTTTCCGCTTCTGCCAGCGCCTTCTTCCTCTGCTTGTTGCTCAGCTTCGTGCCCTTCTTTGGCAGGCCCAAGGCCGCCATCTCTTCGTCCGTGTCCAATGGCTCGGCTCCCTCTCTATCATCGACCTCGCCGGCAATGTCCTCTTCGCTGTCTCGTTCACTGCCGCCTTGCGCGTCTTCGTCGACATCGCTATACTCCACCTCGTCGTCTGATTCGTCCTCTTCGTCGCTCCCATCAAGATCAACGGCATCCAGTCCTTCGAACTCGTCATCGTCATCCTCTTCCTCCTCCTCGTCCGTATCTTCCTCGTCCTCGTCAAAGATGGAGGCTCGCTCTTCTTTCAGACCAGACTTTGCTGAAGTCCTTGCCAGCTTTTTCGGTTCTCTAGCGACAGATTCGTCTTGACTGTCGTCGTCAGACTCGTCGGCCTTGCGCTTCCCCTTTCCATTGATCTTGGACAGCGGCGCTGCAGGAACAGCTCCCTTCTTGGCGGCAGCAGGCTGAGACCTGGCCGATGCTCCCTTCTTCGGTCCTGCTCCCCTCTTTGCGGATCCAGGTTCCCGGAACGGCGCCGGAGGCGGCTGCTTGTTCTTTGCTCGTCGTCCCATCTTCTTTTGACTGAGTCGACGTTGGTTGTGTTGGCTTACCTTTCTTCTTCTGATCGGCTTGTCCTCTTCCCTCTTTTTTCGTCGAGCGAAGGAGCCAAAAAAATTAAAAATTTTGGAAGGCGTCGGCCGAATTGTCAGTATGGTGCACCCATAAAACGTGGCTTCGACGCACGGTGTTCGGATGTGGAGAGCTCCCCCGAGCCGGAACCGAAAGAAGATCAGGAGAGAAAAGCTCTGGGGTGAAGTCTGGGCTGCTGGTGGAGAAAGTGCTCTTCTTTTCTCCCTACCACAACCTTTAGATCTCAGGAGCCAAAGTCAGCCAGCCAGCCAGCCAGCCAGCCAGCCAGCCATGACTATCATCGTTCACCACCTCAACGACTCCCGCTCGCAGCGGGTGCTGTGGCTGCTCGAAGAGCTCGAGATCCCCTACGAGATCAAGAAGTACCAGCGTGAGCCCACCATGCTGGCGCCCAAGGCTCTGAGGGATGTGCATGCACTGGGCAAGTCGCCCGTGATCAGCGACACCGACAACGGCGACCGTGTCATTGCCGAGAGTGGCGCCATCGTCGAGTATCTCATCCGACGCTACGGCAGCCCAAAGGGCAAGGGCAGTCCCACGTCCGAGGATGGCCAGATCGACGACTCGTACTGGAGCCACTTTGCAGAGGGCACCCTGATGCCGACGTTTGTCTTCAAGCGTATCCTTACGGCCGTTCCTCAGCGAGTCAGCTTCCTCACCCGTCCTCTCGTCTCGCTCGTTACGTCACAAATCCTCTCCGCCTTTGTTGACCCTGAGAACAACCGCAAGGTCGAGTTCATCGGAAACGAGCTCAGCAAGAAGGCCGGAGGCTGGTTTGCCGGTGGCGACAAGGACGGTGGGCCCGTGAGTGTCCTTTCCCTCGTTCTCTTTGGTGTTGTGATCAGACTTTGTGTTGGCTGACTGGTGAACCTGCCCCCTGCCAGACTGCTGCCGACTACCAAATGCTCTTTCCTCTCGAGGCCGCCTGCGGAGGCCGGGTCCCCAATGTGCCCCAGTCCATCAAGGATTACGTCGCCAAGGTTCATTCTCGGCCGGCATACAAGCGGGCACTCGAGAAGGGCGGTCCTTACGCCTACGCCAAGCTGTAGTCTTTTCCCATTCGTTTCATCGTCGACTTCATGACGAGTTTTCTCAGTGTCGTTGCCTGGGGAATAGTACTTGATTGAAAGGCAACGAGAATCATTTAGAAGAGGCCAATTAATGACAAGTACCCCTTTTTTTCTTAACTTTCTTTTCCCTCTCCTTCTTGGCCATGGCCCTCGCCTTCTTTGTCGGGCCGTACGTGGTGTGGGACCGAAGCAAATCGAGCAGAGGGAGCTGCCAGCGGCAATCTCAGAACGTTATTGGTGAGAGTGCAAATGGGGTGTATCATGCAACTTCGCCGACATCGCGCTCTGCCGCGCTGTCTCCAGCGCTCTTTGCCGGGATACAGCCTTTGACGGCGTCGAGGAACCCTCGAGCCACCGCGGGGTTCCCGAGCTGAAGATCAGGCACCGTGCTCGTCAGTATGACACGATGTAAACGGCGGGAAAGAGGAGACGATACCCACCTTGAGAGCAAAGTGGACGAGCTGGCCGTCTTCCATCGCGACGATCCTGACAAACTTGTCCTGCTCGACATCGATCTTCATGCCGGCGAACAGATTGACATTGAGGATGAGCCTCAGCACACCCTCGGCTCGCATGACTATGGAGACACAGCGTAAGCAAGCAACAAGATGCCACTTAATCTGCACGACGGTGTTACATCACTTACCGAGTCGAGCTGAGCCAGCATCCTTCTTTGGCACATTGCACCGCACCGTCCCCGTTCCCCGCTCCTTCCAGCTCTTGTCGGCCGCCATCGTGTACAACTTGGCACGAGCTGAGTAGACGCTGGTTTCGTTCTCTTCTCCTGTCCGCACTGCGATATGAAGAAAGAAGATGGAATGAGTCAGTCGTTCTTGCTGCTGAAAGAGCAACTCACAGTCTGCTTCGCCCCGCTCCAGCTGTGTACTGAGCTTGTTCGTCGTAGTCGACTTGTCATTAGCAGCCCCGCCACCCTCTCGCAAGACATCGTCAAAGCTCCTCGGCTCCTTTTCCGCGACGCGCTTGGAGTTCTCGTCGGTTTGCTCCGCCGTGCCGTTCGCAACGGCATCGGCAGTTGCACTCGTCTGGCGGTCAGAGCGAGACGAAGTGGAAGACACAGCCGAGGGAGACTTGGCCTGAGATGGGCTCCCAGAGGGCACTGATGAGAAAGGCTTGCTTGTTGCAAAGGCGCCAAAGCCGAGCTGCTTGTTTCCACTTGCGGCAGCCTTGGGCGTTGAGGACCCCGTTGATGACGAAGCTTGCGGTGCAGAAGGCGCGGGGGAGGGTGACGACGAAGATTCGCCTCCACCTACGCTCGTCCCCAGTGTACTCGGCTTGATCCCAGTGGATGACGACGTCGTTTTGCCGGCAAGCCAGCTGGGTCCAGCGACATTCGCAGTTGCGCTACTGAAGGGCGAAGAGCTGCTGGAGAACAGCGAAAAGGTCGGCTGCTTGCGCACCGGAGTAGCTGCAGCGCCTGACGGCGAAGACGAGGATGCAGGAGCAGGCGCACCTGAAGAAGACGAAGAGAAGGATTCAAACGTGGGCTGCGTTCGTCGTGGAAGAGGAGGGGGTTTGCCTTCGATTTCTGCCTTTGTCTGGCTCTTTTCCCCTTCGCCGTCACTCTCTTTGCTCTCTTTATCATCTACTTTCCCCTCCTCTTCTTCGTCCTCATCATTTTCCTCTAGTCCGTCATCCCGGTGGCCCTCTTTTCTCTGCTTCCAACTCAGGTCCCGCACCCTCTTGCGAATTTGCCCCACTTTCTCCCCTTCCTGAAGACCCCCTGTACTCCTCGAGGGAGACGACGAGAGGCCCACTGCGCTTCCTGCTGCCGCCGTGGATGATGACGCGGGTTCCTCACCAATGATGTCGGTCTGCAGTCGATTCTTCTTCGTTGGGATCGCATCGGGCGTCGATGCTCCCTGTATGCGCAGACCTCACACGTCAGCGACGTTACAGGGAGGATGGGAGCAGATTAATGAGGAAACACACCTGCTGTGAAGAGGACAAGGACGGCTCCAAGCTACCTTCTCTATCCCTTTTTCTCCTCAATTGTTCATCTAGGGTCCAGATTGCTTCAGTCAACTGCTACCTGCTGATGCCGCTGCTAGCGTGTTTGACAATCCAAAGACTCACCGACTTGCTCCTTAGCATCATCACCGGCATGTTCGTCTTCGTCATCGACATCGTCATCTTCGTCGTCGGCATGGCCAAGCCGCGGACGAAGGGCGGCCTGCGACGGGTCCTCGTCGGTGCCCACATCCCTGTGCTTTTCGGCAGGGTCGCTCACGGGGGGCGCCTCCTTTGCAGCGGGAGCTGCATGAGCCGCTTGCTTCTGCCTCGCATCGCCATTGGTCTTCCCGCTGCCATTCCCTGCGTGCGAAGCCATGCTGACGAGGGGCCCGGCGAGGGTGATGACAAGATGCCGTTTGTTTGTCGGCTATGTGTGCGCTCGACTGTCGATGTTGAAACACAAAAAATAGGTGGGCGAGCGCGATGTCGATATCTATCCAAGTAGTTGCCACGCGGGTTAGGCGCGCATTGCCCTAGCCTAGCAGCTACACTGTCTGTCACCTCTCCTTCTTCTACAATTACTACCGCTCCTCGGCGTTTTAGGACGAAAGCAATAGACCTCGAAGCTGGTCGTCTCTTCGCTCACAATAGGTCCAAGGCAACGTGACCTAGGGCGACAGACATCGCCGCCGCCGCCGCCGGCCTCTTGTCCGTCTTTCAACGCGAAGGGTATCGAGCCCGTCACGTGACGTTCCCAAGGGACGCACGCACCGACCACCAACAAGGGCAACGTTCTCTCCGCCGCCGGCGCCGCTCGATTTTCATCTCCATCTCTCCTCAGCTGCTCCTTCTCCGTTCTTACAGAGGCCAGTCGTGCGTCTTGGAAACCACCATGTCGGGTTACGGATCGCTGGGCGGCGGGTCGGGGCCGGGCGACTCGCTCGTGGATCGGGTGCAGGACGCCATCTTTGCCCTGACCTCGTCGATGCCGTGCACGAGGCTGGGCGACCTGTGCAACAGCCTGGTCGGCGCTGGAGGCGCGCATGGAGGCGGCGAGCGGGGCGCGGGCAGCGCAGCGAGCAGCAACATCAAGCTCAACGGGCGCAACGTACAGATTGTCAAGCTCCTGGGTGAAGGCGGCTTCAGCTTCGTCTACCTGGCACGGGATCGTGAGAGTGGACGAGAGTTTGCATTGAAAAAGGTGCGGTTTTCTCTTTTCGCCGCCGAAAGGGAGGAAGGAACGAGTGTTGAGACAGGACGGCTGACGAGAGACTGTATGTGACGCACAGATTCGCTGCCCGGCCGGGTCAGATGCTTTGCCGCTGGCACTTGCCGAGATGGAGTCACATAGGCGCTTCAAGTCGCCCTACATCATGCCGCTGCTCGACTCAGCTGTGATTCAGGACACAGACGGCAAGACGGTGTATCTCTTTCTGCCTTTCCATCCAATGGGCAACGTGCAGGATCAGGTCAACAAGAACGTCGTGCTCGGCAGGCGGTGGGCAGAGCGAGAGATGCTACAAGTGTTCAAGGGAGCCTGCCTGGGGGTCAAGGAGATGCATCGGTATAAGCTGCCCACCGTGGGTGCGAGTAGAGGAGGTGCTGCTGCTGGGCCAAGCATGACGACTGGTCTCAACCCGCACGATGGTGAAACGCACGGCGAGACGCAGGGAGAGGGGGGCCAGTCTGGGGATCAGGCGCCTCTCATTGGAGGGCAAGCACATACGGGTGGCGATGGCGATGGCGTCCTCTTTGATCACGGCGATGAAGAGGACGACGACGAAGAGCAAGACGACGGCCACGAGGGCACCTCCTACCCACCGAAGCCAAAGCGTAACCCATTCGAGGACCGGCAACCGAGACCATCTGGCGACGACCTGCAAGGTGCAAAGGGTGGCGAGACTGTGCCGTACGCCCACAGAGACATCAAGCCAGGGTGAGGATCATTTACTGCACCTGATGTGCGCCTCCTTGGCTGATCACACCAACTTATTGCCTCTGTAGCAACGTCATGATTTCGCATGCCTCAACAGACTCGGGCGACGCGACGCTGCACCCTGTGCTAATGGACTTTGGGAGCACCTGCCGGGCGAGGATCCACATCCGAAGTAGAAGAGAGGCCATTGCCGAGCAGGATGTGGCCGCTGAGCGATCGAGCATGCCCTATCGAGCCCCTGAGGTGACTGACTGCCTCGTCTTGTTCTGCCCCATCTTCGACAACAAAGCTCATCTCTTCTCCTTTTGCTCCACTCGCAGCTCTTTGACATCAAGACTGACACACACCTCTCGGAAGCCGTCGACATGTGGTCGCTTGGATGCACGCTGTTCTGCATGATGTACAGCCACTCTCCCTTTGAGACACCCCAGATCGTCGAGCAGGGAGGGAGCGTGGCCATGGCCGTCATGAATGGCTCCTGGAAGTTCCCCGACGAGCGTGCAGAGGGCGGCGTCTATAGCGAAGCAACAAAGGAGATCGTCCGTCGCTGCCTCGTGCTCAAGCCAGAGGACCGCGCAGACATCGAGGAGGTCCTCGAGCTCACCGAAAAGGCCATCCGGGCAGTGTCATGATTCACACTCAGCAGGGGGAATGGCATCAACCGTGTGCTTCCTCTGCCCCTTTCTTTTACTTTTCTTCCTCTTCCAAGATTTTGCTATCTCCAATGGACTCTAGCTACTTTCAACCAAGCCAGTCGGTCCTGTTCCTCTTGACGGCCTCTTGCACCTCACCGTGCAGCTCGTTGTCTCCTCCCGTCAGGTTCCACATCTGGCCGTCGGCCTCGCCCTTTGGAAGCTCGGCGAGGGCAAGGAGGACCTTGCCCACGTCTTCGCGCGGCACAGGCGTGCCAATTGCCTGGTGGCGCGCAATGGTCACCTTTGACGTGCCGGCGTCGTCGAGGAGGCGCGAGGGCCGCAGGACAAACCAGGGAAAGGACGAGCGCTTGGCCAGATCCTTGTCGGCCTGGTATTTGGCCTCGTAGTACGTTCCGATGGCCTCGTGGCTCTTCTTTGAAGTCTCGTAGCTGTTAAGTAAAAGAGCACGGCACGGCTCTCGCTCGCATCAGTGATTCGCCCCCATCGGGCTTGCCGGTTCTTCACTCACTCTTCCGGACGGTACCAGTCCACCTTTTGGCTTGTGTCCCTGCTGTCGACGGCGCTGACGAGGAGGAAGCGCTTGAAGTCCTGGCGCTTGCCAGTGCCCCACTGTTCGAGCGCATCAAAGACGCGGACCGCCCCATCGCGGTCCACGGCAAACGTCCGCTCTGCGCCGCCCTTGCCGCCGGCGCCGGCAGAGAAGACGACGACGTTTGGCTCGTGCTCGTTAAAGTATTCGATGAGCTGGCTGGGAGTCAGGTCCTCGAGCGACGAGACGAGCGGAACTACCTTGCCCGAGCCGGGAGCCGAGGGCTTGGGGAGGTCCTCGACGTGCGCAGACTGGCGGATCTGCGAGACAACCGTGTGCCCTGCGGTGAGGGCGGCGCGCGTGAAGTGCAGCGCCACCTTGCCGTGGCCGCCAATCAGAAAGATCTTGAGGGACGAGGAAGCAGCCATCTTGTCGGGTTTAAGCTGAGTTGTACTGTTCGTTGAGGGTCGAATGAAGGAAAAGGAGGAGAAGAAGCGGAGACTGCGAGGGTAGCGGACGCATCTTCTTCATGCACATGAATCGGACCCCTCCACATTCAGGTCCACAACACGCCTGTTTCTAGTCTAAATGTTGTGACCGTTGCCGGTCGTGTCGCAATGCGCAATGCGACGCCCGGACCCTTGGTCCACTGCCATTCATCGGACATTCACGTGAACCAGGCTAAGCCTTCGGCGTACGATGTCACAGATGGATACGGGCCTATAGCTACGGGCGTACAGCTACGGGCGTAACTGCTTCCTCTTCTACACCCGGCTCACACTTGATTACCAACCTGTGCTGTCGATGGAGCGCTAGGCAGGGTGAGCAATCTGGCCGCTGCGCACAGGCCACTCTGTCTCCGCGGCGCCGCGCACTGTTCCTAGCCAACCCAATATCAGCCCACTGAGCTATCCCAGCCGCTACAGTTTTACCTTAAAAGAGCTTGAGTCCTCGCCCCTGTCCACGTTTCTTATCCTCCCATAGCCATCTATCCCAGCACAGAGAAGACCCATCCCTAGCAAGAGAAAAAGAAGGAAACAGAAAGAAAGACATGTCTGACCGTACCATCATCCTCATCAGCGGCTCCAACACGGGCCTGGGCTTCGAGACGGCAAAGTCGCTCCTCGCCTCCTCGTCTTCCAAATACACCATCGTCGTCTGCAGCCGATCGCCCGACAGGGCAAAGGAGGCCGCACGAGAGCTGAGCAAGGGAGATGAGCACCTCGCGGTTCCTCTGCAGCTCGATTTGCAGTCCGATGACAGCATTGCAGCTGCGCAGGCCTTCCTACAGGCTCGTTTCGGAAAGCTGGACGTCCTCATCAACAATGCCGGTGAGTTCCTTCTGCAGAAGAGAATTTCAGGCGCACTTTGTGACACAGGGACTGGACAAAGCGAGCTAAAATCATGACAATGACAATCGCCAGGAATCAACAACGAGGGTTTCACTGCGCCTACGGACGTCGCGTCGAGGCGGATCCGCTATGCTCAGACGTGGGACATCAACTTTTCCGGCACGCACCTCCTGACCGAGGCGCTGATGCCGCTGCTCTTCCGCTCCAATGATGCGCGCGTGCTCTTCATCGGGTCCAGTATGGGCTCGCTGCAAGAGATGAAGGACGGCAAGCCGCTCCAGCAGCAGCCCATCGTGCCGGCCTCGGGCTGGCCAAAGGAGAGCCTGGGTATGAACATGCCCGCCTACCGGGGCTCGAAAGCGGCCATTACGATGCTCATGCTCGAGTGGGCTCGTGTCCTCAAAGGGGACAAGGTCAAGGTCTGGGCAGTCTGTCCAGGATGGCTCGCGACCGCCCTGGGCGAGGCGGACCCGGAACAGATGCGGTCCTTTGGCGCACTGGATCCAAAGACCGGGGCAGACTTCCTACGCGACGTCGTCGAGGGTAAGAGAGATAAAGACGAGGCCCAATTTGTCAACCTGCAGGGTTTCCTGCCTTGGTAGAAGACTGCCGTTGCATTTGCATTTGTGCTGCTTTGAAATTAACATGATTCTATACACCCTTGTACCGCTTCTTCTCCCATTCGTTCCAGACGTTCTTAAAGAGGAGACGCTCGCCCTGCTCGAGAAGCATCATGGCTGCATCACGCTGGTGCTCGCCCACAATGTCGCACAGACCCATCAAGCCCAGCAGGAGCTCCGTACGGACTTCTGACGAGATTGTCGTCGCCGAGTCTCCGCCGCCTACGAGCGTTCGAACATAGGCTATGAGCACGTAGGCGGCGTGGTTCGAGAACGCCCGAGAGAGGGCCTTGTTGTCAGCCTTTTTCTTGGGCAGCGAAAGGGCCGAAGCAGTGGTCGACCTCGTGGTGATGGTGGCCAAAAGCCTGGCAAAGAGGCGCGCTTCCTCGACTCCGAGCGGCTCCTTCTCCAAGTCAAGCCATGTTGGAACTTGTCGCTGGGCTGCTCGGATCTGAGGGGGTGCTCGACCGCCAGTAGCGGACACAGCGACTCGCAGTGACCTGAAGAGGCCCACGAGCTGTACGAGGACGGTGGTGAGCTGCGCAACGAGGCGCGAGACCAAATCTTGTCGAAGTCGCACGGTAGTTGAGAGTGTGGAGATGATGGATCTGGCAATGGCTCGACCGCTTGTGTGACCTACCTGCCCCACAACTTCTGCATCTGAGGATGTGAAAGAAGAAGAGCAGAGGCAACTCATGAGAACCAGAAGGTCGGCCATATCCTGAAAGCGAAGGAGCAAGATCTGGCAGAGTCTCATCAGCCAAATTTCTCGTTTCATCTCTTTGCCGTCTCACACTTACCCTGCCGGCGATGATGGCCTCGATGGACTGGATGGAGTGAAAGACAACATCGTGGTCGCCTCTCCGCATAGAGGCAACGATGATCGAGGTGACGGCCGAGATGAATGTCCCAAAGTGCCGCTGAGCCATCGTCAGTGTTCCTTCAGGACCGTTGCAGAGCAACAGAGCGCATGTCTGCAGTGTTCCCTTTTTCCTCTTGCCATCCTCCTCGCTGTCGGCCACGAGCGTGCCGACGAGGTTGGAGAGTGCTGCATCGTATAGTTGGATAGGAGACGAACTGGCCAGGTCGACGAAAAGAGAAGTAGCTGCATAGACATCGACTGCCGTTGAAGAAGACAAGGCAGCTTCGAGATATATCGGGAAGGCGTCGGCTGCCCTCATGAGCGCATCTGGGCCCTGCACCTCTCTTAAGAGGTCCAGAAGCTCTACGCACATCTTGTTTGCATCGGCGTCAAACGATCCACCGTTTACGTCGTCGACTACGGAGAGAAGCAGCTCAATCGCTCCCTCCGCCAGTGATGATGAATCGTCCTCGTCACAATCCTGGTTGCCGAGCGACTTCTTTCTGAGTTGTTCCGCCCGAATATTCGAGCGGAGCCTACGAACTTGCCGGATAGTGGCGGTCAAGTTACTTCGATCCAGCTGTGGTAGCAGCCACCTTTCCTGCTTTGTGACTTTTGCCAAGATGACGTCCGCTGCTTCTGCGCTGCTCTCCGCCAGGGTTAGGGCAGCGTGAAGTACCAGCTGATGCGCATCGCCGTATTTGGAGTCCCTTCTCGTCCTGTCCATCAGACTTGCCAGCAGTGCAATCCTCTCCGAAGCCTTTTCTTTGCGTCGAATGGACGAAACGAGCGAAGAGGTCGTCACATCAAACAAGCGTGAGGATGCCTTTGTGACATCGTCCCCGTGCTCGCCGCTAGCAGTGGCGAAGCTCATGAGATCTTCGAGCTCGATATCCTGAAAAACGGAAAGCATTAATTCAACCTGATCAGGACTTTAGCTGCCAACGTTATCAGTGTTCACTTACCAGATCTTTGAGCTCAGATGAAGGGTGCGCCAAAAAAGAGGCGAACCACCATCTGATCGCTGCCCAATTGGCTTCGGCTGCTTCAGTGAGCTTTGAAGAACGCATCTCTCGGTCGATGTCGAGTGCAGCGGTGGCAAATCTCGTCCGAGTCGTCATGGACAAGTACGGAAGCGGGAGCTTGAGAAGAACCGCATAGACAGATGAGCGGTCGACACCGCTCGCAACCTTCTTGTTCACCAAGCGTTCCTCCAGGCACGAGAGGACAGCTTCGCGCCACCTGCCAAGCTCGAGATTGGAGCCATCCTTGGTCAAAGTGCGGGCGACAATGTCGAGCAAGGACCCCGGTTCGTGGTGACCTGCAATGATGCCAACAGCTACTGCGGCCATCCTCTCGAGGAGTTTCTGCGACGCAAGCTGGCTGGAGAACAACGTTGCATGAGTGCACTGTAAAGCGATGTCTGGCAACAATACTCACTCAAGTAGAGGCAGCCAGCGCCAAGCCGCGTAGGTCCACAAGAGCGGCACCTCTGCGTCCTTCTGGCAGCCATGTACTCCAAACGACGGTGGCTCGATCGACTTTCGATGAGGCATGGAAGACGTCATGAGACCGAAGTGGTCATTCTCCAGAAGACGAGCATATGGCGACTCTGTCTTTCCTCTCCTCGTGTCCCTATCGATTCTCTGAAGAAGCGTATTGTGCGTCATGATACGAAGCTCCGCGTGCGTCGAATCGTCAGATAAGAGGCCCTCGAAAGCATCGAAGCGCTCGTCGAGACTCGCATCCATCCATGCGCTTAGATCCTGGGCGCCATTGTCGGCTCCGGCATCGTCCATATGCATTGTGCCGTCGTCTTGACTGCTCTTCCACTGACGATTTGCCAATGATGCTCGCAGCTCTAATGCTGCCGCAGCGAGTGGCCCGCTATCGTGCGAAGAGGGATTTTCAATCCCAATGTCCATACATGCGAGCGCGACTTCGTCATATAGCCGCTTCGCTGCGCTGGACGCTTGCGTGAGAACCGGTTCGGCCAATGCAAGCGACTTCATGACTTCTGCTGCCAAATTCATCAGGACGATCGCTTGCGCCGATTCTGTGCTGACCACATTGTTTTCATTTGCTTTTCGCTTTGATTCGCTCGTCCTTCGACGCTTTCGGTCCGAGCCCTCTTTGAGTGTTGTCGCAGCAGCTTCCGTCGCGGCTTGGACGTGTGGTAGCAGAGCAACACGGAGAGAATCGACGAGCGGCACGGTCTGTTCGGGGACGACAAATTGGGCGAGCGCAGGCGCTAGGTGGTTCTCAAAGAACCAAGGCGTGAAGGTGCAGCTCTGCAAGGCTTCGATAGACGAGAGTCGCTGCTGTTTGATTGCTGCCTGCACAGCGGCCAAGAGGACATTGACAAAATCGGGCACCTCCCTCGATCGAGTCGCCTTCGAGCACATCATGGCCAACAGCTCTCTTGTCACCGCGGACTGTTCATCGGAAGGATTGGTTGTCGTTGCAATCTTGAGAGCGACGTCAGAAATTGCGTCTTCGACAGCGATCTCGTCCAATCTGCGAATTAGGAGGAGAAGCTCCATCGACAAGTCGCTCAACCCCTCGATCTCCAATGCGCCTTGTGCTGCCTGCGCCGAATCCTTGAAGAGCTCAAAGAGCTGGTCGGCAAATATGTCGGCCGACGCATAGAGCTGCTTCGCCTCGATGACTTTCAGCAGCTGAATGCGCACCCTGAGTGACTCCTCCTTCAGCTCCAAGGACGACTCTTCGTTCGCTTCTAGCTGCCGCAGAAGTGCAAATGCGGGCTCAAGAAAGGCGTAAAAGATCGCCTGGCGGGTCAATTGATCCGAGACATGCCTCGAGGGGGCAATTGTGGATCGACTTGTGCTCGGTGCCACTGACGAGGCTGCCCTCGAGAGCTGACTGACCCTCGAGTGTAGGTGGGTGAGCAGGAGGGGTAGCAGGTGAGCGACAGCCGTCCTGTCCGCCGCCGGCGCCTCGCGGATCTTGGAAAAGATCTCTTCGGTGTGGCGCTTGAGAGCATCGATCTGGTCGACCTGAGGCAGCTGGTTGCTTCGAAAGAGGCACGCACTGGGCAATCTGCCCAACGCAGTCCGAAGTGCGGTGTGCGCGGGCAAGGACAACATGTCAAGTCGATACAGCACCTGTGCGTACGCCTCGAGCATCTTGTCAAGGAAGAAGCGGTAGCTCTTCAGGAAAGAAGGGGAAAAGGCTGGCTTAGAAAATGAGGAAGAAACTTTGTGCAAGGCGAGTGGAGCCACTCACCTTTTTGGCATTCGCTCCTCTTTCCAAGAGGCCCAACCACACGTCCATAAGTGGAAGTAGCAGCCTAGATATCCCTTGGACCCACGCCTCTCGCCTCCCGCTCACTTCGGTCTTCTCGCTCGTCGATGTGCACGCGATGACAGCATTGCACAGGGCCAGCATGATGTCGTGGCATCCATCAATGCTCACCTGTCCACTTCTCTGGCCCGCAATTACGACGGACAAGGCTCGAGATGCTGCTTCGATGAGCACAGTTGTACTGCTCGCTTCTACCGATGCGATTGAGTCAATAGTGCGAGAGATGGCCAGCAGTGGGTGCGTGCGCGCCGAAGTGCTGGCTAGGACGGCTTCGTCGACTGCGGAAGCGACGCGATCCAGCAAGGTCCAGAAGTCCGCCCGCAAAGTGAGGTGCTCCTGCTCCCTTCCTTTGCCCTTTGCGCCCGCTGCGGACTTCGATGCCTTCGATTCGTTGCTCAGCACATCCATGGCCCAGTCTAGGAGCAGCTGCTCCTTTCTCGCGACGTCGAACCCTGCATCGGTCCAAGCCTCAGAAGCCACCTTGACCTTGTCGAAGGCAGCCGATGAGCCCTTAAGGGCTCGAACGAGATCCTCTGATGTCTTTATCCCGTTTGACATGAGCCACGACGCCTCTTCTGTCGACGCCATCGTCTGTTGCGCCTTGCTCCCGCGCTCAGACCGGAATTTGAGAAGAATCGGGCCCATAAAGAAAAAACGATGTCGAAACAAAAATTGCTATGGCCGGGATTCGGAAGACGAATTTAGGCGTACCTCGCACGGCGCTGGAGCGCCGTGGCAGCTTAATGCGAGGACTGGAGCGCAAAAGAGACTACTTCCCCCCACGGTCTTGCTAAAAGATGAGACTGAAGCAAGAGGCGGACTTGCCCTTTGGGCATGTTCTTGAGCCGCTTCACCTTCCCACCCTCCAGGCCGAGGCCGTACGAATCGCCCGTGAGCATGCGGGCCAGCCTGAAGCAAGGCAGCACACCTTCAATAGCCACTCTGCAACTTCGACGACGCACATCTATCCACTGGCTAACCCGCGCTATAAGCCCCCCGAGACGGTCGGTGGGATCCCCACTATTACGAAAGAGACGTATCAAATGCTTCAAAGCAATCCAAAGCCCCCCCTTAAGCTTCCTAGGAATCTACCGCCAGAGGACAAGCCCGGTCCGTATCAGGCCTGGTCTGCATCATACCCGTCGCAAAAGGCCCTCGACGTACCACCTCGCGCCCTGGTCGCGACTCGATATGTGTTCCAGCAGGCCACAACGAGCAGCCGAAAGGGCAAGGACACTGTCCTCGTCTTTGTCCACGGCACTGGCTTTTGCAAGGACCTGTTTCTGCCCCTGCTCGATGCCATTCTCTCGTCACTGGGTCCACAAAAAAGCACAAACATAACCGAGGCCTGGATGCTGGACGCCATTGGGCATGGGGAGACCCGCAAGCTGAATCGCGACGAAGGACGCGACGACAGCTTCTCAAACTACGACCGCTACTTCAACGAGGAGGACTGTGCCCGAGATATAATCCAGTTCCTCGGCTTCTTCCTGCCCCGTCAAACACGCCCTTCTTCCTCGCCCACATCTCATCTTCCAACTGCGCTTGCCCCTATGGACGAAGCAGAGGTCTCAAAGGAGATCGAGAGGGATGTCATCCTTATTGGCCACTCGATCGGGGCTACAACGAGCATGCAGGTTGCCTTCCACTGTCCCGAGCTCGTCCGCTCTGTCATTTGCATCGAACCGATCATAGTCCCTTTCGAGTTCGCCATCTTCGATGTTCACCCCTTGCCGCTCTGGGCGCTCAAGAGGCGTGATCGCTGGCCTGACCGCAAGACTGCCCGTGAATTCTTTGACAAGGATCGATTCTACCGAGCTTGGACTCCAGAAGCAAAAGATCTCTTTGCAGTGAGTTGTCAGTGCTCCTTTTGTTTCCTTGATATCCACCACCTTTACTGAGAGGACGCCGGTAAGGAGAATGGCCTGCGCCAGGAAGGCAGCGAGGTTGCACTCGCTTCCGACCGTGTAGCGGAAGCCCTCAGCTACCACGGGACCTCGAATGGCTTCTGGATCCCAGCCCACATCGACCACTTCCCGCCGCAGATTGATGTCTTCTATCTCTGTTGCGAGGAACCGCTCATTCTGTGAGCTTAACGATGTGGCCAACAGGGTTCAAACACCATTTCTGACCAGACGTTTTCTGTCGCAGGCCAGTCGACGAAGTGCACAAACTAATTGGTGGCCGACCCAACTTCAGCTTTGCGGCCATCGACGGAGGGCATGCTGTGAGTCCGTGCCCGTCTGACGATACCCTGTACTGTGCTCAACCCTTGATTGTTGTAGCTCCATCTGGAACGCCCAGTCGAGACTGGTGAGTTGGTCAAGTGTCGTAGTTGAAGAAGATAGAAGCAGCTCTGATCTCACATACACACTTCCCTGTAGGTGGCCTCATCGCGAACTTCATCAAAAAGCTCGCAGACAACCCAAAGCTCTAGCCGGTGTTCCTCAGAGAATCATGACTGGCAAAAAGGTCAAAACAGAACTGCAGCACCCAGGATTCCCGCGTGGTCCCCCACCGCAGTACTGACTAGGCGATACCGTGCTTAACTTCGCAGATCGGACGGGATGCGGTGCTTTCACGGTTCTATGGCCGCAGATGGGAATATTGTGACGGTCTCGTTATCTGAACGAACGCTTCAGAGACTTGGAACGGCATTGCCTAGCTCTTCCGGTGTCCCCCACCGCACGTTCGCCAGGTCGGAAGAGCCAATACGAAGCGATCCAATACAAAGCGTGTGAGCGCTACATATTCAATAACCATTTTCTCATTGGCGCACACACAGTCCCTGTGCCTTTTCCTAACTTGAACACCTCTTATGTGGCTAGCCATACCCCGCAATCTGTCCTCATGTCCCTTCCACCTTTTTATTTTAGCCTTTTTAAGTTCGCTTGCATTGTGATTGTGATTGTATCGGCGCGGGACTGGTGCGGCGAGACCAGAGGAGAGAGAGCCTAATTTGGAGCAAGTAGTGGTAGCAGTAGTAGTAGTGGGACGATGCAGGATATTGAACCAAGGTCCGAGGTAGGCAGGGCTTGGAAATCTCTTCTCAAGGCGGGGCACTGCATCAGGAGCTAAGCCCGCTTGGCTCGCTCGCGACCTGGGGGTCCTAGGATCTGCCTCGTCCTTCCTCGTGTGTACCTCCTCCTCTTCACTTTGCTGCTACTTTGGGCAAAACGACCGTTGGGCGGCCCAGAAAGCAGTACGACTCCTGACGAAGATGCATATCGAGACGCACTTTGTTGCCCGGGACGGCAAGGCGGACCGTCTGGAGCTGGAGCTTCTTCGAACGCTCAAGGGACAAAGGCGACAGCCCGCTGGCAATATCGCAGCCGCCGTCGTGCGAAGAATTGACCATGCGCTGGGCGTAGCTTCCTCTTCTCAGTCCGGCTTCGATGAAGGGTGAGCTGCTACCTTTCCTCTCTGTCTCAATCTGTGCCCCTTCCATATCATCCGTGCTGACAATCATCAGCAGATTCGCTCACTCGACAACGTACCGTCGCTCGCGCACAAATGACTTTACTATTCGTACCGAGTGTCCAGGACAACATAGACGGCAAAGAGAGTCGGCAGAAGCTCCAGACGTACGAGGAGCATTCGTCATGCACGAAGCCATCAAGCACCGCTTCGTCGACAAGTTGCAGTTGGCCGATGCGTGCGACAGCACTACTTTGCACCTGTCGAACGAGGAACCAACTGCACTCTTCGAACTGCATTCGCAAGAACAGGAACGGATAAGAGAAGAGCATCAGGCCAAGCACAATGAGGAGTGGTCGGCCGCGTGGAGCCAAGTGGAAAGACAATTAGGGCCAGGAAGGAGGGTCGATGGCGGAACAAGCACGGCCAACCGAAGCAAGAGCAGGCCTGCGTGGACGTGTCCTTATTTGCAGGCCGCACAGCTCGATTCGCGT
Source organism: Acaromyces ingoldii (assembly GCF_003144295.1). Classification (NCBI taxonomy): domain Eukaryota; kingdom Fungi; phylum Basidiomycota; class Exobasidiomycetes; order Exobasidiales; family Cryptobasidiaceae; genus Acaromyces; species Acaromyces ingoldii. Next base: position 2,166,973 of record NW_020290247.1, read on the forward strand.
CTTGAAAGGGAGCCGCTTCTCTTTGTCGAGTCTAGGCTGGCAACGCAAAGGAGAAGCGCAAAGCTGTAATTGTAGCCTTAGGAAGCACGTCGGCTTGCGGAATGGAGCATACCAATCAACGTGACATGAGCTGGCATTTTTGGTCGAAAGAGCTTGGCTGGATGTTCTACAAGGACCGCATGAATACATTATTGAGGCCGAGGAGGCATGGGGTACCTGTCCAAAGATAGTCTAGTCAGCGACCGTCGAGCGCAAAGAGGGTGGTAGTGGATGCTCACCCAGGAGGTGGACGGAATTGAGGTTGCCCTTGGGGAAACCCTGGTGGCGGACCAAAGCCGGGAGGAGGCCTTGCTGGGAATCCAGGAGGCGGTCCGCCAGGCATTCCCGGTGGGGCACCCATAGGAGGTGGTGGCCGTCCGAATGGCACCGGTCGTCCCATCATCGTCGGTGGGGGCACCCCAGGCGGCGCCATTCCCATTCCTCGTCCTGCAGGTGCGCCACGGCCGGGTCCAGCAGCGAGCTAGTAATTCAAAGAAAACATTGTCAGCCAAGAGACTTGTCGTTGCTTGCCCAGCGACAAATGTCCACTTACGCCAGGTTGCGAGCCAGACTTGTCCGCTGGTGGTGGGCCTTCGACGCTTAGACTGACGACACTTTCTCCTCTAAGAATGATCAGACCCAGCGTCCTCTTCTGCTCTGTCTCGGGCACGGGAACGGCATCGTCTTCGTCAGATCCTTCATCGGCCTTTGCTTTGCGCTTCTTCGATTTCGACTTGAGCCTCCTAAACTCTTCGGCTGTGGTGGAAATGAAGGGTGTCAGCAAGAGGAGTGGTGCTGTGCGAGACGCTGCCTGCACCCACTATCAGCCATCACGAGGTTCATGTGTTGATCGAAAGCAAGCATCTGTCCCGTCATCTGCCGTCCATCGTTCAAGGTAATGCGCAACCTGTAATTGATGAGGGACATCATCTTGCTCCCCTTTCCTGTAGCTGGCGGCTGTGGGATGCGACTTGCATCAGCTTCTCGTAAATCTTACAGATGCAATCCGAGCTCACCATGTTGGGCAGATCTCTTCCGTTTGGGCCGTGGATCTGGATCTGTCCCTGTTCTCCACCGATGTCAACGGATGGGTTCTGGTGAGGTCGACAGGTCGTGTTGAGATGGAAGAAACGAAGGATTCAAAACCACGTGGGAAAATTTAGCAGCCTCTCGCTCACTCCACCTCTCATAGACATCCCTTTCTACGTCTGACCGACACATCGCGCTCGTCCGCCTGTCTCACCGGTCCGATCAGAAGGGATGCCTCGCAACGTGCTCTCTATACCCACCAAAACGTCATCTCTGGCGTCTTCACATGTTTCAAAGGCGATAAGAGATCACATTGCGGAAGCATTCGTCGACACGCACCCCGATGCATTCACGCAGGACTTGCGAGAGCTGGTTAGGATAAGAGATCAAGTCATCAGGCTTGAGGTGCACATTGCCAGCATCGAGGCAGCGCAAAGGTAAGAAGAGCCCCATCACATATATCAATCAGAAGTTGGCCACTGAGCCTGTTGCGAGCTGCCAGATACAATGCCCAGCTCGTCTTTATGGGGACAAAGTTTCCAGCTGATGTGAGTAGGGACGGGGGAGGATGAGGGAAGAGATGAGGCTTAGTCTTGCGTGAGACAGGTCAATGTATCATTCGCATGGACTGTGTCATTTCCGACAACTCTTCCCTTGTTTGGCATCTCGCCGACGCCTTCGCCTCCGGGATCACCGTCGTCGTCCAACCGAAATGCGCGACCGTACATGCGCGTTTCGAGCTCCTCGATGACTGTGGCCCACCCGGATCTTAATTATGAACGTGCAGCAGTCTTGTTCTCCTTGGCAGCGCTGTATAGCGCAATCGGTGCGGGCGAGTCTCGAGGCGAAGGCGAAAGCATCAAACGAGCGATAGCCGCCTTTCAGGTACGCTCTGTAGAGCTGAAAGAAGCGAGATTCGTTTGCTGATACGTGCACTCCGCAGTCATCAGCGGGAATCTTGAACTATATCCTCACCATCTTATACCCTCAGATCTCTCACCTTTTCTCAGGCACATACGCTAGATGCGCCGACACCGATCTCAAGCCAGCCATGCTTGCCTCTCTCAGAGAAGCAATGCTTGCTCAGGCTCAAGAGTGCTTCTGGCAGAAGGCTGTCCTTGGTGAGTGACACTCTCAAAGTTTCAATCACGCTTGGTCTCACGCTTCGCCACAAAGACCGTTTGAAGGACGCTACGATCGCCAAGCTTGCCATGGCAGTCTCTGACTTCTACGCAAAGGCACTTGACATTGCCTCGGAGGGCGTGGTGCCATCTTCGCCAGACGACGTTCAAGAGGGCTGTGAGCTGCCTCGAGAGTGGATCAACCACATGACGGTGAAGCGGTGGCATTTTGCAGGCGCTGCTCAGTACCGAAAGAGTCTCGACGATTTGGGTTCTAATAGGTACGGGGACGAATTAAGCCGGCTCAAACTGGCAGAACAGCACGTCAAGAAAGCACTTGAGTCTTCAAAGCGAGACGTGTCGGAAGCCATCGTCGCAGATCTCAAATCGCTTCAAGGGGTTCTGGCGTCAAATATCGCACGGGCAACGAAAGATAACGATCTGATTTATCTTGAGCCAGTAACTCCCGTAGCTCAACTCGCTCCTGTCACAGCGGCAGTGATGGTGCAAGAGAAGTGCCCACCGGAGGTTTCGAATCCAATCCCTCTACTGCGGGATTCCCCTGCACCAGCCTTTGGCAGACCGCTTTTCCAGGAGCTCGTTCCCTATGGTGTCCATCTGGCACTCAGCATCTACGACGACCGCAAAGATACCTTCGTCCGAGACGAGATCGCAACCAGGCGCGAGGAGCTTGATGGCATCGCCACCACCACTTTGCAGAGCCTCAATCTTCCTGGCTCTTTGCAAGCATTGGAACAACCGGTCGGGTTGCCACCATCGCTGTTGCGCAAATCAGACGAAATTCGGTCAGAAGGTGGCCTTGGTCGCATCGAGGCTCTCCTCGACAACGTCAGACAAAGTTCGACGATGGACACCGACCTCCTAGGCGAGATAAGTGCCACGTTAGACGACGATGCATCCCGTCGACCGCCCGACGAAGCGTGGAATCACTTCACTCAAAGAGTCCAAGAGTTCCAAAAAAATCTTGCTGATGCGGCATCGGCCGACGCAACAGTCCGGCAAAAGCTCGAGGAAGCTCAAGACTCCATCGGGATCCTCGAAGGCGGTCGAGAGGCACTCGAGGCTGCCGTACCCGCACAGCACGTCGCTTCCTCCTCGCACGCCTCCGCCACAGATCCACAACTACAGAAGCAGTCGAGGGCCGTAAGGGCGCTGCGCGTTGAACTCGAGGGCCTCGACGATCTGCTCGACTCGCGTGCGTCGATCCTAGCTGAGGTGAAAGCAACAGCTGCGTCGGACGACGTTCGACCAAAGGTGATGCGCGAAGCAGGCGCCATTGCAGCGAATGCCACCGCTAGTGGCGGTGGGTCAGCGCTGGTCATTCAAGCGGCCCACTTTGAGCCTTTGTTTGAGATTGAGATGCAGAAGTACGACAAATTCAAGCGTGAGCTTGACCTCAGTGAAAGTGATCAGGCCGAAAGGCTCGAGCGTATCCGGGTGAGTGGCTTTTATCGTGTAACTCTCAGTCATTCCGCGGACAAATTGCTGAGTCGGGCCACATTAGCAACGTAATGATGATTTCCTCGAAGCTCGAAAGATCGACACGACGGTCAAGCGACGTGAACGGGCGCTGCAGACGCTGGATTCCGCCCATCAAAAGTATCGCGAGATTGAATCTCACCTCGTCGAGGGAATCGGCTTCTACAATCAGCTGGCCAAATTGCTCAACGAGCTCAGACAACAGGTGAAAGAATGGAACAGGGCCAGACAGATGGACGGGCATTTGGCCGAGGCGGCTTCGAGGATGAGCATACAGCAGGGCACCTCGTCGGCATCGAGTACGCCCAGTAAGCCACGAACAAGGGCGCAGGCGCGGGCAGAGGAGCAGAACGTCGAAAGACAACTTTCGGAAAGCAAATACCAGCAGGCGCAACAGCAACAGCAGACACCGCAGCGGCAGTGGGGAGCTTGGCAGGGGGGCGACATTCGCTTTGGTGACTGATCCCATCAACCCAATCACACAGCAGACTGTTTTTGTAGGAAAAGGACATTTCTATAGAACGAGAGATAGTAGAATGTAACAGGAAAGAAGGAAGTAAAAGTAATGATGGTCCTTCCTCAGGCCAGAGAGGTTGAAGGGACACGACTACTAATACTAGAGAAGAAGAAGAAGAAAGAATGCAGCAAATGACAATTTTCCCCTTGACACATGAATTGATGATCCCCGAAAGCCTCGTTGAATGTTGACACAAGTTGATGATGATGTTGGAGAAACCGTCTATGTTTTTGTCTTGATGGTGGATGCTGAAGAGGAGAGAAAAAAACATCGACGGTCGCTTTGTCGTCTCTTTTTTTGGGGGTAGTGTTGATTAACGAGGCCCATTGAGGAATTGAAGGTGGGGAAAAATCTAGAGAGAAGGGAAGGAGTCGGTGCCAGGAGAAGTCATCCTGCCGCATATGCCGAGACATAGGTTTTTTTCATAGCTCGTATCGAGTCGTTCCGAAGGAGAAAAGAGAAAGGGTGTTGTCGAAGAAGAAGCCGTTTGACGAAAAGCCCTTCGATCAGGTCTAGAGGTGATGAATAGATCACCACCAAGAGGGACCACCAGCACCACCGTAGCTGCCGCCACCATTGGTAGGCGGGGGTCCACCAAAACCGCCGGCGCTCATGTTAGGAGGGCCGCCGAAGCCACCTCCGTAGCCTCCGCCGGTCTTGGCGCCAAAGCCGCCTCCAAAGCCGCCACCACCGCCGCCGGAGAAGCGTGCATCACGACCCGCAAAGCTGGCGCCGCGTCCACCGCGAGAGCCTCCTCGGCTACCGCCGCGTCCGCGGAAGCCGCCGCCGCCGCCAAAGGCAGACTCGCGCGAGACGGCCTCAAGCCACGAAGGCACCTCCTGGTTGGCCTCCTTGAGAAGGTCACAGAGGTCCCTGACGATGTTGCGGTTTCCACGGTTGAAGAAGGCCGTGGAGTGACCAGTGTTGCCGGCACGTCCGGTACGGCCGATTCGGTGAACGTAGTCGTCGATGTCGGAGGGGAGGTCGTAGTTAACAACGTGCGTGACGTTGGGGATATCGAGACCTCGGGCAGCGACAGCTGTGGCGACCATGATGGGCGTCTTGCCCGTACGGAAGAGCTCAAGGGCTCGTTCACGCTCGCGCTGCGTGCGGTCGCCGTGGATGGAAGTGGCGCCGATGTTTGAGCGCAGGAGGAAGTCCGAGAGCATGTCGGCCATACGCTTCGTCTCCACGAAGATGAGCGTCAAGCCGCCAGTCGGCATCGACTGGAGGACGTCGAGAAGAACCGAACGCTTCTCTTCGTCCTCCACATACTCAATCTTCTGCGTGATGTTCTCCGAGGTGGAGCCAACTCGTCCGACGGACAAGAAGACGTATTCTTTCAGGAAATCCTTGGCCAGGAGCTGAATGTCGCGGGGGAAAGTGGCCGAGAACATGAGCGTCTGGCGATCCATGACACCAGGCATGTCCTCGCCTTCAACGATGCGACGAATCTGGGGCTCGAAACCCATGTCGAGCATGCGGTCAGCCTCATCGAGAACGAGGAAGCGGACATTGGCCAGGCTAATTCTGCCACGCTCAATGAGGTCGACAAGACGACCGGGCGTAGCCGAGAGCAGGTCGCAGCCGCGCTCGATTTGGCGAAGCTGCTGGCCAATGTCGGCACCACCGTAGACAACGGCAGGCTTCACCCACGATCGGTAAGTGAACTTGCGTGCTTCTTCGTGGATCTGAGAAACCAGCTCGCGGGTAGGAGCTAGGATAAGGGTGGTAGGGAAAGCCTTTCTCCGTCCGAAGCCGCCGTTCGCCATCTCCGGCGGTGGTGGTGGGGGACCGTGAGTGAAGAGGGCCGAGAGAATGGGGAAGAGGAAACCGCCCGTCTTGCCCGAACCAGTCTGAGCACAGCCCATGAGGTCCCGGCCTTGCGCGACAATGGGAATAGAGTACTTTTGCACAGGCGTCGGCGTGGTGTAGCGGGCAAGCTTGATGTTGTCCAGCAGGTGAGCATCGATGGGAGGCGAAGTGAATTCCGTGACGGGCTCGGGGCAGTCGCGACCAGTGGCCTCCACGGGAATGTCGCCGTACTTGTCGAAGTTGATGCCCGTTCCCTGCGAAAGACCATCTCCGGTCTCACCAAAGAGCTCCTTCTGCAGTCGCTGGTTCACGGCTCCGACTTGATGGGCGCCATCACGCCACTGACCGAAGCCGGCGCCGCCACCACCACCGAAGCCAGCTCCGCCACCGCCTCCGCGAGGCCCGCTAGAGAAAGATGAAGGAGCATCCCAGCCACCACCACCAGCTCGAGATGCCAAACCGCCACCAGTCCGTGGTGCGCCGCCGCCGAATGCGTTGTACGAGGGAGCGGGGGCGCCGCCAAGAGCGGCCCTCATGGGAGGGGCCTCTGGAGAGTGCCCATTGGTTCTATTAAGTAACACAGTTGGAAGCAGTCAGCGACAACATTACGTGAAAAGAGTTCTCTGTCAATATGCGAGACTCACCTTGGCGTAAAAGAAGGAGCTTGGGACGAAAGTCCCTTGCGAATGTGAGGGGGTACGTAGGCCGTCTTGCGGGGTGCTTCAGTTCCGTTTCCGTTGGGAGCCTTTCCGTTTTCGCCGACGTTCATCTGGGCTGGAGTTTGTGTCAAGAGAGAGTGTAAGCAAGAGCACCATCATCAAATGAAGGAAAGACAAGAATGACCACAGTCATCATAACGCCACCGTCTCATCAGCGAGCGCGCCTTTTGTTCCAAGCTGCCCGTCGAGGGTGTCGCCACCAAGTCATATCCAATCAAACTCACCAAAGTTGCCCTCTAGGCTGGTAGAGTCACCAGTCGATCCATTTTGCTTATTCTCAAAGGTCATGCTTTGTCTGGTCGTTGTGTCTTGTTTGTGGTCGTAAACCAAGATGTCAGTTAACGCCTCCTTCACCCTATCCTAAAATTTCACGCACACAGAGAGCGCGCGCAGCGCCGTTCTCTTCCATTCCCTTTTTTTTTCCTGTCGCTTCTCCCCTTCAAGTTGAAAATTTTTCGGAATGAATAGAGCTTTAATTGTTGCTGTAAAATTTTCGCAAACAAACCAGGGTTTTGTAATGGGTACATTGATTTGCGTTTCTCAAATCTCCAGTGCGCGCACGCGACAGAAGACGTCTTTCAATGTGACGCAGGCGAGGACCTGTACATGGGCCAGACAAGCTCGCCTGCCTGAGGGGGCGATGTGTCGTGCTTTCGCTTGATGTTCATTCCGCCGTCCTCTGCGGCCTGCTCAACCACTTTGAAACCGATACGTTGGTAAAACGTGACAGCCGTGGGGGAGGAGACGAGGAACAAGGGAAGGCCGTTTGCGCCCCTGACGTATTCATCAAAAAGGCGCTTGCCCAGCCCCGTGCCTTGGTATTCCTTCGTGACGATTAGAAACCAGAGATCGCAGCGAGCTGTTTTGCCGTATACCATCTCCGCGTAGTCGTCCTCCTTGGCCGCAAAGTTGAACCATCGTTCCTTGTCTAGGCCTGCAGGTGCTTCAGGTGGCGAGGCCGTTGACGCGGAGGGCGCGTCGTTGTTGACCACCTTGTACGCCGAGATGCCCACAATCCTGCGGTCCCCCGACCTCTCGCGGGCCACCTTGATCTGAAGATTACGATGGGCCGTCTGATATCGCACATTCGCAGTTCTGTACTTTAGTCGCACTTCTTCGTTGCACAGCTTCTCGTCCAAAACGAAGCCTTTCAGGACAAAGTCAAAGGTATCAAAGACGAGGAATGCACATCTATCCACATCTCCAGGCCCCATCGGCTCGATGTCCACCTCGGATAGTGAAGTCGAGCCATTCTGTGATCGCGTCATGCCCTGTGGTTTTCGTACGTGGTGAGGCTCAACAAGGTTGGGTTGGGCTTACTGAAATCCAGCAAGAACTCAGCGGTGTTTCTTACAAAGGACAAGCGCACTAAGGTTGCGTCGAGTCAAGATGACTCGACGATTCGCCCGATCGCCCTGCAGATTCAAAATTCGCTCTGAATGTGTGAATTGGTGGGATGATGCGGTGAGAAGAGAGACATGACCATGACGCATACATGAGGGTAAGGTGCCGTGGGCGTCAGGAGGGCAACGGAGAGAAAGAAAGTTTACTTTTTCGCCCGTCTATAAACTACAAGAGACAAGTGGATCTGAAGAGAACCTCCTTTTTTTTACTTGGCGAGGATGATGCCGTCGAAGCGTTGACGGAACCAGGCAGCAGTCTCCTCCTTCTTGATCCTGTGCGAGGAACCAACTCGGGACTTGCGCTCCCGGCGCTTCGAGACGCGGAACCCGGGTCGCGCCATGACGGCGACCATGTCCATACCGAAGATGCCCACACCGGGGTCGTACTTGATACCCAGGTCAATGTGCTCGTTGACACCGAAGCCAAAGTTGCCGTTGTTCGAGAAGTTGCCGCGCTTGAGTTCGTACTCCTTGACCTTAAGGCCACGCTCGAGAATCTCCTCGGCCTTGGGTCCACGGATGGTGACGTGGCAGGCGATCTTCTCGTTACGGCGGATACCGAAACCACGGAGCGTGTACCTGGCCTTCGAGGTGACGGGCGACTGGCCGGTCAGCTGCTCGAGCACCTTGGTGGCACGGGTGAGACGGTCACCCGACTCGCCGACCGAGATGTTGATGACGAGCTTGTCAACGCGGAGCTCCTGTTGGGAAAGAGAGGAGGCAACGAGGGTCAGTACTCCGAGTCAATCTCTCGAGCTTTGTCTTCTGGGTGCACCGCCGCCCGCTCTGCATGACCATGCCCAGTCCGAAGCCCTCCTCTTGCAGGTAGAATGCTCTTTTGTAAGAACAGCGTGGGGTAGTCTTTAGGCAGACAGTTCTCCCTTGTGCCTCTTTACGCGCACACGCAATGTGTCCAATCCTTGAGATCTTGGAAGGAAACTGGGACAAGCTCGAGGGATGGACGCTCGAAGGCGGCAAGGGGGTCACCTGAGACGTGTAATCTCTTCTACCCTTCCCGTCCCTCCCATACCAGATCGTCCCACCAAGCTGAACAACTCTTCGCGCCGGTCCCCATCACTCCCTTCCAGCCGACACCACTGTGAGTCCGAGCTCCCTCCGACCCATTGCATGCCCCGCCTTCCTGTCCGCTTCTTCCAACTTCGTTCTTCTTCGCCATGGTTCAATCTGGGTACTAACCTTCATGGGGTTGCTGATGGATGAGAAGGAGCGGTCAGACCCTAGCTCCGTAGCCCTCATTTCTTCGCGCACTCTACTCACATGGACTTGCCGGACTCAGCCATTTTGTCGCAATGATCTTGAGGGGGAGGGTGTGAGGAGGGGTGGTCCAGAGTGGCAGTCTTGAAGCAGGCGACTTCTGTTGGACTGCGGTGCTCGCGCACGTGTAAATTCGGCATCATGCCACGTGTTAACGATGTGGCCCGTGCGACATAAAGTTTTGGCGCGCGTCGCATTTTGTTGAGTCTCGCCGAATACGGCAAAGTCGCGCCGAGGGGGGCACCCTTCAATGCGGAGATAGAGCAGCGAACAGATGGCTGCGCGGGCTCTGATTCTGACTCTGACTCTGAATGTGATCTCAGCTTCTCAGTTGTTACAAGCACCGTAAGCACCACCATCACCATCATCATCATCACCACCACCACTAGAATACGACCGTTTACGCTCGATTGTTTCGACAGTAGACGCACTTGACGACCAACAATACCCCACGCACGCCACCACTAGAGGTACCTAATTAAAGTGTGGCCGTGTTTGGTCTTTCCTCCACGTAGCTGTACAATTACCGGGCGCCCGTACTCCGCTCCAATCCAGCACCGGCCATTGGCTCGAAGGGGTTTTAAAGTGCCAAGCTAGGGCCCTATTGCCCGTCAGTCCCTTAGCGCTGGACACTGACGGCCTTTCGACCGTTCTGCGAGTCCGCCACCCTCATTTCCTACCCACATGACGGCTCTCACCACCACGCCCGACATCAAGCCCAGAAAACGGCCTGGGCTGAGCCTGTCACTCTCGTCGGAGCAAAAGGCAGACTTCAGCGCCGCCATCCAGGCTTCGCGCAACGTGTGAGTGGCAAGGCGTCGTGAGGCGATAACTGATGGATCCTTGACTCACAACGACGATCTATAATAGCGTGAACTCGGACGCCACCACATTGCCCAAGTCAACAAACATGGGAATGCCGATGCCTGCCCCTCCCTCGCTCCCCAAGCCTATTGCGGATAATCAGAGGGCCGCCATCCCTACCGAGGCCGAAAAAATCGCAGCAGACACTGCAGAGTCGCACAGCTTCGAAGAGTCCGAGACCTTTGACCGTGTCGGTGAGCTCTCAAGCCAGGTCGTTGCTGCTGCTCGCACAGCTGGCTCACCTTGCTCTACACCTCCCCTAGCCCCTCGCAAGATTGCGAAAAAGGCAACGCTCCTCAAAGCTATTCCCTGCTTCTACGTCGCAAAGTGTGTAGCCATGCACGAAGCTTGCTCATCACGTTGTTGACCGCTGACTCCGTTGACATCAGCGTCAAGAAGGCAGCATCGTTCTACAAAGACTTCCTCGGGTTTTCCTTCCTCGGCAAGCCCGACGACTCGCATGCGTCCCTCGTTCGTGCCTCTCAGCCCGACGCGGTCCCCATCTCGACGACCAAGGGCGCGCCTGGCGACAGCATTCAGCTCTACCTGCGCATCAGCCCCATGGGCTTTGATGGGCAGCGAAGCGCACCGCCCCCTCAGACGCTCTGGATCCTTGTCGCCGACGTTGACAAGGTCTTTGAGGAGGTGACGGAGGTATGGGAAAAGTACAAGCCCAAGACGGACCAATACTTTCCCACGCACAGCTTCGGCGACGTCAAGATTCTCGGCAAGCCTCAGAACAAGGTGAGCACTGGTCTGCCTGGATAAGATACACACCTGGTGGCCACGCCGCTGATATGACTTTTGTACTGTTAGGCATGGGGTACCCGTGAGCTGCACATCGTCGACGGAGACGAGAACAAGATAATCTTCTTTGTCGAGCTCAACCGTTAGACCTTGTCTCTTGCCATTGTCGCTGCCCTTCTACCACCACTCCATGTCGCGGCCGCTCCACAGACTCACCACTTCCATCGACGCTTCTAATTCAAGTGTACTTGTAGTCCATCGATATTCAATCCCAACCATTGTTCTCTTAGAGCTAGCAAGGCCGCACCGCGACCCGTTTTACTCTCTTCTCTAAGGAGGAATTGCGAGGGACATTCCTTCTAAGGGAGAATTGCGAGGAACGTTCCCGCAGCGCCATCTTCGAGAGTCCGACTGTAAGATGGTTGAGCGTGACCTCCATGAACCCCTCCGGTCATGCGACAGCCTCCTCGACTGCGCTTTCCTCGAGCCTATCTGACGAACCTGATATTTTGATTATTTTTTTTCTTGCGCCACCCGTGGCTGTTATCACGACGTGTACCCTTTCGGTTCCACTTACCTGCAAATTGCTATTGTTGCATCCTCACTCTCTGGCCAGTCTCTTTTTTTTTCTCCTGAGTAGGACTTCGTACCCTTCCACACAAAAAGGGTGGGTGGGTCAGCAGTGTCGTGTGTGCACGTACAGTACTGTACAGGACTCTCCGATAATAATGAGATGCGTCTGATAACTGAGAGGGTACCCCCCTCACCACTGCATCTTGGTTGGATGTCGTATGGCCCGTGAAGGTCCTCTTCCCACCTCTCTCTCCTTTTCTGTCTCTTCTGTGATCCGAAAACTGCAACAACGAGGATGACTGCTGGAGGAACAATGGCAACGACTCAGTCGACTGAGACAGTAGCGCCGGCGGCAGTCACGGCGGGCGAAACAGGAGCGCCAAAACGCAAATCGAGGCCCCTGAGGCGCAAGACGTCGCACAGCGTCATTGAGCGACGCCGTCGCGAAAAGATCAACGAAGGCCTCATCCAGCTCCAGGCCACGGTGCCTGCCTGCCGCGAGGAATTGCGCGAGCTGCTGGCGGCCAAGGTCGCAGCAAAGAAAGGCGGGCCCTCGTCCTCCTCCAAAAGGGCGACGGAACGGGACGTGGGGTCCGAAGTGGACCGGCTCATGGAGGAGAAAGTGGAGACACAGATGATTTTGGAGAAGCTGTGCATTATCAGCCACACTGTCGGTCAGTATGCTCCTAGATGTAGTCGCTTATGCTTTGCGAGTAAATGCTAACAAAAGGCCTTCCTCTTATCATGGCAGACTACGTGCATGAGCTCCACGAGAAGTTGGCCGCGTACCGTCGAATGTGTCGCTGTTCTCCTCCTTTGGCAGCTACTCTGCAAGAAGAGGAGTCGATGAGATCCAAGCAGCACCAGCATCGGCTTGATGTCCACGAGCACGTTGTCCGAGATCAGGAAGCCGGAACAGAAGGTAATGTGAGCTCGAGCCAGACCCCCTCCCCGATCCTGGCCGGACAGGATTCTGGGAGGACCGTACCGCAGACGTCTTGCTGTGGTGCAAAGCGAAAAAGGCACTGGGGCAGCAACAAGCCGCTGGACATCAAGAGCGGCGAGACGCTACCGACTTCGATGCCCAAAAAGGTCAGAGCGGTACAAGGCGCCGAGGAACGCCGCGATCGACCGAAGCGCAAGGCAGCTCCTTCCAAATTTGACAAGGAGACGAGCGAGTCGGTGCCCGATGACGAAGACATGCAGACCGGCCAAGAAGAGCAGGAGCAAGAGGACAGAGAGCACGACATGCTCGAAGACGAGAGCGAAAGCGACCACTCGAGTGACTTGGAGCTGGACCCGATTGCTCCTCACCCTGTCAACAAAGGCGACCAGCTTCCTAATCTGAATGCCACTGCTTTCGATCCATCGATCCAGTCGCCAAGCATTGTGGCATCATTGCCATCGCTACGTTCATTGTATGCCAATGTTGGACCCACTGGCATCACGCAAGCTGCGACGATTCCCTTGGCACCGGAAGGTCAAAGACCTTCCAAGAAAGGCAGCGGCAGCAAGAGCAGTCACCACGGTCGGAGCAAGAAGGAGGCAGTGCAATACAGCTCCGTTTCGATGCTCGCGACGCCATCGTCGTTCCTTCGCAGGCGTCGAGCGACAGATGTGGGCCTCTTCAACCCAGCGCAGCCCGAATCCCGAAGCGACGGTCACGCCAGCTTCGGGGAGCCTGTCACGCATGCTTGCGGCCAGGTCCACGCGCCTGGACTTCCAGTTCACAAGGAAGCAGCCCCTCACCTTCTCCCTCCGCTGATTGCCTACCCAGAGAACAGCCCGCAGAGAAGGCGAAGGAGTTTCTCGCCGAGCGATCGCGTGCTGCCCGGCCATTCCCATACATGAGTGAAGGGTCAGATTTCGGTGCCATATTGACCCTGTAGTTACGTTACTTTGTCTTCCTCGCGTCAAATTGTAGACGACTGGGCTCATGTAGCACGATGGTGACGAGGCCTGGCGAGGTGGAGCGATGCAAGATGCATCGGTATCGAAGCGCCACGCCTTCCATGTTGAGCAATCAATTTATTTGCTTCCTTTATGTTCGCCGACATCCCCGCGAATTTAGCGCCTCTTTATGTGCCTGCCTCGGAGAAGCTACTGTAGGGAGAGATGAGGGTGGGGTCACGGTGCCTGTGCTGTGTTCCTATTCTCTTTCCCCCTTTTTCCAAGGAACCGAGTTCCATATGAGCTTTGCTAAGAAGCGCACCTTGCTGCTGCTACCAGAGCTGCTGCGCGGAGTGCATATCATTCGAGCCGACGGACCGAGTGGGTCCATGCTTCATGTGGAAATGGCAGGCATCCCTTTGTCCCACATCTCATCCCGACCACCCCTTCCCCCGTCCTGAGCTCCAACGCTATTCCCCTTCCCCATCTCTGTCTCTCAACTCTCTGAAGCGCTGACAAGATGAAGAAGGCCTCCCTTGGCTGTATCTCTGCTGGGTTCCTCGCTGCTGTTGCGATGGTGCAGGCGCTCGTCATCGAACCACCGCGTCCTCCGCAAAGGCCGATTACCGACATGGTCGTGCTGGGAGACAGCTATAGTGACTCTTGCAACGTGTACAAGCGTGACAACTCACTCACGCACCGGTATCCATTTCCCACCTGCCCACCGAATCCCAAGGGCCGAGCAGACGGCGGCCGATCCTGGCCCGAGTGGATCCGTGTCGATCAGCACCAGGTCGAGTCCAAGGGCTCGCCTCCTGGAGGCAGTCCCGTCAAGGGCCACGGGTCAAATCAGTGGAACATCGTCAACCTGGCCCAGAGTGGTGCAGTCTGTGACAACAACATTTTCGGGCGGGCAGTGCCGGATGTCGGTCAGCAAACGCACCTGTACCAGACACGTTACAACACCACGGCTCCCGCCGGCAAGATTTACACTAACGCCAGCACAACGGTCCTAGCGCTCTTCATCGGTACGAATGATGTCACCATCATCAACAACGGGACAGGGAACGTGCGACAGGAGACAGCATGTGTAAAGCGCAGGCTCGAGAAGCTGCACGATCTCGGCTTCCGGCGGTTCCTCGTCTTTGAGAACATCAAGCTCCAAGACGCGCCACTGCTCAACACGCCGGACCAGCGACGACGGACAAAAGTCCACGTTCGACAGGACAACCAGGAGCAGGCACGTCTCTTCACCGAGCTTAACTTGGCCTGGAAGCACGATGGGTCCCACATTGAGACGTTCCCGGCTTTTGCTCTTTTCGAGCGATTCCACGACCGGAACTCCGAGTATGGCTTCACCGTTGTCGATGAGCCGTGTGGCGCGTGCAAAAACCCCGATGAGCACCTCTGGTACGACGGTGAGTCTCGGCTCTTAGGGCGATTTCCCACAGAATGACAGGCTGAACGTGTCCTCTGCTCCTTTGCCACCAGCGCTTCATCCCAGCTCAAGGGCCTTCCACATCCTCGCTAGAAAGGTGGTGCGCTTCCTCGGCGGTGCTCGAGGAGAGCATCTGCTCCGTGGCAGCGAAGGCCTGTAAGCAACGATCGCCGGATCCACATCCTTTGCAATCGCACCAGCTGGGACCACCGAATATTCCAGAGGCTAATTATCTTTGAGTCTGTTGCGGGTCGATGATCTGCATACTCCCGAATTCACTTTTTATCCAAGGATGGCGGGAAATACACGTTCCTCCGCTATCTCTGATCCTCACTCCAAGGGAACGGGACGAGGGACTAGCGCCATGTTTTTCCCCTTCGTCCTAGAATGCGTAAAATTATTTTCTCGCGCTCAAGGCGGGGGGGGACGGAGAATGCAACGTTCCAGGCCCAAATTTCCGTTGGACGCGGGAAGAATATTCAAACGGAGAACGATCTTTGGTGCGGACGGGAGTGTAAGAAAAAAAAGGTGCTGCGAGCCTAACGACGGGGAGGTTGAGTCACGGTTCTAGATCTGCAATCACGGCAATGGTCTCAGCTTCAGAGCGGCTTTCAGGCTGCTTTCCAGTCAAACAGAGTGTCAGCTGAATGGCACTAGGAAAGGGGTCCGGACCTTCTGTGCCTGATAGACCTTTTTCGGCAGAAATTCTAATTGACTTTGCTCAACGGTATGACGAGGGCAATGGCAGCAAATTTATCGACGAGATCGAGATCGTTTACCTGGCCTGCCTGGTGCTCCCGGCGGCCGCACCTTGCAGGGGGAGGCAGCAGACAAGCACGTTTGCAAAGCTAGAGATCCCGAGCCCATTATATTATTGTTTCTGCTCCTCTCTCACGTTCGCGCAGCTCAGACCTGTAAGACGCACGGTACGTATATAAGGACTGTGGGGCGGCTGCATTCCCACACCCTCTAACTTACCCTCAACGAAGTCTCCCTCGCCCTGCACCCTCGATCATGAGAGTCGCCGCTGCCCTCACCCTTGCTCTGACTCTCATCGGCGCTGAGGTCGCGTCGACCCCCGTGCCAAGAGCTGCGTCCAAGACGGTCGTCATCTTCGGCGACAGCCAGTCGGACAACTGCAATGTCTGGCGCAGTCAGGGTGGCTCATCGGCGGCGGCGCAGTACCCGTGGCCTAGCTGTCCGAGCCCACCGACCGGACGCGCAATGGCCGCCCCCGTCTGGGGCGAGCGCCTCAAGAGCCAGAACCCCTCGTGGGACGTTCAGATCTTTGCTCAGAGGTGAGCAGAGTCGTGCCTTCGCCTCACGCCTCATAGTTGCTTGAAGGCTGATTTCATTACCGTGCAGGGGCTCCGTCGCCGACAACAACCACTTCACGACGACGTCGAGCCCGCCCGACTTGGCGGCTCAGGTGCGCCTCTACTTTACTCAGTACGGAGGCCGGAGTTACCAGGCCAAGATCATCACTCCAGCTGCATCGACGTGGGCTGTCACCCAGTTGGCTGGAGGCAACGACATCGAGTCGGCCATCACGGACAGCAGGGGCACAGTTGCCAATGACATCTCCGCCCTGCGCACCCAATACCAACTGCTCATGAACGCTGGCTTCCGCAACTTTGTCCAGTTCGACATGTACGACTACTCGACCAACCCTCACTGGCGCAGTTCGAGCCGCAAGAGCGATGTAGTGACGTATGTCAACAACTACAACTCGCAGCTCAAGACTCTCGTCAACCAGCTCAACAGTCGAGGCCAAGGCACGGTGAAGATCTTCCCCTTCAGCTCCCTCGTCAAGTCTATTCAGAGCAACCCTGGCCAGTATGGCATCAAGAACACCAAAGACGAATGCGAGAACTTGAGCAGCTGCAGTGGCTACCTCTGGTACGACGGTGAGTCCAAAATTGGAGGCGCCTACATGAAGAGCTTGGCACTGACGATCCAGCGCCTTTCAGATCGCCACTTTGCGACGGACATTGAGCCCATCATTGCACAGCATGTGGCAAGCTACACGTCTTGAGCGAGCATCCTCATTGCCCTTCTTCCCGTCCCATTGCTTGCACGCCGCGACGACTTTGTACTCTTCTCAACGATCTCATAACGTCACCTCTTTCTCACCGGCTTATGTGTTTATTCTTCAAGTGTCTTGTATTGGTCACCGGTAGAGGTGGCCCCATACCTTGTATTCGTAGAGCTCTCCTATGGCAATAGTAGAGAGTGTAACGGTTTCAATCACCTACAGCGAGATCGGTCAGTGAGCACGGGCCAGGCGATTAACTTTTTTTTTCTCCAAAGGTTGGAGGTGGACCGAGCGAGTGGGGCTGCATTGCGATTGCGCCATCGTCAATGGTTGCACACGACATCAATAGAGGCAAGGTCCCGGTCTAGCCACTTTCTAGCATATCAAGTCGGGTGGCGGCAGGCCTAAGGGTCGAAGCTGGCCTTCCTGATGTGAGCTGATATGAGCCGATCTGCGCTTGAGTTTAAATAGGCGAGCGGACCAGCCTCCAGGATTGCTTCTTGCCTTGCCCGCTTTGTCCTCTTGTCCAACTGAATCTGCTTTTCACACCGTTCGTGATGTCTGCCACCCAGGATATCCTCTCCGCCAACGCCCAGTATGCCGCCTCTCGCAAGGCCGAGCAGCTGCCCATGCCCCCTAGCAAGAAGGTGGCTGTGCTGACGTGCATGGACGCAAGGATCCTTCCCGAGGCCGCCCTCGGCATCAAGGAAGGGCAAGCCCATGTCATTCGGTGAGCGTCACTGTAGAGATTTCTGTAGAGATTTCTGTCAAATACCATGCTTACACGATCATTACTACCTTAGGAACGCCGGCGGTCGCGCCCCCGAGGCACTCCGCAGTGTCATCATCTCGCAGCAGCTCCTCGGCACCGAGGAGGTCGTCGTCGTACAGCATACCGATTGTGGCATGCTGAGTGAGTCTTGTTATGTCGTGCTGCGTTGAGTAGACCACTGACCTCACTCCACTCATGGCAACAGCTTTCACGACGCCCCAGGCCCGCCAACTTATTGCGACGAACCTCAAGCTCGATTCGGGCGCGGCCAAGCAGCACCTCGATTCGCTCGACTTCCTCGACTTTCCCGACCTGGAAAAGAACGTCAAGGCCGACGTTGACTTCCTGCGCACCAACGGTCTGGTCAAGGGTACCAAAGTCCGCGGCTTCGTCTACGACGTCAAGACGGGCGCACTCAAGGAGGTGGCCTGATAATTCTGCGCCTCATCGGTTCTCTCCTTTCTCATACCCTTTATGACATGGAATCCTGTGACGGGATGAAGACTCAACAAATAAGGTCGTACCGGACCAGGTTCTTCTTCACAGAGAGAGGAGAGCGAGCTTGATGCAAGCGCATTACGAGTGTCCATTGGCTGCAATGTGAGAATTATCCCGAAGTATTGTAATGTAAAGTCCGTCGTAAGAAACTAAGAGGAAAGGGAAATCGCGACGACGAAGGAGACGATGGTTGCCGCGCCGAGAGTAGAAACAGCGAGAGAGGATGCGCCTGCCGTGGCATCCTGAGCACTGCGCCCACTGTTCACGGTAGCGGTCGGCCCATTCGCGGAGGTCTGGACGACGGTGCTTGCTGGGCTAGATGAGGTGATCGAAGTCGACATTTGCACCGCGATGACGGTGCTAGTGCTGGAAGAGGACGAAGAAGTGGATGACGTAGACGAAGAGGTAGAAGATGGAGTGGTAGAAGAGGAGCTCGAGCTGCTCGATGATGAGGCAGGAGCTGATGTCTGAGCATTGCGTCCAAAGTTGGTCGCTGTGCCGCCGAGCTGAGCACTGTTGACGTTTTGACAGTTGGATGAAGCGGGAGCAGGGTGCGGCGAAGGAACTGCAACGCCGTTCGAGGTGTCGGTCTGCACAAAGGTGCCGAGACCAGGGTAGCCGTACATGATCTACGGAACACATTTCAGAAGAGGTGGCCAATCGTAGGAGACATAGGTGGACTCACATCCTGCGCATCATCTCCCTCGCACGACTCAAAAACGTTCGTCGCATAGTTGCCAGGGGCATTGAAGCTGGCCAGATTCCACATTTTAGCTTTCTTGATTGTTATGCTCTTTTCCCTCTGCTTTACTCACCCGCATCCGAGCTCGTCGTACGTGTGACGGCAGAGCGATGTAGCCCGGTCTCCATCGAAGCATGCGCGAATGCAGAAGTCGGTGGCGCCCATGAAGTTGAACCACTCGTGTGACTGTACTCCGTTGACAAATACAAGGCCGCCCTTTGGATTGCCGGTCCCGTCTGCACCGTGAGGGTCGAGCTCACCTCCCTGATCGCCTGGAGAGATGCCAATCTTGGTAAAGTCACCCTCGCCCGTCACCTGAACGTACGAGGGCGTCCTGACGAAGTGTGCGCCCGTGATGGTTCCTTCGGGAAGGACACGGGTTCCTCGACCAGCTTTTGTGCAGTAGGACACCTCGACAGCCTCGTTCGCGGCCACCTCACCGCCATTGGGCGGACCAAAGACGCAAAAGTCGTCGATGCTGTCAACGTAAACATTTTGGCACTGGGATGTCTGCGACGACTCTGTTCCGCACTTGTTTGTCCCTGTCTGCCCGTTCTCCGTCTTGTCCGGCAGGCCATTGGCGGACGGGTGGTAGTAAGCAGAGTACTGAGCCGACGCAACGCCCAGTACGGCGAGCGAAGAGACAAGCAAACGAGACATTGTGACCGGCGATCGAGGCGAAGCGGGTAGGGCAACCACGACCAGGATGAGGAGCGAGCGAAAAAGTGAAGAAAATAGGGGAAGTGAGTAAAAGAATCTCAGGCTTATCTACAGCAGCGACGGAGCTTGTCGGCGGGTGGCTTACCTGCCCGGCCACCGATGGACTTGTGCTCACATGCGTCAGGGTTTCCCAAGAAGTGATTAGAGAGGTTTTACCCTTTCCATCCGGATCTGACCAGGAAAAAAAGAGAAGAATGAATTTTATTCTATCTCCAGACCTCTTCGGGTTGGCGCGGTTCCGACGCAGCAAAAGTTAAAGGAAAATAGGCCCTCGGACCTGCGTCCAACAAGGGTTTTGCCAAGGACGCCCACTGATCTACGGCTTGCTCCGTTGTTTGTATTGCGAGCGGAACATTGCCGAGGTCCCGACGGTTGGTGGGCAAGCCGAGATCTAGATGGTTCCTTGAGTACACTATTCTTTTTGCGCTTGGGGTGGATACCGTGGGGAGAAGTTATATCTGCGAGCGTCTTTTCTGCGAGGTTATAGAATTTCACGACGGGACGAAGAGACGCGGCAAGATGAGTGATGCATGCCGAGGCTGGCCAGCCGTACATCGCCGGCAATCTCGTGCACAGCTTCTGAGCTGTCTTGAGAAAAAAAAACACAAGCAATGGCTAAGAGCCCAGAAGCGTTCACTCGAAGGTAAGCGGGGACCTCTAAATGACACCTGGGCGCAAGGCTACTACCGGCCGCCGAAGAGGCAAGGGACGGAGTGACCTTCAAGGAAATTACGATGGGGCCTGTTGCCAAGAGCTTGATACAGGAAGCAACTTGAGAAATCAAGGCAACACAGAAGATGCAAGCATTCGGACCTTGGACGTCGCCCGCGGAACCGGCATTAACACCTCTGAGCTCCTCAGAAAAGCCATAAAGAGCGCAAGCATCGGCGGCGTCAATCATTGCCGAGCGTCGGATCAAAATTGTCGGCTTTCAAAGGGCTGGCGTCCAGCAGCTTCACTTCGACGACAGTCCCTTTACTCAAGGCGTCTGGAACATGGGTCCGCTGGAGACCAAGGCCGACGTGGAGGGTGTCGTACTATCCGAGATTAAACTGTCCTACCCGTTCCAACGCCACCTTGGCCTAATCCGCCTGATGGACGTACAGTGGATGGGTATCCTAAAACTATTCCGTCCTTCATACATCCGCCAGCCTCCTCTGCACCTCTTGAGAGGTGAGTCCGACGTCCGCACCAAGCTCGAGGCGTCTAGTTTCAGTGAGATATGAGTGAAAGTTCCCCTTCCATGCCAAGGGAGGGAGCGATTCCGAACCTCGTCGGAAACATCGGACAAGCTATTGCTGCGTTCGTATCCAAGCGGCGGTCGACGTCAATCTCGAGGAAGTCACTCGTCAAATCTCCAGACAGGACGATGAGAAAATTCCGAGGCTTGATTTCGAATCGGCCCTCCTCACCTGCGTCAGGCGCTAGGCTGCGAAGGTTCCTCACACAGTGCTGTCAACGTATGCAACAACACTCTCCCCTCAGTGGATTTGACATCTTGCTATGAGAATACGGTAGGGTGCATCTTTGCACGAAGGGAGGTTCGGATGCGTTCAATGAAACTGAGCACGGTTGTTCTCCGCGGAAATCGGTTCAACGGCTCCTCTTCGGACGTCTCGGAACTCGGGCATCGCTCAGCTTTGCCCCTCATTTTTTGGCGTAGCATATCTGCCACCTTCCACCAGACGATGCAAACATTGATCGGCCGACGCAATGCGAGCGACAGCAACGCCTTTTGATCAGCATTCTGGGGTGCACGTCTTGAGGACGTCGTGTGATGCGTGCAAGTACAGAAAGGTGCGTGGTCATCGTACACTTGGCCCGAGAGCGCGACGACTCACTTTACTGCATTTACTTCCTGCTCAGGTGAAGTGCGACCGGCGAGCCAAGCTACAGGAGCAGATCGATCGACTTGCCGAGCAGAACGACGTGCTGACGGAGGAGGCAGCTGAAGATGTCGTGTGCAGCTCATGTGCTGCCTATGGTGTTCGATGCACGTTTGCCACGTCGACCAGAAAGGCTGCCCCGCGGAAACCAGCCAAGGGCCGGTCGTATGATTCGAGCAGCGGACCCTCGTCATCCTTGTCCACGCCTTCGACCTCCAAGCTAAGCTCAAGTTCGTCGAGATCAGGCTCAACACCTAGCTCGAGTCCTCCGTCGGAGCGTCGAAATGCGGAGGGTATCCTAGGTGTCGAAGGTCTGACAAGGCAATGTCTGGATGCGTGCACAGAGGCATACTTATGCTACGCTGCACACTGCCTCGCTATCCTGGACATCGATGTTTTCCGATCTCGCTACTCTCGAGCAATGGGCGAAGTTGATGGTTCTGTTACGCTTCAGCCACCGTGTTGCGGCGACCCCAAGGAACCAGCTCATACGGTACTGATGCTTGCTGTTGGCTGCGTAGGAGCTGGTCTGCTCGACGAAGATTATTATGAAGACAAATTTAAGCTGCAACAGCGCTTCGCCCTGCGCTTCAAAGAGGTCGTCGACGAGGAGACCCGGCAGGAGAGCCCATCTCTCGATGTCATCGAGGCAGTATTTATCATTGCGGATCTGCAGCTGGACATGATCGACAACAGGGATCCTCTGGACGCTCAAGACCTTAATCACCCAGCGTCGTCCCTCTCAAGCCTCCTCCGCCTCAGTCCAGCTTCTCACGAGGCTGTAGTTAGATTGGCCATCCGCCTGGGTATCAACCGAAGGCCTGCACCAACCCATGCAGGCAGCGACATTTGGAAAACAGTAACGGGCCAAGTCATCAGCGAAAGCGAGGCTTTGCGCAGGGTGCGCATCTTTTGGGCGGTGAGTGAGGATTAGCACAGTCGTCATCTTACATCTGCTCAAGACAAATCGAGGCTTTAGGTCTTTGCCCATGACACTTTCCGCGCCTTGGGTACGCGAAGACCGCCACTGATCACTGGAGAAGATTACGACCACGAGCTGCCGCGCTGGTCCGAGCGCCCCGACGGGGACTTTGACATTGACTTTTTCGGCCACGGACAGACACTCAATGTCCCGCGATTGGATGCCCTTTACCTCGAAGCTGCTATCAAGCTGTCTTTTGCCATGCGACCTACGATCGCTCCGATGGTCTCTATGCGCGCTCGGGCTCGGGGTATCTGTGCCGAGGACATCTTGCGGACCGTAAAGTCGATGCAAGAATGGCGGGCTTCTTTGCCCGTGGAGCTCTTGTGGGAATGCCAGGGTCACAGCCTTTTCAAGGCGATGGTCTGTGATATGGGCATTTTGAAGGCGGGTACACCGTGGCCAAAGCTATCTCGTGCGCCACCAGAGATGATCGGGAAGGCGATCAAAGTCCTCTTTCTCGAGACCATTTATATGGCGCAGCTCCTAGGCACTTGGACCGCCTTTGACGAATTTGGAGTTCGCGACGAAGGCGACGTGACAGACATGGCCAAGACGCTCGATGAGCTCGGAATCACACAGCAGCAGATCACCGCTTCCGATGCGTCCAGACTTGCTCTAACGTCGACGCAGTCTCTGTCTGTCGTTACCAAAGACCCTCCGGCAAAGGCGGCTAAAGAACAGCTCTTCGAAATCGTATTGGCAAACCTCTACCGCACGACCCAGCTGCAAACCGAAGCTGCTGCCTTGGGACTTTTGCGAGCCAATCGCTGCGTCTTTGCCAGTCTTGGTAGTGCCTATTGCATCTTGGCTTGTCGTCTGGCTGTCGCCAAGAGCAAGGAAGGAAAGATTATCAGCGAAGACCAGCGTCGCAATGGCCGAGCTAGCGACCTGGACATTGACAAACAGCAAGACCCTATGGTTCTCCTTTCTCAAGCTCAGCGCCTCGTCAGCGAGGCTATTGCCACTTGCGACAGCTTGGCCGACCGAGACAAGATTGTCATGCAACTTCAAGCAGTGATCGACAAGACAAGGGCTTCATTGAAGATTGCGTCCCCTACGGTCGGCTCCCACTACTCCAATATCGGAGTCGAAATCAACGCAGCAATTTCGTCGACTGTGATACCTGCAGCAACGACAATGGACAAGAATGCTTTTGGTGCAATGGAGCATGGAGGCATGTTGCACATGAGGAGAATCCTGCGTGCCATGGATCGAGACGAGCAAGAGGATATTCGACAACAACTACAATTACAGCAACAAGAGCAACAGCAGCAGCAGCAGCAGCAGCAGCAGCAGCAGCAGCAGCAGCAGCAGCAGCAGCAGCAACAACAACAACAGCAACCACCAGCATCACGACCGCCACCAGAGCTAGAAGATGTGCGTCAGCCACCGCCCAGCCAGCAGTATACCTTGCCCCATGAGCGCCCAGATAGCGTCCCCATGGAGCTCACGAATTACACCACACTCGACATTTTTTCCTGATTAACTGTTCCTATTCCAGTGGTAGGTGTAACGGACCCACAGATCCGCCCTGCCCCTTTGTACTCCTTGCACTGCGATCGAAGTGATCCAGAATGTTTTCTATATCAAATTTCCTTGCTCCATTCGAAACAAATTGCATGTCCGTTTCCCGTTTACTTGCTCGAGGAAGCTTGCTGCTGGTGGTAGAGGAGCTCCAGGGCATCGAGGATCGTCGAGGCTGACCAAGCCTGCGTCGGGCATGCGTCTCTGCACTCCCTGCCGTCGGCGTTTGTCAATTCCGGGAGGCCCGCCCAGGGATTGGTGCGGATATGTGCTCGGTGATCCTTGAGCATGCTCATTGCTCTCCATCCTGCCGCCAAAGTTCCATTCCCCTTGGTGTCCTCTTCGTTGAAGAAGAGGAGATGGGCACGCAAGAAGAAGCCGAATGGGAACACCCACGGAGGGCCATTGTGGTAGCACATGCCCTTTGCCATCCAATAGTCGCTCGAATCGTCAGAGTTGTCGTAGACGGGGTGGAAATTCGAGTCGCTTGGGTCGAGTGTCTTCATGCCGAGCACATCCCGAAGGATGGCATCGGCCGCCTGGAGGGCCGTCTGGGCGTGCTGCTTGTCGAAGAGCTCAGGCGCGACGCACATGGCCATTGGGAAGTTGGCCCGGAGCTGGTAATCGCACCATTCCCGTCCCTTGCTGGAACCAAACACATCCTTGTAGATACCGCGACGGTTGACAAGCTTGGGATCGACCTTGTAATTGGCGTCATCTTTAGCGTCCAGTGGGACCCAGTACGATTTCTCAAAGGAAGACTGCAGCAGATCGCCCCACTGCTTGTACGTAAGCGTCTTGCCACCTTTGATTTCGACACCCTTCGCAGGCCATGCGCCCTTCGAAGCCAGCGAGTCGACCCATCTCAGCGTGCTCTTCAGCAGGCCAGTGATCTCCACGGCGGCACCCTCCCTCGAGGAGCCGGGCACGCCCTTGTTGCCAGCCTTTGCAGACGAGCCCATCTTGTCCTGCCACGTCCCACAGTTGCTGGGATTGCCGCCAAAGATGATCCCTGACTCCCAATCGACATCAATGTCAATGTTGAAGCCCTTGTCAGTCATGTCGTTGTCCACCTTTGGCCCGGCATCGTGCTCCCTGAAGTGAATACCCGTCGCGTGCTGCTGCAAGATCTCCTGGATCAGCTCTGCCACGGTGCTCTCCTTTGAAAAGGCCTGTGGCGATTCGACGTCGTACCACTCTGAGTCGTACGGCAAGAATCGTCTCTTGACCTTTTCCGACAAGATCTTCTCGCCCTGCGGCACCTTGGTCACGTAGTCTTGCACGTTCTGCGAGTAGAACCAGGGACCGTCGCGGCAGTTGTACCGGGGTGCGCGCGTCGAGTTGAGCAAGTTGGGGATAAGGCCGTTCCATAGTGTCGAGCCGAACGAGAGAATGTGCTCGCGTGCGGCGGCGTGCATGGCAGTGGTGAGGTACAGGCCTCGGAGCGAGATGAAGACGTCTCTTCCCCATAGCCGGGCCCACGACGTGGCAAAGAAGGGCAGTCCGGCCGCCATGGAGGCACTGCTCCGGTCAGGCCACAAGCTGGCGGATTTCACCTGTCCATTCATCTGAATCGCCGTCAGAGCCAGCGATTTTGTAAAATCGTCGCCATCCTTGACAAAGTCCGACATCTGGCCAAACGCTCGCCTCTTTGCCGCATCCGAGGCAGTCTTGACAACGAGGGCAAAGTACTTTGGCCGCATGAACGACGGCACGGTCTCCTTGATGCGATCAAAGCGCTCTTTGAACCACGCAGCGGGCTTAGCGAGCCGGGGGAATTGTGCCGTCTGCTTTTCGAGACGAGAGTGGATGTAGTCGAGGGCCCAGGTGCCGTTGCGAAGATGGGCGCAGAGCGGGTGACCGAGGTCATTGTTCCGCATGACGGCGTCCAGGTGCGGCATCCATCCCTCAGTGCCGCAGTAGACCATCGCACCAAGGTCAGGGATGGAGTAGACGCCGTCCTGGCCATCGGTGCTGTCTCGCTCCTCGGCATCTGCACGGTAAAGGACCACGTTGAGGTCGACGAGATCAAGCTCAGAGAAGGCCTTGTCGGCGCCCTCTTGACACAGGGCGTCTAGGTCCGGTCCGAGACCCTCCATGTCGGTGGCAAAGAGCATGACGCTGGCAGGTGCCAAGGCGCCGACGTTGATCTGAGCAAACGGCGAGCCGTCGCTCTCCTTGCCGTCCTCTTTGATTTCCGGAGCGGGCAGCGAGACCAGCTTTGAGGGAAGACCACGAACGTGGTTCTCGTCCTTTGGCGACTCGTTCGAAGTGATGTCCAGCCTGGCGCCCATGACGTAGCGCACCTTTGTTCGGTTAAGCTTGACAGGGTTGATGCTTCCGCTCTCGTTTCCTGTGAAAGCCGTGTGGGCGAGGACGAGGTATCCCTTGTGTGTTTGCGGGTGAATGCGGTGCATCATTATGTACGAGCCTTCCTGATGGACGTGCCCTTCCGAGTAGCCGTCGTGCACCATCTCGACGTGCAAGTGGTTGAAAAGACGCTTGATGGAAGTGATGCCGTCGTTTTCGCCCACCGTCGGGATCGCATAGCGCCGCTTTTCGCTAACAATGTTGAGCAGATCCGGGTAGAGGTTGTCGAAGCCCTTTGTTGAGCCAATGGCAGACCACGAAAAGTTGACGAGAGCACCCATGGTGATCGCGTCCTGAGCCGTGCGCTTCTTGCTCGGCGTCTCGTTGTCGTGCGTAAGGTCCATGAAGAGGGCGTGAGGCGACGAACCCTGGAGGGGAACAATGGTCGTGTTGCCCTCTACCTTGGACAGACATGCAGCATCCATCGATCCAATGGGCTTGTTGACGCCGAAACGGTAGAGCAACCTGCTCTCCTCCTTTGCGTCGTGGCCATTCTCCATCTCTCGAATCAGGCTGTTGATGCCGAGGCGCTTGACAAAGTGGACGTCCATCTCTGCGCTACCGGTAAAGAGCTCAGCGCAGACGTACAAGTCCTTGTTGGCCTTTCTGGCCACGTCCAAAAAGTGCTCGCCAACGTGGATGGGCGTCGAGTGGCAGTTGTCGATGCGAACGCCGTTGAACATCTTTGCCAGACTCGAGCAGTATTCTTCCATGTGCTTCCACAGGAATGGCGAGTCGGCCGGCTTGCGACCATAGCGCAGCTTCACGCAGTCGGCCCAGACAATGACCTCACGGCGGAGGTAGACGCGAGATTTGGACGAGGCAAAGTCCATGAGTGGGTCTGCGGCCCAGATCCAGCCATTGTTGGCCAGGGAGAGCTTCTTCGCAGAGTGCCGGTGCTTAGCCACCTCGGGGTCCTCTGCATCGAGGCGAGTAAAGTAGGGCTCGCAAAAGGGCGACTCCTTTGTGATGGGTCCGACCTTGGGTCCGCCTGCGTCGACACGCATGTAAGTGAGTCTGCCGCTCAGGTTGCTGAGGATGGCCTTGACGTCATCGTCGTACGTCGCATAGAGGGGCACATTGAGCTCGTCGATGGCCTTTCCAAAGGCGTCTGCCGCCTCGTCGCTCGACGTGCCTTCACCGACAAGGTTACGCATGATGCAGACCGAAAGGGGGATATCGAGGTGGGTGGTGAATCGGTCTGCGAGCGCCATGTGATTTCGGAGTGCGTGGCGCTTGAGGAGGGGAGCAGCCTCGGAGGCAGACCTTCCCTGGAGCGACTCGTCTTCGCCGAGGCTGTGTATCATCCTGCTGCTGCCGTCGTTGTTGTTGAATGAGTCCCACGCGTTTTTGAAGTCTTGCTTGTGGCCTGTTGCGTCGATGACGTAGAACTCCCAGAGCTTGAGAGACTGCAGGACGTGCTGCTTGACGCCGTCGATGATCTTGGCCGCGTCGGCCTCGCTCTTGGGATCGGTGGGCAAGCCCAGGGAAGAAAGCCGGTTCGAGTACTCGAACAGGGCGCGATCAAGCTCGTCGGCAGGGGTGAGATGGGGCGAGTTGTCGGGGTTGTACGCAGCCTCTGGATGTTCCTTGAGCCAGTGGCTGTCAAAGGAGGTGTGGTTGAGGACAATGTCGACCATGCTGAGCAAGCCCCAGTGGCTCCTGAGGCGATCGAGCCAGACGGCCATTGTCTCAAAGCGCTGCTGCTTGGTGGCGTGCTTGCCGGCCTTTTCGTCAAAGAGGTCTGCTGCAAAGTCGGTCTGGTCTGCAATCGAGTAAGGGCTGTTGCTCCTGCCGCGAACCTGGAGTGGGGGGAAATGAAGCATGTTGTATCCGCTCGCCGTCGCTTCATCCAGGTGAGGGGCCCACTCGGAGAGGGAGCCGGCCCACTTTGCGACAAAGGTCTGGAGGACAAGGGCGTCCTGGGACAGGGCCTCTTGTTTGGCCTTGAGGACGCTTCCGCCCTTGCCCACGGGCAGGATGTCGAGTGACTTGGGATCCAGGATCCTTGCTCTGGGCGTGATGCGAATGATGGGGTCCACATTGAAGTAGCCGTGCTTTCCCTGGACGCGCTTTGCCTCGTCGTCTCCTCGCTGCCCATCGTGGGCGACGGGCAGGGCTGGCGTAGGGTACGGCACCCGCTGGAGCGGCGCGGCATGCTCGACGTAGAACTCAAAGGCGCCTGCGTGCGTAATCTTGATGTCGATGTTGGCTGGCTTGCTCAGATTGTTTGGCAGTCTTGTAAAAACCACTTTCAGCCAAATGCTCCCTTGCAACAAATCCCAGGTTCAGCCCACTCACTCGTGCGGGTAGAACTTTGCGCGATCAAATGTCTCATTGGCAGCCTGGGGGCAGTTGGTCCAGAGGACGCCTCTGCGCGAAGCCAGACTGCCGGCCTCGACTGTGAACCGGAGCACATAAGGCTTGACCGGTGGGGGCAGTCGGATGTACTGCGAGCAATCGTCTCTCTTTCAGTTGACTTCTCTCTGCGTATCAGTACAAAAACACCCACCGACTTCTCCCCAGACGGGCTCCCATCGCTCTCGAGCTGGAGCAGATAGACGGTGTGTTCCGCCATGGTTGCGATCTTAGCGATCGGTCGTCGCGTGAGTGGGCGCGCGCGACGCTGATCTATTTGTGGTAACGGGGAGGAAGGGAAGAAGAAAAAGAAGAAGAGGAGAAGAAGAGGAGGAAAGAAGAAGCAGAGGGAGAAAGAAGCGCCGATATGGAGAGAACGAACCCTCGATGACCGAATCTCGCATGGGCCACGTCTGACTTTCCAATGCCCCAATCGACGTGCCGATCGTGTGGCTTGATTTGATTCAGCTGGGGAGAGTACGTGAGAGACGCCAAATTAGAGAGCGCGTGACTTGAAGGTTCCCGACCATGGCGCAGTAGGCGTCGACAAGAAGACGACGACGACGACAACGACAACGACAACGACAACAACAACAACAAGATGAAACAAAGAATATCGAGAAGAGCGGGAGCAGGAGGGTCTCTGAGGCCGTCGTGGATCGTATTGTGCACGACGGCGTTTGTGGGACTCTGCCTGCTCCTCTCGATCGATCCCCGACTCGCAGCCAGGCTGGACCGGGACGCCGCCACTGCAGCAGAAGCAGCAGCTGTAGCTGCTACTGCTTCTTCTACTGATGGTGCAAAGGCGCATGCAACGGCATCGAGCTTGGTCACCTCGTCTCCTGCAGCACCCGCCTCATCGGCTGCAGCTGCAGCTGCAGCTGTACAAGCACCGCCAGCCCTGGACATAGTAGCGACGACCGGGCAGGCGCGCCCACACCCATACAAGCTTCTCGCCCAGTCTCCTGACCAGTCGGCATGGGACATCTACGAGCAGACACTCGCCGACTTTATCACCTCGTCGCTCCCCGAGCACGGCGGGCTTCGGCGGCGCGCACTCTCATCGCTGCAGCGCGAAGGGCATCGCAAGCGCTCGGGCCTGCGCACGGGCGACGACCTCGAGGGCCGCGAGCTGCCGCAGACGATCTGGCAGACGCGCGCGCGGCGCAAGACGGGCGACGACTACGACGACGGCGACTACATGGGCGACAGCTTTGCGGTGCTCAACCCCTCGTGGAAGCGCTTCGTCCTCGACGACGACCAGCTCGAGGCTTGGGTTAAGGACCAGCTCGGCGACAAGCCGTCGGCCCTGTACCAGAGCTGGGCCGCCGTCAAGGCCGGCATCGCCAAGGCCGACTTTTTCCGCTATCTCGCCATGGCCCTCGAGGGCGGCGTCTATTCGGGTGAGTCCCTCCGTCCGTCCGTCCGTCCGTCCGTCCGTCTGTCTGTCTTTCGGTCCGCGGTTGAGATCAACAAGTGAGGAGCTGACCACGCACGGACCCAAACATACCAGACATGGACACCGTCTGCCTTCGACCAATCTCCGACTGGGGCAACAAAGCCCCGATGGCAGACGAACGCTACCCGCCGACGTCGGCCTCGACCGGGCCCAAGGTGCTCATCGCCATCGAGGCCGACGGCGTCGACGACCCAGCCTGGGACCGCTGGTTCGTCCGGCCGCTGCAGCTGGTGCAGTGGACCATGGCCTCTCGGCCGATGCATCCCATCTTCCTCGACGCCCTCCGCCGCGTCCAGCAGAACCTGGCCCAGAATCCCTCCTTTTCCTCCTCTTCCTCCTCTTCCTCTTCCTCCTCTTCTTCCTCATCCTCATCATCAAAAGAAGCCGAGCGTAAAAAGGACAGAGAGGTGCTCGAGGCGACGGGCCCCGCCGTGCTCACCGACGCCGTCGTCGAGTTTGCCCGCGCGCGCTTCGACATGGACGCCGAGGCCCGGCTGCACGCCCACCTCGCCGGCGCACACGGCCACGCGCCGCTGCGCATCGCAGACGAGCTCGTCGTGCTCCCCATCACGGCCTTTAGCCCCAACGTGGACCGGCCGGGCGTGGGCAACATGTCTGACGAGCAGGCCCTCGTCTATCACTCCTTTACTGGCTCGTGGCGAACGGACGCGGGTTGATCGGTGGGCCCCGCTCCTGCTCGTGCTGCCAATCCGTCCCATCTGCAAAACAAGAAACAAACCCTCACGCTGTATTTCTGCTTTCATCCTCTCTTGCTCTTTCTTTCTCCAATCTACTGCTTTAGAACATCCTGCTGCGCATTTTTCTTTCCGTTTCAGATTCTAATTTCAGCGAGAGAGTGAGAAGAGAGAGAGAACGAGAGGGACTGGACGCGACTCGCAAAGAGAGAAAGAGGGTGGGGGGTACACACGTACGGAATGGACAGGAGAAGCCTTCGTCTGACTCTGCCAAGTATTTTCTGCGAAAGAGGGAGATAGAGGAGGAGGAGGGAGTGCGATGAGGAAAAGGAAAAGAAAGAGAGAGAAAGAGTATCATCATCTCGAAAGGGGCGGTCGCTCCGACGAGGAGCCCTCGCGGCCGCGTGCTCTTGGGCTCGCTGCGCCGTGCTGCTGCTGCTGCTGCTGTTGGGGATAGGCGCCACCGAGTTCAGAGCCGGGCGCTTGGGAGGGCGACATCCAGCCGGGAAAGCCCATGGGCGGGGCGCCGTACATGGACATGTACGGGTTGAACGAGGGCGAGGCCATCATGCCCATGCCCATGCCCATGCCCGGCATGCCCATGCTCGAGGAGGGCGGCATGCCCATGGGGGGTGACATGGGCCGACTGCCGCCGCCGCCGCCGTCGCCGCCAATCATGGAGCCACCGCCGTGCTGCGACATGGCCTGCATGTAGGCCTGCTGGGCGGCCTGGGCAGCCATCATCTGGGCCTGCATGGCCTGCATGGCCTGCTGCTGCGCCGCCGCCGCATCGGCAGGAGGAGGGCTGCCTCCACCGTGGCCGATCTGGGAGCCGCCTCCATACATGGCAGCGGGGTTCATCATGCCCATCATCTGCATCTGCTGCCAAATCATCGGGTTGAAGGGCATCATGCCGCCGTGCTGCTGCTGCTGTTGCTGTTGCTGCTGCATCGCCATCATCTGCTGCCGCATCGCCGCGTCCTCCTCGCGCTGTCGACGCTCAGCGAGGACGCGCTCGCGCTCGCGCTCCGTCAGCGTGGCGCCGAGCCCGCCTTCCTTCTTGCGGTCGCGTTCGTGGGCCGTGATGGCGCCGAGCAGGCCAGCCTGCGGTGGGCCGGGCTTGCGGTCGACACTGACCATGTGCGAGCCCATGGCGCGGGCGTCGGACTCCTGCTGCTTGGCTGAGCGCTCGGCTTTATCTTGCGCGCCGGCCTGGAGCAGGCCGTGGGGCTGGAACACGGCCGTCATCGCACCCGGCTGCTCGTCGTCGCCTAGGTTGACAAACGTCGAGCGTCCCATGAGACCCTGTCCCTGTCCCTGTCCCTGTCCCTGTCCCTGGCCCTGGCCTTGGTTCGAGTCGGGGCTGTTGTTGTAGTAGGCATCGACTGCTGGCCGCGGGCTGCTGCCTCGCGAGTTGTCATGGCCGGCACCGAGGTGAGAGTTGAAGACAGTCTGGCGCTGCGACGGGTGCGGTGCTCCTCGGGGCGCGTGCTGCTGCTGCTGCTGCTGCTGCTGCTGCGTCGTCGTGGCAATCTGCGATCCGCTAGGCGACGAGTTGGAGCCTGCGCGGAAATGCGATTGCGGCTGTTGCTGCTGATACTGCTGCTGCTGCTGCAGGGGCATGCCATACATGGATGCGCTGGGCGGCATGCTCGACACAGAGGCACTGGGACCAAACGACGACGTGCGCTCGCCCATCGACGTCGTCGTCTGCTGGCTGGCAAGGCGGCTGTGAGCGTCGTCTTCCTTGCTCTCCTCTTCCTGCTCCTCGTCTTCCTCTTCCTCGTCTTCGTCTTCGTCGCTCGATGCGTAGGCCTGGCGGCCGTTGCCCGCAGGACGCATGCCCTTTGGCTTTTTACCGCCAGGACGGCCGGGCTTGGCGAGGGCCTCTTGGTGAGCCTGTTGCTGGGCCTGGGCTGCCATCTTGCGTTCCTGGGCCTTTTTGTTGCCGCCAAACGTCGAGGGAAAGGCTGCTGCGGGAGGCACAGCAGCGGCAGAAGCAGGAGCAGGAGCAGAAGCAGAAGCAGGAGGAGCGGTGGCACCCTCCTGGTGCTCTTGCAGAGACCGCGACTTGACGGCAGGGGAAGGCGGCTTGTCGAGGAAGGAGTAGGCCGCCATGGCGTCTCCCTCGAGATGGTTCTGGTTCTGCGACGCCGGTGCAGAAGCACCCGGGCCAGCAGCAGAGGACTGCACTTGTGGCTGTGCTGTACGTTGAGCGTCGTGGGTGGCGGCAGACGATGCAGTGCTGGGCTCGCGTGCCGAAGCAGAGGCGACGTCGGTGCTCGCTCGCGACGCCTGAGTCTGCTGCACGGGAGCTGCAGGGGCAGGGGCAGGGGCAGGTGCAGACGAGACGGCGGGTAGCTGGTCACTCATCGAGTTGATGAAGAAGAGGGCGCCTTCGTCGTACGAGATGTTGTACGGGTCCGAGTCTCTTCTCGCCAGGCTTGCGCCAACGCCGCGGTCGGCAGTGGCGACCGGGTTCGTTTGGGTGCTGCTCGAGGTGGCCTCTGCACCGCGTCCAGAGGCCTCGAGGACCTTGGGCTGCTGTGGCGGCGAGACGTACTGCGACGGTGCGCGAGCGGCCGCCGACGTCTGGATAGGTGGCGGCAGTGACTGCGCAGGCTGCGCAGACTGTGCCAGGGCAGGGGCTGGTGCCGGTGCCGGTGCAGGTGTCTGAGTCTGGGTGGATGAGACCGATGGCGGCGCAGGGGGTGCAGCTGCCGACGTCGCCAAGTTTTGCCCGGTTGTTGTTGTTGCTGTTGTTGGTGGCGGCGGGCCCGTTCGCGATGAAGTCGAGGAGGAGGAAGAAGCAGCGACGGGAAGCGGCAGCGGCTTGTTTTCCAACGGCGACTCCGTCCTGAATCTCGGCTCTTCGTCTTCGACACGTGAACGCGCATGTGCAAGGGACGAGGCAGACGCAGACGCAGGCGCGGGAGCAGCAGATGCAGCAGGCGCGCCGCCGGGGCCGTGGCTGTGGCCGTTTGCGTAGGCAGCAGCAGCTGCCGCTGCGGCGCCAACGCCGGCGGCAGACGCACCGGCCGAGGGAAGGGCAGTGCTGGGCGACGTCATCGAAGTCACTGCACTTCCCTCCCTGCTCCGTTCCCCAATGGCATCGAGCGCGCCTGGTCCTCCCGTGGCCCGGCGAGCAGGCGCCTCCGGCTCTCTGCCCGTGTCGCCGTTCTCCGAGCCAAAGTTGAGTGGCGGCAGAGAGCTGACATGGGCTCCCTGGCCAGAAGCAGGTGCTGCAAAGGCCGCTTGAGGCTGCTGCTGCTGCTGCTCGTCTTTCTCTGCTCCCTCTGTGCGCGGCCCATTGAGGCCCCTGGTGCTCTCGACGTTTGGCTGGGGAAGCGCAGGCAGCACCGGTGTCCGCTCTCCACGCATGCGAGCTGCCATGATGCCATGGAGGTTGCTCCTGTTGGCCAGGTGTCGCTCCTCGCGAATGTCGAGAAACTCGGCCAGCTCGCGATCGAGGAACAGCCGGTCCTTGTAAGGCCCAATGGGGTAGGCAAAGAAGGGCGAGGCAGGGCTGCGGGCATCCCAGTCAAAGGCACCCGGTCTGCCATAGAGCTTAAAGGCATCCATAAAGGCCACGGTCCACTTCATCATCTCGGCATTGGCTCCCTTGTTGCCCTGGCCCTCGAGTTCGGGCATGACCATGACCCAGCCCGACTGACGGACGCGGTTGGTGGCGCTGATCGTCTGGCTCAGCGGAAAGGCGCCCTCGACCTTGAACAGACTGCTGCCCTCGACGAGCTCCGGCCTGGATGGGTAGACGGCAAAGGCGTGGGAGGCGTAGGCGAGGCTAGCAAACGGCTTCTTTGTCTTTTTGGTCTCATAGAAGCACGCCAGGCCGGGCGCTCCGTTGCTTCCCGGGGGCACCTCAATGTCCTTGACGCCCGTGTCGACGGTGGAGGGTGTCGAGGGCGAGCCAATGATGCTGCTGCGGTCGCCGGCCTTGAGCTTGCTCCAAAAGGACTCCTTCTTGGTGCTCTGCGTCGTCGAGGCGGCATCGCTGGCGCCGCCGTCGTCGGTGCCCGCAGCACTGCCGGCGGGGGGAGAGGCGCCCGTGTCGGTGAGGACGAGCCAGCACTTGCGCCACTCGGTCGAGCCCATGAAGCGGGCCTTGACCCATCCCTCCATTTTGCCCTTTGCCAGTGGGCTCTTGACGGACATTTCCATGTTGCCCGGTGAGCCGCCTGGGCCAGAGGTGGCGGCGGCATTGACCTGCTGGGCATTGCCCACCGCACCCAGGCGGACGCGAATGAGGGCACCCGTGTAGATCTCCTCGAGCCGCACCTTTTCCCACGAGGCCAGACGGATGCCATTGACCCAGGCCTGGACCAGCCTGCGTCCGACGCTGCCCTCGACGCCAAAGAGGATGCGATTCTGGCCCGCCGTGTTGATGGCAAACACATTCTCGTACCGTCCCCTGGTCCCGGGCACGTCCTGCGGCGACTCGGTAATGGTGCCCACATAGTCGACGAACTGGCAAATTGAAGGGAGATGACAAAAGGAGGACAAAGGACAAAGGTCAGCTCTCGAAGTGAGAAAGAAAGACGCCTCGCTGTGACGACAACAACTCACGCAGTCAGTGACGTTGATGTATGACGGTGGGACCTCCTTGCCGGCACGGGCGGCCTCCTCCATCTGCTGCACGCTCCACACGCTCAGGACGGTGCCGGAGAGCTGGACAAAGCAGAGGTGCCAGCGCTTCTTTGGGTCGCCAATGTGTAGCGGCTTTCCCTCGGGCGTGAGGTGGTCGCGCCGGGAGAGGTAGCCCTCCATGTAGATCTTGCGCGACTGGGCGTCCTGCAACGCCAGTGCGCTCCGCAGCTCGGGCGACTTGAACGTGAGGGGCGCTGCGGCCGTGCGGATGCTCCTCGTCGTCGATCCCGTCGGACTGGCAGGCCTTGCGCCGCCTGCGCTTGGCGATCCGGGCGAATAAGGGCCTTCGGGGTTTTCCAGCGGTTGGAAGGCCGACATTGGTCTGAGCGACTGGGTCCGCTTGTGGACATGCTGCTGCTGCTGCTGCTGCCCGTCAGCCTTTTGCGCGGGTGGCTGCTGCGAGAAACCATTGCCAGCGACTTGACCGACGCTCCCGGCACCCGTCGAGCCAGACGAGGACGTCGGTCGGAACCGGTTCGACGACGAGAAGCTGGTGTCATCTGTATGCTGCTGCTGCTGCTGCTGCTGCTGCTGCGTCGTCGGAAACGGCTGCGACTGCCGCCAGCTGCTGGTGGCGTTGGCAGTGGCATTCGATGGGTCAGTCGACCCGGAAGAATAGGAGCCGGAGCGTGGAAAGGCCTGCGCAGGCACCGGTCCGCCCGCGGGGTACCGCTGCGGCGGCTGCCACTGAGACGGAGGAGACTGTGCCTGCTGCGCCATGGATCCGAGCGACGAGTGACCGGCCGAGGGTTACTATGGCTGGCGAGAAGCCAGAGACAGAAAGAGGGAGAGAGAGAGAGAGAGAGAAGGAAGAAGAGAAGACAAAGACAGAGAGACAGAGAAATCTTCAGGATGGAAGCAACGAGGAGAGATGAGCAGGAAGGAATTTGCGCCTCTCAAAGGTGGCGGATGGCGGCTGGTGCGAGCGCGAGTCTTGGGAAGGGAAAAAAAGCGCTGCAGCAGTGGCACGAAATTAGCGACGGCCCATGTGCGGATTAGAGATTGAAAAGACAGCTGTAATATTCAAGGGAAATAATCGAAATTGTACCCAGGGACCGCCCTTTTTTGATAGATGGCATTTGCAGAAACCTGCCCGGCGACGCAACCCCGGCGCATCTCACGCCTCGTCCTTGGCCATCGGCTCGGCTTCCTCTCCCCTGAGGAAGGTGGAGCTAGCTGCTGTTCCGCACCGTCTCTTGCTGCTATTTCATCGGGATTGCGATTGCACGCTAAACGAATATGAGATAACAAGCTACAGGGCAGTCCTGTCCCACAGGCTGGCGAGAAGCCTGCGGTCGCCCTTCCACGGTCGACGGGCGTGCTGCACGGCGAGATTGTCGAGCAGCAGCACGTCGCCCTTGTTCCACTTGACATCTACCTGCAGTTCCGCCGTGACCTCTTCGATGGTCTCGATCCAGTCACGGGGGAAGAGCCTGTCCTCCTCCTCCTCGACGAGCTGGGGCGGCTTCTGGTAGAAGGGCGTGCCCAGGGCCGTCGTTTGCGTCTGTGAAATGTGCGGCGGCTCAGTGGCCTTGTGCAGCCTCGAATAGAGGAGTCTATTGTGAATGTTGTTGAAAAACGTCTTTGCACCGTAGCGCGGATGCAGACGCACCCCGGGGACACGCTGGACGGAGAGCAGCGATCCGTCGGGGAGCCACTTGGCATCGTAACCCTTTTGCTTCCAGAGGCCTTTTCCCTTGCCCTCGTCGGCCAGGGCCTGCACGTTGGCCTCGACAATCTGCCGCTTCTCGTCCTCGGACAAGCCACTGACATCGCCAGACTGGGGTCCAAAGGCGTTTGCATTGAACAGGCCGTTGCCCTGCAGGTTGCCCTCGATGGTGTCGCGGGGGTGGTGGATCGAAAAGGCGACGCCCTTTTCCTCAAGGGCGCGAATCAGCTCCGGTTTCCGCTCCTCGAGCCGGTCGTGGAGTGCCAGGCTCGAGGCGATGGGCGTCTCGCCACCGGCGTCGGGCTCCGAGAGGCAGAAAAAGGCAATGTATGACGGGTGGTGGCTCGACAGGCCGTACTCGTTGTGCGACCCGATAGGCTGGTCGGGCGGGCCCTCGTTTGCCGTCGCCACGTTCTTAGCATGAGGCTTGCGCAGCACCATGAGGCCCTTGTCGACGTGCGGCGTCCACTGCCCACCCTCGGAGAGCGCATGCATGAATCGGGAAAAGTCGTCTGCGGTCCTCAGCGGCGTGCCACGAAAGTGGAGCGCTCCTCCCGCGCCCGCCAGCACCTCATCGAGTTGGCCCGACCTGCTGAACTTAGAGGCTGCTGCGATGAAGCCGTCGGCCTTGACTTCCCCCTGGCCACTACTGCTGCTGGGCCTCAGCACGCCGGGAAAGGACGTCTGATGAGTCGTTGCCTGTCCGTCCTTGAAGGCGAGGGGCTTCTGATGAGGCGCGCTGCCTGCTTCGAATACGACCTCTGGCGTAGACACCGCGGCAAGGGAGTGTGCATTCGCAGGGGCAGACGCAGCGATGACCGACATGGCCGACTTGTGCAGTGTTGGTGGTGGGTGAGGTTGGAGGAGGAGCCACACAGGAAGACGGCGACTACCTTATCAATGTTCCTAGCTCTCCTGCATACAAATTGCCTAGGAGCGAGGTGATTGATCACTCCGCTGGCCCGGCCGGCCGGCCAGTCGTCACGTCATTCCATGGCGTACGTCGCGTCCCAAAGGGAGCACTAGTTGCGCTCACGCTTAAATAAAGCACGCCATCGCGATTGCATCTAGGTTTCTTCCTGTTGTTTCGCTGCAATATCGCTGCAAAATGGCCAGTAAGAACCCTCTTCTGCGGACGGTGTCGCCGGCTAAATCACCGATAAAGTTCTTCTCGTTTCAGAAGGGTGGTGGTGGTCCCTTGTATAAGTAGCTGCTTGCGAGTCAGGAACCTGCGAGGGCGCCCAAGAAAGCGCAACCACAGTCAAGCGGGAAAGAAAGCACCATGGCCCGCCTGACCTTTTTCCGCTCCGTTGCGCTGCAGATCGTCCTTGTCGGCCTCGTCTCTTTCACTCAGCCGGGGATCTGGAATGCGCTGCAGGTAGATATGATTCTTGGATCCCTGTTTCTGTGATCGCAGACTGATAGTGCCAATTGAACCAGAACCTCGGCGCCGGCGGTGAAGAGAAGCCGTATCTCGTCAATGCTGCAAATGCACTCACATACGGCATCATGGTCTTTGGCTGCACCTTGGCCGGTGGTCTCTGCAACTGGATCGGCGCTAAATGGACCCTGGTGCTGGGCGTTATCTTCTATACGCCGTATGCCTCGTCGCTCTACGTCAACAACCGCTACGGCACGGAGTGGTATGTGATGTTGGGAGCGGCCCTCTGCGGCATTGGCGCCTCGATGTTCTGGTCTTCAGAGGCCACCATCGCTGTGGGTTACCCCAGCGAGTCGCAGCGAGGCAGAATGGTAGCCATCTGGATGGGCCTGCGCAACCTCGGTCCACTCATCGGCGGCTCCATCTCCCTCTCGCTCAATGTTGGCGGCAGCAAGGCAGGCAAGGTGTCCTACGAGACCTATCTCGTCCTCATTGGCATACAGTGTGCTGGTCTGCCTCTGGCTCTCCTTCTGAGCCCGCCGGACAAGGTCAAGCGCCCGGACGGCACGAAGATTCCGCATCTTAAGAAGAGGACGACGATCAAGACGGAGGCTGCGCAAATCTGGTCAATCATCAGGTCAAAGCAGGTGGCACTGCTGGTGCCTATTTTCATCACCGGAATCTGGTAAGGAGTTGACTTCATCTTATCGGATGCCTTCTTTCTTCATGCTCACCGTCGATGTTTTCGTTCAGGGGTACAACATACCAGTCAAACTACCTCACGACCTATTTCTCCGTCCGCTCAAGAGCCCTTGTATCCTTTTTGACGGCCATCATGAACATCATTGCCGACCTCATCGTCGGCACCGTCACAGACTCCAAGATCCTGGGCAGCCAAGCGAAGCGGGCCAAGATTCTCTGGTTCGCCTTTGCATCGTTGACGACGGCACTCTGGATCTGGCAGACGATCACTCAGGTACACTTTACGAGAAATAGCCACGCTGTCGATTGGGTCGACGGGTCACGCTTTGGCAACGCCATTGCCGTCTTTCTCCTCGCCAAGTGAGTGCTCTGCTCCTTCCCTTCTTTCCAGGAGAAGAGATGCTGACCCAGTAGCAGACTGCTGTACGAGGCCCAGATTGTGTTCCTGTACTGGCTCATCGGCACCTACCCTCGCTCCGACGGGACCCTCGAACGGTCGGTCGGCGTGCTGAGGTCATTTGAGAGCCTGGGCAGCTGCCTTTCGTACGGTGTGGGCGCCTCGCACTGGTCCAATCTCAACCAGTGCATCCTGGCCTTTGCGCTCTGGGTTGCGTGTGTTGTGCCCACAACGCGTGGCGTATGGCTCGTGCCCGCTCATCAGATTGAGCACACAAACGCGCCCGCCTCAGTCAATGAGGACGAGGACAAGACCAGGTCAGCATCAACTATCGACGAGGAGGAGAAGGCCGCTTCTGAGGACGAAGATGTCCCACACGTGGACTCAAGCCCCGAGCTGACGAGGGCATAGAAGATGAGAATAGACATCGTTAGATTGCCACGCCCTGATCTGGTGTTGACCACCAGACAGGGCTCACATGTAGCTGCTGGCTCACGGGCCGTAAAATAAATAGCATCATCCCAACTTCAGCCCGCGCGGCGCCGCGCGGCGCGGCGTGGTTTGGCGTCCTCTCTCCTTGCCTGCCTTTCTTCCTCCTTTTCTGACGAGATGACCGCTCCTGACCTCGACAACCATCCTCGGTGCGATCGTCCGATACACAAGACATGGCAGAGCCACCAACGACAGCTGCCGGCGCGCCGATTGCCGCACCTCAGCCTGAACCTACCGCTGGACTCGCACCTACGGCCACCAACACCTCGCTCGTCTCATCGGGCGCTGGGCTCGCCACAAAGACGACGACGCAGATAATCTTTGTCTCTCCCTCTGCTACCTCGTCGTCGGTCTCGGCGGGAGTGCCTAGTGGCACGACGACGGCCACGCTCGTTGTTGCACTTCCCACGAGTGAGCTGCCAGCCCTGACTCAGAGCCTCACTGCGACAATTCTCCAGCTGCCCCTGCCCACCGGCGCTGGCTTACTCCCTGGCAGTGGTAGTGGTGGCGGCGGTGCCGGTGGCCCTACACCAACAGAGGGAGGAATCGTGCTTCCCAGCCAGGAGCAGACGCAAATCATTTGGGTCGCCGTCGTGATGCTTGTCAGCATCGCCGTGGGCTGGAACATGGTGCTGTTCCGAAGCGTCCTCTATCCATGGAAGATGCTCGGTGAGTGAGTAGACAGCCTGCCGCTTCCCGTGCTCGCCGGAAGAGTATTGGCAGGAGCAGGGTGCTGACAATTCACAACCAACAGTCAATCTTATCCACGAGCTCTTTCACGCTCTCAGTGAGTGCTTCTGCGCCTTTTCATGAAACACAACAAAGCAGGAAGAAATTGACATGCTGCTGCTATCCTTCCTGTCACAGTGGGCATTCTCACCGGCGCCGACCTCTACAGCCTTTGCATTGACCCCGACAAAGGTCCCATCAGCGGCATGACCGGTGGCGTCCCTCTAGCCGTCCTTGCCGCCGGCTACCTCGGCTCGATTCTCGTAGGGTCTACACTGATCCTCTTTGCCTTTGACGTGACAATGAGCAAGATCGCCTGGCTCGCCATCATCCCTCTCTTTGCCGTCTGCTTTTGGTTCGGCAGGACATGGGCCCGAGTTCGGGTCGCTTTGGCTGTCGGCATCAGCATTGGGTTTTGGTTTAGTAAGTTCTGATGAGACTTGCGCTCGAAAAGGCTGCCAGACAAGCTGAGACTATGGGGGACAGTCGACCATGCCATGGCCATGAGATACTATATCCTCTTTCTGGGTGTCGTGAGTCATTTTGACTGGCCCTAGATTACAGACAGACTTTGCTGAGTGGGTCGTTACGTCCAGATGTGCGCCTTCTATGTCGTCTGGGATGCCATGGACGATCTGATCTTTCGGAAAGAGAACGAGTCCGATGCTGGTGAGCAGATGTAGCTTTTTTCGTCTTGAGAGACGAATTGACTCACCATTACTACCGAATCATCTCTCCTACAGCTCTCTTTGCCAGACTGAGCCCACCCACGATCCACGGTAAGACTGCTGGATCCATCATTCTCGTGTCTGTGTCGTAATCACGGCTGAAGGGTAGTAATACAACAGCATGGGTCATCATTTGGCTTCTCATCACGCTCGCATTTGTTGCCCTAGCTATCCTGGGAGGTGAGCAGCGTGACGCCACTCTAGAACTAGTAAAGAGTCTCACCCTTTTATCCTCTGCAGGTCTTCACTTCTTCAACAAGACA
The DNA here is from genome assembly GCF_003144295.1 of Acaromyces ingoldii. Taxonomy (NCBI): domain Eukaryota; kingdom Fungi; phylum Basidiomycota; class Exobasidiomycetes; order Exobasidiales; family Cryptobasidiaceae; genus Acaromyces; species Acaromyces ingoldii. The sequence continues at coordinate 2,208,973 of NW_020290247.1, forward strand.
CTCGAGACGCAAAGCAGCGACCAGACCCACTTTCTTCCCACCTAGCAAGCTTGAGCTGTTCATTATTCATCCCCTGCCGTCTCCCGGTCTACTAAAAATCATTCATTTGCAGCTATGATTCGTGACTATAATACAAGTGCAGCATCATCCACAGTGAAAACAGGTCATGTTTGGTGGCGGACCACCTACTAAGCGGCATCCTTTGCCCTCTTTGATTTTGCAGCATCTCTCTTCTTGAACATCGAATGCCTCTCCTTCTGCAGCGACTTGTTCTGCGCCTTGTTACGCTCGTGGTAGCTCATGTGCTCTGCGCCTGACAAGGCGTTGAGGCTTCCTGTTGTTCTCTGCGCCTTTGCCGCGAACTTGCCTCCCACACGCCGCTGCCCACCTCCTCCCGCCGACCGTCCGAAGCCTTGCATGTCGGCGTCCCACTCCTGCCCGACCATGTCCGTCGCACTGTCGGCTGCTCCTTCGCCCAAAATCAAGATGCCACTCAGCAGGTCAATTTGCTGCTGTTGCGTCTTGTAGACGAGCTCCGGCAGGTCGTCCATGCCCTGCAGCTCCGTAATGACCTTAAAGCTGTAGCCTTGATCGACGAGAAATTGCTGCCGTTTGGTGCTGTAGTACATCTCGTTGGTGTCTTTAGACACCAAGGAGTAGAAAAAGGCATTGAAACCTTCGTCGTTTCTCCTCTTGGCTCGCAAGATTCGTCCAAGCCGTTGCGCTTCCTGACGTCGGGAGCCGAAATGCGACGAAATCTGGATGAGACATGTCGCCTCCGGTAGATCAATGGACGTATCGCCAACTTTGGACAGGAAGATGGTGTTGACTGCTGGATTGTGCTGAAAGTGGTTGAGAATTGACATTCGTTCTTGTTGCGCAGTCTGGCCATCGATATAGCACTTTTCTAGCCGCATGGCATACGCCTGCACAGGAAGGTCAGCTTCTCAATCAGCTCGGCGAAGGGAAACGGAGCAAACCCACTTTGAGAGTATGAACGTTGTCGGAAAAGACGATGATCTTGTCACCTCGCTTCTCGTGATAATTAATCAAGAATTGACAGGCCTGGAACTTTCTAGGGTTCATGCTCGTGAGCAGCTGTCGCTTTCTCGACTTCTCCCGCAGGTATTCGCGGTAGAACTCGGGGGTCATCGGGCACCACACCTCTGCACACTGCACGGTGGCAATGTGGCCCTTTGCCGCCAGGTCCATCCAATTTGCTTCGTAGAGCTTAGGACCGACAAGGTAGTTGAGCTCGTCGATCTTTTCGTCCTCGCGCACCAGCGTCGCCGTCAGACCCAGCTTCGAATGGGCCTTGATGTTGGTCAGCACCCTTCGGAACATCGCAGCGGGCACGACGTGGACCTCGTCGAGGAGGACAAAGCCCCATTCGCGCGATTCCAAGAAGTTCATCATCTTCTGAGAGCTGTGGGAGCGTTTGCCGGCGTTGGCCACCATGGAATATGTCGAGACGACAATGCCTGACTGCCCCGAGAACTTCTCCTTGCTCTCGGCAGTGAATACGGAGACCTGATGCTCCTGAATGTTGCTCCACTGCAGAAATTGCTGTCTCCATTGCATCACCGAGACGGAACTGGTGCAGAGAACGAGACAGCTCTTCTTGATGGTGCATGCCGCGGTGATGCCGACGAGCGTCTTACCGGCTCCACATGGAAGGACAATGATGCCACTCCTTGCTCGCCCATTTCCAAACATTTTGGACAAACTCTTCTCCTGGTATGGTCTGATGTGGGTGATGGGTCGCAGATCGATGTCGAGGTCCGCATTCATCGTGTCGTTCCGGAAGTCGTACTCCTCCAGCATGGGGTATTGCAAGTCTTGGCATCGCTTCTTGACTGCCTCGATTTGCTTCTCTTCGATTTCAAACGAGTGCACGACGTCTTCGTCATCATTGCCGGCTTCGTCAGTCTCGTCGACACCAATGATAGCATCAAACAGATCCGCCTCGGCTTCTCTACGGGCAGCGGTTGCCGATTCTGGAGCTGGACCTGTGCCTCCGGCATTGGTAGGCCCCCCAGCAGCATTAGGTGGGCGGTTCGCAGGATTCGCAGTCGATCCAGGTCGAGGACCAATGGCCGGCTGTTGCTGTGGCCCACCTGACTGTTGCTGCAGTTGTTGCTGCCGCCGAGCCGCACTCTCTGTGCCAGGGATGACGAGGTCACCCCTTGTGGGCGCACTTGTTTGCCCAATCACTTCCAGCTTGTTCCCTCTACCAGCATCGGAGTCCTTAACCCTGGCTTGACCAATGACTTCGTCCTGGAGAAGCATCCTGAGCACTTCTGGGTGTGCGCTCTCGACAAAGTACTTGTTTTGCTTGAGCACCAGTTTGATCTTGCCGAAAGATACGGTGCTATTGAGGATAAAGTTGTGCACGGTTTCGGGAACGGGCGCTTTGGACAGCCGATTGAGAACTTCTATGATGTCGTTTGGATTTAGGCCGACAGAGACGGCGGCATAGAGTGAATAAGGCGTCAGACGATACTCATGGATGAAGGCAGGTCTGCAACGAGGTCACGTCAGCAAGCTGAGCTGCAAGTAATTCGATCAGTAATACACACCTGCTGACAGGCTCTGCGATTGCCACCAAAAAGTCTTGGGCCTGTTCAGCAATGGGGCTGAAACCCTCCAATGTAATCGTCATGTCGTCAGGGCTGATCCAAAGAGGTCTGCTTGCATGATCGGGTTTGAGCTGCATTTCGCTGAAATCCTTTTCCGCATCGACGTCCTCCTCATCGACGTCCATCGGAGCAGGTGCTGCAGCTTGCCCTCCCCGCGCTGCCCTCGCACGTGCAACGATAGCGCTTGCCCCGCCCTGTTCATACCCTTCGTCGTCGTCCTCGTCGTCTGATCGAAACGCAAGACCAACACGGAGATCACCATCAGATCCCTCGCCCTCGTCATCGCCAGGACCACTAGCGGGCGTCGAGGGTGTGGGAGTGGCGCGGGACGATGACGGTCCAGAACCTGATGCTGTGCTGCTGTTGCCCTTGCGACTGAGTTTGACAACCATGCGAGGTCGAGCTTCCTCGTCGCTGTGGCCGTCGACCTCGTCTCTGCTTCGGAGAGGAGGCATATTCTCCAAACCCTCTGAAAGGGTGAGGTCGTGGTCGTTAGTCGAGCTGGTGCACATGTCAACTCAGCAAGAAATTGACATTTGGTCGTGCACAGTCCAATTTCTCTCGGCCGATTCTGAAATGGTGGGTCCCAGCGAGCATCGCGATGTGTTCTTCTCAGTCCCCTCAGCGCCAGCTCGCCCACTTTAAACTATCAAGTGTCTCTGGGGGCTCCTGCAGCATGATCACAGGCCTCGAAGGTGAGTAGCTCCGGATTATGGCTGCGAAAGGACAGCGCTGCTAACGACTTGCTGCTATAGAGTACCTTCGGGTGCACCAGCTCCTGCACACGCTCCCTCTGAGCTCCCTCAAAGATACGAGGCTGGGCATCGACCTCAACCTCTACCTCAAGACGTTGCTACAGTCGCCCTCAACGTCGGAACCATTGGTGACTGCTCTTGGTGGCTCTCCGCTTGCGCTCATCTCGCACATCGAAAACGATCTTCGGACACTCGAGCGGGCCCGTATCAAGCCAGTCTTCGTCCTGGGGGGTCTCCAGCTCGCAAGGCGCACGCGTCCTTTCAGCTTTGAAGATCCCAGAGTCGAGGAGCGCAGAAAAGCATGGGAGAGCTATGAGCAAAGCGATACGGACGGGGCCCACGTTCACTTCAGCAGGAGTAACTCGACCCAGGTCGGCGACCTTGTCCGGGCGGTGCTCCGAGCATTTCGACACCGGAACGTCGAGTTCCTGGTGGCCCCCTACCTCGCTGAAGGACAGGTGAGATGGTCAGCGTTAACACACAGAGGAGCAAATCTCGTGCTGACACCACTTTGAAAGCTCGTCTCACTCGAGCGGCATTCAAAGTCGTACATCCACTCCATCTACAGCTCCTCGGACGTCTTCCTCTTTGATCGCGTGGACAAGGTCATCCTTTCCCTCGACCTGCAAGGATCAACTAATGCCCTACCAAACGGCTCTTCTAATGGTGGATCATCGACGGGATCATTCACATATGCATCAAAGGCGGAGATCATGGGACACCTAAGATGCAACGAGGAGGAGTTTCTCGACATGGGCCTTCTTCTTGGATGGGAACACTGCCCTACCTTCCCTCCTCTCGTCGACGGTACCATTCCCAACGCGAATCCTCCCCTGACGCCACTTCCTCGGGTCGGACATCAGGTTTCACTGTCTCCTGAGCCATTACCAGATCCGCGTCAGGCTCTCGACGTCGTCCGACAATATCGATCCGGATACACCGCCTGCACCGCGTTGGCAGACCATGTTGTGTGTGCAAAGCTCGGTTACGTTGATGCCTTCTGCCGAGCTCGGTGCATGATCAAATTCTGCCTCGTCACCAGTGCAGAAGAGGGTCGCGTTCTGCCACTGCCCCGCTCGACGCCACCCCCGCCCTTTGTCGCTGGCGGCGTGTCGACTGCATCATCAACAGCTGCAGCACCTGCTGCCACGGTTGCCCCCGGTGTCAACGGCACCACGCCGCCATCGATCCCTAATTCATCGGCTACCTCGGGTGGCGCTCCAATACTGACGAATGCAGACGTACCGGTGGACTTGCACGAGATCTTCAGTCACCGACTGCCTGACGAGGTCTTCCTCCATCTCTCGCGCGGCCTGTTGGGCAGCGCTGTTCTCAACTGGCTCACATCAGGGTCTATCATTGAGACAGCGCCACTTGACGAGGGCGACACCGAGGTATGGAGGAACTTCATGCGCAACGTCATTACCGAATCACCGCAATCTCCTCGATGCATTGCCCTGGCCCTGATGGGAAGCAGTCTCAATGGCTTCTGGTCCTCTCGGAAAGTGTTTGCCTACTACCACTTCGATCCGCCGAATGGCGCCCCACACAACGTCCCTCACGACCAGCCAACAACCTTGAATCTTATCAAGCGCATTGATAACTGGAACGTTAGTGTTGCGTTTGTCGAGGAGGAGCTTCGACGACAGAACAGCAGCACTATTGACATAGCGCTGTGTCTTGGTGCAACGGGTCGCGGCGACCTGGCTGAGCGGACCAAGACGTCGCGACCTAAGAAGGTCACGCCCTCCAATGCGGCAAAGGAGAAGGACGCAAAAACATCAGCAGGCTCTGGAGCTGCTGGAGCGGGCGCTGGTGGCCCTGGAGGAGGTCTGGAGAAAAAAGACGAGGTGGTCGCAAATGTCATCTGGAGGATGCTGGAGCTCCGCGGGTTCCTCAACCATGACCATCTCCACACTCCCTACGCACGGTCACTGCATTTGGCCCTCAAATCTGCTCGACTCAACGACAAATTGCAGGAGCCGCTGTATCTCGCTCTCGAGCTGATCAGGGCTGGTATCCTTCACGGCGAGGGCTATTCGGGGCGTACAAAATCTGGTGGCCCAACATGGGGTGACCTCGACGCAGCATCTGACTCCGAAGAGAAGGCAATAATCGTCGACTCACGGAGACACTTGCTCCTAATCATGCGCACGCTCTGCCTCCTCCCCCTTACTTACCGGCCCCTCGCATGGAGTGCTCCCTTGTCACGCGAGCTCCTGCAGTTCAATGCCTTCAGCCGAGCCCTGACACGATCGCTCCGGACGCTGGTTGAAGCCATCGCATCCTCGATGCTGCTGCGTGGAGACGCTAAGCGGGCTCGTGACGATTATCTCGACATCAGTCTCAGCTTGCCGTTCCAGTCGGACAGCAGCACCGGTCTGGGCATCGTGCTGAAGTGCTACCTCGAGGCGCTCCTTACTTTCAACGGCGGGCCCGTGAGCGTAGGACATGAGGCCGACGAGGACGTCGTCGAAGCGAAAGAAGCCGTTGTCTCGATGATTGAGCAGACGTTCTCAAACATCAAGGATATTCGAGGAGAGATTGCGAGGGGTTTCCGCTTCTGGAAAGCCGTCGTAAAGGCGGTGGAAGTCCTCAGGGATGAGAAGAGCGTGTCACTCGACATCGTTGATCAATTCTTGAAGGCCGATGCATGGGTCACGCCGATGGTATTTTAGCTTCCTGTCCATCTTCAAATCTCATCACCATCAACAACAACAACAACAACATTATTATCATCATCACAGCTGCGATTAAAGGGCGGCAGAAATGCTATCGTCATCGCACATTCCGGAAGCCCATGCTGAACCTCTTGCGGTCCTGTCCACTTCGACATTAAAGATTCGCCCGCAAGCGAGAGATTAAATTAGTCCCTGGTGACTGACGTTACAATTACAGAGAAGGGGAGGAACCAATCGGTGTTCAACGTCGCTGATATGGCTGCTGCTGCGACGTCCTCGACCTGTACTGATGCGTCTGCGCCTGTGGTTGTCCTTGTGCTTGTGGTTGAATAGGCTGCTGGTGCTGAGCGGGCATGGCGATGCCTTGAATCAAGGGCTCTCTCGCCCTTCTCCTCGCCCTCTCGACCTCTAGAAGCTCCTGTCTTCGCTGTTCGGCCATGAGACGCTGTCGCGTCCTCTCGTGCACCCTCAGATCGATCGGCGCCGCATTGTCCCAGCTCCCGAGCTGTTGCTGGTTCTGAGGTAGCGAGGAAGGAGGTGGAAGCTGAGGCTGCTTCATGGCTTCGGAAGCGAGGAGTGAGCCCTTTTCAAAAGGTCCCGCAAAGGCATTTCTCGGGATGAGGGTTTGTGGCGCAGAGGAAGCAATTGGCTCATGGACGGCTGCCACTGACGACGTGGTGACCGTAGCCTTGCGTTGGGGCACTTGCATTTGCTGCTTTGCGTTTTGCTGCTGTGGCTGCTGCTGTGAAGGCGGATACTGCGACGCCTCAATCGAGGTCCGGGGAAGAGGATGGGCCGCTTCCTTTGCCTCGGCCACTGAGGTCTTCGGAGCAGGCGGATCGAGCGCAAAGAGCGCGGCCCGCTCCTGCTTCAAGACGTATGTTCTCGCGTTGATGATTGATGTGACCCAGTGCCTGAGTGCTCCGCCGTCCGACAGGCTCAAGACGTGCATGTAGTCCTGCTCGGGCGATTCAAAGAGCGAGATCGGGTCTTGGCTGCGAAGCGCAAAGGCATGCGTTTTAGGCGTCTTGATCTTGGTCTGGTCCACGAGGTAGACGTCAAAGTTTGACAAGTGACAGACGAGGACCTCGTCTTTGCCCTGGATCCATGATATCGAGCATTAGATCAGCAAAAGTAAACAATCGCGGCCTTTCTCAAAGAACCCACCTTCTCCGACTTGGCGTGAAACAACGAGTGGTCTCGTAGCTCGAGCCACCGTTTGTTCCACTTCTTTTTACTGTCGCGCACGTAGACATAGCCTCCCACGACTGGCGAGCTCGTGGGCAAGGAGCGCAAGGCGAGGTATGGCGCTAGCTCTGTCTTTTTGAGCAGAAAGAAGTCGACGCTTGGGTTGGCTCTCGTTTCGATGACGTCGGAGATCAGCTCGTACTCCCTCAATGGCCGTTCTAGGCCCAGCTCGGCGCACACGTCAAAGAGAACCCAAGCACCCATGCGGTTGTCCGTCGGCATCGTCTCACGCTCCATAATGTCTACCACGACGTCGCGCGCCCTCGCCTGGAGTGGGACTTCGGCAGCGCTGTATCGTTGCCGAGTCACAATAAAGACACGATGTTGAACCAGTCGAGACGCAGGCGCCACTTTCACAGCCTGTTCAACAGCTGCTGCTGCGTTGGACAAGCTCCCCTGATGACGCCCGTTCCGGCTCAAATCACCCGCAGCGATCTGAGAGAGACTGTTGTCGACGATAGCCGCCTCTCGGTTCACGGGCGGGGGCGACGACACCATGCTGTTGTAAGACAAGGGCCCCTGTGTCTCTCTCGGCGAGGAGATTGAACTTTGACTTGGCGATGAAGAGCCTCTGTGGCCGTCTGGCGATCCATTTCCACCGCCGACGGCCTGCATGCGAGCAATCTGAGGTAGAGGTGGTGCGATGCGCGTATCTATTGGAGGTGGCACAGCCCTCGACCGTGACTGGCTCATGGCTCGCGGTCTGTGCTGCATTACTGTTGCAGGCAAGGAGCCGCTATTACCGCTCAACGCTGCTCGTTCGTCAGTCTCGCTCCGGGCAGATGTAGGCGCCGTGACAAAGGCGCCATCCGAAGAAACTTGTCCGTTGCTGCTGTTACCGTCGCCAGCGCCAACAACAGGTCTTCTTGCCGAGGGATTGATCCTGGAGAGAGCTTGAGCCTGAGCCACTGTGCCGGAGTTCGAGATCGAGGCCTGGCGCGACTGAAGATTAGCAGCAGGAGCCGATGAAGGAGCACCACCGGCCATCGCAGCAAGATGCGGCGGCGGCGGTTGCGCAGGAAGAGGAGGCGGGGCATGCGATGCAGATGACGATGACGAAGAAGGAGGGGCATGGAAGTCTGTCCTTCGTGGTCCTCGCTCGCTTTTAGTCGACTTGAATCGCTGAATCTCAGAGCCGGCGTAAAGTGAGTTGTCTTGCTGCTGGGCCTGTTGCTGGTGGTTATGGTGATGACGGGGAGCAGACGAAGGGTTCTTCAGCGACCGAGCTCTTGAGATCACAACTTGACCTGATGAGCTGCCCACCGGTGCACTGGGCGGCTCTGAGATACCGCCTGTTTCACGCTCCGTCTGCACCTTGGCCAGCTTGGCACTGAGAGCAGCAATGTCCAGCGCCGATGGCTTTCCACACTGCATGGCCGCTTGCTCCTTGACCGCGCGAGCCTGCTGCTCTTGCATTGCCCTCAACATTCTCGCTCTTCTCCCGGGGCCTCGACCATCCGAGTTGGCCGACGACGAAGAGGACGGCTGCTCCAAGGCCAAGCGAGCCGATCGGATGTTCTCCGATCGCTCCACCTGCCTCAAATGGTTCTGCAGCTGCTTCGGATCCTGAACCCTTTGACCGAGAGGAATGTCGTCTGACGAATCAGACTCGCTCTCTCCGGCCTTGCTATCGTCATTGCTGATCGGTCTTGCAGGCCCCAAAGCGTTCAGCTGACTTGCATCGAGAGCAGCCTCGTTCGCCTCTGGAAAGGGAATCTCGCTGGACCCGTAGCTATCTTCGGAGTCGATATCGCTCTCCTCTTCGACGCCTTCCCCCTCATCGTCGTCCCGGTCGTCTTCCTCTTCGACGTCATCCAGACTAGCATCTGCATTGTTTCTTCGTTCAGGCTTGTCACGCCCATCATCTCCTCCATCGCCACTGCTCCCGCCGCTTCCTCCGCCTGTCCCATGTCCACGGCTTCCGAAGCTTTCTTCCTGTTCACGGCCGCCACCGCCTCCGTCGCTCGACCCGTAATCGTCGGTGCTCGATTCGGATTCCGATGGCGTGGCACTTCCGTCCTGGCCGTGTTCGTTGGAGTTCTGTCGAAGCGCAGCAGCCAGCAATCTTGGCCCGTGAGCTGCATTGAAAGGCAAGCCAGCATTCTTCTCGACCCAAAGACGGCCGACATCGGTCAAAGAAGGGTAGTGCGGCCTTACGAGCGGTGCTTCACTTCGGACCCGCCTCGTCCTCTTTTCCGCAATCTTCACGGTGACTCTGACGCGCTTTCGGAGATCGTCAGACACGGAAGCTCTCGGCGTCGTCCCGACATCTTCTACAACGGGCGCAAGCAGTGATACCGGCACGGTCGGTTGCCGTGCTCCGCCTTCTCGTGAGGACGCTGAAGACGAGAGAGAAGTATGCCGACCATCCTCGGAGGAATGAGACTCCGAGCCGGATCTTGCAAATGCGTAGCCCAAGGCTGTGAGCGCCTCCTCGTCTGCCGAGCCCTGTTCACCAAAGCGCATCCTGTTAGGCTGAGGGCTGCCAATTTCACTTCCCACCTCTGATCCGGGCAACGAAGCGTATGCGATCCTTGGCGTCTCGTCAGGAGAGCTGACAATCCTCGAAGGGGAAGGGGGCAAGGTCACGGCCGCGCGAACGTTCGGGCTAGCAAAGGCTGCATTGCTGCTGCTTCGCACCCTCCTTTGCGCCGCAAGGTTCAAGGGTGGGGCCGGGTCTTGACGAGTAGTCTTTCTCACTTCTTGCGTCTCGCGTCGACCAATTATTTGCTGCGGCGGCTGTTGCGGCTGCTGTCTCTGAGCACACCGAGTGGCCGTTCCATCAAGACCTTGGCCGCTCTCGTCCTTTCGACTAGAGCCTTCAAAGGGTTTCTTGTTTCGTCCGCTTTGGGCAGTACGACTTTCCATGCGCGCAGGAGCAGAGGGCGGTGCGTCTTGATCGTCAGCCTTACGTATCCGAAGGTCGATTTCCGCCTTCCCTGGAATGCTGCGTTGGCGGCTGTGCTCGCTTGGCGGAGGAAGAGGTGCATTCTTTGGTGAGGCCGACAGGGGCTTGAGGCTGGAGAAAGAAGCCTGGTGGCTTACGACGTGGTCCGGCGATCGAGGCGAGCTTGGCAGGCTCATGCCATCATTGGACAACGAAGGTCGACCGGTGCCTTCCGAAGACGAGGAAGAGACCGTCGCACCTAAGCTGGCATCCGAGCGCTTTGGCTTAAGGCTGGCGCTATTGACAGCCGTTGTGAGCAGCGGGGCAGTGAAATGTGAAACCCCAGCATCGGTTTCATCGTGTTGCGACAGCCGCTGCGAAGATCGCGAACGAGAGCGCGATACAGGAATCTTTGGCATCGTTCCATCGCCCTTACTACTGGAGTTTTGAAGCTGCGGAGGTAGTGGTGCTGCCATTGGTCGACGGAAGGGAGCCTGCTGGAGCTGCTGCTGCGAGAAGCGGCCTGAAGACGGATCGGCAGGGACGTGGGACCCAGCAGCGGCAAAGGACATGGAGGAGGGTGCATACGAGGTATGCTTGCTGACGCCGTCGCTCCTGCTCGCTCTTCTACTGTCGTTTGTGCTGGACGACGTGTCGGGAAAGGGGAATTCCTTGAGCCCAGCTTCCGCCTTTGCCATCGATGGAGACGGCGTCACGGGCGAGTTGGAGAAGTTGCTGCCTGCATAAGCAGACCCGAGGTTGGGCACGCTCTTCTTGCGAAGCCCAAGGCCCGAGAAGAAGCCAGATTTCTTCTGTACGGTCCCACCACTCGAGCTCAGGTTGCCCATCGAAGCCTTCCTGCTGGTGCTGGTCAAGGCGCTTGGCATCGGCGTCATGCTCGACTTCCTTTGTTTGCTCGATAATCTCTTGTCTTTGTTTTTCACCTGCTCGTCGTCATCGTCATCAGACCCTGAACTCCAGCGTGAGCTCATTTGGGGCTCAGTCTCGCCAGTGAGGTTGTCCAACTCGTTCCATGCCGCCTGGTTGCTCGGCTGCTGATCGTCGGGTGGGTGCAAAGGGCTGCTACCCAAGCTCGAAGGGGCACCGTATGCAAATGAAGGGACATCAGGCACCAAGCTCGTCTTCGTCATTGGAACGGGTGGCCGTGGCCGTGGCTCGGGCTCCAGCGCTGCCTCTCGGACTTTGACGTTCGTAGTGCTCGAGATGCGGCGAACACGAGCGCTTCTCTCCTCGTGATCTTCGTTATTCTCGCTGTGACCACCAGCAACAATGTCGTTGGCGTATGAAGCTTTCCACTGAGACTGGGGAAGAGGCTCAGTCGCAGGTCCCTTGGATATCCTTGCCCTTTCATCGATGTCTCGTGCCACACTCGTCGGCCTGCTCGTCCTTGCCGCTGTACCCCCGCCAGATTGTCTCGTTGTCGTCGTTACGCTGTCACGTGTACGGCTAGCGCGAAAGCGGCTGTTGGCCCTCGGCATCGTTGCGCCTCCAGGAGGTGTAGGAAGCGGCATCGAAGGCGGAGGTCCAACGGGGCCGTTGCTCCGCCTGTCACCCTTTGTTGACGATTGCCCAGCCGAGGCCACTTCCTTGGGCCCAACCAGTTGCGCGCTCATTCGTCTGGTGGGCATTGGTGGTGAGTGAAAGATTGTGGTGTCAAATTGCACCTTCGCTCCAGGTGACGGGGGCTTCGGTGGCTCATTAGAAGGAAGCAAGTTCACTGCTCTTCGCTCTTCATCCTTTGTTGATGGAGAGGCGTCCGTAGCGACATCAGCGCCATCTGACGTGGACAGGACTTTGTCGTCCTCGTCCTCGTCTTCGGCGGTCACGAAGGCGGCAGCAGAAGCATTGGCAGCTGCAACAGGGTGGGGAGGTAGCGCGACCGATTCCTTTGCCTGGAATGTATCGGGCCCGGGAGCGGTCGGTAGTGGCGAATCGACGGATGATGCACTCTCGAACTCAAATGCTCCGTGCGGCGACCACTTGCCGGAGCTCTCCTGTGCCATGGAGTTAGATCTGGCCGTCGTTCGAAACTCAGATAAACAGCAGCTCACCTTTGCGATTGTCGACGCTCTGTAATTGCTCTCGATGTCTTCCTCGCCGACTGGCAATTGCTGTTGTGCTGCAAAGTCCTGCGCCACAGCGGGGCTCGACAATGGCGTGTGAAAGCCTTGAAAGCCTGGGCTGATAGGCGAGAAGAGAGCAGCAGCCCCAGGCGAGGCCGGGGCGGTGAGAGCAGAAGCAGAGAGGGAAAAGGCAGAATAACCTTGGTCGGGAGCCTGCTCCGGCCGTACCCTTGCTTCGGATGGGGACCGATCATCTGGGGATGAAGGCTGGACGACTGTCACAGGGCCCATTGGGCGCCGTTTGCTATCCTCTGGCGAAGATCGACGAGAATACGATGACGAAGTGGCCGAGGTGGCCGTGTACGGCGAAGCGAGCGCAGGCGACGAGGTGCCCAGACGCAGAGGCTTTGGCGGACCCTTTTTCCTCCGCGTCGAGGAGGAAGACTCGGCAAATGAGGCTCCTCGAGACGGCAGAAGTTGATCCGAAGACGAAGAAGGGGTTCCCGAAGGCGATTTGCTCGAGCGTCGGGAACGTCTTGCTTCTTTCGCGTCAATGTCTGCTCCACCCTCCGACAATGGCAACGAGCGTTCATCATCCTCGAATGGCATTGCATTTGCTGCAGGCGCCTCGCTCGCCGTCGCTTCGCCCTGCCGGGTGCCTGTGCTTGCGGCAACTCCGCTAACAAATGCTGGCGTGCGAGGCAGCACTTGCAGCGGACTCTTGGAGGCTGCATAGGAGGACGAAGCCTGTCCGGAAGCCAGGGGCGCGCTGGGGGATCGCAACTTGCTCCACTGCCCCACTGCCGAAGTCATCGAAGGTCCTGCGATGGGCGACGAGAGCGAGACGCTGCTCCTGTTCCTAGCGTTAGCCAGGCTCTGCTGACCACGCCCCGTTGTTGCGCGGGGAGGGCCGCCGGAGCTTGAAAGCTTGAGTTCACGTGGAGCGACCTTGTGCTCTTGCTGCTGCTGCTGCTGCTCGGCGAGGTGATGGGCAACGGGACTGAAGGGCGAAAAGCTGGGACCGGTGGAGCCGATGTTGAGTCTCGACAGTCTACGCCCTGCTACTCTCGTCGATGGAGGTGCCGAAGACGAAGATGAAGGGATAGAAGAGGTGCCGGGCGTCGCAGAACCGTGGAGTGAAGGCAATTGGGATACCGTCACCCCGGACGACGTCGGCAACGGAGCTCCGTTGATGCGGATGCCAAGGCCGGCAAGGACCCTCTCCCTCTCTCGTTCGTGTCGTTCTGCCTCTGCGCTGGGGACCTGCTCCCTGGATCGTAGCAGGGTCAGCTCTCTAGGTCGCCATGCAGGAGTCGAGGGAGTCACGGGCCCGTGGACATCGGCGTCAGAATTGAACGAGGTGCCGCCCAAGCTCCCCAGGCTACCCTCTGTATACACATCGTCCTGGCTGGCAGCTTCACTGCTTTGCCAAGGCGAAGAGCCAGGGACGCCTGACGAGATGACGGCATCGGAAAAGAACCGGTCTGCTTGACCCACGAGCTCGTGCTGCTCCCGGTCACCGCCCTCTTGTGCATCAAAAAAGGGCGTACTTGGGGTCACGGGCATGGCGCCCCCTTCTAGTTCTGACCCATGTTCACCGAGAACAGAATCGACGCCCAGCAGATCCCTCTTCCTCTGAGCTTTGATTCGCGCCATATATTGATCAGAAGAGAGCCTAGGCGGCGACGCCTGCTGATGCTGATGCTGCTGTTTTGACGGAGGAACAATGCGTGGCGGTACTCCGCCTCGAGGGGCGGTAGCGACCGTCGAAGCCACCATCTGCTTAGAAGGCGGTTCGGGGAACTCGAAGGTGGAGCTTATCAAGCTGTCGCCGTCGTCGTAGCTGCTGGCGATCCGTGCAGAATCTCGACTGTAGCTGTATGCACCGCTGCTCCTCGGCCTGTTTCCCATGGAGCCGACGTCGACGTTAACGCTGACATCCACGTCGCCTCCGCCACCGTCGCCGCTGCGGCCGGCCCCTGAGCGGACGGACATGGTGTGTATGCGAGCCAGAAGCAAGCGAGGGGACCGGTCTTGTTTCTTATCGAAAATGAGGCTGCAACGCAGTGGTAGAAGTCGACATTGAACAGAGTTGGCTGTTTTGTTGCTTCACCAGTCGCGTCGCTTGCAGCTGTCCGTCGGCCCAGGATCTCGAGCCGGGGGTGCAACCGGCGAGAGGCCTGTGCTCTGAGATGAGATGTAGAAAAGGAAACAGAGAAGAATCGCCGCTGGAGATGGCGCGGGGCTGTAGTGGTAGTAGACACGCAGGCGTCAGTTGTGTTTGTCGGTGCCGCGCGGCTCTTTTCTCTCTCATCTGGGGGCAGCATCACGACAGCGACAGGCACGAACAACACTCACCTGAACGGTCGTCCCAAAACGCGACCAATCGAGGCGTACTCCGTCGAGGCGGGTCGACGTCGAAAAAATAGGAAGGATAGGGCGAAAACAAAAAAATAACAAAAACAAAGCTCGGTCGGACCCCTCTGGCGCGCCGCTCGGTTTCCCTCGTCTGTCAAGCAACGACACTTGTTTGGCGCGGGTAGAAATACAAGAGCAGACCGCGGAGCCGTAGAGAAACGGGGCGGCGGTGCAGCGATGGCTCAAGATGCTACCTGACGATGAGTGAGGGTGCGAGAACAATGAGGAGCCCGAGCGCGCCAGTTGCAAATCAGACCGTAGGGAGGCCGAGCACGCCAGGGGCGGCCTTAGGCTCTCCTTGCGCTCGAAAAATCGCGTCGTCGTTCTGTTAGTCGCCTGGCACCCAAACAATTCAAGCTAAGCTGCAAGCCAGGCAGGCGCCTGGGAAGCAAGGTTGTTTATTTGATTGCTCTGCCCTCAAATTGATTACATCGTTACTTTTTCCCGCCTAATCGGCCGGTACAACCATGCATCGATCTATCGTCGCTCCGAGGCCTCTCTTAAAGGATAAGAAGAAAACCCTCTTGCAGTTACTCCCCGGCTAGGCGTGAAATTCATTGATTCTACCGTCACACACATGCAGCAGAGCAGAGAAAAGGCCCTGCGATGCAATGCATCTGTGCGCTAGGGTGGCTGGCTGTCATCAGTTCACACGTGAGGCAAACAAGCAAAACCCCACCACCGCCCAGCCCGGAAGCCCCTTTTCCGAAGCCGGCGACCCGTTAATAAACGGCCCACAGAAATTTACCCCTCGGCGCTAGAAGGGTGCTGCTCTCTGAAGGTTTTGCCCCCTCCGACGCTAGAACTGAGAGTATGGTCGTGCTTCAAACGGGTCATCCAATCTACCGAAAGCATCCATCATTAATCAGCCACGTTCTCGGAGTGGGGTCTCCTCCGCTCTGGCATCTCTAAGTGCAATGAGAAGCTAGATGGAGTGGGTCCCCTTTTCCCACATTGAGTTCGCCGTCAATCTCTTCCTATCGCTGCTCTGCATCAGCGGAGGAGGGCACGGACCAAACAAGTAATAAAGCTCTCAAATTGGCGCAAGATCCCATGCCCGAGTGTTCAGAATTCGCATACAGACCAAAGTGTGCGGCTGCGGGCGTCGTTGCTGCAGGTCAATCTGGACGCATTTGGTTAAAGGCAGTCCTCGCTGTGAGAAGGCATCTAGAGGGCCCAAAATCTGGTGGGTGTGTCCTCGTACAGTCCAATTCTTCCCAGTCATTTGAGGTTTGGACATGTCAGGTTAGATTTTTTTCATAGATCATGTTTCACAAATGATTTTTGAGATGTGACTGACCCTGTTGTGAAGATATACAGAGGAAAAGGATCTTCTACTGAGCCCCTTGAGCAGCGGCGACTGCTGCTGCAGCTGCCGCCGCAGCCGAGGGGGACTGAGAAATGTCGAGCTCTGCAAAGAGCCGAACGAGGGCCTGCTGAGCTTGTGGAAAGCCACCTTTGGCTAGCTTGGCCAGACACTCCTTCGTCTCGTCAAGAGTGTGGATGATCTGCCAGCGCCGTTTAATAAACTCTAGCACCATGTCTTGGTAGGGCGGGAAGCGGAGGGCAAAGGGCGAGAGAAACTCGGAAAGGGCCGTTCGAGGGTGAAGCGTCTTGACGAGGTGGTCGAAGGCCAGGCTGGCCAGCTTGTCCAATGCCAATGTCGTTGCGAGACAGTAGGCGCTGTGAGGCGACATTGGCGGGGGACTAGACGAAAAAAGCGGCGTCGCAGCAAGATTGATGAGGGTCGGAGGAGGCGCATCCGGACTGTTTTTGATGCCCTTGCCTGGAGAGGTACTCATGTTGCGCGTGGGTGTCGACAAGGTGCGACCCAGCTTGCGGCCCCTTGGGCGAGCATCGTTGGCCGATGTGGAAGCCTTTGCTTGCGGCTGATCAGGAGTCGGTGGTGGCAGCTCAAATGTTACTGCTGTTTCGCCTTCCTTCTGCCACGGCACTTCAAAACGTACTTGGGCCGTGTAGAGATAGAAGATCAAGGCACGCAGCGTCTGACTGCAGCAGCCATGGACCAAGACAGGAACAACGTTGCTGCTGCTGACCTGCATAGACTGAGACAGCTTGCGTGCGCTCAATGGCAAAGTGGCAAAGACGGACGAGTCGGAATAGCCGTGAGTTGCGTCATTGAAGAAGGACAGCGAGGCAGGATACGGTTTACCATGCTGCTTATGGGCTGGCGTCTTTGTTGTCTTGGTGCCGGAATGCTCCTCGACCTGACGGACACTATCGGGTTAATGAGGTCCTGCCATAGACAGACACTAGCTCACCTTGTTGGGAGAGTCTTTGCTAGCCGATACGCTTCTCTGTGAAGCCAATCTGAAGGCCCTCGACAGCTTTCCAAGCGTGTGTCCTCCTTTTGGGTACAACGAAGCCTCGTCGGCGTCTTTGCCCTTCGGACCGGCTGTCGTCGTAGGAAAAACAAACAGTTCACTGCGGTCTCCTCCATTGTTCAAGCCTTCGCATGGCTCTACTCCAATGTCCTTGTGCTCGACGTGAAAGGGGTCCATTGAGCCCTCCACACCGTCGACGGGTGAGAAGACATGGTCGAGAGCTAGAGGCGAGACCTTGGGAGATGAATGGCCGTGTATATTCAGGTTATGGTCACCGCTGGTCGAAGCTTCCATCGTGTCAAGGTTGAGCTCCCCAGTCTCTTCGATTTCTGTAAAAGGATGTTGCATTGATGCGGTCGCTTTCAGAAACACAGCGAAGCCAGAAGAGAAGGCACGGTATTTACCCTTCATGATTACCGGGCAGGCTTTCATTAGAATTGCTGAATTGGCAAAGATGGACCGGTGCTCGTTCGCCAAGTAGAGGCTGACGTCTGCAAAAGGTGCACCAGCGATGGATGCGTCTGGAAGCGCTGTTGAATTCAAAGGGTCGCCGACAGACAAATGCGGGCGTCAACTCACTGATAGCCTCCAGAGCCAAAGGGCTGACATCAGTCGATGCAGGCCATGGCCTGTCGTGCACTGCCTGTACAGTTTGCTGCTGAGAATGCTGCTCCTCCGTCGACTCAGAGTGCTCGACTGTCTCCTGCTGATTCACTGACAAGTGCTTCTGATGACGCCACTGTTTGGGGCTGTCTTGTTCCACTATCAACTCATTTGTCTTTGCCTGCTCCACCTCGACGCTGAGCTGATTGCCATTGCCTTGCCTGCTATCGATCTCGTGATGGTGGCGATGATGGCGGTGATGCTGTGGCTGGTGAGGCGACGGCAATGTCTTCTCAGACCAAGACGCTGGCTGAACGGAGGTGATGCCAGCATCGATAACGCGGTCTTTGGTGTAAAAAAGCCTGGTGGTCCTCGTCGCCGGTGAAGGAGTGGACATCTCATGGCTGTTCGATTTGCGTCCAGGGGGACCAGGATATGTCGTCGACATGATGGACGCCTTGTTTGTCTTTTTGTTCTTGTTGTGGCCGCTGTTGACTCTGCCCCTGATTGGAACGAGTCTTTTGGCGTTTACGATTTCAAATGAGTCTTCACCGCAGACGCTCAGACCTGAACCGTCCTCGACCGTGAGCGAGAGTGAGCGAGAGAGCTGAGGCATGTCCTCCTTCTTCAAAGCCGCGCCCTTTGACGAATGAAGACGTAGATTGTCATGGCTTAGGGCTGACTCTACCCTGGATAAGCGTTAAAAGGAAGAAGAAGCGCGTCAACATCGGCATTGGGGCGACGACGGAAAGGGGAGTGGGGGGGGGGGGCGGAGGAAGGGAGAAGGGAGAGGGATGAAAGGGGTAGAGCGGGGCAGCGGTGAAGCGGACGAATTGCGTTTTCAGTAGTCATCGCGCTCCGGGCCGAAGCGCTCCTCGCCCGCCCCGGTCCTACAGTTTTGCCTTTCTCATATTTGATACGCAGAGAGCCAGATCTATGTCCAAGTCATGCTCTCTAGCATCGCAGGTCTTCCCCTTGGAAAGTACTCCACGCTGGTCACGGCGAGCTGAGATGTTGCAAGCACGCCTTCAGCCCTGACTGGCGCAGCGGTAGACGACTGCTCAATCCACAAACAACGACAAAGATCCTCGACTCAGCAATTGCAATGAGCCATCGGCGATTCGGTGTTTGTCAATGAAGCATGGACTTTTGGCGTATTCGGGTCGCCGACACGCCCTTCGCCAATCCCTTTTTGTCCGATTTGGCATCAGAGCGAGGCTAAATTCTCAACCCCACGCACAGGCTTGAATCGGCGTTAAGGCCAGAGCTACCTTGGTCTCCGCCTTTCTCTTCTCCCCCTCCTCCACCTTCCAACGTGATCCTAGCTCCCTTTACTGCGTAGCAAGCGTAGCAGTCCTTGCCGTCGAGCCGGCGACCCACTACCAGAGATCTTCGGCGATTCACCAACTGGTCGTGTCCACGGGCAAGGCTAGATGCTATGAAGAGGATAAAAGGGCACTGTCTCCGTTGAGCTGTGTTGTGCGCCTCAATGACCTTGACTCGCCCCACACTCTTGGCAACAACTCTTGCTCGCAACTTCACAAACAAACCACTTTACATCTCCAGCAACGCAATGTCGACGAATGCAGCTAGCTTTGATGCGCCTCCAGCGGGCAACTGGTCTAAGCCCTTCAATCCATCGCCCAGTGTGCTCGGCGTCTTCAACGCCCCGTCCAGCAGCGAGTCAACCAACGAGGTCGGCAGGATCCTGGCCTACAATCACAAGGTGAGCTTAGACCATTGCTGCCACTGACTCATGACTCACTTCCGTGACACAGACCTACCATGCCTTTTTCAACGAGTCAGGCTTT
The DNA here is from genome assembly GCF_003144295.1 of Acaromyces ingoldii. Taxonomy (NCBI): domain Eukaryota; kingdom Fungi; phylum Basidiomycota; class Exobasidiomycetes; order Exobasidiales; family Cryptobasidiaceae; genus Acaromyces; species Acaromyces ingoldii. The sequence continues at coordinate 2,228,444 of NW_020290247.1, forward strand.
CACAATCATATGCCTCACGCTCTCTTGGCCGGATATGGCGCCCAGGCTTCTCCGCAGCAGCTGATCGACATCTTTGGCTTTGCCAACTACCTTGACAAGTCTTTCAGGCTGAACAACAAGGCTAAGTACGGCACCAAGCCTGATGGGCCCTTGGATCCTTTAACCGAGTCGGACTGGAACAACAAGCTCGGCAAAGCCGAACATTACTGGAGGTACTTGGCCTTCTTCGACAAGCAGCTCGAGACAGACGGCATTGCAGATGTCTTGCTCAAGTACGTCTTTGACGAGAGATTGCAGGACAAGCCATACCACATGATGGCCAGGTTCATGGGTGGCGTGGTGCATCCCCTCATCCATACGGGCAATGGCGTCGAATTCAACATCCCAGGTTGCGTTGCCGAAGGTCAGTCGAGTCACCCTCCTCTCACTCATCCCAGGCAGGTGCTGATCGTTTTTTGACTTGATTCATGATGAAAGGCCTCGCGATGACCTGCATGACCTCGTCAAAGTACGCTTTCCTTTACCCATCGGACTGGCTCTCACACTCGTACTATAACGACAAGAACAAGCGGTCGCTGTCGACGGGCGAAATGATAGCCAAGTTGCTCAAAGACGAAAAGCTGGACCGTGACAGTCTCGGTCTGTCTAGATCCCAGCCCACTCTCGAGAGTGACCCCTTGGTCAAGAGCGGTGCAGCCGAGCACCTGCTCCAAGAGTACGTCTACGCCTGGGACAAGACTCGCGGCCCCTCACCCGATATACCAGGCGCGATGGAGGACCTGGCATGGCTCACCACCCTCCTTGTGGGCGCCGTATCCAAATTCGAAAAGCGCTGGAGGCACGACTTCTTTCTGTGGGTTCCTTTCTCCTCTCATCATCGATACCTTGGCCCAAATTCTGACTGCCTGATAATGCTCCAGCGCTCACGCCCTCACCTCATACCTCTACCTCGCAAGCATTTTGGAGGCGCTTCCGCCTCACAATGAGACGTCGTCCTCGGACAAGCTCTCGCCCAGATTGGCTCTGTTGCAAGCCTATCTGCGCATGATCCTTCTCATTTGGGTGCTTCGCGGTCGTCCCGACTTTCACATTAGCGATCAGCTCATGAGCGAGAGCGTCCACGTCGGTCAAAGTGAGGGACCTCAGTGGCCTGAGCTGTTGGAGGTCATCAGGACCCACGAGGATGAGCATGCTGCCAAGGCACTGCGCTCCCTTTACTACCTCGATCGCAGGTACGGCGATCGCAAGGGAAATATCTTGACAGGCTACGACGACGCAGCCCATCTCGATGGCACGGCTTTCCTGCGGACTGCCCGACAGCTCGTGCGCCAATTTGGCGCGCAGCAGCCTCCGCAGTCGGACATGGACGACATGTACGGATGGGACTTTTCCGGGTTCTTCAGCGATGTGCCCGACAATGCGCCAAAAAACCGGCTGTAATTCCACGACCGCTCATCTTCAGCTGTCTACACTCCATCTTTCCTTCTTGTCAAGGGCGTTCTTTTATACCACCCCTTCAAAACATTTCAAATTCACCCATCGTGTATGGTCCTTACTGCACTTGTTATTATTCAAGTAGCTTGGACAGGTTTGACGAAACTCCCTTCCAAGTACATCAGTGCCTAGGAGAGCTTGTCATTGGCAATGCAGGCGCGGTAGTACGTGGCGAGGCCTGCATGAACAATCTCTGATTAGTCCGAAAACAATAGCAAAATAAAAGGAGAGGAGAGAAAGAACCCACCATCAATGAGGCTCGGCTTGAGCGTCTCCCAGCCAAGCAGGCTCCTCGCCAGCGTCGGTCTGACATTGCTCGTCGTCGCCACGGCAGCTTCAAATGCTCCTTCGGGTTTCTTGATCACGAACTTGTCCAACGAAAGGCCGGACACAGCAGACAGCTGATGGATGAAGCCAAGGAGAGGCACAGTGTAGGCATTGGAAGCGTCAAAGATGTTACCAGCGGCGCTGCGAGATGGTTTCGCACCCGCGTGTCAGTTGAAAATGACTAGAGAGACCAGCAGGGAGAGACAGCAACTCACATTGGGGCCTTTTCAACGGCGAGACGGTAGCACTGAGCAAGGTCGTCGGCGTGAACCGTGGCAAACCTCACGCCCTCGTCTCCAGGAAGATAAACAGGCCCACCCTTGGCGGCCTGACCAATGAAAGAGCCAAAGATGCTGCCTCCTCGACCGTACAGCATGCTCGGGCGGATGACGATGCCATTTAAGATCGTGCTCTTGATCAGTGGCTGCTCGACGGAGGGCCGCCAAGCGGTTAGAGCGGGAGCATGCTCGATAGCACTGCCGTCCGAAGAGAGAGACAAGCGGTCTTCACCGTGGATCCAGGTGCCCGAGGCTTAATATGAAAGGGTAAGCACTTCAAATTTCTCATTTCGGTGCACCAGGGCAGGTCGAACTCACTCCAGACTGATGTGAAGGAGGAAGCGAAGGAGGAAGCGAAGGAGGAAGCGTGAAATCAGTGCCTAGACTGCAAAGAGGAAGGCTGCTAGCGACTCACTGTACGTCAGCTTCGACGCCGTGGCATTTCGAGACTCCTTCGCCGCACGCTCGGCCTCTTGCACATTCTCGAGTGCAAGTGTGTTGATTGGCGTCGTGCCGCCCAACGTATCAATGACAGCATCGACAGTAGGAACGAGCTTGGACCACGACTTGTCCGCTGTTGGGTCAAGCACGATTGGCGTGACTTGCAAATTCCCATTTAAACCACGATGAGCTTCCTCTAAGTTGCTTGCAGGTGAAGGGCAAATGTGCTCAATGGACTCACACTCTTCGCTCTCGAACAGCGTCCGCTTCTTTTCGTCGCGGGTCTGCGCGTAGACTTCGTGGCCAGCCCGGACCAGGGCCTGAGAGACGGGAAACCCGATGGCGCCGGATGCGCCGAGGACGAGGACCTTCATCGTATTGTAAGCTTGTCACAGTCTGCACTGTGTCCGTAAGAGAAGGGGCCTTTTCTCAAGGTGAGAGGAAGTTCAAGAGACGACTGAAAATTTGGGTGGAATAGCATCCTTATATGCCTTTCCAGGAGGGTAAGATGCCGGCGGGATGCCGTGTTCTGTGAGTTTCGCAAGCATAATAACCTTATCGAAGACGTGTGAATGAGCGTTTCAACTCCGCTTCCACTGCTCGACGCTAGCACATCGGCATGGTCAAGAGGCCTCCAGCGTTCTAGCACGTCACCAACCGCGAGGTCGCAAAGCAGCTCCACACGGCCCCGGGTATTGACGATAACACGGGAATTAGACATAAATCCGAGGGTCCGCGGCCCCGCGATGCACGTGTCCTTGAAATTCCGTACCGGTACCCTGTGTTCTTGTCACTGAGTGAGTGCAGCGCGAGGTGATCATGGTGACAACACGTAGTGAACCAGATTGCATTCCTTGACTAATTTTGCGAGCCCCAGAGAGATAGTGACAACGATAACACAGAGAAATGCGAAGAAAGTCTTTTTGTGGCTATTATCATAGCCGATTACCATTCGAAAGGCTCCTCAGACAGGTGAAGGTTGAACCGCCGGGACGCCTGCCTTACGTCGTCGCAGAACGAGTTTGCACCGCATGAGACCACCGCGGTCGTCCTCGAAAAGTTGTCTTCAGCCTTTTGGTCTCCTACGAATTCGGCCACGATGTCTTCAAGGACGGGGCGTTTGTTCGGAAGGTGGATCCAGGTGACGCGTAGAGAACCCTTGCTGGACTCCTCGAGAGCATCGAAACGCTTCCGAAGGGTCAACTCCTGAGCGCTGTCATCAGCTCCGCTGCTTCCCAGCGACTTCTTCTCATCCTCTTCGGGCGAATCGGAAGAGATCTCCTTTTGTCTGTTGGAAGAGGACGTGAGAATTGGTGCGATTGCCGCTGCAGTCTGAATGTCTTCCTTGGTTTGAGGAGACGAAGAGCGGGTAACAAAGATGGACATGGTTGTCTTGGGTGCGCCTGAAGATGGAGTAGCCTCTTTGACGGCCTCCTCAAGTAGCTCGATTGCAGCAGCAGCCATGGCTAGAGCGACGCACGGGAACTCAAGTCAGTCGGGAGGCCATGACGATGAATGTGCGAGACACTCGACTTACAAGGGTCACGCATGGTCCAGATGAGATGTGATTCCTTGTCTCCCTTGACGATGGCGTCGGTAAAAACGGATAGGCAGTGAGTGATGCCGATACCGCTCGAGAAAAGCAAGGTGCGATCGAATCGTGAAAGCTGTGAAGAAAGACAATTAGTGTTTGAACAAGGCATCAACCGTGCGATATGCTCACATCTTCATGACCACCGTAAGGTCCTTCGACAAAGACACTGAGCTGCTTTCCAGCCGAGTTGTACAGCTTCTTGGTCAGACCACGGTTCGCCTTAGCAAGGACCACGAGAGTGCTGCCCTGGTCAGCCTTGAAGCTGCTCTTGGCAACGGTGAAAGGGTGGGCTGAGAAGAGCTGGAGCCGAGGGATCCAGAGATAAACGTGAGAGCCCGTCTTGACCTGGCTGGCAAGCGGTCCCGGCAGCTGGATGGTGACCTTCACGACCTCTGCGCCGCCGCCGCCGCCAGTTGCCTCTCCAGGAAGGGGAGCAGCGACGGCTTCCACAACGGCACTGCTCGATTTGGCCGACGCGCTGAAGCTGAGTAGCACAAGCTTGGTAATGCGCACGACGCGGTCAAAGGCCCAAAAGGCAAAGGCTGCCTCGAGATACTGGAGAAATTCCCGCCAGGTGTCCACTTTGAGCACGGCGACGTGATACCAGAGGCAAACCAAACCCAGAACAGCGAATACGACGTGTGTGCAAACGAAAATCTGCGGGAGAACGAAGAGCGAGCTTTTTAGAGAGATGAAGAAGGCGCACAAAAGGAGCTCGTTCTCACCTCGTAGGCTGTTCTTCGGAAGTAACGGAGAGAAAAGAAGCAGAGAAAGGCGAAGAAGAAAGTCGCGGCGACTCCCCATGCCCAGTACGGCTCCCAGCTCTCATCGTAAGATTCTTTGCCTGAGTGCAGCGCAGAGGCTGTGTAGGAACTGTGCTCATCCGAAGGTCAGCGATTACCCTTTTCCAAGATTAGCACCATTGTACGTACATGCCGTGCACGAGGGTTTGTGTCATGACGAAGCGGGCGAACCACCGGTGGTAAAGCATGGCAGTGTTGTACGATGCACCGGTGAGAAGGCAGACGGGATTGTTGCGCCCGCTCATGAGAATCAAGGGGATCATCTGCACCGTCGCAATTACACCAGCTCGGTCGGCGACATAACGTACCATCTGACCGTACAGATCGGCAGGCCAGCTGTTGATGTTGTCAGATAATTCCGTCTGCACGTCCAGCTCTTCTGAACTTACTAGAGATTCTTCTCAGCAGGCGAAGGCCTGTAGAAACCGACAAGGGGAATGAAGTTGGCCAGAAAGAGACCCAGGAGCAGCAGCGTCTGGCCACGGAGCGGTGCCTGCCAAGGAAAAAATCTCGACCAAGCAAATGTTTCTGCATGTCGCTGTCCAAATAGAGGAGCAGAGATGATATGCTTGTGAACGGCATTGATGACCTTGTCGGACTGCGAGATGTTGGCGCGTCCGCGAGCTGGCGAGATAAGGAGAATCATACGACGGAGCGTCGCAATGATAACGCAAGCAACAAAAGCACCAAGTAGAGCATACCTTCATTGATAGCACACCGTCAGTCACCATGCATCTCCATGCCGCCAAGGAGTAAGACGCACCCTGCAACACAAGGAACGAAGAAGCTGTTGTGGTAGAAAGCATTCACAGTGTCGACATAGTCCTGCCATCCATCCATTCCAGGCTCGACATCGTAGTAAGTTTTACCAGTCTCGATCCAGTCGGCGTCTAACGACCAGGGGCGAAGCATGGCGATGAGGGCGAGGTGTTTGAAGACTTTGAAAAAGGAATGCTGGCACAAGTAGTGAAGAGAAGAGGAGTTGTGGGGATCAAAAGGTGTTGCCAAGAGAGATCGGTCCTCTTAAATCGCTCACTTTTTGTTCGTTCCTACTTTGTTCGTTAAGGAAAATGAGTGGGCTCCTTCGTTCCTAGGTGTGCATACATACTACACCTCTGAGATACGCGGTCCAGGCCTAGTCGCAGGAGCGGCATCAGGAACGTCGGGAAGTAGTGGCGCATCAACACAGTCTCACGGCTACATAGGTTGATACGGACGTGTGCATTAGACTGCTGACGTTGAAGTACTTGACAGGACAGTGATTTCCTTCCCTTCCCGTTTGCGAAGCCAATCGAAACAGAGGCGTTCACCCTTGATTTTTTCCCCGGGAAAACCAGGGGGCAAGCCAACGCCATCAGATAAAGATTCGGGCTTTTTTAGCTCGGCGGGATGTCAGAGCCCTGGCCTGCACAAAAATCTGATCTTCCTGTAGCGGAGTACAGTAGATACTGCAAACTAAAAAGCTCGAGGACAGAGGGCCGAGAGCCCGTCGGGAGCAAATTTTCGTACAGGCATCTGTGAAGATGAGCCGCCGCTTATGAGCGGCCTTATTAGAAACAGACCAATCATCAAAAGGACCAACTACCTTTTTTTTCGATTTTCACAGGTGGTGGCTCATGGTTCGACCGCTTCACAGTCTCAGGATTGCGGATGGACCACTTGCTTTCCTGCGGGCTTGGCAGGAACTTCGGAGAGCTACCAGAGGTGCGCAGTGATAGACCGCAGGCAGGCTTTTTGATTGCAAGCCACCCGACCCCTCCTGGTCTTGCACGACAGGTTCATTTTATGCATCTCGCTGTCCCCTTGAACGTCAGTGAGACCCACTTTTCCATCAAAACAATGAGCACATCTCCAGTGTCGGAGGGACATTGTACGACTCTGAGCGGGCGTTTACGGCGGCTGACTTCTTTCCTCCTAATTGGTCGCTTTCATCGGGTCAGAAAGCCACACTTCGTTGCACTCACACGATCTGGTAGTTGACCTGCCATTATCAACCGTGAAAAAAATAGGGGGAGCTATCATTCGGCATGCCCACCTAGTTTCGGGAATGAGGCAGTGCTTCCAGTACAAGCTTGCCGTTCTCTTACGTGCTCACAAGCGTACTGGTAGGTTGCTTAAGTGCTTCTGCTGGATCCTTGAACACAACCTTACACTGTTTACGGTGCTCTAGAGCACGACGTAATCTTTCTTCTTGCTTGCAACTATATTGGAGAGTGATCATTCCTAATGTTCTTCAAGAGCAGAACATGGAAGACACCATTTTGTTCTTATCGGCGGGTCGAGATGCTAGTGCAAGTTGTGACTGATTCCCAGTTGGCGACCTCGAGGTCCGTGCCATGAGACGCGTCCTAGTCCGACGCGGTGCGTGCGCAGCGATGTGTTAGATTAGGTCAACCTAGCGCGATTTTTGCGCTACCTCAGGCTCCTCCCATCATCGACCAGCATGGATGACGACGACGAGTAGTGAGTCGCTTTTGATAGCCAAGGGGGGCACATGGTGCCACAGCTAACACTTTCCGCTCGACAGCGAGCAAGAGCGCCTCGCCAACATCCAGCGTAACCGCGACCTTCTTAAAGAGCTCGATCTCGATAATGGTCTTTCTTCCTCTTCCAAGAAGCGCGGACCGCCTTCTTCCTCCAATGCGCAGAGCAAGAAGAAGACCTCAAGGGGCAATGCAAAGACCGCGCCTACCCCTCAGAGGGTTCAGCCTCGGCGTGTAAGCAACAGATTGCTGGGCGTGGAGGCGGACAGCGAGAAGGAGCGGCAGAGATACGAAGTGAGCTGAGTCCCCCTTTTCGTCATTGCCGCCTCGCTGCAAAAGACTAAAGACTTCTCTCCTGCAAAAAGAAGGAGGCAGAGGCGATCAGAGACGCAGCTGAAGCGGCCAGGCGAGCACGTCATGAAGAGCATGATCTGGCCTTTCTGACTGGTAGCGGAGAAGGCCTGGAAGAGCTTAGAGGGACCTTCGAGGCTGTTGCTAGAGCAAAAGCAGAAGCAGAAGAGGAGGATACGAAGGACGACAGGGAGCTAAAGAAGTTGTTGGATAGCATGGTGTTGAGATCGGCCGACAAGGTGACAAACAAACGAGTTTATTCGATGGTATTCCACCCAAACCGAGAAAAAGACCTCATTTTCGTAGGCGACAAAGAGGGAAGCGTGGGCGTTTGGGATCCAAATGCACAGGTCGAGCAAGGGGAGGGGGAAGAAGAAGGCGTCAAAACGGGGCAGTCTTGGAACTTGCAGATCCACGGCCGATCGCCCATCACCTGTCTTCGCTTCGACCCGATCTCTGCCACGACGCTCTACTCAGCCTCATACGACGCTACAATTCGTGCTCAAGATCTCCATACGGGCATTTCCAAGGAATTCTGGGCTGGCGATGAGAGCGTTCTTCTCTCCATCTTTGACATCTTAGCGCCCGAAAGCCATCCCTCTGCTTTTGTCGATACCCCAAGCCCCATGCTGGACGAGCGGAGTCTGTGGGTCGCCGACCACAGAGGCGGCCTTACGCACATTGACATGCGTGAACCAAGCCGCAGCAGTAACCGTCGCGGTTCGTCTTCTGCTCAAGGCCCTCCCACCCGGCGCTGGCAGGTGTGCGAGAAGAAGATTGGAGGAATGTCTGTCAACCAAGCTGCGTCTTCATGCATCGCAGTCGCTTCCCTTGATCAGTGTATCCGTCTCTTCGACGTCCGAAATCTGCAAACGATCGTGCCTACCACCGATGAAGCCCCTCACAACTACAGGGGCGTCGATGGCGATGAGCTCGACGCGGCACACGAAAAAGCGCAGATCTCAATGAGTCAGGCGAGGCTCGCGTGCACCAGCGTCGACTTTGACCCGTCCGGGTCCAAGCTTATTGGCGTAAGCTACGATGACGTTGTCAAGGGTGAGTTCCAATTGAGCGACCGCATGTCTGCATGGTTCTCGTTCTGACCTGTATCTGCGTCAAGTTTGGGATATGGACCCTCGCTGGCTCACGTCCGCGTACGATACCAAGCCAAAAAAGAACGGTGTCGTCAAGAAGAAAGAAGCTGCTCCGTCCAAGCGTGGCAGCCTCCCTCACTACTTCTCGAAAGCCAAAAAGGAAGAGGAGTCATCTCCAGCTGAGCTTGTTGAGGAACAGACGCCTATGAGACCGAGACCAGACGATGTTCTGGCAAAACCAATGGTCGCGATTCCCCACAACAACCAGACTGGCAAATGGTTGACGCTCTTCCGCGCCAGATTCAATCGCGATCCAACGCTGGAGCCTCACTTCTCTGTGAGTTCATCATGTTTGTGGCCAGTGGCTATCTCTGTGCTGATAATGCACCCCCAAACAGATTGGGTCGATGAAGCGCCATGCCGAAATTTGGTCTGCGAAGGACGGCAAACTGCTCAGATCATTCTACGACGAGGACAACATGACGGCTGTCCCTGCTGTCACGGCCACACATCCTCGGAGTGGCGGTCGCCTTGCCACGGGAAATGCCAGTGGGCGATGCACCTTTTGGGCCCCGCCTTGACCGCATCTGCACTTCTTCATTGGTAATCAACAAGCTTACAGACATGCTCTGATTCTGTTAAGGTAGTAATTGTCCTTTGTTCTTTGCATTTGTCATGGTGTTGGATATGTTGTGCGAAAGAAACGCTCTATCATGAGAATATAAGAAGAAAACAGTACATAGTAGGGACCGCCTACAACATCATGGGCTGTTTGCCCGCCTCGACCAGGGTCCTGTATTCTCTCCTGGCCTTTGCGATGCGCTTGACGACATCGTCGCGCGCCAGAAGCCTTTCGACCCACCGCATGAGTCCGTCATCGTCCTGCAAGAGGAACTCCGCTGTAAGCGCTTCGAGGATCGTTTCGAAGCTGGCCGGGCCCTCAGCCGAGTGCGTTGTCGTCGTGCCGTGCTCTTCCCACGCCGATTTGCCGCCCGATGCCACCTTTTCTCGACCCATGATCCTATTTCTCAGCGCCCAGAGCAAGCCGAGCGCGACGCCCACCAGCACGTCCTTGCCTATACAAACAAAGGCATCCCAGATCCTCAATTGAGTCTCAAAGGAGACCACATTGGCGTAGAGGGTAATGTACCACTTCGTTGCGTATGCGCTCGTGCTGATCATTTGATCGTCGAGGACTTCGAGCACGGGACCGAGGCCGAGCAGAGGGCACAAAGCTCGCTGGACGTAGAAATTCTCACCGAGGCCAGGGAAGCCTGGCGAAAATGTCTCGTGCAAGCCGTACTTTGTGCCGCCCTCTGCCGTGGAAATTGCAAGTGAAGAGGAGGCAGAGCTTGCGTTGCTCGGTGGCGTGTAGTCATGCAGATGGACCAGGGTCGCGTAAGCTCGCTCGGGCGGGAGATAAACGAGGAGTGTAGCCGCAATGGGTCCCATGCCCTGACAGTAGCCACATTGAGGACACAACAGGCTGAAGGCGTGGAGGACGTGGAAGAGGGACCTCTGGCCCTGGCCGTAGCGAGTATGGAACAGATAATGACCACTGATGGTTCGTGGAACATCCAGGTCGATCTGGACATCGTGTGTCGAGGGTTGCATCGTGAGCTGGAAATACTCTGCTACGGATTGGAAGAGCGTGGAAGCATGAGCATCGGATGATCTTGTTCCGGCGTTAGATAAGGACGAGGCCGGGTCGGAAGAGGCGTCCGGATTATGCTTTCGACCTTTCTTACTGACACTGTTCGACAGCATTTTCTCATCGTTGGTTAACATGGCCCACCAGGCAGCCGCCCTCCATCGGTCTGGTACACCTTTGTAGACTCGGCTCTTGAGCTTCTTTCTCCTTGCTTCCGTCTTGGTCGCCTTGTCGCTCAGCTGATAGCTGAATGAGTTCTGCTTCTGGCTCGGCGCTCCCTTGCTGTCTCCATCGCTACTGCTGGAGGAGATCTTTGCACCCTCGACCTGGAGCATATGCGCCCATTTCGCCACCCGGAGACTCTCCTTTGGTCGAGCTGCGTATGCATTGGATGATCGCTGCGAGCTAATCTGTCGGAGAATCTTTGTCTCGTAGTCTTCGGCTGATCCAGTAGAGTCTGAACGGAGGCCGTCGGAAGCCCTCCGTGCTTCCTCCAGAGTATTGTCGGCCATTATGGAAGGACTGGGCGTGACAACGAAGCTGGCGCTTGCTCCAATGCCTCCTCCTCCTCCTGCACCTATTAGTGCGCCTCGCCTCGTCGTGATGCCACTGCTTGTCGAGATCGTACTCGAGCCTGGATTGACGTTCCCGATCCGTAATCTCTTTTTTGGAAAGCTGGAAAAGGCACGTTCGGTCAGGATCGTTATCCGGCCCTTGCCCACGAGATCGCCTTCGTCCTTGGCAAAAAACCCATAGCGATCAATCTTGCGAAGCATCTCTGTCCTTGCCTTCTCGTTTTCTTCAAATGCCTGCTGATGTCTCACTTCATCTTCCGGATTCAAGTTGCTTCGCAGCGTGCCCTCGAGCGCCTCCTCGCCGCTGTATGCGCTCTCTTCACTGTGCGTGGCAATGGTGCTCGTTGAAGGCACACGCGCAATCGACGGTCTGGACGGGCTAGTAGGGTGACCAGTCGATGTGGGTGAGTCCAGCACTTCCACATGTGAATATGAGGGCGATGCTCGGCCAGATGATTGCGCATTGCTGCTGACAGTGGGGAGCGGCTGGGTATGTGGGCTGGGCGAGAGCTTGCCGTCGGGTCCGACGACGGCCCTCATCGCTGAGCCTGTCGGAAATGGGCTGTGGCCCGAACGAGAGCCAAGCTCATTGTCCTTTCGCTTCACAGCGCCTGCTGACGAAGAAGGTCTCTTCTTTTTCGGCTGCTGCCACACCGCCTTGTTCCCCCGTTCCCTCGTCCATTCTCGGCCTTCAACCAGGCCATCGCCAGTGACACCGTGCCGGTCGAACCAGTCATACGTCTTGCGCACATAGGCGCCATCTGCGTCTTCGGGTCCTGTCCAATTCTCCGAGGGGTTGGGATTCTGGGTGAGGAGCGCCTTTGTTGAAGGGGGAGGGGGGAGGGGCGATGAGGCCGAGGAGGCGAGGGCGAGCTGCCGCAGTGAAGGCTGTGAGGAGGATGATTTGTCCTCCAGCGGCTTCGGTGTTTGGAGGTATGGCTTTCCAAGCGTGTTGTTCTGTGCAGCCAAAGACGGGGAGCTGTGCGAGGTGGCCACTTGCATGCCCCGAGGAAAGGGAAGGCTCGGCAAGGGCTTGGCCAAGAGTGGTGACGGAGGAGCAGAGCCCTCTGCAGGCGTTTGCTCGCCGTCTTCTGAGTTCGGAGCAGTCCTGATCTCTCTCAGTGAAGAGCGCGGCGGCCGCTCCAGTCTCGTCCCATTCAAGCTAGGGCTGTTGCTGGCACTGCCAGTCGGTGAGGCCGGACCGGAGACCATGGTGAGGGAAGGGACGATAAGTGTTGTGGGTAATGGCTAGGACTTGGTTGTCCAGACATTTGGTGTTGTGGTGGAACGCTGGCTGGCAGAGCTGCTGTACATGAGCCAGCCCGCGGTGTTCAGACGTAGGGGCAAGTGTTGTTTTTGTGCCGTCAACAAACGCGCATCGGAGGCCCCGTCTCGGCCCCCTTTTCGGGCGCGTATACGCTCCTGATCCTTGTGACTTGGGCAGTCTGAGAGCAGGATGAGGGGAGCGGTCGGTTCTCTCCCCCTTCTCTCGCTCCTAGAAACGAATGGCAGTAGGAAGCTGCTGCTGCTGCTGCAAGAAGCTGAGAAGCGGCCCCTGCGTGGTCCCTATTTTGAAACAAGCGTTGGAAACAGGCAAGGAACGCCCTGCAGGTTGCAGGCACGTGTCGCAATTTCCGATTTTTCTTGACCCAACGTCGCTCTCACCCAAGATCTTCGCAAGGTTGTAGTCTCCAGGAAGAAGAGTTTGACAGGCAACGAAGATGGCGCTCCGTTCATCGCTTCAGGGCATTGCCCGATGTGCCGCTACTTCGCTTGCGCCTGAGGCCCGTGTGGGCGCTCGTTTCGCTTCCTCGAGCACCAGCGCCAGCAGCACAAGCAATGATGAAGGAGACGAGGCCACGACCAGCACCTCGTCGAACCGGCATTCCCTTCCTCACCACTCCATCGAAATTGGTCCGACACAGCTGTCTCGCTATCAGGAGCACTATCACAACAGCTTGGCCCGAGACTTGCTCTACATGAGCTACGACCCACTGAGAGCGGACCTCGGCGATTCGCACTCGACCGCACAAGAGAATGAACTGCCGGAAAGGGGCTGGGATCCGACGTCGCCCTATACAAAGAATCGACCGGCACGACCGCTCCGCGGCAATCGTCTCCACCAGCCCCAGAACGATGGACGGGGGCAAAAAGACGTGGTCAAGCTCGAAAGGATCGTCATTACAGCCTTCGCCAAGGAGGCCATCGCCAATAAAAACGTCCTCATCCCGCTCCTGGCCCAGTTCCGAAGCATCACAGGCTTGCCCATCGTGGGCTCCTTTGGCGATCCCAGCCTCGCCCTGCCCGAGGTCGATGCGACGCCAGAGTCTGCCGCAGCGGCCAAAAAGGGCTATGTCAAGGTGCTGCGGGCAAAGTCGGGCGCGTCCTCCTTCAAGCTTCGTCCAGGCATGCCAGTCGGCGTCCAGGCCGTGCTGCCCGCGACCAAGGCCTACGACTTTCTCGAAATCTTTGTCACATTTGTCCTGCCCCGGCTCAGAACCTTTGGTGGCTTTCCGCTCCCACCACCCAGCCAGCCTCCGATGAGCCCCGCTGCGCTCAGTGGTGTCGTTCACCTTGGCATGGGCCCCGAGGCCGTCGCGCTGTTCCCGCAGACCGAGGTCAACTGGGACTCCTACCCCGGCAGAAGCGTTGGGTTCCAGGTGAGTCTCCTTCTTCTTCTCTTACAGACGCACTCTGATTGACTGAGACGCGCGCGCACGAACAGGTCGACTGTATCACCAATCAGCGAGGCAAGCGGGCGACGGAGCGAGCGCGCCAGCTTCTCTCTGGCCTTGGCATCCCCTTCCTCCGCAGGGGTGACCTCTAGTAGAGGACAAAGAGAGAGAGAGAGAGAGAGAGAGAGAAATGTAATAATGTTACAATATTGACATCTGGATCATTGAGTGAGACTCCTGGCTACATGGAAGAGGAGCTTCTCGCAGCCCCACTGAGCGGTCAATGCGACGCCAACGGGCAGTCCATTGTCCTGGGCCTTTCCTGCGGGGATCGACAGGCTGGGCAGGCCAGCTAGGCTCGAAGGCACGGTGAGGACATCCTGGACATAAGCCATTTGAGCCTGTCGCTGCTGCTGCTGTCCGTCTATTTCTTTCTGCTGTTCATCGACCCGAGGTGCCGTGTCGACGGTTGCGGGATGGACGAGGATGTCCACGCCGTCTTCCCTTGTCGAAGAGCTCTGCTTTCTCAACACGTTTCTGACTCGCAAGACACCGTCAAAATCGTCTCTGACGAGTTGTCGCACTCGCTGTGCCTGCAAGAAGTAATTATCAAAGGCATCGGCCGTGAGCGCATAGGTGCCTAAGAGGATCCTTCGCTTGACTTCTGGCCCGAAGCCCGAGGAGCGGTTCCGGGAGATGTGGGAGTGAAAGTCTAATGGCGCTTCGCTGCCCGTGTCGTCATTGGAGCGGTGTCCTATTGGTCGTCACGAAGTCAGCATAAGAGGGGGCACCGGTAATGTCAGCAGGCGTCTTCAAGCGGAAATTCACCATAACGAATGCCATCGTATCTGGCCAGGTTGCTGCTTGCTTCGGCACTGGCAATGACGTAGTAGGCACTCAAGGCCACCTCCGTCCGCGGTAGGTTCACGGGAACCAGCGTGGCGCCAGCACGCTGCATCGAACGCAGCGTCTCTCGCAACGGGCCCAGCGTCCGATGTGCGAGCTCCTTGGGAAAATACTCGTGCGGTATCCCCACTCGCAGCCCCTCTAGTGGTCTGGCGTCGTCGCCACTCGTCAGCGCTACGGTCTCGTTCATGGCAATGACGGCTTCCTGGCGGACATCGTCGTCGATGGCCGTCGGATCCTGTTCGTCAAAAGCATTGATGACCGAGAAGGCCAAGTCTATGTCATCGACAGACCTGGCCAGAAGCCCGACCGTGTCGAGGCTGTCTGCATAGCTCACGAGCCCCCACCGGCTGATGAGGCCATACGACGGTTTGAGGCCGTACACGCCGCAGTACGCAGCCGGTAGGCGCACCGAGCCTCCCGTGTCGGATCCCAGCGCGATACGAGCAGATCCCTCGGCCACGCTGGCTGCTGCGCCCCCAGAGCTGCCACCAGCCACCGACTGCGTGTCGTTGGGATTCAAGACGGCGCCAAAGGCCGAGTGGACGTTGGCCGATCCCATGCCGAATTCGTCGCAGTTGGTCTTGCCGACAATGTCGGCCCCTTGGCTGCGAAGCAGTCCAATGGCTGTTGCCTCAAATGGCGAGACGTAGTCCTCGAGCATCTTGCTGGCGCAGGAGGTCGGCAGCCCATCGGCTGTGCACAGATTGGCCTTGATCGACGTGGGCCAGCCAGCGAGGAGACCGTCGTCCTTTGTTTGGCTCCTTGGCTTGGCGGCCTCGTTGGGAATGTGAATGTAGGCATTATTGGCGTTGACTTTGGAATTGGCGATGGGGAGCGTCGACTGGCAGCGCCAGCATGCCTGTCTCGACCGCCTCAAGGCCGCTCTGGCGCTCATTGCTTGGTGCCACCCCTCTGAATGCAGGGCGAAGATGTACTGTACTTGCGTGCAAACGAGAGAGAACAGAAAAAGAAGCTTTTTTCCTTCGCACGGCGCGCGCGTCCATCGTCTCCACCTCAACCAAACTCAATCAATTCCAGCGGCCGGTCGGACCTCCTCCTTTCCCTTTTCCTAGTCAGTATTGTTTTTGCGCTTCTCACAGAGGTGTCGGACAAAATGCCGGTCCCGGCCTCGTCGCAGCTCCCGCCCTTTCTCTCTAGCACCCTCCTGCGGCCCGGAGGGGCAGGCCTCGACGACCTGCCGACCCCGCTCGCACCCAAACACGATGCCTCGGCCGGCGTCGAGCTCCATCTCGCACCACCCCAGCCAGATGCCGCCTCGTCTTCCTCGCGCCCGCGGGCGTCGTCGTCGCCCTCGTCGAACCATTCCACGCCGCGGGTGGCCGTGCTGCCGCTGCCATCCGAGGGCGAGCAGACGATAAAGACGGCCGCGCTTAACAAGACGACGCTCTCGTCGACAACACCGGTGCCCCTTCTCCTCGTTCCCCCGCTCAACTTTGACATGATCTGCGGCGGGCGTACGACAAGAGGCCCCTCGTCCTCTTCGTCCGCCGCATCGTCGGCTGCGAAACCCGCCTCTTTGGAAATGCCACCCTCCAGTGCGACATACCTACCACCACCGAGCACGATGCCATCATCGTCATCGTCGTCGTCGTCGTCGTCGTCGCCATCTTCGTCGACAACGCTGACGTCGAGCGCGCTGTACAGGTCCGGACACCCAAACGAACGGAACGAGCCGTTTCTGTCCACCCTGGGCCTCCGCACCATCATTTATCTCGCCACGGACCAGGTCCGCCCGAATTTGTCCCAATTCGCCAGCTCGTCGGGGATACGACTGGTGCACGTTGAACTCAACGTCAACAAAGAGCCCTTTGCCGAGAGTGGGTGTGGTTGTGGCCTCTCTCTTCTGCGCTTCTTTACCTCTTTACATATGCTGATGAAACGGCCGGTGGTGTTTCTCTCTGCCACAGTGGATACCGAATCGGTGCTGAGTGCCCTCGACGTGATTCTCGACAAGCGAAACTTGCCCTGCCTGGTGCACTGCAACAAGGGCAAGTACCGCGTAGGCGTCGTCACGGCCATCATCCGCAGGCTCCAAGGATGGAGCCTGACGAGCATCTACGATGAGTATGCCAGATTTGCAGGCGGCGATCGGGTGGCAGATGAAGAGGTGAGCTTGGCGATGGAGTACTTCAGACAGGGAAGACATAGAGAAAGAAAAAGAGAGACTCATTGTGAAGGGACGGCTTGCCTTGACAAAGTTCATCGACATGTTCCCGCTCCATCGTGTCAAACGACCCGACCCGGCTCATGCCCCTGACTGGCTCTAAGACACCAAGAGACGCTCCGTGACAATCCGCTCCGAGACCGCAGAGCTGTTTCTACAGGTCAATGTATTTCTAGCCCTGCCTGCAATGCCATCTTGTATCTTAATCACCCTTGCCCTTCCTCCTATTCCACCTCGCTCCATTCCTCGTCACGATGCACTCATGCTCACAGTCATCTTTACGATATGATTCTTCAAAGGAACAAGAAAGAAAGAAGAACAAAAACGGAGAGAGAGACATCGAGAAATACAGATACGTTGTATGTGATATGGCCAGGACGATGGTGTGACACAGCTTTGAGAGAAAAGAGGGAAA